>NC_141269.1:17922500-19297500 GCF_054856545.1 Hippocampus guttulatus
AACACCAGGAATCAAAGAACCAACAGAGGAGAACCGAATCACCCAGATAAACAGATATGAGGGCAGGTGGTCACCAGTACCATGCACAAATGAAAACTGCACCTATAGGGGTGCTACTCCAATTCATTCTTGAAGGCAATTAAACAGTACAATTTAACACAGTGATGAGGAGATAAGGAAGAGATTAAAATAGTGGTTAATGCCATGAAATATAAAAACAGCATTAAAAAAGGAGCTTGCAAACAGAGCTTCAGTCAATCTCAATGATTACGACCAAGCTGAGGGCCGAGCATTAACCTGCAGAACTCGAGCAAAGTTTGTCGACATGCTCTTCTGCTCAGCAGGTTAAAAACAGAAATAAGTGTTTTGTAAAAAGAGTTATTACAGTATCAGGGTCCTAACGTTAAACCCTTTTGGGTTGCGGCCATGTCGGGCCACCATGAGCCATGTTGTGGTGGTCGTGCCAGAACTGCCCCTGTTGTATACTTGTGAAATAATATGACGTTTCAGTGATCATTTCATATTTTGCGTGATTACACTGCATTATTTAAGCCATTAAGAATATGTTGCTTCTGTGTAGTCACTTTTTTTTTTACATTTTCTGGACTTACCTTGAACAAGCCATTCCTAATGGAAAAAGATCAACGATAATCAATGGGTAGATTAACCTAAATGGGTAGATTAACCTAAAAATATTGAATATTCATGTTAAAAATAGAGGTGCATCGATTGATCCTTTGGGATCGGAATCAGGGCTGAGTTAATTAATTCTGGAGGATTGGTGAATAGCCAACTCCTTAAAATAAAATTGATCTTCGCAGCAATCACCCTCTTCCTCTGCACAGAGGTCTGAAAGTTTTTCTCTCTCCTGCTGTGAAGTGACGAATGGGATTTTCATTTTTATTTGAGAGAACTACTTCCTGCAGTTTAAACAACCTGTTTGTTTTGTTTCATCTGTATTTTCAAAGGTTTACAATAATTGGAACGTTGAGGCTGCTGATGATGTGTTTAAAAAAAAATGCGCTGAGCAAAAATCGGATGACCGGGCCAGATCAGGGATCAGCCAGAAATTTGTGAGCGGTGCTCTTCCAATTTAAAAAAAACAAGATGATGTAGATTTTATCGTATTTACTTGAAATTTGTACTAGCTCAGCCGCGCCAGCGTCAGTGAACTTTGGGTGGCCCGACACAGTCAGATTATAGTTGATGTAGAACCGTGAGAATGTTTTAAGGTGCAGGATGGGCAGCTGGTTAGCACTCCTTCATTCCAACTTCCAAGCAGGCAGTAAAAGTGTGAAGGAATAAAACGTGTGAGCAACACATTCTCAGTTACTAGAAAACGGGAGTCATACCATCCTAACATGCAATTTAAAAAGTCAGAAGCGTTTCGAGTGAATTGAGCAAAAGATGTGGGGCACTAATGCGCAACAAGCAGAGGTTACCTTTGGCGTATGAAAATTAAGCACATGCTCAACAATTGGCATCTCCAGCCACGGTGGTCATTCAATGATATATTGGTGATTGATGTGGGAACTATTTTAAGATTTATCTCCTTTATATGTTCTTGAATATGTGATTGGTAATTTGACGGCATGTCTCACTCCAGCAGATGTGTGCGCCCGAGGGAGAGGTGGCACCACATGCAGACTTCAGTCATGGTGCAAATATTTAAAAAATAAATAAATAAATAAATAAAATCACAAATTGCAATTAGCCATTCATCCTTCCATTTTCTATCAGCAGTTGCTCTCATCAGGGCTGCAGATGAGTTGCTAACTTTTGGCCATTTAATCACAAGGTGCATACGGTACATTCTAGACATACATCCATTCATCCATGGGCGATGTTGATTCTTCTCACCTCATGTGTTTGGAATGACAATGACCAAAAAAAACAAGCACGGGGAGAACACAGGAGGGTTGCGGGTGAGATTTGAACTGTGGACCACCTACATATTAGAAATAAGTGAAACCTTGCGATCATTGCACGTTTTTTTTTTCATTTGGCCCATTACATTTGAGATAACTAGACAGACAGGAAAAGCTTTTTTGCTCATTAACAACAACAATGATGTGCTATTCAATCTCATTTGAACAACAGAACAAGTGTTCCACCTTGTCCAACTCTGCGCAACCAAGGATATTTGTCATGTTATTTGAAATGTTACCTTGAAAAAAACATGCCACAAGAAAAAGAAGTAGTTTTAGGCCAACTCGATATTTTCAGTCGTATTTATTTGGATATTTGTTTTATTTCATTTTTATGACTCTTTTTTTTCCCTTGTATTGTGCTGTCTATGTTATCGATTTTAAAAATACAAAAAAGAAAGCAGAAAATTACCATTACTTTCATGTAAATTTAAGGGAAATCGATTTATCAGAATATATGTAATTATTCAAGAGTTTTGATTTTGGGTCATTCCATGCCAAATCACCCAGTAAGTTTGACCAAACAGATTTTGATTTTAAAGATGATGGCATCACACAAATGCACAGAATTTAGGTCAGTCGCAGCAGGCATTTGCAAACTCACCACAAATGGCGGACACCTTATATTATGCTTGAGTTGAAATGCTGCTCTGACATTGTAATTAGCTCTCACTATGCAGATAACAAGAGGCAAGGATGAACTTCCATGTACCTAGAAAAAAGAATCAAGTATTTGAGAAAGCAAATTGGCCAAAATCCACCTCTGCCTGAGAGTGGATCTTAATGAGTGCATTCATATCCTTAAGTGATTATTAATGAGAAAGTAAGACAAAAACAAATCAAGAAATAATCCATCTATGGAATTATAGGCCAGTGAATTGTAAACACATTGTAGTGGTGCGGCAGAAGACTGAAATTATGTTCCTTTCCATTTGAGTTCTCTTCCACTGCCACACAGGCTAGGACCAAAACAGATAAAACAGACACACACACACACACACACACACACACACACACACACACACACACCCTAATGTCATACATTCCACAGTCAGATTTAGCATGTCATATCCTGTCTCAGTTGTTGGAATCTGACCTAATGTGTCGTTCCTATTCCCCGCTATGACCACCCTAACACCTATTTTATTATATTTTTCAAGATCTGTCATTTCCTCATCAAAGAACAGTGACAGGAAGAAAAAAAAGGAAGAAATAAAACCCCAGTGGATAAGGCGAGCAAAATGAAGGAATTTGAGGGGATGCGCCAGGGCAATTTTATCACAGAAAGCAACAAAGAAATAATTATGAAACTTGACTTCACCTGCTCTCAAGTATTCCACCAAACCATTCACGTAGGTCCTAACACAACATATCAGTTACGTCTTCATACTATTTTGACCTTTAGTTTGTCAGACTGTAATTCAAAAAAAAATGTAACTCTTGTTAGAAACACAGAGAATAGCCTCTTATGCTCAAGTGCTATAAACATCTACACGTCGTAAGCACATCCCACCACCAACATTCTTGTGGTAGGGAGTTTCTGGGAGAGTTTTAAATGGCTTTAGCCACTTACAAAAAAAAAGCAATACTGGTCATTACTTATTTTGCCATTAGCAGCACAGTGAATGTTATATGCTGGAGTGTTCGCCGCAAACCCAGTCGCCGGGCGTACACAATATGTACTGTACAAGGATGGAAGCCTTGCAGATATCCATTGCATACTGGAACCTTTGCAACACCGATTGTTGCATAGTCTTGATTTTTTTTATATACCAACTCACCATTCCAGATAACGCTGGAACATGGACATGGCGCACTAAAGCAGGCACGGCAGAGGTCAGGCTGTGATAAAATGCTGTTGTGGCTTGGCCATGTGCACTGCTGACACAGCCTCATTTGAATTGCCATACAGAGATTTGGCCTCTGTGCGTTTCATGTGTTGGTGCTGGCACACATCCAACCAACTCCTGCATTGACTATTTGGGACTATGAATATATTCACAGGGTTAAATCTAATTGTATTCCTGAAAAGAGACAAAAATACAATTTTTATTTGACTAAAACTAAGACTGAAATGTCATCGGTTTTCCTGGACTAAAACTAGACTACAGTAAATTGCGCAAATCCAGGTTCAGAAAGTAAAAACCTGTTTACCTGTAAGTTGAGTAGAAGAGCCTGTGGCTAAAGCCAAACTTGTGGCAGCGTTTTCAGCTTTCTGGACCTGAATTTGCCACCGCTGCTAAAATGTCATCAGTTGTCTGACTAAAACGTCATCAGGTTTTTTTGTCAATTAAAACTAAACAAAGAATCTTGGACAAAAGTGACTAAAAGAAGAATAAGTCTGAAATGCTCAGACTTTTAGTCAACTAAAACTAGTAAAAACTAAAACGACAGTTTGGTAGGAAACAGCCGATAATACCTGCTTGTGGCGTAACGTCGTTCGAACATGCATTACAAACATTCGCCATCTCATCAATTAAATGTGGAGTAACAGAGTATTTTCAGTGCTCTTCGGTTTTATTCATGAAACATACGACCAAATTTATCCTCTTCATATTTGACAGTTTGTCATTACAAGGGAAAAAAGTTTTATACTCTCCTCAATGTCTCGTGAGAAGGAAACCTACAAAAGCAAGCGCTTCAGTCTGCCTACTCTGAAAGCCTTCCAGGTTATCTTGAATGTTTTAGAAATAGAAATTTGACTTGAACCCAAATTTTGACTCGATGTCAAAATAATCGGTGACTCGAACCACTTCACACATATGATTAAAGTTTGTTGTGATAACACGGTGATATTGACTGCTCCAATTCATTTCGCTAATCAATGCAAGCATTTGTCCTTGACAGCGTCCCACTGCCAAACAATCGCGCCAAAGAAAGTAGCCACAAGGACAAGTCAGAGCTGAGCAAAAGAATCAGTCCTCAGTGGAGTTTTACAGCACAAAGAACAAAAAAGGTCTGACAAAAGGGTAGAAGCATTTTCAATATTATGTGGCGCAGCTTTATAATCGCACAATTACAACAGCTTATATTTGATGAAAGTGTGCTGCTTCATGATGGTAGCAAAGTTTTACCTACGTTTCTTGTTTAGGTCTTGGTGGCGACTCATGCGCTGCCTGAGCCCCACCCACTCGGGCTTTGAAGCCGCACCGCCACCACGTCACCGGCGAGGGAGCACAGGCCGCCAAGTCAGCGGTTTTGAAGTTCCTGAGAGGAAGGTTTTACTAACGTACACTCACGCAGCATAAGCCGGCGTCCTTTACATTGAGTTAGCTTTGTTGCCGCTTTACACCCAATGCCACTGTTATACTAATGTAAAAGTTTGGTTATTCTTGGTTTTCTTTTGCCAACTAAAGTACTTTCTGTCCTCAGGCAATGGCAAGAGTGTTCAATAGATGAGAGAAATAACGTATGAATCATTCTCATTTAGCACACCGCCGCTGACTGCAACGTCGGTCTTCATAGGGATATATACACACTCATAAATGCATCTTCAACTATTACCGCAACCGCGCGATTCGTGTTAAAGCTCCCCCAGCGGACTTAGCTTTTCAAAACTTGCTGCCTGTGTTTCAATGCTGAGCAGTGATGATGATTATGAGTGTAAAGTCATGTGATTATTGTGGGAAACGTGAATGAAAATTAAAGAGCCGTCCAGCTGGATCTTTTATTGTACTATCACAAATTGGGTTATGTGTGCTGGTGGCGGGTAAACGTGATATTCTGTTTTTGCAAGGCTATTTCCAAGTGTTTTTCAATGCATCACGCAATTCACGAGAGGGAGGAGTCAGCATGACAGCAATGGATTCAGCGGACGTAAGGGAGGACTTTGTTCGTGTGTACTCTTGGCCTCTGGCTGTTATATTTTGGTGCCTGCTACGGCCCACAGTGGCTGTGTTTGTGATTTATAATAAAAGGTGAAAAACAACTAACGTCTGACTTCTTACGCTTAAGACATGTGACCGTATTTAATCTTTTTTGGGAAGACCTCACGGCCACGACGGGCCATTGGAAAACGAAAACGAGAGCATAAGTGTGTGCAAGGGTGAGAGGGATCACTCTAGTTATCAATGGAATAATTGATAGGATAAATCCATCCATCCATTTTCTGAACCGCTTTATCCTCACAAGGGTCGCGGGACATGTTGGAGCCTATCCCAGCAGTCTTCGGGCAGTCGGCGGGGGACACCCTGAGTTGTCAGCCAATCGCAGTGACAGGATGAACAATTCTAAAAAGATTTGGTTGTGAGAGCCCAACATATTACCGCAACGATCAATGTGCTGTGTAATACACCTTAATCCTTGCGACTATGAGTCACATTCCTCAATGCATGAGCCGCTAATCACACTTTGGGTATGTCAGCCAACTTGCGACATCACTGGCTCAGCGCAGGGCCATAACTTGTCATCGTGAACTTCCCACCCCACCCCAGCACTTAAGTTCAATTTGGACAAGCATGATGTCATTTATTCAACTTTGTAACGCTTTTGACTGCTTAAATCAACTTATGTTTCGAACAAAAGATTATTATTATTATTTCTCACCAACTAAGAAACGACATTTGAGTATATTTTCCGATGTCCTGAACAAGATAAAGTCCTTAAAATACTCTGGTGATTTTTATCTATCAAGTGAATCATCTCAACAAAATGAAGAGAAATAGTTTTGGGTGCTAATTCAATATCAATATGTATCTGGATAGACAGGTAATCAGTATCAGTAGAAAAAGTGTTTGATGAAAGAGAATTATAAAAAAATTAATCCGATTAAAAAACCCACGACGACACAGCAATGGAAACGACGAAGACGACGTATGTGTGCGCACCTACAAACGTGTGGCATATAGAAGCTGAATAAAAGTGTGGCCTAACGTACTTAAAATAAATGTCGCTGACTGCGACCCTCATCTTTAGCATCGCACTGAAGTCACAATTAGCCAGGTTTAAGTTAAGTTTTAAGTTAAGTTTTCCCACTCAAAATGTTTCTAGACAATAGTTAGTTTAGTTAGCTAGCTAGTTAGTTAGTTAGCTAACTAACTAACTAGCTAGCTAACTAAACTAGCTAACTAACTAACTAACTAACTTTCCCACTCAAAATGTTTCTAGACAATAAAACAGTGCTACTGGGCACAATGTGAATTTGACTAATTTAAACTGGACACAGATTGGTTGCTTGTTATGAAATGAAATATAACGAGTAAAAATATAATTTATCAAAATACTCGATTATTCTTTAGAATTTTCTGTAGGGTACGCAAATACTAGAATATTTAATGGCTGCAGCCCTACATTCAACCTCCCTGTTTAATTGTTATCTTTGTTGAATAAAAATAAAATATTTTTTTAAAAATCTAGAAATTTGTAATTTGCTCCTTAAAATAAGAAAAACTTTATTCTTCTCACAATGGAGAAATTCCCAATTTACAGCAGCAAAGTTATGGAAGGAAGAAAGCATCCATCCATCCATCCATTTTCCGAACCGCTTGATCCTCACTAGGGTCGCGGGGGGTGCCGGAGCCTATCCCAGCCGTCATCGGGCAGTAGGCGGGGGACACCCTGAATCAGTAGCCAGCCAATCGCAGGGCACACAGAGACGAACAACCATCCACGCCCACACTCACACCTAGGGACAATTTAGAGCGACCAATCAGCCTGACATGCATGTTTTTGGAATGCGGGAGGAAACCGGAGCACCCGGAGAAAACCCACGCAGGCCCGGGGAGAACATGCAAACTCCACACAGGGAGGCCGGAGCTGGAATCGAACCCGGTACCTCTGCACCGTGAAGCCGACGTGCTAACCACTGGACTACCGGGCCGCCAGGAAGAAAGCAGAAGAACAAAAAGTATAGGAGCTGCTGTAAAAGCAGCCACTCTCACGGCGCCAGCTTGAAGTCATAATAACATCACAACAAAATAATACAACACAACACATAAGACAGACAGTCATTCCATCTTTAACCACTTTTCTGCACACTCTTTGGTGTTTGAAGCAGTTATAGATGAAAGAGGGGAGGATCAAAGTGTCCTTTCACCAGTGGATCAGGGACGTCATACTGAAAATGTCATTGATTAGCAAAACTGCTCCTCAGTTGAGCCTTGAATCACATATTCAAGCAGCCACTGAGAGCCAACACTGGAGATGCACTTGCCAACGGTTTACAAAGGTGTTTCACAACTACAAACTTTCCCAACTATCCAGTGAGCCTTGTCATCTCACGTTTCAAAATGCGCACAATTCGTTTGGCATGGCTCATCACGTTTACCTCCTGCTTTGAGAGCGAAATGACGTGATCACTATTCAAATGAAAACACACACTGCAACTGTCGGGAGGAAGGCAGATAACCTGGGAAAGCGGACAGACAGGGAAGGAGGAGGAGCAACGAGGAAAACGCCAGCTTGTGAGAGCGACACACCCATGGTTTGCTGTGAAAAGCCGTCATTACTGAGACTCACAAATGATAGCCCTGCCTAAAACATCAGGGTGAGCAGCAAACTTCAGTCCTCAGCGACTACACTGATGCAAATGAATTCTTGAGATTTTGCAACCCTGTTATATAAATGAAACCATGTGGACGTACCTGAACAAAGGGCTTGCCCATACCTGCCCCCAATCGCTTGACAACTCTGTTCCAGCAAGTAAAATCAGCCATATCTGTAGGCTATTGGGAATATACAAGGCATGTTCATATCACACAGAGCATAACTACCCAGTTTGATTCCTGCACCTGATTTGAACCGTGTCACAATTACTCTAGTTTTGATGCACTAAATACCATGTTGGACGGAATCCAGCATCCCTTCTGATCCCAGTGTAAATTGAGAAGGTGCAAGCCTATATAAAAGGACACTGAATAATAAAACGAAGCGCGCCTGTTGTCTTTCCTTCTTTTGTCTTGCCACACCCCACACGTCCAGACTAACACAACAGGTTTTCTTGCTTTTATCACAACCACTCCTGTTTCATCTGCCACACACCTTCAACGATGACGTTCGAAACGTCCGAGTCCGTCCTTATGTCGTGTAAGCGCGCTGCGCCGATGTCCGCCAAAACAGCAAAGAGTCGTTCAGGAAGGAGTCACCATGACATGATCTCAACTAATAATACAACCGAAACTGGACTTTGACCTCGAACTTTACAATCGCCAGTGCTGTGGGCTGGCCAGTCACTTCCGTGTCCTCTTGGTTATTCTTTCACACACAACCCTCACATATGATCAGTTCAAATTTGACACAGGTCTGACGAAAGTTGCCGTGTGTCGATGTGTCAAGTAATCAAAATGAAAGATTATATATTGAAGGCATGAGTGACACAAATCATATTGGTCACAAAGTACTACTGATATTTCGCTTGGTGTAAGCTCGCTATTTAACCTTTCCACACAAACTGTGCGTAATCACTGGTTGAAGGAAAACGTGAGTTCAGTGACAGAAACTAACACTGCTGATCGTAGCCGAGCTCACGAAACTTCCATGCTCTGCTCCCTTGAGCTGCTGTGGCTAGCAGGCTAACGTTACGTTCCAAGGAAAACAACGTCACGAATAAAATACGTTTTCTCTCTCGTGCCAACGCGTTCCAAGCAGGCCTAATTGACATGTATCACAAAAAGAGAGACCATTACCGTTTGCTGGAAGTGTTTGGCTTGTTTTTAGAAGTCCATAAGTGTTGACGATGAGGTTTCAGGCCTCGCCTAGCCGACTGCACTCAACACACAGTCCAAAAATCTAGACCCGCAGTCTGCGCGAATAAGTGAGCTCCGACAGTGCGCAGCGAAAACGCAAAAAAACAGAAGACGAAAAATAGTGCCGCAGCATAGCAAAACACAGCATAGAAAGTGACCAACGCTGGGCAAGCGTTCAAATTCAGAGCAGAGAAAACACCCACCTATACAATTTCGTCTGTGCCAGGCTTGTTGTTCACTTGACTGGGCTGAATGCTGAGGGCTCTTCCTCCTCTGCTGGGGAGAGCAAGAGACGGCGGGGCGGAAGCGGGGTGTAGAGCTCAAACCAGCGGAAGGCAATCCAGATTTGCGAAGGGTTTTAACATGTACTGTATATATATTATAACAGCGTCTCACTTTTCACAACATGATATATTTCTACTTTATCAATGGTTCATTTCGCACTTTGATACGAGCAATATTATCAGACTTGGTTTCGAAATGCTGTAGTTTACCAGTGTAATGTAACGCTATAAATGTTCCAATACTGCCCTCGTGTGGCGGCCCCTAAAAAGGCAGTTCGGGAGGAAAAGGACTTCATTGTTTTGGTTGGATGTATGGCACAGTACAGTATTTATTTTATATTTCGAAGGCATAACATAAAAAGTCATTCTCGTATTTTAATATTTTCAGAATAAACAATTTATAAAACGAATACAAATGTTATTAAATACAATACATATAAATCCATTCATTTTGAGTTGTTCGATAAAAACATTGAAATACAATGCAACACATCTTTATTTATATATCGCTTTAACAACAGCTGCAGCTGTAACAGAGCACTTTCCAGAACATTGATTTCATGTTTTCATAGGGGTCTATAATTTGCTAACATGGATGGATGATTATTGATTGAGTCATCTGAAATATAGAGCAATTACAGTGGAGACTTGAGATACAATTGACCTGACTTTTTCCAAAATTGATTCGGCTGTGGGTAGCCTGGTGGTTAGTGTGTCGACCTCACAGTGCAGAGGTACTGGGTTCAATTCCAGCTCCGGCCTCCCAGTGTGGAGTTTGCATGTTCTTCCCGGACCTGCGTGGGTTTTCACTGGGTACTCCGGTTTCCTCCCACATTCCAAAAACATGCATGGCAGGTTAATGGAACACCGGAGGTGTGAGTGTTAGCGTGGATGATTGTTCGTCTATGTGTGACCTGTGATTGGCTGTCAACTGGTTCAGGGTGTCCCCCGCCTACTGCCCTAAGACGGCTGGGATAGGCTCTAGCACTGTATGGTAGATGGATACTCATTACAGTTGTGTTTATAGTCATGTATTAATAATTGATGCTTTTGATATTAAATATTGCGACTTGGAGATACTCTTAGTAACAATGGTAACGACTGTCAGTGCTGTGAATAAAGTTTCACAATTTCAGTAAGACTTGTTGCTGTCATCCTGCTGGCCATAGATTTTCATCCACATTGCAGCAGACATTTTGCATTGCGATGCAGCAAACAAAGAAACAGCGCCAATGTCTCAACCCATTGCCTACCGTGTAGGCCCCACACGGACCCCCTGCAATTTCCTCGCATGCAGCGTTCATTGCATGGAGTAGAAACCTCTGGTCCTGAGTCCCATGTTCATCCAATTTCTACCTCCAAGCAGAAAAAAAAAATCCTCAACTCTCCACTTGGGAGTATAGTGGCAGTAGTTCCATTCTGTGAACGTTTATCAAACGTTCCAAGAATTAATATATGGTCTTCATGATATCATGTTCTTGACTAATTTTGACAATTGAACAGACTATTCTGCACATCATGACTTACGCAATGAAATCACGGTCACATGTTTTGGAGAGAACAACCATTCGACTGATAATCGACACATACAGTATGTTTTGATCAGCAGGATCTCTTTATTTGGGAAATGTGCTGAACGTGGGCTCATTGTGCCAACTGTAGGGTACTTGTAAATAACCATTTGCAAAGATGCACTGACACTTGAGGCATGTAATGCAAAGTTTGCAATTGGATGAAATATATGAGAAATGACATTCTTTTGTGAATGATTGCAAGGTAGTTTGGGGTTTTGTTATCGTTGTCATTTTGAGATTGTCATTTCGGTTTCAATAAATGAGCCAACCCAACGGAGAGATCCACTGCACACGCCAATTTCGTGGTTTTAAGCGAGCAAGCATCTGACCGCAGGCCAGTGCCAAATCCATACATTTTGTAATCCGCTTATCATCAAAAGTGTCGCAGGTGTGCTGGAGCCTATCTCAGCTGTCTTGGTGCAGTCGGCAGGTTCCACCCTGAACTGGTTACCAGCCAATTGCAGGGCCCCAAGTCTCAAATTAATGTTTATACAGTTCACATCTAGTGTTTTACAACAATACATAACCAAATTTACAATTTAATACGTACCTGTAGAAGACATGAGTATAGCTTATGGTACCGGTAAAAATTTACACCAGCCATGCGCACATGACCAGATCAGTTCACTTGAATGAAGTGAATGTAATGCCTGTCATTCAATATATCCACTTGCACAGAGTCTGTCAATTAACATACATGTTACTACAGAAAGCGGATTCTACTTACACATGTTTTGTATTATTATTATTATTTATGTTTTGCTACAACTTACTTACGATTACTGTTGATGGAATACAAGATTTTTAAATGTTAGCAATTTTATGTAATCACCCACAGTGGTGCAGTCAATCTATATACACGAATTCAATGCACATATTTTGTCTGTGAGGCAGACTTTCAATTGCTGTTCTCTATTTGGCCACAAGATGCCCCTTTTGTAAAGTACAGTCGTATGGTTGTGAACCCGCTACAATCTACTACATTACAGTACAGTACTGTTCTAAAGTAAGGTTCTCGTTGTTGACGTCATAACAACGGAGTTCCGTTGCAAAGCCGGTGACGTATTCCAAATTTTTACGCGAGTGTGAATGAGCCGCAGTCCATCATGAACGCAGGAACAACTTTTGGAGTATGTGTACTCAGTGCAATATGCTCAAAGTAAACCTCTTCCCTTCTGACCAACCTCCGTCCCCCAAAACTAAGACCAGTGCATCTGCTCAAAAAATATTCTGGCTTTGCTCTGTTTTTGTGTTGGTCTTGCTGGTACACCTGCATGAGAGCAAAAACATTTAGCAAAAAAAATATATTTTTAGTAGCAGTTATTAAAAAATATTTCTTTTGTCCATATAGGACAAAAAAAACCAAATATGTCTGGAGCTGCAAAAAAATAAAAGCCTCCTATAAAACTTACAATGAAGGAAACACATGCTGTATGTATGAAGGAGACTGGACTGTCTCAGAATTGTTTGTTATTCAGTCCTTTGTTGTTGTTCCCAAACGCCCCCATAGAATTTATTTTGTGATTTCCTCGCTTTTTTTTTGTTTGTTTTGGTGCATTATTTTCGCTTTTCTTAGTGTCAGTGAAGTGATCATGAATTTCCGGTTTTTTGGAGGCTGTCTTTGAATGCCTCTCGAGCTGAACGAGAAGAGAGAAGGCACGGAGTCGGACGCAGACGTGTCTGTGTTTGTCGAGACTGTTAAAAGCATAAATAAAGTGTACGTTTTACAAAAACCAACACCACAGCTCTCCTTTTTCGGAGCTGCAACATGTATCTATATCTATTTGAGCTATACAGTATTAGCCTACTATCAAAATATTTTTCCATTTTCAAATATTTTTTTATAAAGCTCCAGGGAGCCACTAAATGTCGGTAAAGAGCCGCATGTGGCTCTGGAGCCATGTGTTGCCGACCCCCGTTCTAGTCTGTGCAGAGTCTGATGTGTGGGTACATAGTGATGTCAATGTTGCACATTTTGTGTTTAGACTATCCCTTGTCACAATCAAAGTATGGCAAATAAGGAGGGAGATGCTAAATTGGCGTTGGCAAACAAAAATTAATTTGAATCAGTTTCATAAAAGAAACCACGGTAGTTAAAACCCCTTTGGACATCCAGAATGAGGATTCCTTTTCTTTTTTCTTTTTATTTCTGCGGGTGACACCCGTTGAACCACATGGCCCGTTCAACGTGATATATCAATGCATCCACCATATTGGATGTGGCCTTAGTAGTATCCATAAAATCTGCACATAATGTACGCAACAAATTGAGTAAGAATGATATGCTACAATAAAATAAAATGGCTTGTCATTAATACAATGTTTTTTGGCTTGATGAGACATCTCCAAGGAGCAAGTGAACGAGACATCTTCACAAATGGCTTCACTTTGCCATTGGCTGGCTGCAGCGTCGACTTACTTCAGATCACATCTATGTCATGTACACTAAGTGTTGTCGGTGGTCATTCTTGACAGCTGTTGTTGTAATGGACGCCGTTCAAGAATATTGACTAAGAGGGACAGTGCTGCATGGAGCAAACTAACTACTATCTGTATTGTATTAATAACAGACCCTCCCATGCATTTCACGTACCCTCCTTAAGTCTGTCTGGGGATGGGTCTGTAGGCACCACGCAGTGCAAAAATTACGGGGTGTAAAAGCAACACATGATCAAAAGAGAAAATCATTAGCAGGCCAAAAATGGTTCCACTGCCCCTGGTTACAGTGAATTATTCATGGTATAATTGATGCAGGAACAAACAAGTGATGAACATTGGTCTTTTTCTTGCATTTTGCCTCGGGACGTTTGTGGTGAATTGTTGATTTGAGACCAGATAATGTTGTGTTAATGAGTGCTGTGACAAATTTAAAACGGAGCAAGAGTCTTTGAAAATGCATAAGATTGAAAGGGCCGGGTAAACAAATAAAACTGCATCAGATCATCAGCAAAGGCATAATATGGAGGCTTCATATAAAATAACAGCCCATTTTTTTGTTTGTTTTGAACTATACCGTGGCGTAACCAGTACTCTAAGTGGAAAAAACAATTGCTGGTACTACCCTTAATCGAACTGTTGCCAGGTAAATTAGGTGGATAAGAAGCAGACCATTAAGATAATTAAGTAAAAAGTATATACATATAATAGATGAATGTATAGAAATAAATAAATGCAGAAATAGTGTTGACATCACTGGCAACAAGCGAATGAGAGGAATTAAGGTTACTGTTAGCTGGATGTTTTTCACTTGCAAGATTAACGTGGCATCCCGTACGTGTCATCGTCACATACTACCCAATACAGCCATCCTTCCATTATCTGATCTGTTGGAACTTATCCCACCTGTCTTGAAATAGCAGACAGGGTACAACCTGAACTGGTTGCCAGCCATAGTCAACCAACCATTCACACTCACAATCACACACAGGGACAACTTGGAGTGTTTCATTAACCCTGCCATTCATGTTTTTGAAATATGGGAGGAAACCGGCGTATATGGGGAAAAAAAACACGCAGGCACGGGAAGCGCAAGCAAACTCCACACAGAAAGGCCTGGGCTGGATTCGAAACCACAAACCCTGCACTGTGAGTTGGATGTACTAAAGAGTTGTCCACGTGCCGCCCCAATACAATACAATCATCATTAAGCAAATAGCCAAGTGATTTTACCCTCATCATTCTCCTTAATGTATGTCATTTTTCCTAGATAGCACTTTTTTTAGGTACTTGCAGTTATTACCGTTTCATGCATTGATGGAGTTTATTCTGTCTGACTTTGAAATGTCAGACTACATTTGAATGCGACCCGACCAATCTATCAATGAGCTTCTACATAGTGGTGTATTAAGCATTTTGGTGTTATTTGTATTTTTAATGCTAAAATACTGCACATTATTTTTCACCATACATTTTCTAAGTAACTGATTTATAAGAAAAAGCAACTCAACATGTATTGATGAATATATCAAACTATATTTATATTTATATAGTTTTAATAGTTGAATGTTATGCCTGATTAACTTCTGATTGGATGTAATATTGCATTGTGCACGGTATACAGAATTTCAAGGTGTGGCATTTGGCGTGTGAATACAGTTATTTGTCAGATACTGTACTGTTCGTTCACGAACACGTCACTCTAATAAAACTGAAATGAAAGCATATTTATTCCCGCCCCCCATACGCCCCGCTCCACACGCTCAACCCGACTCTGCAGAGTTGCTGCTCCAAGGCGCCGATCGCGTCACTGAGCTTCTAAGAACGATGTTTGGACGTCAAGGAAACTACAAGGTAATTATGATTCAAGTAAACGTCGAAGCTAAATTCTAGAAATGGTGCGTGTCATTACCCCTCCATCCGTTTTCTAATCGGTTTACCCACACGAGGGTCGCGGATGTGCTGCACGCCGCGTTTCATGACCGTTATGTGAAAACCGGTTAAACAAGGCATGTTTGCGAGGACAACACATTTGGGTCAACATAGATGGGGACCAGTCGGGATTAGTACAGACACCACCTGGCCATCACTGACACATATAATACAGTTAAAAAAATCTATATATATCTATATATATCTATATATATATATATCAATATTCCCTCGAGAAATAATATCGAGTAATATTGCCCTCACGATTTTTTTTTCATTCCAACACTGCCAATGTTTTTATGTGCATTTCACTCGTACAGTATATCGTTCATATGTTTAATTTGTTTGAAAAAAATTAATAATTTGATTTTAAATATAAATGTTCTGTTCTGCACATTTAAAGAGAGGGGGAAAAATACTTGTTTGTGGTGTTTGGACTGAAATGCATATCTCTTTGTCTTCTGTCTGTGTTGTAGAAATTTGGATGTATGTGAGGATTCCAAATCAAAGGAAGTATACAGTGTTCCGAAGAAAGTGTGGGAAACAAATACAATTCAAGAAAGCATCTTCAGGAGAAAAACCTCAACCTTGACCGATTATTGGAACTTTTGGAAGCACAATAAATTGAAGCATGCAGAGTCACAGGACGAGCGTGAGGCTGCTCTACTGGCTGACCTTAGTGTCTGGGATGCTCGAGTGTCTCTTCTTTTCTGGTGTCGTGTTTGGGTATGCCTCCCTGGTGTTTGTGTTGAAGGAGAATGGGTACTTCAGTCACCTGTGTTTCAATGGTCCAGACAACAATGGTACAACTGTTGAAGGTAAGAGACCCATCTATATTGTGAACAAAGACAGTGACATTTTGCGCAAGTGCCATATATTTGCAGTCTGAACATGAAGGTGAAAACATCTCCATCATGAGGGAATTGCAGACTCTCCAGTAGTGTCCAAAAAAAGTAATATCTGACAACCACAAAAAGTCACTAGATTTGTCGCTCATCATTTCTATGTACAGTATATAAAAAATAGTCATGAGAGGAGTCATTAAATATTGTGACAAATTTGCTAAGCTCTGGCATCCGCTCTCTTTGGCCTCGTTATGTCCCATCATCATGGTAACACAAAAACTATTTTGTATTTGCATGAGAAAGAATCCCTCCAAAACCAAGTGATTTGAAGAATGGTGTAATTCTTTATTCATTCTTCCATTATTTGATCCGCTGATCCTCACGAGGGTTGCGTGGGTGCTGGAGCCGATCCCAGCTGTCTTCGGGCAGTAGGCGGGGGACACCCTGAACCGGTTGCCAGCCAATCCCTGGGCACGCATAGATGAACAACCATCCACACTCACACTCACACCTAGGGACAATTTAGAGTGTTCCATTAACTTACCATGCATGTTTTTAGAATGTGGGAGGACACCGCAGTCCCAGGAGAAAACCCACGCAGGCACAGGAAAACTCCACATACATGTATACTGTATACACTACCTATTTTAAATGTAAACTTCATTTGCATGTTACATAATTATACGTGTAAATGTGTTGTTCTTGTTTATACCTCAGTTCATAAGTTTGGCTGGGTGACTGACATTTCAAACAAATAACAGTTTGATCATATGTGATTAATGTTGATTATTATTTCAATTCGGAATTCGACAATGACTTTTTAGTGACGTCTACTGATGTATCGCAGGGAAAAGGGCTGCTTGTGGCGATGTGTGCAGCAGAAAAAAAAAAGAAAAGAGGAATCATCTACATTTTAATAATAATACTCCTCCTACTGCTACTAATAATAATAATACATTTTGTTTGTAAGTACCTTTGAAGACACTGTACATCAATCAAACAGAAATAAATAGATTATAAATACGGGGCATTGAAGTGGTGTATGTAATACTGAACAGATGATTTGAGTGTGGATTTAAATATAATCAGAATCAGAATCAGAATCATCTTTATTGGCCAAGTATGTAGAACACACAAGGAATTTGTCTCCGGTATGTGAGTCTAAATTGTGGGGGTCAGGTGGCAGAGGGCTCCAGAGCTGCGGAGCGGAACGGCTGAAAGCTTTGCTCCCTGTGATACTGAAAACCAGCAAAGGGTGCAGTGAGATAAATGGAGGAGGCGGATCGAAGGGTGCGTGTTGAAGTAGTGATATAATAATAATAATAATAATAATAATAATGCATTTTATTTAAAAGCGCCTTTCATGCCACCCAAGGACACTGTACAGACAATAAGAAAATACAATGTAAAAATTAGTAAGCGAGATATTATATAAAAACAAGACATAAAATCATAAAAACAAATGGAAGAGCTATGTGTTGTAGGCAATCCTGAACAGGTGTGTTTTTAGACGGGACTTGAAAGTGGAAAGAGGTGTGCAGTTTTGGAGGTCCGGAGGTAGGTTGTTCCAAAGCTTTGGAGCAGCGCGACTGAAGGCTCTGGCTCCCATGGTGCTCAGGCGGGCAGGGGGCACTGACAGGCGGAGGGAGGACGAGGATCTGAGGGAGCGAGAGGGGATATGCACCTGGAGAAGGTCGGACAGGTAAGGAGGGGCCAGGTTGTGGATGGCCATATATGTATATAGAAGCAGTTTGTAATTGATGCGATGTTGAACAGGGAGCCAGTGGAGCTGTTGGAGAACGGGGGTGATGTGCTGCTGGGAAGATGTTTTTGTGATGATGCGAGCAGAGGCGTTTTGAACCAGCTGGATTTTATGGAGGGACTTTTGAGGTAGGCCAAAGAGGAGAGCGTTGCAGTAATCAAGGCGGGATGTGACAAGACTGTGGACAAGAATAGCAGTGGTGCGGGGGGTGAGGGAAGGGCGAAGTCTGGTAATATTGCGGAGGTGGAAATAAGCAGTGCGGGTGATGGTGTTGATATGTGAGTGGAAGGTGAGCATGCTATCCAGGATGACACCCAGACTCTTGACCTGGGGAGGGGGACACTAAGGAGCTGTCAATGTTGAAGGAAAAACTGTTTACTTTAGATAAAGTGGATTTGGTGCCAAGAAGGAGGACTTCAGTTTTATTAGCATTTAATTTAAGAAAGTTTGTTGTGAACCATGTTTTGAGTTCGGAGAGGCAAGAGGTGAGGGAGGAGGGTGGGAGTATGGAGTTTGGCTTGCAGGAGAGGTAGAGCTGGGTGTCATCAGCAAAGCAGTGAAAGTGAATATAAAATTTGCGGAGGATATGGCCAAGAGGCAGGAGGTAGATGATGAAGAGAAGGGGACCTAGAACAGATCCCTGTGGTACACCTGTGGTGACTGGGGAGGGCTTTGAGGTGAAGGATTTGAGCTGGACAAACTGAGTGCGGCCGGTGAGGTAGGAGTGGAACCAACTGAGTGAGGGGAGTGTGGGAGAGACCAATGGAGGAGAGTCTATTGAGGAGGATATGGTGACAGATTGTGTCAAAGGCAGCGCTCAAGTCTAAGAGGATGAGGATCCATGGATATGGAGGAGTTCAGACCAATATAGAGGGGTGATGCCCTTTAAGGTGTAAAACAGGATTCTGAAGTGGATCCTCTGGTGAACCGGAAGCCAGTGAAGCACGTGGAGGATAGGAGTGATTCAGATCGGAAGAGGAGCTTTGGGTAATGAGGCGTGCAACGGAGTTCTGGATCAGTTGGGGCGCATGTAAAGACTTGTGATGGAGTTACAATAGTCAATACAGGAGGTAACAAGACTGCGGACCAGGTTAGCATTAGAATGGGAGGCAAGGGCGGGTGGAGTCTTTTCATGTTGTGTACTTGTATTTTAGGTGTCAAAAATGTTCTGTGGCTCAGGCGTTTTCTTAAGAAACTGTAAGAAATGTTCAAATCACATCATCATCTTTCTTGCTATTCTGTGTGTGTGTCGGTCTCCCCAGTGTCCTCGTTTGACTCTTGTTATTTAAAAATATGTACAGACATGTCATGCCACACCTAAAAAAAAAAAACCTGGCAGATTCACTTTGAAAAATGCATGTGACTCTTCATCACGTCAGCCTGCGTGCCTAACATTATTTTCAGTTCGGCCTCAGCAGATGAGAGTAGCCAGCCATCAATCAAATCAAATCACACCATTTGGTTTCTGTACACTGTATTTTTAAGATTCATAATGATCCAGAGCTGTCCCCCCACGGTCGACAAAAAGCTCCAATAAAACAAAGGAACTAATGTTCAGGGAACTTTGGGGTGGGTAATCGGCCAGGGTTGTGTGCCTACGACTTGCTGAGGAGCGGTAGGCATTGACCCCTTTTTTTTTTTTTTTTTTGCATGTGCTTGTGTGGAACAACCTGCGGCCTTTCAACATTAACTCACCCCAAGTTAGGATAAAACTAATTACGTAATAAATAAAAGTGCTTGTGAGCGAGTATGTGAAATGAGAAAGGGAAGGACAGCATGAGGTGCCGTAACAGAGCATGCCAATGAGGCAGTTGCAACCCTGAATATAGGCCCCTTCTAATTCACTTCCTGTTCACACACTGTTTTACAGCCATTAAAATAATAAACGTCACTTTTGACTTGTGATCAGTCCATCTCAGATGAGCTTTCGCCCAGAGAAGCTGGCGGCATGTCTGGGTGTTGTTGATCAATGGATTTCACTTGCCATGGTCACGGTCCCGGTCACGGTCAGTCGATGTTGGTTATCATCTTTGCAGCTCAAGTGCAGAGCTTTGTCCAGATTCCCTGAATCTTTTGATATTATGGACCATAAATGATAAAATACCGGAATTCCTTGCAATTGTATGTTGAGAAATGTTATTCTTAAACTGTCGGGCTATTTGCTCACACAGGATAATCCTTTTCGACCCCATTGTGACACTCACCTGTTTCCAATGAACCTGTTCCCAAGCGGACGCCTCAACCTCTCCTGTCCCAGCTTTTTTTTTGTGGGAACATTTGCTGGCATCACATGAGAAAATGAGGGAATATTTGCCACAAAACATCTTTCATCAATCTGGTGTTTCTGTGAAAAAAATAAATAAATAAAATTAATTTTAAGGCAGACATTTTTGTGGTTCACACAACCGAGTTGGTGGACTTTTTTTTTCCAGCCCAAGTTCCCATCTTTGGGGTCACAGCTGCTTCCGAGGGAAACCTAATGTCCTTTTGTTCTGCGTCTCTTCTTTGCAGACTGCAGTCGTCAGGATGAGAAGTTTGCGCTGGTCTTCACCATTGCATCTTTCCTCAACAACTTCATGATTGTATTTTGCGGCTTCCTCTTTGATCGATTTGGCACAACGGTCACCAGACTGCTGGCAATGTGAGTTTTTTTCTCTTTAAGTTGTTACGGTTTCTGCAGGGACCGTATTCGATTGAGCTCAGTTTGACCTGACAATTTCCAGAATGAGCCTCATTGACGTACCTGAAAAAAAAAATCTACCAACAAATTAATTTCATTTGCACATTTATATAATTTCAAATTGTCAGGATAAACATGACAACCCTAGATGTGATCCCTTAGTCAGAAAAACCGAATCAATGAAGGGTAGAGAAACCCATGCAATTGACACAGCAACAATTGCAATGGTTCCACTCTATCCCATTTATTTTCCATATTACTTATCCTCATTAGGATCCCAGCTGAAATTGGGATCCACACGGGAATGGTCGCTAATCAATCGCAAACTGGTATATGTAAAATGTAAAATAAAAAAATAAAATGTGTAATATTTGCGCCTAGATGGTGCCCGAGTAGGCAGCCGTCGGCAAGTGCTCTCATGAGCCTGCTTTTTTTGTTGTTTTTGTGTTTGTTTTGTCACTTTGTGTTTGTTGTTACGTCGTGTGGACCTGATGTGGACTTTTTTCAGCATTTTTTTGGCCATGACATTCATCAAGGAGGAGACTCTGTGCTTGGTGGTTGCGCCTTCTCGGCAGCATGGGTATACCAGCACTGTTTTTGCCTGGGAGGAATGTCGGCGCCATTTGACTGTCGTTGCTGGACTGTCCCGGGGCGCTTGTGTCTTGCGCCTGTAATGGGCAGCATTTTTCACAGCCCCGCTTTGTTCAGCGGAGAGATCGGTGCTGTTGAACGGTCCGCTGCTGGATGGATGTAAGGCTTGAGGAGCCGACGATGAGAAGAAAGGAGCGTTAGCGCGGAGCGCCGATGCGGATTTGGAACTGGGAGTCGCGGCTTGGAGTTTGAAGTGGATTACGTGGGACAGGAGAAGTGAAGGAATCTCTTTTCGTCAATGGACGCTACAGCTTCGTGTTTGCTTTCAAAACTTAGCTTGTAGCAGACGTGTGCACATTTTCAGCATGACGTCTCTGATCCACTGGTGAAAGGACACTTTGATCCTCTCCTCTTTCATCTAGAACTGCTTCAGACAACAAAGTGTATGCAGAAAAGTGGTGAAGATTGCACGACTGTCTGTGTCCTATGTGTTGTGTTGTGTTATTTTTGTTATTTTGACTTCAAAATGGCGCCGCGAGAGTGGCTGCCTTTCCAGCAGCTCCTATATTTTGTTGTTCTACTTCTTCCTTTCATAACTTTGCTGCTGTGAATTGGGAATTTCTCCACTGCGAGACAAATAAAGGTTTTCTTATCTTATCTTATAAAAACAGCAAGAGGTTAATACAGTGCATTTGACAGAACCTTTGGTCAGTGAATGTTACACTGTAAACAACTGGCTAATTTGGAGCCAATTTGGAATTAAATGTTTCCTCTTCCAGTTTTTTGCCCCCCCCCCAAAAAAAATCAAGGCTTAGGTTGTATTACATCATGTTTTTCATTCATCTTCAGATGTCTCTACACCACTGGAACCCTTCTTGTGACCTTTTCTAATGCAAGTAGGTGCGCCCGCGCAAACACACACACACACACACACACACACACACACAAAACTGTAATAGTGCGACGTGGTGGTCCCGTGGTGACCATTATTAGAAATATGATGTGAAATGCTGCACGACTGATGTTTCTGTGTTATATCTGAATCAAAATCAAGCTAATCAGGCCATCTAGACCAGGGTTTGGCAACCCAAAATGTTGAAAGAGCCATATTGGACCAAAAAAACCAAAATGTCTGGAGCCGCAAAAAATGAAAAGCCTTACAATGAAGGCAACACTTGCTGTATGTATCTAAATGACTAAGTTGGCTACAAATACACAATGAGCCTTCATGATTCAATGTTTTGTTTTTTTATTTCCCTGCAGTGCATCCTGTAGAGCAGGGGTGCCCAACCTTTTTTGACCGAAGATCTACTTTTCGATCAACCAACCTCTCGCGATCGACCCGTTACCGCACACGCACGCACTTACACACGCATGCCATAATGAGCAACAGCCATAACGGCCCCTTAGATGAATGAGGCATGGGATGCACTTTTGCAGCGTGTTAACAGTCATACGTGTACCGTTTAAAATTGCGTCTCTCGGCCCTCCAGATTTCCATTCTTTGCCAGTACCATCGGTGTATTGTACAGGAAACACTGTTATTTTTAACAACAGCCACCTGCCTGGCATCCTGTCCTGCAAATAGAAACGTGTGTCGCAGGGTATGACACAAATCCTCGCTGACAGAAATGTTGAAATGTAATATTTATTCTACACATTTTACAGCATTGGAAAACGTTTTTTGTGTCATGTTTGTCCGCCTACAGATACCATATTAAAACACAAAATCTATTTCCCTCCCTCAATTTTTCCATTTTCAAACATTTTGGAAAAAGCTCCAGGGAGCTGCTAGGGCGGCGCTAAAGAGAAGCATGCGGCTCCAGAGCCGCAGGTTGTCCACCCCCGATTTAGACATACACTCCCCCAAAATATCAAAACAATGAGGACAATTCCTTCTGCCGTAGACTAGAAACATTTGAGTTTGACATCAAAGGTTGAATATGAGACACATTCTCAGAGAACTAGTTTCTCCTCGAGACCTCGCGTGCCAAATTCTGTGACATCTCATTGAAAAAGGTTTATTGACAAAGATTTGACATTTACTAAAGGCAGATAGTGAACTGACAAAGTCTACAAAAGCATTTTGTCTGGCAAACAGAGCCACCAAAACAACAAAGTCATTTCGCAAAGGTAAAGAAGTGGAATATTTGAGAGTGGCCAAGTCAAACTCGGACTTACCTGAAATCAAGTAGGCATTTCACTTGCCAAAGAGGAGACTGAATGGAGTGACTCCATAAAACAACCAACCATGGAAAGCAGCTGCATTGAAAGCCTGTAAAAGCATCACAAAAGAAGAAAAGTTTGGTCATGCCAACGGATCACAGGCTTGATGTACTTATATGAAATGATTTGCAATTAAATATTCAAGTCTTTGGCCCTTTACTTTTGGAGCAGAGTAGATATCGTTATGTGACCTGAATACTGGGAATTGACATCAAAATCTAAAACAAAAAGTGAATATGTGATATGTATAAATCCTTCATTAAAATTCAATTGAACACCTTTTTTTCAGCACTTTCAATCCTGCTTTACCCTGCGCTGCCCTGCATTGCTGTGGGGGGGATTCTGCTCCTTATGACCAACCTGCAGGTAGAAATACAGCACTTGACTTACAACTTGTATGACACATTAGCCCTTAACATTGTGGCCACCAAGGCCTCCTCAGGAGCTGGCCCTTGATAACATTGCATGTTTACGTCATCTGATTGGTTGGTCAGAGTAGCACTTGCTTGCTGTCAGGTTCTGCGCCAAACCAAATAATTTTTGGGGGATTCCAGAAATGCGGACTCTGACAATGTGCGATAAAAAAAAGTATTTATTAACATAAAAGCGCACCGACAAAGTACAAATAAAAATCGCTGGGCAAAAGGAGCCAGGAGAGGCAATGCATAAACAAGAGCGCTTGCTAAGGCAAGGTACTGGGGAACACCGAGAATAAACAAACAAAATGTCAAGAAGCCAACAATGCAAAGCTACAGTAAATATCAAGAGCAATAAGAAAAATAAATAAATAACGTACTAACTAGAATTCATGAATAACGAGAGCGACGATGGAGACTATGGCGAGGTCTGGAAAACAACGCTTGAAGCACTACAGCGAGCAAGGTCAAAAATCCGACGAGACACTGGGCAGCTTGGCAGTCCTTAAATACAGTACTTGGCAAGGTTTGATGGGGAAAGGCGGAACAGGTGCGCCTGCTGGAGGGAAACATTCCAGCTGGAACTGAAACACAATCAAAACCGACAGAACATGACACTTGCAGCTAGCTTCAACGAGTAAAACATGTCTGCCTTAATACGCACCCATTTATAAGCCCCATCTCTTCTGTGTATAGTGTAATTTTTGGACATTTGTCTGTTTTTGTCATGTTGTTCGATAAATATTTAATATGAACTGCTCCAGATGATTGCATGCAGTTATATTATGTGGCGTATGGATGATAGGAGAGGTTGGGGGGGTTGAATTATCAAACGACTCCAAATCTCCTGAATGAAAATACAATACGGTAGACGCCGGTGTGTTTGTCATGAAACAAATGCTATACCATATCAGGAAATACGTGATGATTTGTGTTTTTGTCGTAAAAGGTTGGCAACCTGTTTGCAGCTCATCGCTCCACCATCATTACCCTCTACAGTGGTGCCTTTGACTCCTCCTCAGCGGTGTTTCTTATCATTAAGGTAAACTGGTACACCCACATGAAAACAGCTCATTGGGAATAAATTAATGTCTCTGTGGCAATCAAAAAAGTACGATCAGGAATCTTTCCTTTGTGTGTTGCGCTCTGGTTCCCATATCGACAGGAGCGTCTCAATAAATTTGAATATTTTGAAAAATTTCAGTCATTCAATTTTCTATAGTTCCAATCAAAAAGTGAATTGCATACAGTGTATGATATAGATGGACTATGCACCGAATGGACCATATTAGCTTACAGCTAGCCAAACCGCAAAACTCATCAGCTCAAGGAATTAGTATACAAGAAACGGGCGGCCCGGTAGTCCAGTGGTTAGCACGTCGGCTTCACAGTGCAGAGGTACCGGGTTCGATTCCAGCTCCGGCCTCCCTGTGTGGAGTTTGCTTGTTCTCCCCGGGCCTGCGTGGGTTTTCTCCGGGTGCTCCGGTTTCCTCCCACATTCCAAAAACATGCATGTCAGGCTGATTGGACGCTCTAAATTGTCCCTAGGTGTGAGTGTGGGCGTGGGTGGTTGTTCGTCTCTGTGTGCCCTGCGATTGGCTGGCAACTGATTCAGGGTGTCCCCCGCCTACTGCCCGGAGATGGCTGCGATAGGCTCCAGCACCCCCCGCGACCCTAGTGAGGATCAAGCGGTTCGGAAAATGGATGGATTGATATACAAGAAACAATTCCAATGATGTTTTAAAATAGAAATACTGTATTCGTAACCGATCATTTAAGCACAGTGGTTAAAAGAAATTAAAAGTCGCTGTCCCGTTTTTAACCATAGGTTATCGTTTACTGTTGCAGGTTCTACACGAACAAGGCATCTCATTGCGTTCTTCCTTCCTCGTTCTGTCCTTGTTCTCTATTATGCACGTTGTGCGGACCTTCATTCTGATGCCCAGGACACGCATCCCCTACCCTGTGCCACAGTGTTACACCTATGGGTAAGAACATGAGCTCCGCCTTTCCTGTACACTATACGGTTAAAACGTTACATTTCTGATTTTGTAGATTGAAATGTGGGAAAAGCAACTCCCACAACATGGAGCAGAGGGCGAGGGATGAAACACGGCCAGTTTCAACCGAATCGAGTCGCCGGATGAACACATCCAAGGATGAGACAGAACTTGGTAGCTCTGGAAAAGGTAACCGTCGTTCACCGCTGGGAAAACACTGATGAGAATATTTGAGTGAAGAATTTCAGAGGGTCTTAGTATATATTGGCTATTAAGTAAATACAACAAAACATTAGAGACAGCGCAGCATGATGTACAGTGATCCTTCACTTATCACGGTTAATGGCGACCAAGACCCCCGCGAAAGAGGAAAATCCGAGAAGTAGGCGACTACCGGTATACTGTATACAATATTTGTACTGTAAGGCCAAATTACATGGTACACATGCATGTAGATGTAAAATATTTGTAGTAATCAACATTACTTAATGCTATATACTAATATACAGTATACTGTATATACAGTATACACAAATATAAGATGTATAAGTTAGGTTAGGGTATAAATAACAAAATATGGTAAACATAAACATGAAATATACATGTAGTATTATTGTATATGTTGCTCGATGTGACTCGCAGTTATTTTGCTGACTTTCGCTGCCTCTCGTGGACCTTTTGCGGCGTTTTCGCTTTTTTTGGGGGGTGAATACTTTTGAAAAATCCGCGATGCACTGAAACCGCGATAAGTGAACCGCGAAGTAGCGAGGGATCACTGTAATTTGGTTCTAAATCACAGTAAACTACAACCACAACATCATTTTCTGAACCGCTTATCCTCACGAGGGTCGCGGGTGTGCTGGAATCTATCCCAGCTGTCTTCGGGCCGTAAATGGGGTACACCCTGAAATGATTGCCAGCCAATCGCAGACCGCAACAGTAAACTTACTAATAATAAATGAACATCATGGGCTGCATTTTATTTTGTTTGCCCTGTTAATATAATACCGTTCTGACAGTCTTTGTAAAGGTATAATTTGGCATTAGAGCAAGCTGCTCTCGTGGATGGAATTTGGTAACTAGACCGGACTCCAGGGTGTATCCCGTCTCTCGCCCCAAATTAGATGGGATTTAGGCTCCAGCTAATCTGCAACCCTTATGAGACAAAGTGGTATAGAAAATGGATGTTAGGTCATAAAACAGGATGTTTCATTCCCAACACTTGGATAATAACGACTGTACCCCTGATTTAGTGCCAAGTTTCAGGAGTTGTGTGCTGTCCTGGTTCTTCATGTGCCACCTGTTATGGCTGTCCATCATGCAGCTGAGGCATTACCTCTTCATCGGCACGCTCAATCCCATGCTCACCCGCCTAGCCAAAAATGACGCCAACCTTGGTACATTTGCTTTGTTCCACGGACTAACGTGGCGTGACGGATTGCATTTGGTTGATTTGGTGTGCATTCTACCTCCCACAGTGAGTCGGTACACCAATGCCTTTGCCATGACACAGCTGTGTGGGGTGTTGTGTGCGCCCTGGAACGGACTCATACTGGACCGACATAAGGGAAAGCCTCTTGCTCCTGGTAAATCAGGGATGAAAGACCCTTTTCTATTGTAACGGTTCTACACCGAAAGAGACCACATCCAAACTGTCTCAATTCACTTATTTATTTTGAATAAAAGCATGCCAAATTGATACATTTTTATCTGCTTGTAAATCAGCTGTGGTTCAAATCAAGTAAAGAACGAAAATATCTTATTGATTTAGACATGAAGAAAAAACCGCTGAAAATCACGATTTCCGATCACGTCGATTCAATGGGGACAATCCGATTTGTTCATGTCACTTTAAACTTTGGAAAGTCAAATCTCGTCACATCTTTCATGTGCGCTTGCGTTGCTTTGCAAGTTCATATGAAAATACATCGGAAATGCCGCGCTGCGTTTGTGAACACTTCGTTTCGGAGTCGGCTTCTGGAAGAATAGAAAAAGTGTGTTCCGTCTATTCAATCTTTCAAATTGTGTTTTCTGAGTCAACTCCGAACTTTGAGACAAGCCATGCTGCGTGTTCACCCTGCAGATCTCTTCTGGTAAACAAACGAGTTGATCGTCTAATTATTGTCAAATGGCCACACCAGGTGCTACCATAATACAGCATGGAGCTCATACAGTCTGTGATGGGGATCTGTGGGATTTAAAAACAAACAAATAAACAAACATGAAAACAAGCAACAGCATGATGGTGCGCAGAATAGTATTTTATCTTCATTTAACAGCAAATGGCCGTGGGCCCGCAGACATTGGCTAAGTCTGGACCCAAACTTCTGTCCCCCATTTTAAAATCTCTCTCTCTCTCTCTCTCTCCATTTTATGCTCCATTATCTGGGTCCAAAACGTCACTCCGTCACCTTCTTGCTGATGTGACAGCCGTGTTGGCAACTACCCATCCATGAGTCCTTTTGCACAATCCAAAAGTAGCATGACATTCATCCATCCATCCATCCATTTTCCGAACCGCTTGATCCTCACAAGGGTCACGGGGGGTGCTGGAGCCTATCCCAGCTGTCTTCGGGCAGTAGGCGGGGGGACACCCTGAATCGGTGGCCAGCCAATCGCAGGGCACACAGAGACAAACAACCATCCACACTCACATTCACACCTAGGGACAATTTTAGAGTGTTCAATCAGCCTGCCACACATGTTTTTTGGAATGTGGGAGGAAACCAGAGTACCCGGAGAAAACCCACGCAGGCCCGGGGAGAACATGCAAACTCCACACAGGGAGGCCGGAGCTGGAATTGAACCCGGTACCTCTGCACTGTGAAGTCGACGTGCTTACCACTGGACTACCGGGCCGCCAGCATGACATTCATTAGTGAATAAAGCCGCTTTAAAAAATATATATTGTCTTGAATTTCTGAGCTCACTGCAAATGTGCGTCCCAGTGGGAATGTCTCTTTTAAGAGTTACCGTCTTTATGCAATGCGTTTGCTTGATAAAATACTTCCTTTACCTGAACAAATGTTAAACGACTTAGCTCTTTTCTTTTTTTCTTTTGCAAGCTATTCAGTGCTTTTCATCAGCAGAAAGAGCCTTTTTTCCCCCCGCATTATGCATATGAAATGTGACTTGCGTAATTGCCTGTCATTTTCCTTAAATTTGTCTCATCTGGAAAACGACCGACCAAACCTGTCCAAAATTTATGCCAGGGATCGAAATCGACACGGAAAACTTCTTCACAGACACAAAACTTCAAATATTTAACTTTTGCAAAATGAAGTACTGGTAATTGGAATATGTAAACAGTGATGTGTGCGGCACTGAGGCCTTTCTAACCACTTGTTCATTGCGTGCAGGAGAAACAGAGCAGGAGGCAGACCTGCGCTCTTCCTTGCCATCCCTGTTCCTGACCGCCCTGCAGTGCCTGCTCTTTTCCTTGTGTGCCTCCATTCCCTGCCTCCCTTTGCAGTACTTCACTTTTATTCTGCAAGTCGTTAATCGCTCCTTCATCTACGGGGGGAATGCAGCCTTCATTAACATTGTGTGAGTGGAAAAAAAAACAGATTCTGACAAATTCTCAGGCTGACTGTTCAGCTGCCAAAAGGGTCATAGACACATATGGTACAGTTTACTTCCTGACAACTGGTTGCTGATGTTTTTGGTTGTGTTTGTGTGGTTCCTCAGTTTTCCAGCTTGTCATTTTGGGAAGCTGTATGGCCTTGTCATGTCAACGTCAGCAGTAATCACACTACTTCAGTTCCCCTGCTTTGCGCTGGTCAAAGGACCTCTTGGTGGAGATCCTTTTTACGTAAGTAGCTGTCCTGTTGTGAAATGTTGTTGACACCGTGTTAGTGGACACAACGTGTCAATGTTTGTTCTTACACATGGACAGCAATAACCCTCTTTGGCCAACAAAATGGCACCTAATCTTCTATATTTCACAGGATGGGTAATAGACAAAGAGGGATCTGCGACCATTCTTCTTTGAACAATCTCTCTAAATACAGCGACCTGGGTCCTTCCTCTCTGTATGAGAGTATGATTCTGCAATAAAATTTGAATTCTATTCAGGCTTTTAATTTACCTTAACCAGCGGAATTATGGAGGGAACTGTACACCCCCCCCCCCCCACACACACACACATTCATGGGGGATAGGGACCAAACCAGCCCATAAATAGTGAAAATCTGTGTATATTTGAAATTTATTTGTGGGGCTCGGGGGATGATTTTTTTCCTGCAAACCCCCCAAAAACGCAAATAAATATTCAAAATATGTTCCACACAAACAATTGGGGCAGGTGGTGGGGGGTTATGAATTAAATCTTTTTTGTCTGCAAAAAACAATTTAGTAGCGGACTGACACTTAATTTGTCTGCATGACTGACAGTTTTAGTTGCACACACCAGAAGGGGTGTTTTGAGTTATAAGTATTGTCACGGAACAAATTAAACTTTGTTTTCCGTGACATCGTGTCCAGCATTTTGTCTCTCTTTAAATAAGCAGATACTTGCAGTAAATATTTACACTTGTTTTGTAAACTTCATTTGCGTTGGATGTTGGCAAGTGCAATATTTGTGAACCAGTAAAGAGTCAGCTTGCTAACTGCAAAGTAGATCATGTTGCTAAGTGAAGGTCCACCCATTCAATCCTTGCATGAGCCAAAAATGTCCACCTTGTCGGCAAGCTCTCACATTTTGCTCTTTGCACGTAGGGCACCTTGTCTGCTTGCAGATTATTTATTTTCAAAATAAATATAAAAGCTTTTCTAACAGCATAGCTTTTACCTAATACAGGAACAACAAATACAAGGTTCAGTGGAAAATCTTCTTTTTAGTGAAATGTGTAACTCTCAAAGGCAAATTATGGTAATACCGACTCACTTTTGTGTTGCAGGTGGACCTTGTCCTCACTCTGATCACTCTGGCGGTGTTTATCCATCCTTTGTACATCTTTATCCACTGTAAGAAATCAGCGCGCCTCAGGAGGAACAGATACTCTGTCACATTTGATGTCAAAGTGCCTGATGAGTCAAAATAACATGAGTACCTCTATGAAAGTGTAATAAAACAGTCTACTTGGACAAGGTGTACGCAGTAGTCATGGTCCAACAATGCTGAATGAAACCACGATACCTCGAGAAGACCCACGCAGGCACAGGGGAGTGCATCCAAACTCCACACAGGAAGGCCGGAGCCGGAATCGAACCCTGCACTTCTGCACTGTGAGGCCACAAGTCACGTTGCAAGGTGGTGGTGGACCCCAAAAAGCAGGCAGGAGCAGGGTGAACTTGACGAATTGTATTTAATAAAACAGAAAACTGAATCCAAAACAAACAAAGTGCTAACAACCAAAATGAATCCTAAGTAGCAAAACAAAACCATGACTGTGGCAAAAAACTAACAGGAACAGAACCATGACAGAAGCAAACATGGCAGTTGCAAGCAAACACACAATGACCCGACCATGAGTGTTCGGGCGGGAGTCCTTTTATAGAACTAATTACCTAACGGCCAACAGGTGTGCAGCTGTAGGGGGAGCCCTACAGTGCCACCTGTTGATCCCAAACCGAATCATGACAAATGCGCTAACCGGTTGCCCGCCGGGAAAAATAATATGTCACTGAAATAGTATTATGATTCGATTTTGTGCAATTCATCAAAAATGTTCTTGATTAATGTTTGGTCAATCACATATGAAAAATGTGTTTCTGTCAAAACCTGCAGCTGATCAGCAATTACGTCCCGAGCATAATAAGACCTCTGCTCATTTGCAAATGGGAGCCAGATCATTCATGCATTTTGAGTGATATTTTGGCCATGTAGGTGCACACGCTTTGTACTGATGGTGAGCTGAAGCTTCTTGAAGCATCGAGGCTATCCATGCAATTGGTTTGACTCATGTGTCGAGGCTTCATTTGTGGTTCAATCCACTCTGGCACTACCAAGTGGATATAACGGGATGCAAGGAAGAGGTTTTCTTGTGCAAAGTTTTGATTAGCCTTAGTCATGACATTAAATTGACATTGAAGCGGGGCTGAGGGGAGAAAATGCAGTCATTGAGTCTGTATTGTGGGGGGGGGGGGGGGGGGGGGGGGAGTACTCACACAAACTGCTCTCGACTATTTTGGGGCTCAGCCTGTATTTCTTTTAGGGGAGGCGGGGCTAAAAGTGTTGTTTCTCGTCCCAATATTGCAGAAGATCATCATGCCGGTAAATATTCGGGTCTGACAGGTACTTCTTCACCTCAATAATGGAGTCAGCTGTGCAACTAGTGCGCCTCTTCTGGGCCCTGACATCAAACTGAGTGCTGAATGAACCCCCCCCCCCTACATCAGCTGGTCGTGAAGGCACAACCTTTGAAGCCGCAGAGATTGAAATCCCATTGCTCCTTCTCTCACTATGCTGCAGGCCTTGACGACTTTACTTTTAACATTCTGTAGGCCTGGCGTAGCAGTCGGGTAAAAACTGCAAAACCAGACTAGTTCACGGTACCCCTAAACATCTGAACCCCGTCTGGCTCAGGACTGCCTGGAAGAGACTGGGTGGGAAGGAACTGTTTAAGAACAGGGGTTGGCCACTTCAACAGCAGGACCTCCATCTAGTGGTGACTTAAGGGTATAATACAATACATGATCAATCACAGTGGAGCCCAGCTTTTGAATCACCCTCTAATTGACGCTCCTGATAATTGCCATTAAAACTTTTTTTTCTTCAAAATAACTAAAAAAGTAGCAAAATTGCATTTGAAAAAAATTAATAAGCAAGGATTTCCATGAATAATGGGGAATAAATTGCCCTCGAAATTATCTGCAACTAGTTGAATTTGTGAATGCTGAACTGCAGCTACGCTGGGGACCAGTGTACTTTTTTTTATAAACAGTACTGTCAAAATGATTATTAGATACAGGGCAGCACGGTGCCCAAGTGGTTTGCGCGTGATTATGAGCATGAATGCTTGTCTGTCTATAGCACCGCCCTTTGCCTGAAGTCAGCTGGGATAGGCTCCAGGTCACCCATGACCCTAATGAGGACAAGAGACCTTTGAACAATGAGATCCCTCTGATGCTGTGGAAGCTCAATGACAACCATGGGTTGTACTCTCAGGAGTGACTTCAAAAAATGTCAGGAAAAGCTGACCCAGAAGAGTTGAATTTTGCTGTGGGTCAATCAGAGGCACTTTAACAGGTGGCAGGTGTGTGCTGGCTCTTATTTAGAATGAGTTTGGGTGTGATTTTTTTTTTAAATTGTGAACACAGCCAGATACACAGAGGGTGCGCACAAGCTCTCAAAGACTTTTTTCACCCGGGTTAGGCGCCAGCAACTGCGACCCTGTTCAGGATGAGTGGTGTTGAAAATGTATGGATGGTAGTATACCTCGTTCTATGGTCAGGATCACGAAATGCAGTAAGTGTATGTTATATCAACAAGTGTTGACCACGCACATGTCATGCTGATGATCTCAATATCAACCAACATGATCGGAAATATTAGTTTTCCATAATCGCCAAGCCCTAACAACACGTACTGCCACTTCCACAATGTCATCCACAACAGGCGCCAACATTCTGCCTTGACAGAGATAACGCTACTCAGTTTGACATATTAACAACAATAACAATACGTTTACCTTAACGGTTATAATTTGGAGGGGTGCTGTGATTATTTTACCTTGACTGGCAACTCTCCATTTAGCATTGGTTGCCGTGAACGGCTCTGATTGGTCAATCGCCAGAATAAGGAATTCTTTGCCTGTCGTCAAACGGCCATTTCACCATGATTACAGTGCGTCAGCCGTGAATTATTCTGAGGTGATGTGCAGGCTGTCTGGAATTGGTTACTTTGTCGTGAGTCATGTACTGTGTGCAGTTCCTCCCTCACTTCACCCCTTCTGTCTCTTTTCAGGAAGTTTTCAAATTGTTTGAACACTGACAATAGGGCGTGATCAGCATTATTAGCCTAACCCAATTCATAAACCCCAGAGCAGCGTTACCGGGCACATTCTCAACTCAACTCAACTGTATTTATAGAGCACTTTAAAACAGCCATCGCTGCATACAAACATTTCCTTTTTGAAGTGCTGCATCTGTGTGATTTTGGACTCAACACACGAAAGCTGGGGCCAGGAATCGAACCATTTCAGTGTAAATCAGATTTACAAACAACGTAGGGGGTCCATACTCTTATTTTGGGTGTTGACCAGTCGAAGACAATTTCCATTTTCTGCCTCCGTGAATACATGCAAAGTCAACCTCGGAGAACATCAACTCGGAATTTTAAGAAGCGTGCATATCCTTTTAGGAGCACTTCGCTTGTACAGCTAAAGTGAGAAACTGGACTTAAAACTACCATATAGAGCACCTTTCTCAATATCCGCCACACTGACTAAAACGAGGCACTTTTCTACACGACCAGATCTGACTGAAGCTGTCAAATAAATATAGACGCATGTGGCCCACGAACCGAAATATTATGTTATACGGTACACAGTATATTTAAAAAAAAAAAAAGGTTGGCAAGATTCTCACTTTTATCGCAGAAAGTCAGAATTCTGCGATAAAAGTGAGAATCTTGCCAACCTTGTTTTTTTTCTTCATTGGCTCTAATCCTCTTCCGTATCTCCGTGATGTGGCCGCCGAAAATGTAAAAACTACAAAGACGGCGCCCATGGGTTAAAGTCGCAGCGAATTTCAGAGTACGGTGGCCGACAATGTTCGCTGAAATTAATTTTTCCTTTGAGCAATTCACTTTATGACTGATTCACAAAAGAGGAATAATTAGCAAACATAACACTATCAGATTAAAGGGTCTCTCTCTCTCTCACTCTCTCCCTCCCCACCCTCTCCCAGTCCCCCTTAAATAATAATATAATAATAATAGATTTTATTTATAAGCGCCTTTCAAGACACCCAAGGACACTTAACAATAACAAAAAACACAAAATAATACGGGTTGAGTATGACCTTGCAATGTAGTTACAGGGGCAAGCAAGCACACAGGCTGACAGCTGGGTCCTGACAGTGGAACTTCTCGAACACCAGTGGCCACTTGAAGGACCTCATGCAGGCAAAGCAACACGAGGGGACAATAAGGCAGCTCAAAAAAAAAGCACAAGAAAACAGGTAAGTTTTCAGAAAAGAAAGGAAGGGTTTTTGATCCCATTTGTGTTTTTACGTGGCATGTAATTGTTACGTTTTTGACTGTTAAAAGATTTATGTGGGTTTTCTCTGGGTACTTCGGTTTTCTCCCACATTCCAAAAACACGCACGACAAGCTAATGGGGCACTCCACATTATCCCTCGGTGTGATTGTGAGCGCGAATGGTTGTCAGTGTGTGCCCTGCGATTGGCTGGCAACCAGTTCAAGGTGTCCCCCACCTGCTGCCCGAAGACAGGGATAGGCTCCAGCACGCCCTCTGACCCTTGTGAGGATAAGTGAATTAGAAAATGGATGGATACCCTGTTTTTCAAAAAAACTAAAAGATGCAAAATATTTTTTTTAATTCTTCAATTAATCGACTGATTAATTGCTTATTAAAATAATTGTTAGTTTTAGTCCTAACTCTCACCTACTGTTTGTTCACTCGGGGAAAAATGGTTTATATATGTGCCCTGCGATTGACTGGCGACCAGTTGAGGGTGTAGCTTGCCTTTCGCCCCAAATCAGCCATGATGGGCTCCAGAACTCCCCGCGACCCAGCTCAGAATAAGCACCGTTGAAAATGGATGGATGGTTTATATATGGCTGATGTATTAATAGACGCCTTCCTTTGCTTCTCTACATTTGTACGCATTTAAATGACAATACATCCAACGTGTTATATAGAAGCTCCTCAACATTTAAGCATCCTCAAAAGAAGTATTAACAGTCGTAATAATAATCATGACAAAAATAATAATGGGCAACATGGTGTTAGCACATCTGTCTCACAGTTCTGAGGTCTGGGGTTTGAATCTCTGCTCCAGCCTTTCTGTGTCCCATGTCTCCCTGTGATTGCGTGCGTTACGCCTACTTCCTCTCCCATTCCAAAAATGGAATCATGGTGATTTAAGTGAGAAGCATACAGAACATGTTTTTGAGGCTTTTGGTATTTTGTGGAAATGGGCAGTACTCTTGGATTTGAACTGAAGTCGTTTTGTGAAAGCAAATTTAAGATGACACTGTCTTTCAAAGCTGTTCTTGGAATCAATAATGCTGCAGGGAGCGTTATTGACTTCTCAAAATAACACAAGCTTTTTGATGTCATGGCTAACAGTAAAAACCGAACCGTGAAATCGAAAATGACCTGCATTATGGTGAATGGTGCACAGTACTGTAATGTCATCAGGCAATTGGCCTTTCCCAATATGGAAATGTCAATGTCCTGCTAAAGTATCTCTCTCTCTCTCTCTCTCCCTCCCTCCCTCCCTCTCGCTCTCTCTCTGTCTGTCACACTCACACACTTTTGATTCAGCCTAAGCCTACTCGTGTGTTCTCAATTTAGCACTTGATGTGCCTAAATAACCTCAGCCCCAATCTGCTGTGTGTCAGGTTTGCCACACAGCCCACACAAACACACTGCACTTGCGTGTCATGACCTGTGGTCGATGACTTGCGAGCGTGTACAGAAGTGAGTCCTGTGCACACACAAGCATGAGTCAGCACTCCTCGGCCGCAAGAACGTCACGTTCTGTCTTATCGCGCATCAAAGCAAAAGTGTGAGAGGATGTTCTGTCAGCGTGGCTTCATCAAGCGACAGGTGGCAGAACAAAATATGGCAAATTAACCACATTAGCTGTCGATGTCCAATTCTTGTCATGCCGTAGGCCTACTAGGATTCCGTATTGTAAAACCAGCCTCGTCTGATCAGAATTTAGCAATTCAGCCGTAGCTCTGATACGCGTTCATTCTCAAGTGTGAACTATGAAAGAGCAATGAGCACAGTGCACTGCACAGTGTGCTTTCAAATCACATTTCCCAATGTGTTATCCTGACTGCTTGGTAATACTATATTCCGGGTCAGGGAGTAACAGCTCCAAAGTCACTGACCTCCATACAAGATCAAGCCAAAATGTAAACCAGATAATCTGAATTTGCTCACGCTACAGTTCAAATCTAATTTGATTGATCTCATTTCATTCATTTGATCTGGCAATTTTGTCAACCGAAACAACAGGCGCCAGCTGTGTACTTGAAATGCCCTTTTAGAAAGGGACACCTTTTGGATTCCAGGAAAAAAAAAAAACTATGAACCACGCTGTTAATGCGATGTCATACTTGTCTAACGGTCTAACTTGGGCAGTTCTGCAGAAGTCTGTTCTATTTTGGTGGTGTCGAGTCTCCACGGAATACTATACTTGTCATCTTGTCCTGGAAAAGTACAATGTGAGAAATAAGCCTTGTGAAAGCACGACGAGGAGGCGTTGCTACATACTTACAGCGGACGTCATTGCTTAACCCCCGAAGAGGCACGCATTCACACACGCCCTTTACACTGTTGTTGCTATGTGACTGCTGAACCTTTATAGAAACCAGCCTGCTTTTGGTCATTAGGGTCATCGTCTACCTCTTTGAAACTGCGAGCTACTTCTTGGTTACTGAACAGAACAGGCCTTGGGCTACTCATGTGGTCCATGGGGGCTATCCGGTGGCCACGTTGGTGACCCCCGGTTTGTACCGTGTTTATGTTTACTTAAGTACGTTGTTGAAAAGCACCACACAAACTGTTGCGTGCCATTGTGTGCGCGTGTGTTTGCGTCAGGGTGTTGTGAGAGAGCAGCAGTGTGCTCACACACTTTGTCACCAGCGCGTGACCTCGCAGACTCCTTGACGGTCAGGATGACGTCGCTCAGCTTCCTAATCGGTCTCCCGCCCCCACCGAAGGCTTATAGGCTGCAGTAAGCGCAGCCGAGTGAGAGATCTGCTTACACTCACTTCACGGACGTCACATCGCTCTCTGCGCTTTCATCTTCACCTCCCGACAGAGCGGCGAACAGAAAAATCATAGACGAGGACAGAGATGGAGACAATGAGTAAGACGCAAGTCATTGCTGTTGTTGTTGTGTTTAAGCTTTGTTTAAACCTTTCATGCACCCTGTAACCTGATAACACGATGAGTTGTCCACTGTAGTAACCGCTGCCCCTGAAAGGGTCAATGTGATTCCATCCCCATGTTTAAGGGAGCAGTACGGGAGGCTTTAAAATGAGTGGCATCTGCTGCTTGCACGTAACTATTAGAACATATGGGGCGCGCTGCGTGTGTTCAACTTTGTGCTCCAAGATGTGGCAGCAATGTGCAAAGTCTCACTATTGGTACTTTGATCGCATGCGCGTGCCAAAGTTTGCACATTTCAATAAGATCCCATTAAAAAATACATTCATACCCATATCTGCAAAACGAATTTCTCTCTCTTATATTCTTAAATCTAATGCGGTCAAGCATGATTCATTCTTCCTTTGTGCACACAGAATTTGAATTGAATCTCAGTGTGTAAAATACCTCACTCAGATGGTATGAACTGATTCCGGTGTTGCATGTTTGCTGGGTTATTGACAAAATCATGTTTTGGCAGGTCGAGTGCAAATCAATGCGACCCACATTGGTTTTGTTGAATTGGCAGTGGCTTGCAAAAATAACAAGCGGATACTGTAGTTTCCTTTGTTAACAGAGAAATGCAGTATTATTGTACCTTACTCCCACCATGTTACAAGTAGAGGGTCAGTGATTTTCCACGAAGTGTTTTTGTGTCACAGGCCAGTTGCAGTGTCAAAGTTTAATCCGCTAGTTAATTGATAGCATATGCTTCGGTGTGCTCACTCACACTCACACACACACACACACACACACACGCAAATTTCTAACTGTTAAAAGGTAAACTCAATGTGTAGAGAGTTTTATCAACCCAACCGCTGCACAGCAGCTAACTTGTGAGTCACGACAAAAGGTGCTCCTGAGCACACGGACCGAGTGGAATCTATTCCGCTCAACTTTATTCAAACCACCATACCACTCTTTCCAATACTTTGGGACTGAATAAATGTCACCTTTTCCATGACAAAGCAAATAACGGAGCTTCTCTCAGGGTTATCAAATAACAGATCAGAAACCATGTAAGCAGGAAGAATAGTGAAACAATTCATGTTGTCGACTGCTTGTCCTCTTAAAAGTTGAGGTTGAGCTGGGTGAGTAGAATGGTAGGGTGCACTCTGGACTGATTATCAGCCAATCACCAACTTCATACTCTTAATTCATATCGATGGGCAACTTACAGTCTTTCCATCTATAGATTGTTTTATTTGTTTTCCTGGATGATGTGTTCTTGTGTTGAGCATGTGCAGCTAACTAACGTTTCACCGCGCTGGTGGTGTTCTACCCAGGTTACCCAATGGGTGGTGGGGCCACCAGGCTTTACAACGCCTTGGCTCACACCCTCAGCAGCAGTGGTGCCAGCAGCAATCGTGTCCCTCTACCTCTGACCCATTTGGACCCTTACCAGCCAGCGGACACAAGCCCCGATCCTGATTTCTGCCAGGTGACCGACCGCCTGTCTTCCGACCATGGGATACACTGAAATGACACAGATTTAATATACAGAGACTTTGAACAGGAAATGACAGCATCTGTTTGGTTTTGACTTCCAGGAGCGAAAGGGGTCCCCATCGTGTCCCCTTGATCCAGCCCAGGTTCTGAGACAATGCGAGATGGCCCTCGGTGATCAACCGCCACGCTTCCACAGGACTTTCATTCGACACTCGAATGGCAATGCCGGCGCCATCCGGGTGATGCAGTGGAACATTCTGGCCCAAGGTAAGAAGAGACTGCTGTCGGACGCCATGTTGACACAAATTCTCTGGCTGCACGTTTGTACTTCAGATGTAAAACCCATTTGGGTGGGCATAGACAATTTATTCGAATGTAGCGAGTACCGCTCAGAATTATAGAATGGGATGGAAGAGCTTGCTCCTGATGCCGCATCGATTGTTTTTATTTTCGTTTTCCAAGATCGGCAGCTTCACAAAAGTGGTCTCAAAATATTACACACGCGTATGTGGGAAGTATGACCCCGTTCCCACGGTAACAACCAGGAAGAGGATTCTGAAGTGCAAATCATTGATTTGTGTATTTTTTTTCGTGGTGAATGAAGCTGAAGACCTTCAGGGCCACGTTTGCTTTTCAAAACGCAGATGGGCCAGGCCATTCGTAGATGGGGGAGGGGGGAAAAGGAAAAAAAGAAAATGTTTATCTTAAATATGCAAATCGGTGTATTTAAATCAGTGGCTCTCAAACTTTTTGACCAAAGTACACATAATAAAGGGGCTTCATAAGAAAAGGACATATTTCTTTTCACATTGTTGATACATTTATCAGTACCTAAGCATACTGGTAAGGGTTGTAAAACAATCCAGTGAACCATCGATTTATCGTGCATTTCATGCACAGCGTAACTCATCCTGCTTGACTTACTGCAATTAAAAGGCAATTTAAAAGCAATACTAAAGTTAAATATATTTAAAAGCAAAGTAAATAATTTTTTTAAACAGGTTACCGAAATGACTAAAAAAAGTGGACAGTGAAAGAATACGATTTTGAAAAACATTTTATTTTTTGCCAAAACTTTTTTATATTATTTATATATTTATTATTATATATTTTATATTTTAAGAATACTCTGACAAACGGTAAACATAGGTATTGGGAAAGGTGCACAGTTTTTAAGTAGGATTTAAAAGCATTTACACTTTATTTCTATGTTTTGAATCTTTATTCATTCATAATATTCGCGCTGATAGTCAAGGATAAGTTATCATGATTATTAGCTAAAAAAAACAATCAAGTTTATCAGTTTGAACATGGAATATCTTGTAATGTATTGAATTAAATACAGGTTAAACATGATTTGCAAATCATTGTATTCTTTTTTTTATTTATGTTTTACACGATGTCTCAACTTCATTGGAAATGGGTTTTGATATGATTTCAAATGTTTGTTTTTTTCAGTAGATAATTGAATAAAAAAGAAATATATTTTGCTTCCCCAATTTTAGAGAAAATAAGCTTCACGAATGCAACTTGATAATGTTAATGCTCAGTGGGCCATACGTAGAACGTTGCGATCCGTAAGTGGCCCGTGGGCGATACTTTGGACACCCCCTGGGAATCACCGATGTACACTGTTGACTTGCTGTAATTGTAGCTGGGCGGGTGTTATACAACTCATTGATCATGCAGATCCAATGTTTTAATGAAGCGAGGCACAGGAACCCGATATGACGCTCATACATTCGTCCATTTGCGGACTCTGGTAAATGCTAATAAACTGCAGAATTCAAACATTGTGAAAGCAGGAGCACGTTGTGCAACAGTCTCGTCCTAAAGTTCTATGTCTCTCTCTTATCAGCTCTCGGCGAAGGACTTGACAGTTTTGTGCTGTGTCCTCCGGAGGCCCTCAGCTGGTCCCGAAGGAAGTACCTCATCTTAGACGAGATCCTCACCTACCGACCTCACATCCTGTGTCTGCAGGAAGTGGACCACTACTTTGACACCCTGCAGCCGGTTCTGGCCCGTCTGGGTTATAGCAGCAAGTTCTGCCCGAAGCCCTGGTCGCCGTGTCTGAATGTTGAGGGCAACAACGGCCCTGATGGCTGTGCACTCTTCTTTGATGAGTCGCACTTCGAGTTTTTGGATTGCGTCAGTTTACAGCTCTCTGCCATGATGATTCCAACCAATCAGGTGATTACAACCTTCTTGATGTCACAATTAAGTGCCGCAAACTCCCCCCAAGCTCTTCAAGTTGTAAAAATCTGTAATTGATACCCCCTCGAAAGGTTTAGAATTGCCAAAAGATGCCACCAAATGGTGGCAAAGTTCTATTTTTCCCTAAGTGAAACTCCTCAACTCACTTCAACACAGTTCCCGACACCAAAATGTTACAAAGAAAACTTGTGTGATAATGAAACTCCTCAACTCCAACATAGTTCCTTGACACGTAAATGTCATGGCAGCAGAACACAGCGTTTGTCTCAGTGAAGCTCCTCAATTCACCTGAATATTGTTAATTGGCTCCAAATGTCGCAGAATGGTGCCAAAAGTCATACTTTTATTGCCAAAAAGAGCAACTGGGTACGTTTCTCAGCAAATAGTGGAGGATAGATTCGATTGCATGTGCAGTTGGGCACACTGTCATGTTTTTAAGAGGATGTTCTGCATTTTTTACACAATTTAAAAAGGTTCCCAGGTGATGTAATAACATGTCTCATTAAATTAGCCTGTTTTGAAGGGCTGGCCCTGCACATGTAAGTCGGCAATCGTATCTACCGCCCTGTGTACTGTTGGCCCCAAGGCAAATCAGTTTTTGTTACCATGACGACCAGCAGAGCCTTGGTGTTCTGACTGTTTTCCCCAACAACCCGTGAAGCATCTCTCACATGCCGTTCTGTGGTCTCAGGTTGCTTTGGTGATGATACTACGTTGCCGAAGCACAAGGAAGTGTGTGTGCGTAGCTGTGACCCACCTGAAGGCCCGCGCTGGCTGGGAGTGGCTCCGCAGTGCCCAAGGGTCGGACCTCCTGCGCCAAGTCCAAAACGTGGTCCAGAGACATTGCGCGGCAACATCGGCAGGCTCCAACTTGCACATCCCTCTGATTATCTGCGGCGATTTCAACGCAGTCCCAACTGAGGAGGTGTACTGTCGTTTTGTGGCTTCTCCTCTTGGCTTGGACTCGGCTTATAAGAAACTCAGCCAAGATTGTTTGAGCGAGCCACAGTACACAACGTGGAAAATTCGCCCGACGGGGGAATGCTGCACCACTCTGGACTACATTTGGTACAGTCTGGACACACTGAGGGTGGATGCAGTCTTGGACTTGCCGTCGGAGAAGGAGATTGGCCCCAACAGGCTTCCGTCCTTCAGCTATCCTTCAGATCACCTATCTCTGGTTTGTGACTTCAGCTTTAAGGAGGATGGATGACTGGGGGAAACAAATTCTGAGAACACACAATACATCATCACTGACATGTGAACCTGTGCAACAATAATGAAGGAAAGAAAGCAAATATTACAAATGAACTGAAACTTTTTCTACCTCCTGAACTTTGAGATTGTGCTTCGATTCTTGGATTAGGTTCCAGATCTCTTCCTCCAAGTGTGATCCAATGGACATACATGCACAATGCATCTGATGTTAAATCCTAATATTTTAACCGAAACTGTAACATGCTGCTAGCAAACTGACTGAAATAAACATAATTTTGTGATCTTTTCTATTTGTACCATTACATTCCACCCCACCATATGTTCAGACTCTATTTAAAGCTCTTACTTTTGCTTCCCATCGTGTTGTGTAGACTTGAGGCAGGAAATTGTTTTCATATTAAAAGCTTCAAGAATCCCGAGTACTGTGTACTGCTAATTTAGAAGACAAGTACATGTTTCAAGAGCATATAATTCACCAGTGGAACATTAAGACAAATAAATGCTAATCTTGACAAAAATTCCTAATTATGGCACCGCCTTAAACGTCCATACTCATGTCCAACAATAAAAAGCCAGAATTGACCACTATTCACAGTGCCCCCAAGTGGTCATATAAATGTAATCATGCAGAAGGATTCAAACTGGTCTCACTGGTGGTGAAGTGGGTCAGCTAACGGCCATTCACACAGCGGACCCAAGGTTTCATTGCCGCATATGAAATTACTCCCGTGTTTTGTGTTGAAAAGTCCTGGAGTCCAATTTGCGATCATCTACGTGGGAGAAAAAAGAAAAAGAAAAAAGGCTACCTTTACCGTATTTTGCATACAATTTAAGTACATAGAATTGACTTTCGCATAAAATAGTGCCATGAATATAAAGTTAATACATTTACCAATATTTCTTATTGAATTATTGACAATAAATCAACCAATTACCACAAAGGCGCTGGTACCTCAATGTCAGATCGCACCATCCGTCGTCGTTCAAGCCCAAGTGAACTTCATGAGACAACCAAACAGCATGTTGACAGCCACCAAGCTTCCGGGAAAACGTGTTCTGGACATACGAGGGAAAAAAAATGTTTTGGCATTGCACATCAGCTCTTTGCTCACAGATGCAAAAATGAAGCGTAGCAAGAAAAGAACACTGCTCCTACTGTGAAACATGAAGGAAGGCTCTGTTGTGTTCTGGAGATGCTTTGCTCATGTGGTACAGGGTGTCTTGAAGCTGTGCAGGGTAAAATGAAATCTCAAGACTGGTATTCTTGAAATGTGCTGCCCAGTGACAGAAAGCTTAGTCTCAGTCGCAGTTCAGGGATTTTGCAACAGGATATGCACAACTAAAAACATCCAGGAATGGCCAGCAGGAAAACATTGGACTTTTCTGAAGTGGCTTTTTTGAGCGCTCATCTAATTCCGATTCAACACCTTTCTGAGAAGTGCAGAGTCTCAAAGCTATAGAAACAGATTAATTGCAGTGATTGGATGAAAATGCTGTGCAACCAAATATTAAGTTAAGGGTACCGTTTCATTCTGGGTTTCTTTGTGGCTTTTTTAAAATAATTCTGTTGACGGGCAGCACAGTGGGATAGGCCAGCACGCCCGCAACCCTTTGAGGATAAGCGGATAAGAAAATAGGTGGATGGATGAATTCTGTCGAACCACGTGTCATATCTTATTATTAGTTAATGTTTATAGAAACATTTTTATTACTACTTTTGATGTAAATGCAGTGGCCAACCACTGTGGGGCAGGGGTATTAACAATTTTGTCCATGTGTGGGTTGAAAAGATATTCAAGCATTAATCCCACCCACACAAAAGCAACAAAACTATTTTTCAACTTAAAAAAAAAACGGTTGAAATGCTTCAGTAAAATCTACTTTAATACACTTTGAAACAAGAGTACAACAAAATAGAATATACTTCAAATGTTGAATATACAAACAGTTCAGTCTGAACACAAAACTTCAGTATTTTTCCCCCTTTTTTGGTTAAAAAAAATAAAAATGAAATGTACACTGTAGGTGTAGGGCCAACGTGACAGGAAAAAAAATATGACCTTTTTTAAGTGACCTCTGGGACTTGAAGACTGACATCACATTCAGGATACTTAATACATCCGCTATCAAGAATTAGGTTATATACATATTCCCATGGATTCGTTTATCCGAGACGTGGCAGTGTGGACTGGCTCAAAGTCAACCATTAGTTAAAAAAGAAAAAAAAAACCCTCGATGAACGTTCTGCATAACTGAGATCGATGATAGAAAGCACTCAAGGGTTTATATTTCTGATGATTTCATGACGTTAACTGTACAGTTTGCATGATCTGGTTCTATTGCCACAGCTAAGAACTAGTAAAAAGATAAATCCCTATTTTGCTGACAATTTGTTGACTCATGATTTCAACTGTCTCAAAATGAAATCAAAACAGATCAGTCATTAAATTGAGAAACAAACCAGTGCTTTGATCCCCCCTGCCAAAAAACCTCATAGCTCGGCTATTCATTTAGCAAATGTTCAATCCTCTTGTTTCTGTAATACTGTGCTTGGTACAAGTTATGAAAAGATTTTAAAAAATAATAAAAATTAATTCAACTTACAGTTCATATAGTACATTAAGGAGGTCAAAATTAAAACCAAATGCTGCCCTGTTATTAGCTCTGTAAACTATGTATCGTAGCCATTTACATATATATAGTTCTAAAATACTCCTTTGGGACTCATGTAGCACCACACACACACGTGCAGACAGACATTGATTTGCACAGTGCCTGAAGTAGAAATTGCTGGTTGAAACAATCGCACACAAAAACAAAACAAAACCAAAAAAGCAATCAGGCTTCTACATGCGCACACTTTTTTTGAACCAAATAGAGGACACTGGACTTCTGTTCAAATCGCTTGTGTAGTGTTTCGGCTTGATGAGACTTGCTGCTCGTGACAGGTTCCTTGTGAGCGGGCATAGCGGTAGTGATCTGGGTTGGTCCCTTTCAAGTTTGTCTGTTCCTATTTGCATTTTGGGCTCCACCACAGACTTTTCATTTTACAGGCTTGGCTTAAACGCTTCATGCAGCAGAGAGGAAAAAAAAAAAACGGCATTAAAAGTCTATCAAACTTCTGCTGGTTATCACAAGTGTAATAAAAAAAACGTTTCATGTACAAAGTGATTCACTCGAGTGGGGAAAGGGAGCGTGTGTGAATGACTGGTGGATCTCAACACTCTGGCTCTTCTGTCTTCACCACCTCGGTGGATTCCAGTTTGGTTAGCGCATGCGACGGGGCGCCTTTGACATTGCCTTTATTCTGCGGGACAGCGACCGTCACGGGCACCTGCACCGCTTGGACTTGGACACCGGCAGCCTTAAGCTCGTCCCCACCCACCACCAGCTCCGAGCCATTGAAAAGGCCACCGACCACGCGCGGCTGCGGCGAAGCCGAGCCCTCGGCCGTCGCCACAGTGACGGCACCCGCCGCGCTCCCCGACGGCTGTGCCGTCGCAGCAGGCGGTTGTTGTTGCGCTTGCGCAGGCACAGGCACAGACAGCCTCATAACCTGTGCTCCTGAGGTCACACCGACCGGGGCCAGGGTCTGCACCGTCAGTGGGCTTCCCAGGAGGCTGATGCCAGTCGCCGGCGCGCTGACACCGGGCTTGGCGGCGCCCGTGGGGGTCTGCAGCTGACATTGGGCTAACTGGTGAGCCGGGATGGTGATGATCTTGGCCAGCTGGACGGTGATCTTCTCGCCATTCTCTGCTGTGGCTGGGACCATGGTAGGGATGGTCTGGATCACAACCTATGGCCAACAAATGAAATCTGTACCCCAACGGACAAACTGTGGAAAATTGACAGTGAACTCATCTCTATATAAATAGTTGTCTCTCTGGAATGCTGCGTTTATTAAAATACTCGTATAATTATCCACTGTTAACATGTTTTGCCTGAACCTATCCACTTCCTGTCAGCCATTTTGGAAATGCCGTTATCACTGGATGTCCAGCAGAAGCAAAGAGCTGCGACTGAATTCCCTATTTTTGAAGACATGCTGTATTAATGCCTGGGAACTGGATTTATTTGTGGGGGGACAAAAAGAATTGCGTCTCATAAAAAGAACCTTCCTGAGGTAGGAGAAAATTCCCCAATGGAGGTCAACACACCTTCTGTTGAGAGTTGGCAGCTCCAGCAGCAGCACCAAGAGCAGAAGCGGTGGACATGAGGGTGGTATGGCCAGCTGCCCCCGTCCTGACAGCTGACTGCTGCACGGCAACCGTCGAAATCTTCTGACCCAATGATGTCATCACGACCGGCACCTGCATGGCGACTCGCACCGTCCTGGAAAACATTCATATGGGAGCGGACGGGTTATGCCACGATCGCAAAATTCTGAGAATTTTCAATGTTGGAATTATTTCATGGGAATAAACAAAAAATTTACAAACGTGAAGGCAGATTCTTATTAGGCATTGCAATGAAGTTGAGCAAAAAATATTTCAGCATTACCGGGACTAAAACAAGCAGATTTCATGCAAATTTAATTGAACAATTATGCTACATGCCAAGATGGTTTCTCGAAACTGGACTTTTTTTAAAGGACTTTTCCCATTTCACAATTTGAATGGGACTTTGCAAGGATTTTTTTTGGGGGGGGCATCCATTATTGTCATTTTTTAACAGGTTAGGAAAGGCAGACGGGTGATATTTAACACAAGACTGATGTTTTTCTTCATCAACACAAAAATGTTTTTGCCGATCAAAACTTTCAACCTCGCAGCATCGTGCCTGCACTCCAGTCACTCACCTGGGCCCGGACGCATTTGAAAGGATAGCCGCCTGTTGAATCGGGCTCCCATCTCCCAAGGCGGTCGCCGTCCCCGAGACACTGGCCGCCACGGTCTTGTCGCCCGTGGCGGCAGGGGCTTGTGCCACATTGGCTCTGCTGCCGCCACGCAGGATGTTGGGCTTTCTGAAGGACACCTCGGAGCTCTTCCTGAAGGACAGCTGGGAGCCCTTCAGCATGACGTCTGGCGGCTGCAGCATGCGCTGGTAGGACGCTGTCGTCTCCGAGCGCATCGGCACGTCGGTGACAGACATTTCCGTCTTGTCGTCGTCAATGATCACAAGATTTTTGGGCATTTCTTTAAACTGGTAAACCAGACGCTGGCCTTCGACTTTGGCAAGGATTCCACGCTGGTAGTAGTATCTACAAAAGGACACCATTTGTGAGGGGGAAAAAAATGTGTTGACAAAGAGGAGGTGTAGCTCGCATCAAACGGCAGAGGTGGGCAGCAGGGCGACGTCCTCACCTGAGCGCCCGACCCATTGTTTCATAGTTCATATCTGGCTTGTTTTTGTGTTTTCCCCATAGCTTCGACACGGCCTTGGAGTCCACCAGCTTGAAGATGCCCTTCTCCCTCTGTGTCCACTTAATGTACCTTGGACACGTGTTCTTGTCCTGCAGGAGGTCCAACAGGAACTCCCATAAGTAGATGGTGTTTCCTGCTGGACATCAAGTGAGTCAAATGTTCATCTGGGCCTTGGCCTCATGTCACTTTGATTGACACGACACAATACCTTTGCCTTCTCTCGATTTCTTCCTGAGCCCGAGATCAACTGAGCCATTCGAATACGACTGATGCGTTTTCAGTTTTCGTCCAGCTACAAAGTAGAAAGAAACAAAGAAATTCAGATGCCCAGTTCCATGTGCATCTTAAATGACACAAACATCTGCGTTTAAAGTCACACAAAAAAAAAAAATGGAACAACTCACACATGCAGCCGTTGTTAACTGCACGTGAAAATTCACCAATTCGTGACAACATCGAAGTAAACCACATTTTCACATATCTGGTGTTTGAGTGTTAAACCATGCTGCAGGATTTGCAAAATATTGGCAAACCCACCCCGCCTTATTTTATTTTATTTTTTAACTTAGCGCACCTGCCTCTCCAAAGTTCACTGCACGCCCTTGGAAAGAGACATTTAAGATTTGACAATGCCAATCGGTGGTTTTCAAACTCTGACAAAGAAGTGGAAAATGACTGGGTCTGTTAGCAAGCCACGGTCAGATAGACCCCGACAAAGACGTCAGCCGCAGCTGCCAACAAGATTGGTCAAGATGCAAAGAAACAACTTCAGCTAAAATACAACCTTCTCTACAGCAAAGTGATTTGCCTGCTCATCATGATTTCTTGACAGAAAGCTCCAGATACAAATTCTGCCAGGCTATCTTTACTTGTGATCACGGTGTTAAATAAGATAAATATTAAATGTTACACTTCAGTTGGCCTGATGTGACTCATTCCTCACCACACAAACTCAGAGCGGTTTAAATGAGGATAACCACTGCCTGACTCCACTGGCTGCCGGCTTCTATCGGATACACTTATTCAGAGATGCCAACCCCCATCATCACCTCTCCGAAACATTTTCTGGATATTTTGTCAGGAACGCCTCAGCCAAAATAACAAACGTGCCACCAGAAGACTCCCAACCACATTAAAACATATGCTATTTGGATTCAATGTTCCTCCTTAGAATACCGTAATTTCCGGTTTATAAACCACTACCGTATTTTCCGCACTAAAAGACGCAGTGGATTATGAGGCACACCTTCAATAAATGGCTATTTTGTAAAAATATTTTCAGACGCTTCACATTAAATGGCGCAATCTACAATGCCTCCACTAGATGGTGCTACGCTCCTTCCATTCAACTCGAGAGGCGTCCGTTCAACTTGTGAGCCGTTCATGACCACCTCTGAAAAATGTAAATTAACTATTACCATACTTAAATGAAACTACGAAAATTAAAAATAATGCATCAAAACAGAAAATCAAGCGAGGAAATCACAAAATGAATTCTATATCACGCTACAGAATTTATTTTGTGATTTCCTCACTTGATTTTCTTCGTGGTTTCATTGAAGTAAGAATTAATTTACGTTTTTCGGAGGCGGCCTCGAACACCTCTCGAGTGGAACGGAAGAGAAGGCACAGAGACGGACAAAGACGTAAAGTACCTGTATTTGTTGAGACTGTGAAAACCATTAATAAAGTCTGCGCTATTAAATAAATAAATCAATAAATAAAACACAACCGCAGCTCTCCTTGTTTCAACAAATACAGGTGCGTCTCTGTCCGTCTCCGTGCCTTCTTTCCTTCCGGTCAACTCGAGAGGCGTTCATGACCGCCTCCGAAAAACGCATTGGCATTTCCTTAATCGTAGCTCCAACAGTACAATCAGATAAGATAAGAAAACCTTTGATAGTCTCATAATGGAGAAATTCCCACTTCACAGCAGCAAAGTTATGAGAGGAAGAAGTAGAAGAACAAAATAAATCGGAGCTGCTGGAAAGGCAGCCACTCTCGCAGCGCCATCTTGAAGTCAAAATAACACAAGTGTCGGTTGCAGTTACTTATTCCTTTGTTGTGTATTCACAAATGATGAAATCACAATATAAATTCTGTAGGGGGGGCTATAGAATTTATTTTGTGATATCCTCGCTTGCTTTTCAGTTTTGATATATTATTTTCAATTTTTGTATTTTCATGGAAGTAATCGTTAGTTTACGTTTTTCGGAGGCGGTCTTGAACGCCTCTCGAGTCGAACGGAAGAAGGCACGGCACGGAGACATACAAAGACGTACCTGTATTTGTTGAGACTGTTTTAAAAAATTAACACCACAGCTCTCCTTTTTTCGGAGCTGCAACACAACCTTATTTAATAAAGAAGCGACATAGTTCACTGAACCAAGCAGCAAGTTATAACATTGCAAGCATTTCTCCAGGAAGGAGCCATCTTGGAGTTGACGCATTACCATACAAAAGACGCACCGGATTTTAAGGCGCTCTGAAGAAAAAAGGAAAAAGAAAGAAAGAAGAAAGAAGAAAAAAGGAGCTTTGAAGAAAATTGAAGACTTTTTGGTGCGCCCTATAGTGCGGAAAATATGGTACTTTTTTTTTTTTACCCAAACAAAACCCTGTGGCTTTTAATGCGATGCGGTTTATTTCAGAATTTTTCTTGACTAACTTCAAGCCATCATTAGATTTACCCCAAATCTCGTCACATTCAACCAATGAATTAGCCGAACATGTCACAACAGACCAATGGAACTATTTGTTTGTGTAGCGTTGCGCGGCTGAGAGTGAAAATAAGCATCTTGCGTTCAGCTTCATGGGCAGAGGAAATGAGCGCCAGAAATACAGCCATCTCTGCAACGCGACCTCCGTCTCGCTGTTTGTTTGGCAACCGACTCCGACATTACCGGCAATGGACGAAAGGACAGCAAGTCCAGCCACAGAGCGACATTCACACACTTCTTAATGCATGAAATGGTTTCACCTCCTACGTGGCTTCATAATGGCCATTTTTTTGCTTAGAGCAAGGTCCGTGTTGCATCTCAGTTGCTACTAACACATTAGCCATTTCATCATTACATTTTTTCTTCTTTATATGTCGGCCATCTTCCCGCTCCTCAACCAAATTATCTTCGCTTCCATTTCTTACTTCTCATACACAGGTGACATAAGTGTGCTGTCTCATGAAGACAAGTTCAAAGTTTTGCTTTTCAAAGTATGAAAAATCAGGCACAAAACCTGGATTCTGACACACAAAGTACAATGTGAATCCATTTATTTCAAGGCTGGTGTAACTTGAGCAGCGCAGTGTCAATCCAGCCCATGCGATGAGTAAAAGTTGACCATTAGGTGGAGCTATTAGATCACAATCAATAAAATGCTTGTCGTGCACTTGGTTTTTAAGGTAAGATAACACACCTTTCACAGTATCTTAGATAAATTGTTTCACTGCTGTGATTGGTCATGTGAGCAGAATGTTTTTCATCTACCTCTCCTCTTCCTGACAGGCTCATGGTCGTGTTCCGCCTCTGGCTCCTCTATCAAGTCGCCTATATCTTCGTCGTCATCATCATCATCATTGTCGTCTTCATCATCATCATCGCAGCAGCCCTCTGTTGATATCTCCACCTCCGTCCCTGCGATGTCCGGACGCATGGCGGCATGGAGGAACTCTGGTGTTGCTACATATGGAGGCACCAAAGATTTTAGAGAGCAGTGGAGGGAAAGCGGAATAAATCTGTGAGAGATTTAAGAGCTGGCGGGTGTGAGTGACCTTATGCTGTTCTTTGGCTTCAAATTTGAGAAAGTATTTGGATGCAAAACACAGAGGTTTGGCATGATAGCCAAGAGTATTACAAAATTTCAAACTACTAATTTTGATAGAGATGGCAAAAAACGGGATTAGACCCCCAATACCAGATCGAAATAAAATCGTTAACATACCTGGACTGCAGTCTTCTCTGACACTGGATGGTGAGTCCATGTGAAGCAGAGCCTCTGCAGCCTCGATGGTCTTGTCAGAGCAGTGCACATTAGTGCCATGGACAGAGGCCTCAACTGGGAAAACAAAAACAAAATCCTATTTGGAAATATTCATGTGTGATCTTACTGCTGAAAAATACAATTGGACTACAATATTTAAGACATCCCATGAATTTATTAAATGACACCGCCTTCGCATCTTAAATCGCCACAAATGTGTTTTTGCCCCTTTTGGTCATATTAAATCAATATTTTATGATTAACTGTGGAATGAAAAAAAGATAAGTATTTGTAAAATAATGAAGAAAGACATGAGGGACAAGAAAAAAGTATTTAAAGAACTAGCACGGAATACACAAATTTAAATAATTTGATTTTCTTGATTCTTAGGACATACCATTAAGATGAACAATTGTCGAGGGAAATAACATTTGATATGAGCGTGTCTGGCCTCCAGAGAAGAAATCGAGAGCACCTGCTGTTGTCAATCAAAGGCAAGAAACACGAGACCCTGTCACTGTCCACGCTCCATGTTTGGCAATTGCTCTGAAGCAATAGGTATCGCATAAGGCTATCTTTAGATTGACGCCCAGTTCCAAAACACACAAGAACATGATGGGAAATGTCGACAGTATGTCCAAGCACACGGGAAACCTGCTATAAATTAAAACAGGTTTGCCGAAAAGTTTCAGCCAAAGTTGCCGTACAAATTAATTTAACAACAAGCTTTACACACTGGAACAGTGGTCGTCAAAAGATGAAAGTAAAGCGAAGATCAAGTATCAAGTACAACTTTATTGTCAAATGTGCTGTTTGTGTCTTGTGTATCTATTTATTACAATTTCCAACATTTTTGAGCGAATAAGAAATCGGTATATTATAAATTGAAATATTTCTAACAAATTAATTCAAGTCTTCCGAAACGGCGACAGGATTCACCCCGAGTTGGAGAAAACGTAGTGCTGCAAATTACTTCCGTGTTTACAGTCCGAAACCTTTCCCTCCAGTTCTCTTCAAATAAGCGTCCAAATCCCGCTGTCACTCAACAAACACAGCTGCGATCATTGGATAAGGCCTCAGCTATAAATCCACCCACTGTGACGCCAACTGCGTTGGCAATGACGTTCCTCGCGTCGGCTAAGGCCATTTGCCTGGAGGTGTGTCGATCAAACTATGAACACCTCCTCCTTTCACATAACGCTTCCGCCATCAAAATAGGATTTAAAACGTTGACAAATTAGATTCACGACTGTTTTTACTTTCTGAGCAAATATTTGCTTCAAAATTTTTCACAAACGAGATAACACCAAAACATTTAGTTAAAGCGATCAAAGACTTGAAGCCGCGCTTCACACCGACTAAAGGGAGGAAAGCGAGAGGGAGGCCGCCCCACGCTGCGACCACAAGCTACACAACACGTTCACGGAAACAATAGAAACATTAACATATGCGTCGAAAATAATAAAACGCAGTTCCACGCCTCATGAAACATAGAAGTCTGACTAAAAAAGCAAGATCCAATTACTGTGGGACTTAATGGTAAAAAAGGGACATTTACATCGCATTACCGCAACAAATATACTCTTGAACAGTCGTGTGCGGTGAAAAAACAAAACATTATCGGTCCGCAGACTTGAATGTTTGAATGTGGCTAATTTCAACTCCTGCAACTAAAGCCACATGTCCTTCCAGCCAGACAGCGTGGCAAAGGCGTAGGAAAGACAAGAGTTTCGCACTTCCTGGTTTTCCAGAGCCGTTCCGACACCCATTAATCTCCAACACATTGTTGCTGAAATGGATGGTCCTCCATGCAAAACAACCACATTGCAGACTAACTGCGAACCGCGCAAACCGGTGTGCTCTGTGTTCCTTTCTGCCTCCAAACAGGCTTCAACAACTCGAAGGTTAGCAAAGCAGCGCAGGTTGCTACCAAGGTGATCACTTCCTGATAGTCCTCCATTACTCCAGCAGCCTACTCTGCCGAGTGAGCGACCACGGTCTAGGTTAACACGGGGCTTGCATTACAGCAGCTCTTCAACTAGGTGAACGGCACATAACAATATATTACCGGCTCTGATGAGTAGATCAAGCTGGTTTGCGTGCCCGTCACGTTGCGAAGTCGCCATGTTTCCCCCTTGCTGAAGATTCACATTGACTTCTCACTGAATTGTACGGGAAGCAACTATCTCAAATCACTCCGCCACCCGTAGGAAATCGTCCAATTCAAATCTCCATGTAACGACCCCAGTGATGTATTCTTCCGCGGCCGACACAGGAAATCCTTCGGTTGCCCCCGCTACTTGCGTGAAGATGTCAACTCCAGCTGCAGCGAGGAATCATTTAACCCAATCGTAAAAACATTCAGTTTTAAAATCTAATTTTTGTGCAAAACAAAAGACACTGTTTCTGTGCGCAGTTTTATGATGTGGCTGCATTTTTGCACACGGACAGCAACTATACTGTACACACACGCACACACAAATTTTATATATACTGTACATACATACATACATACACACACACACACACACACACACACATATATATATACACACACATATACATACACACAAACATATATATACATATATATGTACATCTATATATATATATATATATATATATATGTACATCTATATATATATATATATATGTACACCTATATATATATATATATATATAGATGTACATATATATGTACACCTATATATATATATATATATATATATATACACACACACACACACACACACACACATATCACAAACGGTGCTCCATCTCTTGTGGTAATGGTGGGGGTGCATTGCTCAAGGGCACTTTGACAGTAGTCAGGAAGGAATCTAGCATCTCTTGTACAACTAGTTACCTTTTTTACATCTGCAGCAGGACTCAAACCATGACCCTCCACAGTTCCAAAGTCAACATCTTTTTTTTTGCGATGCACACACCCCTATGTTGTCATGCAGAGAATCTTTTGATGTGGGCCAATGTCCTTTCTAAATGTATACCTCTTCCCACAGACACAAAACAGTATGCCAATTAAGGGAATTCAGCTGCTGAGCAGGTAGCTTCAATCCAATTTCAATGTCACATTGTTCAGTCGTAGTCTATGCCACTTTTTCCTCAGCCACCTATCCCAGCAGACTTTGTGTGAGAGGCGGGTGGGGATACAAAACAGACTGATCACCAGCCAGTCGCATGGCACATACAGACAAATAATATTCACCCCTATAAACAATTTAGAGTATTTAAGGAACCTAATATGCATGTTTTTGGAATGTGGGAGGAAGCCAAAGTAATTGAGGAAAACCTATGCACGCACAGGGCGAACATGCAACATCGACACAAAAAGGCCACATGAGATTGGAACACCAAACCTCAAAACTGTGCGGCACTACCCACTCTCGCTAACATTCAATTGTAAAACCTAAAACATTAAAACAAACAAACAAAAACACCATTCAATGTTCCCAATTTAATTGTTGTACTCTAGATTCCAACTCCAAAATGTAACTATTAAAATATTCCTGTAGAAATTAGAAAAAAACTCAAATATAATTTTAAATATAAGACTTAACAACTGCTTATTCCATTCACAGTTAGAGAAAGCTGGAGTCTACCCAAGCTGGCTTAGGATGAGATGGAAAGTACACCCTGGGATGATCTCGAGTCAAAAACAAAACTGAGTTTGTCACATGCACACCTTTGGCCAAACACATTTGTAGACTTACAGAGAGGGTTGGGGACTAGAAGAGAACCCACACAAGCTCACAGAGGACATGAAAGCTCCACACAGAAAGGCCCAAACAGAGTGAGACTTCTACTATGATGAGTAGTAATTGCTCCAACTCTTTAAAAGTACGCTGCTAACACCATACATACTCATGACAACCACAATCAACTGTGTGTAAAGAATGGTTTAAAAAAATATATTGGGCACCTTGTCCACAAGATGGCAGTGCCTACCTGTGATGATAAACGATGGGCGTAATCAGCTCTAATGTTTCACATAGGCACTTACTGTGTTTTAAAGTACACTCAGAGGCTATATCCATTAAGCAAATGTAATCCTGTGTAGTTTCATAACTTTTTTTAAACATCTTTTCATGGGTCAATTTGTTTTTTGGAACTGTAAATTTGCTGTCCCCTCAAAATAAGTCCCCACAGAGTCATTGATGTCTAAACCACTGGCAACAAAAGCGAGTACACCTCTGAAAGAAAATGTGCTAATGTGGCCCAATTAGATATTTTCCTCGCCAGTATCATGTGACTTGTTACCATTACAAAGTATTAGGGCGATAAAATTGGAGTGTGTTACATTTGGTTCCCACTCTCTCTCTCACTCACTCACACACGTTTACCTGACGTTTACTATGGAATCTCATGGCAAAGAACTCTCTGAGGATCTGGAAAAAAAATTGTTGCTCTAGATAAAGGTGGCCTATCTTAAATAAAAGAAGATTGACAACAGCCTGAGATCGAACTGCAGCAGTGTGGAAAGGACCACACAGGTGTGCCAATAACCATAATCTTTTTATAAAGCTTCATCCTTGTTCGGGATGGCATGCCACCAGTGAACAGGTAGGTTCCACTCAGAACAGGCCTCATAAAGGTCGGCCAATCCAGAAGTCTTCTTCTGTAAAGAAGTACTAACACCATTGCTGCAGATGGTGAATTCGAGTGAGGGCCCGGCCTGACAATGATCTATCCATACACTGCACGCTGCATTAAATTAATCTCTGCCTCTTTCTAAAGATGATGCACAAGAAAGTCTGCAAAACGTTTGCTGAAGACAAGCAGACAAAGGAGATGTCTTACTTGCTGAGACCAAGACAAACTGATTTGCTTCATGATTGTGTCGTATCTGTTGGCATATTGTGGCATCATCTAAGTCCGAAGTACAAAGACAAGTCTTGCCTCCAGCTGAGCATGTTGGTAGGATCTCATGGCCCGGCACGGTGAGCTACAGATCACCAAGGGTAACCATAAATGCTATCATGCCTTTGAAAGACTGAAACGGGGCGTGGCACCCTCTCCTTTGAAAGCTCGCCCGAATTCTGGTATTCCAATGTAACAACCCCAAACATACCTCCAGCACACCCACTGCCTTGCCCAGGAGCTACGGGGAAAGATGATGGATTGGTCAAGTACCATTTGGAGATTTTCACTCAGGGGTATACTCACTTTTGTTGCTAGTGGTTTAGACATTCATGGTTGTGTCTACAGTTACTGTATTTTGAGATTGACAGTAAATTTACTTTGTAATACAGTACAAGAACACCCAACATTGTAGTAAAGTGTCTTGTCTTCAGTGTTGGACCCATGAAAAGACAAAAGAAAACATTTAAGAAAATGGCAGGGTTGGACTCACCTTTGTAAGATCCTATTTAAGATACTGGATGGACAACAACAATTACTTTCAACACAATTCAGGCCGGGGGAAATTACGTTTTGAGTGGTAGAGTTCACATGCTAACAACTGACTATATATAATTTTGAAACTAGGGGCGGAGAGTATTTTCAAGTCACATTGTTTTCACAAAATCAATTTGAAGATTCTTGGCTAAAAGTAAAATGACAGCTTTAAACAATTTGGAGCATGCACCACTTTTTCGAAGCCATCCAACTGCAGTACACGACAACAGGCTCTCTAATTTGCCAGTCACTGCGTGCTTCAATAAGTGCATCCACACAATCGGAACTGTATGAAACGTGCTGGGCAGCAGCAGCAGTATCAGGAACAGCCTCACTAGTTGAACTATATTTCAAATAACTTCCCAGTAGTGAAACTTATTTTTTGACCACATAAACAGAGGACTAACTAGCAACAGTTTTTTGGCAGCAAATAATTAAAACGAGGTGTGCATGTGTGCATTCGTGCATGCATGTGTGAAGAGAATTTAGACAGAAGAAGGAGAGAAAAATGACAAAACAGATGAAGTTGAGAAGTATAGCTTTGGGTTTGTTTCTCAGAAATATTATTTGGACATGTTATTTTCGCTACAAAATAATTGATTTGATAAATACAAAAAGCGACAGTTAATAGAGGAGAATGATGACCAAATCTGCAACTATCACACAGTTTGCTTAGGACACATTGTTCAGTTATGTTTATAATAAATTCACTGCATTAGCCAGACATCGATACTGCAGTCATACTAAGAAGCATGATCACATGCAAAGATTTACATCCAAAAGTATACCTACAAAATGATTACATTTAGCTTCCGTTTCAAAAGGAGTTCAACCAACTGCAGTAGGTTAATGGCTCCGACAGTGGTTTGCTGAAGCCCCAGAGCAGGGGTGCCTATTACGTCGATCGCGATCGCCTGGTAGCTCGCGGACTGGTCCCAAGTCGATCGCGAGGGATGTAGAGGAGAAAAAAAACAACTCATTTGTGTGTCTTTGTGCATGTTAGTAATATATTTTTAGTGTTTATGTAAATTGCACCCTAATCACCCTATCAGTCTCATTTTCACAAAAAGTATAAAAAATAAAATAAAATAAAGCAGGTAAATCTTTAACCTATGGTGGCGCGTGACCTGCGTCACCGGAAGTTGTTAGCGCTCGGCAGTCTGCAATTGCAGCTTGTGATCAGAGCTCTTGCGCTATATCTTTTATGTTATCATTTTTCTCATTCTGAGTTTGTTTCGTGTACAATTCACTGAGGGCACGAGCAAAGAATAGGAATCTAAAGGGCCGAGGGAAGCACTTTAAAACGGTACGTGTGAGCTACGATAGTTAACAGGCTGCAAAAGTGCGTCGCTTGCCTCCGTGTCAGGCTGTTGCTCATCATCATGGCGTGCGCGTGTGTATGTGCGTAAGCGGTAACGGGTCAATCGTGGGAGGTTGGTTGATCGAAAAGTCGATCTTCGGTCCAAAAACTTTGGGCACCCCTGCCCCAGAGTGTTGGAAATGGCTTTGGAACCTTTTCCAGACTGATGGATTTCAATCACTTTTATTTTAATTTCTTCTTGAATTTCTTCGGATCGTGGCACGATGCATTTGTTTTTGGGAGATCTTGTAGCCTACTTCACTTTGCCTGACAGATTCACTTATGTGATTTCTTGATTCAACACGTGGTGCTAGGGTGTTGCCTGTGAAATTGAACTCAGCTTTCCCAAAACTGTCGTGAGTCACAGTTACTTTATGATTTAACAAGGTGGGAGAGGAGGGCAATTACTTTTTCCACATAGGGACAAGTAGTTTTGGATTTTTTGTGCCTTAAGAAATTAAATTGGAATTTAGAAACTGCATTTTGTATTTTTTTGGGTAGTCTCTGCGTGATATTAAAATTGGTTTGATGAACTGAAACCTTTGAATATGATAAATATGCAAAGAACACAGAAATCAGGAAGGGAGCCAATACTATTTCACAGCAATGTCCTATGTGTCAGTAATCATGTCCAGTAATTTGATGACATCATGCTTGCATTGACGTGATATATCCAACCCGGGCATTTACATTGCACTCAAATTGGCAGAGCTCTGGCAGGTATCGGGTTTCAGACCCCCCATTAACGTAAAAAACAGACATACGTGTTTTTCACAGGAATGAGTGGATTTGTATATTAAACCACAACAACATCGGCACTTAAGTGCCAACGGTGTGGCAAGTACTATTTCAAGTGATTTTAAGTTATACTTAATACAGAAGAAGTGATGTCTCACCTGCCCCCCTTTCGGACTCCACATCCTGCTCACTGCTCACTTCCTGCATTATGTACGTTTCGTCACCATACACCACCACCTGGGCTGAGTAACCAGGCTCCTCAGATAAAATGGCACCAGGAACCTCCTCCACAACGACTGTTGGGTAGGGCTCAGCTTCTCTTCCATCATCTACCTCTTCGACGTCACACTCGCCTTCCACTTCACCCTCCATCTCCAGGTCCACATCAAACTCACTGTCCTGCTGGGACATGTAGCAAGCAAGACGGTCAAAAATATTACGCTTAGGAAGACAGTGAGCAAGTTGTTGTTTTGTGTTTCTTTTCTTGTGTCTTTTCAACCAATTCAACCAACCTGCTGTGGGTCCTCTACTGCTGTGACATACTCGACCACTGTCCCACTGTTGTCAACCAGTACCACTGAGGTCATGATTCATGCTCGTGAGTGATTGGCAGTCACAGCCTGTGACTCCCGACAGCACCTCTGCTTGGTGGCTTCCACCGCGGTAGTGAAAGATAGGCCCTGGAAAGAAAAGACAACTTAAACAACATGGATGCAACACAATGAAATGACGAGAAAAATCATGGGAGCATTTGCGAAACACATGAATTATCTCGAGTAGGCAAAATAATCCAGTTGCGACATTCTTTGCAGTTCACAACATGCGGGAGTTTCCTTCCTATTGTTTTTTCCAGCAGGAAGTGCCGGTGTGCTATTACAGACCAACTGTACTGGTAGAAAGCATTCCCTAAAAATGACACAGTGGCCGGTTGTAAAACAATGCAGGACTAACCGGAGCCATGGCAACAGTGGAAAGACCCACAGGGTCCTAAATTGCGCCATCTTGTGGGATCACAACAAATGACTCTTGACGGTCCAAATATACAGTCAATATTTATGTTTTGCCTTTCAATAAGACATTGCACCGGTTGATTTTGTTTAGGTAGGAATGATCATTCAATGATAGCGATTTGATGACCGTAACAAAATATCATTACGATATTGCGGTACAGTGATCTCTCGCTATTTCGCGGTTCGTTTATCGCGGCTTCGGTGCATCGCGTATTTTTTCATTCATAAAAAAAATATATATATATACAGTATATATTTTTTGAGGTCTGCAAAAATCAGTGCTAAGTGTTGTTTACTATGCGTGCTAGTGTGTGCCGGCATGCATGGGCCACGCAGGTGAGTGTATGTGTGTTGCTGAGAGAAAGAGAGAGGAGGCTTATAAGAACAAAAGCAGGTCTCTTTCATCCTTAATTGTCTTAATTGACTAATCATAAACACGTCTGCAGCACACGGCGGGATCGCTGGCCTGTGTGTGTGTTTGTGTGTGCGCGCTCTGCTCAAGTGCAAAGGCCCACATGGGGCATTTTTTTAATATATAAGTTAATTGGTCGCTACTTCGCGGATTTTCGTTTATCGCCGGTGGTTTTGGCCCCCATTAACCACGATAAACGAGGGATTACTGTATTGGTAAATATGGTTCACTTTAAAGTACAAACCCACTCCCAATGAAGTGAGGGCATTGTGTTAAGCATAAAGAAAAACAGAATAAAATGATTTGCATTCACTCACTGATTCCCATCTCTGCACAGGGGAGCCACTACCGTATTTTCTGCACTATAAGGCGCACCTAAAAGCCTTCCATTTTCTTAAAAGCTCACAACGTGCCTTAAAATCCAGTATGCCTTGTGTGTGGTCATTACGGTAATATGTCGACCCCAAAATGGCTCCTTGCTGGAGACATGCTTACAATGTTATAACTTGCTGTTGGTTCAGTGAACTGTGTCGCTGCTTTATTGAATACGTTTTTGTTGCAGCTCTGAAAAAAGGAGAGCTGTGGTGTTGTTGTTTTTTTTAACGCACACTTTATTAATAGTTTTCACAGTCTCAACAAAGACGGATACATCTTTGTCCGTCTCCGTGCCTTCTCTTCTTCCGTTCGACTTGAGAGGCCTTCATGACCACCTCCGAAAAACGTAAATTAACGATTCCTTCAATCGGACTATCTGCGCGTATGACATGAGCGTGTTACGCTCTCAAAGAGGTGTTTTGTTTTAAAATTAAATGTAGTTGTATTGGTTATAGGTCACATTCACGGTGGAAAACATTTTGAAATTATTCATCTGAGTGTAATTTTTTTGTCTCACAAAAACCTGACCTTTTACCAGAGTGTACATATTTGTTGTATCCACTGTATGTTGGAAGACGGCCCTGCAGCCCAATTCTCAATGGGAGGGGACCATAATCAAGCTCTAGTACAGTATATCACACTGCATATTTTTTTGCACCTCTAATGGGCAGCATTTTACATAGCCCCGCCTTGTTCGCGGAGAGATCGGTGCTGTTGGACGGTCTGCGGCTGGATGGATGCAACACTTGAGGAGCCGACGATGATAAGAAATGGGCGTCAGCGCAGAGCGCCGATGCAGATGTGGAACTGAGACTCGCGGCGTGGAGTTGAAGTGGATTACGTGGGACAGGAGATGTGAGCCAATCTCTTTTCATCAATGGACGCTACAGCTTCGTGTTGGCTTTCAAAACTTAGCTTGGAGCAGACGTGTGCACATTTTCAGCATGACGTCTGACCCACTGGTGAAAGGACACTTTGATCCTCTCCTCTTTCATCTATAACTGCTTCAAACGTGTATGCAGAAAAAGTGATTACGATTGCACGACTGTCTGTGTCTTATGTGTTTTGTTGTGTTATTTTGACTTCAAGATGGCGCCGCGAGAGTGGCTGCCTTTCCAGCAGCTCCTATTTATTTTGTCTTTCTACTTCTTCCTCTCATAACTAATGCTGTGAGGTGGGAATTTCTCCATTATGAGACTATTAAGGTTTTCTTATCTTATCTTGGCAGTCATGGGTTCCTCAATGCACTGTAGCTCCCCAGTGCCGGCAGTACTCAGTGGGCCCAAGACACCACACTCCCACCACCCTGTACCTCACCTGTTTGCTGCCACACACATGTCCTTTTGTATGCTCGTCTTCAGAAATGTGTTTGTGCGTCATCTTTAGAAGTGACTTTCTTCTGAGATGACAGCCATTCAGATCAAGTTGATCTTGTGTGCGCCATACAGTGTAATTTCGCACAGGCTGACCCTCAACTCCTTCAACCACTTCAAAGACAACCTCTAGATATGACGCTAAGCATTTTCGCTCCAACTTTGCTTCATGGAACTTATCCTGTTTACCTGCTGTCTTGGCCTCAAGAAATCTGTCAGGGCTGAGGGGTGGGTCGCTTGGCTTTCAGGTCAATATGTGGCTACATTTTACAGTGACTTCATATTGAAAAAAAGGTTTATGTGTCGAGTGGTAGATCCTAACATCCTTCTTATCTGGAATATTAAACACGCAGAACACAGGTACAAACCAAAACAAACACATGAACAAGAGACCAGTAATTCAGGCTGGACTTGCAGGTTGCATTGATTCAGGTATCATAGAACCTGCTAGACAACTGCAAACAATTGTTCCGACCTCATTTCTCAGCTCAAACAGAATGGTCATATTTTCACAAGTAATTCAGTGAGACACTTGCAGTATAGAACAAAAATAGTCATTCCTATTTTGTCTTCTTGCTCATTTACATTACAAATTATTATTATTATTACTACGGTATAAGTCCAAAGATGCACTCATCTATCAGTTCCCTTTACCTGTGCCCTTAATGCAAATATAGCATTACTAAGTTTTGACAATTCTTCAAGAATCCTCTCATTCAAGCCAGCTCCAGTCTCGAGAATCTTGCTCGCAGGACATCAACATGATTCCAAGGAAAACAGAAAGGACATCGTATATACTTACAAGACAGACGAGGCATCATGTATACTGTCCCTCCTTCCCAGAGTGTGTCAGACTTTCCCAACCTTCCTATGTCCACCACACATCCTTCCATCTCCTCACTTTGCCAACGCCGTGCGCATGCAGTTGTGGAAGGAGCAGCACACAACTCCATGTAGCCCTGCCCTCATCACATGACAGGGGTGGAACCAACACACACAGTAACAGTCACATGATTTTTTTTCTTTTTTTAATACAATAGCCCTTTTGTTGCAAGCAACTCGGTCAACTGCCAAAGACACAACGCCCTGCCCTGTGCCCTGCAGTCGAGCCCTCGGCCAATGCTCACAGACATACAATGATGACACAGCAAGCGAATACAAGTGTGACCTCAGCCACTTACCTTATACCGTACAGATACAGAATTTCCCAACGTAATGTCCCCTTCAAGTCATTTTACAAACTGGACTTTTTTTTCAACTCTCTTCATTCTATTCATTCAGCACAATAGATTATTTCTATGTTCAAGTCTAACAAACAGTGTATATATGCTGCTCTCAAAGAGGGACTATACTCTTAAACTGCATGAAACCAATTTGTAGCATTCCGCTTAACTGTCAATTGACTATGTTTCCTTTATCTCCTATGTGGAAATAAGATCCATCCATCCATTATCTGAATCGCTTTATCCTGACGAAGGTCGCGGGCATGCTGGAGCATATCCCAGCTGACTTCGGGTAGTAGGGGGGATACACTCGGAACTGGTTGCCAAACAATCACAGAGAGGGGGGAAAATGAATATTCAATTATTGTTTATGGAAGCGTACTGATGACATTCCAGACCAAAAAATATTAAAAATTTGATTTCATGTTATAATGTCATACATTTCACACGATAATGTGATAAGTTACATGTTAAAACATGATAAGTTTGGCCTCTGCATTCAACAGAACAAAATGAAGCAATTCCTTCCAGTTTCGGTCACTGGCGGAGCCCTGTGTGTCTTCTTTTTAATTCTTAAATGTTTTTAAACATGTATTATTTCTTTTTCGGCACTATTGTTTTAAATATCGTAGAAGAGCGGATGGCAAACTCTTCAAAGTTTCATGTGATAACAGCATTTTAAAAGGTGAAACTTATCACAATAAAGCGTGAAAATTATCACGTAAAAACTTGATAAGTTATCTCGTTATGTGAAAATTATGGTGTTAAAATGTGAAACATTGCATGATTTAACGTGAACAATGATAAGTTTGACTTCCGGTTTAGTCACTAGTCTAAAGTCAAAAGTTCCGGTGTTTAAAAAGATTGAAAGAGTAGTCATTATATAGTACTGACCTGAAACAGAAGGAATTGTTTCATTTTGATATGCCGAATGTGGAAGACAAAGTTATCAAGTTTTAATAGAATAACTCATCACATTAACACATGAAAATGTTCACGCTACAATGTGAACCTGATCACATTATAACGTGATTTTTTTCCCCCCCTCGGGCGGCAGCAATATGTAACTGTCCTAAAATGACGTAACTGAATTTTACAAAGCAATGAATTTTAAATTGTGTGATTCCACATAATACATAGTTGTAAACAGTCTTATTGTATCCAGTGTCAGAGGGAGAAGGCGCATATTTTAGCTGCCTTTTGTTAAAAGACAGAGACTACACCGTGGAATGGTCGCCAGTCAATCACAGGACATAAATAGTGTATATTTATTACAATTTTTTTTTACCAATTGTTCCTTTGTAACTAAAGAAGGGAGGTGTTTTGATGACAGACGATACGGTGGATGAGTGGTTAGCAAATCTTACAATTCTGAATTAGGGGTTTGGATTTGGGTTCTGGCCTCCTCGAGGGGAGTTTGCTTGTTGTTTACATGCTTGTATAGGATTCCTACTCTGGTTTCCTCTCACATTCCAAACACTAGCTTCTTTGTAGTGCAAAGGAAAAATATCAATTTCTCAATGCATTGCAATACTTCCCCCCACAACTCATTATAGATACCGAATTGCGAATCAAATGGCCACAGTCATATGCAAGTACCTTTGATCTTACAGTTTTGCGGATAACCGCGGTTTAACGGGATGGTATAGACTCACAAATCAATAATACTAGCACAAAAACACATGTCAGAAGTCACCATATACTGTGTGTGTGTGTGTATATATATATATATATATATATATATATATATATATATATATATCGTTGAAGACAGCAGTTTTACAGTTGTTGAAGTCGGCAAAGAAAGTGATGATGCATGTGCTGGTTGGACTTCCAGAGCAACTAACCCCTACGTAACTATCACTTCTCATTTCATTGAGGAAAGAAACATTAAGTTTACATGGACTTTACTTTTTCAATGCAGACCTGTTGTCATGTTTTTTTTTTACATTTGTGCTCCATATGGACAAATAAGTCGTGTGCTCATTTGTATTTTCAGGTGTTTTATTGTTGAAAATTTTAGGTACAGACAACATAAAATCAATTAAAACATCAAGATTCAGAAGAACCAACAGCAGCTGAGCAGAGGCCTAAATGGCATAGGTGAAAAGTGTAGCATGACATACTGGTTGGGTGAAAGATGAGTCGATCATTTTAATACAAATCAGACAGAGCCTTCACTCACTAGTCCAGTTCTTTTGCACCTCCACACCAGACAAAACCCTTTTTTGTCACTCACATTAAAACCCTAACAATCCTGCCAGCAACAAAAAGATGCCAATTCCGATTATGCATATTTACTGATACCGATTTTGGTCTACACACCCAATTTCTATCCCTCTTAGCCTGCTGAGGATCACAGTGGCAGGGCAAGGGACATACACTAATCTATTAAATGTTGCAAGGCATCTTTAAAAAAACTGATTATTTCCAGCAACAAGTTTGACAGTAGCCTTACACAAGAATAATATGACACCAAGAGCTTAAGGTGGAACATAACAGGCCACCGTCTTGCATCACGCAACGATCATAGCATTTGCCATGCTTTAATTTTTCACTTGGGACAAAATAATTTCGGATTTTTTTTCTATTAGGTGGGCTTTGCTTGGTTTTGGTCTTCAATTCATTACTTTGGATATTTGGGGAAGGTGACATCATCTCTCTGATTTCAGTGAATAACCAAGGAAAGACTTTAAAGTCGACTGCCCGTTTGACCTAGTGGGACACTGCTTGTCATTTGTCACAACTAAAGTGGAACATAACGTAAAAGGGTCGTGGTGGAATGATACCGTTGCCCATCAGCGTTCTTAAATGACTGTGCTAAACAGCTCTTGAACCATTTTTACGTACGTACGCTCAGTTGGCGATTAAAGTGACGCTCAATTGTAAATAGAAACAGCAACGTATTGAATCTGTCGTAGAAAAGCAAAACCTGAACATTGATATAAACATGGCTGGCTAACGTTAGCTAGCAATATTAGCATCCTCCTAGTAACACCGAGCTGTCAAAACACACACACACACACACGCGCACACACACACGCACATATATAAATGACGTGGTTAAAAGTGCAGAATAATAAGGCAGCTCACTTACTGTCAATTTCTCCCTTTTCGTTTCTCTTCTGTGGGTAACGAACTTATTTCCATACAGCGAAACACGTTCAGTGGTCAGCGTTTGGGATCGCGCTTGCTTCAGGTAGTGAGCTGGTGTGTGCTGAGGGAGTCGTTTGTTTGTGGACGAGTCGTAGTCCCGGTTAGCCTTGGCAGTGGTTAGCCAAGAACAAGAGGAAGGGAACAAGCTCCATATAACACACGGTCAGTGTGGGGGAAACCGTAACAAACAAATGAGCGATGAATCAGCCTGCGTGACTATTTCCCCCGATGTAGAGCCTCTCCCTGTTAGTTCATCGACTCGGTTTGTTCGGGCAAATATACATGAGTGACGTCACACCACAAGCTCACCCGACGTTTGCCTGTTTGCTGACAGTGGTGGAAGGAAGTCACAAATTACAAATATTTCGTTACGATACTTTTTTGCGGTAGTTGTACTTGTACGTTACGTTCTACTCCTTACTTTTTCAACTTACGCGGATGACAACGATACATTATTAAAAGACGTTTACGTCTTGGTTGATATTTTGATTATAAGGCGTGACATGGAGCGTGAACAAGATGAGGCAATAAAAGCAAAATATTACCCATATATAGCCTAGGTCACTCGGCCGGGGGGCCGAACCAGTCGATCGCCGTCGACAAGTAGTCGCGATGAGTGTAGCGGGAAATGAGGGGGGAAAAGATTTGCGTGTCTGTGTGCATGTTATTAATATTAACGATATTAATAACATGCACACATATATAATAATATTATATTATATCGTTTTGTGTGAGCGTACATTGCACCCGATGCTTCTGATCAGGTTTACTTTCACTAAAAAGTATTTAAAATATAAAATAAAAAAGCAGCTGCGATTGGCAGGCAACCGGTTCAGGGTGTGCCCCGCCTACTGCCCGAAGACGGCTGGGATAGGCTCCAGCACCCTCCGCGACCCTAGTGAGGATTAAGCGGTTCGGAAAATGGATGGATGGATGGATAAAAAAGCAGTTCACCTTTAACCGAGGTGGTGCGTGACTACTGACTTGCATCACCAGGAGTTGTTAGCGGTCAGCAGTCTGCAATTGCAGCTTGCAAATAGAGCTGCTGCAATATAATAATAATAATAATAATATACCAGTTTTTGTTTGTTTTTTGTTTTTTTTTTGGGAGGGGGTTGGGTTAAGTCTCATGCAAAGTTTGTTTCAAATGCAATTCACCGATGGCACTGGCAAAGAATTGAAATCTGGACAGCCAGGAGAACCAAACAGCACACGTGAGCCGCGATAGTGATGTTCATGCACTTAACATGCTGTAAAAGTGCATCACTTGCCCTTGATGGGCATTCCATCAATAGCTTTAGCAGGGAAGCCCAGGCTTTCCTCTCCCCGGCCACTTCTTCCAGCTCTTCTCGGGGAACCCAAGGCGTTCCCAGGCCAGCTGGGAGACATAGTCTCTCCACCATGTGCCGGGTGGTCCCTGCGGCCTCTTGCCAGTCTCATCAGGGAGACGTCCAGGAGGCATCCTAATATTATACACTAATTTAAAAATCAATTTACTTCACCTTATGTGGAGAATGCAGAGACAGCAGCTTTAGCAGCGAAACCCAGACTTCCCTGTTCACACTCACTTCATCCATCTCTTCCGGGGGATTGCCAAGGCATTACCGGGCCAGCCCGGAGACAAAAGGAACTTTTCCATTAGCCCCGCACCACACCGAGAAGGCCTCGCCCCGATGTTCGATTTTCCATTAGACGTTTTCCGGACCGAGAGGTTGCAGTGGATCCGCTTCTCAGAACCATCTCAGAGGTGGTGGTAAGCGACGGGCATCTGGGGCCGTGTGATGCCATGTCGTCACTGATATTTGATCGGCTGTGAGCGATGTAGCAAGTAACTTCACCACACACACCTATTTCCTGTTATTCGAGATCCGCTGCTGACCGTCACTAATGTCATAAAAATACCCTATATTGTATACAATAAATATAATCGTGTTTGACAACAACACTGAACCATATTTACAATTTCATGTGTATCTATGGGTGCATTTTTGATAGTTAATGGTAAAAAAATAAAAAACAAACAATTGAGCACACTCACCATTTGCTCTCTGGCCTCCATTCATTTGAATGAGAGATCTCTAGCAGCAGGCCTCCTCGCCACTCCCCCGGCTCAACCAATTGTGCCGCCACTCTCACCACTTTTCTTTTGCACTTTCTCACAAGGGTTAGCGTAACAGCCGGTAAAATCGCCAAGTGAGAAACAAAAAATATAATTACCAAGTGTGCCTGGTGAAATTATTTGCGATTGGTCGATGAAACACTGACAGGAACGCCAAACGGGAATGCTCTTGTCGGAACAGGAACGCTCCAGCTGCAGCTGGACGATTCTCAAAGATGGATGGAGTCGCCCACATGGGCCGGCCTGAAATACTGATGGAAAAAGTGATGGACTGACGGACCTTCCGTCACTAAGTCTAATGGAAGGCCCATTTGTTCATGCAACTGCCTATTTGTTTATTAAATATTTAAAGATCCAAAGCTCCAAGAACCAAGTTTTAGTATAGCGGCCCGGTAGCATCTTGTTATGTATCCACCTTGGAATTCCTACACCCCGGTTATTTTGAATACGGCAATACAATGCAAATTTTACAACTTCATCAAATCGTCCAACAGGTTTTGTATCTATCAACTCATCTTTACATTGATTGTCAAAAGGGACTAAACGGATGGACTGTTGTCCAACTGTTTATTTGTCCAGTTTCTATGTTAGCATACCGTGGCATCTGATTTGCTCATCACAAAGATTCAACTTGATCTTGTAGATCCTCACATTTATTTGTAATTATAATCAACAATAAATAAGAACATTCTTAGTATCATTTCGTGTATGCTATTTTTTCTAATGAAAATGTTTTCCTTTTTCTGCGCAAGACTCAACATCTTAATCAGATATTCAAAATACATCATTCTGTCGGTAATTCTGGGGGGGGGGGTTGTATATAAAAAGAACATCAATGCATTTAGTTAGAAATTGAAAACATTCTATCGGTATAGTAGAAATCTAAGATCTGCTACAAATTTAGTGTCATAAATAAAAATGACAACCTAGCACTGCCAATTTAAATTTTTCTCTCCTGTCCGGTAATTCTAATGGTGACATCTAGTGGACATAAGACGGCACTAAAATAAAACCAACAGGTCAAACACCAATTTACGACATTGATGACAGACTTTGGGACATTCTTACAACTCAAAAGGACACGTTTGAATAATAAAAATCCAAAAAACATTGTTTGAATTTTCTTGCTGACCCAGGTTCGACTGACAGTTGGAGTGATGTGAAAGGCACACTGTCAGTTCATGACTGGCTCATCATCACCACTACTGCCTCTGGACCTGTAACGAATAAATTAATAAATACATTTACTGCATATTGTACTGTCGTTTATTTTCAGAGCGCACAAAAATAAATAGCTATATAACTAAATGTAATTTGTTCTTTTTAACTCAGCTGAAAATTGAGCTAAATGGCAACTGCAGTTCTAATTTATATAGTCAAACAGTCAAGCGTGCATCATATTTAGACTCTGCAAAACATTGTAATGACTCCTAAATGTTAATTTATATTTCAATGCTACTTATACATACAGTAACCTAGAAGGAATATTGAGCTACATTGGCATCACACTCAAGACAACCGCCTGTTCGAAAGCATTTGCTTACTTGGTGTTTCTTCAGGTGATGCTGCTTCGCTGCTTTCATTCGTCTCATCTCCAGCATCCTCGAGGATTTCAGTTGGGTGATCAGCAGTGGGCATCGTCAGCTGTGCCAGAGAATCGTCGTGGCAGTTGGACTCTGGTTCAGTCGCTGAGAGCGCCTCCATTTCTGACCCATTCTCAGCTTCTGGAGGCTGAGTGGTACCTTTTTCTTCTTCTGAGGCGGCGGCCGTCTCCTCTTCTGGAGCTTCAGCTTCAGCAGCATCCTCTCCAAATGTCTCAGTTGTAGGCAGCTCTTCATCCACTGGAGCTTCAGCAGTGATGCTTGCCTCCACAGATGGTGCAGCTTCTTCGGGTGAGGCCTCTTCAAGTGTGCTGTTCTCCACTGGATCTGGATTCTGATCTTCAGCATCCACCCCTTCTGCATTGTCTTCGGTGGGGCCCGAAGTTGCAGCTTTCTCAGAAGGCACTTCCTCCTCTTCTTCAGTAGCTGGAGACAGGGCTTCCTCTGTTGTCTCTTCTGCAGACACTTTCACTTCTGCAACAGCCTCTTCATCACAACTGAGCACCTCTGCGGGGTCCTCTTCATTCGTGACAACAACCGTTTCAAGTGAAGATTCTTCAGCAGCAAGATCGTTGGTTCCCTCAAGGACTTCAGTTTGTATCACTTCCAACACAGAGTCCAAACGCTTTCCATCGTCTTCTATTTGACGGGCAGCTCTCACCAAACTGGACTCTCCAACAGAAGCTGCTGCAATTTCAACTGTGGAACCGGCCAGTATTTTGACAGCTGTAAGAAGATCTGGCACAGGCTCTGAAGGACAGAAAGTGAACTACTTGATACTTGAAGCGAAACACCGGGTCAGATGATGAGTTTTTACATACAGTCACGACTAGATCTTTTCAGACAGTTGTTCTCACTGGTGCATATTTAACTCTGTCACGAAGCAGAAATTGGGCGGTACTCATCTTCATGCTTTTTCTGCTTGGCATCTAAGTGATTTGATGCCACAGTTACTGGAGCTCGTCTGTTTGATACCCCATACTGTCAAACCTTATTGTAATTGTAATGTTAGCATTGTTATCCTCAAACTATAAACAATGATTTTAATCCAGACAGCAGATCTTTTGAGGCCTGTAATGTGCAATGTCGTATAAAAACCAAAGCTGAGATTTGTGTCTGCGCGTGTGAATGTACCTTAATCTTACATTCTAGGTTTCTTAGGTTACACCTAAAATTGCCACAGAAAATCGGTTCACTTTAAAAGTCATTGAAAAAGAGATCTCAGGCAGGTATCTTTTGGAAGTAAAAATACGAAAGATTTAACTATTATTTAGGTCCATTGCAGAGGAGCATGAACATGGGACAGATTCCTTATAGAGGGACTAATGCAAATTTGTTGTTTCAATACATGGGATAAAAGTTACTGGTTCTATCAGGTGTTGGTCAATGACAAAGGGTCAGCGGAAAAGGCCAAGGTATCAACTGAAACAAGACTAACACAAAGAAAGGAATTTCTACATGGGCTTCACCACACTGAGGAAGAGGAACTTAAAGCTCCCCTGATTTTAAAGAGGAGGAGTAGACACGTGTAAGATTACAGTTTTGTATTTGCTGCTTGAATGATGCAGCAATATATATATATATATATATACACACACACACACACACACACACACACACACACACACACACACACACACACACACACACACACACACACACACACACACACACACACACACACACACACACACACACACACACACACACACACAGAGCGGCTGGATAGCTCAGTTGGTAAGGCATCGGTTTGGCGTACGGGAGACGGTGGTTCGAATCCCGCTTGGGGCAAAAAAATGAGCACATAACACCATCCAGCGTGGGTCCTTGGGCAAGATCCTTCACGCTAATGCCTACCTCATACAATGATGAGAGACAATAAAACGAATGACATGCCCGGCCAAACAAGGTCTGCGTCAGGTGCTGGGGAACCAGAGCACCTTGATGAAAAATGGGCAGATGGGCGAGATGCGATAACATGGCTCTGTTGGAATGCTACTACTCAAGCAACCCTAGTCAGAGGGGTTACATGCAGAGAATGTGGGCTAAATGGTTACTTCGAAACCCACAGTCACGGTTGACCACGAAACAACTAGTAGCGCAGTGTTCCAACATCCACAAACGGCAACTGCTGTCACAACTTGAGATTGATGAGGTACAACACAGGTTCCATGGTGAAGGGCCCCAGGCTGCCAGATCAGAGGAGAAGGTCATACCAGAGATTGGGAGGCCAGCCCCAATGAATGAAATGAGCGAGGCAGCAACTGACCTGAAAGCTAAGATCATGGCGAGAATGAAAGCTGGGCAACCTAGAAACCGATTACAACGGCTATGTGAAGTACCACCTGAAAGTCTCATGGAAAGTGTGAATGCAGCACTGAGGGCGATCCCGACCGTAACGATCACGGAAACCAATGAGCTGATATACGCTTCAGCATCAGTGATCCTTGAGATACGTTACCCACCATGGAAAAGACGGTTGGAGGCTAAGATCAAGGCGGCTCGGAAAGATGTGAGTCAATTGATGGAGGCCCAGAGAGGTGTGATGAAAAGGCTGATACCCGAGAGGTACATCCAGATGACCATACCTGAAGCACTCGAAACTGCCAAACAAAGGCTCCAAGCCTTGTCCAGCCGCCTAAAGCGGTACACGAAAGAGAATGAGGCCAGACGAATAAACAGGCTGTTCGCAACACAACCTGCGAAAGTGTACGCTCAGTGGCAGGGTCCTAACAACAGAGCTGACCCACCAAGACTGGAAACTGAAAGGTACTGGAAAGGCATATGGGAGAAGGAGGTTGCACATAACAGCAGTGCACAATGGCTGGTGACCCTGAGAGTGGAGCGCAGCAACCTCCCTGAACAGAACCCAGTTACCATAACAGTGGCAGACATACAGGAAAGAGTCTCAGATATGAAGAACTGGACAGCACCAGGCCCGGAAACTCACAGCACTCCATGAGCGCCTAGCAGCACAAATGAACCAGCTGCTGAGGGATGGGACTCACCCAGGATGGCTAACCGAAGGGCGAACGATCCTGATCATGAAGGATCCCTCAAAGGGTGCAGTCCCATCCAACTATCGGCCAATAACCTGTCTCTCCACAACATGGAAGCTCATGTCAGGCATCATTGCGGCTAAGATAAGTGGACACATGGATCAATACATGAGCGAAGCACAGAAGGGCATTGGTAGAGATACCAGAGGAGCCAAACATCAGCTCCTGGTTGACAGAACAGTCGCACAAGACTGCAGGTCCCAACATACCAACCTGTGCACAGCCTGGATTGATTACAAGAAAGCCTATGACTCGATGCCACATACATGGATCACTGAATGCTTGGAGTTGTATAAGGTGAACAGGACCCTAAGAGCCTTCGTTGCGAACTCGATGAGGATGTGGAAAACCACACTTGAAGCCAATGGCAAGCCACTTACCCAAGTGTCCATCAAATGTGGCATATACCAAGGTGATGCACTCTCCCCACTGCTGTTCTGCATAGGACTGAACCCCCTAAGCCAAGTAATCACCAAGACAGGCTATGGATACCGCCTCAGAAATGGAGCTACGATCAGTCACCTCCTCTACATGGATGACATAAAGCTGTATGCTAAGAGCGAAAGGGACATAGACTCCCTGATCCACACAACCAGGATCTACAGCAGCGACATCGGGATGTCATTCGGGCTTGAGAAATGTAGTCGGATGGTGACTAAGAGAGGGAAAGGTAGTCCGCACTGAAGGGGTCTCACTCCCTGAAGGAACAATAGCAGACATTGAGGGCAGCTACAAGTACCTCGGTATACCACAAGCCAATGGCAACCTCGAACTGGCAACAAGGAAAGCGGCTACGGCCAAATACCTCCAGCGAGTGAGGCAAGTCCTAAGAAGCCAGCTCAATGGCAAGAATAAGACCCGGGCAATAAACAGCTATGCCCTGCCAGTGATCAGATACCCTGCATGAATAATAAGGTGACCAAAGGAAGAGATTCAGACCACGGACGTTAAGACCCGAAAGCTCCTAACCATGCACGGAGGGTTCCATCCCAAATCCAGCACCCTGAGACTGTACGCAAGCCGAAAGGAAGGAGGCCGGGACTAGTGAGTGTGAGAGCCACTGTCCAGGATGAACCATCCAAGCTCCACGAATACATCAAGGAGAAGGCTCCAACAGATGATGTACTCAGAGAATGTCTCAGACAATGGGGAACAGAAGATGAGGCGCTGGAAGAGGGACCATCATGGGAGGACAAGCCCCTACACGGGATGTACCATCGGACCATAACTGAAGTGGCTGATCTCAAGAAGTCCTATCAGTGGCTAGAGAGGGCTGGCCTGAAGGACAGCACAGAGGCACTCATCCTGGCTGCTCAGGAGCAGGCCCTGAGCACCAGAGCCATTGAGGCCCAGATATACCACACCAGACAAGACCCAAGGTGTAGGTTGTGCAAAGAGGCACCTGAGACGATCCAACACATAACTGCAGGGTGTAAGATGCTGGCAGGGAAAGCCTACATGGAACGCCATAACGAGGTGGCTGGCATAGTCTACCGAAACATCTGTGCGGAGTATGGACTGGAAACCCCAAGGTCAAAATGGGAAACACCTCCGAAGGTGGTGGAGAATGACAGAGCGAAGATCCTGTGGGACTTCCAGATCCAGACTGACAAGATGGTAATGGCGAACCAACCAGATATCGTGATCATAGATAAAGGGCAGAGGAAAGCCGTTGTAGTGGATGTAGCGGTCCCAAGTGATGGAAACATCAGAAAGAAGGAACACGAGAAACTGGAGAAATACCAAGGGCTCAGAGAGGAGCTGGAGAGAGCCTGGAAGGTAAAGGTGACAGTCGTGCCTGTGGTGGTCGGAGCACTCGGGGCAGTGACCCCCAAACTAGATGAGTGGTTGCAACAGATCCCAGGAACAACATCGGACATCTCAGTCCAGAAATGTGCAGTGCTGGGAACAGCAAGGATACTGCGCAGAACCCTCAAGCTTCCTGGCCTCTGGTAGAGGACCCGAGCTGAATGAGGGACGGACAACACCCCGAGGGGGGGTGAGACGAGGAATTATATATATATATATATATATATATATATTCTTTCTTTTGTGGTCAGCGTAGCTTTCCAAATTGTCTGAAGCTGTAAGACAATTTGGTAGATTTTGAGGAAAAAAGCAAAATATGAATGCAGGTTTTCAACTTTGTCTCACAGATAAGGCCATAATAATACTCAAGCGTATGCATTTGAGGAAACAAAACAGAATGGGAAGGCCACTCTCACTTTTAAAATGAGACAAAGTTGCTGGCAAAGGAATCACACAGACTACCACTTTGACCAGAATCACATTATTGAACCGTAGCACAAACACAGACTGGAGGGGTATGAAAGGACTAGGTGAGAATTTATTGAGCAGAAAAGTGATCACATTTGGGAGATAAAAACAAGACTGCTGACCCCACTGCGGTTCTTACAGTCAAGCACACATTTAAGTAACAAGTTGGTGCAGGACTGTCATCTCTTGAAGGGCACTACATTCATTAGAAGAAAACAGAAATACTCCAGTTTGGTTCTTTCATTAATCTCCCAAGCACAATTTCTGTACCAACCCAAAAACCACAATTATTTGCGAACACTCTAGAGTTTAGTGTGTAAATCTGGTTTTCATTACCATAATAAATGGAAGCCAGACTAAATGCTTTTGTTTTTTTCCCCTTAATCTATGTTGGGGTTCGTGGGTTCTTTTTGTGGTGGGAAGCGTGCACTCTGAATTTGTCGCCATCTTCTATAAGCAAACCCATAAGGCATCATAGTTTTATGCTGCATTATCCACACAAGGAACTGTCTCTGCCTCAGCGGGGGGACTAGGGAGGAGGGCTTCATCGACTACTTTTGTACCAGCATTCGCAGGCGCCTCTGCCGGGGTCTCCTCCGTGACCTCCACAGGAGTAGGAGCAGCTTCAGCCACTACCGGTGGAGCATCTTCCACAGCACTTGGCATAGCTTCATCCTCAGTGGCAATGACCTCGGAGACCACGGCGACATCTTCTTCAGGTGTTGCGCTCTCAACAACAGGCTCGCCCGTGCTGTCCGCCACGGGCTCTGCAGGTGCAGCGACAGACTCTGTGATCACTTCAACAGGCGCCTCGGGCTCGTCGACTGGGGCGGGTTCAGCAGCCGCGTTCACTGGCTCAGCTGACGAAGCTTCAGCTTCAACGATGAAGAATAGAACAGAATAAGAACTTTCTCTTTTGCATGAGTGAACTTGGGTCAGGAATATTTAATTCTGTGATGTTATGTAACTGTCTGGAGCAATATTGCACCACTCAAACGCTTCCCTTTGTGTGATCACATCATTCTGCACATCACTGTCCAGCGGAGGTCATGATCATGTTGGAAACACAACAGACTTCTGTCCCAAGACTGCCTTACAACTGATGTGCAGAATAATTTGTAACAATGTAAATTTGCCTACCCCACCCCAAAATACTGTACTGTTGCATGTAAATAACATTGACAATTTTGGACCCCCCCACCCCAAAAAAAGAAAACAAATCACAAATTATTTCAAACAGTATATTTTTTGTTTTTCAATATGACTGATTTAAAAAAATCATTTGATCTTTAAAATTACTTTAGATGTATTTATGTAACATACTATATATGTATTTGTCACGCCTCATTATTTAAGACTTGAAACAACAATGACAATGACAGCAACGTTGTTGACAATCCTCAGTATGTTTGCATCCAGTTAGTAATGTTCATGACACTCATCTATAGCTTGGGCGTTTGTTTAACACACATACCAAAAAAATGTGTGACCTCTCACACAAACATCACGCAAAAATCATGTCTGCCACTAATTAACCACAATAAGATGCCCGATAGTATCAACAGTTATTGGAGAGTAGAATACATAAGAGTGTACAGTATTAAAATATCAATGACGAAACCCTTCACACCTGTCAGGAAGATTGGAAATGAAAATTCAGGTATGCGGATGTTATTAAAGCGCTTAAGAGATACAATCGACGTTGTTGCTCTCAAAATTCAGTCCAGTATTACATGTCAAAGAGATAACTTTTAATACCATCATGTCACCTTTAGAAGCTGGTGGTCTGCTTGGAATTAAAATCAAAACCCATCTTTATGACTAAATAATTACCACACTAACAGAGCTGGACAGACATATTGTTTACGTATATTGTATATCCAATATGATTTTGCTTGACTACATACTGCTCCTTTCATATTGCAGATTGTTCAGCTGCTTTGAGGCCAAACAGGCGTAATTAATTTGAAGACAGTAATTGGGACAGACATGCGATTGAGAATGGTTATTCGAGCATGTTTATTTCGGTGGTGCAGCCAAAACAGAATCAACAGATCGAGTACTCTCTGTTCTCTCTGTGTGGAAATGGGAATGGTAGCTGACCCTTTGCTGTGGAGCCCATGTTGGCCAGTCTGTCCTCATAGCGCTCACTATCACCAAGGACCGTCTTGTAGGCCTGAGAGACAGGGCAAATATGGTACACCTGTTGCATTATAGCAGACAAAAAATAAACAGAAACACGTGTTTGGGTCATAGAAATCGCTACATTGGCCATAGGCATGAGTACGAATGGTTGTGTGGCTTTAGGTGCGCTGTGATTGACAGGCCATCAGTTCAGAGTGTATCTCACCTCTCAGCCCAATCCCAACAGGATAAGCAATAAGGCAATGAATGGATGGAACTTTTGGCCACAAAGCAAAATGGGCTATCAAGAAAAGAGTTGCAGACTTGTTTGTAGTCCAAAAGGGACCATGCACAGAGTTCCATCATCCTCTTTTGACCAACTGTCGTGACGAACCATAAGCAAATATGGTATAAAAAATGTTGGCAATTGGCATTCATCCTTCCATCCAGGAAATGTGCTAGCATAAGTAGAAACAGAAATAAATTTGAGAAACAAATTTGAAGAAATTAGGTTATGTATACTGTATGGCAGGGGTGCCCATTACGTCGATCCTGATCTACCGGTAGATCTAAAACAGGTCCCAAGTAGATCCGAAGAGTGTCGAGGAGAAAAAAACAAACAAACAACCATTTGTGTGTCTTTGTAGATGTTAGTAATATATTTTTTGTGTTAATGTACGCTGCACCATAATCATCCTATCAGTCTCCTTTTCACAAAATAAATATTTAAAAAATAAAATAAAGCAGGTAAATCTTGAATTTATGGTGGCGCGTGATGACGTCACCGGAAGTTGATTGCGCTCAGCAGTCTGCAATTGCAGCTTGTGATCAGAGCTGTTGCGCTCTATCTTTAATCGACATTATTCTCATTCAGAGTTTGCTTCGTGTACAATTCACAGAGGCCACGGGCAAAGAATAGGAACCTAGGAAGGCTCAGGGAAGCACTTTAAAACGGTACGTGTGAGCTACGATAGTTAACAGGCTGCAAAAGTGCATCGCCTGCCTCAGTTTCAGGCTGTTTCTCATCATGGCGTGCATGCGTGTGCGTGTGTGTGTGTGTGTGTGCGTGCGTGTGTGTGTGTGTGTGTGCACGTGTGCCGGTAAGGGTAGATCCCGTGAGGTTAGTTGATCGAAAAGTAGCTCTTCGGTCCAAAAAGTTTGGGCACCCCTGCTGTATGGGAATTGATCGCTTTTGTAGCTAAATACAGTGTTTATTATTGCACCATGTGGCCATCACACCTGTTTCAGCATTTTTTTCCCATGTACAGTATACGCACAGAGTTCACTCAGGTTCGGTTGGTATGTAAAAAAAAAATGAGTCCAATTCAAATGCAATATGATACCTAAACTCTTCATACGGTTTCTTACCATTGCCCATGAAAGGACATGTTGGAAATTGTTGCATCCACTAAAAGCCACCAATACTTACATAGACAACTGCAGCAGTGAGGCCTCCTCCGCACACAACAAAGTATGTCATGTTTGTGGAACCACCAGGAACCCCGAAAGCCATGTGCCGCACTGGCGCTGCGGATTGACAAAAAGGGAGCCAAGCAATTCTGCTTTATTACAAGTGTGGGTGTCATGCAAAGAGAAGCGTTGATGAAATATTTGGGGGGGGGGGGGGAATCCCAAGTGAAGAGCGACTTAGTGCAAAGGTCAAGTACACGACGATAGCATCAAGGTGTTCCCATTCTTTAATCCTGTTACACAATTGTGGCCCTGCTCATTTAGAGCCGAGGAGACGGAAAGATTTCGCAACAGCCAAGTTAAACACCAAACAATCCCCTAAACGAAACATCCGGCGGACCACACAAGCAATTCGAGCTCATTTTAGATTGGGATCAACAACAACACAGACAAGCGATTTGACTTCATGCAATGAATTTGTCTCCCAAGGAGGAGCTTCGAAAAGCTTCTTAATGGACTATTGTCACGGCGGAGGACAGGTGAGAGTGTTGTTCTGTCGCTTGTGAAGATTTGCCAGTGTTTAGAGGATTGGCAGGGGGTGCATGCAGAGAAGGCCATAAATAAAACCACCCTGCACCCAAAGCACTTTAATCTCATCTCCAGCTCACACACAAACAGTCTTCGCCCAGCACTGATACGTGCCTTCAAACACACACTGTACAAATGGTGTATCATAACAAGAACGTCAGTTCCAAGTAATTCTCAAGTCAACTGCATCGGACAGGAAAGAAGCAAACAGTTCAACCCTTGAATGAAAGGGGTGAAGGGCTCAACATTGTGTGCAACTGTGTGACCAGTTACTGGTTAGAAAATAATAGTAATAGTATGGTTAAAGGGGCTCCTCATATGGTAGCAACAGTGGGTGGATATTGACAACACAGGCATTGAGTGGATACGTATTGTCTGCGGTTAAGAGTTAAATGAGGAACTGAATTATGTACGGGATGTATGGATGGTACAAATTTGAACTGAGATTCGATCATTTTGAGAACTCTTTCGGAAAAGAAAGCAGAAAATTGACTTTTTGGTTTTTGACCTCATTCTTGCATAAGAAACTTGCTTGCTTGGCAACCTAAACAATTGGCGACTGTATCGGAGGTTGGGAAACAGCTTGTTTGATATGATGATATTATTATTGCGTCAGTCAATTTAGCAGCGCCACCAGGCCTGATATTCAGAATCTATCTTTATTTGTTCAAGTCTTGCATGCCATGGGTTCCACCTCTCCACTTGTCAACGTACAATGTCGATTCTAAAAAAGGTGCTCAAAGTGCAGTGCAGCAAGAACGGTAACGAGAAAAACCTAGCTTTTTAGGGAGAAGTTAGGAGTCAGTATCTGAATAACGTCACCTATCATAGCCCAGAAGGACTAATTGTTTGATTCTCGGGAAGAAGACATGTCTGTTTAGGGACAAAATTCACTCATTCAATCCCAGCCATTTTCACTGGAGCAACCCTCTCAATCCCAGCGTTTTACTGGATTTTGATTGATCTTGAAAGACCCACAGAATATTTGGTTCTAATGCTATATAAACATGGAGCCTACCAAAATAAAGTTTGGACTCTCTTCTTTCAGCAGAAAATATCTTTTTTTTTTCATTCTTCAGCAATCGGCATTACAAAATGGCTAAGTTTCATGAAAATGGCGATTCCTGGGAAAAAAACAGAGAAAAATAGCTTTTTGTAAAAGTATGCATTTCAAGCACGTGAGGCACCACTGCCACCTACTGGTCGAGTTTTTACATGATTTACAATGCAAACGTCTTATTCTCATTCACAGATTGCATCGGACCCTTCTCCTCTCTATGACGCAAAAAAAAGACTTAGACGTACAAGTACGTCCTTGGTAGGGGGGGGGCTAATTTTAAAAAGACGTACAAGTACGTCTTGTGGAATGAATGAGTTAACATCTTTGCCTTGGCTATTGCAGTGCATTTTTGGACTTGTAGTTCCTTACCGGGGCGGCCCGGTAGTCCAGTGGTTAGCACGTCGGCTTCACAGTGCAGAGGTACCAGGTTCGATTCCAGCTCCGGCCTCCCTGTGTGGAGTTTGCATGTTCTCCCCGGGCCTGCGTGGGTTTTCTCCGGGTGCTCCGGTTTCCTCCCGCATTCCAAAAACATGCATGTCAGGCTGATTGGTCGCTCTAAATTGTCCCTAGGTGTGAGTGTGGGCGTGGATGGTTGTTCGTCTCTGTGTGCCCTGCGATTGGCTGGCAACTGATTCAGGGTGTCCCCCGCCTACTGCCCGGAGACGGCTGGGATAGGCTCCAGCACCCCCCGCGACCCTAGTGAGGATCAAGCGGTTCGGAAAATGGATGGATGGATGGATAGTTCCTTACCATCATGAATATACAGTACAGTACAGCATACTGACTGGTTAGTTCAAATAGCGATAAAAACAAATAGAGTATATCCTGAAATCCAAATAAAAGTGCAGTGGGTGGTTAGCACATCTCCCTGAGAGTTTTGGTCCTCCACCAAAGTGACTTGGGAGATGTTCCAGCACACCCACAACTCTAATGAGGATAAGTGGAAATGGATGGCCTAACCTAACAAAATTTGTCAAGTACGGTAGAACCTTTACGGCTCTTAAATAATAGATTCTGGTTATTTACTTTATTTTGTAAAAAAATTAAGGACAGGGATATATATGTATTACATTATATCTCGGCAAAAAGCTCATTCTCTGGGCATGCATCCAAAAATATTTTAAGCCTCAATCTTGTCCACACAATGCAAGAAATTAAAACATGTACGGTATTTTAAAGAGAGTCACATTGAAACACTGCTCACTTTAATCCACCATGATTCCTTATTTGGAAAACAGAGCACATTTATCTCTTTAGAAGCAAGTATATGTTTGTAACTTTGAGAGAAAACATTAATTTATACTATCCATCCATCCATTTTCCAAGACGCTTTATCCTCACAAGGGTCGCGGGGGGTGCTGGGAGCCTATCCCAGCTGTCTTCGGGCAGTAGGCGGGGGACACCTGAACCGGTTGCCAGCCAATCGCAAGGCACACAGAGACAAACAACCATCCACGCCCACACTCACACCTAGGGACAATTTTGAGTGTTCAATCAGCCTGCCATGCATGTTTTTGGAATGTGGGAGGAAACCGGAGGACCCGGAGAAAACCCACGCAGGCCCGGGGAGAACATGCAAACTCCACACAGGGAGGCCGGAGCTGGGATTGAACCCGGTACCTCTGCACTGTCAGGTCGACGCGCTAACCACTGGACCGCCTAAATTATACTACTCCCTATTAATTTATAAATTGTCATAATGCGTGATTTTCTCTGTTCATCTCTGACAAAATGCCACTGTGGACATGACTAAAAGTCCCCAAAGTATGGTGTAGAAAACCAAAACAAACTGTCGTGTTTTGAATGCTGAGCTGCTGATGTAGGATAGTCCTCCACCCTCTAACACCATGACGCTGCAACACCTTGAAAGGCCAAGTACAAGTTATTTATAAAGGTAATCAGTTAAGCTCACTGGCAAGGTCCAAGCCTGTTAAAATGAACAGGCACGCCAGATGAAAGCAGACAAGATGGCACCGGAGGCAGAAGGGACACGTGTGAAGCACCATGTGCTCTCTTGACACGTGTGCCAGATGTCTCGATGGTGAAGGTACACAGCTGCATATAATACAATACCCCCACCCCCATGAAGCTTTTGTTCTGAATAATAAGCATTCACCAGTCAATTCTGGAAGATTTACTAGAGCCAAAGTCAGAACTTACTTCATCTGTCCATTTTCTAGCGCTTATCCTTTCGCGATCATGGATAGCCTTGGCCTATTACAGCTGAGTTTGGGCGAAAGGTGCGGTGGACCCTGGACTGGTCGCCAGGCAGTCACAGGAATTTATTTTTTTTATTCAGGAAATTGCAAACACAAAGCAGTCAGAGCAGTTATCCCTCCGGCTGAATTCCACATGCTCAAACCCCAGAGGAAATGATGATTCAGGCAAGGATGCGTGAAAAGACAAAGCACTGTGAAAATAAAAGCCCTCAATCCTCATCACTTCACATGCAAAGAGGCGTTTACGTGCAATCATTCCAACTTAAATACATTACAAGAAATATATGGATTTTACGTTCACATTCATTCTCCTTTGGTTCACCTGCATAATCCTAACAAAAATCAGTAAAAGACAACATTCACAATGGTTGACCACTGGAAAACTACAATAACAAAGAGTGAAAATAAAAATATAGTAAAGAAAAAAAATAAACTTTTGATGGAGCTCTTGTGTTGGGACTCATTCCATATGCAAGTAGCTGATCTGGAGCTGGTGAATGTGTGTGTCTTACAATAAGGTCTTGTAATGGCTTGATAAAAGTTCGAATTAATCTTCAAAAGTTGAATTCTTGCGCCTCAAATGACAAACCAAACCCAAATGCAACTTTTAATCTTGAAAAACTCTGCATCAAGATTTGTACTCTATTTGCAGTGAGATTTCAAATCCAACGCACAGGGCAGAGTGTTCCTTTATACAGGACACTTTCAAAACTGTACAGTATACTGTATTTCTACTATGCATATACCGTCTACTGTATTTGATTATTGAGTCGATAAATAAATAGAGGGTTACCATACATTTGCTCATTGCTCAACCAGAATCCCATGTAATCCCATTACCTGACAAAGAAAACATGAATATCGGTCCAACAATTCCCCCTCACGTTAAACAAGTGAGAATGCAAGAAGTATGACATAAAAACAGACATGAACCTGACTTACCTTTTCTAAACGTCGGTGTGAAGACCCTCTGAGCCACCGGGCCGAGTCTCTGGCAAACACGTTTACAGAACATTTTGCTCGATAAGCAACCACCGACAGCTAAACGCCTGAGTCTGAAGCCGAACGCTTTTCAAAACTTCTTTTGAGCCTATTTCTCTCACGCCGTGGCTGCTCTCCAGTGTTGATGGAGAGGACGTCACAACTCGGTGTAGAAAAAAAACCGTCTCACTTGAATGCGCCCTAGCGGCCAGTCGACGAAACAGAAAGAATTTTTGCATTTGAAATGGATCAAATCGTAATTTTTGTACTTTAGTAACTAACTAACTAACTAACTAACTAACTAGATAGATAGATAGATAGATAGATAGATAGATAGATAGATAGATAGATAGATAGATAGATAGATAGATAGATAGATAGAACAATACTAATCACAATCACAACATTACTATACAATATAGCAAATAATTATATACTAGACACAAACGTTTTGATCAGAGATGCAAGTAAACTTCCAGATACGTTTTTTTAGCTGAATCCGGATCTGCCTTCTTTTTTCCTCTAGCACATCAGGTTTTAATAATAATAATAATCCAAGTAATATTTATGAATCATGGGTTAGGTTCAGCAACAGGTGGATGTTTTTCTGAAACGTCATAGCTATAAACACGTCATAGCTATAAATCACAACGAATGGTAAAATCCGTACTGCGCAAGATTTTATGGGTCAAATTTAAAAAAAAAGAGAAAATATCTAAAAAAATCCCCTGACATGCTAATGAAATAAGTAAAGGTTTTTTTGAACGAGCGCCAAAAATACGTTTTCATACAGATAAAACCATCTCTGATTAAAAGGTTTCTGTTTGTGACGAGTGGAATAAAATATAACATTTATCCCGCTGGGCCACTAGATGGTGGTAATGAATCAGGACGTTTACTGAGCAGCTTCCTTTGAAAGCGCAAGAGGTAGAACACATCGTTACTGGAGGGATTGGGGAAAAACAAGTGAAAAATCGACGCATTGAATTTAAACTCCTTCTGCAATGATCGAAGCATCGTAAATAAACTGGCGTTAGGTATTTTAAAGGCGAGGTGAGCCGCTGAAAGGTGAGTAAAGTATGTCAATCTGTGCAAGTTTAGCTCCAGACGTAGCTGTCTTGCCAAATGTGAGGTCGCAATGTCACTGGATCTGATATTAATTGTGTTTCTCTGCTGTCAGAGTACACGAGCAGGATGAAGGTCAAGATCAAGAAGTGGAACGGAGTGGCGTCGTGGTTGTGGGTAGCCAATGATGAGAACTGTGGGATATGCAGGCTTGCTTTCAATGGTTGCTGCCCGGACTGTAAGTCAAACTTTAGATATGTCGTTGTGGGCTGAGTCGAGTATAATATTGGTAGCACCGTCCAAGGGTCTTACGGTGGGCGAGACTGAACAATTGCAAACTGTACAACATAAAGGAGTCATTCGTAACTTTGAAGGGTATGGTCAGGGCCGGCCCGAACCAAAGTGGCACCCTCGGAGAGATTTTTATGGTGCCCTCCTCCATCGACGGTTTACATATGTTTCCAAAAGAAGTCGAAATTTGATCGTTTCAATGCACTGAACAATTTTGGTCATTTTAACACATTTACAAGTTCTCTGGGGTCATGTCAATAAAAGTGCGCCTCCCTCTATACAAAGCCAACAGTACCTATATACAGTACCATTCAGCCAGAGGAGGGAATGTTTGCTCTTAAAAAGGGCATTGCTTTACATGTTAAGGTGACTTTTGCGGGGGCACAACATTGGCACTTAATAAATAGGTTTCTGTGTATAAATGATGTGAGCACTAAAATTCATATTCCTAAAAGAATTGGAGTGGTTTAAGGGCTTTGTTGGGATGACATTTATCAGAAATTGGCCTCCTATTGGAGCTTGGCTTGTTTTTTTCCCCCTCTCCCATCTCAGCCTGTCCACGTCATAGTGGGGAGGCTTAGCATTCTAATGCGTATTTTTTTCCTGGCTTGGTTTGTCAAACACTGTTGTCACCTAGTAATTGAAATGGTGATTAAATGCCACCAAAATTCATGGTCACATACCTACTGTTGTTCATTTCGCCCATCCATCCATTTCTCAGTCCGCTTATCCTCACAAGGGTCACGGACGTGCTGGAGCCTATCCCAGCCGTCTTTGTGCATGTTTTTGGAATGTGGGAGTACCCGGAGAATAACCACATAGTCACAGGGAGAACATGCAAACTCCACATAGGAAGGCCGGCGCCAGAATGGAACCCTGCACCTCTGCACTGTGAGGCCGACGTGCCGCTCCTAGTCCATTTCAACCTGTGAAAATATACGAGTGTCATTCAATAAATAAGGTGACTTTTCCTGTATAGGGACTTCTAATACAGATACTTTTTTTTGTTTTTCCAACGTAGTCTCCCAGCACTGTCACACACGTTTCCCATCTGTGCACAAGCTTCCATATTCCCTCAGCGTAAAAATCTTTGGACTGATGTCTCAGCCAGTCGCTAACAACACTTTTGACTTCAGCCTCACTTTCAAACTTTGTGCATCTCGTAAACGCTTTTAAGGGACCAAACAGGTGAAAGTTTGAAGGGCCGGCCGGCCCTCGTGCATCAATTTCGGATTGTCGAAATTTCAAATTTGAACGATTCGGAGTGCCCAACTTTCAGCCAAAAGGCCACTATTTACAAGCGAGCGAATGTTCGAACCTGTTTTACAGGTAAGGTGCCTGGAGATGACTGCCCACTGGTCTGGGGCCAGTGCTCCCACTGTTTCCACATGCACTGCATCTTGAAGTGGCTCAACTCCCAGCAGGTCCAGCAGCAGTGCCCCATGTGTCGACAGGAGTGGAAGTTTAAAGAATGAGCTCAATGTGGAAAGTATCCCAGGATGTTTTGATCATGCCTGTAAATAGGTATCATTTTTTTTAACTTGTATTGTGCATCAAAACTAAAAATGCCTGGTCACAGTTAATAAAAAGACTAATTGATCATTTGCTTCTTCTCCCGTTTTTTTTTTATGGTGCCAATACGAAAGAAATATTAGCCATTTGAAGGCGACAGAGCAAAACCAAATTGTCATGCATCCTGAAATTTTAATTTCCTCACCTTGTGACTTGGCTGGTGTGCTGGCCTGAAACTGAAAAGTTTTATGAAATGAATCAGTCGACTAATCTGATGAACACTTTATTTTATAAGTATAAAAATAAAACTATACAGTTATCAACATATGACTAGAATGCCAGGTTTTATATGTATACAAAAAAAGACATTGCAGTTATTGCCAAGTTTGCTTCTATTGGTCAGAATCCATTCTTGGACATAAAAAAAATCAACTACGTTACTTCTATTTTCTCTCTCGGTATCGTAGCAGATGCTAGAATGCATAGAAAAATATGGACTTTTTTTTGGGGTGGTGGGGCAGACGCTAACCCTTTGCAATACAAGCCTGCAAATGAGCAGCAAACTTTCACGTTTAAATCAATGCATCTACCTTCCAGGATAAGAATAATTTCAATTATTTCATTGTTTTTTTTTTTTACGTGTAATCTTTTTCATCTCACTGCAGGATAAAAAGATGCGCATGTAGCTGACTGCTGCAAATCCATGTAGGAAAAAGCCTGCTGTGTCAGGCTTCCTTCCACCAGACATCCATGGTCACCTCCACAGTTTGGGCAGCTGTCTGGTTCAGGATGCTGAACCCAAGAGGCCTCTTCTCTGCGCCCCGTCAGAACAATTAGAGTAACTGCACCGGTCTTCCGTCCCATGTAACGCTCTCAGTCATTGTCGACGAAACCAAACAGGTCCAGCAGTTCCTTGTTCTCCGGGTCGATGAGATCACACGGCTTCTCGCCACAGTCGTTTTCCAGATTTGAATCGGCGCCCAGTGAGAGAAGATAGCTGAATGTAACACACACACGTCACAGTCATGCCTTAGTGTCAGATTCAGGGAGGTCAATGAGAGGCAAGAATGCAGCGGATAGACCGGCTTCTCTTACACCGTAATGTCTAGGACGTGCTTGTCGACATGTAATGTCCTCGCCCCCCCATTGGTTATGCGTCATAGTATTCGGACTGTTATGGTGACCAACTTGGTTGCGAAGATGCTCACCGTGCAATGTGAGGGAAACCGTCGCTGCAGGCCATGTGCAGCGGGGTCCACCCTTCTTCGTCCCTCTGGTGGATGCTTGCCCCAAAGTGGACCAACAACTTCACGCACTCCAGGTTCCCAGACAGCACAGCTTCGTGGATGGCAGCCATGCCTTCACACACACCGCATCACAATGTTAAAGAGCCTACTCACTCTAAGCATGGCAGAATAGGCACATGAAAGTTATGAGGAATTTGTTGATTGCCAACTTAAGGTACCGTACATGGCATGTGGCCCCTTCAGTATTTGAGAGAGGGGAGGCGGGAGGGGGTAAGAAATCCCAGAAAAAAAGAAAAAAATGGGGGTGGCATGACAGGATGTGGTTAATTTATGGTTTTCTTCACACCTTATTATGGATACTAAAATTTATTTCGTCCAGGTTTAACGTGGAATTTTCTTCACACCTCTGGTTAGGAAGGGTGTGGTCTTATGTGGCCTCCTCGTAGCACTGATGATAAATTATGGCCCTTATGGGCCCCCTCCAGCATTTAACTTGCCTATTCATGGCCCACGTACTAGAACCGCTCTTTGTCTGAACTAGTCGGATGTTGCTAATGAAGCAAAACTGCACTCTTTCACTGATCGCCCTGCTACAAGTACTACTGGTGGATGCTCGATGTAAACCATTAGAATTTTATCATGCTTCACAAATATATTTAGTAGGCCTGCGTATTACAGTAGTAGCACACATATATCATCATCTAGTGCGCTGTAGCATATTAGTGCCATTTAGTTGTCCTACAAGTGATGACAGAGTAAATTGGACATTTAGATAAGAGGTCTAGGATATCCAATAAATGCTCTAATGGTTTTCCATATAAGCCCTGTGGTAATGAGACTCACCAGAGGGGTAGATGGTGTCCAGCGTGACCCTTCTGGCCCGGATGAAGCGTCCAATCCTCTCCAGCTCACCATGCCGAACAAAGTCCTGGAAAACGATGTCATTGGGGAAATGCACGGTTCGGATGGGCTTTTGAGACGCGGAGCTCTTGTACTTCTCCTGGGCATAACCCCGAAGTGATACAGTCTGAGTCGTGGGGAACTGGTAATACTTCATTCTCCTGTCAAGAGTTTGCTTAGGGAAGAAAGAAAAAAATTCAAGCGGAAGAAAAACGGTTTGAGGTCAATGTCTTTTCGCTCAAAAGTCACTCTTCCTCTGCGAGACTCAACGGTGTGGAGCTGCTCCGCTGAAGGCCAGACTTCCCCCTTTATACACTCTGTCTGGCTATTTTAGGAATCGCAGTGGCAAAACGTTCACCCCGACAAACAGACATGTTGCCCTCGAATGGTAGGGGTGACATCACATCAGCAGGGGGAGACGATCTTAGTATAGGAGGCAACATAAGGAGGGCAAAGAGAGAGATGCAACATCAGGCCTGTGTCATGCTTCTCATGTGGTGCAATTTGCGTACTGCACGAATGCCATCTTGTAAATAAAAATGTGTGGTCACCAAAGAGTATCTTGGGCCACGAATAGTTCCTCGGCAACCCCCTCAAGCTTTTCTGACAGTAATCCATATTTTAAAATGTTAGCTAATAGGACAGCGGGTTTACACTAATGAACATACATTTGTAAATGAATGGGGTATTAATGCATTAACAATTACTTTTCAACAGATTAGAGTTTACCACATACTTTTTGGGAATCATCTGGATGTAAGGGTGGCCAACTGGTTAGCACGTCTGCCTCACAGGGAGAGGTCATGGGTTCAATTCAAGGCCCTGGCCTTCCTGTGTGTAGTTTGCATGTTTCCCCATGCCTGCATGAGTTTCCTTTGAATATCCCTTTTTCCTCTCATTCCCCTCAAAAAACAAAACAAAAAACGCACGGTAGGATGATTGAACGCTCGAAAGAGTCCCTTGATGTGACTGAGTGGTTGCTTGTTGATGTGTGCCCTGCGATTGGCTGGCAACCAGTTCAGGATGTACCCTACCTACTACCCAGTCAGCTGGGAAAGACTCCAGCACACCCGTGACCCTCCTGAGGAGAAAGCAGTTCAGATAATGAATGGGTAATGGGTGCATCATGATCTATAACCCATCATAATCATTCACACCTTCCACCGGTTCCCCTTCCTCTATTAACCAAGAAGTTGACTGCGTACGAACAAACCCAAATGCAGAGCTCTATGAATTTTCATTATATTTAGACCACCCCAGTTGGAGGTCTGCATTCTCCAATGCGCTACAAATGTTGTGAAAGCACTGTAAGATCTATTGTAAAGGGACTTTTTTTTTTTTAAACCATCACTGCGGCATGGTTAGAACAAACGTAATGTCACATTTGCTAATTATCATAATATGTATAGCCATTAAAAAATATTTAATTCACAATGATGTACATAAACAGAGTGAACTATAATATGGACATGCAGAACACCATTTCTGGGCCATGTTACAAGTTCAATCAATAATGACTGCAGGCAAAACTGTTTTAGATTGTGTTTATTGGCCACCACTTCACATTTTCCACATTGATCTAGATATGACGGAATGCTCCAAGTATCCCTCACTGCTGTACAGATGTCAATTGTATCACCTCGCTCTACTCGTGCCGCCAACTCTCACACACACACGCACGCACGCACACACTCACACGCACTAGAGTGAAGACCAATACAAAGGGTACAGTATGGGTGAGGGGTGGTGCTGTGCAACTGCTTTCTCTGCCTATCAGATTAACAAACGCTTGTCATTAAATGTCGCACATCTGTCTGCTTTAGTAACCACAAAGAATCTCGCAAGAGGCATGAACACAGTGCGACTTTTCAGAACTGGCTCCCAAAAGAGAAACATCCACGGCCTGAGTGCGTGTCCAAAGTGCCAACACTGCCCCAACAAGGCCAACTGCCTACAAATGGGCACGATGGTCAAATAAACAAACCAAAAAAAAATAAAATCCTGAATTAAAAAACAATATTCATAGTTAAAGCAATTAAATAAAACAAAATTTCCACCCCGAACTAGCTCCCGCCCACCAACCCCCCCCCCTCCAAAAAAAGTTAAGTTTGTTCCTTTTACAAAATGGTCAGTCGTCCCCATGCTAAGCGAGGAGTTAATTTTTAGGGGATGACAAGGACAAAAGAAAGTAGACTCCGCCACCAGTTACACACAGAAGGCAGGTTGTTCAGATATTTAGCTACATGTGAGAAGGGGGGAGAGGGGAAGGGGCTTTTTGCTACACTGTGGGGGATCATTTTTGTGGAAAAATAACAGGTGGGTCATTTGTCCCGAGAGATCAATCCTTACAAAAGCAATCGCACTAAACCCTTAGACCAAAAACGATGAGTGCACAGACTCCCGACAGATGCTAAGGCGTACTTCTTTTTTGGGGGGGGAGGCGCAAAAATAAAAATAATTGTGAAGAGGATCTCAATCCCAACGTTTTACAAAAACCTGGCCAAGAGTTGACATGGAGCTTTGCAGAGGCATCAGCGCCTTCACGGAGGTGTGCCCCTCTAGAACAAGACCTGTCAGTGAATGAGAAAGCATGAAACGATATACTGACTGGCCAAGTAGTGGGCCGGCTGGTGGACTGACCGACGGCTAGACAAGGAACACAATGGTCTCAGGAGAGGGATGGGGCTGAAACAAAGAGTGACGGTAGTGTAGGTGATTGGGAGGAGGGGGCGGAGCAGGACTCTCTTCTCACAACCGTTTACAGCTCGATGTGCCTATTCTCCTCGCCGTCAGAGTCCTCATCCTGACCTTCATCCAAATCGTCCAAATCCTGGAAAGCAGTTGATACGCATGTTAAACATTTCATCTCCTAAACCACCTGTAGAAAACAAGGAATTTTGTCAGATATTACTGCTATGTGTGGTGAACTTTGACTGATCCAGACCACTTGGAAGGACATTGGGACTGCTCCAATTTCAAATTGGAGATATTCAACATTTGTGGATTGTTTTGGCCCGACTTCCCAGTGTGCCCCGAGGACAAACTACACTGCTTCCCCTTTGTCCGCCACGTTTGTCTTCGCTGAAGTCATGTTTAATCTTGAAATATTCATGACAGCGCACAGATTTACATTTGACATCCTTATACATGTGATTTTTTTATCATGTGTGGAGTCTCCCAGGTTTTGGAAGTCTGAAGACAATTTTAAAATCTTGCTGGGTGAATCAGTCTTTATTTAGAGATATTAAGAGATGCTTGGGCAAAGGAAGACACTAATGTTAGCTGCAGGCACTGCACGTGTGCCACTGCATGCTTAGGTCTGCACAGGCAAAGCCCAGTAAACAGTTCTAACAGCTGTAGAAGATATTTGTGGACATTGGTGGGCTGCACCATAATTAGACTTCGGAGAAGGAGGCGTGTGGTTGAAAAAAAAACAACAAAAAAAACCACGAAGTGGAGTGCAAGTCAACATTCACTCTGTTCACAAATGACCTGTAATGCACATTATCCCGACGCATTAACACATTTGGTCAGATCATTAATCCACTTCAAATGCCAATCTTTAAGTTGAAATTTCTCAACATGGGCTGTATGGAGTTTGCATGCTCTCTCCATGTCTTTTTAAAAGGGCCACTCCGTTTTCCTCCCATGTTTCAAAAACATGTACAGTAGCTTCGTTGAAGATAAGAAAACTATTGGTCTCGCAATGGAGAAATTCCCAATTCACAGCAGCAAAGTTATGAAAGGAAGAAGTAGAACAACAAAATATAGGAGCTGCTGGAAAGGCAGCCGCTCTCGCGGCGCCATTTTGAAGTCAAAATAACAAAAATTTAACAAAAAAGATGAAACCGCCCATAGGTGTAAAAGAGTTTGTGAATGGTTGTTTGTCTATTTGTGCCCCAAGATTGGCTGGCGGCCAGTTCAGGTTGTACCCCACCTCCCACCCAAAGTCACCTGAGATTGGCACCAGCACCCCCCGAGCCAAGTGAGGCTATTTGACTCAGTTAAAGCCAAGCCATTTGGAAAGCAAAAAAAGTGGGTCACTTCAAACGTTACAAGCTACAATCCCGGCTCGTCCCTTCAATCATATTGGAAACGGCACTTTCTGTGGATCCAAATATCGTAAAAGGTGATCCCAGCAAACTACTTCGTTTGTCTAAGGGTGCTACACATGCTTCCCAATTTCCGTAGGCTTCGGTCAAACGTTCCAAGATTTGTTCTTTCCACTAATGGGGCGCAACAGAAGCATTTTTTTTTCTTTTTGGTGAGGAACATCACAATATCAAAATTTTCACCCGGCCCTATGAGTTTTTTGGGGGGGGACCGAAATTTAAAAAAAAAAAAAAAAAAAAAAAAGATTATCGCAGCAATCACGGCTGTGGGGCTGAAAATCATTTTGATGAGTTCAGATTCTAACTCAATGGTTAGAGTGGGGAGGAAAGAAAAGGTGGGGGGGGGGGGGGGTGACTCCTTTTGCAAGGCACTCTACATTATGTCAACAACTTCGCAACATGGGCCATTTTCACAGAGTGCTTTAAGTACAAGACATATTAGGGGTGTTCACATGGCAAGAGTTGCTCCGGTGCTACACCGGCACTGCGCTAGTAGAGCGTTCACACGTGCAAATTTGCTCCGGCGTAGCCCCGGAAAAGAGCTTACACCGGATCAAATTTGATCCACCTCCAGGAGGTGGTTTAAAAATTTGCTCCCGAGCAAATGCTCGTTTGTGGGGCAGCACCGATGTAAATTTGCTCTGGAGCGGGGGAGTAATCCCGCTTTGCATGAGAAGAGTTGATTACGTACGGCGAGAATGCGTTGCTTTCGTGCTCTGTCGGACTTCTGACATGTGTTTGTTTAATAACGACACAAGACAAGGCTGATAACAGTAGCAAGCACCACTTGGGTTATACCATCTCACCTAGAACTGGGGGGGAGATAGTCCCCAAACGTCATCTTTCCTTTTGTAGGAGACTGGACTGTCTTGGATTTGTTTGTGTAGTTTGTTCCTTTGTTGTGTGTTCACAACCCCCTGTGCCCCATAGAATTTATTTTGTCATTTCCTCTGATTTTTCTGTTTGGCGCATTACATGTTTGCTTTTCTGAATGTCATTGAAGTCATCGTTGATTTACATTTTCGGGGGCGGTCACTCTCGAGCAGAAGGCACGCAGACAGAAGGAGAAGGACGTGCCTGTACAGCAGTTGCTTGATTTGTGTATAAGTTTTAAAAAGAACCAACACGACAGCTCATTTGTTTTCTGTCATTTCGCTCCGCTGCAGAAACTGCCGTGTGAACGCAAGTGGAGCTGCACCGACGCTGTGTCGGTGCTGACACGCTCAGCGGCTTTGTACGTGTGAACGCTCCACAAAATTTGCTCCGGTGTAAAATATATCACAACAAAATACATCGGTGCAGCGCCGGAGCAAATGTGTGCCATGTGAACACCCCTGAAGAGTATTGATGCTATGGAGCGATGACGATCTCACCTCAGCATCAAAGTCATCATCTTCATCTTCATCATCATCATCTCCAGCGGGGGCACCTCCCTCCTTACCACCACTCTCCAGGAACTTGGTGAGACCTTCCAGTGTTCTCTCCCCATTGTAGTCAATCACCTGTTTACAAAACGGCAATTGTCATGAATGTGAAAAATTGTGCCAATAATCTGCTTTGCGGGTTCTCCATATGAAGGACAAGCGAGTTTCAAAAGAGCTCCCTTTATCTGACTCCATATGTGATGCAGTCATGTCATTCCTTCGTGATAAACTCCAGTCAGAAATGAGAATGTTAACTCAATAGTAAGGCCATTGCAGGCTGTGTCACAAGCAGGAATGGAATGAGGCCAACCAAGATAAATTTGCCGAAGCTCGAGGTCAGCAGACTCACGTTTCAACACAGTGCCGCGTAATCAAAATGCACTAATGACACTTAGGATGCAAGGAACCATAGAGGTTACATAGCTGCACAAGAAAATACACCAGATTTCAGTGGGTGCGATAAGAAGGTCACCACGTAATTTGGGAAATGTTTTGATTTATAAGAATGAGTGAAAGACCTTGCGTTCTTCTCCCGCAGGGAAGAATTTCAGAGTTGGGAAGCTATGGACTTTGACGGCATCGATTTCATTGGCTGTGGAATCCATCTTGGCTACAATGATGTCAGCGCTGTCCTTGTACTTCTCTCCCAGCTTTTCCCAGATGGGATTCAACTGCTTGCAGTGACCACACCAAGGGGCATCTGCAACAACATAATACTTATCAAGTCAAGTCAAATACAAGTATATTGTCAAATATGCTTTCGAGAACAGATGAAATTTCTTCCCTCTCAACCAGACAAGAAAATCATTATTGCTTGAACAACAAAGTGGAACAGAGAAAGGCACATTCAGAGATAAAATTGCCTCCATGGCTGGAAACTGACTATACTCCAAGTCACATGCAGTCAGAGATAAATGGCACCGATGTCTGCTGTGTTGCTGAGCAACACTCCACCTGTTGATAGATGGTCACAAGCTGAACGACAACTGATTAAAAAGACAAAACCTAAAATAGCACGCATTTGGATGGGAATCACCGACAGATAAATCCATCAGCTATTTTTACAGCCACCTTTTCAACATCAGTGTCTGGTAACAATTCATACTGCACGAGCGGCCATGAGACGGTATGTGTGAGGCATGACACTCTTTGATATGAAAAAGGGTTACAGGGGAATTTATGACTTGAGTTACAACTGCGACACACACACACACACAAAAATCCCCCTCCAACAGGTGAATGAACCCTGTGGTCATCTTGTTCAAAACAATTACTCATGATGTTTTCGTAAATAAAAATCTTACAGAATTCGACAAAGACATTCTTCTTGGAATCAAAGGCGACATCCTCAAAGTTCTTGCCAACCAGGACCTTGACAGGGGTTTTGTCCCAGTCTTCGGGGATCTCTTGGCTCATCAGGTGAGGCTGTGTAGAGGAGACAGTAGAACGGTCACTCCTCTTTGTCAATAGATTCTTCTATAAAAGAGAGCTTGTCCTGGCTCATTGTCATTGTGCTGGTGATTCACTAGCCCGTGTGATCATTTAGAGGGCGCTTAAGTCTCCCCCTTGTTCATAGTTTAACAACTTATGATGAGACATATGCTTTGTCTTGAAGTTTCCATCTTAAACTATTCAAAGTGAAACGAGTATCAAAGCAGCGTTGGCAGTTACGTTACCTTCAGTTTCCCTTCTGTAAATTGTGTGCAGAAAGCAACGATTTCCTCTGCGGTGAGAGCGTTGCTCTCTGGCTTGTACTTGGTCATCTCATCCTCCAAGGTGATGAGGCGGATAGCAGGGCACTCCTCTTTCTTCAGGCCAAAGAAATCAAGGATGCGCTGGTTGTCATCCAGATTGCTGTCGATGAAAATGAACAAGATCTGGATGGGAGAGATGGACATGGTAATTAAGCTTGGCCGGATGAGGGACACTGGATCCTTGGAAGAGTCGACTGACCTGCCCTTTAAATGACTCTGCAGCTTTCTTAAACTGGTCCATTTTGTCCTGGAAGTCTGAGGCTGATTTTGGCAGAAACATGAGAATGTGGGACTTGATCTCACCTCCAAAGATTTTCGGGGCAGTCTGTGGATGATCGAAGATATGAATGAGATCACTTGTTGCATTGCTAGATACTTTGGACAGGAGTATTAAAAACGAGTAAAAATTAGATGATAGACGTTCTGGACCCCACCAATTACCTGCTCGGTGAACTCAATGACAAGAGGAAGCTGGTTGGCTTTGAGGAAGGACAGAAGACTTTCTTTTTTGGTCAGGTCACCATCAAAGGTGTTACGTCCCTCATCAAACTTAAAAACAGAACAGATAGAAACAGTCAGGTCACCAAGATCATCCCACCTTGTCTGCACGTGAACACCACCCAAAAAAATTAGATACTGCTGCCAAATCCCTTAATATTCCGGTCTATGAGAGGGCCACAAGGGTAAAATAGAATTTTAATGAGTGTGAATAGTTCCAGTCAAACTGACAGCTTTTACGGGCACACGAGGGCAAAGTGGCATTTTGCTGATATACACCATGCTGGCAGCTTTGCAGGCAGTGATTGGTTGTGAAATTTAAAACGCTGTTGTGATGAGCAAGTCAAAGTTCCCAGCTGCTTATTAACAGAATGTTTGTTGGGAGGGTTTGCTTCACTGCAAGCAAATCGCCCACGTGAGAGCAATGTTATTCCATTTGGCTAAGGTTTTCACACGGCCATCTACAGGAAGGATTGACTTGCACTGATCGTTTAGAGCTAATCACCTTGAACGAGTGACAGAATAACTAATAATCACCAAGTAATTTAATCTCAGCTCAGAAAGGATAGTCCAAAAGGGTGACACAAAAGCCCAAAAATGAACTTCGACAAAACCATGTCAAAATGTTAGATGCTTTAGCCCTTTGTTCGCAAGAGATTGGTGAATGCCATGGTACTCCATTGTTTCATATTGGACGCTTGGTCCCTGAGCACCAAGCGCTCTACAGTGTATGCTGATGAGAACTTTATTCATCATACAAGTTTCATGCACAACACCTAAACACTGAACACCGCTGTGTTACCATTGTAACATTTGTCGGAATGCAGCATATGACTGATCTTAAAGTGGAACCAAAGGGGAGAGACATTTTTAATCATTTGTTTGACGATGATGGTCCATCAATATATGGTCTTCTCATGGAACCAGTCAATGTCGCTCAAAACTTCAAACTGCTAGTTTTATTATTTTCCCCACCAAAACATATCCCGTATGACAAGGACACCACCCAAAAAGCTTTAATGTCAGACCCTGTCGGAATAAGTTGCATACTCTCATCCTCTACGTCTGCTGCAACAGGGCCATCACCCATGTAATAACGCTTGCATTCATCTGCTCATGGTCAATGTGCCTCAGAGAGAAAGAATAGTTCAACCTCATTGGCTTCACATAATTATGTCAGGCCAAGAGCATACCTTGCAAAGCAGTGATGTGAGAAGAAATGTGGGAGAGGCTCCGATGGGCTGAAATTAGCCGCAGAGTTGATACCCTCCTGGGGTCAACATTATCAAATTACAAATCTGTAAATCAAAGACGCTGCAACCGCCCGAAACAAGTCACACATGACCCATTTAAGATGCATTACTTTTACACCTGTGAACTATTTAATTCATTTCTTTGCCTTTGTGATTTCGGGATCGGAGGAAAAAAATGAACACTCAAATTAGGGATGCACAATAATCATTGGGTCAATATTATGAGCCCGTCAAATCCAATAAAAAGCTCCGATTAAAATTGAATCCAACAATGAAGATGAAAAGCCAATAAATCCAGGCTGCTGCTGCATACAGCTGTCAGTGCATTCCTTTCTATTGAATTAGGCCTGTCGTGGACAGGCCTCTGAGCTCGCTCATGGAAATGGCGGGTTGCTTGACGACCAACCCTTTACCCACAGTGAGGACACTGGCGTTTGACAGCGAATAAACCACTTGGCACAATGGTTTATAGTTCAGAGGCGCAGCTACTGTATTCTTGCCTAAGCCGATGGACGGAATAAGGACACAAGATTCACTACTGAGTTATGTGCATGTGATGTTAGCCTATGCTACCTTTGCTAGCTTGCTCGGTTTGATGGCAATGATATAGGAAGTCTATGCGATCGGAAGGAATCCGAATTAAAGATGACCACCTAACATTCACGCAAACATTGGGAGCACTGCATTACAAGATGGACAGTCAATTCTTGAGTCAATTAAAGGATTTTAAATGTGACTTATGGTCCGAACAATATATGGTCATTCACTTACGCAGGACACAGCGAGGAAAAATATATTGCACTCACCTTCTTGAAGAGAACAACACCATCTTGGGAGACCTCAAACTTTGTGAAAACTGCATCATCTGAGGTTATGCCGAAGGGAATGTCTTCTACTGCTTCAGCTGCTTTTCCGAACGCCTGTGCCCCGGCAGACTCCACATTCTACGCGCAAAGTTTGGTCAGAGTTATACTGACAAAGAAGCCAAAACGATCTTCAAATAACTTGGTCTCAAAATAGTCCTTCAATCGAGTATCGTTGAATTTTGAGGAATGGAAAATTCAACTTTAGATATAACTTGAAAGGACAATGAGAAAATAAATTGTAAGAAGGTAAAAAAGAACATACTGCAATAACAGCAACTGAAAAAAAAAAAGCTGTTCTTGCCAGTTTGGGCCTCTTAGGGGTAAAGTATGTGCCGTGCATAGGCTACAGGCTTGCTATGCAAGCAACATGGTGGAGTTAGGGTACTTTCACAATGTTGGGAACTTGTAACCGCATTTTGTCATTCGGCACATTAATCGGTTTCCTTCGATGAGAACGTTTTAAAGATCGAAATCATGACACCAAAATCGAAATCATGATTTCAATTTTGATTAATCGCCCGGGACGAATATGAACTAATCACAAAAAATATTCCCTCACCTTAAAGAATCCAATGACCACCACCTCATGGTCGGCTATCAGAGTCTGTGCAGCAGTGACGTCAGCCAAGGTGGCGACAGCGGGGCCTGTGCGCTTCTTTAGCCAGTTGATAAAGTCATCTGCTTGCCTTCCAGCTAAAACAAGAAACCGCATCAAAACAAAATTACCATTTGCCAGTCAGTCTTGTATAAAGTACACGAGTAAAAGTACCTTACCAGTAAATAACTTGGGTAAATGTTAGTTATGTAAACTGTATTTATTTATAAATGTGTGTGCAATAAGCATTGTTGAAAGGTCACTGCTAATTAAATTGGGTGATTTTTTTTTTTTTATCTTTAATGTAAAATACAAAGTAAGACACTCCGGTGCGCAGCCCAGAAATTAATGCTTAATTGTTCAGTAAGGAAAGAGGAGAGGAAATAGACAATTTTACTCTGGTACTCCAGATGCTGTATGTTATGTTACTATTTGTTGAATATTGCTCCAAGAAAAATAAACAGGAGCCAGTCTTTTAACTTCATTTTTAATGTATTTATCAAGTCAAGTCAACTGTATTTATAGAGCACTTTCAAACAGCCATCGCTGCATACAAAGTGCTGTACATGGAGCAATTTAACATGCACAATAAACAGTAAGACAAATTGGTAATAAAGGCGGTAGAAAGCACCAAACAGTAAAACCAAGAACAAATCTAAGTCATGCCGAGTCGAATGCCAAAGAATACAAGTGAGTTTTGAGGAGGGTTTTGAAGATGGGCAGCGAGGAGGCTTGCCGAATGTTCAGTGGGAGGTCATTCCAGAGAGAGGGACCAGCAACAGAAAAGGCTCGATCCCCTCTGAGCCTCAGTTTAGTTCTTGGCACTTCTAATAATGTCTGGTCCACAGACCTGAGGTGCCGGGCAGGTGTTTAGGGGCGGATGAGCTCAGAGAGGTAAGGTGGCGCGAGATTATTCAGAGATTTGAAAACAAATAAGAGGATCTTGAAAATAACTCAAATGTACGGGGAGCCAGTGAAGGGATGCCAGAGTAGGAGTTATGTGCTCCCTCTTACGAGTACCAGTCAAGAGGCGAGCATCGGCATTCTGGACCAGCTGAAGGCGCTTAATGGAGGACTGGCGGACTCCAAAGTAAAGGGCATTGCAGTAATCGAGCCGGGATGTGACAAAGGCATGAATTACTGTCTCAAAGTGTTCATGTGAGAGGAGAGGTTTTATTTTGGCCAGCTGTCTAAGGTGAAAGAGGCTGGATTTGACAACGGCACCAATTTGCCGATCAAGTTTGAAATCACTGTCCAGTTTAAGGCCCAAGTTTGAGACTGTTGACTTAAGATAAGGAGACAGGGGGCCCAAGTCTACAGGATGGGATGTACAAGGGCCACTGGGACCAAACAATATCACCTCTGTCTTCTTTTCATTGAATTTCAAGACATTTTGTGCCATCCAGGTTTTGATTTCTTCCAGACAGGATAGGAGTGGCCTTAATGAGAAGTCGTCTTTCTTGCTCAGTGGGACATAGATCTGGCAGTCATCTGCATAGCAGTGGAAGGGAATACCATGTTTCCTTAAGATGGAACCCAGTGGGAGCAGATACAGCGAGAACAGCAGAGGTCCCAGAATTGAGCCCTGTGGAACACCACATGACAGGGGAGCAGTGCGTGACTCAGAGCAGCCAAGGCTGACACAAAAGGTTCTGTCAGCTAAATAGGACCTAAACCACTTAAGAGCACTGCCGCCAATGCCCACCAAGTGCTGCAAACGAGTCAGCAGAATACTGTGATCCACTATCAAATGCTGCAGTTAAGTCCAATAAAACTAGACACACGTGGTCTCCAGCGTCATTTGCCAGGAGGATGTCATTAGAAACGCGTAACTATATGTATATTTTTTAAAATACAATATAAATCAAATATACTTGATTGTTCTACATGTCAGAGCAAATATTGTTATCGTTGCTGTTCTGTGAAAAACACGCGTCCATATTTGTCATTTTCTAATGTTCAATCTGTGATGACTGATTCTCTCCTCATCTAGAACTGCTTCAAACAATAGTTGTTAGGATTGTATTGCCCATTTTTTATGTAAGTTGTATAATTTTTGTTTTATGTTAAAGGGTCTGGTCGGCGCTTTGTTACAGCAGCAGCTGTTGTGAAAGCGCTATACAGTATAAAGATGTATTGTATAAGCTTTTTATTGTTTTTCGCAAATGGTCATTCAATATTTTATGGCTGCAAGACATTCCAAAAAGGTGGGACTGGTGGCAAAAAATACAAAGTTGAGGCATGCCCAATCCATCACCCGTTTGCAATATTTCATGATGAAAGCTACATGCGGGTTTTGGCGAAATATAAATGAAGAAAAATAAATGCTATGCAAGCAATGTCTTCTCCTTGGCCGTCATTCGCAAATCACATTATGCGTGTGTTACAAGAGCGTGGCTTTGTAGTGAAAGAGGGCAAAGACATATGGGCTCATATTCCAAGTGTTTTTTTTTTTTTTTGTCCCTAATAGACTTGTCAAGTCAAAATGACCACTATGTTTTCCCAACATTAATTCTTACTCAAACTAACACAGATTCCAACTCCCTAGTCTTGCGTTCCTGAAAAAAAAAAAAAAAAAAAAAAAAAAAAAAAAAACTCTTGGGGCCGTGAAAGCATTCCCTCTTCTTTGAGCTAACAGAGATTTGACCCAGAAAGAGTTGTGCGGACAGAGCGAGTGGTGATAATTTTGGAACGCATTGCCAGAAAGTGGTCTGAAGTTATGACGAGTAGTTTTATAAAACCTCCTCTCGTGTCACATGGAAGAAAGCCCAGGCCAGAGTAGACGTGACTGACTGCACATATCACCAAAGACTATAAAGCAACTAAAGCATGTCCTACTGGCATATCGAGCTAAGCAGAGTCGAATGACTTTCTGCCGTTGCCTCTGTTAGTTTAAGTACAGCACGCTGCATAAAGCAACGCCTTGCCTGGCTCCTAAAAGCTTTGCAGTGATGGCTGACAGTTCATACCTTGCGTGCACATCGCATGTAGCCTTATTCCTGCCCACTCAACGCATACATATGATGCCAGATCAAGGATCCGTGCATACATATGTAAAGGTGATGGCAAACCAATAAATCTTGAGTTTCCATCGATTGCCCACCAGGGACATTTACATGTACTTGATGGGGTTAACAGTATAAAGTAAACTCAGTGGCAGATGAAGATGCTCATCGCTGGCCGCAATCTCAAAAAATATATATATTTTATAAAATACAATATAAATATATATATAATTATCAGTCCACACAACATGCTGGTCTTTGTACACATTGACCAATTCGTTGTTACCGATTGGTTGCTTTAATGTTGTATATGTTAGTTGCTCCATATACAGTGACACCTTGCTACTTCGCGGTTCGTTAATCGCGGGTTCAGTGCATCGCGGATTTTTTCAAACAGCAAAAAATAAATAGATTTTTTGTTTATTTATTTACATATACATGGAGTACAGTACTGTATATGTTGCTCTATGTGACTCACTGTTGTTTTGCAGCTTCTCGTGGACCGTTTGCGGACTTAAAAAAAATTACCCGTTTATGTTAATTGGACGCTACTTTGCGGATTTTCGTTTATCGCGGGTGGTTTTGGTCCCCATTAACCGCGATAAACGAGGGATTACCGTACAGCACTTTGTATGCAGCGATGCTTGAAAGTGCTCTATAAATACAGTTGAGTTGTGGTGAGTTGAGAATTCAAAGTGTCTTTCCCTTTGATGATGCAAGATTAATGGTTGAAAAAAACATGACATTTTTGGGGTCTGCTGAAAAGTTATCATTTGGGAGGTATGACGCCAGCACTATTTTTGTTCTTGCTTTGTTGGGAGGGTCTAGACTTGGGGCATGTCATTCATTTTGTGATTTAGGGCGACACAAATAAACTTCAGTTTAAATTTTTTTTAAATACTGTAGGTGATGAGGCAAAAATGAATGTTTTTGTTCAGGATTTTCCCACGGTCATCAGCCCTGTATGCCAACAGGAGCATTCCACCCGATAGCAGCGTTATACTGTCACAGCCAATTCGTGTTATCCCTACATACGTGTAAGTTCTTCGATGCCGATTGAAAGGGTCTGAACGATCAAGAGCACAGAGGACACAAACCCACGAGTTGCTGACCTGAATACTCTTTGGGGGACACTTTGTCTCCACCCTTGAAGAACTTGATGGTGGGGTATCCGCGGACGCCAAACTCTTGAGCCAGTTCAGTCTCTTCAGTTGCGTCAACCTTAGCCAGGCGGATCGCTGAACCCTCGGTCTTCAGCATGCCAGCTGCCTTGGCATACTCTGGAGCCAGAGCTTTGCAGTGACCACACCATGGGGCATCTGAAGAATGCAACACAGAAAGAACTTTGAGATTTGAAATGCAGGTGGAATTATTGCAGCCTGCATAACAGAGGCTACAAAAGCTTGGGAAGAGACTTCACTCACTCGCTCAAACCCAAGACACACACAAGGCTTAGGAGACAAGAGGATGACATTAGCGTCGAATGCACCAAACTGTGTTTTATAAACTAGTATTGATACTTCATATTTTATCTCAAGAACAAATGTTTGGCAACATTTTGATGAGCATAAACCCCTGCATATTTGCGGTTCGAAATTCACAAATTCACCTATTCAGTGAAATTTTAACATACTTTCTGTCATGGGGGTGGGGGAGACTCACCTGTTTGCTGGTTTTGTGCTTAGGTTAAAGTCATACTTGAGCACCATCTTGTGGCAAGACACTTATGTTGAAGTTAACTGAGCAAAAGTGAGACATAAGTTGTGCTTTGTTACCATCTTGTGGCATAGGCATTTGTATAGAAAAGAACATTGGGAGGAGCGGTGAAGTGCTCAGATTTTTACGATTTGTTGGGTTCAGTCACTGCCCACCACAAGTAGTGTTCCAACTTGGGTTGCAGTGAATCGTACTTAAAGTATCATGGGAAGTGGTAGACTGAGCCAGAGAAGTGTTGTCGTTCGCAAACTATTTGACTGAACTGAATGAAAGTCATAACCTCATGGACTGATTTGTTCTTGTCCCTTTTCGGTTGAGGGCAGCCAAAAGCACGGGACGCACGAGAAACTCCCCCAAAAACGGTGCTACTCCCAGTCCAACACTATTCATGAGTGTTGAGGGGCAACAACGATATATTTCCATACATTACAGTGTGTTTCACTGTGATTGTATATTATTTTCCTTCACACGTTCCACCAATACTAATTACAGACCATGTTCATCCATGGCTGAAAAATGTTCAAAATGTCCGTAAACGTGAGATCTTGGAAAACATTTCTCAAAATTCAAAGTTGACCAACAAAAGTGAGCAAGATATTCTTTCAACTCTGAGAACTACACGAAAATTGCTCAATGTTTACTGTTTTAATGTTCAAAAGTGTTTAAAAAAATATTCAGTAAGTATTTTTTGTTATTAAGAGTATCTTTGTGTCCTCATATCTTGAATGACTAAAATGAAGAATTTCAAGTTGTTTTGCTTACTGATTATTTTTGAGTTTGGCCATGATACCGTTTCAGTATCAGTACTTTAAGCAGGTATATTACTAAAGCCAGAATTATGGTATGGTGACAATACTACGGTGAACACTGTATAGTGATTCACAAAACATGGGCAGCATTTTTCACAGCCCGTTTTGTTCAGCGGAGATGTTGCCGCTGTTGGGACGGTCTGCGTTGGTGCGGCTGGACGGATGGCTGGCGGAGCTGAGGATGGCGGAGCGTTGGTGCGGAGCGCGGATGTGTAATTCCAATTGAGAGTCGGCGCTGGATTTAAAATTGGTCTAGGTCGGACAAGAGATTTGAACCAATCTCTGTACTCATCAATGGACGCTACAGCTTCTTCACTTTCAAACTTCGCTTGTAGCTAATGTATGCAGTCTACTGCCGAAAGGAGACTCATTCTCTACCTTTTCATCGAAAAACTGCTTCAAAAACCAAGGCATAATGCAGGAACAGTTTTTACGGTTGCACGTTTTAGGTTACGCATTCTGTTACATTATATTTGTTATTTTGTGTTAAATGATCTGTAAAGCACTTTGTTAAAGTTGCATCTGTTGTGAAAGCACAATATGAAATAAAATGTATAAGTTTGTTCAGTAATTGATAAGCATGTCCCGGTCGTATCACGTGACTGGAATTTTGATCGGATCAAGTGATTTTAAGATTTTAATTTTTTAAATAAACGTATGTATCGTATGTACTTGCCTGTATGCACATTTCAATATTAATTTAAAACCATTTGCACGTGTACTTTTTGTTAATGTATTACTGACGAAGTGTGATCGTCCGGGACGTCCCTTGTAATTGACAAAGTGGAATCCTCAACATAAACAGAATCCATGCCGTCCTGCACGTTTAATTGCGCTTTGAAGTTCGTGATCTCTTTAGAGAAATCAGAGCTGCAAGTTGAGACAAGCAGTTGCTTTAATGAAAATTTACATTTGCCATTGGCAGAGTCCTTACATGAAGCGAAATGAGGACTGCCTTTTCAAACTCGCTCATTTCAGCAAGACAAAAAATACGGCGAGTTTAGTCTCAAATTCTTGATCGCTGATGTTTGGACGAGAGCGTGTCATAGAAACATTATTGAGAACAGTGAAAAACTTGTACTGTTCAATATCGCAACGATTTGATGCAAATTTGTAAATTTTGAATAACACTTTCACAGAGTACACAAAACAACTCTCATCCATTTATACCACAACCGAAAAATGCCAGTATTACATCACAGTGAAATCTATATGATGTGCAATCTGCGAAAACACGCTCATGAACTTTCTTTTAAGTACACGTCAACTTAGCTCCACGCCTCCACTGAGATCCCGCCCATCCGAGCTGTGCGCAGCCAAAGTTTTATTCTGCCCATCCTCAACCCGTTGGGTTGTCTGACTCGCGTCCAGCTGTGACTGGTCCACACGGGGAGTCACGTCACAACTAACTGACGACAGGGCAGCGGTACTCGTCCGAACGTCACAAAGTGCAACTCATTCCCCGACAATGCTATATATTTTTTTGCTCTGCTGACCCCAAACACCAAATTCACGCGCCCACATAGCAAACAAATAAAAGCTACTAAATATTTTCTTGGTAATCACGGTAACAGGCCTGAAGTAGTTCAGATTGTCGACGTGACGCAAGTGTGGTGACACTGGACATCCCAGTTTTCGACTTCGCCAGTATGTTCATGAAGTCCTGACAAACTGAAAGCATTTGATCAACGGTTAAGTCGAAAGCGCACGCGTGGGCGGACGGTAAATGTCTAATGAGCCAGACTGGGCCAATTAGTCACTTGCGAGACAACCTGTCGAACGTGACTAAGTTTGCCGCTAATTACGACTGGCTCGTTTGCTAGCACGCTAACTGCCAAAACGACGAGTGTGAGGAAGCAACCGAACAATACATTTCGAGAGTTTGGAAAAGTTTGACATGCTTACAGAATTCTACCAGGATGTCGGGGTGCGCTTTGAGAGCCTCATCGAAGTTACTCTTCTTCAGCACCAGAACGTCGTCTTCCTCGGCGATCTCAGACCGACTGGCTACAGCTAACGTGCACAAGATGAAAAACTTGAGCATTTTTGCCTTCCGAGTGTTTCTTTGCAAAATAAAAAAGAGGGCGGGAGGCCAACGTTGGATTGAAGAGTTGAGTTTTTCAATTTGTCGGTGATTTTCTTGCTCGGAGTTAGGATTAGTAGCTTGCGACTTTGTGTCTGCCGCTACTAACGTGGCAGTGCAAGCAGAAACCAGAGGGGTTAGCTATCTTGCGCATGCGTATTTATCAGGCCGTAAGCAGTTCGTGTTGAATTGTGACTGGACCACAGCTGTCCGCACCTGGAAGTGAAAGCCACGTTCACTAACGTTACTGAGTACGTCTCAATTCACCATTTTAACGTCTAGTCTTTGACTCGTTTCTCCCACAGAGAGATCAATTCGACGAACGAATGACGAACGAAGAATATAACTGGAGATAAGAGATGTACCCACTGTGGGTGACGCATTAAGCGCAATGGGAAACGTCAGTGATGTCAAGACACACCTCCCGCACTTTCCTTTATTATCTGCCCAATGAATAAAGCGAAACCTGTTTCCCTTTCTTTCCATTGCGAAAGAATGCAAATTAAAAAAGAAAAGAAAATCGAATTGCATTAAATTTTTTTGGCCTTCTCTGCAGGCCTAAATATGATCAAAAACACTGGCATTTATTTAAAACTGTGCATAAACTAGAAACATATTGTAAAAATGTCTGAATGAAAGCCAACGTCTGAAAGCCATGATCGGCCACTGTAAAACCTGCAGTGTGATTTGGTCTTTAAGTGTGGTCGGTGAGTGACTGGTTAGCACGTTGGCCTCACAGTGCAGAGGTGCAGGGTTCGAATCCAGCTCCAGCCTTCCCGTGTGGAGTTTGCATGTTCTCCCTGTGTCTGTGTGAGTTTTCCTTTCACATTCCAAAGACGTGCGTGGCAGGTTAATGGAATACTGTACTCCAAATTGTCCCGAGTGAGTGTGAGCGTGTATGGTTGTTCGTCTGTACGCCCTGTAATTGACTGGCAACCAGTTCAGGGTGTACTCCACCTACGGCCCAAAGACAGCTGGGATAGGCTCCAGCACACCCTGCAACCCTTGTCAGGATAAGCGGATCAGAAAATGGATGGATGATCATTTAAGTATAGCTTTGGCTCCTTCCTCTACTTAATATAATCCACATTCAGGTTCCAGTACATTTTAAAAATACATTTGCAAAATGATTTATTATTTTTGTAATCTAGAGAGTTTGTGTCTAATACTATTAAATAATTGTTGTTTTCGACCTTGTGGTGCAGCTTGCCCTGTCAAATTGTGGTGTAAAAGTTACAAAATACTGAGCACAGTGAAGTTTTGAATAAATGCACGAGTAACCTGAGAAATAGCTCATCTGGTACAATCAGTGCCAACATCCTGGACGGTTGTGAGCTTGTTTAAACTGGTGTCACATGAGGAAACTATCAGGGAAAACTGCATCTGTACATGAAAAAAACCCGTCAATACTGGAAAAATAACAACATGCTCACCATATCTGCTATACAAACACATAGAGGAGATGCACACGCTTTGTTGATTTTATAAGGTAAGGCTAAAATAAACAGGGACTGGTCCAACTGGATTCCCTTGACAGTAGAAAGGTTACTGCTAATTGCAAGATTTCTCTTTGATCATCACTGACTTCTGCAATATTTAAGAATGAAAGAAAATAGTCACAGTTGTACTCAATGAAACTATGATGAATAATGTGCAGCTTACAGTGTATTTAGACGAAGCATTCACCCAAGCAGCTTTTGCAATGCATATCCTCCTTATGAAACGTATTTATTTACAAAGTAGGATTCCATGAAACATTTATAGCTGAAACATACTGTAAATATTTTACATATAGTAATAGGGTGTTGTACCTTTTATGTAGTCTATTTATACGGTATAGACTCTGGCTTGCAGCAGTCTTCATAGCTCTTGAAATGTTCATTACAGAATATTTATTTCGATTTCATGTGATAGACGAAGTGGAATATAATGGAGGCAAAACACCACATTATTTTCAAATATTTTTATAGATGAAAATTGGAAAGATATTTTGCCCCGATGAGTGAATACTTTGGAGAAGTATCTTTCATCCTTTAGGGTTTATTTCTATCAGCTTTACCAATCTCCAGCTTGATAATTTTTTGGCCATTATTCTTTGCAAGAAAGTCGAAACTCAGTCTGACGGCCTTCCCACAGATTGTCAACGAATTTATGTCGGAGGCGTTCCAATATATCCATCCATCCAACCATTTTCTTCCTCTTCTCTGGGTTCGGGTTGTGGTGGCAGCAGCTTAAGCAGGGAAGCCCAGACTTTCCTCTCTCCAGCTACTTCATTCTGCACTTTCGGGGGAATCCCAAGGTGTTCCAAGGCCAGCATTTACAAGGTGATCCCCGGGGCCTGCTCCCTGTGGGACGTCCTGTGGGATGTGCCCGGAACACCTCACCAGGGAGGCATCCAGGAGGGATGAAAAATCGGTTTTTTTTTTCATCCCTCCATCTTGATGACTAACTTCCATATTTATTTCTATAATGGCTATAAAAATGTGTCAAATCAGCTTTTTGGTATGATTTTGTTATCTCCCCTGTAATTGTTGTAAGATTTTGTTCTATTGCTGACATACAGTATTTGAAATTGTAGTACCGGCTCTGAAGTTGTGTCTCTGCATGCAGACCACAATAAAACCATTTTTGACATCTAAAGGAAGTGATAAAGAAAACGCGAGATACACACGTAACAGTTAGGTGCTAGTTCTTTTTCCAGTCTTAATGGAGTATGTCATACAAACCAAAACAACATTATGGACCCTTTTTCGTGCACAAGAACAGAGCAAAGCAGAATCTAACAATGCGTGTGGGTGGAATTGTTTGTCTTTCTTTTGCTAGACTTGCACAGGTGGAAGAGGGCGTTTGTGCTATTGTGCGCTATGGGATGGAACGCATCTGACTGCTGGTCAATCTATGCAGCTCCCCTCATTCCCTTTAAAATCAGTGCAGACAAGGCGCACACATCAGTGCTTGAAATTGTGGAAACAGAAATTGATTTGGGATCCATACGTGGCTAAAGTCTGTTTATAAAGAGAAATTGTGCATCCGTGTGTTAAGGTAATAAAAAAAATTACAATAGTATTGAAATCAAATGACAATTCAGTCATTTAATTATAAAGGAATTGTTTAGCAATATTGAGAAGTATATATTTTAAAGGTGCATCAGTAGCTGTTGCACCAAACACCGCAAAAATATAACACACGACAAATAAAATATCTCAAACTGTACCCATGATGGTCAAGATGAACAAAATCAAATTATATGACAGTTTATTATCTGTTTTTCATAAGAACATCATGAAATGAAATGCACAAAGTATCTTAGAATGCATCTAATTGCTTATCGTCTTTAGTTCTTTGTTTTTAAATGCTTTTAAATGTGCTTTTAATCATGTCTAGTGCATTGAGTTATACCTTGTGTATGAAATGCGCTACATAAATGAAATGGCCTTACATTGCCTAGAAATGAACAGCACCCATACCTCGCCCAGAAAGTAGAAATATTTGAGGGAAAAGGATTTAGATAAGAAAAATTCCCCCCTCCACCCCAAAAAAAACCAAACTAAACAAACAAAAAACAGCATCTGAATTGCTGTTTTGACCACCTCAATGACGTCACATCATTAAAGCTTAATGGAATTTTAATTTGGCAGAGTTTGTGAGTGGCGAGGCAGACCACGTTAAGTGCTCGGTGCAGTTGCCATGACAACACCAGCAGTACTGACCCATGTTACCCTTGAAGTAATGGGACAAAGACCATTCATTTGCATTCAATTATGAATATGACGCAAATTTATAATCTGAACACTGGCTCATAAGATTACTGGTTGGATGATTTTTTTTTCATTATGTTCAATGTGGAAAAAGACAGCTTGTGGATGAGTCTTTGCAGATGAAATGTATGTATCCCTTGAAATATTTGTTCCATTTAATTTATTGCTTTAATTTTAATCAGTCAAGTGGACATTTAATGTACTCCAGGGGTGCCCAATACATCGATCGTGATCGATCGGTAGCTCGCGGACTGGTCCCAAGCCGATCGTGAGGTGCGTACAGGGGAAAAAAAAACAAAAAAATCATTTGTATGTCTCTCGGCATGTTATTAATATATTTTTGCATGAATGCAGACTGCACCCTAATCATTCTATCAGTTTCACAAAAGTATTTAAGAAAGTAAAATAAAATAAAGCAGGTCACCTTTAACCTACGTTGGCGCGTGACCTGCATCACGGGAAGTTGCTAACGGCCAACAGTCTGGAATTGAAACTTGCGATCAGTGCTGTTGTGCTCTATCTTTTATTGTTATTATTCTTATTCAGAGTTTCTTTCATGTACAATTCATCGAGGGCACTGGCAAAGAATGGGAATCTGGAGGTCCGAGAGGCGCATTTTAAAACGGTACACGTGAGCTACAATCATTAGCACTCTGCAAAAGTGCGTCGGGTCTCTACTGAGGTTGGTCGTGTTTTGCTTTTCACAAACTCACAAACTTTTGAGTCTATTTTTCTGCTTCGTTCATCTTAGGGGCTGTTATGGCTATTGCTCATCAGGACATCTGTGTGTAAGTCCGTGCATGTGTGCGCGTGTGCAGTAACGGGTCGATCGCGGGAGGTTGGTTGATCAAAAAGTAGATCTTTGGTCAAAAAAGGTTGGGCATCACTGATGTACACAATATTGTATTTTATTGAGCTTCACACAAAGAGCCAGAGCACTCATGCAGGCATGCAACAAAAGACATCAGAGCGATGGGCCGCACCTGACGAGAATGGGTTGGGAGGTTATGGAGGGGAGGGGGTGTGTTCCAGTGTTTTTCTACGCCTCGGGTTACGTGTGCATATTGCAAGGGGTTGAGGGAAAATATTCAATAATAACCTGAGGCACAGCCAAGCCAAAATCGTGTCAATTATCTCATCAAAGCTCAGGTGACATGAAAAGAAAGTTAGGGCTCTACACTAACATTTGGACTGGTCACACCGGTGTGACCAGCTTTTTTAGTTGGTCGCACCAAAACAGAATTGGTTGCTCCCTTTTTTTTTGTGGCGATACGTTATGACCACATTTGCTGATTATAATTGTCTCAACTGTCAAACTGCAGTTTTGCACGATGCAAAGATTGACAGTGATTGAAGATTAAAATATTTTACCGCAACAACAACTTTGTTTGCAACAAGCAGCAGCTGACAAAACAGGTCAGTTACTAAGACAAAAAAAGGAAACAATATCATAAAAAGAAATCACATCAGTAAAAAGCAGCGAAATGATAGCTAAAAGCTAAACAATTCCAAACGATAAACATTATAAAATTACAAACTTAAATCCTTTCAAAAATGCACACACACACACACACACACACACATAGGATTGGAAGTCTAGTGTTTTGATTAGGTTGAATTACATAAGTGACTAAATGGATCATTGATTGGAAATAAGTAAAATAGCAAAGTGATTTCACCCCCATCATTTTTCTTGATATATATCAGATTAATCGAAAGACCACCTTATTTTAATATTTGTAGCTATTAACATAAACCGCATCGAAGGAATTTGTTGTGTTTGACGTTGAAATGTCTGACGGGAAATGATTGTACCTCGCATCTCGACATGGGAGATGTCGATGTCAATAGGTAGAGACAGCAACCATTCATCTACAGCAGGGTGTCAAATTCATTTCATATTGTGGGCCACATACGGCCTCGGTAGATGTCAAGTGGGCCGGACCATTAAAATTATGCCATAATCTGCTATAAATAAACAAAATTATATGTCTTTCCTTTGTTTTGGTCTAAAGAAGCACAAGAACATTACAAAAATGTTGAAATTTAATGAACATATCTTTTACAAAACTTTTCACAAAGCACCGTAGATTTCCTTAGACAAATGTCCAATTTACTTTTATCATTCACATATATGCATTGCAACTGATCCCACTGATTGTACAAAGGCACAAAACTTGAACAAGTAATTAGTATTTAAAAATATAGTCATGCACTTGAAGATAAAACGAGATTGATAAAGAAAGGAATTTTTAAACCATTTAAACATCTGCATAAAAATTTAAAGGTAATCCCTGCCTACATTTTACAAACTAAGGATAGTGCTATTAAATGTGTAAAGAATAAAGTATTCACATGTCCTTGATAGCATCTGCTGTTTTGGGTCTGTCTCAGTGACAGATTGAGACTGTGGTTGTCGTCTTCTCTGATCAAAACAATGTTGTCTTCTACTCTGATCAAAACAGTGTGTCCCCCCCCTAGCGGATACTCCATGAATTGCACCATATTCAAAATATTAATTCCGTGTCTTTTATGCATGCTTTCACTTTTAAATTATCCTGCGGCCCTGATTGAACCTCCTTGGGGGTCGGTTCCGGCCCGCGGGCCGTATGTTTGACACGCCTGTATATTAAACAGTATTCCCTCGTTTTCCGCGGTTAATGAGTGCCTGATCCCCCCCTGTGAAAAGTAAAAAAAAACGCTAAGTAGGATTTGCCCCCCTGGGAATTTTTGTGTTATGTGGGTGTGTAAGAGTAATTGTATATATCGCTCTATGCTTTTGGATATATAATCAACTTACTAGTGCGACCCTGCGAGGACTTAATTTACGTACATAGCAATGGGAAAAGAACACAGTGTGCAAATAAATAAAAGTAGTTCATCATGCTGAAGAGATCAGCTGGTTCCTGTTCACCCCCTTGAAGTGAAGATAACAGCGTCTGAGAAAGAAGAAGTGACGATACCAGCCTTAAGACGGTGCGCCCGTGAAGTGCCCACAGCTACTATCACAAACCGCCAACCGTCAGCATGACTCCTCCAATTACTTCTTGGAGCAGGACACTCCCTAAGACAATAAAAAGCGAGGAGACAAGCACAGTGTTTTCAGAGCTGTCCTGAGACCGTAAACGGAGACACTTTCGTTCAGCTCTCCTCACGAGAAAAGACATCTCTGCTTGACTCCTAGTCTCTCTTTTGTTTTAAAGCTTGTCTTAAGGGTCTGATTGCCTGACGGACCTGACAGGATGTAATGTTTGCATACAGTTAAATGTGAACCGGGATTTCACGGCGGTTCCACAGTATGTTGGTGAAGTTCTGAGACTACAGAGTTGACAACAGACTCGTTACATGTACAGTAAGTACATGCGGGAGTAAACTGGACATGAAGAGCTGCTGTCCACTCTGTCTGTCTGATCATTGATCATCACAGGTACCAGCTTATTTAAAATATGTAAACAGTATTTATACTTTACACATTTGAAACAAATATTTACTTAAATTACTTTAATTATAAAACCTTATACAGTAATTAACATTCATCAACATTGCCTTCTGAGATAGGCAAAGAGGCTTGTGTTGGTGGCATTGAAGGCGGCTCTCACTTGACTTGGAGGCTTTTGGTTCAATCGAGTCTATTTTCTGATGGAAGCGCTGACGGTGTAGCTGAGGTTTTTAAATTGGAGAAAAACACAGTGATGGGTAGCGCTATCACATTCATCTTGTCTTCTTATTATTTGAAATACGTCTCAGGTCTCTTTTTTTAATCAGACAATGGTCTTTTTTTGATTGAAGAAAGTAACCTCTCACCGAGCTGACAGTTTCGGGTGTCACTTCAGCCTGAGCTGTCACTACTTCCTTGTGACTTGTCTAAAAAACAGCTGACCGGGTTGGGAAACCTTCAAAATAAGGCTTCCTGACCTGGTCAAGGCTGCAAACCAACTACCCACCGCCACCACCGAAGCAATATGTCCCTATTGATGGTGCCATCTCCAACTAGCGGGATTACACGCTGCCGCACAGTCGGGATGCATTGCTTCGGCAGTGGCAAGCGGTTGGAGTGCACTCGGGTACAGTAAGCAAGACAAGGGAAAATGAGTGATGTGCGTTGTATGCAGTGAATTAGCTCACGGGATGAATACACTCATGCTCTCATTGGTTATTATCAACTCATATGAGTGAGGAGGCCAAAGCCACAACAGGGAATCACTGTATAGGGCACCCTCACAGTAGCCCAGTTGTAGACTGAGATTTCCTGAATAACGGTGGAGACAGTATATTCAAGATAAGGTATGAATTTGCCCCAAGGAAGAGATTTGGCCCTCCCGTCCAATTGTGGTAATACATGTACAGTCGATTACAGCTTTGTATCAGTTACGTGCAGTGAGGTTCATGACTGGTGAATACTTCCCAAGAGTCAGATATAAAATTATGAAGCCAAAATAGAAGATAAGCCTGTGGTTTAAATTTTATCTTCATTAAAACACGTCTCAAATAATAACAGAATTTTGGACATTTTTTTCAAAGCTTTTAATTATCTTTCAAATGATTCCACACTGAGGCGGCCCGGTAGTCCAGTGGTTAGCACGTCGACTTCACAGTGCAGAGGTACCGGGTTCGATTCCAGCTCCGGCCTCCCTGTGTGGAGTTTGCATGTTCTCCCCGGTTCTGCTCCGGTTTCCTCCCATATTCCAAAAACATGCATGGCAGGCTGATTGAACACTCTAAATTGTCCTTAGGTGTGAGTGCGGGCGTGCATGGTTGTTTGTCTGTGTGTGCCCTGCGATTGGCTGGCAACCAATTCGGGGTGTCCCCCGCCTACTGCCCGAAGACAGCTGGGATAGGCTCCAGCACCCCCCGCGACCCTGATGAGGATGAAGCGGTTCGGAAGATGAATGAATGAATGATTCCACACTGTTCAAAAATAGAAGATACGCCTCTATTTCAAATTTTACTTTCATTAAAACATGTCCCAAATAAGGTAAATATTTAATATTGGCATCTTTTTTTCCCAAAGCTTTTAATTAGGTTTCATTTGACTCCACACTGTCCAAAATTTGATAGCAAGAAAAACCAAAGAATATTTATCCATTTACCCATTATTGGAACTGCTTATCCTTATGAGTTTCATGGGCAAAAGAATATTTAACATAGGGGCAATGAATTTAGGGAAAATGTGTTGATTTAACCCAACGGCCAGTCTATTTCCAGGGCCACCTGTCGAAAACGTGACAGGTGGCCCAGCTCCCGATACCCCCCCCCCCCCCCCCCCACGTTTGTACCTGCAGTCAGGGTTTCAGACCAATATGTTCCAAATCCTAATCCTTCTGAGTCCTACACTTGCAAACCTGTCTTCAAATCTTGTTAGACTTCAAGGTTTAGCACTTATCCATCCAGTGCAACCTGAATTTCTGGTACATACTGCTAAAATGAAACTGATGTGACATTGTGTCACCTATGGTTTGCCATTTGAACAATGGCCCCAAACGTTCTTGATCGTGGGTATACTGGGTAAGGCTCAGAACATTATCCACGTCTCATAAATTGAAGAGTTGAGACTTCTTCCCACAACATTGCATTTGTGGACGGAGTTTCATCCTCTCAAAGTCAATGTACGTTGCCCACATAATCCAGTGGCTACCAATACATGGGCTCAATTTAAATTAATCTTCACCCTGATACTAAATTTGGTTTGGGATAAATGGAGCAGACTTCTAGTAGTCTCCACATCCACGCTCCAGAGCTCTCCACATCCAGAAATTCTAGGTCCTGCCCTGTGCTCTGCGTGTCCTTCCCGATCCCCACCAGGATCTCAGAATAGAAACAAGATAAAAAAATTTTTTTTGTAATGCATTCACCATTTTGAAACTGATTAAAGGGGAAGAGAGTAATATCGCAACTTGGCAAAACCCAAGTTGCTCTTATCATGCTCACAAAGCAACACAGACATTATCATAGTCACTATCTGCAGCTGTGTCATGTGTAATCTTTATTTTATACATCTCTTGTTGGTTCACATGGTGAATAATCACTCTTAGACTAATCAGATTGCTGTTTAAAATCATGAGAGTTAAATGTGGAGTAAGTTTTCAACCTCAAAGCTCTCTACAAAAACCTAGAGCAGAGACAGACATTGCACTTGGTTTGTTAAACAACCATTCATACTTGTAAATTTGTTGATTTCTTTCCAAAATTATTTAACCAGATAATTAGCCAAACTGTGCCACTTAGAATAACTATTTACCACCATAAATTCGGGCAAACAATCACAAATGTAGTCAAACAAACACTGTTACATAATCCCAATGTCTTCAAACAAGTATACCGTATATAAAGTTCACTGGCATTTTATTTTGCAGCTAATACTAAAAGTAAATGTGTCAAATTTTAATGCCACATGAAGCCATAGATGTTATTTTAAGAAAATAGACCTATTTCATTTAGAAAAAAATGATGTGTATTTTACTTTTAAGAAATAGTTTCTCTGTTTTGCTTTAGGAGTTGCTCAAATTTTTTTGGAGACTTTTGACGCCATTTTATCTGGACTGAAATTGATGCAATTCGGCATAATCACCATAAGAGGGCGTGAACAGTGTCCCCAAATGTGGATAACAGGTCAAAGTTTGAAAAATAATAATACAATTGGTCTGAGAAGCAGAAATGCAATGTCCTCACTTTAGTATGAGAGGCTGTCTCTGTCTTCAATAAATTTTCACAGATTCAAAATCAATGTCATTACTTAATAACCCCCCCCCCGCCCCATTGGCTCCCTAGAGCTTTTACAAAAATGTTTGAAAATGGAAAAAGATGGGAGGGAAATCTTTTTTTTTTGTTTTAACATGGTTTCTGTCAGAGGACAAACATGACACAAACATTATTAGTGTTTTCCGATGCTGTGAAAATGTGTCGAATAAATATTAAATGTCAACATTTCGTCAACGAATATTTGCGTCATAGCCTGCGGCACATGTTTCTTTTAGCAGGGCGGGATGTCAGTCAGGAATCTGTTGTAAAAAAAAAAAACCCCAGCCTTTTCATGTACAATTCACAGTACTTGCTAAGAATGGGAATCTGGTCATCCAAGAGAAGCATTTTTAAATGGTACACGTGAGCTACGATAGGTAGCACGCTGTGAAAGTGCGTCCCGTGCCTCGTTCATCTTAGTGGCTTGTTGTGGCTGTTGCTCATTACGGCATGTGTGAGTAAGTGTGGGCGTATGCGCGCGTGTGTGGTAACGGGTCGATCGCGGGAGGTTGGTTGTTCGAAAAGTAGATCTTCCCTCAAAAATGTTTGGGCACCCCTCCTCTTCAGGACGAACTGCAGGGGAAAAAAACTTTTAATCATGAATGCTTCTTGTGTATTTGTAGCGGTTAATGGGGACCAAAACCACCCGCGATAAACGAAAATCAGCGAAGTAGCGACCAATTAACAAATACATTAAAAAAAGAATTGCCCCATGTGGGCCTTTGCGCTTGAGCAAAGCGCACTAACACACACGCACACACACACACACACACACACACACACACACACACACACACAAGACAGCAATCCCACAGCGTGCAGCAGACGTGTTTGATTAGTCAATTAAGGATTAGACAATTAAGGATGGAAGAGACCTGCTTTTGTTCTTATAAACCTCCCCTCTCACTCTCTCTCGCTCAGCCACACACACACACACACACACAGACACGCACGCACACACTAGCAGCATCGTAAACAACACTTAGACACTGATTAAAGATCAAAGAGTAATCCACTGACTTTCACTGCTTCTCGCGGACCATTTGCGGACTTAAAAAAATATTTATTTTTTTATTTTTTATGAATATGTTTGAAAAAATCCGAGATGCACCGAAGCCGCAATAAACGAACTGTGAAATAGCGAGGGATCACTGTATCCCTATTATCTCCCCATACATCACAGACGCACAAATACAGACAAACAACCATTCACACTCACATTCACACAGAAGGACAATTTAGAGCAGGGGTGCCCAAACTTTTTGGACCGAAGATCTACTTTTCGATCAACTAACCTCACGGGATCTACCCTTACCGGCACGCGCGCGCGCGCACACACACACACACACCAACACACACACACACACACGCCATGATAAGAAACAGCCTGAAACGGAGGCAGGCGATGCACTTTTGCAGCCTGTTAACTATCGTAGCTCACACGTACCGTTTTAAAGTGCTTTCCTGGGCCCTCCTAGGTTCCTATTCTTTGCCCGTGCCCTCTGTGAATTGTGCACGAAGCAAACTCTGAATGAGAATCATGTCGATAAAAGATTGAGAGCGCAACAGCTCTGATCACAAGCTGCAATTGCAGACTGCTGAGCGCAAACAACTTCCGGTGACATCATCACGCGCCACCATAAATTCAAGATTTACCTGCTTCATTTTATTTTTTAAATATTTATTTTGTGAAAAGGAGACTGATAGGATGATTATGGTGCAGCGTACATTAACACAAAAAATATATTACTAACATGTACAAAGACACACAAATGGTTGTTTGTTTGTTTTCTCCTCGACACTCTTCAGATCTACTTGGGATCTGTTTTAGATCTACCGGTAGATCAGGATCGGCGTGATGGGCACCCCTGATTTAGAGTGTGCAATTTACCCAAGAATCACGTTTTTGAGATGTGGAGGAAGCATGCTTAGGGAGAAGATTCAAACTCTACACAGGGAGGCCAGATCCTGGGTTGAGACCCCCACCATCAGAACTGGGAGGTGGACGTGCTAAAGGCATAGTGTATTTATGCCTTTTAAAAGCATTTTTTTCCTCATGTTTCATTGTATTTTAATACGATTCTGTGTTTTCTTTCAATGATCAGATGGCATAATAGTTTTTGCTGTCAATATGTTAATGAGCTACTCCCAATTCCATTAAACTATAAAAAAACCCCTTCTGTTAATACAGTGAATGTATGATAAGATAAGGCTGTGTAAATGCTATCCTCAATCGTTAAAAAGTACTTTTCAAGTTTGAAATGGTATCAAAAGTTATTCCTTGATGAGATGGCTTCTCAAGCCAACACTGCAGTGTGCTGCTACTGTATGTTCAGTGTCAACCTAGTTTCGAGTTTGAACATATTTCCCATGTTGTTGTTGTTTCCATGCCAACCGGAAGTCAAGATGCAACCTCACACGAATGCAGAAGGACTGCGTGCATGGAGTCCACTCAAAACACAAGGCAATATTGATTTGCTATACAAATGAATGGAGTGAGCTTGGCAACAGAACACATCAAAGTTAAAGCAGCAAAATGTTGAAAACAATGCTTTTCTGTGGCACTGCTGCATAGTACAAACCACTGATATAGGCAGTCATGATTTCAAATACAGGCTATACGTCAAGAGCCTTTGCATCAATAACAGTGAGAAGGCAATATTTACTTCCTCTGTTGCCACATCACTCAATGACTGCTATTTGATGGTTAGCTGAGGATGAATTGGTTGATTATGACATACAGATATGGAGTAGAACACAAATGGCATTAAAAGTATGTTCTACTACGCCACAAGGACAGTACACCTCACTTCTGTCTGCTTTTATTCTTGCAGTGGCGGGCCGTGCATTTCGGGCCTTCAGTGACGTCACATACATTAACACAATATAGGCTCGTGAGGCAGCACTTAATTTCAGGAGCATTTAAAACCATCAAATATGCATTCACAATTCAGAGCAGGAAACTAAATTTACAGATATTGTAAAAAATAAAAAGATTTAAAAAAATACTCAATAAAATACCACCCAAATTACGCTGTGTGATCATAAACAAGTCTGTCTAATAAATTGCGCAATGTCGCAGTTTCGTATAAGACACCAACCACACAATAACAAAACAAACTATTCTTTGAAAATAACATTAACAGATCATTTGCATTTTGAGAATAGGCTATACAACAGCAAATAACTGAAAATGTTGAGCAGCTTGAGATTGAACGAATTTTAGTGCATGAAGCTGACTACAATGCGCCATTATAAATTGCAGCTGAGCTGATTTACGGTATTTGATACATTTTTGTATTTTTGTCATTTTATTTCGTGACCATTAATACTAACGAAATAAAATAACAAGAAGAAATGTAAAATAAAATTCCTTTACTCACCAAAGTAGTGCCTGTTCACTGAGATCTACGCAAGTGTCCCCAAACGTTTTTAAACGCACCGTAGCTTGTAAGTGCCCAGCCGTGCTCTGATGTTTCCTTGCTGCCTTGGTAAAACAACTTAAATTGGTAAATCCAGTGGAAGGTCCGTCTTGAAAATTGTGTGGAAAGTAGTCCTGCAACCAGATCAACGTCTTCTCCTTCGGCCATTTTGGTTCAAAATGCAACAACAGCTATCTCTAGCAGGCGCTAATCCAATCACCGAACGCGCACGTCTAGTGTCGACGTAAGGCATTCTAGCTGGCCCCGGTACGCAGACTCGTGATCTGAATGGCTATTGCAAGCTGACTGTTCCCATTCATTTACAGCGCACAGGGGCCTGCTCTGTTTAATCTGAAGGCCCTGAGCAAGTTTAGTTTACCTGGCAACACAAGCTAGCTGAAATATGATTGGTTAAAAACTCTACCATAATAAATAAGTTATTTATCGAGTGGCTTTCAATGTTATTTACATTGAAAGCCACTCGACTAAGTGGAAATAATATGACGTAAAGAATACAGAGAATAATTTTGTTGACATATTTATGAAAATAAAATAACAAATTAAATTTATGTTATTCTTAGAAAAGTAAATTTATTAAATTTATTTTTCTGAGAATGTTTAGGCCAGCAGAGAAGGCATTGCTGGCCCTGACGGAACGCCACTGTATTCTTGGGTTAGCAGGACAATCTGTAAGCACACACGTGCGCGTGGATCCAGAGTGTCTGGCAAAAACGTACCCGCCTTCACTTCCTGCCAACACAACGGAACATTAGTATTCACCGGAGTGCACATGTTTGTGGGCAATGTTGTGCACAATTTGAGCAGACGGGGCGAGGAGAAGTAATTAAAACTATCACAGTCATGGAAATGAACTAGAAACTGAGCCAACCACAAAATGAGTTGAGGAAGTTGCAGGGTAGTTTCTTTTGCACAAGTTGCTGAACCGTTCGATCACGATTTCGCCAGCACCAGTTTTTTAAAATGTGGACAATAAAAGGTACCAAGGGATATAAAATACCAGACCTTCCTGATGCTTGTTGTTAAAAAATATATGTGACCAAAAAAAAGCATGCAGCATGTAGGTAGGAGTACAAACAATTTGTAAAACTACTTTCGAAGACAAGATAATGAAAGACTTTTGTTCAACAAATTTAGAACAACAGATATGAAAGTATGTATTCACAAGATTCCGCTGTATATAGTACTGTATTCTATTCTGCGACCACAAGATGAAGCTGCAAGCTGCAAACTTTGAGGAAGGGCTTGGAATAACAGTGCTTTTTCATGGTAAAGTAAATGAGTATGAAAAAACGGATAATGAACTATGCACTTTTTTGCCTCAGATATACTTTTTTTTTTTGTCCAGACATGCTCCTTATGACTTTGTATTTTTTATTTCATTAGAATACTAAGGAGAATTCGGTTAATTTGGATTTTAAAAAGCGTATTTGTTTATTCTGTGCACTATTTTAAATAAGCATATATATAACTATGCTAGTGTTGGATATAAAATGATTGTTTACTATGTTTATGCTAACATTCAGTAGCATCTCCCTTTCTCTCTACATTCATACACACACACACACACACACACATATATAAATTAAAATTCCTCGTCTCACCCCTCGGGTGGTGTCCGCCCCTCCTCTACCAGAGGCCAGGAAGCTTGAGGGTTCTGCGCAGTATCCTTGCTGTTCCCAGCACTGCACATTTCTGGACTGAGATGTCCGATGTTGTTCCCGGGATCTGTTGCAACCACTCATCTAGTTTGGGGGTCACTGCCCCGAGTGCTCCGACCACCACAGGCACGACTGTCACCTTTACCTTCCAGGCTCTCTCCAGCTCCTCTCTGAGCCCTTGGTATTTCTCCAGTTTCTCGTATTCCTTCTTTCTGATGTTTCCATCACTTGGGACCGCTACATCCACTACAACGGCTTTCCTCTGCCCTTTATCTATGATCACGATATCTGGTTGGTTCGTCATTACCATCTTGTCAGTCTGGATCTGGAAGTCCCACAGGATCTTCGCTCGGTCATTCTCCAATAGAATTCGAATATATATATATATATATATATATATATATACACACACACACGCACACACACACACACACTGTAAATATTTATATTGTGCCTTATTTGTTTTAGAAGTTTTGTGTCAAGAAATATCTGGACAAGCAAGGAAGTCAACTTGGTGATGTGCTCCACTTCTCCTTTTTTTCCCCACAAAGGTGTTTAGTCTATTCAGATCAAGATTGAACGACATCATGTTTCATGTGGTCGGATTTCACTGTTGAAATCCGGGCTGTGCTCCACCAGGTAGCGCTGTTGCAAATATATTTCATACTCCCACCACCTCTTTCCATTGGGGTATTTTACATCATAGAATAGTGATTCAAGTGAGGAATGAATGTACATTAAAAACTGTCCAAAAAGTAGTTCAGAATGATTTCCATGAGGTTTAGTGCATTACCATATGCATATAGATTGAGAATAAGGTAAACCTCGGAAGGGTTAAAAAATTGTTTATAGAGGTTATACACTGTAATGATGCTTTTGTCTGTCCATCCATCCATCCATCCATCCATCCATCCATTTGTCATTGTTCTAGTTCGAGCCGTGTTCTGGTCGCCAGCCAATAGCAGGGCGCACACTGTATGGGGTTCCAGAATCATTTTCTGTCCCCCATCGCATTATATTTCAAGCGATAAAAGAAAAATAAAGCAAATTATCATTGTTCTGGGACAAAATCTAACTTTAGTTAGTGTCAATTAAAAAGTAATTCTTAGATATTTAAAATACCAAATAGTGCTTGAGAACCTCCTAAAATATTGTTTACTCTTGTCACTCCATCTTGATGACCATCTTATATGTCAAATATCCATCCATCCATTTTCCGAACCGTTTTATCCTCACTAGGGTCGCGGGGGGTGCTGGAGCCTATATCAGCTGTTTTTGGGCAGTAGGCGGGGGACAACCCTGAACTTGTTGCCAGCCAATCGCAGGGCACACAGAGACAAACAACCATCCGCACTCACACTCACATCCCTGGGACAATTGAGAGTGTTCAATCAGCTGTGTTCAATCATCGACGCGCTAACCACTGGATCACCGGGCCGCCCTATGTCAAATGTAACAGATAACATTTGTCGTCAGTGAGTCTTTTGGCATAATTTCATTGATATGCCTTCCTTGTGATTTTGTTTTTTTTAATCAAAGACATATTTTAAAATAGTCGTAATTTTGCACACGTGCAACCCTGCTACTCCAACGTTTTTAACCATCATAAAATGGGCTACATAGCAGAAATGTCATCATTATCAGGCTAATTATTCTGACTATGGGTGGCCTAAAAGTAAGTCTTTGACTATTATTTATGATGATTATTTCAATGAATTCTGCAGTACTGCAGTGTACCACTCAAACAAATGCACCTGGACGAACACGGCTTCAAGGTCTCGGCTGTTAGTTGCATTGTCCGTAAGGTAATAATAGTCAGTGTGTGTGGTCCAATGTGACCCCCGGTAGAGGGGATGAAAAATTGTGGCCCCTCAATCGTTTAAAATGCCCGTCCCTGATTTAAATTGTCCATGTCCTTACCCAAAATTGACTGGAATATGCTCCAGCTTCCGGGTGACCCTTTTGAGCAATATAGAAAATGCATGGATGGAAAAATAACGCATCTGTAATTTATGGTTCAGTTGAAATAGTGAGGGAATGGCTCTCAAATATGCTCGCTATTCCTGCTACCTCTTGACGATCAACAATGGCACAGCACAACAAAAATGACACACGTCTTCATCAGTGAGCAAATATTTACAGCAGTCATTTATGTTGCTGATAGGAACGTCAGAAGGGCTACAAGAGGGCACCCGGTGCGTTTATGACGTGCGCGTGCCGTGGAAACAGAACAGTGTGCGATGCCTATTTGTCTGACTAATCCACTGGAACTGGCAGATCCTGGCAGTTATGGTGCTCGACTGGATAGTGATTCATCTCATGTTGTTCGCCATTGAGATCGGCATACTCCACAGAACCCTGCACACAAAGTGCATCAGGAGGACATGTAGTGAATTCAAGGATGAAACACAGCCAAACACTCCGAGTAAGGAATAATTACTACAACGGCAAATCACTGGAATGCGATCAAGGCATTAGGTCATGATGGTCAAGAACAGAAACGATAAAGTCGAGTCTAGGCCTCAAGGTAATTTGACTGAGGCGCAAACTCTGATCTTGGGGGCCGATAAGAAAGGAAGCCCCAGCCCAAACGGCTTTGTTCTTGTCTGGAAACTTTGACGGCGGTTTCCCCTCTTGCTCTGGGTCATCAGCCTGCTGAGGGTCACTGAAACAGGGAGGGACTGAAACACTCCATGCAGTGGTATGTAGTAAGAGTAGTCGTGTTAAGACAATACCATTAATAAAATCCTCTGTGTAAAACGAAACAAATTAATTAATATTGAGAGCAGGAAAGGGAAAACTATACCACTGTTATATCATGGTTGGACCTGTTTTGCTCAATAAAGTACATTCGCCAAGCACAATGTTATGATTTTAGTTGTTTGAGTGGGGATGTGATTTGTCGGAATGAATGCACAACAGCTACAATGAGCGTCAAAATTGACATATTGACATACAATGATGGGCAGCAATAATTATCAGTGCAACCCCCCCTCAATATTAATTGCTGACTGCAGTGTGTGTAGCGAAGCCTTGCTGCGTGGTTGTGATTGCAGTCAACTCACATAGCCATGATGCTCATCAGCGCCTACAGAGAAAAGAGTCACAGGTTAGGTGTGGTGGATGTGGACCCTTGACTCATCGGCTGACATCAGAGAGATTCATCATGACTCATTCGACAGACGCGTGGATGCGGCTGCCCTCGCTCACTCATTGCTTTTTGTTTCGCCGCAACAAAATGCTATTTGCTTCGACCACTATCATTTCAATCCACAGTCTTTGAAGAATGCCAAATTCCTTAGTCACGGTTCATAAGGAAGTCTTAGTTCACAGAGGGATGCTTGACAGCATACTGCATCTGGCTGCTGTTCCAATAACAGGAAGTTCCTGCCAGCAGTAACAGGAAATAGTCTGTGTGGTCACTTGCCACACCATCAATAACCCAACTTTTCATTGATTTCATGTGAACTTTGAGCCCTAATTATTAATTAGAGAGATTTTACTGCAGCAGAACATCTGAAATACACTAGGTCACAGGTGTCACAATCATGGCCCGGGGGCCAGATCTGGTCTGCCACATCATTTTACGTGGCCTGCGAAAACAAATCAAGCCTGTCAAGTTCCATGATGCTTGCTAAAGTCCGAACCAACATTTCAAATTGTCATATGTAATCCAAAACAACATATGATATTGCAAGCATGTTCTCATTACCAAACCCCTGATTACATGAATATAAACAATGTTTAAACAAGTCATTATTCTTGACTTCTGATTTTAAAACTAGTTATCCATCAATTTGTTGTGCGCTGTGTATGTAATATGTGGAGGTGATTAAACATTTATTTGGGTTCACAAAATTCACCGTTATAACGGCCCTCCAAGGGAAACCGTAACTACAATGTGGCCTGTGACAAAAATGAGTTTGACACCCCTGCACGAGGTGATAAACTCAATGGTCCGTTTTGTTGCACTGACATTCTGTCCATGACCGTCACCAATAAACAACTAGAAAATTGGAGACCGTTAATAAACTTACAAATCCTTAAAATAAAACATACAATATTAAACGGACCAATTTTATTGCCCTCAAGGCAGCATTAAAAGAGACATTCAACTCACCATGTGAAGAGTTCTGGAGCTCGCTGTAAACCGTTTCTGTGCCTTTCCTTCGTGGCGCTGTTGAGTGTAAAAATCCAAACATTAGCCTGTTCCTGTCATCAAAAGGCAACATGGCCACGATAAGCAGCGTCTATGTATAATTAACACAAATACAAAAATAGACGGTGGTCACATTCTACAGTGTTGAGCTCACAGGACATTCATGAAGAGCCGCCCCGTATCAGAGCCCAGCTCAGCAATTAGCTCAACCCTTCCTGTTTATAGCATCTATAACAGTCCAGGAGATGCCAACAGTTATTCCAACAGTTCTAACTACCTGGAGATGTCTTGATTAAGGGTAATTAGGCCCCTCCTCGGAAGTGTGTTTCCCTTATCAACTAAGTGGATGCTTTTTTTTTTTTTTTGTAAGGAGATATGAAAGGGAGGAGAAATGAATGTCCAGAATGCACAAGGAAATATTTTAACGTTTTTAAGCGTTTAACGTTTTACCTTTGGATGGGTCTGTTGGCTGAGGATGCACCACCTCAGTGTACTCCACATCGGGCTCATTGGACACTATGCTGCTCTCCTCGTCATTGGCTGCATTGGAACGTGAATAAAAGTTCTCAAAAATGATGAGTGGTCAGGGCCAGAAAGGCTCCTTTGCCGGCCTAAATGGGATCACTAGTACCTAGATTTACAAAAAGTCAACTCCCATAGTGTTTCTTTAGCCTGCACTGTTTCAAGATGGTTTTTTTTTTTTTTTTTGGTCCATTCACAGTTCAGCCGGTAAGTGCTATCATGTGAATATAATTTGCCCGAGGTCTTCAGAATCAGGAGTGGCGGCTAATGTAATTTACAGTATATTAGCAATGTGACTGTGTCTTTCACCAATCAGATCTCAAATTGGTGCTGACGTTGCCATGCTCACCTGATGCAGGCGGCCGCTCGCTCCACACGCTGATGTCTACTCTCTCCACTTTCCCTGCGCAGAAGAAATATATGCACGATGAAAAAAAAAAGTGTAGTTGGGCTGAATATCTGCTGCAGGGAGAACCTATAAGGACATACTGCAACAGTTAATCAGAAACCCAAATTATGGAGCTAGAGGTTTGAATATCACATGTCAGTTGGTGAAGGAACTTTATCACTTTTTTCATATGAATTGCACCCTGCAGAGGATTATTATTATTTTTTTATCTCAAAAAGTACAAACGTTGCAACCTACTATTTTTGGGCTTTAAAGCAGAGGTATTTTTGCTTTATTCAGCTACTCGTTCACCATATAGCATACTCTTAAAACAGTACATCTTGGATGCATGGTCGATGTTTTTAGAAATCACTAAATGATTATTATTAGAGAGTTTAGGAACATCAGAATGTGTTAAGTTAACCAGCTCACTGTGTTTGATTGCATAAACTGTCTTCCTACAGTGCTTTAGATTACGGTTAAAAAACTGCGTTGCTTATCTCCAGCTGGTAATGTTATCTCGTGCTGGTTAAATAAGGTTTATGACATTAATTTCCCCTGCACGCTACGCACATTCAAACCAACAAAAGTTGTTTTGTGTCAGCGTAGGAAGCTTAGCGCAGAGTCCATTGTTTCACTTTGTAAAGGAAGTCGTTGTCGGCATTCCTTTTTGGGAAATGCATCAAGTTAGTGTGGAGTTTGTTGGGAGTCTTGCTACGCGGTCCTGTGCATGCGATCATAATACATAATCATAAAATAATCCTCCTGTAGAAGCCCGCTCCATATTGATTTTGCGTCATATGCAATATTTGCAGCAAAATAAATGGGGATGACACGCATCTAAACAGAACCAATTTATTTATTCTAAAATGATTTGAGCAAAGTCAAGATATGAACCAAAATATACACACACATGTCCTATGAGGGTGATAAAAGGGTTCTGAAAAAAAAAATCAGTCAACAATGATGCTCGCAACATTGCAAAAACATGCACCTGTGGACGCATGGCATACAAAGAAGCACACAGGACAAAGACAGTGATGTTAAATATAATGAGAAATAAAAAATAGACAACAAACACAGGCCATTTAGATTGCAGGGGGAGGGGAGAGGGAGCAGCAGGAGGCGAGTCATTTCTCTTGTAACAAATCCCCCTACATGGAAAAATGTTCTAAAATTGTTCCTTTTTTTGGTGAATAATTAACATAGGTTCTTTGTGTGTGTGTGTGTGTGTGGGTGTGTGTGTGTGTGTTTCTTTTTTAGTGACTCCCTGCCCCTTGCAGAGCAGGGCATCTCTACACTGTGGCTGGAATACTGAAGCTGCTCCTGTTGCTGATGTCAGTGGGAAGCGACACCGCGCTAGCTCGTGTCCCATTGGTCACCCTCCCCTCCATGCCATCATAGTGTGACACTCCGTCTGGAACAAGATGATAATGGGCGCTCTAAACAGTTTGCAACACTGGACAATGTCATTCACGAGTATTCGACATTACAGTAAGTAAGCAGCTTCTTCCTGTTGGACGAGACACCCCCCTACAACAATTGCTCTTTTGGTTGCCTCGGGAATACACAGAGAGAGACAATGTTGGAGCAAAATGTTATCGGCGAAACACTCTCTCATGTAACACTGAGCAGGATATCAACGACAAAACAGATGTTTATGTTAAACATAGCGAGTCGGGTTGCAAACTTGCAACATCATGACCCCTGCATGCATATTAGAACATGGATGATGGAGTGTGAGGATGGATCGCAACGGCTCCCACGCATAACATGCTATGAAAGGACTCATGGCTGGAGTAATGACTGATGAAGACAGTCAGTGGAGCAAGAAAAAAAAGTTGAAAAACACAAACAAACAAACAAAAAAACACAATCTACCTGGGGCTGCATTATTAACCTCTGTGTCGCGGGTTAGCCTCACTGTTAAAGAGTCATCTGATTTAGGGCTCGAAGGCTTTCTGAGAAATGGTGAGAATAAAGTCAATCGGATGAAATCTAACACATGTCAGATTATCTGAAGTCTTCTTGATTTCAGATGAGTACAATACCGGGAATTGTGAATGTTGAAGCCTACTGAGGTCAAACACTGTCTGTTTTAACAAGTATGCAACGTTTCTCCAGCGTTTCGCATGACCCATACATTTACAGTACACTTGGAATTATGCTCCTGGAGGTTACAACCAAGTAGCACTGGAGATGTTGTTTTATGGAAATTAGTTCCATGGCCTCATCTGAAGATAAAAAAACAATAAAATACTAACATCCATTCATTTCATTGGTTGATAAAGAATTTGGATTAAATGAAAGGATACTATATTGAATTGCTACAAAGACGGGTTTTCTTCTAACAGTACACCTTGGTCTTGTTACGCAATACGTGGAAGTAGTAGCAGTCTCTCAATGGACTCAACCAAGCAAGACACCATGCTTGGTTTTAGACTTTTCTGATGCCTGTTCTGACATCTTGGGTGATCTAATCACAAGTGGACAGTTCTGAGGGTTTTTTCGGAATGGAGATAAACACATTCTTTTCATTCACAAAGTCACCAAACGCTAGTTCAGCTATTTCAAACCGGGTTTGGAGTTAATGTTCAACGCTCAACTCAGATCGTTGTTATTGGTGTTGTTTTTAACTCCTGGTATGATCGGAAGCTGAGGAAAACAGTTCCATTAACCTGACACGCATGTTTTTTGGAGTGTGGGAGGAAACCGGAGTACCCGGAGAAAACCCACACAGGCTTGGGGAGAACATGCAAACTCCACACAGGAAGGCTGGAGCTGGAGCTGGATTGGAACCCTGCACCTCAGCACTGTGAGGCCGACCACCGGCTGCCCCACATTTCAATGTCATAATAAATAAATACATGAATAAATAAATAGCAAGGTACCTTTGGAGCTTCTACTTTGTATTTTGCCACCTTTATATGTTAACGGAGCTGAGGTTGGTAACACCGAGCCAGAGCACAGACTTAAATTCAATACAAAATCTGTTGGGTGACCTGAAGAGGGGAAAACAGAGGTGTGCTTGTATTCTGATAGATTTGGAACATTATAGCGAGGAATTATCGGGCAAACATAGACCATTTTATGCCAAAGTGTGCTATGCTGATGGGCTCCCACCCGAAAAGACTGAAATAAAAGGTGCTTTAACGACACAATTAGACTTTGGATTTTTTGGAGTATTTTATCCACTCCCATTAAACTTCAGTTTGCTAGAATTGTTAAAGTTCATATTATAAAAGTTGACAAGTTGTTCATCTTGTACTCATTTTTTCACTTCACAAACACCTGGCTTTTGTTGAAGGTATAGATACTGCAGAAACGGTGCAGAAATGTGTTTTTGACAACAGCACACCTTTAAATTGGATCTTTTTTTTTTTTTTTTTTTTAAATCACACCTGCATTCAGAGCTGTCAACATTGTTTGGGTCACCCAAGATGTAACCTTTTGGCTAGCGACCCCGCACTCAATCTCGGCCAACCTAACAATACGGATACACTGTGACGAACGCAGCTATACACCATCTGTCACATTGAGAGGAAGCAAGTAGTGGAGCCAACTCACACTGACAATTCAGCAGCTGCTTCCCTTTTACCTATAATAAGAGAGGAGATGTGAGGAGGGCAGGAGGAAGAGGGCGGGAGAAGGTTGCTTCACACGTAGTCAAACTAAGGAGGTGTGAGTTGCTGTGGGATTGTAGGTGTCTCTACCTCTCTTGGACCTGATGCACAGCACAAACACCACCACCAGCACCGACACCAGGAGCAGACAGAAGCCTACAATAACGGCTTTCTTCCAGAGGGCCAGGCGCACTGCCGAGAGAGTACAAAGACGACATTGTTGGACAAATGACAAATGAAGTTTGTGGAATCAATCAAAAACAAAAGACGGCGCCCTGAATGTTCACCACTGATTATAATGAGCAAAGATCTTGCTGGCCCTGACAGAACACCACTGATTATAATGCACATGACCAAATATTGAACCAATGAGTTTCAATAATGATCATGCTGGAAATTGGAATAGTACAGTACAGTAATACAGTCGCTCTTCATTTTTAATTTTTTTTTTTTTTTTTTAATGGTGCTCACACCCTGTTCAGAAAGGCAAACTAGACCCGAGACAGGTGGCTGGTCACACAGAGACAGATAACCTTTCATACGAGCTTCCAAAGGGCTGAGTGGGAACTGAACCTATGGAGCCTACAAAGAAGTTAGATTAGGGAAGCACGACATCTGTCCTGCGTTTGGCTGGCAACCGGTTTAGGGTGTCCCCCGCCTACTGCCGAAGACAGCTGGGAAAGGCTCCAGCACACCCCGCGACCCTTGTGAGGATAAGCGGATCAGAAAATGGATGGATAGATGAATCACAACATCGTCAATGACCCGATGGATGGTGATTATGACAGAAACTTTGATGTTTTGGATAATACACAGCAAAAAAACAAAAAAAACATCATTTGGATTGACATCGTTGCACATGATTAAAATCCGATAAGCAATGTAATTTTCCTCAAAAATGAACAAATGATATGTATGAGTTGAACACATTTTAATCATGTGCAACCGAAAATCAAATATGTTTTTTTTTCAGTGTGGAGATTTGTTTTTGGTGACTCAGTGGCTATATTGACAACAATATTGAGTGTTTAGCTCACACACAAATGCATGATTGTATTTGCAAGGCCGACACCATCATTTTCAAGGGGTGAGCTTGCAGTTTACCTGCCAATGTCATGAACATATCCCAGTGAGTTTATTTCTGTTTCCTTAATGTCAAGCACGGCGCAGGCCCCCCGGACCGCCCTGATTTTGATGCAAATGAGCGACGCCATTTGGATTGGCCGGGAAAAACTACTTCCATACCACAACGCAGCACGGAGGCGCTAAAGCACTCGTGACACCCAATTCTACTTGTACAACGTCTAGCAAAATACCAAAAGAAAGAAAAGTCCACCCATGCACACAGTTAGACTGTGCTTTGTTGGTCGCAAGAATAAAAAGAAGAAATTTCACAACAGCGGAACTTAAGGTTATCGTGTGGTGGAGGCAAGAAAAATTACACTTGAAGCATTTCCAATACAGTGTGGATGACAAATAATAAAATATACCGTGACCTCTGTCACTGAGGCTGTAAATGCAGTGTCACCTGAGGTCCGCATTGAGGCTACGGTGAAGAAAAAGCGGTCAGATGTCAAGGTAGATCGGTCGGATACTGAAGAGTGGGGGAAAAAAGGAACACGCTCTCACGCCACAAGATGAGCGATTGGCTGCAACAATAAGAAACCCAACCATCTCTGGCATACTTGAATGGAACGAGCGTAAACATGATGGCACTCATTCTTCACCTAGACTAATTATTTGTTTCTATTTAGAGTTCTTAATACCTTGGAATGAATGACTGGAGTCAATTAGAAAAAAACAAACTTTATGGAATTGAACTAGCACAATTCATTAAGATGTAGGCCTGGACATGCTCATATTGCATTTTGTATTGGACATGAAGGGTTAAATTGAAGATTTAAAACTGCGAGTATATGAACAGTGAAGAAACATATCGCTGGCTTCAATTATTATCGTTACGTTTAAAAAAAAATAAATTCATGTTTTCTCAACATGGTGTGTTCTTGGTGAAAAGACGTGTTTAACATTTTTTTTCGAAAGCTGATCATTATTCGTACGCATGGTCTGAGGAGGTTCTAAATTTGTTCGTAGAATTAAAAACAAATTCAAGTAAGAACATATGAATCTGAGATTTGTGTGTCAAGCGTTTAAAATGCTTGATTCAAGCACAAATCTGTGAATGAGGCCCACTGAGTCTTATGATACGGCTCAACTCAATTCAAATTTATTTCAAGAAGATGAACAAGAAATAAATCAAATACGACCAGTATGAGCGTACCACAATGCTGAAATTGTAATCCGCTTGATCACAGCGTGCATGACATCATTCACATTGGTTGTTGCCTGCCGGAGCTCAAATTTGAATGGACGTAGACGACTGCAATTTTAGTGCAATACTGCAAAGGGTACAACGCACAAAAAGAAAAAGATGGTGGAAAGAGCAAATTAGGGAGACAATTGAGCTGTTTGGAACCAGCTGATTTAGAGACCCACGCAACAATAATGGCTAAAATGCTGTTAATAGTTAAAATTGGGTTCTCATGACGTAAAACTCATCCATACATCAATTTCCTGATTCGCTTATCTTCAGAAGGGTCGCGGGGGGTGCTGGAGTCTATCCCAGCTTTCTTCGGGCAGTAGGTGGGGTACACCCAGAACTGGCTGACAGCCAATCGCAGGGCACACAGAGACGAACAACCATCCGCGCTCGCACTCACCTCAAGGGACAATTCAGTCTTCCATTATAACCTCCCACGCATGTCTTTCGAATGTAAGAGGAAACCCCACACAGGCACGGGGAGAACATGCAAAGTCCACACAGGAAGGCTGGAGCTGGATTCGAACCCTGCACCTCTGCACGTGCGGCCGACGCACTAATCACTCGACGCCGGGCCGCCCATGATTTTAAAGCAAGTACTAAAGAGTAACAGCGGGGTCAGACAGGGCTGCGTGGCCGCTCCTGACCTATTTAACTGCGTCATTGACCACCTTATGATCCGAGTCCGGGAGCAAGTCTCAGGCGTGTCGTGTCGTTCGGCAACTTCCACCTGACTGACCTTGAATACGCTGATGACACCACCCTGTTCAGCAACTCCCTCCAAGACCTCAGCAGTGCTCTCTCCATATACCAAACAGAAGCAGCAAAGCTGGGCCTCCGAGTAAGCTGGCAGAAAACCAAACTTATGTATATCGGTGACGGACGCCACCCCTCCCCCCTGTTCTTTGGCACAGACAAAGTGCAATTCGTCAATTCCATCATCTACCTGGGCCCCACTATTACTAGCAGCGGCGATCTCAAGCCAGAGATTGACCGCAGACGCGCCCTCGCGGCCGCGGCTATGCAGTCGCTGTGGCGGCCCCTCTGGCGCCACCACTCAGTGTCCCAAAAGACCAAGATGCGCATTTATAACTCAGCAGTTCTTCCCATCCTCCTGTATGGTGCAGAATCCTGGCCTTTAAACAAGACCCTGGCCAAGAGGAGCGACGGCTTTGACAGCAAGTCACTCAGAACCATCTTGAACATCAGCTGGCACCTCCATGTTGCCAACTCAGACCTCCGAAAACATACTCTTCAGCCCCCTGCATCCCGACTGGCCGCTCAGAGGCGCATCCGTTGGCTTGGACATCTCCTCCGATTACCCCCATCTTCTCATTTGATCCAGCGACAGCCGGCTGGAAAAGGCCACGCGGCAGACCCCACACCAGATGGCTTGATGTCATCAGAGAGGATCTCAAATACCAGGGCCTTACCCTGGAGAATGCAGTGGACCTGGCTCATGACCGTGGTCATTGGCGGGCCCTGGTGAAGCTGATCAGCTCTACGCACTGTGATGACCCAGCCGAATGAGACTGGGCCTCCGCATCGCAAGAGCATGTATCATTATTATTATTATTACTAAAGAGTGGAATAGTGTAATTAAAGAGGAGGCTGCTGACTCATAATATACATCCATCCATCCATTTTCCGAACCGCTTGATCCTCACTAGGGTCGCGGGGGGTGCTGGAGCCTATCCCAGCCGTCTTCGGGCAGTAGGCAGGGACACCCTGAATCAGTTGCCAGCCAATCGCAGGGCACACAGAGACGAACAACCATCCACGCCCACACTCACACCTAGGGACAATTTAGAGTGTCCAATCAGCCTGCCATGCATGTTTTTGGAATGTGGCAGGAAACCGGAGCACCCAGAGAAAACCTCATAATATACATTTCAAATGAAAACCTTAGATAACAGGAGATAAATAACAGTATCTCCTGTAGCATTGACAGGGATTTTATTTTTACCTACCACTTGATAATGTCATGTGACATTGATGACACTGATTTATTCGACAGCCCTTTTCCAAACCTTTCTTCATGTGTTAGGGGTCTTGGCTGAATTTGAGGCAAACTTCTTATCTGACTTCACAACAACTAACGGGACAGTGCTTCCCAGTGTTGGTAAATAAATGTACCGGATTTTCCACACTAAAAGGCACACTGGATTATGAGGCGCACCTTCAATGAATGGCCTATTTTGTCTTTTTTTTTTCATAGGTTGGGCGTACCGCATTATAAGATGCAATCTACAATGCACCCACTAGATGGAGCTATGCTCAAGGAAACACCAACAGGACGATCAGATGTCAGTAAAACTTATTTCATAAAGCAGCGACACAGTTCACTTAACCCAGTGGTTCTTAAATAGTGGGGCGCCCACGGGGGGCGTGAGGCTCCATCAAGGTCGGCGCGTTTGGCCTTGCTTTTTTATTTTTATATATATTTTTCTACTGTCCTAGAATAAAGTGCAATTGCACCTCGACTACATTAGGGGGCAGTGGTGCTCTCCTTGGCAGAGAGCATCCGCTCGGTGTTTTGTTCGCACTGAGCATGCGCGCTTTGCACACGGCACAGAGTATGAAGTGTAAACATGAAGTCGACAGACGGAGAGAGAACGACAGGGAAAAGAGGTCTACCAAAAGCAAAGACGAGGAAATATGACGAAGCGTATGTAGCTCTTGGCTTCACTGTGACGACGGTGGGAGGAAAGACAGCGGACAGCATGAAGTCAAATGAATGAAGGCGTCACTTCAAGACATTACACCCCAATCCCATTGATAAAAGAGGTTTTTTTCAGAGAAAACATGCCGAATATTGCCAACAATCATCCCATTACTTGCAGCCATTAATCCAGACATCATCTTTGATTAAAAAAAATCAGCACAAATTATTTTTTTATTTTTGTTTTGCAGGTTAAAGGTTTTTTAAGATTGTGCTCCTGAGTTAATGTTGATCAGTTTGAATGCATTGTTACTTATTGATTATATTTAATTTTATTTTTCAGTATCGTATGGTTTGACATGGTCCGTCAAAAAATACTTATAGTTAAATTCAGGATTTAATTTTACTTTTGAATTTCAGATGCAGTTTAAATCTTTTCTGTTAGAGTTAATAAAGCTATTCCTTGTTGTAAGTTGGTCCACATTTCTTATTTTACTCTCTTATACGTTAATAAGGATACAGTGTTATGCAGAGGTGTACTTATAAGAATTTACACAGACAAATGATACTACAGGTATTTACAGTCACGGGGGGGGAAGATGTTTTCTTCTTCTTGGGGGGGGGGGCATGACAGAAAATAATTGAGAACCACTAATTTAACCAAAGGCAACTTATAACATTGACTCGTTAACGTTGAACTCTCTTGCTGCTGCTCTATTACAATACAATACAATACATCCTGATTTATATTTCCGTGTTCAACTACGTAACTCGATCACCTTAAGTTTGAACTCTGCGTTGTAAGCATGTCTCTAGCAAGGAGCCATTTTGGGGTCGACATATTACCGCAATAACCATACACAAGGCGCATCAGATTTTAAGGCGCGCTGTGAACTTTTAATAAAATGGAAGGCTTTTAGGTGCGCCTTTTAGTGCGGAAAATACGGTACTGAGAAAACGACTCGAGACTTTTTGAAGACAAATAAAACGGAACACCATCCAATGGCCGGATGCTTTTCATTTACTGAAGACAAACAGGAATGCAACAAGAACACCAGACAAGCAAGTGAATGTAGTTTGAGCGCAAGCTAAGAATTATTACCGCTGAGCACATAGGCAAGCAACCATTCACACTCACATTCACACCTAAGGACAATCAACGTGTGTGTTTTTGGAATGTGGGAGGCAGCCAAAATCCATGCCGGCATGCGGAGACTAAGCAAACTTTACACAGAAAGACTAGAGTACAGATTCCATCCCTCACCTTCAGAACTGTGAGGCAGCTGTGCTACACCTTTGCCCCACGTGTCGCCACAATGTTTATATGAGATTGTATGTGAATAAACATTCTCCTTACCTACTATGGTGACCGGTGCGCTGCGGACCACATTTTTGGCGTGATTGATGGCCTCACAGTAATAGGTGCCACTGTCATCTTTAGCCAGAGCTTGAATCTGGTAGTCGGTATTGTTCATGTCTGTGGTGGTGGTGAAGATCGGGGTTCTGCTGTCATCTCGATACCACTTGAAGGTGATCGGCGGGGTGCCTTTCACACCACAGATCAGGAACAGATGATCTCCCTCCGCAATTTCCGGCAAGACGGGGATGACTGTGAGCGTCGGATGAGATAGAGGCACTATGGAGGAAAAAGGCAGAGGTGGGCCGTTTGATGGGCTTGTGGGCAGGGATCTCACGTTCATTCAAGTGTGCCTTTTCAAAAATGAGCTGAAAAAAGATTCAGGGCAATCTACGGGTTCAAGCCTCACCACAGATTGATTACTTGATTGATTGGATATATTTGCCCATACAGTAACTTCCCGTCGAAGGACCCGTGCTGCAAATATTAGTGCGTAGCAATCCCCATTTGCCCAAAACATAGGATGCTGTAGGATTTCTTTTAAATTCAGACACATGGCTTTGGCCTGAGCACAAAAATAGCGAATACATGAATTCTTCAGAGGATAATAGACATGCACGGTTCCCCCAAACGTATGTGAGGAGACGAATTTGAAAATGCTGCAAATATGCAAGGTTCCACTGTATAGTAAATAAAAAACATAGCGGTTCTTGCTCTGTGAAATATTTACCAACAACAGTAGCTTCCAGTCTTTTGCTGAGCGGCGCATCCTTCTGACTGTTCTTGGCCTCGCACATGAACTTGTTTATTTCGCCGGGCTGATGGATCGTGACGGTGAACAAAGCCTGTTCAAATGGCATTTTTACAATGGCCATGCTCAGCTGGTTGTAGTCTTTCAGCAAAGTGTAGTTTATGGGCAGGCTGCCAATGTCCGACTCACACAGGACCTTAAAGGGACGTCCCAGCACCGCACTGCCAACCACTGAGATCTTTGGCGTTGACACAGTTACTAAAAGTGGGCAACCACAGCAAGAACAAACTTCAATTTAAAGAAAAGAAAAACGTGAAACCAATAAGACCTTTATAGATAGATAGCTAAACATGTACATACAGTGTACATATTACATTACACTACAGTGTGTTACAAATTTGCTGTGCCTAGGTTTGTGGTTGTGCTGGTGCCTATCCCAGCAGATTTTGGGCGAGAGGCCTTGTGCACCATAGCGACCAGTTCATCCTGTATCGTATCGGATCATAACTTATCGCATCGTATCGTATAATACGCTCTTGTGAAAAGAGTATGGGTTACACTCATAGTTTCTAAAGTGCACTCTAGTAAGTCAAAGAACACTTTCAGGTATGTTCTCGAAAGTTAAACCCAAAGTGATTCATATCCTGGCTAACGACTGAGTAAATAAAACGAGATATTTATTAGGTGGGGGAAGGGTTTTGGTATTTCTTGGCTTAAAGTCACATTGGAAAGTGTCCAACAGTGTTAGGATATTGTGTTAAGACAATATTTATGCAATATTAAATATTTGTGCCATAAAAAATAAAATTTTGAGCAAACTGCTAAAAATCAGGGTTGTCCATGCGTTTTCTTTAGAGTTTCGCATTCAGAAAATTTAAAAAAAAGCTAGAGCCACTTTGACATCCTTTAGTGTCATTAAAAATATGCGCAGCAATCACTATACAGTATATTATGTATGAACTCTGAAAAGTCCGGTGTTCGGCTCCAGCACACCTGCAACCCTAGTAAGGATAATGTTTAGAATGGATGGATATACATCTAGTTTTTTTTTTTTTGCCATGAATGGAGGGTCAAGACGTAGGGCATATAATTAATTTAATGTAATGAGGGCCAGCAAAGCCCTTTAATTATCTTTGTGATACATCATAATAACTAAACTAAATAAACTTGACTTGAATTAAAAAACATCTACTCATGTACAGTAGGTGATAAAGCAAAAACTCAAGGACTTTTCAGGATTTAGAGTGGTACTGCACAGCACTACCATTTATCTGTCCCTTTTCTGAGCAGTGGCAGAATCGCATCTGCGCATTCAAAAGCAAAACCAGAGCAATCTGAACTAAGCAGTCCTTAACACAGCAGAAACTTGAGCAAACAATTCTGAGATGCGTCTTACCGAATGATTTTTGATTGATGGAAAACAAGTACGTGAGAGATGAGAACACTTTTTTTTTCTCTTCTCCTGCTTGACAATGTAGGCACTTGACTTGGGCGATGCTATTTGTTTTATTTAGTACTGGCTGCTAAAAATGGATTGTGGGCTCCCAATGGCCCACAGTCTGGACACCCCTCATCTAAATGTATATTCGATTTAATTGCAACTGGGCAAATACCACAATTCTGAAAAATTGTGGAAGAAATTGTTTCCCAGAAATTATCCAATAGTAATTTGAATCAGTTTCAGGTTATCGCAGATAAAACTGCTAATGTGTTCTGATATTTTATGGGGGGGGGGGGGATTAATTGGCTGCCAGGACTGCCAAAATACTGATCTTCGTATGACGCATTGTTGAATGACACCACTGCAAACTACAACCACAATAATAATATTGTTGTGAAATGAGCTCTCTGACAGTATCATTCAATGCTAACTTCTTTTCTTTTTAAAGGCGGAATTTGTGATACGGCTTTGGATTGTGTCGCAATAGATTGTGTACCTGATTATGTGAAGTGCTGTCGTATATGGTGAAAGAAACATGCAGGCTCACCTTTAGGACGGACCGTCAACGGTCTGCTGTATTTCCTGATGCCCTTGGCTTGAGCGATGCAGGTGTAGTTGAAATCGTAGAGCAGAGATTTGCCAAAAAACACGCCGGTGCTCTTCGGGATCAAGTGGCTCTCTGGTGGATCCAAACTATATGTCAACTGGTCCCTGCGGATCCTCTCTGAAGCAAAAGTGTCACTTTTGCAGCTCAGAGTCATATACTCCCTTTGAAAGACTTCACTTGGAGAGATGGTGAGAGTGGGCACTGAAAACAGCTCTGTGGATACAATCAAAAACATCAGCCATTAGCAAGCTGCATTTGCTATTGCGCTTGTTTTCATCGAGGTTGAGGGTGAGATGAAGCCTATCCCAGCTGCGTTTGGGTGGCAGGCAGAGTACCAGCCAGTTGGAGGCCCAACTGTAGGCCAAAAAAACCCCAACCAAAAACCCAGCAAAACCCCCCCAAAACAAACAACCCCCCAAACAAACAAACAAAAAATACACTTACATTGACCTATGCATAATTTGGAGCAAAATTGGTGTTCAAACTATGGCTTGGGGGCCATTTCCAGCACGCTGTCCTTTTTTCAGAAGCCCGCGGCATTTACTAAAATGAATAATTGACGCGGCCTGTGTCATTTTCCAGCATTGTACTACAGTATTTACCAATTTCCGCTTCCAATGAAGTTGGGATGCTGTGTAAAATGTCCCCCCAAAAAAGGAAATTACTGATTTGCAAATCATTTTCAACCTATATTCACTTCAAAGTCAAGATACTTCATGTTCAAACTGATTAATCCACCTCTCTCTCTCTCTCTGTCTATTCACACAAACCCAATTCCAATGAATTTGGGGCATGTTAAACATAAATCAAAACAGAATAGAATGATTTGTAAATAATATTCAACCTATATTTAATTGAATACACTAAAAAGACAAGATATTTGAAGTTCACTGACATAGTCACTCTCTTGTACTACAAATACTGCTACTGGTCACTCTAAAATGGTTCAATGATTTTCTGCACCAACTGTACAAACTGTCATTGTATTGTATTCTACCACTGATCACTTTAGCTCTGCTTGATACTTTGCACATTGTCTCACTTACATTACGAAATGTCCTTCCATACCTATTTGTCATGTCCTTGTTTACGATGATACTAATGCAGCGTGTTATACCGGAGACAAATTCCTTGTGTGTTCTACATACTTGGCCAATAAAGATGATTCTGATTCTGATTCTGATTCTGATTCAAACTGACAAACGTTAGTGTTTTTTATTTATTTCTTTTGCACATACCATTAACTTTGAATTTTATGGCTACAAGATGAAGGTGAAGAGAAATCACTGCAGGTAAACGGCAAGGCCGAAAACCAACACTGAATGCCCGTGACCTTCGATCCCTCAGTCGGCACTGCACAAAAACCGACATCACTGTGTAAAGGATATCACCACATAGGCTCTCAGAAATACTTCATAAAACCAATGTCGGTAAATATAGTTTGGCGCTACATCCGTAAGTGCAACTTAAAACTCTACTATGCAACACAAAAGACATTTTTCAACAACAACCAGAAATGCTGCCAGGTTCTCTCAGCCCAAACTCATCTAAATGCAAAGAAAACAAGTGTTCTGAGGTTTGACGAGTTCAGATTTTTAAAATTCTTTTGGGAAATTGTGGTCGGTGTGTATCCCAGAAAAGAACCATCTGAATTGTGATGTACATTAAGTGCAAAAGCCAGCATCTGTGATGGTATGGGGCTGCTTTAATGCCAATGGCATGGCTAATTTACGAATCCGAGATGGTGCAATTAATGCTGAAAGGTACATACGGGTTTTGGAGAAACATCTGCTCCCATACAAACTACGTCTTTTTCACGGATGCCCCTGCTTATTTCATCAAGACTATGCAAAACCGCATTCTGCACGTGTTACAACAGCATGGCTTCGTAGTAAAAGATTGCAGGTATGAGACTGCGCTGCCTGCAGTCCAGACCTGTCTCACATTGAAAATGTGTGGTGCATTATGAAGTGTAAAATATGACAACGGAGACGTCAAACTGTCAAACAACTGAATACCTATAATCCAATTAAAGGTGAAAAATGTCAAAGGGGCTCTTGAAATCCTATAATTTTGCTGTATGTGGCTCTTGGACGAAAAAGTTTGGACACATTTGATTTCAAGTCTTCAATTGACCCTTTTGGAGAAAATGCATGCAAGCATGGGGACAACATGCAACCTCCAGAGCCAGTATTCATTCCGCTCAGCTTTTGACTGTGACACAGATGTTTTAACCCAGGGCCGAGCAATTCATTTTGCAAAGGGGCCAAATGAAAAACTAGGACACTTGCCAAAGGCCAAGCCAACATGCGAACCTCAATCTTGTCTATATTATTTTTGAGTGAAAAAACATTTATAGTCTCGTTTCTATAAATGGTGTGTGTGTTTATGTGTAGATGTGGTATGTATGCATTGTTATACAGTAATTGAAAAATACACATTTTACATCCATTAAAATTACACTTTCAACGGTAAAAATGTTTTAAAATACATTTAATGTGAGCCATTCCGGGTTAGGACTCCCAAATATATGCACCTACAGCAGATAAGTGGGAAGAGTCATTTTATTGACAGTGATATATAATGATAAAGTGATGATTTATCCATCCATCCATTTTCCGAACTGCTTGATCCTCCCTAGGGTCGCGGGGGGTGCTGGAGCCTATCCCAGCCGTCTTCGGGCAGTAGGCGGGGGACACCCTGAATCAGTTGCCAGCCAATCGCAGGGCACACAGAGACGAACAACCATCCACACCCACACTCACACCTAGGGACAATTTAGAGCGTCCAATCAGCCTGCCATGCATGTTTTTGTAATGTGGGAGGAAACCGGAGCACCCGGAGAAAACCCACGCAGGCCCGGGGAGAACATGCAAACTCCACACAGGGAGGCCGGAGCTGGAATCGAACCCGGTACCTCTGCACTGTGAAGCCGACGTGCTAACCACTGGACTACCGGGTCGGTGATGATTTATAATACAGTCAATTCATACAGTGTATAAAACCGTAGATTTGCATACACCATTATCAGGACAAATACTCTCGGCCCTCTTCCCTCTACTGTACAGGAAATAAAATCATTGGCAACACTCCAGACACAACTTGTAGCGATTTCTTGCTACCTTGCTCGAATTCACGGTCACTGTGAGGGCCGGTTAGAGACTGCGGGTAGGCTGGTTGCAGCCCCTCCTTGGTCGTACTTTTACCAGGCCTGTTCTAACCACTACATCAAGGACGTCATACTGTGAATTCTAAACCACAGGTGTCAAAGTCAAGACCCGGGGGCCAGATCTGGCCCACCACATCATTTTATGTGGTCCGTGAAAGCAAATCAAGCATGTCAAGTTCCATGATGCTTGCTAAAATCTGAACCAAAATTTCAAATTGTCATACCTGTATGTAATCCACAAGAACAGTTATTCTTGACTTCTGATTTTAAAACTAGTTATCCATCCATTTGCTGTGCGCTGTGTATGTAATATGTGGAGGTGATTAAACATTTATAATGGTTTCCCAAAATTCATAACGGCCCTCCAAGTCAAACCGTAACTACAATGCGGCCCACGACAAAAATGAGTTTGACACCCCTGTTCTAAACCATAAGATGCACAACTGTACAACACACGGTTCTTACCAGTCACCAAAATCTTTTTCGTATCCACCTTCACAACATTTCCCATCTCCAGTCTGCACTCGAACTCCTCGGAGTCCTTGGCCAATGCAATCATGCTGTGGTTGACATTAGTGTCCCCCCTGCTGAGAAGCTGTGTCCCACGGCTCAGGTAGAGGTGAACGTTTCCATGCATGTCGGCCATGAGGCTTCTCACGGTGCACATAATGTCAAGTCTGTCTCCTTCGTAGATATTGCTATAAGGGAAAATCTCCAAAACTGGTGTAATGGAAAGCTCTGTGGAAACAAGACCGACCAGTAAGAAGAAAACCTTGACGGTTGGAAAAGTGAATGAATGACCATGTTTCCAGTACCTTTGACCGAAACGGTGACAGTGTTGCTTTTGTCGGACCTGAAGAAGAATGGTGTCACCAGGACGGTGTAGGAACAGTTCATCTTGTGGATGCCAACATCATTGAAGCGAAGCTTGACTTCGGACTGGTTGGAGTTGACCCTGTCCTCTAGGATCTCCTTCGAGTCATCATAGAAGTAGAAGATGATAGACCCCGTTTCTCCCGGCGCTGTGCACCTGGCTGTTAGCTCTTCCCCTTCACTGACAACAGCGTTGTTCAAATGAAGGAGGGGTGTAGACAAACCTGCAATGTGAGCAAAGCGGTGTTTAGATATTTTATTCAGTGGTGGCATACTGTACTGAAGTACAGTAACAAACATTTTATTTATTTATTTTTATTTAACATATTTATTTATTTATGTCTTATGAATTTTTTTACGTAATTTTTTGCTGCGTGTGTTCAATGCACCACATGTTTGCACTGTGGTTGAGAGAGGAAAGTAATTTCATCTGTGCTGGATGTTACACATCGAGCATATTTGACAATAAAAGCTGACTTGACTTGAAACAGATGATTTGATACGTATCTCGATACTTGGGGGGGGGGGCGATATGATTCAAGGACGGTTGGGGAACGATTCGATTCGGTGGGACTACGATTCAATACGATATAATACGGATCATTTTTAGGGGCTATGATGCAATGAGTGTGCTTGCATCTTTTAAATACTGTATAAAGTCCAAATCAATCTTTGGTTACATCCCGAATACTGTACACGGCAGAGTGATGGATCGAGTCAGCTCCTGTTGAGATTTTGATTGACTAATTGTGATCATGGGGATTTCTACGAAGTAAAAAACAGGAACGATGACGACTTGGACGAATGTGAAGCAGGGAATTTTAATGACAATGAGCCAATAGATTTGAAGATATTCCCGATCATTGAATGCAAATGAGAATTGTTTGATGTTATCTTGTGGCTGCCTACGCGTCTGGAGTACAAAAAAATTCTCTCTCATCTGAAAAAAAAATACAAACATTTTTTGGGGGTGGTTTTTACGTTATACTTAAGCTCCACTTGTGTCTGTGCTTCTCCTTGAGTGTAAAGTTGGAATACTTCATCAACCTCTGATTTCATTTCGGAAACCCAATGGTGGGGTACATTAGTAACGGAGTGATGCATAAAGTATATTCAATTATGATGGAAGCGACGCAACAGCGCACAGTGTGGCACCTGCTTCCCGCCGTAGCTTCAGGCAGAGCAACGAGGAATGCTCCTCGTTGTCGTCCGGATCAATTTACAGTTTTACATTAATATATTGTTTTGTTTTTCTTCCATTATTGTGTAATGTGTTGAAATAATTCCCATAGTTGTTCTGAGCCCACGTTGTTTTCGGTTTCGTTATTAAAGTGAGGTTTTGACAACTTAAAATTTTTTATATGTTGAGTTTATCCGTAAACGTTTGTTGCGCAGATAGTTGTCCGGGACCGAGTGCAACTTCACCCTTCTTCTTGCCATACCGTGTTGCAGGTAATGTTTGTTTCGTTTCAGTTTTGCTGTACATACTTGTTCATGTTATTTTTCATTGAGTATCATTAGTTTGAACCCGCAGTTCGTCGCACACGCCATTCATGTTTGCTACGCAGCCGTAAAGGAGAATGATTGTGTTCTTTTTTTTTTCTTTTACAGTATATAGTTGTAAAATTGGATTACTGGATTTAACAATTTATCACAATGCTTTAGTTCAAATTCCTATACGATCACGCTTGTGTATTTTATTTTTATCTTTTTAAATAAGAATAGAGACAATTTTTGGTTAGAAGGCAGAGCGACAAGAAGTGCAGTGTGATAGTTATCCGGGACCAAGTGTGACTTCATTTTTCCTCTTGCCTTACTGTGTTGCAGTGTCAATCCATCTGAGTGTCAGGAGTGGCCTGTCACACATATTGGTAAACCAGAGTCACAGTACTCTCTCTTACTCTGTGATGAATCTATTATTATGTTATGAGCTCCAGTCATACCCAGGTTTTCGACCATAATCTGTTCCAGAAGGCTGTTCGAAAACCGAAACGATTTTATTAGCCCATGATTAGATGCTAATACACTATGCAGAAATTAAAAAATAAATAAATTAAAAAAACAGTCAGATTTGCGTAAATCACAACAAACACGTGTGCTCACAATGAACGTCACATTCCTTACACGAGGAAGCATCATTTCCTTGTGTAAGGAAGCCGAGAGGAGTCGAGTGGCGTATTCAGATTTGCTTAGTTAGGTCGAAAACCGATTTTCGGTCGTAATCCGAGGCGTAAAAATCTCGAATTTTCGGGTCGAAAACCGGTTTGGTCTAGAACATAGACGTTCGAAAACCGAGGTATGACTGTATATTATTAGCAACCAGACAACCATCCATCCATTTTCTTTGGTGCTTGTTTTCACGGCTAAACTGGTGCCTTTGGGCCAGAGGTCGGGTACATCCTGGATTGATGCGCAGCCAATCAGCCATTGGTGGATGCAGGCAAACAAGCAATCTCACATTCACACAATTCAGACGCACGTTTTTAGAATGTGGGAGGAAGCTGTGGGAAGATGAGAGAAACACCCCCCCCCCCCCCCCCCCGACTCTGAAACAATACCCGATGAGGCAAGTTCATGTTTACACACAAACGGCTGCTTTGCTTTCAAGCTCTAACACACATTGGACAGAAAGAAAAACTGCTCCGGATCAGAATGAGACGAGGAAAAGAAAAGCACACTTGTTAGTGTCTAGACGCACTTACCCGTGACTGTGAGTTTCTTGGCCTCGCTGGTCACCTTCCTGCCTTCGATGTTGATCTTACACTTGTACTTGCCCGTGTTGGACACTCGGGCGTCAGGAAGACGGTACAGGAGGTCGCTGGAGCTGCTGGTAGTCTTTGTGTACACAGTGACGCCGTCCTTGTAGATTGTGTACTCGCGACTCAGTGGCCCTGCGCCTGAGCTGCTGACCAACGCCTCACAGCGCACAGTCACATTGGTGCCCCGCATCACGTTGGCCTCGGGCTCAAGTGAGATGCTGATGTCCCTTATAGTGAACACTGTAGGGTGGGGTTCAAAAACATGCGTGCGGTTATGATTTACAAAGGGATCATATCAAAGAAATGTCAATTGTTCATCCATCCATCCATTTTCTGATCCACTTAATCCTCACAAGGGTCATGGGGGGTGCCCGGGACACCCTGAACCGGTTGCCAGCCAATCGCAAGACACACATAGACAAACAACCATCCGCGCTCACAATCGCACCTAGGGACAATTTCGTGTGTTCAATCAGCCTGCCATGCTTGTTTTTGGAATGCGGGAGGGAACTGGAGTACCCGGAGAAAACCCACGCAGGCCCGGGGAGATGCAAAGTCCACACAGGGAGGCCGGCGCTGGAATTGAACCCGGTACCTCTGCACTGTGAGGTCGACGCGCTAACCACTGGACCGCCAAATTTCAATTGTGTTCTTACTAATATCATTCAGAATGTTTAATGAATCTATTTACGGCTAGTAAATTTGTATTTGCTTCCTTCTGTCTGTAAATGGCAAGAAAGTTGCAAAAAACGTTTGGTTAGCGATATAAAAAGATTTGCTGTTTACAAATTTTTCAGATCAGAGATTTAGAAAACACAATCTTTTGCATGCTTCTAAATGATCTTGGTAATTCGGGGCATCATTTCAACCAAAGCATTCTCCTAATGACATTTCGAGTCATAGCTGTGTTGCAAAAGGCTAGGAATTGATCAAAAATGTCGAATAAAAACCAAAACACGTGCAATGGTGGAATAATTTTCAGTAACTGTAAGTTTTTAGTTTCTTTCTTTAGTTCCGGTTGAAGATGCCCCTTTAAATCAATACAAATTTCAGGGGAAATGAGCGCATTTTAATTCACAGAACTACAATTGGAGAATGTACTCACGTGGGGGTAAAGTCCTTTGGATTTATTTCTAAACAATGTGAGGGTAATTAGTCAGGATGTCCAGAAAAAAGCTCAGAGCCTCGAAGAAGACGAGAATTACTGCCCTCAGTGAGTGGAGCTTGACATCACCGTGAGTGAGAGCGTGCCGACCACAAAAGAAGCCCTGCTCTGAAATTGAAACCGTCAAGCTCGACGGAAATTTGCAGCAGCCGTCATGAGCAAGTCGGGACAAAACAAGAAGATGAGCTCAATGGGCTAAACTCTCTTTTGAGAAGTCAAGGTGTAGCAACTGTCACGCATGGAAGCGGTAGGCTGTTTTGCTGCCGATGCTGCTGGTACATTGCTCACTGCAGATGCAGTGATGAAGAAGAAGAACCTCCAAATTATTCAAATTCACCTCAAGCCGAACTTTGGACACAACTGTTGACGTTACAACGTGACAATGATCCAAAATCACATGGCCGTACTAAAGTCCTGATCTCAACCCTATTGAACATTTCGAGACTACGCTTAAAAGCCAAGTCTGTGCCAGAAACCAAACCAATTTCAATGTAGCCAACACTTCCAAATCTTTCCAAGAAAAGTGGTGACATTTCCGGACAGAATCATGCCAGGAGTTTGCTGATGGCCATAGAAACCATCTGGTGGAGTTGAAACTTGCATTCTTGGGCCTGTACTCGACTGACGGGTGCATTTTAAGAACTAAGCATATTGTGGGCAAACTCCATTTATATCAATAGTTGAATTAAGAAGAGTGAAAATCATATTTCCGATATACCTTTTTGAAACTGAGAGCTAAAGTACTTCCTGGGACTGTTAATGTGAAAGCCTACCAGTTTGATTCTTTCTTCTGAAATAACAAATCTGCTCCAATGACCTTGAATAATGTTATTATAAATGATATTCATGTGAAGAAAGTGAACATGTTAACGACTTCTTACAATAAAGACATGCAACACTTTCTTTTTAGAAATCTCTGGCAGGGATTACATTTTCAGATGTTCACTTCTACAATATTCCTAAAAAATAATGTCCCACCACTGATGAGCTACTTTTATTTAGTAGAACAAGCCCATGGTCTACTCGAGGTGCTCGGAATGCCTGATGTCCGCAGGCATCATGTTGGTGATCCCTGCTATAGATTCACTACACAGAGAGTGAAATATTTCATGAGTGGAAAAAAAAAATTCAATGATTATAACTACCAGCTATTGAAAATTAACAATTCACCATCTCAAGAAATATGACAATCAACAAATTCACCTCAAACTGAACTTTGGACATAACTGTTGATGTTACAACATGACAATGATCCAAAATCAAAATCCATTGAAATTGGTTGGCTTTCTGGCACAGACATGGCTTTTAAGCGTAGTCCATAAATATTCAAACAATCAACTATATCCATCCATCCATTTTCTAATCTGCTTATCCTCACAAGCCTATCCCAGCTGTCTTCGGGAAGTAGGCGGGGTACACGCTGAACTGGGTGTCAGCCGATCGCAGGGCACACAGAGACGAACAACCTTTTGCGCGCACAATCACACCTAGGCAGTGTTCCATTAACCTGCCACGCATGTTTTCCGAATGTTGGAGAAAACCCACGCAGGCATAAGGAGAACATTCAAACTCCACACCGGAAGGCTGGAGCTTCGAGATTCGAACCCTGCACCTCTACACTGTGAGGCGAACGTGCTAACTAGTAGACCAACGTGCAGACACAATCAAATATATATATATATATATACAGTATATATATATTTTTTAAATCAAACAAAAATGGTCGGAATTGGCCTGAAAAGTATTTTCCTATAAGTTAATTTCAATATAAATTTCGCTTTGGAAATTGAATGACTGAAATCGCTGTTTTTAAACTTCATCAAGATGTGCTATGCGTCATTTTGAGCCAAACAGCAACAGCTCACAACCGTCAATCCCTCATATGACGGAGTTTGAACAACAACAGCAGGATCAAAATACTCAACTCCACCAACAGGTCGCTCCGCCCACAGTCTGTCGGAGCGGAACGACGCTGCCTATGACTGAGCATCATTCACAACTCGTCCTGATGAAAGCTGGCATGCAAGGAACACGCCACCTGATGAGGACCGAGTCAAACGTTCCATCGGTGAGTGAGCAAAGCGTGTGACAATGCCGGCTGACACGTTCCCAGAGACTGTTCTGATCAACTTTTTCCACCGGGGCCCACAATAAACCCAAAGCTGCGATAAAGATTTCCACTAACTCACATTGAAGCTTTAGCCTGTGGATGGCCACACAACACAGTGACATGTACAGTATCCCCCCCCCCCCCCCCCTCCCAAGTAAAAGGTGACATAACTGTAGCCTTTGCTTGAAATTGTAACACTAACTATAACCCACTGAATTTTTTTTTAACCTTGGGGTCAATAATATGGCAGCAATGTAAATCTCTAGCAAGTGATTGTGATGAAAGTGTTTGCCCGACATTGTGCGTCAGATTCTTTATATTGGTTTGTTTAAAAAGGCCATGAAAACACTGACTTCTCCGCCCGCCCCCCTATGACCACAAGACCGATTCGCAGATCACACCGATCGAAAGAAATCTATTGTTGAAGTAAAAAAAAAAAAAAAAATGTAGCCACATCTCCCAATGTAATGTACTTACTGGACTGTGCGTCGGCCCCTCTCCATGGATGGAGGTCTTGGAACAAGAATAAAAAGCACCTGATTAGAAATCAGTGAAAGAATTCGCTCCTCCAAGAATTCCAAAGAGATAACACAAGCTTACAGTTGGATACGAGCGTGCAGGTTAACAGAAGCAGAAAGCGGTTCATGGCGTCTGAGGAGTTCTTCGGTGATCCTGCTCTGGCCGATGGTCCTGGACCCTAATGGCCTTGGATGGGTGCTGGCATGTGGTTGGTGGGCGTGGTGGCACGAAGGTGGCGCTCTACCTCATCCAACAGCGGTTATCGTCCCCAGCAGCCAGCGGCTTGGCTTAATTTGACAGGAAGCCAGTGTTGTTTCCTCAGGATGTCCACGCTGGCTCACTATGTGCTGCTGTGGAATGTTCTCTGGACCTGTTCATAGATGTGTGTGTGTGTGCGCGTGTGTGTGTGTGTGTGTAGAAAGACAGTCATAATAATGTTGGACCATTTTAAGTGCAGGAGTCAGGCCTTTGACCTGTTTGATTAGCTGCGAGGTTTGGAGCAAGTAAAAAGGACAACAGAAGGCAGATATGCAGACAGTCTTTGTGCCACTTCCAGAAGTCACTTTATGAACGAGTGAACTTTCTTACTGGCATAAATCTGAGCATGGACAAGTGGCCAAGACCGTAGTCCGATCTTGGATTCTGGGAGCGACGCATCCTTTCTCTCCCACCTTTGAGGAAGGCACAAAGATCTGAGTTTAAGCCCTTTGAATAGTGGTTCTGCCATTATTTTTAGCTGTGTGCGTTTCAATGTACCACATGTTTGCACTGTGGTTGAGAGAGGAAAGTAATTTCATCCGTGCTGTATGTTGTTTTTATTATGATAAAACAAAGTTCAAAGTAGCGCCAGGGGCGGGTTGGCCATCGGTAATTTCGGGAAAATATTCCCTAACGGCCGGTCCTGGGCATCATGGGCACCCAGGGGTACCATCCCCCTCATTTAAGATTATTCTGGGGTATGTTACTGCGGCACCCCGGCGTTTTCGGCGCATCAACGTCAACTTTTCAACATACCCCCGTCGCCGATAATTATTCGGCAAGTTACAGTTGCCGTCAAAGCATATTCCCAGCCCGAATTTTAAACCCATGACGTCCCTGCTCGAAGCGATTATTATTGGAAGGAAGTGTCCCACCCATACACTGCTCCGTTAACTACAGTGTAGATAATAAGTGGTTAAATTATACGAAAACCTTTTTTTTTTTTACATGGTTTTATTGCCCCCAACAAAACATTTGATCAAATGCGTCTTCTTGTCATGCATATCTATTTTTAGAATCACAGTGAATGCTTTGCATGTGTCCTTTTCCACTCTTTTGGGGTAACTAGCACTTACAAAACCTTCGGATTTTTGGCTTGCCATTCCACAAGGGCAGATGCTTCTTCATCTCTTGTCTCATGTCGTCTTGTGTCTCAACTATTACTTCCTTCCACTTACGAAAATCTAACCATGGATTTAGTCAGATGGTCCTGCGACACAGTCAACATGATTTTCTCAATGAGAGGAGCTGGTAGAGGGGGGTCGGCTTGCCCACTGAGTGGAGAGCGGCACATTAATGGAATTCTGATCATCGATGTCCTGCTGTTTGGACTTGGCAGTTCCTGTTTGGAAGTGAACAAGCTACCGTTTTTTTTTTCTGAGTAAACTCAATCTGCGCAAATGAACCCCCCCCCCCCCCCCCCAAAAAACGTGGAGATGTTGGCGTCGTCATGAAAATTTGATTGCCAATTTGGCTAATTGATGCCCTCTGAGTGGCACCCCAAGACTCAAGCGCGACTGATAATACTGTTCCAATAACAACGGTTATCTGGACTTTCTCTTGAAAGCGATGATGCCGGACGCTTGTCCATCACCCCTTCCACACTGTCCTGTGCTGTAAGTTTCTGTTTTCGCAGCCAGGGCCGTCTCCATCAACGAGACGATGTGTGTTGCCATGCTGGAAGGGACACGGACAGACTTTACGCTGACACAACTCACTACTCCGCACCATGCATACACATCACTGACAATTCACTGCCTTTGTCGGCTTTCCCCGTGATAGGCCTGAAGTGTCTTGGCTGCTAGACAGGGGCACTTGGGGGGCTGGGGTGTCACACTTTTTTCCTTCCCCTTCTTCCACATTTGTATGTCTTAAGAGTTCTGTTGTATGTACTGAATGTATGTGCAATTTGTTTTTGGTTTTTTTTTTTTCCCCCAGGCTCAAGCCACGCTCCCCTTCCAGGAGAATGGTTAGTCTGTCTTCGCCCCCCCCCCCCCCTATCTTTTCCTTCCCAATCTAAGATCTTGGGACAGTGAACAGTAAACCGCCAGGCTTCCCGTTCCGTCTCCCTCTGTTGGTCATTGTTATTTTTTGTTTCTTTGGATGGGTTGTCACGGAGACTACAAAGTCCTTGTGCGTTTTTATGTACTTGGCCAATAAGTCTGATTCTGATGCATTCAGTGACATTGCAACCAGCATTTGACCTTTCTTCCATGTAGCCTTGAACAGCGGAAAGCCACAAAATAAATACCGACACTCATGTTTTGTCATTTTCATCATGTGGGTGTGTGTGTGCGTGTTTAACTTGATGTGTGCCCCAAATTAACATGCCCACTCTGTCATAGAGAAAGATCAATTGATATAGAAGGCTTGAAGAATTGTGAAATATATATGACAGTAGCTTGTTAAGCGAATTGTGTCGCTAAGGACCACCATGTACACCCTGAATTGGTTGCCTGCCAGTCGCAGTGCAATGTGCACATTAAATGCTTACATTAGCTGACAGGCTCACACATTTCCAAGCTCTCCCCACAGTTTATGAATTTGCATTTCCAACAATGTGAAATCTGCCTTGCACAATGAATATGAACGTTAATGTAAAATCGTATCATTTTGGGGTGAAATGAAAACGTCTCAAAGCCACTTCATGGACTCATGCAGTTCTGCCGAACTGTTTGCAGTCTTTACAAAGTGACTGACTACATAGAAGTGGTCCGCAAAGGTTTCTTGTCACGCCTCTGTAGGTCAGAGGATTTATTTCAAGTGTTCAAGCTCAATCTAAAACTTTCAGTTCATGTTGCCATGGATGACGGCAATTCAATCCGTTATGAATGAGAATGTCAAAAACACGATGAACAATGTGGCTGAGCTTTAATGTATTTGTCCAAGTGTCAAATTCAATGGATGACAGTAGTGATGTATTTTCTTCATCATAAAATATTGAACATTTTAGAAATTGGACTCATACATACTTCTCAGCCACAACTTCTTGAGAGCTTGCAGAGCACATAAGATCGGTATTAAATGATTAGCCTTTACAAAAGAAGTCATGCTAATTAAAGTGTCAAAGAGGTATTCACTAATTGTTTTGTTATGGTTGTTGTGGTGTACAACTTTATTGCCCCATACGGTGCTGTGAAAAAACTATCTACTCTCTTCTCAAATTCCATTTTTCTTGCCTAGTTTCCCCCAATTTAAGATCATCAAACAAATTTAAATATGCGAAAAAATGAAAACCCAAGTAAAAATTAACTACAGCATTTCAACTGTTGTTTTATTTGATAAGGGCAAAAAAATGTTCACAGCTACCTGGCCCTGTGTAAAAAGTACTTGCCCCTTAACCCTTTCATGCCCCCTGTAACCTGATAACATGATAAGCTGTCCACTGTAATAACCGCTGTCCCTGAAAGGGTGAAATTACCGCTTGGACTTCAACAGTAAGAACTGAAATCATGCGCTTTCTAAAACTGGCAATGAGTCTTTCACATCTCTGTGGAAATATTTTGGCCCACTCTTCCTTGAAGAATTGCTTTAATTCGGTGACAGTGGAGGATTTCCTATCATGAATGGCCTTTTTAGGGTCATTCGTTTAGGCCACCCCAAAACCATCTTTTTTTTTTGGGAGGTTTTCAGAAGTTGACTTGACTGAGGTTTTGTTTTGGATCGTTGTCCTGTTGCAGAACCCAAGTGCGTGTCAGCTTGAAGTCACAAACCGATGGTGGGGCATGCTCATCATTTTCTGGCAAAGAGCAAAGGTCATAGTTCCATCATGCACACCAAGTCCCACAGGTCCTGAATGTTCTCTGAATTTGTGCAAACTGGCTCTCATTACGGTTTGCTGGAATCCTCAAGCTTTAGGAATGACTTTCGAACCCTTTCCAGAACGACGGATATCTATTACTTGATTTCACATCTGTTCATGAATTTTGGTTTGATTAATTTTGTTTTAGTTTTTAAGATCGTTTGACTGACTCAATTTTGTCAAAAAAGGTTCTATTGATGTCGATTGATTTCTTGGTTAAACACGTTTGGAGGCAATCAGGGTCAGTGAAAATGAACTCCGCTTTCCCCAAAGATTTCATTACCCTCGGTTAATTCGTGATTAACAAGGTGCACATTTACATTTGGATGATGATCTTAAACATTAAAGTGGGGAAACTGTGCAATAAAATTGGAATTTGACAAAAGGACACAATTTTCCAAGGCGCTGTACTGAAAAAAGCTGTTCCTAATATTTGGAACTCTCATATAACTGAGGGTAACCAATTATTAGGCACCACTCTCATTACGAGGTGACATCACTGAAAAACATAACACGTTACAGTTGAATGATAGTGTCATTTAAAACTGAGCTTTATCTGAGCAGAGCTGCCACTTTTAGTTCCTGGCATTCTTATTCTCATTATTATTACACGGTGTAAGTGGTTGTAATGTGGGTGGTTGGTGTATACCACACGTATCAAACCCAAGGCCCGGGGGCCAAATCTGGCCCGCCACATCATTTTATGTGGCCCGTGAAATCAAATCAACTTTCATGATGCTTGCTACAATCTCGACCAAAATTTAAAATTCTCATTTGTAATAAATAAGAGTGATACTGTAAGCATTTTCTTGTTAACAAACCCCTCATTTCAGTAACTTAAACAAAAGGTGAATAAACCGTTATTCTTGACTTCATTATATAATTTCATAACGGCCCTCGAAGGGAAACTGCAACTAAAATCTGGCCCGTGAAAAAAATGAGTTTGACACCCCTGGTGTATACTGTATAAAACGTTTTGTTTTTTTTCTCCAAAGTTTTGAAATGTGATTGTTTACACGCAGAAAAATCATTTTGTGCAGTCAACAAGAGAGCAACATCCCCTGTTGTATTTGGTTTATTTCAGCCTCTGTTTCATAAACCAGATAACAACATAGGCAGAAGTCACAGAGACAAACCTGATTGTTTTCAACTGTTCCTTTCACACTAGTTTAAGTCTCTTGCTTTCTGGACTAAAATCTTAAAACTCGATACGGGGACAATGCGAGCAAAGGTCCCGTTGCCAAAAAACGGTGGCTGAGTGTGTCTGTGTGTGTGTGAAAGAGAGAGAAAGAGGGGGACATGGAAGCGCAGAGAGGAAGCGCTCATTGGCTGATACTATCTTCTATACCCTGTCGTCCACGGGTCCATTCCTTCTCAGGCTAAAGCAAAGCTTGGTGTGTCTGGTGTGAAGGGTTGAAGATGGAATTGGAAGGAATAGGAGGGGCATCCATTTTGAAGTGGTGTGTGTGTGTGTGTGTGTGTGTGTGTGTGTGTGTTTGCGCGCGCGTGTGCATGACAGTGTATGAAACTAAGGCGTTCACATTTCTTTTCCATCTACCTCAGCCAGACCAAGGCACACAAAATACAAACGGGATTAAAACAGCATTGCAAAACAAAGAGAAAAAGGATCAAATAAAGTAAAACCTAAAGCAAAGTTGAAGCCCCCCCGCCGTGAAGAGGCACAATGTTGGTCATCCTTTGGATACCAAACGTGTGTGCTCTTCAGTCATGAGGCTTTTGAGGTACCTGAGTGAGGTTTGGGGATTAAACCTGAACATGAGACTTAACTTCATTATCAAGAAAACACTGGGTTTAAAAAAAAAAAAAAAAAAAAAAAAAGTCCAAAGCGCAGAGCGGAGGCGACTACATGACAAAAGTACATAGCACTCAGAGTGCACCAGTAGCCTAATGAGCATGTCGAGGGCTTTCTGAACCTCTTCCAATTCATTTGTAGTTATTAGATGGAGCTTTGACTCATCATTCGGGCAATGAGAGTTTGCCCTGATTATTTTGAGCATGAAACATGCACAGAAGCAAAGAGAACAGTCCCATTTTTTCTAAAATATGATTGGCACACTGAGGGCGGACAACTCAGGATGAGGGCTTCTTACGGGCATCACTTTTTGTGCAAAGCTGTGGGGGGTGGGGGGGTTGCATATGCCAGTGGAACACGTGTACGCGCGCGCACACACATGCAAACGTAGTACATGTGGCTCACTGATGAGTGGGACAAAAATGAGTTCATCATCGCCATCCTTCCACGTGTTGAGGAAGGACTCGGGAGTCCACGTGCGGGGTCCTCAGGGTGACCACCTCCACCTTCAGGTGGCGTTTCAAAGGTCATTCAGGTAATGAAGCTCGATGCCAAGCCAGAAAGAGCTCCAGTGATGAGCGGGTACCGCTTCTTTAAAATACAACCTCTCTTCATCTCTATTTAAATATACACACTCCTCAGCATTGCCAAGTCTACAATCATAAGCTTTATAACAAGAATAAACAAGGATCAGGATAATTATTATCATCGTAATAATAATAGATGTTTGTCAGCAGCCAACAGTGGAACATTCGTGAGGGGGATTGCATATGTACAACGCCATGTACACTCAGGATCAAGTTCTCTGAAGTCATAGTTGGGCGGGAATTTTGGTAGTGAAAGTGGGCGTGGGAGCGGCTCGGGTGTGCTGGAGATGAACGCCGGCGTGTTATCTGAGCCTCTTCTCAGCGGAGTAGATGGACATGTAGTAATCATTGCTACCCACTGCTAGGTGGGGCTGAAGGGAGACAAAGGAAAAGGAGACAACCTCATGTCAACGTGTTGCCTTTACAGCGCTCTACATCGTCACATGACACCAGGGGTGAATTTTGCCGATCACTTCCTTCTTGGCGAAGAGCAAGTTGCGCAAGAACTAAAACTGTCACCTGAAATATTAGGCAAGTTCATTCAAAAGTTGACAGGAATGTCAAATGAAGGTCACAAGTGAAGGTTACGATCGTGTAGTTGAGGTTCTTCTTGAAGTTTCACCTGAAAGCCAAATACCTCTTACCTTGTGTGAGTGGATATAGAAAGTCTACAGACCCCCCCGCCCCTGTTCAAATGCCAAGTTTTAGTGATCGTTTCAAACGTTTTGCCACCATTAATGTGACCTATAACCCGTAAAACTGTCATTCCAAAACACAAAAATGTTTTTAGAGTTAAAAAAATAACCAAAAAAAAACCCTCAGCTATGGTGGCACAAGTGTGTATCCCCTTTTAACTGGGGACGTGGTTGTGTTCAGAATGAACCAATCACATTCAAACTCAAGGCAAGCAGGAGTTGGCACGCACCTGACAACATTTAAAGTGCCTTTGATTATCCCGCCCCCTCCCGCAAAAAAAATAAAATAAATAAAAGTTTTAGATGTTTTAGTGGGCTTTTCCTGACATTTTCCTTTTTCAAGCAGAAGCGTTCAAGTTCTGTGCTAACACTATATTTGGGACTATTCATAAAGCATTGATTGGATGGAAGCCGGTGAATGAACGGATTATTACAGCAAGGCTCTACACCAGATATGCCAAAGTAACCATCGTACAAGTCTATGCCCCAACCGAAGCTGCCTCAGCGGACGATAAAGACACCTTCTACAACCAGCTCCAGACCGTGCTTGAGGAGATCCCCAGACATGACATCAAAATGCTGATTGGAGACTTCAACGCAAAACTGGATAATGACAGAAGGGGCCTGAATGCCACAGTTGGACCACATGGGTCTGCAGGCTCCACGAACGACAACGGGGAGAGACTGTTGATGCTAACCAGTACCAACGGCCTCAGCATTGGCAACACCTTTTTTGAGCACAAGCGGATCCACAAAGTAACCTGGGTTTCACCTGGTGGCGGGACCCAGAACGAACTGGACTACATCTGCATCAACACAAGGTGGCGCTCGTCATTGCTCGACGTTCGCTCCCACAGAGGTGCAGATGTGGGTTCAGACCACTTCCTTGTGGTGAGTAAAATCAAGCTGAAGCTGAAGAAGGTGAAAAGGGTGCAGCCCAAGAGACCTTACGCAGTGGACAAGCTAAAGGATAACAACATCTCAGAAAGCTTCTGTGAGGAGTTGAGTAGGAAGCTCAAGGTATCACAACACCTTGCAAACATTGAGGAGCAGTGGAGTATGTTCTCTTGTGCCATTGCTGAAACTGCAGAAGCAGTTATCGGCAGAAAGAGGGGTACCAACAAAGAGAGATGGATAACAGACAACACCTGGAAGTTGATTGATGAAAGGAAAGTGGCCAAGATAAAAAGAGAACAAAAGAGGAGGCTCTGGAGCTGGAGGATGGAAGACGAGGAGTACAGGCGCTTGGACAGGGCAGTGAAGAAGAGTTGCAGGAAGGATAAAAGACAGTGGCTAGAAGAGAAAGCAAGAGAGGCACAGGAAGCAGCCGAGAACAACAACACGACGACCCTATACAAGATCGTGCGGGAGCTAACCAACTCCAGGAGCAGCTCTAGCGTGCCAATCAGGAGCAAGGATGGCAGGACACTTCTATGCGACGAGGAGCAAGAAGCAAGATGGCTGGAACACTTCAGGGAGGTTCTCAACCAACCAATGCCTCCCGTGCTCTTCAATTTCGTCCAAGAGACACCAGCTCTAGCTCTAAATATTACATCGAAAGAGATATCCGAGACTGAGGTTGCCAGAGCAATCAAGGGCCTTAAGAACAACAAGGCACCGGGACTCGATGAGGTAGCTGCCGAGATGTTGAAACACGGCCAAGACGCTGTTGTGGAGAGCCTTACCCACCTGTTCAACCTGATTTGGCATGCTGAAGAGGTTCCTGCCGACTGGAGACGTGGGGTCATTGTCACGCTTCCTAAGAAGGGAAACCTCGCAGACTGCAATAACTGGCGGGGCATTACACTGCTGTCAATCCCCAGCAAGGTATTCTGCAGTGTCCTGCTACATCGCCTTAAAGATGAAGTGGATAACATCTTGAGGGAAGAGCAAGCCGGTTTCAGGAAGGGAAGGTCTTGCGCCGAACAGATCTTTACCCTTCGAAACATCATAGAGCAGTGCCAAGAACTTCAGACACCACTCATGATCAACTATATCGATTTCAAGAAAGCCTTCGACAGCATCCACCGGGAGTCACTGTGGCAGATCGTCCAGCTGTATGGTGTACCCCTCAAGTACATCAACATCTTCAGGTCATTGTACCACAACTCAACCTGTTGTGTCAAAACCAACAGTGGCACAACTGATGATTTTGACATTGTCACTGGTGTAAGACAGGGTTGCATTCTGTCACCCCTACTCTTCATCATCATAATTGACTTTGTGATGAGGAAGTCCATCACAGGGGAAGAAGTTGGTATCAAGTGGGGAGGGAGCAGACTAGCTGACCTGGAATTTGCAGATGATTTGGCTCTGTTAAGTCACACCCAGCCCGCACTCCAGGAGTTGACCAACAATCTGCATGAGCATGGAGTTAAGGTCGGTTTACGAATTAGCCAGGAAAAGACCAAGGCCATGGCCGTCGGACAGCACCAACACCTTCAACCACTCACTCTACACCAACATGACATAGAGTACATTGACAGCTTCACATATCTTGGGAGTAACATCTCAAATACAGGTGGTGTGGAGAAAGACGTCAACAGTAGACTTGGTAAAGCTGCGGGAGTGTTCCAACGCCTCCGCAACATCTGGTCATCGAAAGCCATCACTACGACCACCAAGCTACGCCTCTATATGTCAGTGGTTATCCCAACAGCGATTTACGCCTGTGAGACATGGATGAAGACATGGATGAAGACAGCCAACATTACCAACAAGTTAGATGTCTTTCATCGGCGTTGCCTGAGATCCATCCTGAGGATCTCATGGAGAGACCACATCACCAACGAGGAGGTGATGAAGAGGGCAGGAGTGGCTGAACTGTCAGACATTGTCTCTGAAAGGAGAAGGAAAATGATCGGCCACGTACTCCGGCTGCCAAGAGAGAGACCGGCAAGTGTGGCCATGGACTGGATGCCAGAGGGTGGAAAGAGGAAGAGAAGTAGGCCAAAGAAGACGTGGCGACAGACTGCCAAAGAAGACCTCAGTGAGATGGGTGTCAGCTGGCATGGAGCAAGAAAGGTCGCCAGTGACCGGAACAAATGGAGGAGGCTCGTCGCCCAATGTTCCAAATAGGAGCGGGCGGAACTAACTAACTAACTAACTATTCATAAATCCCTCCATCTTGTCTAAGGTCCGAGTTCCATCTGAAGAAACACCGCCTCAAAGCATGATGCCACAACCACCGTGCTTCCGTGTGGGTTCGGTGTTCTTTTGGAAATGAGCAGTGTGATGTTTCTGAAAAACATACCGTTTGGAATGGAGATTTGGTTATTGTCTGACATTTTTTATAATGTAGTTATTTTTAGAAATTTTGCCCGTAAAAACCAAAAAGATAAGCAAGGAGCAAACATAATATTGCTCATCACCAAAAGAATATGATGCGTGAATTTCAGCTGGAATTTTGTCCTCAGGCAAGAAAGACGGAGGCAACAGTTGGGAATAGCTGTCAACGTGAGCACAAAAGCATCAAGGCTTCTGCTTGGAAGTGAAAATGATGTCAGGAAAAGCCTCCTAAAACACCAGAAATGTATTTAGGGGTTGGTTGGCACTGTGAACAATGGTGTGTATGAGCTGAATTCTGAAGTCAGTCACATTCATCTTATGGGAGGATGGGCACAATTGCGCAACCACATTATTTTCAGTCGTTTATTTTTACTTACTTGAGTTGGACAGACGATAGGCTAGATTCCTGGTGGAAATAGATCTTTTTTTGTATCACAAAACCTGACATTTAAGCAGGGGGTATGTCGACTTTTTCTACCCACTGCACTATGAGCTGTTTCAATGTTTGCCTGAAGACCGAGTCAGAGAGAGACGGAGTTCTGTTTCTGCGGCAGTGACGTCATCTGAATGTGTCAATTGTCCCGTGCCGATGTCGATCACGACCGCCGTGTTCAAGCAGGTGAAGTCAGAATTTCAGTAAATGTAAGTCTCAAAACACTTTGAGGCCACATTTCAGAATCAATGTAAACCAAAGCATGGCAGTCACTGAGCATGGCGTCCTGTGCCGTCGGGATGTATGTCGGGATCATCGTAAATCGAAGACCTCCTGTACTGCGTCTTCTGACTGACACGTATCGACGTGCCAATGATTGAATGAACAGTGACTGACAAGCCAGCCACTGACTTCAATTATACATGACATTTGTTGCATGCGTTTCCAAGACAGACACCATTTGATGAAGTGCAAAAGGAGAACTTGGAGTCACGTTACCCAATGGGGATGGAAGGCTAAACAGCTGATGGCCCCGATTCTTTGTCCCATAAAGCCGTCGTAGTATTTGATGTTGCTGATCACATCACCGTTGGCGTTATAAACCGCAATGAACTGGTTCATCGAGCCGCTGCGGGGCAGAAACACATACAGGTATGGCTTAATGCGGATCAAGTCAACTTGATTGTCAATATGCTCTATGTGCAACATACAGCACAGATGACATTTCTTTCCTCTCAACCACAGTGCAACCACAGGAGAGAGAGGAGCCGCTGCGGGTACCCGCCATCAACAGAACAGTTAACATAAAATAACAAAATAATATAACATATATATAAAACAAAATAATGGCCCGGTGGTTAGCGTGTCGACCTCACAGTGCAGAGGTACCAAATTCAATTCCAGCTCCGGCCTCCCTGTGTGGAGTTTGCATGTTCTCCCCGGGCCCGCGTGGGTTTTCTCCGGGTACTACGGTTTCCTGCCACATTCCAAAAACATGCATGGCAGGCTGATTGACCACTCGACATTGTCCCTTGGTGTGAGTGTGGGCGTGGATGGTTGTTTGTCTCCGTGTGCCCTGCGATTGGCTGGCAACCGGTTCAGGGTGTCCCCTGCCTACTTCCCGAAGACAGCTGAGATAGGCTCCAGCAACCCCCGCGGCGACCCTTGTGAGGATTAAGCGGATCAGAAAATGGATGGATGGATGGATGGATAAAACAAAATAAAATAAAAAGATAAAACTAATTTTACATTTTGCTAAAAAAAGTACCTTAAGCTTACCATGTGTTTATTATTATTATTATTATTACTAATATTATTAGTGTTAGATTATAGACAGTAGTTGTGGAGAAAACTCAACTCAATTGTATTACAGAGCACTTTAAAACAACTACCGCTGTAGGCAAAGTGCTGGATATGGAGCATTGAAAACAGTCAACAGAACATGGAAACTCCGGACAGGAAGGCTGCGATTTAAACCTGAGACTTCATGACTGTGAATCAAATAGGCTCACTGGTACACCCAATTACCAAAAAAAAAAAAAAAAAAAAAAATAGACCAAGACTCACCAAGCGAACAGGTTAGCCTGTGGGTGGATGTCGAGCGCTGTTAACCCCTTCACTGTCTGTAGCACGTTAACAGAGTCTGGCGTGCGGGGCTCAAAGAATCGAACGTCTCCATTGACACTGGCGGGAAAAAACAAACGTTTAGCGTGGGACACAACCCGGACATGTTCTGTCTTCTACAAGCTGCAAAGAAGAGAATATGTGTACCTAACGCTGATGATGTGTCCATCTGTGTCCTTCTGCAGGTGAGCTCTGACCACCCAGGCGCCGTGCTCTCTGTAGGTCATGATGCGGCTGTGGACACATCCAAATAAGTCTCTTCACATTTCACAGCTGGATCAACCAAGAGCAGCAAGAACACATTAGATCAGGGGTGCGCAAACTACGGCCCGCGGGCCGGATCCGGCCCGTTGGTCTTTTTAATCCGGCCCGCCGAAGATTGGTGCACAATTAAGGTTTGATTGCATTCATTTTGTTTGGACTTGTAATGACAGGTATTTCAACACCAGGTGGTGCAGTTACTTCAAGTTGCAGAGCACAGGGAGGGAGGGGAAGACGAAGAAAGAGGGAGAGAGTAATGACCATGGAAGGGAAAGTGAAATGTATCTGATTAAACGAAGCGGGTAACAAAGTACGAAAGATTCAGGAGACGCCTGGAGTCGGAAAGACTCAAATCTACGAGACTTTGAAAAACAAGGAAGCGATTCTTACTCAGTCCGATTCTGGCAATTTCCATGCTCGTGGCTCGAGTAAATGAACATTTCCTAGAATGGTTTGATTGTTATCATGTTAAAAACTTTCCGCAAACTGGACCGCTAATAAGAGTCGGAGAGCAGTCAAATGTGTAGAGCGTGAACAACAGGGGGCTCAGTACACATCCTTGAGGAGAACCGGTGCTGAGTGTGATGGTGGAGGAGAATGTTACGTCATTACTGGCATACAAAGACATTGTGCTATCTTCTTTATTTTCTATTTCTATTTCTAACTTTTGGCCCGGCCCTCCACAATATTTTCTGCTTCTCATTTGGCCCCCCCGGGAAAATAATTGCCCACCCCTGCATTAGATATATGTTACATAATACAGTCGGAAGTGCCCTCTGAAAAGGGGAGAAAGCAGGAATTTAAAAAAAAATTGGAGTACTTTGCCCCGCACATGGAACAACGTGGGACTCCGCGGTCTTCAATGGATTCATCAAGTAACCGTGCCAAAGAGTGCTACAGACAGGGAAGGCCAAATAGAAGCATGTAGAAAGGTCACAGAGACATAATGCCTTCGCTCAGGTCACCGATCTAATTGTGTGTGCCAGAGGCCTAATATAGCAGAACTAATTCAAATCATTTTATTCAGACAAAATCAGTGCTCTGATACTACCTTGTGGCATCTTCTTACCAATGAACTATGTTCAAGTGTGTTAAGGAGTTTCATTTTGACATAAGAAGTGCTTTGCCGCTAGCCAGTGGGATCTACAGGCACTTTTGAAACTTTTCAGGGTGAGCAGCAGTTAGATTTTTTTCAATTCACAGCAGTGCTTTGTGGGCCCGAACCATGCAAATTAATAAGGTACTGTACTGTATAATCACATCTGAAAATGACATAGATGGTACTGAAACCTATGTGATGAAAAACAAATCGCAACAGCATGTTTAACTTTTATGATGCGCAAATGATCGCGTGAGGGTTGAAGACCTTCTTCTCAAGCACGCACAGGTCGTTTGGTGGGTAGGAAGTGTAATGGCGGCGTAAAAACACCAGGTGGCACTGTGGCACCACAAAAAGAAAACCAAAGCCCTTGAGCTCTTATTTGCCTTCTCCGATTTTAAGCATCAAGGCAGGACAACATTTGACTGAATAAACAATGAAATACTGTCAACAATTATTTCAGACCTGACCTGTATCGAAATGGAGAACTACTGTCCTTGCTTGAGTGGGATCTCATAAATCACTGTACCCTGACTAAAATATTTATGGAGCACTTTGTGTTTGGGCTTTCTTCCCTCCCTTTGGGACAGAAATGAAAATGATATTTAACCAACGAAGGGGGCTCAAAGTCACCAGGGTCCATTAAAAAGAGGTGGCAATCCTGGGGGGGCTACAGCACTCTATATAATACATTTAGATTAGGACAGTGAATAATATAGTGTCCTGTAGGTGTGAATGAACAATTAAACTGCTATGAGTGTTCCGAAATTTATTTAAATAAAATGAAGAAGAAGAAGAAAAAAGCACAGAAATTAAACCATAAATTAACAGGAGGAACAGAGAGTGAAGCCACCGTGAAATAAACGCTTCTCCCTTTAAGTAGTAGCAAAAGAAGATTCCTAAAGCGGACTTTTATGAGGGGCGATAATAATCTATTTGACCTTCACTTCCACAATAGGGTGAGACGTTTTGCACTGAGAGAAAAGCAATGAGCGAGTGTACTTTACCATTCGTTTGGACCCATTCTCCGATCGAAGACTCGTACGGAGCCGTCCCCGAGACCGGCGACAATGAGCGAGCGCTGGGAATCACAAGACAGGCTGGTCACACAGCTGTCCGCTCCTGTCGGGATGTCCTGGTGCGCAAACACAGCAAATGACAACGTGAGAAGAAAGCCACCACGTTGACAGAGTGCTCATCGGCACCATAGGTTATGGAACCAGCCCTTAGTCTAATGGTGGCTTTTTTTTCATTTGTATTTCAGGAATTGCGTCAGTACAGCGATTCTCTGCACGGTTGCAATTTTATTTTGAAAAATATCACCCATTATTTGCTGGAAAAAAATGCCACATTCCCTGTTTTGTGCTTAAGCCAAAGGACTAAAACTATTACTTTGGTACCAACTTGTGAAATCTTGGTGTTGAGGAAGGGTGTGAGTTGAGGAGTTTCATTTCGACAAAAGTCACTATTTGCCACCAGTTTGATGCTTCTATCGGCAACTATCGACCCTCGGGGTCGGGGGGTCAAGAATTACTTGCAGATTTTTGCCGTTCACGCGGGGGTCATTTCTGTCTCCCACAAGCAGCGGGGCAACGATGCAGCACGTCAAGGTCGGATGACTCACAAAGATCAGATCAAAAGAAAGAAGTGGCACAGTCCAAAAGTTAACTTTTAAATCTTTCTTTGAGGTTTCGTCGATGAACAATGTGACCACTTATTGCACTTTCATACGTTTGTTTAGGTGGTCTGGTCTGACATTTCTCCCCGCTGATTTGAATGAGGACAAAATCCGTATTGCTTTTTTTTTTCATGATGGCCACACCTCTATTGCACTATATTTATATTATGCTTAATGGGCCAGCCTGTCGCTGTAGTTCAAATTTCCAGCTGCGTGTTTCAGCTGCACTGGCAAAGTTTTAAACACATCTGAAGACACTGGAATCTCCCCCAAATTGGAACGGTATCACTTCCATCATGCGGTGGAAATCCATTCCAGTGGAACGGAAAAAGATAGAGTGCCACACACCTGAACCTTCATCTCTCTGTCAGTGTCCCAGATTCGAATAACTCGAACATCTCCAGACGTCATAAGGAGACCAGTCTCTTGCTCCCAGTCTACAACCATGCCGGCACCTGGGGAGAAAATGACACCGTCGCTGATGGAGCAGCTACACAAACTTGGAACTCTGAAGACACATCAAGACAAATTCAACCCCAGTAGAAGGCGACTTTTACCACACTTACAACGTTCACTACAACTACAAATTGAAGTGACACTTTTGAAACCATTTACTTAATTCCGAAGGCAAGGCGCATAAACAAATACGGAACCAGGCTGTTCTTTCTGTCTCATGCAAATCACAACAAACAAAATAAAAACAACAACCCACACATGGTTTATAATCTGAATGACAGAAGTAAGAAGTATTGCGAAGTATCAAGAGACTTCCATCCGTCCATTTTCCGATCTGCTTATCCTCACAAGGGTCGCGGGGGTTGCTGGAGCCTATCCCAGCCATCTTCGGGCAGTAGGCGGGGGACACCCTGAAACGGTGGCCAGCCAATCGCAGGGCACATCGAGACAAACAACCATCCGCGCTCACACTCACACCTCGGGACAATGTTGAGTGGTCGATCAACCTACCATCCATGTTTTTGGAATATACCCGGAGAAAACCCACGCAGGCCTGGGGAGAACATGCAAACTCCACACAAGGAGGCCGGAGCTGGGATTGAACCCGGTACCTCTGCACTATGAGGTCGACGCACTAACCACTGGAACACCGGGCCGCCCAAGAGACTTCAAATATTTTACTAAATGAGGATAATAACTAAGTCACAGTATTCAAAGAGCAACCAATGCCATCTGGCGTGCTCAACAGTCCAGCAGTGAGTGCGACAACACCATTTTTGGCCCGCTCGGAACAACTTCCTCCAGCAAAAGTTCACTAACAGCTTCAACTTTGCCATTTTAGTGTGACTGCTGTGTGTTCGGCGAGCATCTGTTGAACAAATGAAAACGCAAAATGCATGCTCCCCAGTGGCCCGACAATCTGCTCGAGCAGCTTTGAGGCCTGATGGCGAGCAGCTCTCACCTGCTTCGCAAGCATGCCCATTAGGACCAGATGTAAAACATCGGCCTTATGACACTTTGCGCTAAGTCTGCCCAAAATAATATTCAGACCCACTGCTCTGAGCATTGTGCGGGGCTCAGACAGGATCTTCAATAAGGGGGATTCATGCAGATCCAGCGAGTCTGCTCAGGTTTGTAGATACTCGAACAGGAAGGCTGAAGCACGGGCTGAATATAAAGCAAAGAGGTTTCTGGCATCCGTCGAAATCTTGGAGCGGGAACATTGGAAGTACTTCAACCCTACATTTTAGTCACGCTTCTCTTTGCCTCACCGCAGACGCTATGGCAACCGCACTCTTCCAGCTCAGCTTGAAACTCGTGAAATGAATCAGGCGTTGTTTCTTTCTGCGATGAATTATTTCCTCTCGGTTTCTTCTGCAATCAGTAACCACGCCGAGCCTTCACGCCAATGTCGGCATTTTGTAATTTGCCACAAATAAGAGGACGCGGCACGACAGAACGAGGCCTCCATCACTCTTATGAAAGCTTCCGCCTCCTTTATGAGTCGTGACTTCGCTAAGCTGAAACATCTGCGGAGCGGGCCTGTCTTTCTCCTGCTCTACTTTGCCTTTGGTTGTCAGGAAATCCCAGGTCCCATGCGGCAGATTCGATTCCCCCACTGTGACATCATCCGGCCCGCTAAGGCATCACACCCTCGGTAATCAGGGCATGGGTGGGCGGGGGGGGGGGGGGGGGGATTGCATGTTGGGAAGAAAAAAAAAGCTCACAGAAGCGTGCTCAGCGAGCGACACATTGGCAGCCGCATGGGGGGCACTTTTGATGCTGGTTCAACTCAGAGGCAACGGGAAGAGAGAAGAGAGAGCAGGCGTTGGTTCCCTTTGAAGCTGGCAGCTCCGTGATGAGGGAATGCGGGCTAGAGTGAGATAGATGGAGGCCAGGAGATTCCCTGACACAAAAACATGCAATTTCTCTGCAACGAGGGGAAAAACCTCCACTACATTCCGCATGGAAGCGTTGTTTCTCCTTATTTTACAAATAGCTCAACAATCCTGGTTTTCTCTTGTTGCTGCAACGTAACCAAGACCAATCCAATCGAACCAATCCACCGACTTGCGCGAAATCAGAGAAGCTCTTGCCGCGCAAGTGGCCACTGCCTGGCATTGCAGCTCCACAGCCAATTAAGTAGCGTTTTCCCTTTCCCAATCCGGTTGTGTATTGTACTAAAACCGAATAAAATGGGCATTTGTCATTCATTTACCAAAGGGGGTCACAAACATTTGATTCAATACTCTGGAGTCGGTCATGACTAATTTGATGGAAAATGGAACATCTGCGGAATCTCAAACGCAGCAGAACTCAAGCAAATGTCATTCTGATAACAGATCCATTTTCAGAGCAGTTTAAACAAACAAACAAATAAAACACCATTGTCAAGATTCTCTGCTCCGATTTATGCAAGTGCCTATCCATGAGGCTTTTGGCTACATGTCTTTTTAAAAAAAAAAATTTTTAAGGTCAGCATTTTCTTAGTATTAGTTGACATTTAGTCGTGTATGTATCTCATTATATGGACGGCCGGGTGGCCCAGTGGTTAGCGCGTCGACCTCACAGTGTAGAGGTACCGGGTTCAATTTCAGCTCCGGCCTCCCTGTGTGGAGTTTGCATGTTCTCCCCAGGCCCGCGTGGGTTTTCTCCGGGTACTCCGGTTTCCTCCCACATTCCAAAAACATGCATGGCAGGCTGATTGAACACTCCAAATTGTCCCTAGGTGTGAGTGTGAGCGTGGATGGTTGTTCGTCTGTGTGTGCCCTGCGATTGGCTGGCAACCGCTTCAGAGTGTCCCCCGCCTACTCCCGAAGACGGCTGGGATAGGCTCCAGCACCGCCCGTGACCTTAGTGATGATAAAGCGGATCGTAAATGGATGTATCTCATTAACTGTTATAGCAGGGGTTGTTGGAAGTATGATCACACTGGTCAATAGCAAATGTTCATCATAGATGGCTATCTGTGTCCCGAAACGTATTTTTGACACTGATTGAAAAAAATGTCTCGACTCCCCACCACCACGTTGAGATGTTTTCATTTTGTATTTTTAAGTTTGACCTATAAAAGCTGGATGGATTTACCATATGTCGCAAAAGAAAATGATTCCACCTATTGCTGAACCTAACCCTTAAATTCAGAAATCTTACTCCCGTAAATATATTGCACGACAGCGTATGTTAATATTTGTCATTTTAGCACTAATCATTTTGGCTTTTGGACTGTCTCTTTTCTCAATTGGCGAGGCACTTTGGGCATTCATTTAAAAAAACTGTGAATAATTATCATTCCTCCCAAGTTTGGTGACACCATTTTTCATTATTTTTTCCTCTTGTCTATAAATCGATTTCACCTTTTAATCGTACATAGCAGACCCTCTCTGCTTCTCGGTCCACCCTTCCATCAAAAGATTGAACAGCAAAGTTCTGCTGGTCAGCCTTCAACAATACATTGTGCCAAAGCGGACCCATGAGTTTTGTCTATTGACCACATCAGTCAGTCTCCTAAAATGAGAATTCTGACTTGGAAGGAACACACCTTTGTGAGTCTGACAAGGAGTGAGTTCCTCACCCAGAAAATCAATAGAGATGCGGAGAACGGAGCCGGTGCTGAAACAGCTGGAAACAAAGAATGTGGCCAATGTTTCCTCACGATCACTGTTTGGATTTCGGGCTTGCTGATGCGCTCCGAGGGAGTTTTTCAGCATTACCGCTGCTCACGATCAAACGTTTTGCCCCCAATAATGCTATCGCAAACAGTATGGCTAACCCACGCAGAGTGTCTTTTCTCTTGTTGAATCATGGAGATAAGGGTGAGACACGACAACAGCAGTTGTGGTTGATGATCTTGTTCCTGCGCCAAATCAAAGATCCATTTATCTCTTCCTTTTGCGTGAACGTCTTTGTTCTTCCCCACCTCTGTGGACACGGCGGTACGCTCTATTCTTATTCTGCACCATTATCTCGAATGATGGACTTGCTCCTCCAAACAGTGGAGCTCATTAAACCGTGCGGCTTCCTCGCTGCCTCCCTCCGTTTCATCCTGTTTGCTTTGAAGACGCCTTCGAGGGCTCCTGCAAGAAGCCTTCTCCAGGATTACTCTGGACTTTCCCAGCACGCATGTGCCTCTAATACGAGATGACGTTACTTATGAGTATGCTCCGACACTTCACTGCCATGACATTTATCTCGACATTATATGACCGGATTGGCATTCTGAGGGGCAAAGAGGTGCGAGTGACGTGTGGAGTTGACAGTGGCCCTGCCAAATGAAGACTCAATGACTTGATTAAGCTGGACAAAGGGCAAACCATTTGGATTATTCCGAATAAGGAATGCCTTCCTGCTTCTTTAATATTCAGCAGCACTTCAGGGGACCGTTCAAAACCAATTGACGCTAAATCTTATCTTGGGCGCATCACTTATTTTCTACAATTTCCTTGAGTACAATTGGCAGAATATATAACCCAAAATTAAGACGATGCTCTGCCAACTCTTGACGGTGAAGAAATAGTTCATATCAAAATAGTTGTGCAAGATACTGGCAACGGCAACCTTCTTAGAGGTAGCGATGTACCCATCCGATGGCGGGATTTTCAGCTGATCCGGTACTGGCTGGAAAAGATGGGTTTAATTTTCGGAACATTTTCAGCGACAAAATAATCAAAATGTGCAAATATCTTGCTCAACAGAAAAATACTATCTTTATTTTATGTTTCACTGTTTATCCCCCCCCCCCCCTTTTTTTTTAAAGTGGCAATGCAGGGAGGAAGACGCCACGTCTCCTCCGCGGTGCACGGCTCTTCTGCAGGCAGAGTGAGAGCGGTAGGTTTGTCTTCAGCTCTTGCTTGGAGGAGAAAAAGCCGAAAGAAGTTCCTAAATAAGTCTGCCTTACCTGATATCAAGACGCCTCCTCGCTAAAACTGAGTTTTTTTTTCTTTTATGAAGGAACATTTGAGTTGAATGTATGGAACATCAAGATGTTTTCATTTAATATTTGTGTGTTTCATATATTTGTTTTCCTGCAAAGTGGAGGTGCCGTCATTTATAATTTACTACACAGGTTGAGAATTATTCTTTTGCTGTATCTCCTGTCTACCAAGTTCATTTATTTCGTTGTAAAAGTACCCAGGATCCCGCTCATAGTCCTACCACCCCATCAACAAGAGCGTTAATACCTTAGCTCCAAGAGACGGACGGGTGAGAAATAAGCATGTATGGACACAATAAAAATCTGTTATTTGCCATTGTAAATGACAGACATCAATGCAAAATGGACACAATTTCACTTGTCTGCAATCAAGCGAGAAAACAACAACAATTTACAACTATTACAATCACTTCATTCCAATTTCAACAGGATGGTAAATATTTATTTATTTATTTGCATGGGGGTTCAACTGGGTGACTGATTACCCCTTGAGAATGTCCCAGGAATTGCCCATTGTGGTCTCCAGTTCACTAAGATTTTTGGGTTTTGCAAGGTATGGCTGATTAATCTTGAGTGCATCAGTAGCTATCTTTTCATTTGGTAAGTTCTTTTTCACAACAGAGGTACTGACATTTGAAAAGTTTCCTTGTTGTGGTGATATTTCTATATTACTGTAATAAACACCGGAAACCACCAGGAGTTGGTCTTCCATCTTTAAGTGCCTGCAAGAATGAAGAGAGACTGCTCAGAGTAAATGAGCTGAATGCAATATGTAAGGCCTCCTTACTGAAACCGCATCTGTAAAATTTTATTTAAACATGAGGAGCTTTGTGGTCAAAACACACAATTGTGTAGAAGTACACTGATTACACACCGAGTTGTGTATGGTATGTGACGAATACAGTACATAAAGTTGGTCATGTCTCCGCATGTACTGTACATAAGATTCCACTCTCCTTGTAATGACTATCTTGGTCACCCGAGTTCCTCGACAGTGTCGAAACTCATTGTCGTCGCGGGCCAATTTGGAGTTACATCTTCCCTCAGAGGGCCGTTATGACAGTGAAACCACAAAATTATTACTTGTACACAACAAATGAATAGCTTCTTAGTTTTAAAATCAGTCAAGTCAAATATAACTCCTGATTCATTCATTCATGGACTGAGAAAAGTATCTGGATGTATTTGCATACAAAAAAAAAATCCTCATGTTTCATACTTGTCAGATTTAATTAATAGCGTAAAAAAGAAATGCTTTCTTACAGAGTCCAACGTGGGACCTTTTTATAGAGACACTACGACTAATTACTAGGCTACGTAATAAACAACTTGATAAGCTTTAATAGATGTGGATAATGGGTCTCGTGTTACAATGTCCATCACGCGAAATGGAAAACCACCCCCCCAAAAACACCACCAACAGCCTTTTGTCGCCCTGTTTTTTTTTCCTGTACAAAAAGCTTGCCTCTCTTCTCAATAGGTTCTTAAGACTGGATTTAGCAACTTCCCAGAGCCCCAATGTGAACAAGGTACCAGGAAGCACCAACAAATGAAAAAAGGGTCACCATGTGCAACTCAGAAAGCTCAAAAGACAAGAGGTGTCCTACTTTTACTGATGCAGTCAAAAGAAAAAAAAAACAAATGTGGAAGGATAAGGCTAAAAGGGGCAGTCCATAGCAGACAAGTAAATAGATTCTTCGTTGTCTAATGCACCACTTCTAAAACAGGCTCATGGCAACAGGCCTGCCGTTCTACTTCAAAGACACCGTAAAGTGTTTTCAAAGATTTGTTTCGAAATTCATTTTCCATGTTTGAAGATAAGTGCCAAAATTATGCAAATAAGAACTATTTAACATTATATGGTGTTCAACTATTTTACTCCATTTTTGACTGCATTTTTTTTAAAACTATATGCTTGTGATTATAATTAATTTCTCATCGGTCGTTTATTTTATGTTTTTCAAAAAGTCAATATTGTTAAATTTGCATCAATGACGATAATAGCTTTCTGTTCTCTTCACGTTCACTCAATGTCCAACGCATAACAGTTGTGGTTATTTTCGTGCTCGATAACTAAAGTTGAGTGCCTCCAAGATGAAGTAGTGCAAGTCTACTCACAGGTGGACGTGCATGCACTGTCAAACTGCGAATGGCTCATTAAATCAGACCCGCATCCTTTGATCGTGTCGCAGTTACTTAGATAAGTGGAGTAATTAGAAAGGTAATACGTTATTGGTGGTGAGTTGACATAAATCCAGACAGCAAGTACAGTGTCAGTATGGTGTCAATGCTGTCGCTCCGCATTAGCTAAGCAACCGGATGTGAGAATGCTTTTAAAGCTCGACTGCGAACTGCGTGGGAGCAGTGGATGAGAAAAGGCGAACACACGTTCACCAAGATGGGATGTTGGATTTATTACTTTTAGTAATCATACATTCGCATATTATTCGATTGATTCTCGCAAAGACAATTTATGATCGCAAAGAAGAATGCTTCTGCCTGTCATGATAATTTGATTTTGCTTGCAAAGAAGAACGCTTATGCTTGCAATCATTAGTTGTCTTTGCCTGCAATGAAGAACGCTTATGCTTTCAATAAAGATATATCCTTTATTATTTACTCACATCTATAATCATTATATATTCTTCATTATGTACTCACTTGTATAATCAAGAATGCTCGGTGCACTGTGTGAAAGGTTAGGGACGCAACCACCTTTCCGAGGACGTGGTTGGGAAGAGATAACTGTTAAGACTAAACAGTGAGCAAGGGTGAACAGTGAATGGAGACATCAACACCAGCTGCAACGTGATGTTTTTGTGACAATTGCACACATGTACGTAATTTGCACTCACATACACACACATAGTCAAACAAGTTCAGTGTGTTCAACAGCCCCCACCCTTTAGGTTGGACACACCTATGTAGTAGCTTTCCCAATAAATGAGGAGGGGAAGGGGGAGATCGTTAGGGTTACGTGCGGAGAACTGAAACCGAACGCTTCTCCTCGTTCCCTCCTGGTACCAGAATCGAGTCTCCTGTCTCCTCCTTTTGTTTATTCCTGAGTGTCAAATTGGATAAACCTGACATGGGAAGACAACGCCGAGCCACATACGCTACTATCTGCCAGTGGGCTGGGCTGATATACCAATCTCAACCGTGGTCCGAGCTTTCAGGAAGGCAGGAATTCTCACTGAACTGCCAGACATCAGCAGCGACACCGACTCTGATCATGGGGACTTTGACGAGGCGGAGCAGGGCATGTTGGATGCCGAATTCGCTCAGCTGTTCAATTCGGACACGGCGGAAGAAGGATTCGAGGGATTCCCTGATGATGAATGAACTAAAAAAGTACATGCTTCTTTTGTGTGTTTACAACTGAACAAGGCTGGGCATGGTGTGAATATGGATATTTGAACAACGTTGAGTTATTGTTATTGCTTTGCACTATTTCGAGCGATATTGTGCTTGCACTTTCATTTGATTTACCGTCACGATATCAGACTGTTTCCACTACGTGATAAAATGTTGCACCAACTGTTGTAACTTGCTGTTGGTTAAGTGAACGGTGTAGCTGCTTTATTAAATAAGTTTTACTGACATCTCATCGTTATGTTGGAATTTCTTTTAGTGTAGCTCCATCTAGTGGATGCATTGTAGATTGCGCCCAATGTATTAAAAAAATTACAAAATAGGCCATTCATTGAAGGTGCGCTTCATAATCCAGTGCGCCTTTAGTGTGGAAAATATGGTTAAAAAAACACGTGACAGGCAGTTTGACTGTCAGCGTACAAGTGGTCTTTTTTTAGAGGTTAGGTTTTTAGACTGTGAACAAGTGAACTTGATGTTCAACTCCATGTTAAGTCTTTGCTATTCAAGTATTTTATTCACTTTTAAATTGTTTTAACATTGAAAACCCACTACAGCCACCGACCCATGACATATCTACAGTATGTCATTTTCTTTTTTCTGCACCATTGTGTGCAGAAGGGTCTGACAGCCTCTGACAAAGGAACAGACTTGTCTGCATTGTAAATAATTAAAGATTTGTCCAGCAGGTGGCGGCATTTGTTATGGGAACAGCTGCAGAACAAGTAGAAGTAGAATTGGGGAGGGATGCATGGGAGGAGTTGTGGAGTAGCGTAGTCGGGTGGAGTCGTGTGTAGTTCGTAGTGTGTGCATTTGAACCAAATGGAGAAATCAAAACAATTAACTCGTGGGGATTGCTTTTGGGGATGAAAATGATCCACCACGATGAGGGAGAGGAGTTTCTCAAGGCAGCAGGATGCTTACGTCCACGCAAAAATAAGAAGCAGTCATCATAAGAGGCTGCGTGTGCATGAACATCGTCTGCCTCATGCAAACGCCACACCGCAGCGAAAGTGCCTTCGCAAAAGCAAGTGAAATAAAACCAGAATGCGCTTTAAGATATGTTGCGTGCCCTTGTACCAGAGCAATTGCGTCATTTTATATCATACACAAAATAAATATACATGCATAAATTGCAGGGTGAAGGACACACACACACGCACGAAATTGCAGTGTGGAGGGGACACACATGCACGCATGCCCACATGCATACGCGTACAGTGCACTTAACTCATGCTAGATAGACGTGAACACTCACTGAACTCATTGTTTCGCTTGTGTTCTTAGTTCATCAGTTCAATAGAATGCAGATCAATATTTAATAAACCTTTGGTGGGGTTGTTTATGTTGTTTTGTCGAAGGAAAGTCAAATCTAAATGTTGGAGATGTCACAAGATGGTTTTTTTTTCCTCCAGAAAATGATGAAACATAGCTATTTTCTGATGCGGATTGGTAAAGAACGGAGAAACATAGGAACAAACTTTGTTTCAGATGAAAAAAAAGAGTCTCAGCTTTCTTTTGGTAGGTTGCATGCTTATATCGCAATAGAACACAACAATCTGTGGGCCTTGCAAATCAGTTAAAACTCATTCACTCCCAAAGATGTTTTTAAACGTCATTTCAGACTTAGTCCAGAATTGGCTATTACTGAATTGAGTTAAAGTCCATTAAAATGGCGGGGATTGAGGGGTTTGCTCCGGTGAAAAATGCCTGGGATTCAATAATTAAGGTTGTGTTCATTCTTTTGGTGAGCAGGGATGGCGTGTATGACCTCAGCCCAAAACATGGTGACCATCCACATATCACACACAATCACATCAACCTGGCTCCTCCATGCAGAATGTGAAAGTTCCGCCTACAGACGCGCGCTGGCTCACATGCGCCCAACATGCTCATCCAATCAGAAATCTAACATTGCACTGTAGCCGCCCTTTAACTGAGACAAGCAGCGGTTACTGTAAGCTGAAAATCTGTCCAAAGAATATCTTTCAGACGGCTGTCGAATACATTGCCACTGCAATTCTTCATCATCATCATCAAGACTAGAATTTCTGATGTGTGCTGTATGGATAGTATCTGCGTGCTTTACTGTAAGAGGTTTACTGTGCTATATTTTAACAGCACCACAATATTTGTAAGTGCTTAAAATGCTAATTAAGGTTTTTGGGATGTTAGTTTGTGACACATTTACGTCGCAAACTATCAATCTTAGCAATGCGTCATTGATTTTCTCTCATACCTCTCACAAGCCAATGAACTATTTTGTGTTTTTTTTCCCGTCAGCAGAAACAGCCTTATTTATCTTATTTAACTATAAGTCTTCATTTCACGTACATCCTATGATGCATCATTATTTGGAACACAATGTATAACCTTTGAGAAAAAAAAGTTTGAATTCTGCACAAAGTCTATCCCAAGCCTCCCAAAGTCAAGACTCAAGTGCTCTATATTGTTCTGATTACAACTATGGTCTTATTCCAATCCAGGCTGTAAAAATTGCTTAGGAACGTTGACACCATTCCTTTGTTTCAGTTTAATTTCCCTTCTGATACACAGCTCCCTTTGCTATAAAACTCTGCCCATGAAACTGCTTCACTAAACCCTTAACTTTGTCTCATGGACACCTCACTCTTCAACCTAAAGAAACATTTGCATCTGTTTTTGCCCACCACTCTCCTCTCCTGTTCCGGTGATGGCTCGTGCATATTAATGGGGCAGCAGCAGCAGCAAAATCAGCAGAAGCTGTGCAGTCTACACGCTAGTACTTGAGTTTACTTTACTTTCATTGGTTCCTCCTGAGTTGAACAGCGTGAACCCCGCAGCGTCACTCACGGGGTGGCTCTGCCCCAATAAAACCTCAGTAGGGCAGCATGTTTCCAATTAAACGATGACGACGCGCGATGAAACCGCAATTTGAGGTAAAGACGGCGGTGGCTAATGGAGGTCTAGGGCCCTAATTAGTAATGACTAAATCCTCTTTATCAGTCTATATTAGTATTCAGAGAGTGGAGTTCAGCCAGATCGTCACATGTACTATAAATCATCTCTCACCTTCAGATGACCCGAACAGCTTTGTCAAACTACACGACAGACGACCAGATAAGATTGTTCTGTGTCTTGGACCGAACGAGATGTCACACTTCAAGTCTGTCAAAGACCTGACCCTGCACAGTCGTTGTGTGCTTCCGTCAAGATTCAGTGTATAGCTTTTTAAAAGTGCATTGGTAGACAGTAAAAAGCGGTGTTCACACTACCCCAGTAGAGCGGTCACACGTGCAAAAGTTACTGTACACTGGTGTAGCCCCTGAAAACAGCTTACTCCGGAGCAAATTTAACCCACTTCAGGGAGGTGGTTTTAAAATTTGCTCCGGAGCAAATGCTCGTTTGCGGGGCAGCGCCGATGTAAAATGGTACGTGTGAACGCGACAATTTGCTCCGGAGCAAATGCTTGTTTGTTTGTAGCAGGAGAAGAGTTGATTACATACGGCGAGAATGCGTTGCTTTCGTGCTCAGTTGTACTTCCGCCATGTGTTTGTTTAATAACGACACAAGACATGATGGCTGGCAATAACAGTAGCAAGCGGCACCTTGCCTCTTGGGTTATACCATCTCAACTAGAATGGGGGGGAGGATAGTCCCCAAACATCATCTTTCCTTTTGTAGGAGACTGGACTGTCTCGGAGTTGTTTGTGTAGTTTGTTCCTTTGTTGTGTGTTCACAACCCCCCCACCCCCCCAGATAATTTATTTTGTGATTTCCTCTCTTGATTTTCTGTTTGGCGCATTATATGTTTGCTTTTCTGAGTGTCATTGAAGTCATCGTTGGTTTACGTTTTCGGGAACGGTCATTGAACGCCTCTCGAGCAGAAGGCACGGAGACCGAGAAGGAGAAGGATGTGCCAGTACAGCAGTTGCATGAGTTGTGTATGTTTTAAGAAGAACCAACACGCCAGCTCTTTGTTTTCTATCGCTTTGCACCGCTGCAGAAACTGCTGTGTGACCGCACGTGGGGCTGCACCGGTGCTACGCCGGAGTTAACACGCTCAGCGGCTTTGTACGTGTGACCGCTCCACAAAATTTGCTCTGGTGTAAAATATATCGCAACAAAATACATCGGTGTAGCACCGGAGCAAATGTGTGCTGTGTGAACACCCCTAAAGTGACCTTGAGCAGTTTTGGTTCTGAGGTCCTTGAACAATGGGGGGGGGAAAAAAGCAAAATTGCAATTTGTTTGTATGACAGGTTGGTTATGTTCTGTTTCATGTTGAATGAAGGAAGAGGATTAGATGGCCAGGACTGTACCGTTTGCCGTTTACCGTCCATTATGGCACACTCAAAGAAAACGCGGGAAAATTTAGTTTGCATTGTTCTCAGCATTTATGCCACCCATCCACATAACATGGCAGTTTTGTGTAGTTTATTGCTAATACTTGTAACATAACAGTGAGTCCATCCTGTGATTGGCAGACATAGTAAGAATGCCTAGTTTGCATGTATTGGAAAAGAATACAATTATTCTTTTTGTTCTCTTTCATGTGTCTTTCTCATCCAAGGTGAGTGTGACTGAGCAGCGCCTACCACGCGAATGATATGTGGCGTGGGAGAGCAAAATCTAATCAAGCTTGTGATGGTTTATTTTGACACTTTTCAACTAGGAAATGTGGCGCGGGGGTGGGGGGTGGGGGGGGGGGGGTTGGAGAAAAGAAGTATTAGACTCACCGCCTTGTTTACTTCTGTCCAGATAGATGGAAACCCTCCTGGCTAGACCTGTGAGCAGGGAGAGCAGATCGAAGGCAGGGAAGGGGGGGCAGGTATGCGACAAAGCAAGCAACAAATTAGCATGGACCCTTTGTGTATGCACACAGAAATAAACGCACTCACAAAGCGTTCTCTATTTGCATTCAAAGAGCAGAGGAATGAACAAGGCTTCTGTGTCCCACCGGAGATGCCGAAGATTAACACACCAGCCTCCAAATAGGCTGAAAGAGAACAAACTAAGCTGCGACTACTTTGTTGAAAAGGTGATATGTGGGTCTTTAGCCTTGAAACCTATCAGACACGTAAGTGCAAAGTTTTTACCACAGAGCTAACGGCTGGCAAGGTAGGGAGGCGGCTGCCGCTTGTGTCTGAGTAAGACTGGTAGCGAGAAAAAAAACAAACAAATCTGAGGCAGTATTAAAAATGACCACAACACTGCCAATAGAAGAAAATATAATTACATAACTCTTACAAGATTGTGGAGGTGTATGATTATAGGGAACAGGCAGCCTTATTCGGACTCTCAAAAAAGGCGATGTGAAAGAATATTACAAAGCAAAAAATAAGCACCACGACAACAAGCGCAACAGCAAGAGCCATGGTTCAATAATAAAAAGAGGACAACGCAATGTTACGACAGGACAGGGATGAGATGAATGTGGACAGACTAATGAGTGTGCTTGTGTGTGTCAGAGTCCGTTTTTGGCAGCACTTGTGTAGTATTAATCAGGTTTGCATTATTAAATTTCGTGAAGTGATGCTCACCACACACACACGCACACACACACACGCACAAATCAAACACATGCAATTAATTGTCACAATCTAGCTGAGGGACCAAGAAAAGGTAACAACTCTCAAGCTGATGAATGATGCGTCACTCTTGAGGTAAACTTGAGAGCTTTGAATGTTAAAATTAACTCAACTGGACACCGATTGCGGGGCCAACATAGACTTTGCCTTGAATTGCACATGCAGAAGGATAACAAGCACTCCGGGAGTTTTCGAGAAAACAAGGCACACTGCGAGAGGACAAGTCTCACAGGGCAATTTGTGTCACAAGGATCTCTCTCTCTCACACACACGCACGCACGCACACGCACACGCACACACACACACACACACACACACACACACACACACACACACACACACACACACACACACACACAGGCACTGTGATGCTAGTTGTTAGCGTGTCGCCTTGCAGCCTTGTGGCTCTGTAATGGCAGCAACACATATGTGCACACAGTGAGAGGGCTCACACCTCTGCGCAGAAAACCAATCAGCCAGTGAGTCAGCCAGTCACTTGCTCGTCGCTACCACTTAGTCAAATGGCCCCCTTATGGAAAACGCGTTCCATCGACCTAGCTGCCATCGCAGGCTCATCTAAATGTGACCATTTAAAGAATGTATATGTCGCAGGTTTCATTTAATGTATTTGAGATAATCTGATAAAACTGCCAATATTCATTCATCTGGTTGCCGTAGTATTAAAAAAAAAGAGGAACTTGCGCTAACATCAACCTAAATGTTGGTGTGGAGAGAAAAAACAGGGAAAGACTAACTCAGAAGTTGGCTAGTCGCCTCTGCAATTTGCACTGTGGGAGTCGAGCCTGCTGCAAATAATTGCAAATGCCTCAGCTTCAAACTTCTAGAGGTGTGTCAGCACACAAGTTAAACATGACAGCAAATACCCCCCCCCCCCCCCCCCCGGCAAATACTGCGTGCTACCGAAGCAGAAGGATAAAGGGTTACAGTCATTAAAGTGATGAAAAAGAACCAAAAAACAACAACAAAAGGGGAATAAAACTGACAGTTGAACAAGCGTGTCGACTTTGTCAGTTACGACTGATGAATTATTCATTGACATGTGTCACTGGCAATGACAGCTGCCACCGAGAGAGCAACTCAAGAGTTACATCACTAATAGAACTGACTATTGATATGTCCTGAATCCCAAAACCTTCAACCTAAAGTGTATATGGAAAAGCCATTCATATAGGTTCAATCTATTTTTTTTAAAGAAATATTATCCAAAACCACAATAATTGAATTCCAACTTAAATGCCAACAATGGTTTTCTGATATCCTGTCAATATTCCAACTAACGAAAAAATCCTTCTGTAGCGGTTGAACTTTATTTGAGGTGAACCAATCAATTTAAACGATGGGAATGTGTGGAACGAAAATTTAAGATGGCTTTGAATGTTATTGTTCCGTTCTGTCAACAGCCGCATCTTCAATTTTTGCCGTAACCGCCCCGCGAGGGCGTCCAGCGTGAATTTGAAATAGTGCTTTTGCGTCTTTGTAGCTCTGTGTGGTGTTCGAAGGCTGCGAATATATATACCGGTACATACAGTTAGTGTGTGTGTGCGTGCGCGCACGCTTTGGCTGCGTGTCTATGGAAGAGAGCAGAAAGATGAGCAGACAGCTAAGTAATGTTGACGGGGCTTGTCAGGGACCCATTCGGTGCGCGTTAAGGAGACCACCTCCCTTGTCATCCTTTTACCATCTGGTCAAACACTACAACCCAGAAATGACATTGCGGTTGCTCCGGGTTGTTCGAGCTGCCGCTGTGACTGAACGGCGTTTGGCTCATCGCGCAGGGCCAGGTCTGTTTTACAGCCCTATGAAATGCAATACTTGCTGTGGTCATGGTTAATAAGCGTTTGCAGTTAAATGTCAACAGCTGCTCGGCATGAGTTTGGTCAAGTGGATCCTATTTTTCGTGCACTGGGAAAGAAAATATCTGCACATTTCCTAATTTTTAGCGTATGGATAAAGTTGAGACATTTACGGGACAGGTGATCACGTTCTTTTCACAGTCGTTTGTACGGTCCGGGGGTCCGTTGAAGTGTTGACAATTCTTATGCAAATGTTGCAAATGAAGTGATTCGTACTTTTTTCATAAGCTGATCTTTAGTTTCTTCAGATTCTTCAGGTCCAAATGTCTGTGACTCAAAAGCCCTGTGCCTTTATCTATAACTACTGCAATAGGCCCTGATTAAATTGAAGCAACCTGGACATTTTTCTTCAGAAATCAGATCATTTGCAAAACGAAAATTCCTTTCATATAAAGATTTCCTGAAAGTACAAACAGGGGGGAACATATTTATGGTTAGACTTAACTGATGTTGCCCACTTGACATCAAATTGCACGTGGCCCTTGAACTACAGTTCGCGGACAGCCCTACCCTAAAAGTTTCCATTTTGTTATTCTGTTGAATTGTTGATGTTGTAGTTCATATTAAAAGTAAGAAAAAAAATTCGGAACTGCTTCATCTTGGCCACACTTGTTGACCACACAAAAGATGCCATTTCAAGAAGGTTGTGTCGATTTTGTTTTTATATATTACTGCATTTGGCAGCAACAAACACTTTGTCGGAAAGGCAAGTAAAACAATTCTTCATTTACTTTCAACTTCAACTTTAAACATTTGGCTAATTTTTCTGGGCTCATTGTTGACACCGATATACCAATACACTTATCTTCATTACCTAAAAATGTCATGTAAAAAGTATTTTGTTTCCCCTACTTTGGCTCCCATATTTCATTACATTAGCATTGCAGAATTTTTAGTGACATTGGTCAGTCTGATCATGCGACAGCACTGCAAACTACACCCACAATAAACAATTATCTAAAAGGGATGAACGTCGCTTCGCCATTATGATTTTTCTTAAATCGTTACTTTTCAAGAGACAATAGAATCTCTCGAAATGTTCTGAAATCCTCTGTCGTACCGAGCAAAATAATGTTGGCTGGAGGTGATCTGCTCGAAGTATCAATTTCCCAGGGTTATAGCCGAGGCCGACCGGACGGTGCCAATGTAAGTAGAGCACTCCATTTTGCCTGATTTTTCTTCAAGGCATTATTAAGCAGATTTAAAACGTGTCTTTATGCAGGAATTCCACAAGGCCAAAAGAATTCTTAACGATCAATCCAGAGTTGCCAGATTGGTGCTTACACACACTGACTAATGGTGAACACCCACACAATGTTACAATGCTCGCAGGACAGGGTTCCCCCGTTCAGGTTTCCCGACAGGCATTTCCATTCCATTTGAAATGACCAACTTCACAATGTTCCCGATGCGGTCCAAAGATGCTCCAGTCCATAAATGACTTGCATCTGCTCTTAAGAGTCCCAACTAAAACCACTGGTTCCGCTATCATGATTGCGTTATGTTACTACGAGAGTTTCGGTAAATTAATTAACTTATTTTATGCCATATAAGGCGGACCTAAAAAAAGCACTCCATTTTCTCAAAAGCCGACAGTGCGCCTTATAATCTGATGCGCCTTACTGTTACAGTCTCTTTATATCTATATCAGAGCTCACAAGTGCTTTGTGAGCTCTGCGCAGTTATTGCCAAATGAAAATAATACCACAAGCATAGTTAACTACTGACTAAACGAAAGAAGAAGGAGACAAGCAAGACTTCAAAGGATATTTAGCCCCTTGGAGATGTGAGCCCAGGATGTTTGTGTGCCTTATTGTTGAATCAATTACCTCCGTAACTTTTGCCTTTCATTTATTGTTTTGTAATGCCATTTGTAGTGTATAAGCTGGTTTGTATTGTATTCCCTTTAGCATAGCACCATCTAGTGGATGCATAGTGCAACCACTATTGTAGCTTTTATTCTATGTGCCTTATAATGCAGTGTGCCCTATATATGAAAATAGTTTTTAAATAGGCCATTCATTGAAGGTGCACCTGATAATCCGAAGCGCCTTATAGTGCAGAAAATGTTTTATCTATTTTTAACTATTTACAGTCTTAAAAACCTACTTATCATGCGTTCACATTTTGTAAGACCCTTGACAGATTGATTGAAGACATCTCAATGCCAATTCAAGCCTTCTTTTCAGATTCATGGATTCAATTCCTTTACGATTTTTTCTGCGGGAACCCTGCAGTAGTCAAATATTTCTACTATACTACCGTATTTTCCGGACTATAAGTCGCTCCTTAGTATAAGTCGCACCAGCCATAAAATGCATAATAAAGAACAAAAAAAAAAACCATACATAAGTCGTACTGGAGTATAAGTCGCATTTTGGGGGGAAATTTACGTGATAAAATCCAACCCCAAGAACAGACCTGTCATCTAGAAAGGCAATTAAAAAAAAAATCAAATAGAAAACAACACGCTGAATAAGTGTACAATATGCTAACGTTACATGACGCATAAACTGAGAACGTGCCTGGTATGTTCAAGCAACATATTAAGTGAGTATCAGTGAGAATTCTGACTTTAATCTCAGAATTCTCACTTTAAAGTCAGAATTCCGAGATTAAAGTGAGAATCTTGCCAACCTTATTTTTTCTTTCTTCATTGGCCCTAATCCTCTTCCGTAAAGTCGCACCCCCAGCCAAACTACAAAAAACTGCAACTTATTGTCCGGAAAACAGTATATAGGCATGTAGTTACCAGGATGGACAAAGTCACAACCCAAACTACTATGGGAGTGGTTAGTGGGAGGATAGTAAGATCAAAGAAAGTCTTTACTGTGAGCGCTGGTAGACGGCTGACCTCTGGTCGTAGGCAGCATATCAGAGAGACCCTGCCACGCGGTCACCATCTCCGGATTCTTCTGGTCAGCAAAGTTTTTCCAAACACGCAACGCTCCATCATCTAGAAAAAGAGAAAATGGAAATGTAAAGACTGAGAAGAGCAAAGTGGCAATGTGCCCCAAGGAAAGCGGTGAGGTCAAAAGGAGGCGCAGCAATCAATTTGGAAGTGTTACTTTTTTGACCGACACTGCAATAATTGGATAGAAATCTTGAATAGATTCTTTCAAAACAAGCACAACCTGTCCATGACCAAACAGGCTTCACTGGAACATCAAAAGGCGTTGCACAACCATCCTGTAAAAGGCTTTAAAAAAAATCTCGGAGAAAAACAAAATGCTGCAGAGCCGTGTCAACTCTCAGCTAAGACATAGAGGCAGACATAAAACATGTCGGCACGCACCTCCATGAAAGTTATGACTGCCCATAAAAGTCTCCACTTGATTTACATTTACTGCTTTGCTTTTACCTTTAAACTATAGATGTATATATATATTTTATAATTAATGTCCTCATTGAAATCCTTTCGTCGATCGCTGATGGAGTGCATGATCAATTTTGACAGGATGGCATTTGAGTCATTTATCTCTTGGCTTTGATCATACCTTCAGTGGGTGGAAAAGAAAGGCAGCCATTTGTTTCAAGTTCAGTTGAACTCTTTCGTGAAGAACAAACTGAAACAAGTGTAATGGAGATCGGATTTAGTTGTGCATGGAGGCTAAATGAATTATCCGCCTAATGAGAGATGATGAATACACACGAGCAGTGCGTGTCCTGTATGTTTTCTATTGTCGTGGCTCCAACAAATGAGGATCCAAATGAGCTGGTGGGAGGGAATCATTGAGCTGGGGGATTTTGTTCAGTCTTCAGCAGTAAATTGGGCTGGTAGACTTCCGTTTTCGAAGAAAATCACAATGAGACACTCGCGCATCCAACCAATTTCGGATATCTTGCCGGCCTAACAGACAGTCGAAAATTGTAAAACTCTTGACACCAATTCACTGAACACAAGTGCAGGGTCGGAACTCGATACAGTATATAATAGTGTACAACACAGGAGGCGGGAATTCTTGGTCAGAATGTATTAGAGCAAACCTGCAGATGTGCGACCTGGTTTGTTCAAAGACTGTTTATCAGAGGTGACTGTCTGTGAGACCTTAAGGTATCTGTGATTGGGTGTGTGAGTTGGGGGGTGGGGGTCAAAAAGTAGTCGATGATCAAATTCATTGACAACATAATCGAGTAACGGCTTTGAGCCGGTTTGATGGTTTTCAGGTAGTGGAGGTGGTTTCAGTCTCTCAACAGTAATTACTCTCTGACTTCTGTAGTTCTTTATGAGAGCAGACTGTTATCTTTTGTCAAAACAATGGAAATGTAAAGACTGAGAATCAAAACAAGACATTTGCAAAAATGTAGCAAAATCTGATTGTTTTATTAATCGATAGATTTGGTGATTCTAAAATTATTGGTAGTCTGACAGCTCTACCCTGCACTCACATAACAAAATCTTGCCAACACTATTTATTTACTTAAAAGAAAAGCACACTTTTTTTTTTAAAATAACAAATGAATATTACATGCCTGTGAATATTCTTATTCATTTAGGTCCTTGCGTTCTCAGGGCATTGAATTGATTGAATCTGAACTGGTACACTTCCAAGACCCGACAGCTCATATCCAGAAAAACAATCTTGTGTATTCTGTCTAATGCAGGGAGCAATGCACTGATCTACTGAGGAAACCAAGCAACCACTGAGCAGGCGCATGTCGCAACACAGATAGGCTAACTATTCAGGTACAGACTCAGCTGTCTACATTGGCAGGAACAAGCATGGAAACCATTTGTGATTTCTTACATTTCTGCCTAAATTGGTCATAAAATAGTAGTCTGATCTTCATTCACAAGACGAAACAGGGTTACATTAATACCACATTAAGGTTTATCTTTCAACAAGACAATGACCCTAAAGATAAAGCAAAATCTATAATGGAATACGGTACTTCAAAATGAAACATATCCAGGTGTTAGAATGGGCAAGTTAAAGTCCACATTTGAGAATCAGTGGAAAGATCTGAAAACGGCTGTTGACCAACATTCTCCATCTAATCTACCAAAGTTGTACTGTATCTGTTTTCCAAGGAAGGATGGGCAACAATTTCAGTCTTATAGATCGCGACATTCCCCAATAGACTTGCAGCTGTCATCGCAGCGCAGGGCGGTCCTAGAACGTATTCATTCAGGGGGACCGAATAATTTTGCATGGCCAACTTTTCAGTTTTTGAAGTATAAAATAAGATATACCGTAAATTCCGGACTTCAAGCCGCTACTTTTTTTCCACACTTTCAACACTGCGGCGTGTAATATGAAGCGGCTTTAAAAAAAATTTTTCCATCACGGGAAAAACATGGACCAATAAAATGAATGAGTCTTTCACTGAGGTCCAATGAGATTGTATGACTAATCACAACTTCCGCTCTTTTTGCCATAGCGGGGGGAAAATGTGTTACCCGGCAACAGTCGACCAATAAAATAAATGAATAGTACACAGGGGTCCAATGAAATTGTATGATTACCGGTAATCACAACTTGCTTATTTCAGTCTTTCTTCTAACCCTGATCAACATGGAGAATACCAGACGAAAAGCATATGATGCAGCTTTTAAACTAAAAGCGATCACTCTGGCAGTTAAAGAGGGAAATCGAGCTGCTGCCCGTAAACTTGGCATAGACGAGTCGATGGTGCGAAGGTGGAGGCTCCGGCAAGAAGAACTGAGCCAGTGTAAAAAGACAACCAAAGCGTTTAAAGGTTTTAAAGGTGGGCCGTCGTGGTGTTATAGATTCATGAAACGGAAAAGCCTGTCTATTAGGGCACGCACGACGTTGTGTCAGCAGCTCCCTCCCAATTACGAGGACAAATTTGCTTCGTTCCGCACATTCACACAAACAAAGATAGCGGAGAATTCCATCAGCCCAGATGAAATAATAAATATGGACGAAGACCCTCTGACATTTGATTTGCCTCTCACTCGGACTGTAATTAAAAAAGGTGACTTCTCCGTCATACTGAAAACAAGCGGCCACGAGAGAACACATTTTACCTGTGTTTTGAGCCGCGCAGCATTGGGCCTAAAGCTGCCAACGATGATCATTTTTAAGCGGCTGACTATAGAAATCATTTCATATATCTTTTCCCATTTATATGATTTGCATTATTCTATTTAAAGCCTAGTGGGCTGCAGTATTTCTCTGCGTAATTACGCAAATGCACATCAAGATCTCTCTTTGTCTGGCCTCTTATTATGTGTTTCAGCGTAATTTCGTTGTGCAAATGCATTTATCATGCTCATAAAAATATGGAGATTATTTTAACTTTAAGAAATTATGCGGTTTTTTTCTGCGGGGGGTTCAGCGGGGGACCGCGTCAGCCGCCTCACCCGGAGGCGCTCCACGGCGGCAGGGACGCAGAAGCAAACCCCCGCCTACTCATTGGCCAGCGGTTTATAGTACGGTGCGGCGCATATAATTACAAAGTTGATTTTTCTTCATAAATCTGAGCATGCGGCTCTTAATCAGGTGCGGTCTGTAGCCCGGAATTTACGGTACATTTCTTTGCACGTCATGATTGTGTCACACTTGGACCTGACTCTTAACAAAAATAAAAAAAATCAAAAAAAATCAAATTTGATATCTTTATGTTTGAAACCTGAAATGTGGCAAAAGGACAAAAAATTCCAGGGGAGCCAAAATGTTCGCAAGCCACTCTTTGTGTTCTCTTGTGGCGCTCCGTCAATTGTTACATATCAACATGCACCCCACGTCCACTAGTGTACAGTTTTGATGTATTTTTGCAACCTGTTGCAGTCAGCAGCAATGAGCAGTCGTGCCCGTTGAGATATTCCATGGCTGTGATGCGGGTGTAGCGAGGGTTGCCATTGTAGAAGTAGTCCAACCTCTCGCCCTTCTCCCAGTCCCAAAAGCTAGAACAGACAGAACAAAAACGCGTCAGTCCGAAGGCTTGACCATTTGCTTTGGTGTTGCGCGTGTTTCGTGCTTGGTCAAACCAGATGCTATCCTTGTCAGCGACAGCTATGCAGGTGTTGAAAGGGTGGAACTTGACGACAGAGGGAACGCCGGGATTGCGATTGATGAATATTTGATCGTCCAGTCGAGAAACACCTGGAAGAAAGGGGACGAGAGCGGATGATGCAAATCCTATCGTTCTTTTTCACAGGATCCAAAATGATTTCAATCTTCACATTAGATGATGCTGTATTTTCTCTGTTTCGTGGAGGATGTACTGGATGAGTCAGACGGTGCACAGATCATCGGTAAAATACCGTGTTGATTCATCATTTTCACGTTTCTTTGCATAGATTCATGAAAAAAAAAATCAAACCACAAACTGGGTAAATTACGGGCTTCCATGGTTTTGGTACTTAAATGTACATCTAAACAGATCTCAAGACACGAAAACACATATGAAACCATTTGAATAAATTACGTAAGATGAATTGTAGAAAATATTACATATGGGATTTTAATGTGAAGATTGCTAGTTCTCCCATGCGTGAAAAATGGTGGTTATGTACTATGATGCTAACAGTGACTATATATTTGGAAGAGGGAAAACAAACCCTCAGGGCAATTTGGTCTGCCAATCTACACCGAACAAACGATAAATATAACTTTTTTTGGGGGGGGGGGGTCCGGTTTCCTCCCACATTCCAAAAACATGCATGGCAGGCTGATTGAATACTCTAAATTGCCCCAAGGTGTGAGTATGAGCGCGGATGGTTGTTCGTCCCTGTGTGCCCTGTGATTGGCTGGCAACCGGTTCAGGGTGTCCCCCGCCTACAGCCCGAACACAGCTGGGATAGGCTCCAGCACCCTCCGCGACCCTTTTGAGGATAAAGCGGATCGGAGAATGGATGGATGTACTCAAAGATCTGAGATTTATTCTGTGGCCACAAGGTTTTGGTTTTTTTTCCCCAATGCTGAACACACAAACTTGCCTAAATCTGTTCTGAGCACTCTTTTGCAGAGATAATCCATGTGGCCTTATCTGATAGAAGTTAGGGCTGGCCTACTGCCTCATGGTTGGATCGGCACAGCCGGTGCATATGTCCATTGTGGGGCTATAAATTCTGCATGTGGCAGCAACTTCTGATCACATGCCTGGGGTTATTTTGATAAATGTTGAAGATATTCCAACGCTCTCCAGTGACGGTTATGATCTTAATACAGATCTTTTTTTTGACTGGTCTCTCCTATCAAAGGAGCATATTGCTGCCTCCTACGCTGATACAAATACATCTCTGAGTAATATTGTCTTCCCAGTGATGCAATTATGTGCAGTGATGTAAACTGTAATGACTGGAACCAGAGGGAAGACATTTCCTCTGTGAATGGTCATGTTGGTCAGAGTTTTGTATGAAAGAGGGACACCCTATTTCAAACAGAAAATTAAGAGGGGTAATATGAGGCCAGGCTGGAATAAGTATGTGGCTGGGTATCACGAGGAAGCAAAATTAGCTTTTAAATATAAGTGGTGCTTGGTAGACCAAGGCAAGGGCCCCAAAGAAATGTGCTAATGCACTGTAGGAATAGGCTGTCAGATTTATTTGTAAAAATGAACAAGCTATGAGGTCTGACTCTTTGGCTGAGAAGGTTATGAGTCGCAAGATGACTGATTTCTGGAAGGAGGTGAACTGCAGACGGTAACGCTCAGGCGTTATTGCCGAGCTGTGGAGACAGCACCGCAGCACCTTATTTAATCGCGTTAAAAATTATATTTTTGGTGATTGATAATGTTGAGTGTGTTGGTTTCTGTGACAGGTGTTAAGGAAAATAGTTGAGGTTTTTGGTGGGGCCAACAGCCTTTTATCTCACAGAATAGATTCAGGTCTACACTTAACAGCAGCCAAACCCCATCTCCGCATTCAGAGCCACAAAAAGAACAAACTGTAGCAAGGTGACCGTTTTTCACTTACTTGAGGATCATTAATGTGATGTCTTCATGAATCAACCATAAAGTGGAAGAAACAATTTTTGCCTCCAAAATTCTCTTTTTTCACGACAGTGCTTCGAAGATAAATTGTATTATTCTTTCAATCATGAATGGTTTATTTGTAACTTTGAATGAAGCGAAACGTTCTTGGGTCGACCCTCCCTTGTCACTCTGCCCACCCTCACCTTTTTTAACTAACCTTGCGGCCCAAGTCAAATGCCATTTTTATATACATACAGTATATATATATATATATATATATATATATATACAGGTATATGTATAGTCATGTCGCGGGCCGCTGAAAAATGGATGTCGGGCCGTAAATGGCCCCCGGCCGAGCCACAGTTTGGATACCACTGGCTTAAATGCGTGCTGAGGGAGGCGGGAATCACACGTCACGTGCTTGCTGCGCAAGTCACGCGGTGCAGTCAGAATACAGTAATCCCTCGTTTATCGCGGTTAATGGGGACCAAAACCACCCGTGATAAACGAAAATACGCGAAGTAGCGACCAACAAACATATACAGTGATCCCTCGCTACTTCGCGGTTCGTTTATCGCGGGTTCAGTGCATCGCTTTTTTCAGACATATTAAAAAATAATAATTTTTTTTTACATGGAGTAGAGTACTGTATATGTTGCTCTATGTGACTCGCTGTTGTTTTGCAGCTTCTCGCGGACCGTTTGCGGACTTAAAAAAAACATTTTTACCTGTTTATGTTAATTGGATGCTACTTCGCGGATTTTCGTTTGTCGCGGGTGGTTTTGGTCCCCATTAACCGCGATAAACGAGGGATTACTGTACAGGTAAAAAAAAATAAAAAATAAAAAAAATTTAAAGTCCGCAAACGGTCCGTAAGAAGTTGCAAAACAACAGCGAGTCACATAGAGCAACATATACAGTACTGTACTCCATGTATATGAAAAAAAAAACATGAATATGTTTGAAAAAATCCGCGATGCACTGAAGCTGCGGTAAACGAACCGCGAAGTAGCGAGGGATCACTGTACATAGCATTTTCATGTGAAAACTAACTCATACATGTACCTGCAACTTGTCACACAAAGACGTCTCCAGAACAGTTTTTTTTCTCCCAACAACTGACCCCTCGCTATGTTGCTTTGCTGTCTCATCTGCATTCAGTCATTGGCATCTTGCATTAGTTTCATTTGCGCCAAATGAGCACCCCCCAAAAGAGAGAATGGACCACATACAGATAGAACCGAAACATTTTGAAAGGAGAAGTGCCAAGAAAAGTAGAACTGACATAAACTGAATTCAGTGTCATGTTGTCATAGCAACAACACGTTTAGCCAGTCTATCCTAGACACACTAACTCATTCAATCACAGCCATTTTCACTGGAGCCACCAATCCCAGCGTTTTACTGGATTTTGACTGATCTTGCATGGCCCACAGAATATCTGGTTCTAATGCTATATAAACATGGAGCCTACCAAAATAAAGTTTGGACTCTCTTATTTCAGCAGGAAAAAAAACATCTGTTTCTATCTTTTTCCATTCTTCAGCAATCGGCATTACAAAATGGCTAAGTTTCATGGAAAGAGCGATTCCTGGGCAAAAAACGGAGAAAAGGAGCTTTTTGTAAAAGCATGCATTTCAATCACGTGAGGCACCACTGCCGCCTACTGGCCACTTTTTTTACATGATTTATAATGCAAACGGCTTATTCTCGTTCACATTGCATCAGACCCTCTTCCTCTCTATGGCACAAAAAAAAAAAAAAGACGTAGACGTATAAGTACGTCTTTGGTAGGCGGGGCCTAATTTTAAAAAGACGTACAAGTACATCTTGTGGCATGAAAGAGTTAAGTATACTCTTGAGGCCTCCAGAAAAAGATGAAGAAGAATAATGAAAAATCTGTGATGAATTCATTCTAGATGCTGCTGGGGCTGAATTGTGTAGCCTGAGGCAGAAGCAGATGCATGAGTTTAAAAAATCATCTCCAAGGACTTTTGGTTGTGGAGTTTGATGTTCATGAGCAATGACAAAATACAAATTCCCTTCAGGACTTTCATACACTTTGATTACATATGTATTTTTTTTCATCACAAAAAAATAAAAAATAAAATAAAGTAAGGGTCAGATCAGATTTTTAAGTTTACAGTGTTATTTCGCTCTCCTCTTTGCTCTCCCAATCTTGCTTCCTCACATTGTTTCTCCTTCCGTCTGAGGCACCCTACCCTTCCTCCTCCTCCTCCTCCTCCTCTGATGCCTCTCATCTTATTTCTCTCTGAGGGGGGAATAGACTGAATGAGGGCAACCCGACAAACAATGAGGATGGGGCAAGAATTCCCTTTTTTGTTGTTGTTTTTTTTTTTTTGGAAGCAGGTATTCAGCAAGAGAAGCTGGAATGAGCCTCAGCTGTGACATCAATCGAATAATAACTTTGTGAGGATAGGGGCTATAACAGTGACGTAGGAGTTGTTCGTCATTTTGTGTGTGTGTGTGTGTGTGTGTGTGTGCGTGTGTGTGTGAGTGTGTGTGTGTGTATGTGTGCCACTTGCCGGGGATAGTCACACCTCAGACACATTCATGTATATATGTGTGGAGTCCTCTGACTCATGGGTGATTTTGGCTGTGAGAGGATTCTATACCTGACGGTCTCTCTCAAGGGTAGATTCAGGTATGACTCGCATCTGATAGTTACCAATCAATGAAAATGGAATAACTGTGACCAAAAAAATAAATTAAAAAAATTAAGCATAGAGGGTAACAGGATTTTTCCAGTGATAGATGATGAATACGCATGGATATGCTTTGTAATTAGTCTGAGTCAGGTTTCAAAATGGGTGAGACAATGGAACAAGTCATGCAAAGAAAAATCATACTTTTCTTAATTATTCTCACTCCATTTGTTCTGCTCATTCTACAACTTGACTCCGATCATCACACTTGATCTTTGCTGCTCGGACAGGTGCTTGGTCACCTCGCTCACCTAACTTTGATTGTGCAGTTTGATTTGGTTAAGAGGCCATAACTACCGATCGTTAAGAATCAGGGACTAGATTTTTCATAATTGTGCTATTTGGATCATTAAGTGAAGCAAACAGAACTGGACTCCAGTCAGATGTACAATGATCAAGGAAGTCCTGAGTTCCATTTCAAGTCAAAATACGTTGGACTTGAAATACAAACATTAAGTCTTTACGTGACCACATAACTCAAAACACTTGTATCTCAAATCATCTTTCCGGGTTGAAATGAATGGAAATGCCATTATTCCATTCCAACCTCCCACCTCAAAAACAGACAAATTTTGTGTTTGGGCTTTTTAAAAAATAGAAAAATAGCCCTCTATATTTTTTTACTTTATAAAAGCAGAGTAATGAGACATGTGAGTAGAATGTGAAGTACTAAACAGTTTGTCCATCATAATTTATTGCAGCAATCCAATTCTTTGCGCTGTTCCTTCTGATGTGCCTGCATTGGCCAACAGGATGCAGTGTAATACAGTCAGGTCGACACAAACGCAGAATAATAGCATCTGGCTTCTACTAGTACTGGAATTGACTCAGTAACATACTGTTAGGTTCGTTTTTTTTTTTCAGAGAGGATAAAGAATATATGATTATCTGTCTACATGTGTTGCCCCCACAGGTTGTGTTCAAAGATCCTTTGCTTCTAAAAGCACAACCAAACCATGTGCGTTATCGTGGCAATAGTGTCTTCCATTCTTTGTTAGCTTTAAGCTAAGCAGACTTTCACAAGGCAAAGCTATGTGGTTGTTTTAAATACGCGTTTAATTCTCTGGTTAGTGGTCTGTTTAGTTTGGCAGTAAATGTTAGCTGAGAGTAGGGCTGGGCAACTATGGAAGTAATAATCATGAATATTTTGATTGCTATTGGAATAATAACAATTATTTGTTTATCTCAAAACTGGGTATTTACTCCACTCCCAAAACTCATAAATACTCTGTTAAGTTACCAGTGTAATTGTTTGTGTCCAACTAATCATTTTGATCTTTTAACAGATTTTCCCAAAAATTCTGAAATTTGTAATATGTATATTTTAATATGCGAAGATCTTCACATTTTTTTCAATATTTATCTATCCATCCATCCATTATCAGATCCACTTATTCTGACGAGGGATGCGGGAGTGCTGGAGCCTATCGCAGCTGTCTTTGGGCAGTAGGCGGGGTACGCCCTGAACTGGTCGCCAACCAATCGGAGGGAATATTTATTTTTCATTTCCCCTCTTTTTGATGGACAACAAAAATTCAATATTCAATAGCGGGGGCTCCACTGTATCATGTCACCTTTAAAATCTTTTCTATCCCCGCAATACTGTATTGTCTCAACTAGACTCCTGAAGGTGAGTGATTATAATGGACGAGCAATAAGATTGGACCCTGGAATATTGTGATCAGTCTTGCCTGTGAAAAAACATGAAATATCAGCTTTATCTTTCTCCCGGATGCTCATCCTGAAAGCTTGTGGAAATGGTTTGTCATTCACTTGTCCATTTTTCATTTCTAGCCAAGATCCGTCACTGTAAATCAGGGGTGCCCAAACATTTTGGATTGAAGATCTACTTTTCGATCAACTAACCTCCCGGGATCTACCCTTACCGGCGTGCGCATGTGCATGCGCACACACGCACGCGCACACACACACACACACACGCACACGCACACGCACACGCGCACGCCATGATGAGAAACAGCCTGAAACGGAGGCATGCGATGCACTTTTGCAGCCTGTTAACTATCGTAGCTCACACGTACCGTTTTAAAGTGCTTCCCTGGGCCCTCCTAGATTCCTATTCTTTGCCCGTGCCCTCGGTGAATTGTACACGATGCAAACTCTGAATGAGAATCATGACGATAAAAGATAGAGCGCAACAGCTCTGATCACAAGCTGCAATTGCAAACTGCTGAGCGCTAACAACTTCCGGTGACGTAATCACGCACCACCGTAAATTTAAGATTTACCTGCTTTATTTTATTTTTTAAATATTTTTTTTAGTGAAAATGAGACTGATAAGATGATTAGGGTGCAGTGTATATTAACACAAAAAATATATTACTAACATGTACAAAGACACACAAATGGTTGTTAGTTTTTTTTCTCCTCGACACTCCTCGGATCTACTTGGGACCTGTCTTAGATCTACCGGTAGATCAGGATCGACCTAATGGGCACCCCTGCTGTAAATAGTTTCCTAACATTCACAATGCGAATGTTCTTCCAAATAGGGAGAGGAAGAAAATATCTCGTCTTGCAAGAGCACTACCTTATTTCATTTCCTTATATTAAAGGATATTACAGGGCCTAATTGCACTTAATGGGCCACAAGACAGCAGATTTCACACGTAACTTGGTGCTTTGTTCACACATTAATGGCTTTGAATTATCTTGTCATTCAGATAAGCGTTTTGTTATGTATGAGATACCAAGCTTTGTAATGACAATACATTTCTCTCATAAAAACAATGGATTAGCTAAATGTGAGGTGAAACGGATTCATTTGTGAGTGATTGCGTGAGAAAAACTGACCTCTTTGTGTGATGCTTCTGCTTTGCCTTTTGACGCGAGCATTCCGGAGAAATCTCCACTGCCGCTCCATCCTCACCTGACTCTGCAAGTCATGTTCCTCTGGGATCTGGCATTATGAATACAAACGCAAGGAGTGAGACATGACACATTTGTGTGAAAGAACATGAGCTCTCACATGCTAAAATGCAAATAAGTCTTCGCAGTGAGAGGGTGAAGTTATTTTGTGTCACGAAACTCTTTTTACAACCCTCATTTATTACTTGAGTAGATACCAGTACCAGATATAAAGTACCTATTAACATTATGTGACCTACAAAGGTGGCTATGCACTCCGGTCTATGTGGAGGCAGCACCTATGAGCTGGTTTGTAAACTCATTCAGTACCAGCCAATTCTAGACCAAGTCTGAAAAGACGTTTAAAAACGTCTTTGGGAGTGACTGAGTTAAGAGCTTATTCACTGTATACCATATTGGAACGATCCAAAAATGTTGCCATATTGGCACAATTTCTGGTCCATGTGTCATCATCAAACATGTGCGACCGCTTGTCCTTAAGTACTCAGATGAAAAGGCAGGAGAAAATGGATTGATGGATGGATGGAGGTGGAGGAGGGAGGGAGGGAGGCAGGGAGGGATGGATGGATGGAGGAAGGGATGGTGGAACGCTGCTTCACAGAAAAATTTGGTGGACAAGGTAAAGAATTTTGGGAGGACTACAACATTGCTTATAATAAAACTCTTGGAGAAGTGAATGCTAAGATAATCTAGAAGCAGCTAGCATTCCCTACACAACAGCTATAAACTGCATATATATAATATTCAAAATTACATCAGAACATAGTGAGGTCCAGACGTATGCAGACCATAACTGAGGTTTTATGATTCTTCACTTCACAAACCACCGCAATGAATTGATAATAAAAGTCGTGAATGACATGAAGATTCATAGGTGCATCGGTGCAACAAAAACATATTTGGACAAAGTGTACTATCCATTGCAGGCAATGACTGTCTTAAACCCTTCATCAAATTTCAGACATCATCAAATTTGGAGTTTCTTCACTGGATCTGCTCGCCTGGCCTTCAAGATACAGCAATTAAGACTTTTTTTTTTTGTGAGTTTTGCTGCTTTCACTCTTTTCTCCGGTGAGTGAAAAGCATTTTCTATAAGGGTGAATTGGCCATTGAAATGGGTTCCTTTTATTTGCACACTGAAAGCTTGAGAAAAAGCAATTGCAGAGTGAATTTTCCATGTTCACTGACACAGAGGTTAAAACGACTAGATCATTTGTTCAGAGATAGAATCACAAATGCATGTAGGTTTTTTTTTCTTTTTTAAACTATTACTTTGCACTATTCCTTCTAAGCATTAGTGTCACATTCAGGTCATAACACATTCTCACACTAAAGCCATGCTTCAAATGATTATTTTATACACTGACAAAGTAAAAGAAAAAAAAATCAAGAGTATAATTTAAGGGTGCAACAGAGAGACACAACAGAGTAGTTTTTGAGTGGCAACTGAGATTTCAAAATTCCATACTTTTTCCACATCCTTCTTGCAAGACCTCTGTTTAGAAAAAAAAAATCAAATAATTTGGGACATTTGAATGGATCATTCGGATTCTTTATACACCGCTATTTTGCCAAATAATTGTTTGTGCCTGCTGAGGTGTACAATTATCCAGGCAAGGCAAGTTAGGGCAGCTTTATTCACATAGCACATTTGAATTGAAAGTGTTTGGTCGTGCGCGGTGACGTGCATTGCTGTTGGAAGAGAAACTGGATGTGCTGTATTCAAGTACATCATAACAAAGTAAACAAGAGCACTGAAATCCTCGTCCACAGCCTTTCCACCCACCACTGTTTTCTTTACAATAAATGATTTCTCATTACTTTCTTCCCGCTAATGCCGACATACTATTGGAAGCCCTTGACAATCAGTTTCTATCACTGTTGAGAAACATAATTACCTTACTGTTGTTTGGGTTCATACACCAAACATCACAGGCGGGCAATAAGACTGTCTGAACAAAAAGACATGGAGCGAAGTGTGCTCCTGACACGGTGACGTGCCAACCTGTGCTCAGGTGTTCTCATGCACGCGCAAAGGATCATGTCGCCGAGTGGTGTTTTATGACAGCACTCAGAATTTTGCAGAGGCTGCGTAATCTCCTCTGCGAGTGCTTTTACTAAAAACCTTCACGCTTCATCTTTCCCATCCAATCATCTGTCTGCTTTCCTCATCTACTGCAGCCGCGTCAGACTCTGCCATCCTCCACTGCAGTGCGCATGAGCTTGACTTGACTTTCTCTAGCTGCACCATCAAGATTCATCACTACCCACCCTGGAGGTTTGGACTTTTATTTTGACGGCCAAAGTGGCCGGCTGGTTCCTGATTTAGCAGCCAAATTTGACAGGCGCCGGGTGATCAAGAATACCAAAATGTTGCTGCGACTATGGTGTGTACTAACCATAGTTGAAGCCACAATTCAGCAGTGGAGAACCCCACTGTGAAAACACTCTGTCAGGGTGCAGAAAGCCTTCAGCACTCCAAATAACACATTGCCCTCTGCCTACCTTACACCAAAATGCTGGTAACTCTATGTTTAAACAATTGTCGCAATAATAATAATTAAAAAAAAAACAACAAAAAAAAAACTAAATAGCAACAAGTAATCTTTGTCCCATACTACTCTAAATAGAAAATGATTATGCATTTCTACGGTGAGTTACGCGTGTCGTGTTGTGTAGTGTGTGGAACAGAGACAAGATTGTCGCAGGCTGCTGTTCGAAAGTGTACGAATATACAGTATAAACGACAGTTATTTTATAGAATCATTTGTGTCAGTTAACATTACATTGTTTGACAACCATTGTCGCGGGCGGTGCAAATCACTGCCAGGCGAGTGCGGTAAACTTAACCCTTGATGCTCACTTGCCTGCTATTTTATTTTTTAACAGACTGTGCATTTCTTTTCGCCTTTAATTTCAAGAATACTTTTCAGGCTGGATCAGAGTCATGTTGTCACTCACGGACATAACATTTCCCATGTACACGAGTACTGTCTCTTTGTCTTCCTTTTACCTTTATTGATCAATTCAAATCATTCTTTCTTTGCAGACCTTTATTTTGGCAAGGGTGTCTCATGTATTAAGGACATTAAAACTGACAGAAGCTCAATATTATATGACAAACGTTACAGCTGCTGCACATGGTACATCATTCCTTTAATCTTTAATTACTCTCGGCAGCATATTAAGTCATGGAAGTCAAGGAGTTCAATTATTCAGCAAAGCCATCGTGTAAAGCCACCAGGCACTTTCTCACATTGTGGCCGGTCCCTACGCTATTGTCTTTGGGAGAACTTACCAGAATATCTTTCAAAGGATTTTAATAAGAGGACTCATGTCAAGAGGTGACTCAGGTGCCTCTCACACGATGGCTAAATACAGTATATGACAAATGCATATTCCCGTATTGGGCCAAATATAAGACAGTGTTTTTTGCATTGAAATAAGACTGAAAAAGTGGGAGTCGTTTTATATTCAGGGTCGAGACATTATAACCATTCACGACGCTAGATGGCGCCAGATATCATTGAAGCGAATGCTGAACTTGACTCCCCAGGCCAAAGTGAACCCGTCACGAAGAAAAAAAAATAAAAATAGCGGTAGCACGAAGAAGAAAAATAAAAAATTGCGGTAAGAAAGAAAAGAGAAAGAAATAATAGAAGAGATATCATAAAATGGAGAAACGTAGCGACAATCTGGAAAAAAGTGGGTCGAAGATCGGCCAGGTTAACCGGCAGCTGAGGAGAAGTCATGATGTAATTTACATTTCAAAAACCAGAAGCCATTCATTTACCAATGTGATTGCACTTTAGTTTACATATTTAAATGTTCAGATATTAAGATTTGAATGAGGCAAAATAACATGTTTTTTCTCTCAAATATATTGTTTTAATCATTTGTTTCAATTGTACTGTAATTATTTTCTGGATAAAAATTTATTTGGTGTTCAAAAAGTGTTTTTTCACACTTGAGTCTTGAAAAAGAGGGGGTCGTCTTATAATCAGGGCCGTCTTATAATCGGGCCAATACGGTAATAATTGATTTATTGATTACCTGTCATGTTTGAAGTTGTGTGGCACACAAGTGGAACATTTACAAAAACTAAATCATTCGCCACATCCCATTCAAGTAACAACCTGGAGTTCATCCTGGCATATAGCCGACGTGTATTGTAAGACAGGCCATAAGGAGAGGCAAAAAATGTGACAAAAAGATAAAGGTGAGCAGTAAACAGCGGCGGCACTACCTTTGTGACAGGCTGAGCAAAGTATTTGGCACTCCAATCACATAGACCCGTTTGCAGGGCGGCACTGATGAAGTTTCTGTGACCACACAGCTCGTCTCCCTCCTCAGCGGCCTGAACCAACAAACAAACAAACAAATTGAAAACCATATAAGCATAGCATGCAAAGTTTCAAATACACCCAGAAAATAGATGACTCATCGACCTGCTCAGGTCCCTTGTCAAACATTTTACGAGTGCGGGGAAATTGATGGGAATGGGGCGCCTGTCCTCCAAGTGTGGGCGTGTAAGGGGGCCGTGTGGGAGCTTGATCTCTGGTAGGGGGCTTGGGAACCTCATTGGTCAGACTTGAACTGCTGGTGCTGGGCATGGGAGGGGAGCCACTAAAGGGAAACAGAATGTAAAGTCAAGTCAACAAGAAGTTTCTGTTTTTGTTGACCGTCGGGTTGCTGCCATTCCTTGAAGTCAAACTGTATGCTCCAGTTTACTGCGGTTTCACGCTGTGTTCCTCACCCTGCCTGATGGATATGCGTGCCTTTGCTGGTGGGGCTGGCTGGAGCTGACTGGGTGAGAGACCCAGAGTCCAAAATTCTCTGAGGGCGAGCATTCATCATTGCCTGTGGAGAAATCACATAATAGAGGCTTTGGTTACCATTATTCATCAGGTTTCAGCAATTGCAATCGTGGAGAAACAAGCAACAAAATGTAATAATTTGATCGCAAATAAGCAAAAAGAGGCCAGTTAACATTATAACTGAATCACACCAAGTTTGGAAATTGACGCCTTGGCAACACGACTGGCTCAAGTCCAGTGCATAAGAACCACTTTACGCTCCGTCTGAAGCACCATCATCATGTCAAAGCTACTGGCATTTGCTTCTGCCACAATAATGATCGGTAAAGTTGTTTATGTGGGGACGGGGGCTCTCACCAAAGGGCCACATCACTACACAAATTGACAAGTGTAATTCTGTTTGGTCATAAAACGCTGTGTCCACAAGCACCAAGGCAATGGACCTCATGCGTGCATCTTTGGTGCAAAGGTGACATGGCACAACAGTTTCCGCTCTCAATGTTACAAGCTACTGGGAGGCCATCTGTCAAGCCAGGGATGTGTTATAGGTTTATTCGATAGTTCCGCGGTAGTATTTTTTTGAGGTCAAAATGGCATTGAACGTTATTACTTTTCCAAGACAAGGCGATATCTCCTCCAAACAACACTGCCATGTGCCGCTTTGCTGAGTGTCAACTCGGTTTGAGATGTTTTAATAAATGTCGGATCACATTGCAACAAACAAAGCACCGTGTCAAACGTTTAGATTCTTTCAATGAGGTAAATGTGGTCATCAATGTACAGGAGAAGAAACATGATGCTGTTCAATTTCTCACCACTGCAAACTAGGACAACAAAAATGATCATTACTCATTTAGTTAACAGCTCTCCGATATTGTCACTCAAAATTGAGCATTATCTTCTATGTAAAGGCAGAATTTTTGATACAGGGTCTCATTAACCCTTTCAGGGTCAGCGGTTACTACAGTGGACAGCCTATCATGTAGTCAGGTGACAGGTTATCATAATTGGTGCATGAAATGGCTAAACTGCATGTAGTTATAATGGTGTGGCCGGCGTATGCTAAAACATTCCACCCGCCGTTGTACCAGGAGCACCTGGAGTGTCGTTATCTTGATCATGGTCGGAGGGGACTTACAAATGAATCTGCAACCTTCAGGAGATGGCCACTCTACCATCTGAGACATGATGTGCGCACAAATGCTCTTTGCATTCGGAAATTAAATGCCTCCGTCCTTGTTTGCTGATGTTAATGCACCATTGTCTTCGTCAATCTGCGCACAGCGCATTATTTTAAAACTAAAAATGTGTTTTAATTGAATGAGGATTGTCAGGGGTGTAGCCCATCACATGGAAAAGGTGGTTAAAAGAGAATACCGTTTCTCAAAGGCAGTCCTGTGTATATGATTAGACTGGACGGACCAAGATTACAGATGTTGTATGGATGAAGTGCATTCCATATAATCAGTGGATGAAAGGGCAGCATCAAAGTTTGTCTTACTTTCTAGAATGTCATCTCATTAAAAAGAGCCGGTAATATAAGCTCATCCTTATTGCTGTACACGAGGGAGGTGGAAACCTAATAAAGATGGTGGAAGCAAAGTATTTCTTATGAACAGCAGAGATGGGGAAAAAAATAGTGCTGGCTGAATGTATTCAACTCGAGCAAACACATTTTACTAGCAGGCACTGCTGTTCATTTGATTTCTGTGTTAATTGGAAAATTGCAGCACCTTTATTTTGTTTGCGTGTTTGTCTAGAGGGAGGAAGAGGTAGATACTGCTTCCCTTAGCCATAAAAACATGCCAATTGCCGAGGTTAGCATTCCATTATGGAGTAATTGGAAATGGGACCAAAAAGCAACTTCTGACACTGACGTAAAACATCTTTCCTACTCTAGAAGCACAATATAGCGAGGGACACACAAATACACATTAAAAGTGACCGGATGCACTGGAGACAAGAGTAAACAATGAGTGAGTGTGTGTGAGCTGGAAACTGTGCACTGCAGAAAGCATCCCAACGTACTCTTTTCTCAAGGCGAAATCGCTCAGTATGTTGCTTGTGGGGCCCATTTGGTGAGTAAACAAAATAAATATGGCTGCATCGGTTGAAATGACATGCCATTTTCTCTCTCTTTTTTTTTTTTTAATGTGAAGTCAAGAGACCTTACTCATGCTGGTATAAATGTTACCGTGTCATCACTTTATGTTGCATGTTCATGAATTATCAATGGCTGTTGCTCGTCAAAATGCGGTAAACAACATGCTAATGCGAAGGCCGTAAGCTTTGATGGCTAACGGGCGGAAATGGGAGATGGAGGAATTACCCCATTAGCAGGAAATGGGAGATTGGGGTTGGGGGGCGGGGAAGGGAATCACTTGGAACAGCTGCTTATTGTGACGGCTTTGAGTCGCCCTTTCAACCTGCATTTTCTCACTTCCGCTCTCATTAGTTGGCGAGAAAGTCATTAGACCGAGCAAACACATTTGTGTGTGCATGCACATATAATAATATTCATAATAATACATTTTATTTATAAGCGCCTTTAAAAACACCCAAGGACACTTTACAATCAGGAACAAGAACATTAGAACAAGTGCTCTGAAAGAATACAGACAAAAAAGCAAATTATGTGTAATAAATGATTGATAGGAATATTCCCATGTTGTTATGGAAGGCCCTTTTCACTAACCAGGTCTATGGCGTTGGCCGAGGCAGAGGCTAGACAGGACCAGACATGTTGGTGAGGAAAAGTGACACGAACTGAGTAACAATAAGAACAGTTCTGCTGCATTTCAGCATGAGGAATTGGAGAGCTCAAGGCCCAAAAGTCATTATCTCCCCCTCTCATGACTATGATCATTCATTCCCCTGCCATGCAAACAAAGTGCATGCGTGTGTGTGTGACACTATATGTATGCGAGAGAGAGAAACTTTTTCATCCATCCATCCATCTTCTACCGCTTATCCGGGGCCGGGTCGCGGGGGCAACAGCTTTAGCAGGGAAGCCCAGACTTCCCTCTCCCTAGCTACTTCTTCCAGCTCTCCCCGGGGGATCCCGAGGCGTTCCCAGGCCAGCTGGGTGACATAGTCACTCCAGCGTGTCCTGGGTCTTCCTCGGGGTCTCCTCCCGGTGGGACATGCCCGGAACACCTCACCAGGGAGGCGTTCAGGAGGCATCCGAATCAGATGCCCAAGCCACCTCCTCTCGATGTGGAGGAGAAGCGGCTCGACTCTGAGCCCCTCCCGGATGACCGAGCTTCTCACCTTATCTCTAAGGGAGAGCCCGGACACCCTGCGGAGAAAACTCATTTCGGCCGCTTGTATCCGGGATCTCGTTCTTTCGGTCACGACCCATAGCTCGTGACCATAGATGAGGGTTGGAACGTAGACCGACCGGTAAATTGAGAGCTTCGCCCTTTGGCTCAGCTCCTTCTTCACCACGACAGACCGATACAACGTCCGCATCACAGCAGAGGCTGCACCAATCCGCCTGTCGATCTCTCGCTCCCTCCTGCCCTCACTCGTGAACAAGACCCCAAGATACTTGAACTCCTCCACTTGGGGCAAGATCTCTCCCCTGACCCGGAGGGGGCACTCCACCCTTTTCCGACTGAGGACCATGGTTTCAAATTTGGAGGTGCTGATTTTCATCCCAACCGCTTCACACTCGGCTGCGAAACGCTCCAGTGAGAGTTGGAGAGCCCCGTTTGAAGGAGCCAACAGCACCACATCATCTGCAAAAAGCAGGGATGCAATACTGAGGCCACCAAAACGGACGCCCTCAACGCTTCGGCTGCGCCTAGAAATTCTGTCCATAAAGATTATGAACAGAATCGGCGACAAAGGGCAGCCTTGGCGGAGTCCTACCCTCACTGGAAACGATTCCGACTTACTGCCGGCAATGCGAACCAAACTCTGACATCGGTGGTATAGTGACCGAATAGCCCGTATCAGGGGGTTCGGTACCCCATACCCACGAAGCACCCCCCACAGAACTCCCCGAGGGACACGGTCAAACGCCTTCTCCAAGTCCACAAAACACATGTAGACTGGTTGGGCGAATTCCCACATACCCTCGAGGACCCTGCTAAGGGTGTAGAGCTGGTCCACTGTTCCACGGCCGGGACGAAAACCACACTGCTCCTCCTCAATCTGAGGCTCGACTTCCTGACGGACCCTCCTCTCCAGCACCCCTGAATAGACCTTACCAGGGAGGCTGAAGAGTGTGATCCCTCTGTAGTTGGAACACACCCTCCGGTCCCCCTTTTTAAAAAGAGGGACTACCACCCCGGTCTGCCAATCCAGAGGCACTCTCCCCGTTGACCACGCGATGTTGCAGAGGCGTGTCAACCAGGACAGCCCCACAACATCCAGAGCCTTGAGGAACTCCGGGCGGATCTCATCCACCCCTGGGGCCTTGCCACCGAGGAGCTTTTTAACCACATCGGTGACTTCAACCACAGAGATAGGAGAGCCCACCTCAGGGTCCTCAGACTCTGCTTCCTCCAAGGAAGACGTGTTGGTGGAGTTGAGGAGGTCTTCGAAGTACTCTGCCCACCGGTTCACAACGTCCCGAGTCGAAGTCAGCAGTGCCCCATCCCCACTGTACACAGTGTTAGTGGTGCACTGCTTCCCCCTCCTGAGACGTCGGATGGTGGACCAGAATTTCCTCGAAGCCGTCCGGAAGTCGGCTTCCATGGCCTCACCGAACTCTTCCCACGCTCGGGTTTTTGCCTCGGCGACCACCGAAGCTGCGTTCCGCTTGGCCAGTCGATACCCGTCAGCTGCCTCTGGGGTCCCACAGGCCATAAAGGCTCGATAGGACTCCTTCTTCAGCTTGACGGCATCCCTTACTGCTGGTGTCCACCAGCGAGTACGAGGGTTGCCGCCACGACAGGCACCAACCACCTTACGGCCACAACTCAGATTGGCCGCCTCAACAATAGAGGCACGGAACATGGTCCACTCGGACTCAATGTCCCCCGTCTCCCCCGGAACATGGGAAAAGCTCTGTCGGAGGTGGGAGTTGAAACTCCTTCTGACAGGGGATTCCGCCAGACGCTCCCAACAAACCCTCACAATACGTTTGGGTCTGCCAGGACGGACCGGCATCTTCCCCCACCATCGGAGCCTACTCACCACCAGGTGGTGATCAGTTGACAGCTCCGCCCCTCTCTTCACCCGAGTGTCCAAAACATGCGGCCGCAAATACAACCACAAGGTCGATCATCGAACTACGGCCCAGGGTGTCCTGGTGCCAAGTGCACATATGGACACCCTTATGTTTGAACAAGGTGTTCGTTATGGACAGTCCGTGACGAGCACAGAAGTCCAATAATAAAACACCACTCGAGTTCTGATCGGGGGGGCCGTTCCTCCCAATCACGCCCCTCCAGGTCTCACTGTCATTGCCCACGTGAGCATTGAAGTCCCCCAGCAGAACAAGGGAGTCCCCAGCAGGAGTACTCTCCAGCACACCCTCCAAGGACTCCAAAAAGGGTGGGTATGCTGAGCTGCTGTTTGGTGCATATGCACAAACAACAGTCAGGACCCGTCCCCCCACCCGAAGGCGGAGGGAAGCAACCCTCTCATCTACCGGTGTGAACCCCAATGTACAGGCACTGAGCCGGGGGGCAATGAGCATGCCCACACCTGCTCTGCGCCTCTCACCATGAGCAACTCCAGAGTGGAAGAGAGTCCAACCCCTCTCGAGAGAACTAGTACCAGAACCCAGGCTGTGTGTGGAGGCAAGTCCGACTATATCCAGTCGGAACTTCTCTGCCTCACACTTTTTTTAACTTGGAATTCTTTCATGTGAGACTTGGCAAAAATGGATGATGTTGGGCTACAAAATAATATTCAATTCAATTCAAATGTATTTATAGAGCACTTTCGAACAGCCATCGCTGCATACAAAGTGCTGTACATGGCGCAATTTAACATATACAATAAACAGTAAAACAAATCGGGAACAAAGACGGTAGAAAGCACCGAACAGTAAAACCAAGAACAAATCTAATTCATGCTGAGTCGAATGCCAAAGAATACAAGTGAGTTTTGAGGAGGGATTTGAAGATGGGCAGCGAGGAGGCTTGCCGAATGTTCAGAGGGAGGTCATTCCAGAGAGAGGGACCAGCAACAGAAAAGGCTCGATCCCCTCTGAGCCTCAGTTTAGTTCTTGGTACTTCTAATAATGTCTCTGTGATATGAATCAATACCAATTTAGCAAATTGAATTTATGGAAATTCTGCTTTCCTACAATATTCAAATTTATTAAGAGGCATCTATAAATGAGTACATTTTTTTTATGAATCTGTTCGTTGATCACATTCAATTAGTTTTTAGGTTGGTGACAGTCCACCTGTGCGAAGAGCCTTTTGTAATATTTTACTGACCTTATCTGGCAACGAGTTCAACGAATCAGATATAATCCAACATGTGCGGCACTTCTGCTCTTTGCAGGAAGTCCGGTGAAAAACAACTCCACAAATATGGTGGAGTATCCGATGAACAGACTCGCTCAGTACTTGGTCTGGTATCACGCAGTGGGTCTCATCTGGATCAGCGAGTTCATCCTCGCCTTTCAACAGATGACCATCGCTGGTGCTGTGGTCACCTACTACTTCACACACTCAGTTTAGTTCTTGGTACTTCTAATAATGCCTGGTCCGCAGACCTGAGGCGGCGGGCAGGTGTGTAGGGGCGGATGAGCTCAGAGAGGTAAGGTGGCGCGAGGTCATTTAGAGATTTGAAAACAAATAAGAGGATCTTGAAAATAACTCTAAAATGAATGGGGAGCCAGTGAAGGGATGCCAGAGTAGGCGTTATGTGCTCCCTCTTACGAGTACCAGTCAAGAGGCGGGCGGCGGCATTCTGGACCAGCTGAAGGCACTTAATGGAGGACTGGCTGACTCCAAAGTAAAGGGAATTGCAGTAATCGAGCCGGGATGTGACAAAGGCATGAATTACTGTCTCAAAGTGTTCATGAGAGAGGAGAGGTTTTACTTTGGCCAGCTGTCTAACGTGAAAGAAGCTGGATTTAACAATGGCACCAATTTGCAGGTCAAGTTTGAAATCACTGTCCAGTTTAAGGCCCAAGTTTGAGACTGTTGACTTAAGATAAGGAGACAGGGTGGGATGTACAAGGGCCACTGGGACCAAACAGTATCACCTCTCTCTTATTTTCATTGAAATTCAAGAAATTTTGTGCCATCCAGGTTTTGATTTCTTCCAGGCAGGATAAAAGTGGCCTCAATGAGAAAGCGTCTTTTTTGCTCAGTGGGACATAGATCTGGCAGTCATCTGCATAGCAGTGGAAGGGAATACCATGTTTCCTTAAGATGGAACCCAGTGGGAGCAGATACAGCGAGAACAGCAGAGGTCCCAGAATTGAGCCCTGTGGAACACCACATGACAGGGGAGCAGTGCGTGACTCAGAGCAGCCAAGGCTGACACAAAAGGTTCTGTCAGCTAAATAGGACCTAAACCAATCAAGAGCACTACCGCCAATGCCCACCAAGTGCTGCAAATGAGTCAGCAGAATACTGGGATCCACTGTATCAAATGCTGCAGTTAAGTCCAATAGAACTAGACACACGTGGTCTCCAGTGTCATTTGCCAGGAGGATGTCATTAGAAACGCGTAACAGGGCTGACTCCGTGCTATGCATCGTCTTGAAACCTGACTGGAAGACCTCCAAGATGTTATGTTCATCCAAGAAAAATTTCAACTGCATGTGCACCACTTTTTCCAGAATTTTGGAAATGAAAGGCAGTTTGGAAATGGGCCTGAAATTTGACAGCACATCTGGATCAAGACCAGGTTTCTTGATCAAGGGTTGGACCACACCATGTTTAAACTGTTGGGGAACTATACCAGAAGAGAGGCTGCTGTTGATGATATCCAAGACCGATGTGCCAACACTCGGGAGAACCTCCTGAAAGAAGTGCGGGGGAAGAGAGTCGCAGGGGGAGCCAGATGGCTTCGTCTGGCGAACTACATCCTCCAAAAGCGTCAAGGACACAGTCTCAAAAGAATTTAGCACAGCTGAACACGGAACATGGACAGAGGGGTCGGGTGCGGTATTTGAGACCGGAGTCCTAGCTGTAGAGACCTTATCAATGAAGAACTGAAGAAATCTGGTGCACATCTCGGGTGAAGAATCCGAGCAAGTAGGCAGAGGGGGTTTGAGTACAGAATCTATCGTTTTAAATAGTGCACGCGGGTTGTGACGGTTCGCTTGAATAAGGTCCGACAGATATTCTCTTTTGGCCTCTTTTACTGTGAGCTGGTAGTTACGCCAGCAGTCTTTCCAGATTTGGTAAGAGACCTGCAATTTGTCTTTTTTCCACTTGCGTTCGGCTTTGCGACACCTGTGCCTAGCTGCGCGAGTTCTGTCGGTAAACCAAGGCTCGGGTTTAGGTTTTAGGATCACAGTTTTTGAAGGAGCCACCAAATCCAGGATGGCACGGCATGATGAATTGAATAATACATGTTAAACCAGAGAAAGAACAAGAAAAACACCACGCACATCTGAAAAGACCAGGAAAAGAAGCATTTTACCCAAATGTGATAGGGCAGAACAACTAAGCTATTAAAAAGGATTTAATGCTTTCATCATTTGGGAGCAAGTAAATTCTAATTGACAACCTTGTTCTCGTTGTCAGAAATCAATAAAGTTCAAGCCGAACTAAAAGGTCACACAAACACTTGTGAACTTGACTGTATGTTGTAGTTACATGATCTTTGATGAACTCAGTGCTGCAATCATAAGGAGAAAAGATTCAGTGCCGGTGAGAGTTTCCTGCATTCCATGAATTTCTGTTTACGACTTTTGTCCATACACAAATGCTGTCCTTCAAAACAGAGCCTTAAAAACAAAAACAAAGAAAAAACGAAAAAAAAGAACACAAAACCAATTCCCAAAAGACTCAAATCTGTCTACCACCTTCTTTGTACAAAAAAATAAAAAAATAAATAAAAAAAGCACAGCAGAAAATGTCTTATGATTTTATCGCATTACGTGTGCCACTTTCATTTGTGCAAAGACAGATGCAATGCCTCCGGGGTTCTGTCGATACGAGGACGAGGGCTGAATATAAAGCAATATATTTTGTGATAGACACATGAACAATATCAATAGAAATTACGCTCAATATAATATTGTTTAAAAAAAATCAGGAAGCAAACCCGACCTGGCATTCTGCGTGCTGCAGGCAGAGGCTTCAGTATGACGTTTAGATTTGTGCCATCACTATATGTACATTAGAGGAAATCTGGTTCAGAAGAACGTGTTTTCAGTGCCATTTTTTGAACCTTGTCAGTCGACCCAGCGAAGAAGAAATGCATGCGCCCGGGCATGTGTGTGGCACATGTACATTCAATGAAAGTGGGGCCGGGCCGCCTAAGCTTAACTTTGTTCAAATGACCAACTAGTCACCTCAGTGCAACTTTTGTAAAAAGATGATTTTGTGCATAGTACAATAATACGATCAACACCTTCAGACGGATACGCGATGTACCGTATTTTCTACACTACAAGGCACGCCTAAAGGCATTCAATTTCCCAAAAGCTGACAGTGCGCCCTATAATCCAATGCGCTTTATATTGGGTGTCACAATCTCTTTATATTCCCCCATTGAGTAGTTTCCTTGTTAGTGTTCCGATGCCATCTAGTGGTGATTATTAGCAGGAACCAATTCTAACATAAAAGTGTTCTGCCCGACACTAATTGACGTGCATTTGCCAACACACACTAAAATAGACACCTACTTTGTGAGCTCTGCACAGCCATTATGAAATAAGGACAATACTATAAGCATAGTTAACGATTGACTAAACAAAGGAAGAAGGAGACAAGCAAGACTTCAAAGGATATTTAGCCCCTTGTGGAGGTGAGTCCACAAGGTTTGTGTACCTTTTTGTTGAATCAATTGTCTTCATAACTATTGTCTTTCATTTATTGTTTTGTAATGCCATTTGTATTTATACGTTTGTGTTTGTGACCACTTCTGCAAGGCTTTGCTCTGTATAAATAAAACTGTATCGTATTGTGTTCTCTTTAGCGTAGCACCATCTAGTGCAGAAAGCTGCTTTTACTAGAACGATATTGTGCAGCCACGCACCAGTCTAAGTGTTTGGATTTGGTCGCGAGGGAAGACAAAAGACACGAAACATGAAAAGAAGTAAACAACTTACTGGCAGTCATGCTGAATAAACACGAACTTTATTTGCACCAGACACTGAAGTGTGACCACGGTCGTGCATGACTGTCCAGTGAAAGAAACAATGTTTTGTTTCAGCATTGCATCACTGTTACGAATGACCGCTAAAGATTTGAGATCACATTTTAATTAGGGAATTGATTCTTATGATGAAACATTCGGGGGCAGGAGGGCTGCAGACACAGAGCCATTAAGACTATGGGAGAGTAGTTCAGGACTGTGGAGCGCAATGGCTCGTTTCTTTTTTTTTTTTGTTAATCACATTTTATAGTTTTTTTTTCTTCTTTTCATTGCAGTCCACTCAGGACGCCCACTGCTGAAAGGCTACTTGTCTGAAGTTAACAGAGGGAACAAATGGTGTTGGCTGTTGCAAGCAAGAAGTCATTCCTCGGCATTTGGATGAGCGGTGGCCAATAGTGGTAAATATGGCTCCTTAGGTTTTGACAACCTCTTTCCACTGCTCTGCCAAGCCTGGGGGAGTCATTGGCTTTTAATTGCGTTTTTCACAAAAGTAATGGTCTTTTTGCAGACACAAAATGCCAGCGTGCGGGAGTTGCACGTGTTCTCGAAACTGATTTTCGGAGAGAAACCATGTGGGGAAAAAAATTGGTAAAAGGTGCTGTTACACTTAATACAAGTACGGTAGCGGAAAAGTGACTTTAAACATGCACGTAAAGCAGTGAATTAAAAATGAAAACTCTTATGAACACAACAAAAGACAAAGGAAATCATTCATTCATTCATCTTACGAACCGCTTGATCCTCACTAGGGTGGCAGGGGGTGCTGGAGCCTATCCCAGCTGTCTTCGGGCAGTAGGCGGGGTACACCCCGAATTGGTTGCCAGCCAATCGCAGGGCACACTGAGACACATAACCATGCACATCCACACTCACACCTAGGGACAATTTAGAGTGTCCAATCAGCCTGCCATGCATGTTTTTGGAATGTGGGAGGAAACCGGAGCACCCAGAGAAAACCCACGCAGGCCCGGGGAGAACATGCAAACTCCACACAGGGAGGCCGGAGTTGGAATTTAACCCGGCACCTCTGCACTGTGAAGTCGATGTGCTAACCACTGGACTACCGGGCCACCCCAAAGGAAATCAAAAACAAGAAAAAAAAATGTTGAGAGAGAGACACCCACGCACGCACACACGCTCTCTCTGTCTCTCACGCGCACGCACGCGCACGCGCGCACACACACACACACACACACACACACACACACACACACACACACACGCACACACACACACACACGCACACATACAGACAAACTGTTGAACAAACAGCAGGTTCAGTTCTGTTATGGTGCTGCTTTGCTAAATCTGGCACAGTGGGTTTAAACCTGTGTGGGGTGCAAAGAATTCTCAAGCCTATGAAGGCATTTTGGAGTAAATGTGCTGCCCAGTGACAGAAAGTTGCAGGTCATGGGTCTTGCAACGGGGCGATGACACAATAACTTGGCTAATGAAAATCAAGAATTGCGAATAACAAAACATCTGAAGTGTCCTGATTAAAAAAAGCTATTGGTCCACGAAAGGTTGCAATGTACAGCCTGGAGAAGGCACTCTTCAAACCTGAGGAGGTTGGAGCACTTTGCTCAGGAATAAGTGGGCTGAAAACCACCTGTCAAAACATGCTAAAAGTCTTATCTGACCGTTGGATAAATCATTTGATTGCAGCGCTTCACTGAAAAGGTTGTGCAATAATACATTTTATCCAGGCCATTTCTATCCATTTGTAAGATCATTCAATTAACCCCCCCCCCCAAAGAGAAATAAAAAAAATCAGACTTTTCTTTTTAGATCCAGTGGGTGAAGCTCATATTCACGGTTGGTCTGCTCAATGGTCTGGAAATTACAGTATTTGTGCGTGTATTGTAAATGCTTGAGACTTGTCTGAACCAAGCGTGTGCATTATAGAAAGTTCTCTCAGCAATTAAGCCTGTTCAACAATGGTCACGGGCATCAGCCCCAATTTCCATACATTGGTACAGAACAGTACTTGAATGAATCGCTGTGTGTACACTCTGCACCAACTGAACACACACCTCGATACAACATACCTTGTATGCGATGCAGTTGAGGACCTTCATTGCCAAGTCAGACACTTCAGGAAAAGGGTCTGCAGCCAGGTGTAGGAGCACTCTCCAGATTTGAGTGTAAACACTGTTGAAAGACACTCCTAAAAATAAAAAAAAGGAAACATTTGGGCGGGTGAGTCGAACAGATTGATGGAAGTCATATGGTGCATTAAACTAAACAAGAAAAGATCACATGGACTACACTCCAGTTGTGACCCCATATAACTCCTATCCAAGTTCATTACCGCCGCAGCTAACAATCATAGACTAATCCGCAGTCATGTCATTACCAATCATGCTGCACGCCATAGTCATTTTCGAGTGCTGGAGTTATTGAATGTGTTGAGATGGCAGAGGCAAAATGACCTCCAGTGTTGGGTAATGTACATCATTAATCAAAACACAAGTACACACACGCACGCACGCAAACACGCACACACAAGGCAGTACACCCTCTCATCCACTGAGGATACATTGCTGTGACATCAATTGTAATTGTGAATACAAATGATCAGGGTGGTTTTGTCCATCACAAGCAGTCCCTGTCAGCGGTGCAGAAAAGGGAGCTGGGTTCTTTGACTTTCCTTTTATCATTTCCCCAATCCTTTTTGAGTGCTCATGTTTCCATTTTTACCATTAGATTCACTCGTGGAATTTTGCCAGTGTCTGTGGATTTCTTTCACCCCGGGGAAGCGACAATCTCATTAGGCTTTTTCTTGCTCGAGCATGTTGTGTCAATTGTAGACATACCCCATATTGCTGTTTGTAAACCATTTTGTCGCTAAATCTCTTTTTCTGTGTCAGGATAACAGTTTTCTTTCCTCTCTGCGGCGACTGCGAGGCACTGCAATCAAACCAAACCAAATCCTAATTTGTTGCCCCGTTTTTCTTCTGAATTTATGCTCTCCTTCATCCTCCCAACAAAGCAGATAATTAGGATCCACATCTCTGAACTGGCTTTTTTTCCCCACTGCGTATGCCCCTTTTATTTTGTAAAGAAAACGACAATGAGCCATACACATTCGGCAGCTTCTGAGTGTGTTGTGGCCTTGAATCATACTAATTTTCTTGTGACAGTGGCAAGAAAGGAGAGGGTGATGAAGTGCTGCAGTACACGTTGGGGATTCAATGGGGAAGAGGCGAAAAGCTGTGAAAGAAATGAAAAGGGCTCAAGACGTACAATACAATGAGATGATTTGAGGAGGAAATTGTTCAGGAAAAGAAACAGGAGTCAAAATACTGATGAGGCTTAGGAGAAGGATGTGAAAAACAAAAGGAAGTAAGAGTACTTGTAGCTGCAGAAACATGACAGTGCATTCATATAAAGTACAATTTTATTCCCATTTAAAAGTTATGCCAGGTTTACAGGTCACAAATTACAATTATAAATTCTCTATTAGACCACACAAGGGTGGATATTATTCATTGTCTCGGCCTGAACTGATCCTGGTGCCATGAAGACTTGTGCGGAGTGTAATAGATGTTCTGTTGTAAAGGTATCAACTTTGGGCTCAATTAACCACTGCACGGCTTTTCTTTCTTTTTTTTAAAGAACCTCCCCACGTGTGACGTAGGGCTGCATAAAATACATCACAAATATCATATAGCAATTTAATCTGCGAGACTTGGTAGGCTTCACAGGAGCAGTAAGCAGTGTAAGCAGCACTAAATAATGTCTACGGTGCTCTTTAAATGGAGGAGCATCGTAAATAAATGAGGCAATAGGAGGTGAAGTGTCAAAGAAAGTGTCATCTGAACAGAAAATGTCTTGAGTTAGGTCTATGTGGAGCAGGGTAGCACACTGTTGATGGGATTTCTGTTTTCTCAGAGACATTGATGTTTCCCAGGAGAACCGTCATGACTTAATCTCCTTTGATATGCAGTCACAACCGATTTGACATTTTGGGCATTTAGCGTCGCAGCGATAACCGTGCTCGCCTTGTGTAGACTTTACTGACAGGCATTTATGGATGCCAGATTGAAAATCTTAATCGATGTTATGGGATGATACAATTTGGTGAATGCGTTTATAATTTCCAGGCAACCTTTGAATTTGCTACTCGCTGGCACTTGGCAAAGGTTGCAAGATTAGCAAGAAGATCAACCATCTCACTACTATCAATAAATGTAAATGGTGTCCTCATCACCATTTGCCTTTCGCTTGCATCAGGCTACTGTTGTTGCAATATTTGTAGAGGCAAATTATAGCAAGCAGGCAAAGAAAAACACTGGACGCTTGAAAACTAAATCAATAAATCACGACTGAAACTTGGCTTCGACTCCTACAGACTTTTGTTATCCAGCTTGTTTTCTTGCAGCTCCAGCATTTATGGTTTCAATTTGTTTTAAACGGTCACTGTATAATACACGAGGCTCTTTAGGTTTTGATATATTTTAAGCTTGGTTTGCAGTGTTTAACGATGAGAATGTATGTCGCTAGACTTAAAAAAATAAAAAATCTACAGATTTTCTGCTGCGATGACGTGTAGTAAATACAACAAAGGCATTTTGGGGGTAACTATAGATGACCAGTAGTGGACAAGTGTATGTTTAACCCTTTCAGGGACAGAGGTCACTACAGTGGACAGCTTATCATGTTATCAGGTTACAGGGTGCATGAATGGGTCAAAATGACATCTTAGAAGATTAAGAGGTTGCTGCGTACTGTGAGTGCACTCTAAGGTATGACAGTACAGTACCTCAACATGCAGAGGAGCAGAAATGATGTCCCCCCCCCCCCCCGACTCTGCAACCCCGCTATATCATGTTCTTTTTGAATTTTTACTTATTTTACAGTATACTTACTGTGTTCTCTTTGCATATAGGAGAGACGAGCGACAAACGCCAATGTACTTTTCAGTTGTTTTACAAACACCGGGACAAAACACGTGAGCAAACGCAGGAACTATTGGTGAACACAGCTCAGACAACATGCCGACTCACCGTCATCGCATGCCATCCCGCCAGACCCTGGGCCTCTTAAAGGCACATGCAGTCAAAACACCTACAGTATTTTTTATTGCCAGTCTGTTAGAAGGGGAGCTTCAAGAAGTCAAAATGAGTTTGTTGGGGGACGAGTAAAATTATAAAAACATGTTTTCATTTGGCCTTTTGATATATAATAAGAATAAGAAAACCTTTATTCGTCTCACAATGGAGACATTCCCAATTTACAGCAGCAAAGTTATGAGAACAAGAAAGTAGAATAACAATTTTGTGGATTTTAAACTCTTGGATCTGGAACGGACCCCCCACATTAAACAGAGACTCATATATTCAGATTTAGATGTTAGGCAAAGAAAGTGATGACTTTTTCTTCAGTTACAACAAATGTACAACACAAATACAGTGGTAACTCTACTTACGAACATCTCTTCATACGAAATTTTCAAGTTACGATATTGCCTCTTGTTATGAAATAAATGTCAAGATAAGAAAGGTAAAAATACAGCGTGGGCTGCTACTTACAGCTCCGAGTTTCCTGAACGCAACATACTTATAGCTGCTCTGCCATTGGCTATTACCGGGCATTATCCTGGCATCCCATTGGCTAAGAGGGACCTCTACTGTATATGTCTGTGTGCAGATGGGTAGATATGTGTCGATGCAGCGTCCTCGTCATTCGCCCCTCGGGCCATGAGGTGTTCCGATAGTTTAAGGTAAATGTGAATCACCCAAAAGTGTTCACCGGTCGGCGATCGCTCACTATGCTGATGGTTGTCTTGGACATTTTCAAGGATTGTTAAAACCCGACAAAAGCAAACGTCCTTGAATCGGTTCTTTACAAAACGCTGGGCAAAAACCACTTCTGGGAGAGAACATGAGGGCAAAAAAACGATGAGGACGCAGTTAAAAGATTAATGACCACCGTTTTTATTCTTTGTTTTTTTTACATTATGCACAACTCTCATTTATTGTGCAATGATATAATTGTAACATATTTTGATGCATTTTTATGTTTTAGGAAACATTTATGTCTGAATTTTGGGGGGGCTTGGAACAGATTAGGGCATTTACATGGAAAACGCATCTCTATTTTTACTCAAATTTTCAAGTTAAGAAATCAAAGAAACCAATTAATTTCATAATTAGAGGTAGCACTGTACTGTACCGGCAACATGCGGAGGCTCAGCTGAATCAGGAAGTGTAACAGTTTTACGGTCACCTGAAGTGTAACGGTTTTTCAGTCACCCGCTAGTGGGAGGACGAGTGTTGCTTTGACTTCACTCTGTACCTGGAAAAGAACTTTCAGAGCCTCAGGTGGCTGACAGGGTCGACCCTTGTGCGTCCACTGCTCGCCTGTCCTTTTGACAGCAGCAGACTCTTTTTACAGTCATTCTTTTCTCGGAAGAGCAGATCCTCCCTCGGTCACTGCCCTTGAGTGAGGTGTTCCACCCCTTTCACGAGCAACCCGATGCTTTGCCGCAATAACCAAAGGGCTTCTTAATAAAACATGCAGAGAATCCATACCAAAAGATTGATGATGTTAATTTCATTTCACTCATTACAAAACAGTGCTTGCAGCACTTTATCACCCCCTGTGTTCACCAAGCATAAAGATGTGGAAAATTAGCTGGCTATAATTTCAAAATGAATTAGGATATAAGTGGGGCTTCCCTTTCTTTGTTGGTCTTCTCTGCAAATAACCAACATTAATTCTCTTGCATTCATGTTTGTAATTGGTTGGTAATGTTTAGTGACTTGTGAGTGGCACAGCTGTTACCTATGAGGGAATTGAGTGACGAATACGACGACACCCGTCGCATTTTGTCAATGGTCTCGAAGGAGAGAATGTACTCTTCATTGTCGGGGCTTCCCAGGGTACTGCTGGCGCTACTACTGGTGCTCAGGTTTCCCGGTGAAAAGGCTGCCGGTCCACCTGAATGATAGGTAGGACAAAAATATAGACATCATTCACTTACTCAATTACTTTCACTCATTCATACACATTCAATTCGTCAAAAGAGAGTAAAATCCTCTCCAAGGCTAAAATATTCAGAGATTGAAGTCTTTAAATACAGAGATGATAGACCTCAGGGCAGCAGAGAATGTTCTTGTTTTTAAAATTCGACCCAAGACCCACCTTTATCATCTAGCTCTTACAGAATATTTATCTATTTACTTTTCTTAATTATTCTTAAGCTTTGAACTAAAACAGGGCAACCTTGAGTTATGAATGCCCCTTTTTATGTACAACTTGACTTATGTACAACATTGAAATCATTGAAAATTTACCACCATGTACTATTGCCAACTGTCTTGGCACAGACGAGCGGCTGGATATTTGTTTTAATTCTTCTTGCGGTGCATAATCATCATTGACAATGTGCGTAGCGTGTTGCTGTGATCTGAAAACTAGTGATATACTTCTGCGACTGATAGCATATGTAGTCAGACGGTCCACCTCGGCATTCTTGATCATCCAATCACAAATAACCCTTGCATTTGTGACATCGGAAAAATAATTTCATTTTCATCCCCCCAAAAAATCGGCTGAGAGTGTTTGTTATTTACTAAAATGTAGCTTCTTTTACTTGAAGGCAATGGACGGTTAATGTCGGCATAATCACAGCAAATAGCCAACCGCGCAGGTTGTTGCGAGGCGGAACTTCCACCTACGTACAGTGCATTCATCCAATCACAGATGCCAGAAGTGGCCACATTGAATAAATGCTGAAGCAGGTTCCGTGTTGACAGACACGAACTTTTGTCAAACGTAAATAAGGCGCGAAACAGTGAGAACGGCTGGCAAGCTGCTAAAGGGAGTGTTTATTCAAAGCACCTGTCATAAAGAAAGATTGGTGCTCTTATTCTCGCATTTTGTTAGCAGGCTACGTAAGTGTTGTTTTGATTTTTATTGCACAGACAAATAAGACAGCATTATCTCTTATGTCTTTGTAATGCACTTTGAGTCACTTTGCTGTTGAATTGTGCTCTCCATCTACATTTGTCTTGCCTTGACCAGCATTTGCTAGTGACAGCCCGAGTGAGGCAATCAAACGTGTAAATGATTCAACTGAATTTGAAGTGAATTAATCTTTTAAATGACAATGTGACATCCCACTACTTCTTTCTTTTTTTTTGAACAGAAAAAGGCAAGTTTCCTTGAATTGGTATGCAAAATCAACCAATGAATTAGTGAAGAAACACACATAAGAAACACTTGAATCTGATTATTTCCATGTGACTATGAAGAGAACTTTTTTCCAGTGGAGCAGCTGTCGTCCTCTCTTTTTTTCCCTCCTCTGGTAAAATTAATGAGCAACAACTAGTTATATTGTTTTTTTTAAGTGTTTTATTTCTTTACAGCCTTTACTTGTTTATTGCATATTTATTTTTAAATAAACAGTGGTAAAACAAAAAACAGGTACAACTGAAATTTGAGGGTGAAACAGATTAATTGCATTTCCATAACTTTAAATGGGAAACATTACCTTGATTTATGAACATTTCAGGTTACAAACGGGCTCACGAAACCAAAAAAGTTTGTAACAAAATGTTCCACTGTATTTATTCACTTACTTTTTAGTACTTTTGGTCTTTGATTACTATTCATTTTTATATGGAGCTTAGATTTGAATCTGACATTTATGGGTTTTTTAAATTATTTTAATTAATACAGTTATTAGTCTTATTGATGTTTATCATTTTTCATGTTTTTTTAATTGTTTATTATATTTTAGCAAGAGTCACTTATTTCGCTGTGTTTCTTCAGAGGGCGCCTTTGGCTCCGGCAACTGCGATGTACTGGGGGTTTGATGCTAGCGGTCTGGGTGCAAAGAGCTCCATGAGGTGGTGTTTTCCTCACAAGATGCTCAGTACAGTCTGTTCTTTTCGTCATTTATTCCTTTTGCACCTTTTTTATTTGTTTATTTGCATGTTTGTTTGGGTCCTTGTGGCTGGTGCGATTTTAACAATGTGAAGCACTTTGAGTTACAGTGTTTATATATGGAAAGCGCTCGACAAATAAAGTTTGATGGATTGATTCATATATTTTTTTTTCATTTCTGCACATTGATACCGTTTTTTCTATAGATGCATTTTTCATGATGCAATAAATGTGTAAATTTTCACACAAACATCTTTGTGAAAATTGCACAACTATGGAGGAGAACAGACTTGTTATTGGGGGTGGGGGGGGGGGGGGTTATAAAAACAAGGAAGATGCAACCGAAGGAGGTTTTAATTGGTTCTTCGCAGTTTCTTGTGTCATTCAGTATATTTACAGTGTGGCACAAATGTTTACCTTGACTGAAACAGCGACATTTGTCCGACATTTGGAGGCGGCTGTTTCCACATAAATTCAGGCTGTTTCAAAACAAGTTGACAACAGTTGCAGAAACACCTTCCACCTTGAATTTATATTACTGAGATGAGGCCATTTATCAAGTCTCAAAGCAGTAATCCTTATGGGATGCGATGGATGTGTGAAGACGAGGGTTTAGGACAGGACAGGATGGCTAAGCGTAGGTATTGAATTAAGGAGTAACATGACGTTAATACATGCATGGTGCATTGCGCCACTTGCTAGTGCTCATGTGAGATGGATATACTACAGGCTGGATGCCTTATAGCAGGTGTGTCAAACTCATTTTTGTTGCGGGCCACTTTGGAGTTTACGGCTTCCCTCAGAGGGCCGTTACGGCAGTGAAACAGAATTAATGTTTAATCATCACATAGTATTATTACTTGTACAGAAGAAATTGATGGATTGCTAGTTTTGAAATCAGTCAACTATTTGTTTGTTGTTTGATCTCACACACACACACACACACACACACACACACACACACACACACACACACACACACACACACACACACACATATATCCTCACAAGGGTCGCGGGGGTGCTGCCTATCCCAGCAATCTTTGGGCAGTAGGCGGGGGACACCCTGAACCGGTTGCCAGCCAACCGTAGGGCACACAGAGAGGAACAACCATCCACGCTAACACTCACACCTCGGGACAATTTAAAGTGTAGAACAATATAGCGTAACACACTATAGCTGCAAAGGTGGTCATAGACCAAAGAGCTCCGGAAGTCTCAAGATGACACAAATGTCTCAAAAGTGGCCACACTAGAAAAGCTGCGAAAGCTTTATTTATGCAGTTGCCGGGGCTGTACTTTTTCTTGGTTGTTTTCACGTAAATTCTGTTATTTGATGTAATGATCATTAACTGAACATCTTCACATAATCTACATAACATTGAACAGTCTTTGTTCATTTTCATTCTGCATTTTAGTGTCGGATTTAAGAAAAAGAAAATGTTAAACAATGAAATACAGTATATGTACAGGCAGCTGCTTCACATAAAACAAACAAACAAACAAATAAATAAATAGAACGTTTCCACTAGCATGCTTGCAAAAGATCGGGACCAAGCCAGGTAAGCCAAGCCAGGTAAAAAATGTTGAAGTAATCATACTGTGTGACTCTTCAACAATTTGTACTTTGTAAAAACAGCAAATAAAAATGTCTATAAATTTAAGCCAGCTTCAATCATTTTGTGCAGCAACCATACTTATTCCTTAACATTAGTCTGACTCATAAAAGTGAAATAACTCGGGCCCCCATACACCCTCTCGCCGAAACAATCTGCACACTGAAATGTCGACACAGTGATTGGAAGTGAATGAAAGAACTCTCTGCACTGTGCTTATCGATCATAAATACCGCTGCATACTGGAATGACTACTGTGAGGATGAATGTGAACTTGTGTCAACACTCAGCATCACTGACTGCTCCACTCTGGATTTATGAATGACTGGCAGCATCTGGCAGCAATATACAGAGGACGCGCACTCTAGCTTCAGCTGCTTGAATCCCGCAGCAGTGACACAAATCACAGGGCAAAGAGCTCTTTGCACATGCACCAAAACCTCTCGAGTTTCATAGTACAGTGGGACCTGTGGGTACAGCTGGAGCTTGGATTGTCTTCTATTCTATTACTTTGTAAGCCCATAGATATTCTTCAAACGTGGCTATAAATTGACAAACTGACAAAGTGAGCAAACTATCTTGAAATAACTCTTAACTCTGACCCTCATCACCCAATTAGATTAATTAGAAACTTACATTTTCTCCATGCAGGTCCTTATTAATACTCATTTAGGTTAGGTGGCACGGTAAATGACTGGTTAGCAAGACCATCTCACAGTTCACAGGTTCTGAGTTCGAATCTGGGGTCTGGTCTTCCTTGTGTGGAGTGGGCAGGTTCTCCTTGCGCCTGCGTGAGATTTCTCTGGTTACTCCAGTTTCCTCCCACATTCAAAAAACAAATCTTAGTTTTAATTGAAGACTCTCAATTGTCCCGAGGTGTGAATGTGGTGAATAAGTCTATATTTTCCCTGCAATTGCCCATTTTTGCCTCAAGTCAGCTGGGATAGGCTCCAGCACACCGGCGACCCTAATGTGGAGGAACGGATTCACTGAGGGACACTGATATAGGTTGAACATATTCTGCTTTTCTGTTGACTGCGAACCAGGTTCAAATTTTGCTGCGACCACGTTTGTTTTCAACATGACAAAATGTCCAGTACCATGGACAGCAACAATCTGATCAATCAGACAGTATTTTCTCTTGGGCTGAAATCCTCAATATCTTGATGCGACAATTGAAAATAAAACAGGACAACAGTGTAAGGAAATCTGGATCTGTAGGAGTACAATGGCACCTTTGTTTCACACTGAAATTTGAAGGTGCAATGACAAACGCACTTTTTTCAAATCAAACATTTACCATAAGTGCTTCTTTTTATTCCTCATAGTTACAGTGAAATGATTCCTCAAGTAATTCAAGCTCCTCAATTATAAATAAATAAATGCTAGAGGAATTTTTTTCTGACTTGGGTAACCGTTTATTTGGTGTGCGCTGTTGGGATGACAAGTCAAGCCAGCCGCAACAAGTGGTCTTAATATGCGTAAGGGAAACAAGCGACGAAGGCCGTTTGTACTTTGTAAAAACAGGCAACCAAAATGTCGATAAATTTATGCCAGCTTCAATCATTTTCTGTTTAAGTATATACTGTATTTTCCGCACTATAGGGCGCACCAAATAGTCTTCCATTTTCTTAAAAGCTCACGGCACACCTTAAAATCCGCTGCTCCTTGTGTATGGTCATTATGGTAATATGTCGACCCCAAGATGGCTCCTTGCTGGAGACATGCTTACAATGTTATAACTTGCTGTTGGTTCAGTGAACTGTGTCGCTGCTTTATTAAATACGTTTTTGTTGCAGCTCCGAAAAAAGGCAAGCTGTGGTGTTGTTTTTATTAAAACGCACACTTTATGAATGGTTTTCACAACCTCAACAAATACAGGTCCGCCTTTGTCCGTCTCCATGCCCTCTCTTCTTCCGTTCGACTCGCGAGGCGTTCATGACCACCTCAGAAAAACGTAAATTAACGATTCCTTCAATGAAACTACGAAAATTGAAAATAATGCATCAAAACAGAAAATCAAGCGAAGAAATAACTAAATAAATTCTATAGCCCTATTACAGAATTTATTTGGTGATTTCCTCGTTTGTGAACACAGTACACAGTCCAGTCTCCTCCAATATACTGATCGTTCTGTTGCAGCTACGCTCAAGGAAATGCCAAAATAAATTCTGTCGGGGGGGCTATAGAATTTATTTTGTGATTTTCTGTTTTGATGCATTACAGTATTTTCAATTTTCGTAGTTTCATTGAAGTAATCGTTAATTTACGTTTTTTGGAGGCAGTCATGAACGCCTCTCGAGTCGAAAGGAAGAAGAGAAGGCACGGAGACGGACAAAGAAGTACCTGTAGCTCTATCTAGTGGATGCATTGTAGATTGCGCCTTATAGTCCAGTGCGTGCAATATATGAAAAAAATGACCAAATAGGCCATTGATTGAAGGTGCGCCTCATAATCCAGTGCGCCTTTTAGTGTGGAAAATACGGTACATGAACAAACCATACATGAACATCAATGCCATGGTAGACTTTTATTTTGAAATTGGCGTTCACAGCGTGTGGCAGCATGTGTTTAATAATAATAATAATAATAATAATACATTTTATTTATAAGCGCCTTTCAAGACACCCAAGGACACTTTACAATAACAAAAAACACAAAACAATACGGGTTGAGCAGCGGCAGCCAAAATTGTAATGGATGGTAAGAATAATCGTTGGGGTAGCTAGCTTGACTTGTCTTCCCATTTGGAGGGTGGCCGGAGCCCAGTTTTGATTGTCCTCACATAGCATTATACCACCACAGATTAACACACCATCACAAAATCATGTTCAGTCTCTAATTAAAGGTTCGTTAAAGCTAGTTAAATTTTGCCGTCATTGATTACAATTGTATATGGCCCCAGTCACCGGCATTAGTGGCTCGCAGCAAGTGCCCAATATTGGCTTGACAACAGCCGTTCGACTATTTCTTGATGACAAAATGCACCCAGAAAAACACATTTTGTACATACATTGGGCAATTTGTATTAATAGTCATAGGTCTCCACCTTATAAGATGGTAAATTGTCAACGAAAAAAAGTCACACGTGGATTTTTAAACAACTTATTTACCTTAGATCCAAAGACGCATTTTACCCCCCAGAGTGTCCCAGAACCTTTCTCAGTCACTCTTGTCACATGAGACACATTTGCCCAGGAGCTTCACCACACAACAGTGCAGCCTTTGCAAACATTTTTTAAAAATACTGGGGGACGCATAGACTTATATATAGCTCTGTGCGGGGATGTCGCTCAACGGCCGGACTGTTGTCCATTACCAGCAGTGCTGCGAGTCGGTCGGAAAAACAAACAACAGAGGGGACGGGGAGCACAGTGCAGAGATTGCTGTATTTATGGCACTCACTCTCTATGGTTATTAAACTCAACTCAAGATTCTTTTTTTTTTTTTTTGCCCGCTCGCCGGTACGTATACAAAGTTTTTTTTGGAAAAAAATGTGGAATAACACGTCAGTGTGCACCATGTTTGCTGATTTTGGTCGACCCCTCGCAAATTTTTGCAATGCATTATGGAATTGTTTTTCTTAGAGTCTTCCTCAAATGTCATTATTGTTGGGCAGTTTCTAGACACACGTTATGTCTTGTTGGACCGAACATGGACTTATCTGTGTGCTGAGAATGTTGCCAAAAAAGTGCAATACCTGTACATCAATATTGAGGTGTATTTTTCAGCTCTTAGGTACGTTTACCAAGCTAAACTAAGTGATTACAACCAATCAAGCCACAGATGTAAACTGAATGGAGCCTTCCTTCAACAGGCAAAAATGAAGCTGCGCACTTACCTTTGATGCTGACATAGTTGCAGTTCTAACAGTCCATTTTTAACAAACCAGGCTTATGCTACATGTGCTGTTTTACCTCGAAAAAAATCACGACTGTGGTTCTGACGTCACTTTGCCCAGGACCCACAACCTCAGCAAATGTTTTTAGACAAGAAAATACTGTTTACTGACATGCACAATTTTAATTGAAGAAACACTTTACAATATCTAAAAAAATAAAGCAATTCATTATTAAATGAAATATTTTATTTTCTCTTGTACACATAATTGCTCTCAAACCAAGCAAAAATATACTTTATTCCAAAACGGGATTATTCCATAACATTTGAGTAGGACACTCAAATACTGCCTTAAAATATTTGAGAGTTGCAGCCCTAATTCATCCATTGACTATATTAACAAATCATACCTTAGGCTTAGACTGTAATACTGTTTACTGCCATTATTGTGTTAAAGTAGTCTGTGCAGCCACAAAACATTTGTAAAAGAGAGGATTCTACTCTCGCCTCTCTGGTATCATTTGTTTTAGTTACTCGATTAATGTCGTTAATGTTGTTGTTGCTCCAGCACCAGATTAATTTAAAAACCTCCATCAACTGTAATAGCTTAGCTCTCTTTCTGTCTCTCGAGCTATTTTTCTGCCAGTAATCCGTCACTCCTACCTTCTTCATTGAGGTTGAGGTTCTGCAGGCTTTTGTTCAGGTTACGGGCAGTGGTGACTGCACGAATGTTGGTGTAGGAGTTGACAGATCGGAGACGTGGGATGGCTGGACTGTCCCTCACTGGCGTCAAGTTACCAGGCTCTGGATTTGAGTGAATAAAAAAATAGATAGGAACATTTATTTCTCTTTACAGACAAACAATATTTCAAATTAGTTTTGTAAATAGAAGTAACGTATCACAACAACATAGAGTGAACACTTAAATGTAAGTTAGGGACAGTTTTCTTTCAAGTTACATACTCCACCAACGTTTGCAGCGAGTGCTAAATTGCACTGATGTCAAGAAAAATCTGCTCCCAACCCCTGCTCTGCTCTTTTAGCAATGACCGTAATCCTATTGTGGAGAGAGCATCATACTGAATGTCTAGTAAATGACCTGTGACCTCAAATACCCAGCCACAAATTGTATGAGATGTACGTTCAATTTTTCCAACTTGAGAGAAACCAAATAATCTATCCTTAAAAAGAAAAATACAGCCAGTCCCATTTGGACTCAGCGACCATCAATATTTTGCGGGCAATCTACTAATAAAAAAAAAAAGGGTTTCCGCCGATAAATGCAGTACAGGGCGATAATCGAAGACCTCTGACACAAAGAGTGCTGAGAGAAGACCTTGACAGATGCCTTGCATAAGACAGAGGCTACAATTGGCTTAACATGGTGCTAGATGAAACATCTATCCATTTTCTGATCCGCTTATCCTCACAAGGGTCGTGGGGCGTGGGTAAACCCTGAACTGGTTGCCAGCCAATTGCAGGGCACACAGAGACGAACCATTCGTGCTCATACTCACACCTAGAGACAAGTGAGAGTAAATAACTAACCCATGGTGCATGTTTTTGGAATGTGGGAGGAAATACGATTACCTGGAGAAAACCCACGCAGGCACGGGGAGAACATGCAAACCCCACACTGGAAGGCCGAAACCAAAACTGAACCCTGCACCTCTGCACTGTGAGGGGGAGGTGCTTACCCTTAAATTTTCAACATGCGTCCAGAGCGTGACAAAATCACTGGCTGCCTTAGAAGCAACAATCAAATGATGTCACATACAGAAAATTTAAAGAGCACCACAGCAATAAGACCACTTGCACATCTCCCTGTAAATCTATGTTAACCAGAAAAATTCCGCCTTTAAAAAGATAATGCTCAGTATTGTTTGAGACTGTTGGAGGGGTATTCATTTCACACTATGTTGATTATTGTAGTGCTATTCGGTATCATCCGAATAGCTGTTTCCAATATTTTAACTTAACTTCCAATAAATGAGGCACAAAATACCAGGAACAGCTCCCTGGATGATAGAGAGCAGTTCTACTCAACCACAATAATTAACCGTGAAAGTAACAGTGTTAATCAAAACACACCATGACAATGTTTGCACTTTGCCTCTGTGGTGGTGGTCGATGTAGAGTAAGTATATTTTCATGAATACAGTATACATTTCATACAATCTACTTAGTTGCTTCGATAGTCCATGACAGTTCAACACTGCACAAATCACCAATTGTAAGCATATAAAGTTATCATCGCTCTGAGAGTATAAATCCAAACATTAAAAACAATATCTTGATAATAAAACAATAGCACATTTCTTATACATCTCTTGTATTGGACCTCGCTCAATTGTAACTAATGTTGTGGACGGTTAAATAACAAAACACTTGAGCCCCCCAACTCTAAAGTCAAGCACTGAGTCCAGCCAAACCAAAGCTAATCATCATTAAGTTGCCCGGAAACCACCAAATGGCAAAAGCAAGGTCTTTTTCAAAGTAAGTTTCAATGGGAATAGTACGTAAAAGGAATACAGTGGACTCCCGCTGGTTGCGGGGGATCGAGTCTGGGCCGACCCATGAAAAGCAAAAATCAGCATCTAATTATAAATGCACTGAAATAAATATGTGCATCAATAAATAACCAAAAGCTTTCTGTGAAAAATGAGGGCTGGTTCCCAAACAGCAAATAACCCAAAAGAAAAAAGAAATCTGCAAGCATATAGCCAGTCTCTGTGTGACTGTGCCAAAACCGACCTTGAACGGTGTTACTGGAGGGCGTACCTGAAGTGTTGGCTGGTGATGGCACTGTATAATTTTTCTCCTCCTCCATGAACTGAAGGGCAACAGTACAGAAGTTGCTTTCGTATTGGACCACCAGGTGACTCAATGCTACCACCAACTCCTGCAAAAAATAAATATAAAATACCATATATAAACGTACATACGGTTTAAACATATTGATGATTTTCACCAGACACAAGATGGATCACAGAGGATTGTGTAATGCGCCGAGGGCCTGAAGAAAGAAGGAAGAAAGTAAGACGAAAAAGATAAGAAATAGAAATAGCAGACACTACATTGCTTGTTCACTCACTGAAAGAGATTGCGTGGGCAGTTATCAGTAGCTGGAAAAATGGTGGACATTGTATTTAAAAGATGATTTTGCACTTTAAGTAGTCCTGATAGTTTTCACCACAAAATATTTGGGAAATCACTGCAAATGCAAAATGAACTCAATTTCTCGAGCATTTTCAAAAACAACTTTATCTGAAACGAAGCGCTGTGCATAAATCGAACAAAAAAACAATTCAACACATTTTCACCCGAACGTCAACCCGCACTGAGACAGTGGAGAGGGACAAGGGCAGCAGGGCGAACGAAATGTTTGTACTGTAGGTCTAATTGCATTGTTTTAGTCCAATGTGACATGCATCTGGATTTTTTGTCATGTCAATGTAAACAGTATAATTTAGATTTTTCCAATGTGACCCAGGCCTCCTTCGTACGTTGATGTACATCGGCTATTGTATGTATCTAATGCAGGGAAGTGGAGGGAATTTCTCCATTGCGAGACTAATAAAGGATTTTTCATCTTATCTTATCTGTCCTATATGTCACTAAAGCTAACAAACGTAAATTGTTCACCAAAAATGTCGCAGTGAAAAGCAATGGGTGATGGCAGAAAACCTTCAAATGTGAGGTTTCTCTCTCTGCGGCCCGGCATCAAGTGGCCTGTGGATTGTTGCTTGGGGAGCACTGCTCTAACTAACAACGCGACAATCGGACGCCATCTTGGGGGGGGGAGCATGGAATGAGCACTTCACTGGCCTGTAAAATCCTTCGTAACAAATAAATGCAGGGAAAAAAACCCCATTGGTTTACGAAAGCACACGACCATTTCAGTCAGGTTTTGAGAGCAAGAGAAGACATTTTAACCGTTACGGTAATAGTAGGGGTGTTCACACGGGACACATTTGCATCGGTGCTGCACCGACGTATTTTGTTGCGATATATCTTACACCGGTGTAAATTTTGTGGAGCGTTCACACGTAAAAAGCTGCTTACTAAAGAGAAGCGCCTTAACCCCGGTGCAGCCCCACTTGCGTTCACACGGCAGTTTCTGCGGCCGTGCAATACGATAGTAATACGGAAATAAACCGTGCAAGCGTAAAGTGCACTCCCTATTCTCCGCCTTGTTTGTGACATATCGCAAAACCATGGTTTATACTTCTCCAGACAAATCAGCGCTGCGGTCTATCAGACACCATAAAAGGATGAGAGAGAGAAAGGAAAGATGACTTAAGTACAACAGAGCACGGAAGCAACGCATTCAATACCCATATGTACCCGGTAATCAACTCTTCTCACGCGTCGTAGCGAGTATAGCCCAGTAGCGTTCACACGTCCAATTTTATATCGCGCTGCCCCGCTAACGAGCATTTACTCCGGAGTAAATTTTTAAACCACCTCCTTGAGCAGGGTTAAATTTGCTCCGGTTTAAGCGGTTTTCAGGGGCTACACAGGTATAACTTTGTCCGTGTGAACGCTCTACGGGGGTAGCCCCGGTGCTGCACCGGAGTAGAAGTTGTGGTGTGAACACCCCCTTTGACACTTTTAAGGCTTAGAGAACCCCTCGGACTTTTGGTCTGTACAAGATTTTTGGTAGGTATTTTGCATTGAACACTTTTTTTTTCAGTTAACCAGAGGATTTCCCATGTAGCAGACAAAACCAAAGGGTTAATGAGGTATGTTGAAAATCAATTAAGTTGTTTCACTCCAATTTTTGGGGGGTTTTGAGTAACTATTGGAAATATTACACAAAATGTTCCCCAGAAAGGCATTTTTTTCCCTCACCAGACACAAAAATAAATAAATAAATATCCAGGACCCATCATCCAATTTTAAAATTCTAGCTGAGTTCTGCTCAGGTTAAATGGTAAATAGGCTGTCACTTTTCAACCACTTTGACATGGTTTGAGGTCTATGTGGGCACACGTGTATGCGTGTGTGTGCGTGTATGCGTGTCTGCGTGTGTGTAGAGCGACCTTGCGAACTACAGGACTGCCATCGTTGATGAGCTGGGCAAGCATCATGGCCACATTGTGGTCGATGGTGGTGGAGTGGTCCGTCCTCTCCGCAGAGTTTCCCACAAATGTACCGAGAGCAAAGACAGCGGCACATCTCACCTGGAGCGACACAATTATTGATTCACAGCCTTCAACTCACACTCTCGTTTAGCTTTGCTTCAGGGCCTCTGTAACCTGTTAATATTTGAAACAGCATGATAAAGCCTTTTCGAGGCAATTGCTGTGCCCAGTGCACAGAAAACCAAAATACATACTAGCCCAGAATACGGTTTTACAGCCAATTATAGTAGCTGGACTTTCCATTTCGATGATATCACGATAAAAAATGCTGGAGAATAACATTTATGGGTGCCACTTTTCAGGAATGAACCAAATGACTTTCTCTCTTATCTTTCTTTATTTATTGGATGCCTTCTCCACATTTCTTGTTCTGTGAGTGGCATTTGCTGGGAATGAGGCTACAAACAATAGTTAATAATTTGACTATATTGTTTGTTATGGTGGCGGCCCGGTAGTCGAGTGGTGAGCACGTCGACTTCACAGTGCGGAGGTACCGGGTTCAATTCCAGCTCCGGCCTTCCTGTGTGGAGTTTGCATGTTCTCCCCGGGCTTGCGTGGGTTTTCTACGGGTCCTCCGGTTTCCTCCCACATTCCAAAAACATGCATGGCAGGCTGATTGAACACTCCAAATTGTCCCGGGGTGTGAGTGTGAGCGCAGATGGTTGTTTGTCTCTGTGTGCCCTGCGATTGGCTGGCAACCGGTTCAGGGTGTCCCCCTGCCTACTGCCCGAAGACAGCTGGGAGAGGCTCCAGCACCCCCCGCGACCCTAGTGAGGTTAAAGCGGGTCAGAATATGAATGAATTAATGTTTGTTATGGAGACGAAAGGTTTCCTGCTACATCACTGCCAACTTGAGCGGAGTTTTAAGTGATGATGCAGCCTACAGATGTTTGGTGACATGGACTCAATACATGGAACGTCGACTCAAGTCAAATGCCACAACTTTCTTTTGCATGTTTGAATGTTCATTTTGCTTTGAAGGCCACTTTCCAAATAATAGATCTTTGCAGAAATATAACTAAAACAGGATTCATTGGTGTAATATATTAAAGTAAAATGCAAGCACTATAAGTTTGAAAATTGATTTGTCCAGTTTAAAGCCTTCTATTTTCCTATGTTGACCTGCTTTTTTGGGCAACCTTTTTTTTTGGGGGGGGGGGGGGTATTATCATCTTGCATGATAAGGGATCTTCCACTTAGTTTGGTTGCACATTTCTTTAAACTGACAGGTAAAACTTTTTTTTTTCCTGCTGCAGTCATGTCCTTCATCAATGAGGATTAATGAGCATCTCCGAGAAGATGCAACGCAAGCCCGAGCCATGACAACGCCTCCTAATTGTTCACAGATGAAAATGTATGTTTCAATCACTTTAGTTAAGGTAAATATTTTCTTACTCATCAGATCTTTTTTTTTTCAGGCTTGTCTCTGTGCCTATTGTCCTTTTTTCTTATTGCTTATGAGTGGCTTGCATCTTCTCGTGTATCCTCTATGCTTATGTTCATAAAGTGTTGTGGAAATAGATTGTCATACAGTCACTCCTACCCTGTGCTCTTTTTCTGATGTCGCTAACTGTTTTGTAGGCCTTTCAATATCTCAAGTTGTTTGTCATCAACTGTACACAACTTCTATTTTTCTTCAGGCCATTCCAAATTATTGAACTGATTACAGCTCATGCAATGCCTCTGATTGATGGTTTTTACATTCAGATCCAAGATTGCTTGGTTTCCCACCTATTGACTGCTTTTTCATTTTCATGTTGGTTCCACATGTAATTGGTATAAATGTAGTCTTCACAGGCAAAACCAACATCTGAAACATAGCTTAGACATTGAGTGCTATTTAATGTTTACATGAAGTCTTATAAGACACAGCTGGGCCACAAAACATTTCACTCATATGTTCAAATACTTCTGCCAACATGGTTTCAACCCAAAGGGTGTGTATCAGATGTACAAGGGAATAGAGCACCTTGAAATGTTCACCAACTTTCTTCATTATCTTTTGATGTCAAACTCAAATGTGTTTTTAGCTTACAACAAAAGTAAAGTAACTGGCCGGAACGTTACAATACTTTTCAATAAAGTAAAGGAACTGGCCTCACTGCTCTAATATTGTTTGAGGAGCGTGTGTATGTTTGAACCTTTTTATGTACATAGTTTCTATATATTTAGAGCATATTAAAGCATCAATGTTTTAGGGGTTGAAAGGCTTCAGATGTGTTGACGCGAAGGTGATGACAGTCTCGTGAACGTCGATCGATTAATTGCTGACGATTTTTTTGCAGTGGTCAGATTGCTGTGCCCCTAAAACAAAGGGTCGCTCGCTCACTCATCTTTGGTTACATGGGCTCCTACACATTCAAGACCACTGCACTGTGAAGCGGACGTGCTCACCAGCCGACCACCGTGCCACCTCTTTACTGTTATTGATCAAAATATATGCAAATGACCCATATAATTTCTAAAACAGGAAGGAGGGAATGCTGAGCAGTAATGCACTGTAGCAAACCTTCAGTTGTGTTAAGCGGGTTGTTGCAAGAGTTTCATTTGGATCTGTGACACTCTGAAGGCATATGTAATTTGCGATTTGATGACCTAAGGTCGAGCGTGGGACCAGTAGGAGGAGAAAGTAGATTGTGAAGGCTGCTCCTCGGCTAACATTAGCAGGTGCCTTTTCAAATGGGTACTTCAAATTCTAAAATTGTCAAATTCCTCTTTTTTAACTTTTGATACTGTTTCAAATGTGTGTGCGTAGCAAGATCAACCTCTCACCTCAGGGATTGGATCAGACAACAAGATGTAGAGCTTTTCGTGTGCACTATCACGAACTCCGCACCAGCGGGCCGGGTCAAAGTTCTGCCAGATGCGACCCAGGCATATGGCGACCCACTGGCGAAGCAGTGGGTGGGGGTCCGAAAGCTGCTCCAGGCAGTTTGCTATTAGGTTACCCTGCAGACAGGCCTCCTGATGAGAGAGAGTAGAGGGAAGGATACAGGATGATTATATTGTGAAAAATTCACTGGCTGGGAGACTCCTAAACAGCACACAAAATTCCAAGCTTGGTCTCTTTCGACTCATTAGTCAATAAGTCATCACTGACCTACGACCTCACACTGCATCACGCTTAAAAGGTTGGTGAGATTTGCACCAAGCGCAGTTACTCACTTGAAGCAAGCAGAAAAGCTAATGGGTGCTTAGAAATGTATGGCCATCTAAAGTGAGAGGAAACCCCTCCTTCCCCCCAACCCCACAACATTTAAGAAAACTTTCTGCCATTTTACGTGTGTATCTGCCTTCTATCAACAAAAATACTGCTCACAGAGTGATTTAAACTGCTTCACTTAGAGTACAAAGCAATAATTACTGCTCTGCTTTTTCAGGAATCCGCAGGAAATTTTCTTTGATTATTTTATTCAAGGCAAGGCAGCTTTATTCATATAGCACAATTCATGCACAAGGTGACTCAATGTGCTTCACACAAGCAAAGACACAAGACTTCAAAAGCATTTACAAACACCATTTCACGACATTTAGAAGCAAAGCAGAGAAAACAAGTGGCTTACAAAATGTAGTAAGAGAGCATTCTGTACAATGACAACATTTCAACATATTAACAGAAAACATTTTTAAATGTTTTCAAAGTAAAGAGAAAAAAATAGGTTTCCCAAATTACAAAAAAAGAAACAAACAAAAAAGAAATTTTTAAAACATGATTCAAAGATCTGGATTTAATAGCAATTACACTTGCCATCTTATTGCATTGACATGCAACATAACTAAATGCAGCTTCACCATGTTTGCTTTGAACTCTGGGCTCCACTAAATGACCCAAGTCTTTGTATCTCAGAGCCCTACTGGGTTGATATTCAATCAGCATTTCCTTGATGTTTTCAGAACTCAATCCAATCAGTGATTTATAGACCTGGAGCAGAATTTTAAAAACGATTCTACAGCTGACTCTGAGTCAGCCATGATTTTTATAAACGTATTTTTGGTGTTGTCATTTATAAATCCTTTTCAATCGAAACAGTGGTTGCCTGAACTTTTGGGATTCCTGTATTTGTAGTTCAAAGATAAATCCAGAAGTCCAGAAAAAGAAAAAAGGCATTATCAGCAGAGAAGAATGCAAGCAAAAAGAAGAGTAGAGCAGCTGGCATTGAAACACTACGCAAGCAGGAAGCAGTCGTTATAGGTCCTCATATTTGTCTGTCCCGATGAGTGGCACTCATCGCTGTCCTGTGAAAAACATGTGTCCATTTTTGTAGTTTTAAAAATGTATACATTAATGGGGTGGCCAAAAGGCGCTTACCCAATTAAGGTAAAAAAAAAAATATATATATATATATATATATGGGCATGTGTCATTTTCACATCATAGCGGCGTATTGGAAATCTATTATTTCCTGTGTACATGTTTCATCATTTTCTCCTTTTCCATGATAAAATGCCAGCTCAAAACGGTATTGCATTATATCACACCATGAAAGGCCCAAGCTGGTGTGCATCCTTTCCATTAAGCCTAGCATTCAATAGCACTTGACGAAAGACTGACGAAAGTAAGAATCGTAACATTTTGAGCCATTTTCTCAACCTTAGCCCACCTTTCATGCGTTTAATCAAAATATTTTTCCCTCATTCTATCATCGTGCATCCCAGCAGTACCCTGGGGGTTATCAGTGGCATGTTGGCAATGCGGTTGTGAGCACAGTTGTTGAATGTAAGAAAGATGAATAATGGAGCTATGAAGCTGGCAGAGAGTCTTGCTGTTATGCTGGAGATCATCTATTATTTACAGGCCCGGGAGAGAGGTAAGGGCATTGAGTATACAGGAATATGGAGACAAATTGGTGTTTCTTAGCATGTGCTCACATTCTCTGATTTGTCACATTTATAAGGGAGGTTCTCAAAGACAAGTTTTGCAAGTTGATGAATGATTAAGCCATTAGGGAGATGAATGCGTGAAATAACATTCCCAACTAGACGGAAAGACAACTGCAGAAAGCAGAAGACAGACTGCAAAGCAGTTTAATGGTGTGGTATTTGTAAACTTGTATGTGGGTCTTTGAGTGCTTTGTGGCAAGGGAGAACTACATCACTTCAGCATTGGCTACTTTGTCGGCTCATCTCCGAGAACAAATGCTGGCTAAATGGCGAATAACCCGGCGCCTGTCAGTGTACTCTTATGAGTTAGAAGGTGATGAGACAATGTTAAGAAATAAATTGTATTCATAATGGGATATTCATGCAGCAACAAGAAATAAACAATGGCTCATACAGTACATTTTCTGATGCTGGTTATACCACATTAGTGAAAGGGATCATCTTGCCGTGATGGCCCATTTTTCACTCCAAAACAACTCTATGTTTTGATCAGGAATATGATATTAGCTTGCATTTTCAGTTTGTTTTGGAGAAATCAGTAAAAAACTAACGTTCAAAAAGCCTTTTTCTCATCACAGCGACTCAGCTGTCTGATCAGTTTCGGGCGCGAAGCAATTCGACTGCCTGAAAGGCGGCCGTCCGCAACACAGAGCTCCTTGTCTGGCAGGTAAGAAACCTGCTGACCTCGTCTGTTTAGCGACCAAACGCTAATTGCTTCCTTGACCGCTGCAGTGGTGTTAGCCACAGGAGCTAGAAGGAGCGAGCTGCCATTTAACAAAACTTTAGCAGAGTTAAAATGTATATAAACGGAGACCAATCACCACCAAAATTAATATGCACATTCCTACTCTTGTCCACTTCAACCTGCACAAAAACAACAAAAAAAGATCAGCACAATACTTTCGATTTTATGGAGGTGATTGTGGTTTTTCCTCATGGGAGCTCACAATTAATGTTGATATAATCCCAAATATTGTGGCGATCACTTTTATACTTTGACAGGTTGAAGTGGACAAGAGTAGGAATGTGCATATGATTTTTGGTGGCGACTGGTTTCCATCTTCAGACACCGCTACGTGACGCCATCAGCGACGAACCAAGCCAGGAAGCAATATTACAATACTTGCCACGTTACTTAAATGGTGTTCGTCGAACTTATGTGTCAATTAAAGCAGTCTCCTCCCAAATTGGGGCCGTTACAATTTGTGTCACAAAAAATCACTTGAAATCACAAAATAATTTTTCGGGGGGTTGAATTTTAGTACGGACCACATTTTTACATCAAGACATGTAGGAGAGAGTAAGTGCTTATGTTCAACCCAATCAAATGTCCCTTTTAAATCGCAAAGCTTCAGTCATTTTCTATTCAGCTCAGTTTGAAAACACATCATTGAGTGTCAGTATCAATACCAAGCAAAATGTATTATGTATTCATACCTGTCCTGTGTTATAGCTGTTAACAATAACAGCTAATATGAAGACAGCCATGGTCCGATGCTCAGCCTAGAAAGTAAAATAAATAAATAAATACATGTATAATGATGGATGATATTTGCACTGTTCACATTGATTGCCCATAATTGCCCTTCCATAATCATCAAATTGAAAAATATACTTACTGGCATGTAGCTGTCCGCCAAGACAGAGAGGAAATACTTGTGACCATTGTCTTTGACCAGGTCAGCTTGGCAGGACTAAAAACAAGCAAGATGGAGGAGGTTAAACTTTTTGATTTTTTTTTCTACCCACATACTCCACATAGAAGCACTCTCTGGGTTAGGGAAGGGCAATTCAGTGTGGCCCACAAATCAGGGAGGACAATTTATATTAGCGAAAGGTTTATACTATTAAAATATCAGACATAAAACTGGCTGATAGTTCAATGACAGTAGGTTTTCAAAAAGAGGAACAGGCTTGGTGCCTATGGCCCACAATTGAAAAACAAGCAGGAGAAAAGTCCTACGGTCAGTGGGTTGGTGTACTCCGGTAACTGTGTGTAAGTTATGTGCAAAAGTTGGTTCGTTGAGAAGTGCAGCATTGCATGCTGCCTGCTAAGAACACGGATAATGTGCTTGTTAGAATCTGCTGCTCTACACAGCAGCAATAAAGGTCCACTGCATGTCATGCACCGGCATAACAAGTTAATAAAATTGGTTTTCAAAATTGATTTGGGGAATTAAAAAGGTGGTTAATACAAACACGGCCATCTCAGTCCATTTATCCCTGCTGTAGGTCATCGCGGGGCTTGAGATACTCAGCTCAGATCTTGTTAAGAGTCAGACAACAACAAACATGTCCATGTTTGAATTATTGCTTCTCGGTTATACGTATGTCGTTCAAGGTCATCTGACAATATCGGTCATTATTTCCAGGTTCAGAAGAAATGAATGGTCTTAAACATTTGCTTTGTGAATTACAGCATCTGACCAATTACAGAACAGGCATTAAAAGTGGTGCATCTGTAATTCACTTGGTTCACTGTCAGTTCCTAATACAAGTATAATTTACAGGTAGAATAATATGTGGACATCAGCATTGCACGACCTATCTGTATCAAAACTGAACCGAAATTCTTTTTGCCAGCAAAACTGGTTGAGTACCTTCATTCGTAAGTATCAAGTCCAAGGCTCCAGAAGGTGACAACGCAGTGATTAAATAAGAGGAAATGTGAAGATTTCCTCTGCCAGATGATTTACAGTGTGCGTACTTAGATGTTTTGCTGGCGGCCCTAAAATTTTAAGTTAGATGCACGTTATTTTATTTGCCTACATGTCTGACAGGCAAGGTGTGGCGAACGGATATGAGAAGTCTGTTGCGAATCGTGTTCGAAAGCAACCCGCTCCACGCTGAAGAACTCACTGAGGGCCGGACCAGGTGTGATTTTTACGAGATACTTATGCAGGTCATGTATTGAAGTCAAAAGTTTGTTTTATTGTGACATCACTTGTGGACATACGGAAGATGTCATGTGGTATTTGAAGGACTCAACATTCAAGAAAGAAAAAAACAAAACAACCCCCCCCCCCCCCCCCCCGAAACCTACTGCCTGGCAAGACAGGGAACAATGCAGATGCCAATTCCATCACAGATTCACGAGTACGAGAACTTACACTGTCCACAGCCAGGATTTTAGCCCAGATGAAAACCAGCAGCGGCCGCAGCTCTCTGGCTGAGCTCTGTAGCAGCTTCAAGACATATGGGAAGATTCCAACAGACAGGGCCTGGAAACACACAAACAGTCGTTTGTTCACTGAACAGCAAATCCTGAGGCATCACGATGGAGGACTGTGGACGCATTTGTCGAGGTACCGAGGAGGAAGCGGAGGCTCAGAGGGGATCGAGCCTTTTCCGTTGCTGGCCGTTCCCTTTGGAATGACCTCTCACGAAAAGTTGGGCAAGCCACTTCGCTGCCCAACTTTAAACTCGTCTTTAAACACATTTCTATTCTTTTTCACACTAGTCTTGAGTTTTGAATTTAACTTTTGAGGTTTGCACAATAAATGTTCTCAAAATTACACTACAGTCAGCTCATCGAAAAACATCTGACAAAAAACATCAGAACACAGGTTGCTCTTCCAACCACCCATCCTTCTTCTGAAACATTCATCCTTTTGGACTGATTTTAAATCTATTTGCTGCTTGTCAAGCTGCTACCTAGCACTAAGCTAACTTGAGAATTTTCACCCCCTCTCCGACATTGAAATGGCCACACTGCCTTCGTATGCCACTGTGAGAGTTCAGCAGACAAAGGTGTTAAGAAACTGTCTTGCTGGGCTTCAGTGACTGCTTAAGAGTTGAATTTGATGCTCAACTCCAGGTTCGCTTGCTCCGAGGTAGTCCATAGCTGGGCCTCACGTGATGCATGAGCCTCTTCTTTCTCTTCACTCTCAACTGATTTAAAGCTCTGATGATTTTACCACAGATTGGTTTGTTACAAACATCAGACATCCAGCTAGGTTGTAAGCCACGTGTCGTATTTTGTCATCTGAGTTGTTCCACTTATTTATGGGGGAAAAAGTTTAGTGCCAATTTATCTTGCTCCCATTTTTTATAAATCACAAAAACCTGACATTTGAAAAGGGGTTAAGACTTTTTACATTGTAACTATCTTCCTACCTGCCAACAAACCTAATTTTGGTCAGAAACCGCACCGCAAAATTTTCAACTGTAACAGTGGACCTATCTTGTGCTTCCTTGAAGTAACAGACACAGATAGGATATGAAGAACACACCAGACTGACAGCCCAGGGTCCGAGGTCCAGAAAGCGTCCAAGAAGGTCGAGAGCCCGAAGTCGATGCACTTGGCTCAGGAGAACCTAGTAATAAACAGAGGTCAGTGGTCATTTGTGCTTCTCCCAGAGCAACAAGCACAGGACAAATAATAGCACGAGAACCAGAGAGGTCGAGGCAGTGGAGTGAAACAGATGGCTGACCCACCACGAACTAGCAAACTGGCCCCAAGCCACACTTTGTTTACTCTGAATGTTTATGGGGATGCCCTCTTGAAAAGCATTATCACAAAAATATAAATGTGTTAACACAGGCATTCAATGTACACCACTCACGCCAAACAGAGTATGAACATTGTATTCAAGATAACTGTTAAAATATAAGCTCACATATACTGTACGTGTTGTTTCCGTAACGTGTTGCATACTGTGTACAGAACGTGTTGTGTCAGTACCGAACATTCGCGAGTGACTGTCCCACAGCGCGCGTGGGAATGAGCATATGGAGGAACATCGACCCATACACGCGTGCACGCACGCAGCCCGCCGACACAAGAAGTATTCTTAGCATACTCCGTGACAAAAACCGAGTGAGCGTGACCACCACACGTTACAGGAGGAGGCGAGGGGAAGACCTCTTGCATGTTACCAAGATTACACAGCACGTGTGTGTGCGCTTAGTCAAGACAGAGCGCAATATCTCTTTTCTTTTCTTTTGTTCTGAAGATGATTTATTTTCAAAACGTTACCAGCAAATTTGACATGTCACACAATGAACAGCTCCGGTCACCCATGCATAGATAAGCTCATTTCATGCAAAACATATTTCTTAAAGCTGGGCTCAAGGTTCAATCCTGCAGCAATGCTCCTATGTGAAATGCAGGTGTGCATATTTACATCGCTTCCTTTACCCTTGATGCCACTTTCTTCACTTACATATAACCTTGTCAGCAATTCTTGCAAATTATAACCACTTTCTATTTCCATGTTTTGTGTATGTCCCGTGAGACACAATATCAAGTGATTATAGAAATGCCATCCTAATCTTGGTTCACATAAGAAAAATTTTAACACATACACACCACATGCACATACACAACAGGAGGTACAGCTGCATCAACAACTCACTTTTGACAATACTTGCTTTTAACTGACATTGTTTTTGTTATTGTGTTTTGTAGTTTGATATAAGGGGGGGTTCGGATAAATGGCTAAAAAGGCAGCCTGTGAAGGCATCTTCAATCAAGGCTGTCTTTGTAAAGGTTTGTATTAAGTTCAACACATCAGTGGTACGAGTACACATCCATCAATTTTCTAATCCGCTTATCCTCACAAGGGTCGCGGGCGTGCTGGAGCCTAAACCAGCTGTCTTCGGGCAGTAGGCGGGGGACACCCATAACTGGTTGCCAGCCAATCGCAGGGAACACAGAGACAAACAACCATTTGTGCTCACAATCACACCGAGAGTACCGGAGAAAATCCACACAAGCATGGGGAGAACAAGCACATTTCACACAGGAAGGCCAATCAAACCCTGCACCACTGCACTGTGAGGCGGACATCCACCATGCCACCTCTTTAAGAACTTTTTGAACTTCTCTTTGGGTAATTTTTCTTTTCCAGTTTGTATTTGTATGTACATGTATATTATATGTCCACATCATCCAGGTGTGCCTAAAATGTATCCATCAAAAAAACAAAGCTGGAACATGAAGTTGAAACCATCTTGAAGATGACAGTGCTACGCTGCATAATATTGCATCATCTTTCAAGGCTTGCTCTTCTTGTGTCCGATCCTCTCTCACCTCAGTATTTGCTTTCACACACCATGTACAATAGTTCTACCCAATCAGTCTTGCTTTTCCCACAGCTCTTAACAAGTCCTGGCAGAACTGCTAACAGAGGGCTTAGTCAGCAGGAAATTACCATTCAACACGGACAGCAACACTCTGCCACTGTACTGTGATATAAAACAACACAACAGCTGTAGAAGCCAGTGAGGTGGGTTGAGAGGAATCCAACAGTTAATGTACACCATACAGGTTCTGGTACCCTAATTGGGGATTAGAAAAATATGTAACAACTTTCAGGAACAACACAGACACTGGTCTTGTCACACTCTTTGTAGCTGGACTCTAATGCAGAAAATTAGCCTGCTCTTGTGCACATATCCGCCGCTCGGGAGGGAGATTTCAAGAGAGGTATGGTAATGGTTTGGAAAGTACTGCTGCAATGGTAATTTTCCATTCGGTGAAGAACTTTTGCTGATATATGAGTTTGATCAAGATGCAATCGTCACGAGCTGAAGCGGCTGCGTGTGCATAATGGGAGGATAAAGCCAGTTGAAATTTCCACCATGGCTAATTTGGGTCCATCTGTAAACGTGATGGCATCCTGGCAGCGGTACATTCCTCCTCTTTGTTACTTACTGCCTAATCCTAGCCGAGACATCAAGCGGAAGCGCATAAGCAAGCTGCGCTGTGTGGCAGATCAACAGGAACAAAAAAAATAAACAACAGGAAACGCTTCCCTTTAGTTCTTTTAAAAGCCGCATCCTTAATTTAAAGGGGTTTGTATTTTGTAGACGCTTTGCTTCTGAGACCACATTAAACCCAACAATGAAGGAATATTGCTACCAAACTTCAGTCTGTTCAGCTGTCAAAATGGGACACGATTTGGGGATGCTACAAGGTGATGTCACCTCTGTAGTATACTCGAGAGCTCGATTTATTCATCCAATTAAGTGCTGACAGAAGGGATGAAGGCTTCCATGTAATATTTCTATTTGACTGCAAATACAGGATTTAATACTTTTTTTGGTACATGCAACACATTGGATTAAGGAAGTATTTCAGGGCTTTCAGAAAGATTTTTACATCAGATGTTGCTCTTGTGACTTCTACAGATGAGCATTTTATAAGTAATCTAACACGAAAACTTGACTGTGAGTAGTATGAAATAAAGTACATAGAGTGCCTTGCGAAAAGTTTAAGTCCTTTTAAACCTTTTGAACTTTTGTCACGTCAGGCTTCAAGCAAAGAAAAAAAAAGTTATTTGTGGGATACAATCATAGAGTGGAACGAAATTTATATTTTAACTTTTTTTATTTGTTATTAAAAACTGAAGAGTAGGACATGCAAAACTATTCACCCGCTTTTGTTTCAGTGCAGCAAACCGATTCCAGAAGTTTCCTGATGATTTCGGAATGATCCAATGTTGACCTAAATGACTGATGATGATCGAGTCCATCTGTGTGTATTCACCCACCCCACCCACCCATTTTCTGATCCGCTTATCCTCACAAGGGTCGCGGGGGGTGCTGGAGCCTATCCCAGCTGTGTTCGGGCAGTAGGCGGAGAACACCCTGAACCGGTTGCCAGCCAATCGCAGGGCACACAGAGACGAACAACCATCCGCGGGAAGAACATGCAAAAATGCCCGGGAAGAACATGCAAACTCCACACAGGGAGGCCGGAGCTGGAATTAAACCAGGTACCTCTGCACTGTGAGGTTGACGCGCTAACCACTGGACCAACGGGCCGCCTGTGTGTAATCAAAACCAGGATAAATACACTTGCTCGATGATGGTCTCAGAGGTCTGTTAAAAGAATATCGGGGAGACAACTGGATCAAGAAGACCAAGGAACACACCTGGTAAGTTTCGGGATAACGTGGTGCAGAGGTTTAAAGCAGCATTAGGAGATAAAACTTTAAACATGTTGTGGAGCACTGTTATCACGCTTATACTGAAATGGAAATACTGTCAGACCGCTGCAAACCAACCCGGTCATCCCTCTCAACAGCTCAAACAAGGAGAGCACCGATCAGAGATGCAGCCAAGATGCCCATGATTACTCAGAATGAAGAGCAGAGATCCGCAGCTAAAATCGGGGAATCTGTCCATATAATAACAACTATGAGATGCTCATTGCACATACAGTATCTGGCCTTTATGGAAGAGGAGCAGTCAGAAAGCCATCTCACAAACAAAACCATAAAAAGCAAGTATTGCAAAAAAACAAAATGTAAGTTTCTGGACTAAATGCAAAACATTATGTTTGGCTTAAAATTAACACTCCATATCACCCTGAACACACCATTTCTACAATCAAACATGTTGGTGGCAGCGTCATGGTCTGGGACTGCTTTTCTTCTGCAGGGATGTGGAAGACATAGTTGATGGGAAAATGGATGGAGCCAAATTCAAGGCTATTTTGGAGGAAAACCTGGGGTCTGCAAGACCTGAGACGGAGGCTTATCTTCCAACCAGACAATCAATCATCCTGAACATAGCAAGTAAGCAAAATCTAAAATCCAACCTTGGTGTTACAATGACCAAGTCAAAGTATCGACTTAAATCCAAATGAAAACCTGTGGAAAGATCTGAAAACTGCTGTTCACAAAAGCTCCTCATCTCATCTTCCTGAGCTGAAGCTGTTTTGCCAGGAAGAAATGGCAAAACAATCTCTCTGATGTGCACAAGTGAAAGAGACATGCCCCAAATGACTTCAGCTGTTATTGCAGCAAAAGGTGCTTCTTCAAAGTAGAAACTCAGGGAGGCCGAATCAGTTCAATAAATAAAGGTTTCAATATTATACATTCCATTCCACTTCATGATTGTGTCTCACTCTGTGATTCTTCTCTCTCTCTCGCACGCACGCACGCAAAATCCAGTGTTGTATCTTTGTTTAAAAACCTGAAATGTGGCAAGGTAAAAGAAATTCAAGGGTGTCTGGTACTTTGACAAGGCACGTTATGTAAGAAAAATGGCCATACCGAGGATCTAAAGTCTAAACACCCACGTTCAAATACCTGTTTTGTTTTTGTTTTTTTGCAGTACAAAAAGATACGTTTTCCACCACTAATGTTACCTTCCTGTATAACCTGTGGAGCTCGATTAAGATGAAAAAAAACAAAACATCTTGTTGAGAGGGGAAGTCAAAAATAATCAACTTAAATAATCAACACATGGGTGCACACTAATGAGGGACTTGCGTGTGTTAATTAAACAGTCACAAACTGTGGGAGCCAGCTCACAACTGCCACCATTTAATTTATGCACCAATAATGATAACCTGTAACCTGATAACATGGTAAGCTGCCCACTGTAGGAACCGCTGTCCCTGAGAGGGTTAAAGTACCTCTTTATGAACCCCAAATTAAGTTCAGGTGTCCAAATATACAGTATATATATATTTTTTTGCTTTCTGTCAGAAGCCTGAAGGCTTTTTGCTAACACTGACTTATACTTGGGACTGTTCATAAATCCCTCTACCTTGACTGAGGCCCCAGTTCAAGATGAAGAAAAACAGCTCCAAAGCACGACACTGCCGTCACAATGTTTCTGTGTTGAGACGGTGTTGTTTTCGTGATTCGCAGTGATGTGTTTACCACCGACATACCTTTTGGAATTACGGACATACAGTAAATCTCAACCTTTGTTTTCATCGGTCCATAACACATTTTCCCACATTTTTGGAAGACTTTGAGTGTCTTTTTTGTATTGATATGATGAGGCTTACATTTTGCCACCCGAGCCAATAGCCCCAGACAGATAAAGATGACAGGAAATTGTTGTCATGCACTGAACACGGGTCGCTGTTAGTGTAGTGGTACACTCGCCTGACTTGTTTGCGGGCAGGGTGGGATCAGTTCCCACTCAGTGACGGAGTGGATGTGAGTGTGAATGGTTGTTTCTGTAGATGCTTTGCGACTGACTGGCTACCAGTTCAGGGTGTAGTCTGCCTTCCGCCTGAAGTCAGCTGGGATAGGCTCCAGCAACTCCCCGCGACCCTGTTCAGGTTAAGCGGTGTTGAAAAGGAATGGATAGATCGATGTACTATGCAGCCAGTTCTCGCAGAAATCGGTCTGTTGCAGCCTCCGTGATAGATTCAAGGCCTTGCAGATGCTTAGGCCCGTTTTCGATGTCTCCCTCCTCCAACAAGCTTAAATCAAATGATCAGGGTTGTTATTAGGCTTCTATAGACCTTCCCAATGAGTTGGTCATTTGAATCAGGTGTGTTGGAGGAGGGGAACATCTAAGACAGGCAGGACAGCAGCCCTCGAGGACTGAAGTCTGTGACCCCCTGAAATACAGTATTTTTGTATCCATCTATCATCCACCCATTTACTTGTTATATCTAGAGAGCTAGTTAGAGCTCGCTATCAATCAATCTATCTGCTTTTTATATCTAGATGAATAGTGTTAGGGGATGTATGTGAATATTTCTTAAATGCTTCAAGGTGCAACCATGTGGGAGTGCATACCTGCAGTACAATAGGGAGTTGCTCGGGAGGATTCCGGTTCTCTACGCCCATTGTCAACCAGACCTGAAAGGCTGTCAGCTGTTCTGCGAAGAAAGGGCTGTGCTGTGGAGACAAATATGCACACATTTACGTGGATGCGCATGCACAACCATGCATAAAGAGCCAGTCTGCAGTGACTAAGTCATCATTTCATCACAACCTTGACACATGAGCCGGGGAGTGACAACGCACCGTAGAAACCGCATAAATCCTGATCTATCATGATCACCTTCTCCGTATCTCACTTGCTGCTGCCATGGTAGCATGCCTGACTGACTGGTTGCTGGAGGGGTTTTGATCACGCAGAGGTTTAATGCTGCTGCAGGAATTAGGACAGTTAAGAACTGTTGGTGGATGTGAGAGGGAAGTATCTATGCCTCTCGGCAGGCAGGCCAGATTGATTTGTGCATAATCAAAGCTTAATAAGTCCCGACACAAGAAGACGTGTACTAAATTAGTCTAAAGATTGAGTTTCTGTTTGGGTAGGCTGTTGCGACTTTTGGCTTGTCTCATCAAGGGTTGCCACAACGACTATTAGACTGTTATAATTAGTAGTTGAGAATATATTATGTCTTCCAGTTATCATCATGATAAATGCAAAGACAAAGAATGACAAAGAATAGGATTGACATCTTCATGCCGTCAAACATCGAACCACATTGGGTAAATGGGTAATAAACATTCAAGGTAAAAGCAAAATTTCATGAAGGGAAAGACCGAGTCAAGGAGGATCCTTTACATTAGTCCTCAGAGGCTCAATTATAGTGCTGCAAAATGATTTCAGGCCAAGCTGGAGGAACAAAAGGAATAAAGATAGAAAGCCGTTCCCATGGGAGCGATGAATATGATGTCCTCTTACGGGTGGAGGAAAGGAAAGGCCCAGATCAAAAGTGCCTCCATTTAGAAAGCTGCACCACTGCAAACGTCTTTCTTTTTCAGGATGGTCTATTTGGTGTCTAGGGCAAAGCGGCCGGGAGTTTCTACACTTCTGGAAAGCGAATGCAACATGATTTCGGAGTTGGTTAGCCGGATATATGTCTCAATGTCTCGTTCAGATTATTTGGTCTCAATGTCTGTCGTAGTTCATCCCACAGGTGATCATCGATTACCTCAGCCTAAGCACAAAAGCATGAAGGCGAGTGTTACTGTTTTCACCCCTGCTTGTGTTACTTTCAGGATAAAAAAAAAATGCAGTGCCAAGTTCCTGTGTGTCATATAAAAAAAAATGTGCCATTAAATTTTGGTGCTTGTTCTGGGAAAACACATGTAACACACCTGTCATGACAAGTGAAGGTTCAGATTTTGCACTTGTGTTTACTGTGGGTGGGTGTATAAAAAATGAAAACATGAGCAGTTTCACGTATGCTATTCATATATTTTCTTGCTTTGTGTCGGACAAAACACCACGCACACTTACCCTGAATGCAGTGCCCTCCTCGATGATGGTTGGCAGCTGAGACAAGCAGATATCCACAGCCAAGTCCCATGCTTGCCTATGAGAGGTGACACATGAGCAACCACTTCCATTTAACATTTTCTCCTATTGCATGCCTGTAATTGTATGTGTTATATTTTTACCCTGGGGGCTGACAGAGGGGCCACCAAGGAGCCTCTAATCCCCTTCTATACCCCAGCGCTCACTCATGGTCACCATCACTAATTCATACGGTTATGCAATGCAACTGGACCCCTGTCCCAGCTTCTCAATTTGGTCTGTCTCCCTCTCTCCTTTACACTTTCCTGTTTCGGTGTTGGGCCTCAACGAAGCTTTTCCATCATTATTCGTAATCGTGTCAATTTATCGATGCTGACCAATGCACTATGTTGGAATAAACAACTGGGGAAGAGAAAAAATAAATCCACACACTTTTTGCTCTTTAACTCATTCAGTACCAGCCAATTCTGGACCAGGTCTGAAAAGACGTTTCAAAACGTCTTTGGGAGTGAATGAGTTAAATGGCTTTCTTTTCCTCAATACAGTACATATATCAGAGTTTACTTGCATTATAACTGATGCATCACTTTAATGTGTGGTAAGGCATGCACATGTGACTTAACAAGCAAAGAAATTTTGGAAAGGAATTAAGGTCAGTGCGTTTCTGTTGAGGTTGCCCCATCTTATTGTGATTTGTTTGACCAATGTAAATTTACACCATGATCCACTGCTGCGTGTTTGTGATTGCAGGGTCTTTATGCTGGCTAAGCGTCAAGATCTCTGCAAGTACTATGAATCAGCAAACGTATTGGCTGAATCAGTGTTTTTTAAACCCTGTGCCGCGGCAGATATTGTCAGGTGTGCCGTGGGAAATTATACAATATGTATGCCTGTACGGTCGATCGCCTGGAAGAGTAATCATGTAGTACTCTTCCATACCGGTAGGGAGCAGCAGCAGCTAGGAAATTGCCTTTTGCTTCAAGACAAGCTAAGTTTCCAACACGAGACAATAAAAAAGGTATCTTTCATTTAGATTTACGTTTACTGGAGATGCAACGGCACCAATGTTCCCTCTAAGCTGCGCAACTGCGCACTGGTCGCACACTCTCAGCTCACAAGAAAACCTATCCAGCGTTCGCAGTAAACGCGCTGCAAATGAATTAAATATTTTACTTTTTTTCCTGCATCAACTTGCTGTGTAATTCAGTGAGTGACAGGTGTCCAGCCAATCACACAATACGATGCAATGACGCTATGCAGCCAATCACAGGATTGACAGTACTTGCGCATGTTCTCTGCTCCATGACAATAACAGTGCGGCGGTGATAAGTGACGCTAATGCTAATCCGTTATCGTGGTATAACGACCGGGCAGTGAACGTGATACGTCGACTCCCCAAACCAAAATAATAAAATGCGGTTCTTTTAAGTTGGAATGGCTGTGGGGGTATGTGCAAATAGAAGAACAAGCAGTGAAACTGGGTGAGATGTTTTCTTTTTCGAGTGAGAAAGGTTTGCTCTGCAAAACATGCAGCAAAGCTTAAGTTGTAAGCAAATTTTCCGATGGAAAAATATGGACTAAATGGAAGGTGGACAACCTCAAGCGACACATTCAGCAGAAAAGTAATTTGAATGATGTTGGAATTATACAAAGACTCAAGATGGGAAAAGGGATTGGTACAATATTGCGGGAGAGCGCCGGGGAGAAAAAGAACCGGCTGTCACACAGAAAAAAAATCCGACCCTGAGCAAGTTTAAGTTCTAATTGACTATATTTTACTTGCCGTTAAAACAAATGCACCAAATATTGGATTGATGTTAATTTGATTCCTATTCAATGTGTTATAATATTGTGTTATTTTTCATTGTTAAAAAAAGCCTATAGTAACGATACAATACTTAATTGTTAAAATAAGTTTTTTTCACATTTTCAGGTAGTGGTGTGCCACGGAATTTTTTTAAATGAAAAATATGTGCCTTGGCTCGAAAAGGATTGAAAAACACTGGGCTAAATCACTAAAGAGCATGACTGCCCCGATTTTATTAAAAGTATAATTTCTTCAGGATGATGCGTCATTTTTGTACGAATGAGGTACAAATATTCACAGCTTTTCTGGACAAGCATCGCAACCATCCTTGTTTCAGTACATTGACAGTTCGAAAGACAATGTTTAGTTTTTAGGATGGAAAAAAATCCATAATCAGAAATAATTGCATTAGTTCCGGTACAAAATTTACATTAGGTGGTCCAGTGGATTGAAACTAGTTTCAACCCCTGGCCTTGGGAAGGGGAAAAATATAAAATTATAACCCCGGTAAAAAATTGTTTTAGGTTTATTACCACAAAATCAATACACGATGGTGCCTTGCGATACGAGTGATCCAACTTTGGTACTTTTTCGAGATTCGAGCTGTCGTTTGGCAGATACAGTATTTTGCTTTGCGAGCAAAAATTTAAGATACAAACACTCATTGGTGGCAAATAACACAACTTCAGAAAAAGAAACAGTTTGGCAAATGGTGAATTATTCAAACTGTATTACACCACATGCATTTGAAGTTCACTGTCAAAGGAAAGATTATAATCAATGACAATTGCATGTTTTGTATTTAAAACAACCACATAGCTTCGCCTTAAGTCCGCTATGCTTCGTGTGAAAAATGCAAAACACGACACACCAGTTAATGAACAGCATCTACGTGACAGTGTTATAATGCTTTAAGTAATGAATATTTGAAAACAAACGGTACATCAACATATGTAGACCGACAATATAACAATACTCAGGCATATATTCTTTATCCTCTGAGAACAACTACAATGATAATACTGCAGCTTGCCGAGTCACTGACAGTAATCATGAAACTCTTGGCTATGTTGACCACAAAACTTGGTAGACAAAAATACAGGCTTATATTGCGACATGGTATGAAGTCTCCCCCCCAAATTGACATAAAATGATCTCCATCGTGACCAGTATTGTGTGAAGTCAAAAGGAAAGAGCAGAAATGCAGAGGAGCCAAATTATCAAAGATACATGCACGGGGAGGAGGAATCAGCACCACTTGGGATGGCAGCATTAACTCAGGTAATGGCTGCCAATATCAATGAGCAACTCATCACCAAAACCTGTCAGTGTGTGCGCGCGCGTGTGTGTGCGGTGCATGCGGAATAGGAATAAGGACAGCACTCAACAGAAGAGTGAAAGGGAGCAGTTGGTGGCTGACTAAGCACTTGTCGCTGTTGCCTGCAGAGAGTGGTGCAGTAACACACACGCCCACATTTGTACATGCTCCCACACTGACACCGTCCACAGGGGAGTAATCAGCCTTGGATTTTTCTGTTCTATCCGGTTCGACACCATTTGAATAACAACGGCTGTATAGGTGCAGCCACAGCCAACGATCCACAACTCCCGAATTGTTTAATTGCCTCCTTTTATCGTCCCTCCACTCGAAAATTCCTGATCCCAATTTTATTATTCGAGTGCCCTTTTATTTGTGCCACGTTCACATTTATCGTTCACCGGCATGATTTCGACAGTCGAGTCATAATTCTGTGCTCCTAAATACTGCATGTGCTGCAGTGTGGTGGAGCTCTCAATAACTGTCGCCATAAACACAATAATACACACACACACACACACACACACACACACACACACACACACAAACACACACACACACACACACACACACACACACACACACACACACACACACACACACAACACACACACACACACACACACACACACACACACACACATCTAATATAGATGTGTAAGCCAAGAGAAAAATCACTAACTCCTGCACAAACAGGATTCTGTCCAAAACGGGATGCCATCTTATGTTATGCAACAATCTGCCTCACAAGGCAGAACAAGTGAGAAGGTTTTCTTTGTTTTGCAACACAAGACAGATAGCGAGTGGGAGGTTTCAGGGATACATTTAGAGAAGACACAAAAACAATAGTGGCAGAACTGTTTGTGGAAAGGCATAAAGTTAACGGGGGAGCGTTTCTGACACAAGGGAGGGCCACAGAAGTCAATAGACAAGGATTCAAATGAGTACCTCTGTGTATTTGGGATTAGATAAGAAGAGAGATATTTTCATTGAAGTTAAATGTATATTTTGGACAACTGTCCGGAGTTATTATTAGTTGCCAATACTGGGGTTGTGTGTGTGTGTGTGTGTGTGTGTGTGTGTGTGTGTGTGTGTGTGTGTGTGTGTGCGTGCGTGCGTGCGTGCGTGCGTGAGATGCGGTGACTTGACCGGATACGCAACCTCTCTGTTGAGAGTGACAGCAGGGACCCTTCGTTAAGAGGCCATCCCTCCCTTACATGTAAAAGTAGTAGTACTCATGTGTTTTGTTTTTTCTTTGGCTTTGTTTTTTTGTGACATTTATTTCAAAAGAAAGGCAATTATCAACAAGGGGTCTTGAATGGGAACTAACCCCACAAATTCTAAAACCATGAATGCATTATATGTGCCAACATGAGAACTCCAAAGATGGTACTCTGATTAATATTGCATTTGTGGGATAAAAATCAAACAGGATACGAAACCAAAGTAAGGGGCGGTGTCATGTTGGGTTAAATCATGATGAGCTGCATTATTATTATTCGGAGCTTTACTTTATGGTAATGATGGTAAAGGCACTTGGTTCCTAGAATGCGTTGTGTGGCGCACTACAATTAATGACATTAGAAAGAAGTTAAACCTTGGCATATACGTGTTTCTAGTAGTAGTTTTTGACCCAACTGTGTCAGAGTGTCACTGTGAGAGTGTCAGGAATGCATTTTGTCATTTACTACAGCGTGTAAAAAACAAAAAAGATGAAATACATTAAATAAATTAATAACATTACTTACTTACATTAACATACTTTCTTTTCACCTTCTAGATTATTTTAACATGCAAACCCAGTGCTGTGTGAGTGTGTCTTACCACATGGCATGCATATATGTTGGAGGCAAGCGAGGGCTGCTGACTGGTGTGCAGTTGTATGACCTCATTATCCTCTCTGCTAAAAGAAAATTACGGAACAAGCTGGCCACCAGAAGGTCCTGACGAAACAACTTCTGGAACAAATCTAAAGGCAAACGCAGAACAAAAGATTTATTTTACACAAAATACATAATTACACGGTAGGAACACACAACACTGTATAAAAAAAATTAAAAAAACTACACAAGCTACTTTAAGAAATGGAAATGACTCAAAGAGGCTCGAAGGTGCACCGTGTATACGTTTTTTGATGACAGAGGGACGAGAGCTGCAGAAAACCAAACAGCAAAAGGTTATAGCTGTGTATTCATTGCTACATTAACATTACAGGACCTGTAAATGACCAATATGGAATCAGAAGCCACAACGGAGCATTTGGCTATCATGCTTTCTTTGTGGGTATTTCTAACTACCAGCCAAAAATATATGTTGCTGTAATTAAAGCCGCGACAGTAAATTTTGAATTCGCGCATTAATGTTTTTCTGTCTCGATATGCACCTCGTTTGACTGACGACTAGTACGGGGTGTACCCATTGTCACCAAAAGGGAGACTGGGATAGGCTACAGTTCCTGGGTCACCCAAAAAGTCGAATCAGAAGAAAATGGTAGGACAGGGGCAAGCCAATATCCTGCAAATCTATGGCTTTTTATTTGTTTGGTGTATGAGTTAAATTGTGTGTGCTGCATGTAAGAAAAAGTCCAACAGAGGTCAGAACGAGTTGGACCATAGTCTGGTTTATTTGAATTAGGTGTGCAGCAGAGCCTCATTACTGGATGGATTCTCCCCGACGTGGGCTGCTTCATTACAGCCCTGAGGGTTTAAAAGGCTTTGGCAGCCATCAGCATTGTCACATTGTTACCGGAGCTGCGAGTTAGTGTGCTTGGGATATGTGAGTGGCATAAAAGTTAGCGAGTAAAATCTGGTCAGGGTATCCTCTTGCAGGTTCTCAATGTTGCTTGTGGTGTCTAACGGTCTTATAGAAAATCATGGAAGTTGCAGATTGTTCCAAAGTGACATCCATTTGTCTATGTCACAGATGAAAATAATTTCTTGTGCCAACCAGACTGACTTTTATTTTAGTAAACGGGAATGTTCCACCATGTTCCTGTCAATAATAAAACCTTTTGTGGTTTAGGTAAACACAGGAACGGTGGAACAGAACTCCCTCTTTGAGACAAACAATGCTTGTGGGCCTGGTCGGTCTTCCACTGCACCACCTCAGGAATGGCGCGAGTCCCTTCATTTAACTTTCTGGTTTTACATCTTCAGATATTAAAAAAATATGTGTGTCCTACCTGGTAAGTAACAAACATACAAAGGTTTTTTTTAATCCGATAAATTGTGTTTGACATACGACTTTGACAGTAAACAGCAACACCACAATAAAAAAATTCCATAAGTTTTTTTTAAAAATATGTAAATTCAATATCATCAGGAATTTACACACTTCAAACTTCCAAGACATACCTAACGTAAAGGAAGCTACAGTTAATTCAGCTTTTTTCAAGGACCTAAACTTGTGACAGAAAGCATTTCCTTTCCGAGTTGTGCTTGTAGGTGAATAAAAAAAAAATTCATTAATAAAAAAAATAATAATCATAAAGAAAAGCTATCTCAGTGCCCCCCCCCCCCCAGGCTGAAGTACATTTGAAACCAAATGGTCAATAGTTGCAAACGAAGCTTCAAAAATTGCAACCAAAATTTAGGAACTTTCATTAAAAATAAAGACACATTTCACTCCATAAAAAAACGGGTGTGTCATGATATCGTGTGCACTGTATGAAAACTGAAAATCCCAAAATTAGATCTATATCAGGCATGGGCAACTGGCGGCCAGAGTTGTCTCCCGGGCAACAGCGGCCATCGGACTCAACTGTTCTGTATGACCCGGGGCATTTTGCCCCTCCGCCCATCTTGGTGCAGAGCAAAAAACAAAATAACTGAGCAAGTCTCAACTATGATGTCACTCCCAAATAAGTCAAATTCCCAAGAACTGGCAAAAATATTGTCACCAGCTTTCAAAGAAAATTGTGTTGAGCAGCTGTCAGCCAGTTTCTTACTGATGGACATTTTTACATGTGTAGCCTCAGTGAAATTGGCGTTTTTGGATGACACTACCAAGATCTCTCATAAGCACAAAAGAAAGCTGGCCATGATCCCTGATTGAGAATGAACTAAATTTGATGGAAAGGGCCAGAAATACAGTATGCCATTGCAATTATTTTACGCGTCCCATTTCAAACAATGACACTTTGGTCATGTGAGTAGTAACACACTACTCGCTCTAAGACCAAGTTGTTGGCTGCCATATAAAGGTCACTTCCATTTGAGGAGCCCTCTTTTGGACTTTTGCCTTACTTCAACACTGTATTACATTTTCTCAGCCGGAGGTGTGGGGAGGGATTGTCTGACAATTTTACTGTTAGTTGTGTGTCATTATTACGGTGATTTATTTGACGCCTTCATTTGAAATTCTGGGGAAGTTTGCTTATGCGTGCAGAGCCGCACCTCGGGGCAACACGTTCCAGGCAATGGTGTCGGTGATGGCTGTGAAGATCCAATTGAGTTCTCCGAGGGGAGTGCGCCTGTCATTGAGCCTCCCAGGGATCCTGCACACAACATAACAACACAGATGGCTCGGTGTCAGCAACTCATCGCATGTCACAAAGATGATTCAGAACACAAAGTGGCAATCACTCAACCCTGTCACCTCACACATCTGAGGGTATTTACATTTACCGGCCCTTCGGCTTCAACTGAGTGAGACGGACAGGCCAAGGGTGCACACACACTGAAGATTCATGTATGAGTAAATAAGTGTTCACAGAAAACTGCTATAGTCCATGAATTAAGACAGAGAGGGCCCAAAAAGGGAAAACAGAAGCCTTTTGCAAGTTATTATGTAAGTTGTATGATTATTTTAAAGATGTAAAGTTGACATATACAGTAGTTACACTGTACTGTGCTGCATACCATTGCTGTCCAATGAAAGCAGTCCTTGCCCAATTTGCAATTTTTTTCATCTTTTCAGAGAAATCACCTTATGATAACAAGAAAAATTACTAAAACTTGGGATATTGTCGCAGTTTCATGGAACATATATTGGAGGTGTAAATGATTAATCGACAACTAACCAATTATCACACAAATCAATAAATATTTTGATAATCAAATAATCCTTCACAGACCTTGGTGTTGTTTAATTTAAAATGTTTGAAATCATCTTATTTTAAGTCTCTCAACATATTCTCAGATTTTCGAAAGCAGACTTATTATCTTTGTGTTGAATCAAAATAAAACATTTGCAAACATCTACTTTTAGGAAATATCAATCAACATGATCAACGTGTTTGTCTCTTATCTAACATGCTCAGGACTAGACCAGTATTTTAATCTTCCCCCATACCCAGATGTTGTATACGAATAGGGGATGTCGTTAATATTTGTCAACTGCAGGCATGTAAAGCCCTTTGAGACTCTTTTCTGATTAAGGACGATATAAATACAGTGATCCCTTGCCACTCTGCGCTTCAAGTTTTGCGGCCTCAGTGTTTCGCGGTGTTTCTTCAGTATTAATAAAAAATGTGTAAAAAAAAAATACAGCCATATCAGCGCCCATGTTGCGGAAAGACGCGTTGTTTCATGTTGATGCCACGAGAGAGATGGTTTCACTGGTTTACATATTTTAAACATGCAGGTACCTGTGATGTTTCTTGTTTGCAATAACATAAATGATCAAACAGACAACGACATCGTGGACAGCGGCTCTTCCCATCAAGCTTACTCCCGCATGTACATACTCATAACTGGTCTGTTGTCAACTGCCTGTAGTCTCGGACCTTAACCAACATAGGGTGGAACAGCTGTGAAATCCCGGTTCACATTTAACTGTATGCAAACGTTTAATCCGCAAACACGAAAATTCCGAGGGGAGGGTTAAATTATACCTCTCAGTTATTTACTTTTTTTTTTAACCTTGCTTTGAGGGCCTGGCAGTGATGTCTCAGGCTGACCATTAGGGGCACCATGTAAGAGCAGTGCATAGATAAGAGATATGAGATGTACAACGGAGATGAAGAAGTACAGTTGGATGGATGGCTGCTTTCAATTAGTCAATCGATAGATGGCAGGTTAGCTCTGTGTGCTGAGCTGTAAATGAAATGAATGAAAAAAGGAATTCCAAACGTCGCGAACATATTAGTGGAGGAATAGAAATGACAGTGTTCCCTCTGCAGCAGTGAGGAAAATCTAACAATAGATGGACTACAGATGGAAATGACCTTTCTGCGAAATCTGGTGCAAGCATCCTTTCAAGTTTTCTGATATAGATTTTTTTCAACTTGATTCTTCCCTATTTATCCCTGTTCTTTTCATGGTGAAATGTATACTGAATGTTTATCAATTTAATTTTTTTTAGGGGGGTTTAAGAAAGAACATTTTTGTACAACTTTTTCTCTTTTTTTTAAAAATTAATTAAGGAGCCACTCACTGTGGTCTGCGGGCCGCCCGTTGTATATCCCTCAGCCAGTTGTATCATATGATAGACATTTTAAATCTGCAATAGAGTTATATCGTACAGTTTTACTTTGAAGTAAGAACTTGCAGTTTGAAATGAAATACACCTCTCTGACACACCCCAGATGCTGCCGATCTCGGATTAGAGCATTTAAGATGTAAAGTGTACAAACTTTGTGAACCAATAATTACACAATTTCACTCATAATTGAACATCTTCGATCGCAGGATCGAAACATTTTTTCCCTCTTAATTTAAATAAATGTTATACACTGCAGAAATTGCAAACTGATCTCACCCCACAGAGAGTGGATAAGGTTCTATATTTGTTGACCTCAGCAATCAAGTTTGTGCATTTTTTTTACACTCACAAATATTTCAGGCTTTATGCATTTTTTTAATGGCTACTGCTCAGTCTTCCAAAATTTGTGGAGTAGGCTGTGCAGTTACTTGTGTTAAACTTAAATGAGACATTATATAGTTTCCACAATTTAAAGCGGTTGACAGGTGTCTTAATAATATGTCTGTGATAAATATTGGCCAAAATCCCGACAGGTTAACGAATGAGAGCACACTCTCAGCCTGATGATAGTGGCACGAATATGCGATGCATGCAGTAAAACAATTATTCCCTGCCCCCAGGCGAACACCATCACTGAACGTTTGAAGCTCGGGTGTTATGTAAGTTAATTGGTGATTCAATTATGAATCACAACACTGCATAGAAAGTAGCACGGAGTCATGTTTCAATATCTGTATTTAGGGTCAAGTGCATTTTTCGTGATCGAAATACTTTCTTGCATTTTTAATGCAAAGGTTGCAAGCTCTGATGGGATGTGTACAGACCTTCTCAGTAACATCAGCAACTCCAACCAACACAATAATCTTGAGGTAACCTTAATGTCCCAAGATCTCCACTAAGTGGTCAAGGTGAAAAGAAGCTCATTTCAGCGATGGAATGACTGTAGAGTGAAAAGGTCCAGTGATGCATTTTGAAAGCTTGCCAATTGTGGTGGGAAACTCAACGCAACAATGGAGCACTCAGCCGTTTGTAGTCTGTGTTATTTACAGTAATTTACCAGTAAGAATAATTTACGTGTCTTGGCACAGGGGGCTGAAACGACTGTGTTGGTCAATGAATGATTGGGCACGTAAATGAAGTGGTTAACTGGTCGGAAACATTCTCAATGTCACCGTTCTCCAGATATATACAGATAGAGATAAAATACACCTCAGAATTCATGCTGGATTATACAGTGATTTTTAATTTTTTTTGCAAATAATGGTGGAATGTTATACAATCACCCAGTCTGGATGATGTCAGTGTGACTTGTTTTTCACATCTTGTGTGAAATTCTCTTCATGATAGAAAGATATTTGTTAATGTGCCATACTAATTTCCAAGAGTTAAAACATATCCATGGTCTCTGTGTGTTTGTGACAGTGTGTGTGTGTGTGGGGGGGGGGGGGGGGGTGAAATTCTGTCTTGAGAAAGTTTTGGCAAGATGACATGTGAGTGAATCGTGAGCGGTAAAAGAGCACATGCACTCAGCGTCGTGACTACCTGATCTAAATATCCATTGTGGTAAAATGCTGCCAGAAAGTTTAGCTGGCACATTTGAAATGCACAACAATTTGACCTAATAAAAGTAGCCTTCAAACGGCATGGCTCGGCTGATCTGATGTTCATAATAACTCCACACAAGCTGTCATCTATATAAATCAGCATGTATTGTATTGTATTGTCTTTTTTATTCGTACAGGTGAGGCAGGTGACTTATGCAAAAGAAAAAGTGGGGCTTCAAAGCACACAACTCAGGACAAAAGTTTCCAGAGCAATGATCAGCGCTATTGATTACCTCCCACCAGGCTCCTTTCTTTTCATAACGAACACAATGTGAACATGACTCCACTCATGTTATCTGTTCCTTAGCCAGAATTAAAGCCCATTGTTGTTTTTGTTTGTTTGTTTGTTTTTTGCTTTTAGAAAAAATCGTTGCTAGAGGGGGTGGGAAACATAGCTAAATAGAGCAAGAAAGTCGATAATGTGGCATGTCTCACTGTGCTTTTGTAAACGACAGTAGAATCAAGAGAATGTCTTTTATTATTGTAAAAATGTACAGCGAGATTGAACGCTCCTGTTTGCAGACATCTTCGAAGAGCGAGTGAAGTGAAAGTTTAAAAAAAAAAAAACGAAAAAAAACAATCATCAAGCTCAACTGAATTGATTACACGCCAAGGCGTAGCTTGTATTACATGTGTTTTCCAGATTTATCTAAATTCAAAATATAGTCATCCCTCGCTCTAACATGGTTCATCTTTCGCGGCTTTGCCATTTCATGGAAGTTTTTGGGTGCATTTTTTTTCAACACCGCATTGTGTTCTGCATCCTGATTGCCGAAGGGACTGTAGACTAATGTCAACATTGTCCGCGCTTTATCGCTGTACAGCTTGCCAAATTGTCTCCATGACAAAACCCACAATGTCGCCGAAGCGTTCTGCAGAGTATTTCTAAAAACTGTCAGTTTTTTGTAAGAAATTATTTCCATTTTTGTTATTTAAATGCTCGGGCCTGAAAAAAGGATTAATATTTGGATTCAGTCATGACAGTGCTGCATACGTAATAACTGTAAAAAATAAAGATGACTTCTTCATGGATTTCACTTATTTTTTCACGGGTTCTTTTGGGAACATAACCCCCACGATAAACGAGGGATTACTGTAGCTATGAATTAAGATTAACACCCACAAATGTCAAAACACACCGCAAACAGGTAAATTGTGACTTGAGAAAAATATCTCTGTTGGGATAAATTGGGACATCTTCTCCAGAATTGTCCTTACTGATAAACTCAAATTAATAAAAGAAATTGATTAATTGTCCAATGTCCAAATCAGAACATGTTTTCTTAAGTTTTAATTGTCCCTTTAATGAAGCCACTCAAAAGCACTATTTGTGTTTGTGACTCTGAAGAGTAGACTTCCATCTAACCTATGGGCCCCTCATTTCATCTACCGTAGCACCTTTGATCATACGATTATTTCAAACTGAGAAATAACAGGTTACTTCAGTTGGAATATTCAGTTTTATGACTCATATGTGGGATGGTACGGAAGAGGATTAGGGCCAATGAAGAAAAAAAAAATAAGGTTGTAGGATGGCAAATTTGTTTAATGCCATTTTTCTTTTATGAGCTAAAAGACTATTCATTATTCAGCTCAGAGACATCAGCAGTGTCATCATTCATCACCCGGTGCAACGTGCCAACCCTCAACCGTCCAAGATCTTCTCGTCTTCAGATGCCCAAAAATGGAACAGAACTAATAAAAACAAAGTGTTTATTGTATTTGAATGTCATTATTTTTTTTTTAAATAAATTGGCATGGGTGAATGCTGAGAGCCAATTTAGGTCTCCAGAAGGCTGTTGATAACGCAATGCTTTGAAAATTGTTTTGCATTCGACCACCTGTTGCCTAGTTTGAACTGTCCTGTTCTTGAAGAATGTTTTATTCATACCCTACAAAAAAATATCAACAGGGAATTTTTGCCTCATACAATGTCCGGCACCTACAGGAACTTTAGGGGGTGCTAAAACTTTTCTTTTTGATCAATAATAATTTCCCTCAACTCATTAATAAATTCCAGGTGTCTTTATCAAAATATTTTAACAGAATTCTAGTTAACAAAATATTAGAACACAATCAATAATGTGTACAAAAATCCCATAATAGCACAGTTTACAACTTTCAACGTTTCCATTACGGTGAACTGAACTTTTTCCCCAATGACTGCATAATATCACAGTTGGACAGTTGAACCCAAGACATTTGAGAATCTTGTATGCGCAGTTCAGTACATTATTTCATATTAAGATGAACAAATGGAATTCTTTTGGCAATATATGACACTGACAAAATCAAAGAAGCAGCCGCGTTCAGAAAAAAATTGTTGTGGCTAAGTACTAAATGGTTTTGAGGACCAACATGTATCGCACTAATTTGGACAATTAATCAATTTTCCAATAAAAAAGAAAATAAAAAATTAATTTAACAGAACCTCAAAAATTGTCTTCACATTCACTTATTTGTTATTTATCGGGTTGGTAAGTGGTCAAATTGAGAGTGAAACTAATACATGTTTGTTTACTGAAGCTTTTTTTTGGTCAAGGATTTAGTAAAACACAAAAGTATTCAAAGTATCAATTAATTCACAGTCTACAACAAACACAAATGAAATGTTCATATTTTCAATTTTTTTATTCAACAATGAAAATAAAAACACCCTTTTTGCATATGCGGATATGCAGATTGGTATTTGCATTTGGGAAAACTAAGCTGCGTATTTTTGTCTCTCAACATTTACACAGGAGTATACGATCTGCATAACCTGATTTTTTTTCCTTAACACTTTGTATATAGCTTTACCCAAAACCTCCACATCACAGTGTCATCTTGCATAAAAATCTTTTCTCCTGCTCAAGCTTGCCTTCTTGACACAGATTTACCGAGCTCCATCCTGAACTTAATTCCGTGCAGTCAGGCTGCTTCGATGGTTGGCTCCCACATGCTATCATGATTGGATTTTTGCTTAACAACTCTGTCAGATCAGCAGAGTTCCCATATTGTGTTCTATTTGTAATACCTTGTACACTCTGTTTCCTCATACATTCCAGCTATGGCAATTTTTAGGACTTTCGGAGTGCTGTACATGTTTTTTATGTGAACTAAAAAAACGACTTAACCAGCTTACATGTATATATACTGCATACTGAAGAATTAAGATCAAATAATCAATCGCAGATTGCATTCCATTTGGCGGATGACGAGACACGAAGCACAGAACCACCAAGAAGGGAGCCAACGATTGCTTGCTAGTTTTAAAAAAATCTTGTGTGGATAACCTCGGAAAATGAACTTTATGATTTGTACAGATGATTGAAAATGAAGTCATGTTTTTACTATTGCAAGCAATATGTGTCATTATGTGGATGATCGTGGGCAACTGAAAGATTTTAAACAAACCAAATCCAAATCAGTCTTAATTTCAGTTGATAAATATTTCATTTTCAATAATTCAATTTCTTTTAAATTGTATAGAAGGAACACAAAACATTGTGTGTGTGGGGGGGGGGGGGGGCACAGCACACTACCAACAGAACCTCATCTCAAGTGTGGAGTCAGGTGGAGGAGTCAGCATAGTTTGAAAGCACTTCCTGAGGGCCTGGACGCACTGCTACCAATGATGAATTCCCAATTTTATTTAGACATTTTGCATGGGAACTTATGAGTATAAAACGGATGATCCATCATGACACTGAACCAAAAGACAGAAGTGGACAGAAGTCAATCAACAACTAAATGGCTTCAATATAAGAAGTAGATTGGCACAGTCAAAGCCTTGACCTCAACCTAATTGAGATTTCGCGGCATGACTTCAAAGGAAGGAATCACACAAGACATCCCATATTGCTGAGCTGAAATGGCCATGGGGAAAAAAATAAATAAATAATGGTCCTAAATTCTTCCTAACAGTTGTGCAAGTCTGATCGACAACGACAGGAAACATTTGCTTGAGGTTATTGCTGCCTAAGGATGCTCAGCCACTCATTTAATCCGAAACATCATACTTTTTCCTCCCTGCACTCTGATAATGATGATGATGATGATGTGCAGTAAAAACATGGAAAATGTTTCTTTGTGTGCTTTTAGTTGAAGAATATTGTTGTGATTTAGATGAAGTTCAGATGACATTTCATGAGCAATTTATGCGGAAAATCGAGGTCATTCTAAAGGATTTGCAGACGACTTCTTGCCATTGTATCTATGGCAGGCATGTCCAGCTCCGGGCCTGGAGGGCTACTTTCCTGCCTGTTTTCCAGCTCTCCCGGCTGCAACACACCTGCTTCAGATGATCAGCTCATCAGCCATTTCTGAAGCAGCATGAGAATGATCCTGATGATTTGATTCAGGCGGGTCGCTCCTTGGAGAGCTGGAAAACAGGCATGACAGCGGCCCTTGAGGACCGACTTTGGACACCCCTGATCTATGGTTTACTGAGCCAATTATGTGCGCAGCTGTAATTTTACTCTGTGCTGCACAGACACACTCCACTTTGTAGCTCCAACTCAAATTCTGGATAGGACAACCATATGAAGCACCAATATTAATCTGGGAAAGTGTGCCTACAAGCAAAACATGTTCTTTGCTGAGCCAGTTGGGAGCGGCCCTTTCCTGAAGAAATATGCAACTTTAATTCGGCCTAACTAGTCCTGCTTTGGCTGGAAGGCGGAAAACCAAACATGGTGGCTGACAACAGGGAGCGGAGAATCGTTTAGATTGGAAAACAGACACAAACAAAATAGATATAGAGAATGCTCTTTGGGGTCCGATAGGGATTTTCAACAGCCAATGTCGATTCTGATATTTGACAGAAAAAAAATTTGGGATAACTGATTCATTAGAAAATATATATCAGGATTAAATAATTTTGGGGGGGGGGGGGGCAGGAGGGGTCCTTAGCGCTGACAGGAAAATCTGAATTACAGGGAAGTTACAATTTGACTGTTTTAAAATACGTTTGTCTTTTACCGGAAGTTTCGGAGCCTTATGACATTGAACGCTTGCGCGCATGCAGTCCATATCGGTCGATTTAACGGTGGTTCTCTCGTGATTTAGCAGCACCCGATCATATATTTCCACATTTGTTCTTTTTTTTTTGTGTGGTTTACTGAACTGAACGTACTGTATACTGTCAATATAGCAATGCTGGATGGAAAATTCAGCATTTTAAAAGTGGTTCAATCTCTTTGGCAGCAGTAACTTCAGCCAACCATTTCCTGTAGTTTGCAGATGAGTCCTGCACAACCGACAGAGGGAATTACAAAATAGTTTCTGTTTACAATACACACAACACGGTAAGCAGGGACGCTGTGGGACTTCCAGGTCCTCTTTTGAAAACTCCAAACATCGTTTTTGGGGGGCCAGGAGAGCCTTTCTCCGTGGGCTCTTCCAATGATATCCATTCTAGTTTTACATGCAGCATGAAGCTGTCAACAATGCTGTTAACGTGCCAGAGATTTTCGGAATTCATTCGTTGCCACTCAAAGATTTTTTTTCACTTCAGTGAGCATTTCATGCACAAGACAGCCACTCACATGTAGAATATGAACAGTCCTGAACTTCCTCCATTTATAGACTGTCTTCTCATGGACACGTGAACATCAAGGTGTACAGATTAATGCAAATTAACCACACTTATTTGAAGGTATTCTGAGGGCTCTTGTGTGAGGCTTGGTTCACATTGAGCAACACTTCTTGAGAATAGAAAACTTAAAACCGGTGTGTGTTTCTGTCAGGCAGATCACCTCTAAGCAACACATCCAATCTTGTCACATTGATTGGACTCTAGGTTGGCTCAATCGTGACTCCAATTAGAGCTCTTGGACAAGTCATTAGCCTAGGCCTATACATACTTTTTTCACCCTGAACGGTGAATGTTAACCAGTCGTGCCCATTACTATCCATTGCAACGGTTGTGTGGGAAGATTGTGTGGTATTTGCAGAAAAATGATGTTGGCCTATGAACCATCTGCTCCATACGTGTCAGTTGACTGACGTTAGGGCAGCACCAATCTAACATCTGATATTTTCTGACAAACGGGTTGGCAACCGTGCACATTCAACAGCAAGGGTTATGCTAGTTATGGAAGGTATAGCGACTTAGATTGTAACGACAGAGATTAATCAACAGATTTCTACATTAGGTTTCCATTTGTACAGTAGGCAGATCATTTTGACTTGGTCATTTGTTTGAGTAGCAGGTCAACTGAAAAAGTGTGGTCACCCTTGATTTAGGAATATCACTTACTTCTCGATTAGGTCTAACGTCACTCCGGGCACCAACTTGGCACTCTTCTGCATGCAAAACCTAAAATAAAAGAAATAGACAGGAAATTAAGAGTTGGTGAATGGCGGGGGAAAAAAAGTCCTAAATATAAATAATCGATTGTCAAGCACACGGACACTGTGGTTAAAACTAGTGATGAATGACTTGAGAGGTTATTAATTGAAGACCATTCTTTTGGACATGAGTTGATGTTTGATTGATAAGAACATAATGTTTGTGTTTAAGAAAACCCACTGTGGAGTGGTCATATTTTAAAGCCACGGAGGCCTCAATTAATTTGAACCACTTGCAAAAAATAGCAGAAGGTGCAATTAATGGAGGGCCAATGAGTGCACATGTACACAGGAGGACTCGGAATTGAACAATGTACTCCAGGTCAAGTCTGCCACCGCAAATATTGCAGCTCAGTCAGCCAGCTTGGCTGCAGTCAGGCCAGGCTCTATTCAAAGTCATGTCAGCCGCCATGACTGCTTCTGAAGGCCAACTTCCAAATAAAAGCTATGCAAGGCATCCACCCAACAGTATTACTTGATTCACTTTTATTTTGAAGCTAACCCTTGCGGCGCGTAACTCGGCTGGCTCCACGCGAAAGGCTACACTCCCGGCGTGAAACAATGGCTGTCAGGGTCAAAATATGTCCTTATACAAAGGTGTTTGTTCCATGCTGCAAAAAAAAAAAAAAAAGATTGCATAATGGACGGTAGCACTAGAGAACTGTGCTAAGTAAGCTAGCCGATCACAGGGCAAGTTAGAGGGAAGGAAATTCAATTGTGTTAATTATTAACATAATGCTTTTTTAAAATAAAACAGTAAATTGAATTTTTTTTAATCAGCTATTGTATAGCTCTGGTGTATGCTGTTGTGATTAGGAAATAAAAACTGGGAAAGGTTTATTCGGTTACATTAAAATGATATACATACACATTCAGTATTAATAACGCACTATTTAATTAACAGTCACAATAAACATCTACAGAGTCCATATTTCTTTCCCCTATATTTTCAAAGTGTGCTGACATGAGCACAAACCACTAATCCATTTTAAGATCCCAAATCATTACCAGAGAAAATTCCTCTCACTGCGAGGGAAATAAGATTTGTGCCAATATGAGGACCTCTGTAGGCACTGTCACAATTCTTTTTGTTCACAATAATTACAAGTATGGTTTGGTGTTTTTCAGATCCACAAATATGTGTGTCACATGTGTTTTTGTGTTGTTGTGAGTGCGTTTGGGATGAATTATCCTAACAGCTTTCGGATCAAGGCAAATGGAGGTCACGGGGAAAAAAGGAAAAAAGAAAAAAAAATGGTCGTATTTCGTTTCCTGACTTGTTTTTGGTAAACGCACAACAGATTGGATAAAAGCTTGTTTTCTGTTTTTCAATTTCCAATTTTTAAACAAGAAACAGGAGATGGTTCATTCCTAGTTGATGGCGACAGCAACACTGCCTCCTTGCAGACGGAACAGGGATGGCCTTTCAACGCGTGTGAATTTCTGAGACCTTTATAATAATAATAATACATTTTATTTATAAGCGCCTTTCAAAACACTCAAGGACACTTTACAATCAAGAACAAAAACAAAGACACAGATAAAATTATAAATAATAAAAGAGATGAATTTAAATTGAGTATGCGATTTTAAATCGGTTGGTTTTAAGATGGGATTTGAATGTGGGAAGAGAATCGTGTGTGGATAACTTGAGGTTTGTGTCAAAAATAAATGTGCATGTCCGCTGATTCACAAACACGTATTAAATACTTCAGACAAAGAATTAAAATGCATGTACAGTACCACAAAAAAAAAATAATAATAATACTATAATCGCGGATGCATCTGTGTAAATAATTCTGACACAAATCTCTTCCCATATACTTGGCTTGCCCAGATGTGCTGCAATTCTGAGTTCATTCATGAGGTCGGCCGGGAAAAAAAAAAGAGCACCAAACAGCCAATGATGCTCATCTGAAAAATAGATGATTGGATTGGATAAACTTTATTGTCAAATGTACTGTATGTGTAACATACAGCACAGATGAAATTTCTTCCCTCTCAACATAAAACAAGCCGCTGTGGGTGTCCGCGCCGCTATCAAAAGAAAAGTTAACAAAAAAAAAAGACAAAATAATACAAAACAACACATGAGACACAAACAATCGTGCACTCTTCACCACTTTCCTGCATACACTTTGTTGTATCCTACATCAGGAGAGGAGAGGAAATCCTCAAACAAGAACAAGGTGGCATAGTGTGTAATAACTGCAAAAGTTTTCTTCTGCATAAGTCAAGCGAGGTGTGTAGACCATAATGAGCCCCATGTGTATGTCAGGGGAGCCCCAGATGATTTCGCGGAGTAAAATGTAACTCTAGCCTCTTAATCCATATTAAAATCTCATCATGTTTTCTATCTTTATGGTAAGCATAATGTTTACAGCAGGTATAAAGAGAATGACCACACCATCATATTTTTTATGTTGAAAGGCACCAAGCACGAACGGAAAGTACACCATGCATTGCATAAGTAGATAAATATTTAAAACAAGAGGGGGGAAACAATCTCAATAATTGATCGATATTTCACAAATATAAAATCAGAATGTAAAACAGCGTTGATAAACACACTATTTATGAAGATGGCATTGACCAAAGCATAGCAAAAAGTGGTATTTATACTTAACCGCGCACTTGCCAGGCTTTTTGTTCTGTCTGCCCCATGTTGGTTATGGCTGTCTTGTCTATGTTCCTCTGAACGGATTGTAACGCGAAAGTAAAATCCTTGTGTGTTTCATGCATACTTGGCTAGTAAATCTGATTCTGAAATGAGATTAAAATGATCATTGTTATATGTCCACAGATAATTATAGTAAACAGCTTTATCAACAGCAAGCAACAAGCTTGACAAAATGGATTGCGAACAGTCTGAGACGACACCATGATTCTTGCCAATCATGTTGTGATAAGATTACCCCCCAAAAAAGCTAAATATCTGCCCTTTTGATGCATCTTTTTGATTTGTGCTGTTCTCTTTCTATACCACAGTTATATCACGTGCCTTTCCTCTTTCTTTTCCACATTCGGGAACAAATTCAGTCTATCAAAGCAGTAGGGAAATCAATGAAGATGGATATCTATTGGTAATGGTTTTCAGCTCACCTGAGCAATGTAATGCAAGCATGATGCACACAGCCTGCCTGTTTGTCATCTCTCTCTCTCTCTCTCTCCATCATCCATCCCCTGCTGCCTTTCATTAAAATTTTAAAACCCAGGTATGCAAACACATCAGTGCATCCCTTCACCCACTCACATACTGCACCATATACTGTATATATACACCTCAGTGTCAATTTGTAAGGTTATGTAAATTTCAGTAGAAGAAAACTCGGAACAGATGGGCAAAATGAGTATATGAGGAGCATGGGGAAAAAAAGGTGCCGTGTGCGTAAAATTGGTGGAGAGGAGGAAGCAGGCTACGTATGGAACGCAAAATCGAAAAAAAAGGAGTTTGAGCACAAAGAGTCGACTTAGCTGGAGTGTTTTTCTCTCAATGATTAAAAATTTTGTCTGCAATTTCAAACAATTACCACTAGTGTTTGGCAGAAATTTTCCTGACACAGAATTGATACATTACAGTAATCCCTCGTTTATCGCGGTTAATGGGGACCAAAACCAGCCGCGATAAACCAGTAGCGACCCCCCCCCTCCATATAGGTACATGTACATAATATTTATAAGGCCAAATTTAATGGTATACATGCATGTAGAAGTACTAGTTTTGTGTCTTGCGCCTGAAGTAGGCATATGTACATATATATATATATTTTTTTTTCTTCTTCTGTATTTTATTTATTTATTGACTAAACCGATACAGTCCCTTGCAAGCCACAACACACTTTTATAGTTAAGAGTGCAGGTATAATTCGGAAGCTTGTTCTGTGGAAGAGAATGCTGGCGAGGAGTATCAATATTTATGGCGTGACACTGAGGGTGCGTTATGCTGAAGGTCATAGCTATATGTGGATTTAGAGCAGTGTAAGTTTGACGAAGCTCTTCAACATTTATGGTAGGAAAGAATCATTGTGGTGGCTGTAGGGCCCTTCTTGAAGGCAGCTTGTCACTCTCAGTTAGAGTACATGCGTCAAGGAAAGTTTTACGCCTGGAGTGAATTTTGAATGGGAAAACGTGTACATGTAAGGAGGGAGGTGGTCGGTCCATTTTCTTCTGGTTTGTCACTCTGTGTGTGGCTGGATTTTTAACTTGAGTCTGGTACTCTATTCGTCAAGTGATGCAATCACCAGGGGCTGAATGTACAAGCCTCAGATTGATGCGCAAACAAACGTGCTGCTTGGCTGATGCAACCGGTGTCCTACAAGAGAGAGTAATATTTGAATTTTATATTGTCATGCATTCACATCAGGTGGCTGAATTAGACAGACCTTCCTAATGAACACATTTCCCTGAAGATCAGGTATCAACTTTGTTACTGCCTGAGGTTGGTTTACATCCCCCCCCGTCAAAAATGACTATTTCTGTGCTGAGCCAATACTAAGTAGAGGGATTGAACACTGAGCAAGATTGCACGCATACTCATCTGCATGAAAATCCAGGTCAATGGATGAACAGGTCATTCATTTTTAAACATAACAAGAATATGTCTTGTCATACATAGTCAATATCGATATCATTATTTCATTTGGCGGGTCTGTAAATTAAATCTTGACTGTGGTTTATTCTCAGTGGAAAACAACCCCATATGGCCCAATCTCATACCCTTTCTGACTATTCTGGATTCATCAAATAAATGTGCAAGAGGCTTACCACCGCAAGGCAATCTTTATCGGTGTGGTGAGACAGGAAGTGAAAAGGTCAGCGGGGAGGTCAGGGTTCATTGGCAACAACTCGCTGGCCTCGCAGGCAGCCAGCTGGATACAGTTCTTCATGGAAGGTGGCAGCGGCATCTGGGCGAGTGGATGGCTGGGGTTGATGGCGGCCACCTGCAAAGACACACCAAGACTTCGTTTCTGTTTTGGTCTTTTTTTTTTTTTTTTAACACATCATCTCTAAATTAGATCATGTGTACATTCAAGTGGAGCTTTTTGCCCCAAGAATTTCATCCTTGATTATCACAATGACAACCCCGGGGAAATAAATTCCAGTAGCAGGAAGGAACACCTGATTGGCATATGGTACAGTATACCATGTTTAAAAAGAAATCCTTCCAGGTTATGACGATGGGAGCTATAATGCAACTACTGACATCCATGTACATTGTGGACTGTAAGTGAATGACAAGTGTCGCTTGCAAAGAAACACAAATCAGTTTACATCACATACTGTATGTCAAAAAGAGAATCCAAAATATTCACAATAAGGTAAAAGAAACCGGTCATTTGCGTTGGCTTGAGTGTTAATGAAAAAAGAGGGTGCATATGATTAAACAAATATAGTTCAATATAGGGCGGCCCGGTAGTCCAGTGGTTAGCACGTCGGCTTCACAGTGCAGAGGTACCGGGTTCGATTCCAGCTCCGGCCTCCCTGTGTGGAGTTTGCATGTTCTCCCCGGGGCCTGCGTGGGTTTTCTCCGGGTGCTCCGGTTTCCTCCCACATTCCAAAAACATGCATGGCAGGCTGATTGGACGCTTTAAATTGTCCCTAGGTGTGAGTGTGGGCGTGGATGGTTGTTCGTCTCTGTGTGCCCTGCGATTGGCTGGCAACTGATTCAGGGTGTCCCCCGCCTACTGCCCGAAGACGGCTGGGATAGGCTCCAGCACCCCCCGCAACCCTAGTGAGGATCAAGCGGTTCGGAAAATGGATGGATGGATAGTTCAATATACCAGATGACACTAGGTCAGAGCAGATCAGAGCAGTTCAGGCCAGATTTGGCCGCCACATCATTTTATGTATCTTGCAAAAGCTATTTACTCTATGTGTTTCGACCCTGCCTGCCTGTGTCAGGTCTCCCACTATGCACTAAGGTAGGCAGTGATTTTGTTTTTACAAAGTCAATTTTGTATCTAGTTTATTTTTCAGTTTCGTTCATGATAGGGTCCATTACGGCTGTTGCTAATCATGGCATACGAGTGTGCGCGTCCACACGTGCGTTTGTAAACGCATGCACGTGCAGTGTCGGGTAGTAGATCTTCGGTCAAAAGTGGTTGGGGACCCTTGCTCTATACAGTATTGTTCGTAGATGTGATTGTGAATGATTCTTTGTCTATGTGTGTCCTGGGATTAGCTGGCAACCAGTTCAGGGAGTGCCCCGCCTACTGCCCGAAGACAGCTGGGAACGGCTACAGTCGGCTCAGCCCTCCTGAGGGCACATGGTTCACGGAATGGATGGATGGATTATGGTGGTATTGAAAGAAGAGAATATTGAACTTGTCATAAAAGTCAACACTTGTAATTTCTCTCCAAAAGGCTTTCAGGCAAGCAGTTGGATTACAATCTTGCTATAGCATGACTCGTTTTTAATCTCTCTCTCGAATGAGAAAAGTGTTGATTTGACTGTTCCCAAAGACAAACATCACCAATGAAGAAGCATGCTCTGTGTGGGTCCCAGTTGTGTCAACCTCAGAACCGTATCGTCGCCCCAACGAAAATTTGGAGAACGTGTGTGCCACACTAATCCTCAAGGTAAATATGACAGCATTGCCAGCAGAAGCTGATTAATGCAGAGTATCTAGCGTAATTATCACATTAGCATATTGTCATCTCACAAATTACCATGAAAGTCAGCATGGCAGGTTTCTTTTCTTTCTCCTCTGCTGTGAATAGCAGAGACCAGTGCAATAGCTTGGAATTCTTTTTTTAATTGACACAAATTAATGAGACAAATTCTCCAGGGAATGAGTAAACACATGCAACACCACACATGCTCACCACCACAGTAAAACCAAGCATCTTCAAAGCAACCATAATCAAGCAAACATTTTCAACAGAAATAGGTAGAAGAAAATACTGTCTTGCATTCATTTTTTTATCATGAGGGTTGCGTGCAACTTTGACCGATTCCAGTTGACTTGATAGGCGGGTTACACTCGGGAATAGTCACCAGTCAATCACAGAGCACAGAAAGGCAACCGTCCACACACATACTGTAAACATTTTGTGGGGAGGATGACAACCAAATCAGCCACCCCACGGTAAACAAGCCCCCCAAAAGGTCAGGTGGTCCAGTGTGTCTGAACAGTGAGTGCAGTTGGTTTAGTTTCGGTCTGAGAAAAGATCCACAGCGAATGCATTGAACATGCAGGCTAAGTGCACACAGCAGAGTGATGTGATATTTAAAACAAATCAGGTGGCCCTTTAATAGAGCACTCAGGGGTGGCACGCACACACGGACATAAGAGGGTTTTGTGCTGTGCGGGAAGTCCTTCGCGGGAAGGCTTCATAGTTTTTCCACAGCTCTCTATTTCATGCCGACATCTTCATCGAGAGTATGTCCACAAATAGTACCCTTATGGAGTATCCAAAATGGCAAGGCATAAATGCCACATTTCGCCATAAGATGAAAAATGGCTGCATGTGCTGATCGTTTGCTTATCGGCACCACCAATGTGCTGACACACACACTGCTATGAAAGGGATGCCAATCCAGTGTGTGGGCGAGGGGGGTCTTTCCCCTCTGCGCCTACCCCCCCAATCCACCCCCTGCATGGATCATCTCTTGAATGATTAAAAAGTCTCTTTATCTCCCATGACCTCGGCACATTATACACTTCCTGCATGTGTGGGTGCGAAGAGCTATCACTCAAGTAAAAGGTGGAAATGTGTTCACTGCATTTTAAAAAGAGAGCTGTCATTTGTTCCACGACCAGAGGAAGTCGTAAAACATATTTATATTCATATTAACACACCAATTAACACCAACTAGGAATAATACTGCTACAGATAGATAAACACTTTCAGTGAACGAGATAGGTGAAACCTCGGAGCTGCAAGGTATTACTGCAGAAAACAATTTGCTCAAGGTCTTTTGAATAAAAGAAAGAGAAAAGCTTGAAATAGCATCACAACAAAGCATACGCAGGAATTGTTACAATTGTATTAATGTCAATGTTTTATGTCATGTGTTCTGTTGCATTATGGTTATTTTATGTTTAATGTTCTGTGAAGCAATTTGTTCCAGCTGCAGCTTTTGTGAAATCGCTGCAGTGGTACCTCTACTTACGAACGTCTCTTCACACGAAATTTTCTAGTTACGAAACACCTAAACAGGAAAATATTGCCTTTTGTTCTGAAAGAAATTTCAAGATACGAAAGGTAAAAATACAGTATGGTCTGCTACTCGCAGCTCAGAGTTTCCTGAACGCGACATACTTATAGCTACTCTGCCATTGGCTATTACCTAGCATCTTCCTGGCATCCCATTGATGAAGACCATATGTGTTGATGTGTGTAGATAGATATGTGTCTACGCAGTGTCCTCATCATTCGCCCCTCGGGCCATGAGACGTTCCGATAGTTTCACGTGAATGTGAATCACCCAGAAAAAGTGTTCAACAGTTGGGCAATCGCTCACTATGCTGATGTTTGCCTTGGACATTTTCGAAGAATTGTTAAAAGCCGACAGAAGCAAACGTCCTTGGATCAGTTCTTTCCAAAACGCCAGGCGAAAACCACTTCTGAGAGAGCATGAACTAAAGAGAGCAAAAAACCGACGAGGCTGCAGTTAAAAGTTAAATGACCATAATTTTTATTCTTTACTCGATTCTTTGTTTTTTACATTATGCACAACTCTCATTAATTGCGCAATAATATAATTGTAACATGTATTTGTTACATATTTTGATGCATTTTTATGCTTTAGAAAACATTTATGTCAGAATTTTAGGGCGGGCTTGGAACGGATTAGGGCATTTATATGGAAAATGCGTCTCTACTTACAAAACTTAAGAAATTTCTTCCAGAACCAATTAATTTCGTAAGTAAAGGCACCACTGCATATACTTGAGGATGTAAATAATAATAACGCATCAGATTAAAAGGGTGCTTTTCTGTAACACACTCAACAGTTAAGGATTTTTATCAGCTTTTACTGTCTTTAATCACAAATGTGCTTTGCTCTTTGTGGAGGTCCTCTACAATTGTGTTTCCCAACAAGGGGTACGCCTACCCCGAGGGGTACATGAGTACATTGCAGGGGGTACGTGTTGGAAACATTTGACAATTTATTTCCCATATCTCTGGCAAAGCAGTGCCAAAAGCCACTCCAGCCGTGTGTCACCTCAAGTGGCTTATTAAAGCTCAGATGAATGATGAAAAGAAAATAAATCTGTTGTAGTGGTAGTATATTTGTTCCTGATATCAATTATCCGAACCGCTTATCCTCACGAAGGTCGCGGGTAGGGCTGTGTGACATGGCTAAAATGTAATCTCTTGGCAGGGTGTGCCCCGCCTCATGCCCTAAATCAGATGGGATAGGCTCCAGCATGCAAGCGACCCTCTCATGAGGAGAAAGCGGCTCAGAGAATGGATAATTTTGCCAGTTATCTCGATAAGAATATTGATTTTTTTTTTCTTAGAAAAAAAATTAAGTCCAAAAGGACATGGAAACTGTAGTTTGTTTTATTCAAAGTTACAGAAAGCCATCAACATAAAGTTAATAAATTAAAAATATATATATCACATTGTACTGTAACTGTGCGTTCATGATAAATCATTTCATGCTACAACAGAGCATTTGTTGTGTTTGCGGGCATTAACTGCATCAAAGTGTGAGTTGTTCTGTACCAATTTGTCTCTGCACACCTAGAGTAAGGATAAGAGGTTTAGAATGTTGATGGATGAGTTGTGTGGCTTGGAAAAAAAGAAAAAAAAAGACAAATTTAACCACTCACCCCAGCACATGACTATGGTTGTGTATGCATTGATGCATTACATGGTGATGTTGTGTGTACTCCGAGCAATATGAACTATGCTAGCCTGGAAGGCGTTTTGAGGCTCTCCATACAATATGTTACATTGTATGACTTTTTTATTGATCCACAAAAAGATGGCAACAGTCAAGGAAGATAGGATAATAAAATCAATATTTGGGTCAGTTTTCAGGTTTTCAGAAAATAAACCTGATAAAATGACTAAGGCCATTATTTTGAGAAGATGACGAAATCGAATCGACAATACAGTCATTTGTTGTCAAAATTACTGTACATCACAGTAGATCTATTTTTTAAACCAATTTAACATTACTAAAGGTCCATACACACATTCAGCAATACAAAGGATAATCTGACATTTACAGTATATTTGTTTGAAATTGCCCCTCTGAAAATGTTTCTTGACAAAAAAAAAATACAAGTTTATTGCTACGCACAACGTTTTTTATTTCTTCTTTGAGGAGAAGTTTTCTAATTTTGAGGGGCAACTTTATGCAGGTTAATCTCAGGGACCTGAAGGAAGACATTTACTAACCACAAAGATAAAACAATATGACGATTGAACAATTTGTTTCCTTTTTTATATCAATATTTTATTCTACATGAGATGCGTTCAGATTGGCAAAAGGAATATACCTTACTGGCGAATCTGAATAAAATTCCATTTGGATTCCGCCTTTTGGTCTTTCCGATTCATTATAATCTGAATGCACGGCTCCATGAAACCCCAGTTAATGGTGGTAATAGACATATTTAATTCTTTAACTCACCTGACAAAAGTTCAGCAATGAAGTGTGCATGCGTGCACTTCATCAGGACACTCAAGTTGTTCTTTTGGTCGGCAGACGAGGTACTATTGTGGGGCACCAGAAATTTTAAATGCAAACGATTGCGGGGGAAGTAGTCCCATTCCAATCGATTCTCGGGACTGGATGTGCAACACTAAGTATGTCTGACTGACACAACTACCTATTGTGCCACTGGCCAACTGTAATTTATTATCAACAGCCGCCTAAATTTGTTTTAACCCGCAGTTGGCAGGTTGCCGGGTGTTAATTTGGAAACTTTTTAATGTGGACATCCGCTGCAAATAAAGTGAAGCGACCAAAATATGTATATAATTTGTGCGCAAGTGGTGAACCTGCAGCTTTACATTTCCTCAAGATGCAAGCATATGCTTCCCACTCAACTGCAACACTGTACTGACAGATTGCAAACCACACGTTTGCTGACTAGCTTCCAAGTAATATAATTCTCCAACATCGTATTTTCCGCACGATAAGGCGCACCTCAAAGCATTCAAGTTTTTTCAAAAGCCGACAGTGCGTCTCATAATCCGATGCGCTTTATATATGGATCAATATTCTGATTTATTGGACGTAGTGTTTTAAATGTTCTGTAAAGCGCTTTGTTACAGCTGCAGCGGTTGTGAAAGCTCTATAAAATGAAGCTGTATTGTATTGTATTCCCTTTAGTGTAGCTCCATCTAGTGGATACATAACGCAACTGAAGCCACAATTGTAGCTTCTATTCTGTTTGCCTTATAATGCGGTGCGCACTACATATGAAAACAGTTTTAAAATAGGCCATTCAATGGTGGTCCTCCATACACTCCGAAGCGCCTTACAGTGCGGAAAATACGGTAATTTAAAATTGACTTAAATGACAGTGTACGGGGAGGAAGAGGCTGGGGGGAGGGGGTGGGGGCTTCTGTGTGGATCGAGTATATATGTTTGTATGTGTGTGTGAGCCCACCTCCAGCTCCTGTTCTCGCTGCAGGGCGAACTGCTTGAAGGACTTGACAATGATTCCAGCATTGGAGCAGTCATAGACAAAAATGGAAGGGCTCCCCATCCAGGTCTGAAGGTCATAGATGGACAGCGGGATGTACTGAGTGTAGTTCTTGAAGAGGAACACATAAAAGAGTGGTTAAAGGAATAGAGTGGTGTGGCATCATTAAATTGCGCTGGTAGAATTATTAATGATCGATGATGTCAAGTTAGGAGAAATGAGTGTGATCAAAGTGTGATCAAGCAGCAGGGGGCTTGTGATCATAGATGTGACCATAGAGCTACAGAAGGGGTTATAACATTACCACTGACAGGAGGGACGCATTTTCTCGTGAATGAATTATGCATTTAGAACAATTTATGGAAAAGAAAGAGGAAGAAGAACAGCGGAACCAAAAAGGACACAACGCCCGTGGGTGTGCTGGGGATCGAGTGGCAACGGCTAAGTTTGGACAACAGCAGTGCATCACTGTGAGTGGGTGCTCGCTTATTGAATAGCGGCAATGAACAACTCAAAACAATATTTCAAGTCTTCACTGAAGATTAGTACTGGGATAACAGCAGGCACACTGCAAATTATTTGGTTCTTACAAGAAAATAAAATGTTTTGGAGTGTTTGATCATTTATCCCATTTTATGATTCAATTTCTTATTTTAAGGGTTCATCTTTAAACAATCTTTTTTTTTCTTTCTATTTTCGTTTCAAATGAGTACGGCATCTTAAGATGAGGGAAATGGCTGATAAATTGACACATACCACATCTTACCCCTCAAGTTCCATTTGAATAAATCGTGTTTTAAAATATAGTAACAAACTAACAACAAAGTTGCTCTGCATTGTAGCCAAGGGGAAAATCCATTCCAAGTCATGCATTCCTACTCCTGGTTATGAAATGCTTGCCGTTGCCATCGGTTTCTTCTTCTTCTTCTTCTTCTTGGTTCATTGGTGGAATGCAGCTCTTTGATGCAAACCGCCACCTACTAAACAGGAAGCGCAAAGCATTTCCATGTATAGTCAATGGAAGCAGACCGCTTTTATTCAGCCCCGCAAACAAACACAAAAGACAGTCTTGCATATAAATAATTTCACCAAGATTTTACAGAAAAACACAATCATAAAGATGGATATGCAAATAAATACACATACATAAAAAATTTGCTTCAAACAACTTGCTTATTCAGTTTTGTTTCCTTTTTGTTTTCTTTTTTCCCCATCATTCGTCAATCATAAGCACAATACCCGCTGCAGTTTGCCTATCAGCCTGGCATCGGCGTGGAAGACATCATTATCTACCTCCTCCACTCAGTGCTGTCACACTTGGAGAAGGCTGGGAGCACTGTGAGAATCATGTTCTTTGATTTCTCCAGTGCCTTCAACACCATCCAGCCCAACTTGCTGGGAGGCAAACTGCAGAACGCCGGAGAGGACCACCATCTCACAGCATGGATCATAGACTACCTCACAAATCGGCCGCAGTACGTGAGGTTGCAGAGCTGTGAGTCGGACAGGCTTCTCTGCAGCACTGGAGCGCCGCAGGGGACTGTTCTGGCTCCATTCCTGTTCATCCTCTACACCTCGGACTTCAGACACGCCACTCCAAACTGCCTTCAGAAGTTCTCCGATGACTCTGCGATTGTTGGCCTCATTACAGAGGGGGACGATCGGGAGTACAGGGGAATGACGAAGGACTTTGTGGACTGGTGCCAGCAGAATCTCCTCCAGATCAACCCTAGGAAAACTAAGGAGTTGGTTGTGGATTCTGCAGGAAACAGTCCTCACCAGCACCGATGAACATCCACGGTATGGACATAGAGAGGGTGACCTCCTACAAGTACCTAGGTGTTCTTCTGAACAACAAACTGGACTGGTCTACAAACACGGACACCCTGATTAGGAAAGGAGGTATTTTGGGGTTCAGGGGGTCGCTCCTTAAGACTTTCTATAACTCGGTGGTGGCCTCGGCCATCCATTATGGCATTGTCTGCTGGTCAGGCAGCATCTCAGCCCGGGACAGAAAGAGACTGGAGCGACTGGTCAGGAAGGCCAGTTCTGTCCTGGGCTGCTCCCTTGACACTCTGGAGGAGGTGGGCAACAGAAGGATGCTAACTAAGCTAAAAGCTATGATGGACAGTCCCTCCCACCCTCTCCAGCCCGCCCTGACAGCACTAGGTAGCTCCTTCAGCCAGAGACTGTTACACCCGCGCTGCAAGAAGGAGAGATACCGACGCTCGTTCCTACCAACTGCTGTCAGGCTGCTGAATAAAAAATAGCAACAATAATATTAATAATAATTAAATGATGTGGAAAACAACTGTAAATAGCACTGCGATTTATCCATTTTGTATTTATATTGCACTTAATTGAACGGTGTTTGTTTGTTTGTTTTTTCTTCTTCTTTCTGCCTACATTCTTGCTGCTGGAGGCTGTAAATTTCCCCAGTGTGGGACAAATAAAGGATATCTTATCTTATCTTATCTTAATAGGTCTCCATCAGTTCTGATGGACTGACAACCTCTGAAAATCACCATACATTTCCCACGAGTGAATTTATCGCTATATACAGTAGGTAGAGGAAATTTCATTTCGCTTAGACGGCAGATTTTATCACCTCTATGATTTAAAAAAAAATCTCTTCCTTCTCTCTTCACATAATTTTAATAGCAGGAACAGGCTTTGATTCATTCATTTCGTTCAGAGGCAAAAATGGGATGCTCAATGCCTGGTTCAACAATCGACTCTCACTGGCTAACTTATTTAGTCAAGATATTTTTGGACTTCTGCCTACATATCTGTGTTCACAGGTGGAGAAATATGGCCTGTGTTCTCAGAACACCATGAAGATGTGGGTTCGGAGAGTCAGAACCGAATTGGGGAAAAAGGCTTTTAAATTGTCTGCCCCGTCCACCTGGAACAATGTGCAGAAAGACTTGAAATTGACAGAGTTTTTGACTTTGGGGGAATTCAAAGCAACCAGAAAAGACAGGGAAATGAATCCAACAAGATCCATGACAGCACTTTACAATCATGTAATCCCTTTTTCATTTTTACTGATAGAATATGTTTGTGGTCATATTCTATCAGTGTCAGCATACATATTAGCACCAAACATTTTCAATGGGAGACAGGTTTGGGCTGCAGGTAGGTCAGTCGAGTACCTGCACTCTGTTTCTACGAAGCCACACTGTTGTAACATAGGTCCATAGGTGAAATATGGCCCAAAGTATCAAAACAGTCTGGCCATGACGAGTGTTGTCAATTATTCTCAATGTATAACAACTTATTTTGTTTCTTTTTGGGCAGGATTTACCAAGTGTTTTGTATTACAGGACAAAATTACAAGGCATATCCAGTTATGTTACATTTACAGCAGATGCGTGTTCTACCATTTCAAGTAAATGCAGCAGCACACTGTGGAGCAAAACGGCAGTCGGTGATGGGGAAGATGTGTGGGACGGGTCATGAATCACAAGAACAAGCAAAACACCTGATGTACTATTTGCGTGACAAAATTACAAATAAAATCATAGTAAAGAAAAATATGTCAATGTTAAGGCAGGGGGTGTCAAACTCATTTTTGTCGTGGGCCACATTGCAGTTAGTTTCCCTTCGAGGGCCATCATCATGACCCATATACATGTTTAACCACCTCCACATATTACATACACAGCGAACAACAAATTGATAGGTAACTAGTTTTGAAATCAGAAGTCAAGAAAAATGGATTGTTCAAGTATTGTTGTTATGGATTTCATATGACATTTTGAAAATTTATTTCAGACTTCAGCAAACATCCTGGAAATCGACATGCTTGATTTGCTTTCGCGGGCCACATAAAATGGTGTGGCGGGCCAGATCTGGCCCCTGGACATTGACTTTGACACCTGTGATGTTAAGGCAGTGCATGCTGAACAGTCATACTAAAAATAATATTGAGTATAAATCATTGCAAACAGTAATAGGCACGACTGTGCATTGTGGTTGTGATGGGACGTGCTTGCCACACAAATATCTGCTTCACCCCTTTGTCTCTCAAGTTGGACAAAACAGAGCCGAGGTGTCAAAATCAGTTGACGGCTGTTACGACTTAAGAAACACAGCAGCGATTTTGTCGGGTAAAATGACACGCTTGAGTAAACCCGGTTTGTCAAAAGTTATCAGTAGGAACAGGCAGCGGATGGTGATGTGGCCGGGCTCACTGGCGGCGTATACATTATGTATTATACGTTCAATATGTTCTGATGACCTTTCATTCTTAACAAGTCTTTTTTTTTTCTGTTCCTATGAGGTGATGACTATGTTCTGTAGCTGGAGAAGCTTCTTCTCTTCTCTCCTCCCCAGGTTTGCTTTGTGATGGATCTACCACCATTGTGGCTATAGGCACCATATCTGTGACCAAGCTCCCACTGGAACTTTTCTGAGAATTGATATTGGTGTTAATGGCATACTTGACATTCGACATGCCCCAATGTGTTGCAACTCAACTCGCTACAATTCAAACTGTAGTAATTGGCGACAAAGTCCATGATCAAGATGCCACAAGTACATAAAAGAAAGCAATGGCTGATTGGAAACCGTTCATTGAGTGGTTGAATGTCAAGCAGTATTTTCTCAGGTCAAGTCTTCTTGTTATTGTAAGTTAGCTGTGCCTTATAACAGAGAGAGAGAGAGAGAGAGAGAGAGAGAGAGAGAGAGAGAGAGAGAGAGAGAGAGAGAGAGAGAGAGAGAGAGAGAGAGAGAGAATGTGTATGTAAAAATGTGTTATAATGTATGTATAAATACATTTTATGTACCGTATTTTCCACACTAAAAGGTGCACTGGATTATGAGGCGCACCTTCAATGAATGGCCTATTTTGTAATTGTTTTCATATATTGGACGCACTGGATTATAAAGCGCAATCTACAATGCATCCATTAGATGGAGCTATGTTCAAAGAAATGCCACAGAACTGTAGCAACGCCACTCAAGTGAAGCGTGCCTCAGCAGTGCCTCAGCAGTCCATAGTCCGCTGCTTTCTGCTGTGTGCGTGTGAGCGCGAGCACGTACACACGTAGGTCAACCAATCAGCGCTGACGCAACCCACGTCACAGATCAAAGAAGCTTTGATCAAACGACAAGCTTAGCTGTTGAGTGGAGTTGCTACAGAACGGTCAGATGTCAGTAAAACTTATTTAAAAAAGTAGTGACACAGTTTACTTCACCAACAGCAAGTTATAACATTGACTCTTTAACATTGAACTCTCTTGCCGCTGCCCGAGTTCCATGTTCAACTGCGTAACCCGATTGCCTTAAGTTTGAACTCTGCGTTGTAAGCATGTCTCTAGCAAGGAGCCATTTTGGGGTCGACACATTACCGTAATAATCATACAAAAGGCACATCGGATTTTAAGGTGCGCTGTGAGCTTTTAAGAAAATGGAAGGCTTTTAGGTGCGCCTTTTAGTGCAGAAAATATGGTACATAAAACGTTTTAAATTTTACACAAATGTATGTGATCATCATACATGAATGTATGCAAATAGTTTTTCATATTTTTGCATTAGACTTAACTTACTTCAAATGGAGACTGAGGGATGAGCGATAGGACCAAAAATTCTGATCACGGTAGAAACTGAATCTCTTCACAGTAAAAGTGCCTCTATGTCTCTTCATGTAAACATTCCAATGGAAATATCGTGTTATTTATATGTGAAAAGTAAATATTACATGTCAAGAGAAGCAGAAACAATCACGTATTCTCTCTGCTTCTTTTCATTCACATTGTGCATTTTCATGTGAATGTACTGTATGTCCGCTTTTTCTTCTATATAATGAAATACTACATGATAAATAAATCACAGTCCCTCTGCAAAGCTGAATCGATTTAAAAAGTAAACACAGATACTGTTACTCATGTATTCCAAAATATCTACTTTTGACCTTTTAAGCATCTTGTCCTGGCTGATGAGACCGATTCATTTCAGGATTTTGGGGTGTATGCTGACTTTGCAATACTCTATTTTCCCTCTTTTGACACATTAATTGAGCTACAAATTACTTTTCATAGCTGGTTGCTCTCCGCTTGAATGTGGTTCCACCCAGACCTCTGAGCAAAGAAATATAGCTCAACTTAAAACAAATAACTATTAAAACTGTTTTCTTTTTCTGGAACAGAAAAGATTTGAAGCGCATCAAGTTTCATGAAATTAAAAAAAACACAAAAATTGAATGTGCCACTGTCTTCTCCTGGAATGGATGTGTGATTACACTTTATCCAAGTAGGAGGGTTAAAAAAAGGTTCTTGACAGCAATCGTCTTGGTTGTCATGCGTGTAATACTGTGATTGATCAAAGGTAGACGTCACATTTGAAACATCAAGTCATCAGAAACTACAGGGTAAAATAACAGTTCATGAGTACGAATTAACACGTGATCTCCATGCAAATGTTTTCTCCCTGAAGTGAAACCCGCAGGTAAAATGTCACACAGATGTGGCTCAGATGACATTTTTAGTCCATCGGTAGAACAAGATACCCTACTTAAATGTTGAAGCGCATTGATCGTTTGCAAGCCAAGTAGGGGATTTTCGTATATTGTCTCTGCTCTGCTGCGATTACCCGTTTGAATTAAAATTGCATTTTCAATTCCGATGCACAGTCGGTAATTAATGAGTTGAGAATTACCTTATTAAAAACCCAAATTTCTCCATTGACAGTGGGCCGTGGAACCCCATGACCGTTGTAGTGAAAGAGGACCCGCTCCTCTTTGGCATTTCGTCTGAGTGACGTGCATAGCTTTTTCACCTCGTCCACTGTGGGGTCCAGGCTTTGTTTGTAACGTGCCTGAAACACATGAAAAACATACAGTATAAGGATGAGTAAAATGATAAGGATGTTTGCTGTACAAGTTTGATGATTCAGCCTCCTTTATTCAGTGCTTATGGAGATGAGTATGTAGTGAATTGCTTCGATGCAAAGGGGGGAAAAAATGCACAGGGATGCTTGGGGCACTTTCATCCCTATACTTTGGGGAAAATGTCCAGGGAGCGTTGAGAATGATATTATAATATGTCACACTTTCAAATTCATCGCTTTTCATGTCTGCAGAACTGGAGGAGACAGTTTTATAAAAAATAAGGACTAAGCATCACTTTCTTATTCATCATGTTAAATGATGCAACACGTACAGGGATCAGTGGGACTGCATGGGGGTTTCAATGAATGAAAGGCACGGCAAAGAAGCTCAGACGAGAGGCGCACACATTGAGCATCGAGTCCTTAGACATATTTACATGGGTGGCATACAAATCCTCATCAATGTTTCCTTAATTGTTGTTTCACAATTTCTTCATAGTTTGTGCCTCACGAGTCTATGTATGAGGGAAACATTGTCAGAATGACAAACAGGGACTTAGAAATCCCACAAAATGTCGTGTGATAGTTGGTGAAGTCACACTTGGGATGAAAAGGAAACACTTGAAATTGGAATAACAGCCAACTGTGAATGGTATAAATAAATAAATGAATAAATGAATGAATGGATGAATGAATGCTACTCTCATGGCTGCTGTGTTATTATATTGTTATAATATTGTGTTTTCAATCATTGTTAAAATGCACACGTATTTGAAATGGACCTGATTATTCAGTCTTTGCAAAAGGCAGTAAGAGGCCTCATCTGCCTTGTGAAAATTGCTTTGGCCCACTGCACTTCTCAGTGGGTTAAAAATGAATATGGGTAATGAGTTAGCTGACCTTGAAAGGCCATTATGTTCACAATGATCCAAACCTAAATTGGTTAAGACAAAGGTACTGCAGTATGAAAAATGACAAAGATTATAACATCCTCTTTACAGTTAATAATTATAATGAGTGAAAATTTATATCCAACCGCAGGTTTAACACGGTCAGTCAAAAAATTGATGACACTTTAAATACTTGAAATTAAATTGGCACATCCATCTTACCCCAAACACCGGGTATTATTTCAGGAGTTAAGAGCATGATGAAGAGTAAGAGAGCTGACTGCGGTAATTAGTGCATGCAGGATGCCAAACAAACAGATCTGTCTCACTTTTAATTGTTGCTTTTAAATAGACTGAATGTCCATTTAACGTGTGGAAAGCACACAGGTGGAGACCTGACTGGGGGTACCATAGTAATTCGAGAGGAAATTTAGTTATCCGACTCATTAAGGGTCTTGTGTAATTGTGGCTCTATTTATCCTTTTTTTTTTTTAGCTTTATTTACATGGTGCCTCTCGTACACGAGGAAAAGTCAATGTGCTTCACATTTGAACAGCATTTACAAAGACAATCAATAAAGATATTTCCAGAAATAAAAGTAGCTTACTACAATTACTAAATGCATGTACAGCACAAGAAAGATTTTGTAAAACTAAATGAAAAAATGCTTTAAAAGACCTCAAACATAAGAATTGGGGCGGAGTCGGGGCATACGTTTTAACTTGGATTTAAACGAATTCCCACCTGGGGCTGACTTCACATCTATTGGCAGCTTATTGCATATTGGTGTAGCATAACAACTTAAAGCTTCACCATGTTTGCTTTTAAGTCTGGGCTCCACTAATTATACAATACAATACAATACATGCTGATTTATATAGCGCTTTCACAACAGCGGCAGCTGTAACAAAGCGCTTAACAAAACAGTTAACAAAAAGTAAAATAATAAACATAACACATAACATAAAACATGGACAGTCGTGCAGTCCTAACCACTTTTCCGTCACACGCTTTGTTGTTTGAAGCAGTTTGAGATGAAAGAGGAGAGAATCAAAGTGTCCTTTAACCAGTGGATCAGAGACGTCATGCTCAAAATGTGCACACGTCGGCTACAAGCTAAGTTTCAAAGTCAACAAGAAGCTGTAGCATCCATTGACGAAAAAAGAGATTGGTTCACTTCTCCTGTCCCATGGAAATCCATTTCAATTCCAAGCGGCGACTCTCGGTTCCAAATACGCATCGGCGCTCTGCGCCGACGCTCCTCTCTCCTCATCCTCAACTTCAGCAGCCATCCATCCCGCCGCACCAACGCTGACTGTCCAACAGCGCTGACATCTCCACTGAACAAAACCAGGTTGTGAAAAATGCTGCCCATTACAGGCGCAAAAAACACAAGCGCCCCAGGTCTGTCCAGCACCGACAGTCAATGGCGCCGACATTCCTCCCAATCAAAATCTGTGCTGGCACAGGCGTGCTGCCGAGAAGGCGCAACCACCAAGCACAGATACTTCTCCTTTGACGAATGTCGTGGCCAAAAAATGCTGAAAACAGTCCATATCAGGTCCACACGATGAAACAACAAACAACATGTGATAAAACAAAAGACAAAACCAACAAAAAAAGAACAAAAAAGCAAGGCTCTTGAAGAGCACTTGCCGAAGGCTGCCTACTCGGGCGCCATCTTGGAAATGACAATTGACCCCAGTCTGGAGATCTCTGACCCTTATTGGTTTTATATTCAATTAGCATTGCTTTAATGTATTCAGGACCAACAGCATTCAGTAATTTATATATCAGAAGCAAAACTTCTAACTGACTGGGAGCCAGTGTAAAGACTGCAGTAATATGTTCTGATCTATTTGAGGAAATACAGTCAGAAGAACATTACAATAATGAAGGTATTAATGAAGATAAAAACATGGATACGCTTCTTCTGGTCTGCTTGGAGCATGCAACCATTCACTCTGGATATTGTTTTGGGCTGGTAAAAGGCTGTTTTCATGGTTGATTAGTCATGACTGCAGAAAGTCAGATCCTAAACTATCAGCACACCAAGTTTTGGACTTGGTCTTTGTTTTTTAAGAGAGTCACTGCAAGTGTTTACGAAGAGCAGTCTTCTTTATTGCCAGAAACAATTACCTCAATTTTGTTTAGCTTTGTTTTAGATCATGGATCTTTTACCAACAGCCGGTCTTCCATCCGTTGTACAGTATTTAGCTCAAATACGACAGTTTTGATAGATTTTCTTGAGAACTTGAGAAATGCAAGCTAACACTTAACCGAGAAAAAAAAAGGGTTTTAGCTGGTGGGGGGCACAGAATACACGTGTGCAAGGGATCTGATTGGGAACCACTTCTTTCTTAGTTTGTGCCAAAATAAAACCCTGCGCAATTACCATTTTCTCATTTAGAGTTACCTAACACTTCGAGACCAATCAGAACTCATCCCACTGGAAAACGGCTCAATTCCATCGACTGCAAGTGGATAAGTTTGAACTGCAGCTTGATAATATAGCTGGCAGGCTAATTCTATTGGGGTATAATCAGATGGGAGGCGCTGAATACGGCACTTACCCAAGCAATATCAAGTGGTAGCAGAGAGGTCTAATAGTGTTAGTGAGAGTCATGCAATAATGGAGGAATATTATCTATAATATTTTAAATCAGCGCCTGGGGTGAGGGGTGCTGGTTGAGAGTGAGACGAAGATGCAGGTTGGCCATGTACCTGTATGTTGATGCTTTAGCAAAGGTGTTCGTTTACATTGATGGCAATGCAGTATTTTACCGTAAATTGACAAGGACTGACTTTGTTCATTTTTTCTGTCTCATGTATGAGACTTTTCTTTGTGTGTGTGTGTGTGTGTGTGTGTGTGTGTGTGTGTGTGTGTGTGTGTGTGTGTGTGTGTGTGTGTGTGTGTGTGTGTGTGTGTTGATGGACAAAAATACAGAGGTGTACCGAACATCTTATAAAAGATGCGCACGAGGGACTGGAAGTGGCCCATTGGTGCCTTGGTGTAATTTAACTGCCACGGAGGAAGAAGTGGACGTCCTCAAAGAGGAGCATGCAGTAGATACGGTTGAAGTTAACGGGACCTATTTCTTTTCAAATTAGAGTATGATAAACTAAATGTTTAAAAAAAAAAAAGCAAATGGCAATCTTTTTTTGTTTGCTCTACATTTTTCATTTGAAAGAGTAGCAGGATAAATACAGTCTATCGTGTTCTGTAAGTCAATTAAAATATAGGTACATGTGGCATAAAACTAACTGTAGCCAAAGTAAAAAGCAATTCGATGTTTCACCTTCTCTGGGCACTTGACGACTAGTACTTGATAAAGAGAGAATAAAAGTACTCAAGCCAATGGGAGAAGCAACACAATGTCAGATTTGACAGGGAGCCTCCATATTTAAGTGTCGCTATATTCAAAGCACGCATCTGGATGGAAGATGCTTAAATGACAGACTTAAATTGTTTGGAGAATCTGAGCTGCTGCGCATCTTTTCACTCTTACGTACTTGGAAGAATATTGGCCTAAATTACTGTCTTTTCGAGAACTGGTTTCCAATAATTCAGTTGTTTCTTTGCTTGTCTGATGATTCCGCATATCAGTTCCTCTTATCGTACAAGGCAAATGAGTGACAAGATCACATCCAAGAAGTTTCCGTTTCTGAACTATTCCAAGATGGCAGAAGCACAATTAAGTTTCATGCACAAAATGATAGTACTGTACTGGCAACGCTTTGATTTCATCAAAGGGGGAAAATACAGAGCAACTTATTGAAACTGCGTTTGTCACCCTTGGAGGTCAGTCGATGTTTTGTTGGGAACCAAATTCCGTTTCTTATTCCCATGTTGTGGATCCTCAACCTCACAAAGGTCCAAGCCTTTTGCTTCTTGTGCATTTGAGTATCTTTTTTTTTCTGAACCTCCTTCAGAATCTTCACTTTGTCTGGGCCGTTCAAAAACTTGATGATCAAAGTTCTCTGGGCTCCTTTCTTACTCTGACTCAATGAGCTCTTTCTATTGTCAGCCTCGAATTTAAGGAAGTTATGCCTCGAGACTCCGGCATCCAAATCTCGAGAAATGAGCAGGCGTCAGCACCCTCCACACCCTTTGATCATCTTTGTCTTGCGTCATGATCCTCAAGTTTTGTTCTGACTTTCAAGGCTTCGAACCTTAGCTACGAGGCAATCAACACTGCCCTCAGAATCTCTCAGCCCTTAACCCGTTCAGAGCATTCATCAACTTCTTTCCTTACTCCCACAGTCGTCATGTGAACTCCCTGAATTCTGATGCAAAAATCTGTTCCCACTTCTCTCATGGCATCAGGAATGGGCCGGGGATTGGCACGCAGTCTCAAGAAATAATTTCATGACTTCATTATGTCATTTGCACAGGCTAAGAGGCCATTAACACAGGTGGTGAGAACACAACGGAAAAGGTGATGATTGCGTAATATGCCACATATGATGGCCTAGCCGATCTCTGACACCTACATTTGCAAGTCGAGTGTAAAAGTCCTCAGCACGACATAAATGACGTGAGCAGTCTATTCTTGTACAAGAGTTTGACGGAAGTGTGACGCAGGATTCCTGCTTGCTAATAAAGACAACCACACAGCTGGTATCCTATCACACCTTAGTGGCCTCTTTCCAATTCAGACAGATGTTAGTGGACCAAATAAAAGAAATAAAAAGATATAATGTGCGGTTTTATGTATATATGTAGACACACACACACATACGTACAAAAACAGACAATTTTTTCTAAATGTGTAATAATTTACAACAGCAGGTGTTACATTTATTAAAGACCAAAACCATTCTGGTTGCACAAATGGGAACCAGCCGAATCTGTCATGGTTATCGGAACTCATGGTGTAAAACTGCCAAGCCTAGTTGGTAACACACTGATTTTACTCTGGCCATGCAGAAGGTACGAAGGGTCAAATTGGCATACGTGGCTGAAGGGTTCTGTTAGAGCCATGAGGAAAATGTGGTTAAATTATATATTTCGCCAGTTGTTCACCATTGAATCTTTTGACCAGGCGCAAGCTGTTTGGCTTATATTTGATGTTGTATTTTATTGTTATTTTACTTAGAGCAAATTTATCTCAACTCCACTGTATTTAGTACTGTATTTGTATGTAGCACTTTCAAACAGCCATCACTGCATACAAAGTGCTGTACATGGAGCAATTTAACATATACAATAAACAGTAGAACAAATCGGTAATAAAGACGGTAGAAAGCACCAAACAGAAAAACCAAGAACAAATCTAAGTCATGCTGAGTCGAATGTCAAAGAATACAAGTGAGTTTTGAGGAGGGTTTTGAAGATGGGCAGCGAGGAGGCCTGCCGAATGTTCAGTGGGAGGTCATTCCAGAGAGAGGGACCAGCAACAGAAAAGGCTCGATCCCCTCTGAGCCTCAGTTTAGTTCTTGGTACTTCTAATAATGTCTGGTCCGCAGACCTGAGGCGCCGGGCAGGTGCGTAAGGGCGGATGAGCTCAGAGAGGTAAGGTGGCGCAAGATCATTTAGAGATTTGAAAACAAATAAGAGGATCTTGAAAATAACTCTATAATGTATGGGGAGCCAGTGAAAGAAATTTATTAAGAATAATAAGGTATCTGGGCTCCATTAATTGTCCTGCCTTTGGCCTGTTAAAGCTAGGGTGACTGTCGGTGGGTGGTGTTTACGTGAGCGTCATTAGGAACACATTTGGGCATGGAGCAACAACTTTTCTGACCGTGTTAACAGCGTGTTACTTAAAAACGTGCAGCCACGTGTTTCGTGTTTTGTGTTACGTGCAACATGTTTGTGCAAAGTGTAATGTAGAAGTTATGTTTGTCATTTTTTGGTAAAGCCTTAATTTGTGTTCAAGAGGAGATAAGGCGAAACCTCCTTTTTTTTTTGGATCAACTATGACGGCCTCGTGTTCTTGTTGTTTCTGAACGGAAAGGCCCGTCAAAGAAAGGCAGGAGTCGGGAACCTTCATGCCCTGCTGACATAGTGACAAAAGGACAGTAAGTTGCCGCGACAGAGTACAATCTTAAATCTAATGAGGTTGACGTGTTAGATTAACAGTTTTGTAACCGGTGATTCATATTTTAACTGATCATTTATCATTTTTCTGCCAAATCATTTTAAATTTGATCCCTACAACAGACATATTCCAAAAACAGATACATGGGCATGTTTACTACTGTGCTACCTCACCTTTCCTTTTGGCAATTAGTCAGTGGATATTTAAGAACTGAGGACGGAAACTGTGTATGTTTTGTAGCTTAAATGCTATTCCATTCTAAACCGTTGCTCAGCACTCCAGGTTTACTGTTGACCTATCTAGCGCTTCATGATGTGTTGGTTTGGTATGAAACGTGGAAGGCCATCCCTGAAAAATCAGTGCTTGGATGGCAGTATTGTAGCTTCAAAACCTCTGTACCTTTCAGCCTTTTGGTGCCTTCACAAATGTGCAGGTTTGCCATTTAACAAACCCCCAGATCATCACAGATGAATTTTGGATTTAAGTCTGATAATTCTCCGAATGGTGGATTGCCTTTATCCAGGAGGTGACTGCTCCATGATTTCCAAACCCAATGTGTACTTTTCCATATTGCCTCAGTCCATCTGAGATGACTTTGGGTTCAATGTAGTGGGCAAAATTTCTAGGTATTGTTGATAAGTTCCTTTCACATTGCTGCATTTGACACAAAAAATTCACACTGTTATACTTTGGTCAGATTGAAGGGGAGCTAAGCGTTTCTCGCAGTACGATTACATATAAAGTTCATGTGAATAGGCGGGAATGTGTGCCGGGTGGTTCACCACGAACACATTTGCTGCTTCCATTCACTGGTATTGAACAATTTGAACTCAAAGCTGCATAGCATCGCTAACAATCATAACTATCACACAGCAGCACACACACACACACAGCTTGGTGAAATAGGCATTGTACAGGACAATACCATGGTAGACTCTGGGCACTGACAAATACCAATAGCGTCCGGGACCGAACCAAAAAGCAAGAGGCTTGGAGAATAGTGAGAAAAGAAGTGAGCATACAGTATCTGGTGAGTGTATAGACTTGTTTACAGCTATTGAACTGTCAACCAAGACAGCATTTTGCATTTGCCAAAGTTATAGCAACCGTCACCGGCCACCAGATTTAATACTGATGTTCAAATAAGGTTTACTTTCAGTTACAGTAAAAGAATAAAACCCTCCACTTCTCTGAGTGAAGCACTCTTTTTTTACTGTATCAAATATGCACTGACAATAATTCGAATGTCATTGTATTGTGCAGTGTTTTTAGTTACATTTTACACCATGTCCAAAAGTCACATGAATTAGGCTTTAAACAGTCAGTTTATTAGAGAGCAGCGTGTGACCAGGGCTGTGTCATTTCACCGGGAAAAATAGTCCTGCTGGGGCCTGTAGGCCTGGGTGAGTCAGTTCACAGCAGGTCTGATGAGCAGAGTGAGCGAGGACACGTCACCTATCCGTCGCTGTGAGCCTCCTGTTGAGACTCTGCAGCCATTTCCATGGAATGTCAAAGGTGTACAGTAGACTATAACACTTTCAAGAAGGCCTAGTTGAAAACAACATTCGTAAATTACAGGAATAACACTGTGTGGTTCAACAGTAGGGCTGCATAATAAGTAGCACGTCAATCAAAAGAAATCAGAAAGCAACATCTACACCACGTGAGCTGTCAACTTTTAAGTGAGGCTGTTAATGTCACAGAAAAAACAATAGAAATGAGGCGCAATACTTTAAATTGGGTTTGTGCCCCAGAAAAAATATATATCACATGATCATAAATACACGTGATGATGGAACTAAATAACACCCATATGATCGTAAATGCAATTGTAAGAGCCCTATCTTTCAAACATAATGACACAAAACATTCAGCCTTTTTCGACATAATGTAAATGAAAAGACAGTCAAGTGACTTTTTTTTCCCAGAGGTTTTGATCCTTTTATGGTAGTAATAACTTTGAAATGGAAACTCATGCTCCAAATAGCAGATCAATGATGGTGTAGCGACACGATATATCAATCCTCTTGACCGAATTTTGAATGTGGTGCGAAGATGAGCATCAGGAGTTAGCAGTGTAAGTGGCATGTTTTAGGGCAGACAGAAGTGACACTTTTGGAAGAGCGACTTTGTATTTTCACCAGGAGTGCGACAAACATGCCACTTTTTTTTTAAACTGAAAATGGTGCCTTTGTTTCAAAATCCTATGATAGGGTTTCTCTATGGTCTCTATGGTATTATTAGGGTTGTCTCCATTCAATCATGAGATCTGAAATCAAACGTATCACGGAGGATAAAAAATAATAATAATAAAAAAGGTTCTTACTTGCAAAGGTCACAAAATGACAAAATAATCCTGAGGCACAAATATATTGCCAAACAGAATAATAATAGAATGCAGGAGTTTTATATGACACAATTTCACATTTTGAGTTTGTGTGGAGGGAAAAGACAAAAATCCACATCCAAACAAGTGCTGTGATTCCACCAAAAATGATCATGACGTTTTTAAGCTTTTTAAACATTTTAAAAGTTTGTGAAGTGTTTTAGGTTTGTACAGTTTAGTAGACCACACTTTACTCTGCATTACGGGGTGAGTCGATTGACAAAAAAGAGGTGCTGCTCCATGATGTCAGTTTCTAGGCAACACAGAGCAAGAGAACTCAATGACCGAAAAGACTCTTCCAACATCTACATTACACTGACAGGAGCTGAAGTAACCTGAAGCAAACTTAACATAATAAATAACAAATGGGCAACATTTGAGCAACGTTAGTTGCTGTGGACCTATCACAACTAGTGGACAGCATAAACATGAAGCAGGCATCGAGAGACAGAAATGGCAGCCCCTTGAAACCACTCCGCAAATGTTCATTTTAATGTGTACTTTCCAACGCTTTTTTTTGTGACTTTATTGTGGATCGTATTAACCCACTTCGGACAGTTTTCTGCTTTTTTGGCCGTGACATATTTTGGTGGTGCGTACAGTCTCAGGGATTGTTGTGTGTATATATATATATATATATATATATATATATATACACTATATATATATATATATAAAGGCCACTTATCAACATTTGAAAATGACAAGAAAACGAGCCTTTATCTTATCTTCTATTATGTCATTATTTAACACAAGTCGGGAAACAAAATACGACCATACTTTGTTAACCTCCAGCTTGTTTCGCCTTGAGGGAGGATAGCTGCTCAATCTTCTTCCACTGTTACTTCTCCTTTCAGCAACCGACGAGGTCACAGGAGCAGAAGAAAAACATCTTCCAGTTCAAGGCAAAGCCAGCTCTATGTTCAGAAATGCATAGGGTGTGCATTGGTTCATTTCAACGTTGGGCAGTGCTTTGTTGTGACACTCTGAATAAATGAATGGCACTTTTGAAAGATACTCAAATGAGTTTCCAAGAAGTTGGAGTGGAGCAAAGCATACTCACCATTTCCAAATGTACCCAGAGATAGGCACTCTCACATTGCAAAGGGAGTAAAGCAAGAGGAAGACCATTAAAACATGCACTTGCGCTGGTGCAACCAGAGGAGGGGGGGGGGGGGGGGGTTTCGGTGGGGTTTTCTCACACAGGGAAAAGTTGGCCGCATTTGCGAGCATATTGGTCGCAGTGCCAAGCCCTGTTTATGCAAATGAGTAGTATGAATGCTACAGGCAGCTCACACAGTTTCGGCTGGTAAAAGACAACATTAACGTATCATCCTCCGCACATAAAAACAAAAATAGAATGGATGGATGGATGGATAGCTAGATAGATAGATACCCTAACCCAATTTCCATAGATTACAGCAGCATTTTAATTAAAACTGTAACTTAATTCTTCCAATGTCCTGAAAGAAATTGTGACACTGTCTGTGTAAATCAATGAGCGGAGGCCAGCGACACTGTGCTGAACAAATATCTGACTTTCAATGTCAGGGTTAAGTGTGATTGCTTTTGAAGATCGACAGCCAGGCAGACATCATATTACAAAATGAGCCTATTAAAAGGCCACAACTAGTCAGTTCTGTGATACTGATATCCCTTACTGCCTTGAGACGGAGAGTGAGGCAGAGCAGCGCAGGCCATTAGGAGTGCTGGGGGGAGCCATTAGTTGAAAAGTGAAGGTTCATAGAGGTACACTTACAATCTAGACAGAAGGCCGGCCAACAAATTAGTCCACACTGAGATATAGACGTCTTAGCATCCACCAACAATCAGGGGGAAATGTAAGGGCAGTGTGGCTGACTGGGAGAGAATTTGAATTGAAAGACGCTGCGCAGCTGGTAACAAAACTGTCTTGTGACATGTTGACTTTTTGTCGACTAATGAGGCTAGGGAAATGAGGACCATCGCTATCTCCGGAGTGAATAATTGGATGACGCTACTCATAATAAGACGTCAATTCAGAAAATTAAGGAAGACTTGACAATTATTACATGGTCATGGTCATTATCATTTGAACTGATTAAGTGAAGCAAGGTTTTCACTTGGGATGTTTATTTGAGAGACAATCTTGTTTTGTAAACTTCAAAATTACCTGAAAGCTTTATATCACGTCAAAACATATTCTGCTCGCTTCATTGAGAAAGTCATTTTCCATACCCTGCGCAATTTGAAGCGGAAACCCGATGATCCAAAGTTTAATATTTACGTCCGAGCTAGTGCCGCCTCTTTCACTTTAAAGATCTTAAAAAATGCTGACGTCTGGAACCAAACCTTTACCAATACCTTTCAAGCCAAAACCGCTGATGAGACCAAAAAATGAAGGTGTCTATTTATCTATAATGTCCTTATGTGTTGCATGGGATGAGATAATGCAGGAATTCTGCCAAGTTTATACTGTATTTGGACGGGTCAGCGATTCTCCAAGGTATTTCACTTGCTTAAAAAGGTAACTTGGAAAACAGGGTAAAAAAGAAACCAGCAATCTTGTGGTTGAATGAATAAATAAAAATGCCCATACACTGAACCTCCCCCGCCCAAATAAAGATTTGACACAATTAAAATATATATAGGATTTTTTTTGGGGGGGGGGATTTGGACTCAGAGGATTCTGATGGTGGTATTGCAGAGCGGGAGGGGGACAGAGCAACAGAAGGGAAAAACGTCACTTCCAAAAAAAAAAACATTTGCAGTATATATAGTCACGGGACGAGAGGAGTGCAAATCTATGTTGTGGTACCATGAGTGAATTCAATTGATTCATTGAACTCATAACAACAAGCCCACGGGCTCACTGATTAATCGCACGGAAAACATTTGCTAATATTGCAACTGTTAAAATGCACGGATGTGATTTATGACCCATGTTAATTGAAGCTTGTTAAATAACTGTTAAAACGTGAAAACTAAATGATAAACCCCGACAGTTTAAAAGATTATTAACTTGATTACTCTTTTGAATCAAACAGGCCTGATGAACTTTTAAAAATCTTCAGGGTTTTTATGAACAATGAGCAGCGCTTACTTTTAGGTTTGAATCATTGACCTTTTAATGTCACAAAGGTTCTTGCTGGGTTGAACATATGGCCTGGCACACAACCGCCAATTCACACGGATACCACACACATTAGGGGTGTTCAAACGGCAAGATTTGGTCCGTTGCTACGCCGGGGCTGCCCCAGTAGAGCGTTCACACGTGCAAATTAGCTCCGGCGTAGCCCCGGAAAAAGGCTTACACCGGACCAAATTTAATCCACCTCAGGGAGGTGGTTTAAAAATTTGCTCCGGAGCAAATGCTCGTTTGCGAAGCAGCACCGGTGTAAATTTGCACGTGTGAATGCAACTGGGTTAAAATTTGCTCCAAAGCAAATGCTTGTGAAGAGTTTACGTACGGCGAGAATGCGTTGCTTTCATGCTCTGTCGGACTTCCGTCATGTGTTTGTTTAATAACGACACAAGACTTAGCTGGTAACATCTTTCGTTTTGTAGGAGACTGGACTGTCTCTGAGTTGTTTGTGTAGTTTGTTCCTTTGTTGTGTGTTCACGACCCCCCGCCCCCGATATAATTTATTTTGTGATTTCCTCTCTTGATTTTCTGTTTGGCGCATTACGTGTTTGCTTTTCTGAGTGTCATTGAAGTCATCGTTGATTTACGTTTTCGGGGTCGGTCACTCTCGAGCAGAAGGCACGGAGAAGGACGTGCCTGTCCAGTAGTCGCTTGAGTGTGTATACGTTTTAAAAAGAACCAACACGACAGCTCATTTGTTTTCTGTCGTTTTGCTCCGCTGCAGAAACTGCCGTGTGAACGCAAGTGGGGCTGCACCGACGCTGTGCCGGTGCTGACACGCTCAGCGGCTTTGTACGTGTGAACGCTCCACACAATTTGCTGCAAAATATATCACAACAAAATACATCGGTGCAGCGCCGGAGCAAATGTGTGCCGTGCGAACACCCCTATTAACTCGCGTCTGTTGTGATCCCAGTTACATTTGTCATTATTCTCTAAAACTATAGGGGTCTATGCATCTATATTTGCAATGAGTTCATTTAAACAATAAGAAAATCAAAGTTTGGAAACTTGCATACTGTTCAGGTTAAAAAAAAAAGCCTTATATGGGATGAGAAACAGTGAGAACTGATCCATGTGCTCAGTCCATTGTGATTGTGATTGTGACAAGAATACGAAAGCCTAATATTAGTTGAGGTTCAGTGTCCGTAAGTCCTGCAATGTCCGAATGGTTTTCTCTGCGGCTCCAACTGGACTAAGTGCATGACGTGAGCCAATGGAAGATCATTTAGCCATTTTCCGCAAGATGTTATTCACTCTCCAGCTTCCTGCTGTATTACAACCGCCGATGTTTGTCACCTGATTGAGTGAGACAGTATATGGAGCCATGGAATAAATGTAATGGCATTCGGTATTTAGGATGCAAAAAAATAAATAAAATAACTGTAATCCATTGCAGTTCCGAAAAAAGCACATTCAGGTTTTAGGTACATTTATTAAAAACTGAGGTTATTTTGCAGGATTACAATTTCAATGCAGACAGACAGACCATGGGCATATTCCTTTCGCGCAGGCATGTCCAGCTGTGTGCCTGGAGGGCCCGTGTCCTGCCTGTTTTCCAGTTCTCCCGGCTGCAACAAACCTGATACAGACGATCAGCTCATAAGACAGCTCTGAAGCAGCATTAGAACGATCCAGATTTTTTTTAATCAGGTGTGTTGCTCCTGGGAGACCCGGAAAACAAGCCGGACAGTAGAACTTGAGGACCGAATTTGTACACCCCTGCTTTAGTGCAACAAGCGCAATCTGCTGCTGTTAGAATCTTTGTATGTTTTGTCTGGATGGATACAGAGGATTCATTTGAGTAGCATTTTACCAGTAAGCAGCCCGGTGGACCAGTGGTTAGCACATCTACCTCACAGTGCAGAGGTACCAGGTTCAATTCCAGCTCCGGCCTCCCTGTGTGGAGTTTGCATGTTCTCCCCGGGCCTGCATGGGTTTTCTCCGGGTACTCATGTTTCCTCCCACATTCCAAAAACATGCATGGCAGGCTGATTGAACACTCAAAATTGTCCCTAGGTGTGAGTGCGGATGGTTGTTCGCCTCTGCGTACCCTGCGATTGGCTGGCAACCGGTTCAGGGTGGCCCCCGCCTACTGCCCGAAGACAGCTGGGATTGGCTACAGCAGCCCACGCGACCCTTGTGAGGATAAGCGGATAGGAAAATGGATGGATGGATTTTACCAGTCGCATTCGTATTGGAAACTAGTGGAGATGCAAAAAGACGTACAGTATTGCCTAATCTTGACGACAATACAGAAATTCGCTCTCAAAACTATTCAAATAAACAATCATCTTTGTGGATTGGAAAATGGAAACGGCAAAAGGACAGAGAGTAGGAGGAAGCGTAGGTAAGAAAAGTGAGTGGGCAGCAGCCAAGTCTGTTTGCCGCAGTCTCCCTGGCTGTAAGGGTAAATGCAAAACCACAAAAGGCAAATGAACTTGCAATGATGGGTTGGCGGTAGCTGCAAAAAAAATTTATAGCTGCTTTGTCACGAGTCCCGATTGAGTCTTATGTTCTTGTCCTCGTGTCAACTATTGATGTGACAGGACAGATGAAGAACTTGTGTATATCATGGCATTCATGTAAGGAATGTGTCTGTTGGTATCCGCCCAGTGGTGCTGTATTACTGTAGATCCCGCGGCTGACACAGAGAACAGCAAGCAGACTCCCACTCCTCCTCCTTGCCATTCAACCAACATTCGCTGCTGACCTCCCGGGTGAACAAAACTCAAGCCTATGTTTACATCACCAGAGACACTATCTTATGAAGCTACAAACATTTGCTCGTTTACCTTTAATTGCCAAACATGAATTTCCAAAATATATGACGGTTATATATACCCGGTAACACTGGAACTAAAATCACTATGTCCCGTCACTGGTAAGCTATTTTTAGAGTAAGCCGCAGGCTACTAATGCGGTCCTTGGGGGCTACGTGGTACCCGCAGGCATCATTTGGTGCCCCTGCCACAGTGCAGTGAGCTTGGACTGACTGACTGTTTCCTTGCACTCTTGATACTGTAATACACAAACATGAACCGACGAGACACAGGGCATGTTACATCAATGTTGAATCTATTAACATGTCAAACTCAACAACAAACTGATGTGACAAAGAAACGAACACTGCTGCCAAACCTTACAGAAGGAAGTCAGGATCCAACACTTGTTTCGCTGGATTTCCAGATATTCACGTGTGGTTTCAAATTCAATTCAAATTTACTAACAGCAAATACATCTCGGCACGCTGGCTTTGCGCTGTTTTCACCACCCTTAGAGTACATTTTCTCAAAATCATGAGGCAGAGAAACTACGTTCATACCACTCAATACTGCAACTCATGTGGAGTGGTGAAATGGCCCAAGAGGAAGGAGCCGTGGAGTGGAAATGAGCACGTATGATGTAATGGGTGCACCATGTATAATAGAGTAATGAAAGACATATATTTAAAAGAATTAAATTCCATGACAATTGGTAAGATACATGTCTTAATAATTGGTATGAATATTTGCAATTCTAAAAATTCAAACACCAGAGTTCTCCATCCTTGATGTTGGTCCTTCAAGAGTAGGTTTAACCACGAGAGAGCCCGACTTGAGTTCCACCTTTTCAAAATGAAAATCAGTGTAGCCTCCAGAGAGAAGCAGTCAGTGCATTAAGATAGTAATTTTAGATTTAACCACTAGAGGGAAACATAGAGAACTACAGTAGACATTCTGGCTAGAATGACAATTTCACAATTCGACACTAGAATGTGCCATACTGCATTTTAGCAGCTGAATTTAAATACATAAAGGCTACATACAAACTTAAAAAAAAATTAAAATATACCACACAATCTGTTTGTTCAAAATTTAGCTTGCTTGCTGTCAACTACTTTCTTATGGTGAACTGATAATAATTTGCCAAGAGCACAAACTCTGAAATGGAGGAAATAATGCAATCCCTACGTGCTGCACTCTTGGTCTGCATATTTGTGCTGTTAGTAGAGCTGCAACATAATTTTGAGTGTAAAGAGCAGTTCATTCAAGGCACGTTTTGTGATGCAATTTTTCAAGATTTTGGAACAGCGTTGACAAATGTGTTTAGTAAACCGACAGGAGCGTCCTCTGCGTGCTTTGACGCACAACATTCTGCCATCAGCGCAGCTCAACAAAAGTCATAGTATGACGTATGATCAACACTGGGTTACTGTGGCTAGTTCGGCCAAAAAAGTCACTTGTATCCTGGATTTGGTGCGGATTGGCAATGGATTACATTCAGACCTGTAGCAAAAGGTACCGAGTCCAGTTCGGTTGTTTGGTCCGCACCAGGATTCGTTTTGTGTATTCACATCTACATAAATGGCACGGATCAGCGTGGGAAACAAACCCTGGCGCGGTTAAAGCGAAACCAGTGTAGTTGTGAATAGAACCTAACTCACAGAGGTTGTTTTTTGAAGGTGCATTAAAACAACGTACAAGCAATTGGCTTTTGTTCTGTCATCTTTGACAAAGTCTTCTTTGAAACACAACTAAATGAATCGATTCCACAGGAAACGTTAAACATGTTTTTTGCCTTAATTTGGCAGTTGAGTTGATAACGAGTTACTAATGTACATCAGAGAAGGAAAAACAAAATTCACTATTTTTGTCAGAATTGGCCACATCACAAGCTCACTCCTGACAAAATAAATACATCAATAAATATGCATCCATACCAAAGCAAAACTGACATGCTTTTGTTCTTTGTTGGAGGCAGTGAACAAAAGAATATTAATCCCCACTAATAGTCAACAATTCAGTTCTAAAATGATCAACGAAATGAAAGACTTGAAGACAGCCAAAATGTGTAAGTTTTAAAAGATATTAGAAAAGTCATGAAAGTTGATTGGGAACAAACAACCAGTGGTCTAGACTGAAATTAACTGAAATGTATTTCAAACAAGTCTATTCATATTACTTTGCGGTCCCTGAGAGAAATGAATAGGTAGTGAAGAAATGAAAGGAACTGTTCAACATTTTTGATTCACTCACCCTTGGCTGCCAGTTTTCATATTGCTTTTGCAGGTTGGCCCCAATGGTCTCCAGGGCTTTCTGTGGACTCATCGACAGAGGATCTGACAAACACAAACACACGTTTAAATTACCGGTACTTGCTTTTTCAAACCAAAATATATTATTTTTTAAATTATTTGAGAGGATAAGCAGTTCAGATCAGGGGTCCCCAACCTTTTTTGCCCCACGGACCGGTTTATGTCAGACAATATTTTCAGGGACCGGCATTAAGGTGTGGCGGAAATAATACAACAAAATAATATGCTATGAGCTGCATGAAAACTGGCGTTTTCGAAATATAATAATAAACACAAGGAGCGTATAATCTGGCCGCAACACTCTGATCGCGATGGTAATGTTTAATGCCTTCAATATACGATACAATGCAAATTCAAAGTGCATGAAAATGACGACTCACCACAGCCCCGAGCTTGATTTTCTGCAACCAGACGGTCCCATCTCGTGGTAATAGGAGACAATGACACCTCAAGTGTGTGTTTTATGTCCAGTCTACTTCGTAATTTTGTTTTAGTCGCCGTTGCTGCAGAAAACCCCCGCCTCACACAGGTAGCATGTCGGAAATAGCAACAGTGCTATTGTGGCGATCTCAGAATATTCAGCCATAACTTTAATCCAGTTGTCTCGAACGTCCTTTTAAGGCCGCCGTCATTTGCGATCTCCAGCAGTTTTTTTACTAATTTTTTTAAGTCTTTTTTTTTTTTTTTGCGTAATCAGTCACGTGACGCAGAAGGGTGGTTTGCCGCGTGTCAAGCGTGACAGAGACGGATGTAACGGAGAATCCGGTAATTTTTCAATATAAAACCTCTTTCGTATTCCGAAACGGAATTAAGGCAAGTTGTTTCTGTGCGGCCCGGTACCAAATGCCCTGCGGACCGCTACCGGTCCGCGGACCGGCGGTTGGGGACCCCTGGTTCAGATAATGGGTGGATGGGTGGGGAGATGCCAAAGATTATGAACATGGTTTACTGTTGTTCCTTGAACAATGATATCGTTAAAGGGGAAGTCAACCTCAAAATGTGCTTTTCAGTAATATGTTCCATGTCCCTCCACTAGTCTAATATAACTAGTATATAACTAGTATATATATATAACTAGTAATATAAAATAAGTAGCTAAATCCGCCCATTTTCAGCCATCCCAAGTGGTGGCCAATTTGCCACTTTCTGTCAACTGAAAAGGACATGACACATGCTCCGAGCTGTGGAAACAACCAAATACAACCCAACATGTTTTCTGTACTTGAGACTTCCCCTTTAGGTATAATCATAGCTAGCAATCACAAAAACCAACACAAACAATGAATTAACAAAAGGAAAAAAAAAAAAAAAACCTGTGCTAAACAAATCTTGCAACATGGAAGCAAACTTTGTTTTTCCTAACCTATTCTGTGCCCAATGCGCCACACAGATGAGCAAAGAAATGACCTATATGTGAGTATGATGCATTGTGGGTAAGAGCTGCGAATAATCTCAGAAAAATGTAATATTAAAGAAAGGAAAAAAGGAGAGATTGGAATCTTTACATTGGTATGGAATGGAAAGCATTGAATAATTTAAATCAATAAGGCATTGAGAATAAGACGACACAGATTGGGAGGGATCAAATCAGGCTCTTTAAGCAAAGAAAAATGTACTGTCAACTTTGCAGAGGATTAGGGTGTGCTTTGTGCAACAGCAACAATAAATCCTTATGATGAATGAAGGCTGTTGGAGAGATGAAAAGAGATGGCTCTTACACACTGCAGCTCAAATCCGATTTTTTTGCCCATATACAATACAAGACTTCTTTATTTATAAAGTGCTTTCACAACAGCTGCAGCCTCAACAATGCACAGAACATTTAACACAAAGTAACAATAATACAACAGAACACATATGCGACATGTCAGATTTTTTTTCATGCAGCGTGAACAGTAGAATTCCGATTTTTTATATACACGACCTGGGCCTCTTTTGTATGTGGACATAAATCTGATATGTACAGTATGTGATGTGTCTTCAGTGTGAACGCTCATCCGTACACATCCAACCTAAAGACCTTCCTCGTGTGACGTCACGTTATTACGCCATGAGCTGAGGCATCCACATAAGAAGGCAAGCGGGTTGAGGGCACACTGCCAAGTGAGTGAGATAACAAGTCTCGAGTGCAGCAGAGGTGCTGGAGAACTTTACCTAAGTTTGTCAATATGCGTTGGTTTAGATGCATTTTTTAATAGATCATTTGGAAAGAGCGGAAATAACTCACAGGAACGGCAGGCGTATGCATATAACATAATGATTCTTTTTTTTTTTTTTTTTTTTACTTCAACTTCATTTCAGATAAATTGCTTTTTCTTAATTTAAACTTAAAACTCACCTATCCAGCACTCCAATCTGGCGCAGGGAGATGTCTTGACCACATCTGGGGGGTCCACTCCAACATTGAGACACAACACCAGTGCTACACTCACAGTCTTCATCTGTGGCAGAACAACAACAAAAAAATACTCTTATGCATTTAATCAACTTCAAATATTAGACTGGACATGACACATATACTTTATATTCAGAACAATTTAACTGCACCAAGACACACAATAATGTAGTCCAAAATGGATACTGAACAATCCTTGCCACACAGAGACAAACATGACATATTACACCAATGGGCCAAAATTGATCAAAATCAATATTTAAAAGTGCTGGTAACGAATTTCATTGCTTTGTTGTACTGTGCGATTATTACGTCACTCACTCACTGCATCACACCTCAGTATTTTTGCCATGCTACGACACTGCTGTTTTGAAGTGAGGCAACATAATGTTAGTCTCTCTTGCTGATGGTGTGTATTAATTATCCCGTTTGACAAGCTTGAAAAGTTCATGGACCAAAGTTAGCTTTAACTTGTAAAGAACATGGGAAAGCAGCAGTGGTATAATTTGCCTGAGCAAATAAAATACACATTTTTTTATTCACTTGTCTTTTTTGCCAATTAACTATTCGATATATGGGCATGCTATGCTTTGTTCGATATTGTTTATTGTTGATGTTGTCATACATTTGTGGTGTGGAGCTGTGCCATACTGTATATCAGTGGTCCTCAACTAGAAAGGCTGTAGGTCCCCTTTTTTTTTTTTTTATAAGACCAAGGTCCAGTCCCATGCACGGCGGTCATGGGGAGCAGGGCTATATGGCAATTTAGTATGGTCAAGCAAAGCTTATACAAATCAACACTCCTCACAACCAACCAATAATGGGGTGCATGAAAATAACAATTATTCACTTTGACAGTACACAGCAAATAATGAGAGGTATTGTGTTGAGGCAGAGGAACTCTTTTATTTTGTTAAGTTGTGCCTGCTTAATAATAGAAATAGCCCTTTTAGGGAAATAAGACATTTTTACTTTAACTTTGTTAAACAGTAGTTGTCTTTTTTTCCCCTTAATTTAACAAAAGCAAAACAAAATACTCATTTTACCAAAATAAATACTAAACATGAAAACAAAAATATTTTCATTTGTACAATTCCCCTTTTCACATCCCCTCTGAAATCACTGAAAAATATATCAGAAGAGGAGTTAAGAACCATTTTAAATACTGACACAAGGGAGCACAGGAATGTGCAGTGCCGTTCTTCCACTAAAGGTGAATGCAATGTCTGAGGCATACAAATATTATTTGAGGACGCCATTGGGATGTTCATTTACCATGTTGCGGTGTTCTGCTGTTAAACAGCTGCAAAGATCCCCGGGTAGACGGGAGCAAAACTGCACACAATCGAAACCTCCCGCGATTCGTCATGTCTAATTGTCTTTGTGTGGCTCTCCTGTGCTGAAGCTGTGAGCACACTGTGGCGTCGCGCATGCGTCTGTTTCCTGACACAATCATCCATTTTGAATGTGTGTGTATTGGGATAGACGCGTGCTGACGCTTACATATGGACACACCTTAAGTTCAGAGGAGCCAATCAGCGCATCGTATATGCTGACGCTTGTGTATGGGCACACCTTAAGTTCAGAGGAGCCAATCAGCGCATTGTTATCGCCGACATGCCCTGCTCAGCCAGGGTCTCCAGTTCGTCAAACATTATACACACACAGTCGCGCTGCTGCGTCCTCTGCAATACATCTGTTCGTGCACGCAAATAATAAAACGGATAATCTTAACAAGCGAACGCGGTAATGCGCAGATTATAGTCCAAAAAATATAAAATGTATAACGTAAAAATCACTTTATAATTTGTTATTTTATACAATTTGCCGAGGGTCCGGACAGAGGAGGTCGGCGGTCCGGACAGAGGAGGTCGCGGTCCGGTCGTGGATCGCGGTCCGCCAGTTGAGGAAGACGGCTGTATATAGTTTCGTCATTGCTGTACATTTGTTCACAGTGGTCATACTGTAGTAGTCATTGCAAGTCAGTTTTACATTGCTACTGCTTGACCGGAGCAAAATGATCTCAATGTGTTCATATCTACATTTCAGGGTAGCTGGTAGGGTTGCACAGTAAAATAGGACCTTACTTTCAAACATGGTACGGTTTGGCTACAGCTGTGGTTTTTAACCTGGGTTCGGTGAATCGGTCTCAGGGGTTTGACGGAGCCTCTGCCATGGAGGTTAAGACAAACCCAACACGCTTGGCCATCATTGGCTGCAGATGATCATATTACAGTGCTTGTCGAATCAGTGCAGCGGGAAATTTAGTTCGCGTTGGTTTAGTTAGTTGGTAGTCTGGCCTTTATCATAGGTGAAAAAATGACTGCAGCAACAGACATAGTCTCTTCAATGTGTCCTGGGTCGTCCCCGGGGCCTACTGCTGGTGGGATATCCCCAGACCACCTGCAACTGACTGGCGACCAGTTCACGGTGGCGTTTGCCTTCTACCAGAAATCAGGTGGGATGGGCTCCAGCATCTCCCTGCGACCCTGTTCAGGCTAAGCGGTGTTGAAAATGGACGTATGGATGGAACGCTCTAAATTGTCCCTCGGTGTGAGTGTGAGCGTGGATGGTTGTTCGTCTATGTCTGCCCTGCGATTGGCTGGCAACCAGTTCAGGGTGTCCCCTGCCTACTGCCCGAAGACAGCTGGGATAGGCTCCAGCACGCCCGCGACCCTTGTGAGGATAAGCGCATCAGAAAATGGATGGATGGAAAACTGCTCTGTATTTTCCAAATTGGGTTTAAACTAAAATACAATCGATGACTTAACTATGACTAAAACTTCAACCGTAGTCAAAAGACTATTGCTAAATCTAAATGCTCAGTATTATAGGAAGACCTAAGGAGACTGCGTGTCTATGCATGCAGTGTCTGCGCTGTGTTTATGTGCACCGAGTGTGATGTCAGAAAGGTTAGGACTGCTGGTGTTAAGGTAATTAAGGTGCACTCGACTTTCTCACTGACTGAGTAAAAGGTCAGTGTGCAAGAGGGACATAGCAGGACCCGAAACACGCATATAAACATCATCATAGTACTACGGTACCCATACCTGATCTGCTGACGTGCCCTTTTGCCTACCTGTATAGTGCGTCACGAACCTATTCTACGATAAAAGAACTGATGCACTAGTGTTCTGCACTTACGTTCAATTGAAATTGTACTGCCTATTTTGATCTGATCAGTCTCCAAAAAGCTTGTCATCCACCACCCCACCTTTGTCTGTGTCATTTTCAATAACTATGACTGTCACATCTATACTCTCAGATCAATGGGCCAACATTACTTTATTCTTACAAACAGAGAGGTGGAGGGCATCAGTAAATGTTGCCAGTCTGTCACTTGTCATTCACCAGTGAATGACAAATGAAACCCTATCGAAGCTGTCATGTGAATACGTCACTCCGACATCGTTATTTTAACCACACTTCCGTCATTGGTAAATAAGTTTGTCGCCGCTATGTCGCCGCTATTTTAGGACCGTCAACCAGTCAAACATCGATATTTTAATTGTGCTTCCATCATGGCTACATTACAGTTCGTCACCACTTGGGAGGTAACGATACATTTTTTTGACCAGTACAATACGTATTACTGGCAGTCCGTCATTTTGTCAAGCCGAATCAAAGTAATCGTCAGTCAGCCATTCGGTAATGTTGTTTTAAACGCGCTTCCGTCATCACTTCCATGATTAGAGTCGAGCAATGCACTGGACTAAGCGATAATTAGAGAGATGTAAATTGAAACAAAGTAGTGGATGTTCAAATTTCTTACAGAAGTGAAACGATAACGGAATGTTGCAAAAGCTGTTGGTTGTTCACAGTCAGCTTTGCCTGAAATTTTGACCAAGTACAAACAACATGGGAAGGTGGTGAAAAGCAAACTGGTAGCGCAACAAAAACATCAGTTGAAAACAGAATATGGACAGCAAAACAAATGAGGAACAAAAGGAAGGAAACTGGAGCCAACATATGTGGCCGCACCCATAAGAAAGCACCGAAAGGAAATTAAATTTACATACAGAAAAGCTTTACGAAAGCCAGCATGAACATCTAAACAGAAAACACACAAGAAAAAAACACACGTGCTAAGGAACAGCTATCATGTCCTGTGGATGACAGCATGAAAGTCATACTGAATAATGAATGGCAAATCTGCCTTTCCAATGAGATTAATTAAGATGACATGCATATTTCCACAGTCATTGATAATGTGGGGCTGCGTGCCAGGTAAAGTCACTGGGTTAAATGCCTGTCACTGCATTAATAAATGCACACGTTACGTTGACATTTTGGACACACTTTATCCCATCAATTGAAAGGACGTTTGAGGATTGAGAAATCATTTTTGTTGACATTTTTGGACACTTATCCCATCAATTGCAAGGGCGTTTGGGGATGATGAAATAATTTGTCAAGATGATAAAACACCCTGCCAGAGAGCAAAAACTGAAAACATTCCTTGAAGAAAGACACAAAAGGTCAAAGTCACGGCCTGCAAATAGTCACGATCTCAATCCAATTGCAAATGTTTTGGTGAAGAAATCGGTCCATGACCAGGCTCCAACCTGAAACGCTGATCTGGCAAAAGCAATTTGAGAAAGTTGGAGCCAGATTGATGAGGAAGGACTACTGTTTATCACTCATTAAGTCCATGCCTCTGAGACTATGAGCTGTTCTAAAAGCCAGATGTGGAGCAAGACTGTACTTGTGGTGTGTTCCTTTGTCGTTGTTTTCATGATTCCCAGGTTTTTTTACTCACAATTGGATGATTTAAACAAGTAACTGTTCTTGACTACCACATTTTTTTCTGGATTTCTTTTAGTGTTTCTTACAACCATAAAGTTACCCTTTGAAATGACTTCAGATCTGTGTCATATCATAGCCTGCATTTTGTCCTCCAAAATGAAACATCTGAATAAACATCCTCAAAGACTGATGATTCCATATTTTTAGCTAAGGCTTGGAAAATTGCAAGCGTCCACATAAGCAAAGATGACTTCTATCCACACTGTATGGGAAGCAAAACATCTCCTTTATCTTTTATCTTGTAGCAATCTTGTCTCGAAGATATTTTACACAAAGAGCCGTAGAAACCATGGCAGGTTTGCCCTTTAAACTACAAGAGCTGAAATGACAGCAGCATTTAGAGACATATTAATGTCAAATCCAGAGAGGGAAAAAAATGTTCCTGACGTTGGAGGTAAAATGTCAAAGAAAAGACTCAGCTTTCATAAAGGTAACCAATGTGGTTCGCCAAAATTCCTTAGAAATTGTATATGGTAAAAGTAGAAGCCCAGTCTAATATGGGTAAAGTTAAATCACATCAGTATTAACCATAATTACAATACAGGCAGCCCATTTAATCAGTACATGCTCTCCTAGCATCTTTTAATTTTTTTCCAACTAGGGTCCAGTTAATATGATTTCTAGTCCTATTGTACAAGTTAGTCATTTGCATTGAATTAACACAGATTAATCAGGCATGAGGTTTGTTTTCTTTTAAAAACTTTCACATCACAAAGAAATACTAGAGCCACAAGCAGCGACCAAAGGCCTTCCCAAGCAAATAGTGCATCGCCATGGCAACAGTGCGTCGTACTAAAAAGCTTTCAGTAACTTTTCACTTGAAACAAGTTGAGATGAAACACTCAAGAGGTTGAAGACGATTGCATATATTTTGTCGGAGTTCCTTAAAACAGAACCCCTATAAAAGTCAAAAAGTGCCAAATTCCAAGGAAACATCAAAATGGTGGACTTTCTATTTAACACATGAACCTCAAAGACTTTCTTTGTAGGTCTTAGGCAGTTTCATATGCCAAATTGGGGTTCTTTGTTAACAAAATTATAAAGGGCAATAGTGAGCCATTTTTAAGAAACTGCACAATAACCCACAAAAATATTATTTTTCCCGGCGTGATGTATGTGCAGTTTCATGAATTTTCATCGAGGTTTAAACACTCAAAAACAGCATCAGTTGTCCTTGTAAACCGTGCATCACTATAGCAACAGCGGGCAAACAAATTAATAGCTTTCAGTAACTTTTGATCTCAAACACGCAGCAATGATGGTAATTTTTATTTCATTCATATACGGCGGCTGAATTTTATACTTAGTCGCTACTAGGGGCCCTCACGTTTATTTCTGTTTTAAATTTAAAGGGATTGAACAGAACGGTCTCAGAAAATCATTCATTAGTAAGAAGGCTGCGACATTTGAAGAGCTTTGAGTTCGCTTTTAAAACTTAGACCAGGGGTGGCCAATCTGCGGCTCGTGAACCGCATGCGGCTCTTTGGCTGGTTCAATGCGGTTCCCGGACTTTCACATAACAAGCGTCGAAAATGCCTCAGGTGGTGGCGCTGACATTCAAACAACGGCACTAAGTACACAGAACTTACTATGTCAGCCTATCATCAATCCCGTTACTTGAATGACATACAGGGCAACCAGTCAGATGACAACAACGCGCTACGGCACTAAGCACTAAGCTAGTTAGCGAATTACCTCTGATTTTAAGGCAGGAGTGCCCAATAGGTCGATCGCATTCGACGGGAAGCCAGCTGACCGGTCCCAAGTAAACCGCGAGGGGTGGGAGGAGGAAATGGGGGGTAAAAAAAGATTTGTGTGTTTGTATGTTTGTGTGTTTCGGTTTCGTTCATGTTTGGGCCGTTCCGGCTGTTGCTCATCATGGCGTGAGTGCATGGATATGTGCTTGCATGTGCACGATCTGGTCGATCGTGGGAGGTTGGTCGCTTCAAAAATCGATCTTGGGGGAAAAAAGCTTGCCCGATGTGGCAAGCTGACCCGAGTAGTAAGTAACCGCTGCAGCTTGCATGCAGACAGTGCATGCTTCGAGTGGCAACAACGGAATGCAAGCCAGTTTTGAAGAGTATGTTCAAGAAAAGGAATGCCAGAAGTCCCTGCACTAAGGTGCGAAGCAACATGCATAGTAAGAGAAAAACGTTCTTATATTTTTGTTAAACTACAGCCCTGACTTCCGCCTATAGCTGAAACCTTAAAGCGATTACATGGCAAGCAAAGTGACTGCACACGTAATCGCAATGAGCATGGAGTGCAAGACATAAAAGAGAATGACTGCAAACACACACACACACACACACACACACACCTCATGACATGGCTGTTGCCCCAACGGCAGGCAATTTTAACCAACAGGTAAAACAATTGTGCAGCCTGCCACTTCACCTTCATGTTGTGAAAGCAATGTATATCGTGTTTGTGCATACATGCCTGCAACAGCAGAATCTGAATGCCATTTACAGCCCACACATAAGCCTTTCACTGCTATCTGACTCAATGTCTGAAATCTTTTCGTTTCGGGTTTTCCCTTCAGGGGTCGCCACAGCGAATCAGTTGCCTCCATCTCACCCCATTTTGTGCATCCTCTTCTCTCACACCAGCTACCTTCGTGTCCTCTTTCACTACATCCATCAACCTCCTCTTTGGTCTTCCTCTCGGCTTCCTGCCTGGCAGTTCAAGACTCAGCGTCTTTTCTCCAAATATATTCACCCTCTCTCCTTTGGGCATGTCCAAACCATCTCAGTTTGGCCTGTCCGAATTTCTCTCCAAAACCTCTAACATGAGTTGTCGCTCTGATGTACTCATTCATTCCTAACAAACTCCTCCTTCAATGTAACTCCGACTCCATTTCTCTTCCTAGCTACACCATGATAGAACAACTTGAACCCCGATTCTAAGCTTCTCGCCTTGCTACCTTTCCAGCTGGTCTACTGAACACACAGTATGTCAACCAACTCTCTACCTTTACCTGTCTTAGTTCCAACGTTCAAAATCCCTACTCTCAGTCCTGTACTATTGGCGTTCCACTTCTCTTTCTTCCTATGGACACACCTTCCCCCACTCCTTCTACGACCAACAGTAGTCCATTTTCCACCGGCACCCTGTAAGTCAACAGCGCCGATGGCGGTCGTTGTTAACCCGGGCCTCGACCGATCTGGTATGAAATTCGAAGGTTTGATTCACATGTTTGTTTTGGCCAAAATTTTACGTCGGATGCTCTTCCTGACACAATCCCGTATTTATCCGGGCTAGGGATTGGCACAATAAGACACTGGCTTGTGCCCGCTTGTGGCTACATTCTGAAATCATCTCAAGCAATTACAAGGCCTAAGCTACATATGAATAGCCCTAAACAGCTGGGAAGGAATGGCAACCCCACATGGAAGCATAGTTTTATTTTCAGGGTTGTAGAGAAGGACACCAGCAGGCTGGACGAACTGGTTAAGAAGGTTGGCTCCGTGCTCAGGATGAGCCTTGACCGTCATCAGACGGCCGTGGAGAGGCGGATGAAGGACAAGTTAAGTGCCCTTATGGACAACACCATCCCCCCCTTTTCATCTCAAAATATTCACGCTCTGAATGCTTCATAAGGTACTTTGTTCCAACAGCAATTAGACTGTTTAATGCCTCAATTGAGGCCAGTGGCTTGGGCCTATGTATTGATTGGGTTGAGAGGGTATCTATGCATCCATCAATCTTGCTATCTAATGAAGAAATAGTGAATGCCACAAATAACCTATTTTCAAAGAGCACAACTCCTCGTCAATGTTCTGTGAAGGGAAACATTGGCTTCACTAACTAGTAGATCACTGCCATCAAGTTATGAGTCATGAAAACCTATTGGAAAAATTCCAGGATGAGTCATTTCAGCTCCTATATACGCCTACAGACTTCCTAACTTTTTAAATCAATACTGTCCATACAAGTACATTGCTGCAGAGGGATGTTAAAATGAAAATGTTATACTCTTTTTCGAATTTTTTAAATGGATACGTGGCATTCCTCATGATCATTCAGATAATGTTTTGAATTTGTGAGGCATTAAAAATACGACAGGCAGCAAGGTGGACTACCAAGAGCACCGACACGTTTAGAGTGATGTGCTTTGTATTATTCATCAATGAATGGAATCCCACATCCCCAAGTTCATTAACACCTCAGCAACCAACCTGGTAACAACAATATTCGATACCAATAATGATAACCAATACTGTATTATGGAAAATGATTATTTAGCAAGCACCGGCATAACATTTATAATTTTTCATTATGGCTGCCTGCTTTTGAAAAGAAAACCTTCCACTTCTTGCACATGAGGATTCTCTGTGAAACCAGAAAGTATACTTTGCATTTAATGCAGTATTTTCCACACTAAAAGGCGCACTGAATTATGAGGCGCATCTTCAATGAATGGCGTATTTTGTCATTTTTTTCATATATTGGACACACCGGATTATAAGAAGCAATCTACAATGCATCCACTAGATGGAGCTGTGCTCAAGGAAATGCAAACAGAAGGATCAGACGTCAGTAAAATGTAGGAGACTGGACTGTCTCAGAAGTGTTTATTCCTTTGTTGTGTATTCACAAACGAGGAAATCACAAAATAAATTCTGTAGGGGGGCTATAGAATTTATTTTGAGATTTCCTTGATTGATTTTCTGTTTTGATGCATTATTTTCAATTTTCGTAGTTTCATTGAAGGATTCGTTAATTTATGTTTTTCGGAGGCGGTCATGAACGCCTCTCGATTCCAACGGAAGAAAAGAAGGCATGGAGACGGACAAAGACGTACCTGTATTTGTTGAGACTGTGAAAACCATTAATAAAGTGTACCTTTTAAAAAACCAACACCAAAGCTCTCCTGTTTTTGGAGCTGCAACAAAAACTTATTTAATAAAGCAGCGACACAGTTCACTGAACCAACAGCAAGTTATAACACTGACTCGATAACGTTGAACTCTCTTGCCGCTATTCTATTTCCGTGTTCTATTGCATGTCTCCAGCAAGGAGCCATTTTGGGGTTGACATATTACCGTAATGACCATACACAAGGCGCAACAGATTTTAAGGCGCACTGTGACCTTTTAAGAAAATGGAAGACTTTTGGGTGTGCCTTTTCGTGCGGACAATACGGTACATATTTGAAAAATAATACGAAATGTAATTAAAATGTAATTACGTAATGAAATCACGTATTGTAATTATGTGTTGTTCTTCCTCTACCTGCATGCTGAAGAACGTAATAAGACATGAAACAAAAACAAAAATAAAACATTCCCAATATCTAGTTGGGTTCTTTCTTCACAAAATTGCATATACATGAGGATTTGTAATTGAATTATCCTAGGGCGTTCACACAAAGAAGGCATTTGCAGTTTCTGCAGTTGTCCTGTTGAATGTCAAATGTCGCTGAAAGATGTGTCTCCAGGGTCTCTCCCTCTTTGGAAGCAAACCAGCATCCTCTTTGGAGATGACAAAGGAGTCTCTTTCTGGCTTGTGGGAAGTTCAATCCAGAGAACTGCCAATCATCATTACGCTGGTCTCGCTGTCAATTCTGCCACTCAAAAAGGGTTTCTGGTGTCTGTCACCAGATTTTTTACGATCTTGGTGGGCGTAGCAAATGTTTGCAGAAGCAATAGTGCATAAATAAAAGTAATGAAAGAGTACAAAAAGAGAACAGTAGACAACAGCTGTTAGTTGAACTATGGTAAGCATTAGCACTACTTGGCTATTATTATCGCTACTGTACACAGCTGTGCCTCACTGCGCGTGCCCATGAATGGATAAGACATGCAAGGCAAGGCAGTTTTATTTATGTAGCACATATTACGTAGCTGCTGTAAATTGGGATTCTAATTCTAATTCTAATAATAATTCTAATTCTAATTGCTTCACATAAGCAAGGAAAAACACAACAGTTAATGACATTCCAAAGCAAGGCAGGGGGGAAAAAAAGTACCTTAATAAAATTACCAGAACGTACAGTACATTGACACCATTTAAACTGATGAACATTAATGGGAACTGAACTGGGTCAGTCGACCTGAACCGTTTTGCAAAAGCCGTTCCACCACTAGCGTATGTAAGTGTGCTTGCTTGCGCGTGCCAACTCTGTCAGCAACGAACAAGCTGACAGACAGTAGAGGGGAGAGGGGAGTTGTGGCGCAAGTGAATGTTGATGATGTACAGTATGTAAACAAAAAGGCATGCAAATGATCATATATCAAGTGCAAAAAAAATTGTTGTCATTTTTTTCTCATCAAACGATAAGTCGATACAGTAATCAGGCCTATGTGAAGACATTTTCAAGGATCAAAGTAAAAATGAGTCATTAAAACTATCACTCATCAAAGCTGCATTCCACTTAAACGGGCCAAGGCCATTTGTATTCCAACAAGTACAATAGTGATACAGTGTTTGCTTTTCATCCATCCATTTTCTGAACCACTTATCTTCGCTATTAGCGATAAGCTTTGCCATAGACTGTCCTTCTACATCTGTCTGACCCGACAACAATCCCGCTGGAAGGCTATCTTGTCCGGGATGTTCAAAGTACAGTGAAAATGTGCCAGAATCTATTTGTACTGTAATCCAATGTTGCTTCATCCACCCGATAATAGCATCCAGCAGCAAAGGAAAAAGTATAGTTAAAATGCAAAATGCACGGCCACCCCCGAGTCAGTGCCACGGCCGTCGGCCCAGGTGACGCCAAGGGAGGCTTGGCCGCCTCTCTCATTCAAGTGAATGGGGCCTCGCACGCAGAGTGGCTATCATTACATTACTATATTACATTCTAGTAATGAAAAGATCTTTCAAGATACAGAGGGCCGGCATGTGATGGTGGTTAGAACAATAACAAGACAGAAATTAAACTATCCTTAATATACAGTACATGCATCAAATGAAAATTGCCCTCACTTTCATGGAAAAAAAATATGGAGCCCTTCTGGCAGAGGGAGGAGATGGTGTCATTTTTAGGGGGGGCAGAGTCCAATTGTACACTCGATAACAAATCAGAGAGATGACCCACAACAACAAAGCCCCAATCTCCAAAGTCAAAAATGTTCTGAAATGTTACAGGAGAATTGGGTTTGGTGGATGTATTTCAATCCAAGAGACAAAAATGTCACATTCATGTCATAAGTGCATGGAAGTTATTCGAGAATACACTACTTTTTAATTTCAAAACCCCACATTTACAGGGTGAGAAGCTATAGCATCAATAATTTCTGATCGCAGCCCAGTTAGTTACTATGGCAATGAATTTAAGGGCTGATAGTACTTTTAAATATTGGAAACTTAATGTTTCTTTAGTAACAGATGCTCATATGAAACAGGAAATTAAATCAGCCGTGGCTGAGTATGCTGCCATGAATAACAATCGCACTGTTTCTCCCTCAGTGCTATGGGATGCAAGCAAGGCCACAATGAGAAGGGAGATGATATCTCTGGGATCCCGTCTCAAGAAACAGAGGCTAGTTAAACAAGTTGAATTGAGGAATGAAACTGAATAATTGGAGAAGGAACGTAAAAGAAAGAAAACACTCAAAAAGTTGCAAGACGCCAGGCTGATATTGGATGAGATGTTGACGTACAAAGCCTCGGGGGCCCTCAGGTTTTTAAGTAGAAAATTTCTACAAAATGGGAAATAAGACAAGTAGATTGCTGGCCTTCCAACTTCGGAAGGTGCAATCCAATTGGATAGTCCCTGAAATTAGGCACCCAGAAAACCGTAAGATTCGGAGACACCCAAAAGAGATAGCACAGGCATTTGCAAAATATGATAAATCGCAGGGCACACACAGTATGAACAATTGTGGAAAGGTTTAGCCCAAGAATCTAAGAAAAGTGACAAATAGATTGTCAAGTCTCTTGAAAAAGGTTAGATTGACAGACAAGGAAGCGACAGGATTAGTTGAGCCAATTAGAGAAGGTCATAGTTCATGAAACATCCACTTAAATAAGTACCGGCACTCGTGAATACGAGGCAATCTCGGGATACAAAATGAACCAAAAAAATTTGAGCCAATGAGGTCAAGAAATTGAGCAATAGAATTAAATACAAAATTCTCATTTCGCTGGACTAAACAAAGATTTCAGCATTTGGAGATCATAGGGAATTGTTCAAGGCTTACCATGGTAAGTTAGCGACACAAATAAGAAGTGTCTGACCTGACATGCTGGGAGGTCCTCCCCCTCTTTTTATTTGGCAGAGTAGAGACAGTCAAAATGAATGCAGTCCCAAGACTCCTCTTCTTATTTCAGGCTTTACCCGTAAGAGTTCCAGTCTCCTTTTTTTTAACCCTGGAGAACCCAAGAACCCTTTTCTTCTTTGGAAAATGACGAATTATATATTAAATGACTGCTGTATGTTCCCTGAACACCAAAATATGTTTTTCCAATAATTCAATGCTTTAATCCTAATTTAGGATTAGGGCCAAATTTGACCGTTTGGGATTTAAGGGTGGCATTTGAGTACCAGAATTTATAGGGGGCAAATTTGACCCCGTCGGTTCTCCAGGGTTAAGACACTGAATAACAATTTCTACATTTATCTGGCAAAACTAAAGACCTGGAATCCATCCATTTATTCATTTTCCGATCCGCTTTATCCTCACATGGTCATGGGGGGTGCTGGAGCCTATCCCAGCCGTCTTCGGGCAGTAGGCAGGGGACACCCTGAACCGGTGGCCAGCCAATCGCAGGGCACACACAGACGAACAACCATCCGTGCTCACACTCACAATTAGGGACAATTTAGAGTGTTCAATCAGCCTGCCATGTATGTTTTTGGAATGTGGGAATAAACCAGAGTACCCGGAGAAAAACCATGCAGACCCGGGGAGAACATGCAAACTCCACACAGGGAGGCCGGAGCTGGAATTGAACCCGGTACCTCTGCACTGTGACGTTACAAGTCGTGCCTCAAAAGCCTGAAGTTGGAGACATTGATGTGCCATCTTCTGTATGGGTAATTCCGTTGACATATTTAGGCAAAACGTTAAGAGTGTAGGGATCAGCACCTTTTATAATATATCTTCATAAGATCTCTTGACTGTGAGGCCAACAGGCTAAGCACAACTCTACCATACTGCCGAAAGAAACATCCTGACCAATTTTACGAGCAAGAGCTGCGGGGCGAGGCGGCCCTGCAGCCACACACAAGAATACAGCACAGACTCTGAGAGGAGACAGGGAGATTATTTACCCTGTCTTTCATCCTCCAGCTCTGTGCAAGGGCCTTCGATCCCTCGATTTTCTCCGAGTGGCGTTTCTTCATGAAGGCCAGGGGCAGCTCCCAGTCATTCATGTCAGCTTCCTCCTCAGCGAAGCCCACAGCTGGTGAATGTAGCAAGTCTGCATCCATTTTCATGAGGACCCTACAAGGAAGAACATATTCATGTCAGGAACACACATCACGTTGGCTACAGCTGGACTACTAAACTAACATTCTATCCTTCCATTTTAAGCTTCTCCAGTTCGGGGTCATAGGAAAGGTGGAGCCTTTCCTAGATGCCTCAGGACAGACTATGAACAGTGTCAACAGTGTTGTGAGATTACATCTCAACAAAATATACAAGTCTTTAGACTACTGTAGTCAAAAGAAGGAGAGCCCAAGCAGGAAGGGGGAGAACGTATCAACCCTGCACAGAAAGCCCCATTCAACTCATTAGAGTGCATTACTGGAACCTCAAGTTACGAATGACCGTTTTTACAAACTTTTCATGTTACGTGCATTTTTTTGGCGACTCTACTGGAGACATGTTTCATTATGCCAACTGTTGAATGCACAGATCTGTGTTGTGCCTCTCGCACTATTTAACCATTCACTGGCTCTGTGTATAACTCATGCTTTAGGTACCTGATACCTTCATTAGTTTTTCTTGAGGTTCTCAAAAACAAAGCTATTGTGTGAAAAATTCAAGTTCGTAGGATCGCAATAAATACACGGGAAGTTCACAAACAGAAAAAGTTCATGAAATTAAAGAACTCAAGTTCTTAAGATTTCATTCTAAAAATATCTCCGATTAATACTCCCATTTTTTCATAATCGGGATCAGAACCGAATTTAAGAACCAGAATCTGAATCAGAATGCTCCAAATTCAAACGATGTAGGAAAAAAATTACATTTATCGGAATGTCTATATTTGTCCATTCAAAATGACCCAAATGCACACATTTGCCTGATTGTGAATGGAAACGCGCACGTTAACAGCCAAATGGCTGGATGCTGACTTTGTTCATTGCAGCAGCATTGTTAGTACAAAGGCAGAATTGTTTTGGTAAATGAATAGGAAAATTAAAATAATGAAGGTTACTCTCACAAACTGGAATTGCTTTAAAACGCGAAGTCAACGCTGACATGATTGTCACAGGTGAGACCGTGCTGGCTAGGCAAACGTTAGCTGCGTTCGAAAGCTTCATTTGATAGGTCTTTCTGCCACCGAATACGCGAGTTTAGCCGTATCACAAAAAGACAGAGAAATGCAGATGTGACCACGCAGCGTGCAGATATGTGCAGACCTCAGTGTGGAAGGACGATCCTGCCGGCCTGGGGAAGCTCTTCGTCTCCGAACGATGACGGATACCGTTGCACAAACAATGCCGGTGAGAAAATTGTAAGACAGCGTCCACAGCCTATACAGTATGTCAAACCCGTCAAATCCAAGTTGAACGGGTGTATGTTTGCAGGGGAATCTCTGGCTCCTCTCCCCACGGCTCTTCGCTATGGGAAGGGGCTGGAGACGAGGCCCATCTTCACACGGACAGTCAGCCACAGCCACGCGAGCCACTGCACACACTCAACGACGACTCGGCTCGTATGGTCCTCTGCCGCAAGCCAGGTTGCTACCAGGCAGTTTCTTGCACCGGATTTCACGAAAAGCACAGACAAGTCCAAGAAATTCACCGCAGAACCAATTCATCAGCACTCCTGCAAGGGCGCAGCCATCTTGGGTTCGACCCACAATGCACTGTTGACACGATACCGTCATGACGTCACAACTGTGGTTCCGGTTCCACATTCATCTTCTGCGGGGTTTTGTTTAAACGTTTGTAATATATGTATGTATTAATAACATGTTCGTTTTGTTTTCTGTTTACTGAGAATTGTATTCTGACTTGTTCAATAAAGATTATTTTAAAAAATCATCTTCTGCGGGGACCAATATCAATCTGGATTTTTTTTCCCACATAATATATTTAAAACAGTTGGCGGTCGAACATTTTTTTAGCGCGTTGTAATTTTGGGATTACAAATTTTCCAGTAAAACTTTCCAAACGTCATCAACAGGCCTGAATAGCGTGGAAATTATGTCATGTGCATTAATGTTCTCCTCATAAAGAAGTTATTTTGTAACAATAGCAATTATTACCATCAATATAAAACTCGATTCAATAGAGTCTGGATTGAGAGAGATATAATTTATGTTTCGGGGTTTTTTTTCAAGTAAAGATAAGATTTATAGTTATAACATCTTTTTTGAAAACAAAGTCCTTTCCATTCAAATTCATTGAGTTTAAGTGTCTTGTAAATGCCGTCCTTCTCAGTATTCTTGAGTTGATGAAATGTCATCTGACATCTCAGGATATAAAGACTCAAACACTATCACACAGAGGGATTTGTATATTTATTAAAAATTGCACAAATAAACATATTATGAATATGTGTTGCAGCTATAATACAAAAATGTCCTCAAAGTAAATTCTACACGGAATGTAATGACATAAATTGGTGTAGAAAATAGTTATACTCCTTTCAATTCTGCATCTCAATTAAAATTAGAGCTTCAATCTAAAATGCTTCACGACATTTATCCTTGCAGTAATTCAATTTCCAAATTCACTGAGTTAGATAAGAACTGCACTTTCTGTGGGTTTGAGTCAGAGACAATTCTACATTTATTTTGTAATTGCACTCTGTCATCAAATTTTTAGAAAGATTATTATGATGCTCATTTCCTCATGATCTAATAAGTGAGCCATGGAGAGGTTCATCGTGATAATTTCAGAGGTTGAAGCGGGCATAACTAGAGGTGTTCACATAAATTCTGTGCTGATTAAGAGCCTTGTTTGCCCATTATGCACAGTGTACAATGATTTTGAATGGACAAATTGTATCTGACTCCTCCGCTGATTCCCACCAAGACATGAGAAGAAGGAGGGGGTGTGGCTATGAAGCTCACGATAAGGAGTTTTGTGAGTCCATCCATCCATCCATCCATCCATCCATCCATCCATCCATCCATCCATCCATCCATCCATCCATTTTTTAATCTGCTTATCCTTATGAGGGGCACGGGCGTGCTAGAGCCTATCCCAGCTGTCTTCGGGCAGTAGGCGGGGTACATGCTGAATTGGTTGAGCACACAGAGACGAACAACCATTCGCGCTCACACTCACACCTTTGGACAATTTAGTGTTCCATTAACCTGCCATGCATGTTTTTGGAATGTGAGAGGAAACCGTAGTACCCGAAGAAAACCCAAGCAGGAAAGGGGAGAACATGCAAACTCCACAAAGGGAAGGCCAAGGCCGGAATCAAACCTTGCACCTCTGCACTGTGAGGCCGACGTGCTAGCCAGGTGTCCACCGTGCCGCTCCTCTGCAAAACAATAAGAATAAGAAAACCTTTATTCGTCTCACAATGGAGACATTCCCAATTTACAGCAGCAAAGCTATGAAAGGAAGAAAGTAGAAGAACAAAAAGTATAGGAGCTGCTGTAAAGACAGCCACTCTCGGGGTGCCATCTTGGAGTCATAATAACATTACAACAAAATAATACAACACAACGCATAAGACACAGGCAGTCATTCAATCTGAACCACTTTTCTGCATACTCTTTGCTGTTTGAAGCAGTTATAGATGAAAGAGGAGAGGATCAAAGTGTCCTTTCAACAGTGGATCAGGGACGTCATGCTGAAAATGTGCACGTCTGCTACAAGCTAAGTTTTGAAAGCAAACAAGAAGCTATAGCGCCCATTGACGAAAAAAGAGATTGGCTCACATCTTCATTGGCTTCTTGCTTGGCTCTCGACGAAGGCTGACGCTTTTTCTTTCTGCTCCTGTCCCCCCCACCCCCACCCCCACCCTTCCCTGCTCGCCACTCAGTCCATGTGCTGTCTTTGTCTGACTTTTCCTAGCCTCCTGTCGTATTTTCATCCTAAAAACAAACATGGAATTGGTTGGCTGGTCTCTCGATGCCATCGACAAATTTTCTCGATGAGAGAGCAGGCAGTGGGGAGCCTACTTGCCCCTCGGGGACTTTTGCTGCTGGGTACACCCTAGTTCCTTGGAGGAAGCGGAGAATGGTGTGCCTGTCAAGACTGTCTGTTGAGGATGTGGATGACATCTACATTATCGGCCTTCCGATAACAGGTATACTGCTGTTTGGTGTTAGCAGTTTTCTGATCTATCGCAAAATTCAACCGACGGGAGCGGCTCTATTGGAAGTGAAGAGGCTGCCGATCTAAGGACGGCATAGTGCGGATGTCCAACACTCAGACTCAGACTGTGCTCAACCACAAATTGTTGCGGTTTTGGAGCGTCTCTGCAAGATGGTCAAGAACTTGGAGAAACTGGAATCCGTGCTCAAATATTGACTGAAATCACGGATTTGGCTGATCGACGCCACTAAAGAGACATAAGCCACGGACTCAAGGCTGTCTTAAATTCTTGGGCAGCCTGCTACCAAAACAACATCTGCGATCTCGACCTTCCCCTGATGAAAGTAGGCATGGAAGCTAGTCCCCCACCATCACCCCCTCCTTCATACATTCCCTTGTTTCACCGTCTTCATTGTTTATGTCTTGTGACCTGTTGTAACTGTCATATGCTTGTGCAGGAGTTTTTTGCCTCATTCAAATTCTCCTCAAAAGGAGGGTAGTTTGAGCGTGGGTTTTTTTCTCCCCCTCTCCCTCCCTTGTGGTTTCTTTCTGACTTCCAGGTTGAGTGAACGCTGGCGCGTTTTGGCTGCCGCTGCTCAACCCATGTTGTTTTGTGTTTTTTGTTATTGTAAAGTGTCCTTGGGTGTCTTGAAAGGCGCTTATAAATAAAATGTATTATTATTATTATTATTATTATTATTATTATCTCCTGTCTCATGTAAATCCGCTTCAATTCCAAGTCGCGACTCCCAGTTCCACATACGCATCGGCGCTCTGCGCTGACGCTCCGTTCTTCTCATCGTCAGCTCCCCAAGTCATTCATCCATTCAGCCGCAGACTGTCCAACAGCACCGACCTTTCCGCTGAACAAAGCAGGGCTGTGAAAAATGCTGCCCACTTCAGGCGCAAAAAAACACAAGTGCCCCGGGGCTGTCCAGCAACGACAGTCAAATGGCACCGACATTCCTCTCAATCAAAATCAGTGCTGGTATACATGTGAAGCCAAGAAGGCGCAACCACCAAGCGCAGAGTCTTCTCCTTTGACAAATGTCGTGGCCAAAAAATGCTGAAAAACAATCAACATCAGGTCCATGCGACGTAACAACAAACACAATGTGACACAACAAAACACAAAAACAACACACAAAAAAAGCCAGGCTCTTTAGAGCACTTGCCATTGGCTGCCTATTCGGGCACCATCTTGGACTTAAATAAAACAAATTGATAAACTAGGAAATGCAAGCTAATGTCATTTTCCTGATCAAAAATGACATGAAAAAGTAGTTTTTGAATGAATAATGGGCCATCCCAGCTGGATGATCCCTTTAAAAAACATTGCCAGTGTCAACTAGTCTTTGCTAGCTTTGCTTGCTTTACTTGCAAGCAAAAAAATGTATTTTAAAGTTAAATACATCATTCCTATTCCATTTAATTGACTTAGATTATATGTATCTGTCTGGCCAGCCATCCAATACCTGATCCGCTTATCCTCACGACGGTCGCTGCTGTGCTGGAGCCAATCCCAGCAGGGTACAGCCTGAACTATTTGCCAATCGCAGGGCACACAAAGTGAGCACTGACAGGCCATTCATTCTCTGCAACGATGCTGGAAGGACACGTGTCAACTTTCCATCGGCAACCGCTTGGTATAATGCTGATATAATGCGCACTCAACTTCTTTAGTACAAGCCCTGTCTTTTATTTTCTTTTGCGGTTTCAGATTCTCTGAGAGTTCTTTGTTATGAGGTGTCATATTGCATCGCAGGTATAGATACAAAAATAGAAGTAACATTGTGGATACAGTCTTTACTTATATAGTTATTCAACACCATCTAGCCCAACCTGCTGGGAGACAAGCTGCAGCACGCCGGAGTGGACCACCACCTCATATCATGGATTACAGATTACCTCACAAACTGGCCAAAGTACATGAGAGCAGAGGGCTGTGAGTCGGACAGGGGACTATCCTGGCTCCATTTCTGTTTACTCTCTACACCTCGGACTTCAACGACGTCACTCCAACCTGCCACCTTCAGAGAGTTCTCTGATGACTCCTCAATCGTTGGCCTCATTACGAACAGAGATGATCAGGACTACAGGGGACTGATGGAGGACTTCGTGGACTGGTGCCTGCAGAACCACCTCCAGATCAACCCCAGGAAAACTAAGGAGTTGGTTGTGGATTTCTGCAGGAAACTGTCTTCACCTGCACCGATGAACATCCAGGGTACGGGGATAGAGAGGGTGACCTCCTACAAGTACCCGAGTGTTCTTCTCAACAATAAACTAGAGTGGTCTAACAACACGGATGCTCTGATCAGGTCTTTTGGAGTTCAGGGGTCACTCCTTAAGGCCTTCTATGACTCTGCGGTGGCCTCAGCCATTCATTATGGCATAGCCGGCTTGTCAGGCAGCATCTCAGCCCGGGACAGAGAGAGACTTGACCGACTGGTCAGGAGGGCCAGTTCTGTCCTGGGATGCTTCCTGGACACTCTGGAGGAGGTGGGCAAAAGGAGGATGCTAGCTAAACTAAAAGCTATGATGGACAGACCCTGCCACACCCTCAGGCCACCCTGATAGCACTCGGCAGTTCCTTCAGCCAGAGACTGATACACCCGTGCTGCAAGAAGGAGAGGTACCGGCGCTCATTGAATAGACCAGGGGTGTCAAACATACGGCCCGCGGTCCGGAACCGGCGCCCAAGGAGGTTCCATCATAATTTTAAAGTGAAAAAATGTATAAAAGACACGGAATTAATTTTTTAATAAGGTGCAAGTCATGGAGTATCCGCTAGGGGACACAGTGTTTTGATCAGAGAAGAAGACAACACCCGCTTCATCTCTCACTGAGACACACCCAATACAGCAGACGCTATCAAGGACATGTGAATACTTTATTCTTTACACATTTAATAGCACTCTCCTTAGTTTGTAAGGTGGAGGCAGGGATTAAATTTAGATATTATATGCGCATGTGTAAATGGGGCGACCCGTTAGTCCAGTCGTTAGCACGTCGACTTTACAGTGCAGAGGTTCAATTCCAGCTCTGGCCTCCCTGTGTGGAGTTTGCATTTTCTCCCCGGGCCTGCGTGGGTTTTCTCCGGTTACTCCGGTTTCCTCCCACTTTCCAAAAAACATGCATGGCTGGCTGATCGAACACTCTAAATTGTCCCTAGGTGTGAGTGTGAGCGCAAATGTTTGTTCGTCTGTGTGTGCCCTGCGATTGGCTGGCAACTGATTCAGGGTGTCCCCCTCCTACTGCCCAAGGATAGCTGGGTTAGGCTCCAGCGCCCCCCGCGACCCTAGTGAGGATAAAGCAGTTCAGAAAATGAATGAATGAATGAATGTGTAAATGGTTGAAAAATTCCTTTCTTTATAAATATCGTTTAATCTTAAAGTGCATTACTATATTTTTCAATACCAATTACTTGTTAAAGCTTTGTGCCTTTGTACAACCAGTGAGATCAGTTGCAATGCATACATGTGAATGATAAAAGTAAATTGCACATTTGTCTAAGGAAATCTAAGGTCCTTCATGAAATGTTTTGTAAAATATACTGTATGTTCATTAAATTTCAACATTTTCCTAATGTTCTTGTGCTTCCTTCGACCAAAACAAAGTTATAAAAATTATAGCAGAGTATGGTATAATTTTAATGGTCTGGCCCACTTGACATCGACCGAGGCCGTATGTGGCCCACAATGTGATATGAGTTTGACACCCCTGGAATAGATGGACGTGAAAACGTGGACTCACCCATTTTAATATGCGTATATTTATATTTCATATTTATATTTATTTATATACTGTACTCTTTTTTTCTTTTACTTGCTCCCTTTCATAATTTTGCTGATGTAAATAGGGAATTTCCCCATTATGAGACAAATAAAGGTTTTCCTATCTTATCTTTACAAAATTGCATTGCAGAAGCATAAAAATTGTTTTTTTCCAGAATGTTCTACTTAGAAAATATTTTTTAATGCGAATAAAGAATCTTATACTGAATATTTTTAGTTCTTGCTTTAAAGGCAGTGTTTTATTGAGCGCAATGTGTATGTGGCTCAAATTTCCATCAACAAACTCCTGTTGTTATTGGATCAACAACACGTTGCACTTGGTTTTGTCTCAGTTGCTTGGAAATATAGTTAAGCAACTGCATCAATGGATAGTTTGATTTCACGTGTTGTCCTTCAACAAACTCCTGATTGCTGTGTGCAAATTGTTTGCTCCTGAGTCACGTAAACAAAGCGAGTTTCCACATTAGATGTCTCATCACCCTTTGTTGTCAAGCTTCACACTCATTTCTCAAACAGCAAGAGCTAAATGTTTGTTTGTTTTTTAAAAAGTGCACACATCACAGAGTGTATACGCTCTTGCACCTGTCCCAAGTGACCCGTTTACAAGAATTCACTCGGGCAGTATGTTGTGACATTTCGAAGAGTCATCTAATTGGGATTTGCAATCAAGCTGTTTACCACTTTGTTCCTGGTTAACAAAGATATTTGCTTGTGGGTCTTGATCACGTTAATCAGGCATCAGACAGGCTCTCTTGAATACAAAAGAATAAGATGGGGAGAGATCACAACAGGTTTCTTTCAGCTGCCCGCTCATCAGAAAACATTCAATTGTTACAACCAATGGCTGGTGAGTGATAACAGGTTTCTCAATGCATCTACCAATGTAGTAATCATCACGACGACCCCTTGACCTGTCTCATTTCCGGCAGCGCAGCAATCTGATCTGGAAGAAATTCATTGGTCTGTCTTGGTGAGTTTGAGCCTCTTGCATCACATTGCGAGGATCCACGGCTAGGTGGAACCAATCCAATCTGAGGTGTGAAGGAGGTTGAGACCCTGGCTTGACTCATCTGCAACAAAGGCAGGACGAAAGAGAGATTAGTGTTCCTTTTTCTTCAGATGTCCTTCTCTCTAGGGATCAGGCTGACATGACTAACTGGAAACAGGAGCGAGACAGAAGAACTGATTGCCACACAGCGAGGTAAAAAGATGACATGAATAGGAAGTAATCCATAAGATGAGCACAAAATGCTTCAACGTTAAGATTATTTTTCATTATTCGCATTTAGGATTGACCGAGAAGAAATCCGCAAACTCCCGAAGCAATATCTAGATAACAACAGTTTTACAACAGTTGCAAATTCTATCTCAGGTGTTATCATATTTGTGTTTTAGCTGTCAAAACCAGAAGTAGATATTTCAGGGAATATCAAGTATTGTATGTTTTGAGTTGAAGATGCTGAGAGCTTTTTAAAACTTCAAAATCTTTAGAGACGAGCTTGGAATTGGATAAGAATGTTCATTCCAGCCATTGTTCAGTCAGTACGTATCTATTTGTCCATTATCCAAGCCGTTCATCCTCATGAAGGTGTGGGTGTGCTGGAACCTTTCTCACCTGTCATCGGGCAGGATGTGGGGTACACCCTGAACTGATTGCCAGCCAATCGTAGGGCACACACACACACACACACACACACACACACACACACACACACACACACACACACGCGCGCACACACACACACACACACACACACACACACACACACACACACACACACACAAACATGTTTTCGGAATGTGGGAGGAAACCTGAGTACGTGGAAAAAATCTACGCAGGCTTGGGGAGAACATGCAAATTCCACACGGGAAGGCTGGAACCTCTGCACTGAAAATTTGATGTTCACTGACAAGTACAGACAAATAATAAACTAACTAACTAATTAAACTAACTAACTAATTAACTAACTAACTAACCAACTAATTAATTAACTAACTACCTAACTAACAAAATACAACTCAGCCTACATCACGTCGTCCCTCTGAGTCATTCCATGGTTGATTACATGGTCCACGATTGTAGCTCTAATATCATCAGTAATTCTATTTCTGACGCTCCTTCCTCCATAAACTTTTCTTCCTCCTCCTCTCCCTCTTGCTTCTTCCCCTCCATGTCTTCTTCTTGTTCAGACAGCTCTAATTCTCATTTTTCCCGCTCCTTCCAATGTATTCCACACTGACAGCTTACCTGCGGCTTATTGACAGTGCTCAGGCTGATTGCAAAGTGAACTAATTATCAAAAACAGTTTTCTCCTGTGACAGTTTCAGAGTACCGGTAATGTAAATAATGGCCATAAATGTGTATAGTTATGTATAAAATTCAGTGGAAAGCAGTGAGTCGTGTGTTACAAAATTACAAACTCAATACAAAGCAGAGTTTGTGCTGTGAGTGGTTTTAATGGTTTTCGACATTGTGCTGTAAGAATCACTGTTAAAGTTCAAGGATTACAAAACAAAAACAAAAACAGTAAACAATGCTTTAAAAAAATCGTTGTTATTCTCGTTTGGCTGTTTGGACTGGTTTCAAAATGAAAAATATCCACACATGAAAGGAGAAAAGAAGGACAAGACAGGTCCATAATGCCCCTTCATTATGGACTTGACATGTCAAGAGGAAGCAAGGTTGATGAGAACATCACACTGTCCTTGTCTCATCAAGAGGTTCAAAGGGGCACTTTGACCCAAAACTCACACACACACACACACACACACACACACACACACACACACACACACACACACACACACACACACACACACACACACTCACGCAAAGACAAAACACTCAATGAGTGAACATGCCGTCACTACAAGTACAGTATAGCGTACGCTCATCACAAGGAGAAATGTTTGTGGTTTCAAGTATCGGGGTGAGAGGGCTGACCATTTCAGACCACTTCAGAGGGCTTTTGTGTTCATTAAATAATAATAATAATAATAATAGATTTTATTTATAAGCGCCTTTCAAGACACCCAAGGACACTTTACAATAACAAATAACACAAAACAATACGGGTTGAGCAGCGGCAGCCAAAACGCGCCAGCGTTCACTCAACCCGAAAGTCAGAAAGAAACAAGGGAGGGAGAGGGGGAGAAAGTTTACTATATATTCGTAGTTAAACCGGGATCCATTGTGGGGGGGTTACACAAAGAAGAGTTCTGGACCTATTGAAGCTTGTGAAGGGATTTATAAGGGAGATCACAGAGTAAAGAGTTGCAATAATCAAAAGAGAAAGTGACGAGACGATAGTAAAAGTTGGAGGCAGTACGGGTGGTGAGGGAGGTGTGGTTGATGTTGCGTAAGTGAACAGAAACTGACTGGTTTATGTTACGGACATTAAAAGGAATGATCGTATGGTGTCGAGGATGAGACACAGACTTTTGACCTGAGGGGAGGGGAAAACTAAGTGTCGACCTTTTGAGATAATGTCAACAACAGAGGCAGTGATTAAAGAGGTACTTCCTAAATTTACATGACAAAAGCTCACTTTGCTTTTCTGAAGGTCTGCAATAAGCATGTGTGGACCAAAAATATATAACTGATTTGATTTTTATTCTGGAATATTGCATTCACATAAAGCAAAAGGGTAAAAAAAAACAAAAAAAACCCCTGAGAGTTCATCCATTTGTCCATCTATTTTTTATGTTGCTCATCTTCATTAGGGTCATAGGTCAGTTGGAGCCTGACTAAAGGTATGGTATCTCTTCGAGTGAGTGGTATACATGGTATAACAGTATATTCAATATTGGATATGGATTTGCCATCAATAAATTTGGACCCTACCATTCAACTAATGCAATGCATATTGATGACATCTTTGTATCCTCTTCCGTGCGCACTCCTCACTGTGACAGAATTGCCCAAATTTTACGCCTGCATCACTTTGCTGTTCACTGCTGTTGCTTGTTGCACACCACTTGCGATGCGTCTGCTACTTACGAGCTGCGACTGGATAGCTAACGTGGTGAAACATGACGCGAGGGCAAAAGTTCGCTTTGTGTCCGGCGTCAACAAAACAAAAGACACTAATCATCACCTCCACGGCAGCCAAAGAGCACACATGATGAAGAATAGACGCAGAGAAAAACGGGAAGCCATGTTAATTGCTAATTTATTGAAATGCTGTCGCAAAACACCAGAATATTTTCTTGTGTGATACAGTGCACTCGTTACATAGCTTTCGCTGGAGCCGCGTTACAGCAGAGAGTACCGGTAACTCATTTTGACCACGACTGGTTTAACCATCCATTTGCATTTCCTTAATGCACTGGTGTCAAACTCAAGGCCCGGGAGCCTGATCTGGCCCGCCGCATCATTTTATGTGGCCCGCAAAAGCAAATCAGCCAGGTCAACTTCCATAACGCTTGCTAAAATCCGTACCAAAATTTCAAGTTGTCATATGTAATAAATAGGCATGCTGAGCGATTGCGAGCATTTTCTTCTTTTATTATTATTTTTACAGAAACATGAACAACAGGGGAACTACTCTCCTTGACTTTTGATTTCTATTAATTGTGTACTTTATATGTAATAATACGAGGAGGTGATTCAACATTTATATAGTTTCACAGTCATAATGGCCCTCCGAGGGAAACTCTCACTACAATGTGGCCCGCGACGAAAACGAGTTTGACACCCCTGCCTAAATGTATTCAGCACCCAAATCATTCGGTGATTTACAGACCTGTAAACAGAATCTTAAAATCTATTCTACAGCTGACTGGACGCCAGTGTAAAGCCTTTATGACTGGAGTAATATGTTCTGGTCTCTTTGTTGCATTCTGAGCATTCTGAATGAGCTGCAGTTGGTTGATGCTTTTTTTTAGGCAGTTCAGTTCAGTCAGAAGACCATTGCAATAATGAAGTCTCCTGGAGATAAAAAACATGGATGAGATTCTCCTAGTCTGCTTGCGGCATGCAACCCTTCAGTCTGGAGACATCTTCAGCTGGTAAAAAGCTGTTTTATGGATTTAATTTTTATTGTTTTTGGTTGTTTTTTTTGGTTGTTTGTTTTTTTGCCAAAGTTTAAACTAACTAAATGCAAATATAATATGTTGTTAAAACAGTGGTAGATATGGGAAGCAAAAAAAAAAAAAAGATTGTGTATACAGTAAAAAAAAAATTGATAAAAAATAAACACCGGAATGTCTTTTAATGTAATGTAGTAAAAGTACTGTTTCTTCTGAACATACATACTCAGGTAAAAGTACAATTACTACTCTTCCAAGTACAATTTATCCCAAATGATACTTGAGTAAATGTAGCTGCAGATGTAGAGCGTTACTAGCCATCTCTGGCCGTAATAAATGGGAAACACACTTGAACATCTATTTCCATTTCTGTGGAGTATCTTCAGAGTAACGTCATCCAAACTTTGTGAGCAGAATAACCCACCCAGCACCTCTGAGGGACTGCCATGGGAAGAAGATGCTTATATTTGATGCAATTCAGAGAGGATGTGCAGAGAGCTCATTCAGTCCCTCGAGGAGCCCTTCTGCCTTACAGGGTCTTTCTTTTTTTTTTATTGAATCCTAAAACACAGCTGCTCTCCCTGGGTGATGGCCACTAACCAAAGAGTGCTTCGGCTTGTCTAATCTTTGTAGACTCACCGACAACAATATTGTGTTTCGTAAAGTTGCATTTTTCTCAAATTAAATGATTTGGTTGCAATAAAAAGGTTCACATCTGCCTCACTCTTCTGTGGTTGATATTCAAATCTCAGCACCGGATTCCCTGTTCGTCATTTACACCTTTTCCAGTGTTTGCGTGAGTTGTTGCTGAGTTCTGCAGCTTCCTCCCACATTTTGAAAACGTCTGTTAGGTTCATTGAAGAGCATAATGTCCGCAGATGGGAATCGGTTGTTTGTGTATACGATGTGGCCTTTGATTGTGTGGGAACCACTTCGGGGTATACCCCACCTCTGGCCCAAAGTCAAATAGGCTCCAGCACACCTGCAGAACACTGGTCATGGATAAAGATAAATATTTCCTCTCTGAATTGCAATACTGGAGAGTGAATTTGATTTCAGGGTTACTATTTAATACATACCGTATTGGCCCGAATATAAGACGGCCCTGATTATAAGACGACCCCCTCTTTTTCAAGACTCAAGTTTGAAAAAAGACTTTTTGAACACCAAATTAATTTTTATACAGAAAATAATTACAGTACATCTGAAACAAATGATTATAACAATATATTTGAGAGAAAAAGCATGTTATTTTGCCTCATTCAAATCTAAAGTGCAATCACATTCATAAATGAATGGCTTATGGTTTTTTAAATGTAAATTACATCACAACTTTTCCTCAGCTGCCGGTGAACCTGGCCAATCTTCGACCCACTTTTCTCCAGATTGTCACTACATTTCTCCATTTTCTGTTATCTCTTCTATTATTTTCTTCTCTTTTCCTTCTTACCGCTATTTTTTATTTTTCTTCTTCGTGCTACCGCTATTTTATTTTTATCCTTCGTGGCACGGGTTCACTTTGGCCTGGGAGTCAAGTTCAGCATTTGCTTCATTGATATCTGGCGCCATCTAGCGTCGTGAATATGTATAATGTCTAGACCCCTAATATAAGACGACCCCCACTTTTCAGTCTAATTTCAATGCAAAAAACACCGTCTTATATTTGGGCCAATACAGTACAACTCAAACCTATGCTATAAGTGTAAGAATTCTTAAATATTAGTGAGACGGGCACACATTTACAGTACATTTGTCATTCTCTATGTGGTAAGGAATATGAGTGCAAAAACTTAATGAAAAGTTACTTTTTATGAGTTTTATGAAAAAGTCAAGGTATCATAGTAGTGTCAAATATGCAAGGCTCCAAGTAAATGCCGATAAAAAGTAGCCTTCGCCTCTTCACAGCCTCAACAGTGTACATGTGTGACACTCCTGTGTTACATATACTGTACTGTTTTTCTTACAGGCTGTAAAGACCCGAGGTGGGCATTCTGTCAGACTAACATTTGGCTTCTGCCGACGACTTAGACAGACTTGGCCGCCCTGAAATACTGACGGCAGCTCACTGACGGACTAACGATGCCCACGTCTGGTATATTTTGTATATGCTATTCAATTACTGCTCATGCCCTTCTGGTTCGAAGCAATCTGGATTTCATAGCCTTGTACTCTAATTACAGTTACAGTACATGATAGTAGTACAGTATTTTATAGTGTCATGTATAATGAACTCTGCGATTGGCTGGCAACCAGTCTCTCACCCAAAGTCAGAACAAAATAAATGAAATAAATTCCTTTCTGCGGGAAATATTTCACACTGTCATGATTCGGTTTGGTACCAACAGGTGGCACTGTAGGGCTCCCCCTGCAGCTGCACACCTGTTGGTCATTAGGTAATTAAGTGCTTTATGCCATTCCAGTCTGATCGTAAAAACCTTAATCCCACTTCCTCCTTGCAAACATTTAGCAATAGATCTAGTGTGGAGAATCTCTGAAGAAAATGTTGTTCCTGAAGGGAGTCCAGTACGAGCGGGTTGATGAAGCGCGCTCTCGTGGGGAGGTCATAATGTGCAGCCTTTGAGGAATTCTGATGAAGTTCTCCAAGTGCTTAGTTGAACACAAAACGCAGAGAGTATTTTGTTTGTCACTTTGTGTTTTAATTAGTAGAGACCCTTATGTGGCCGCATCGTAACAAAACACAATTCCAGCTTCATGTAATAAATCGTTACAAGTGAGCTAATAGCCAGAGTTGGGCATTACTGTATTGACAAAGGCCTATCACTGATGGACGCCCTGTGTGCTGACGAATGACAACAAACTTAAAATAATACCAAAAAATACTTTTTTAAAAAAGGGACAAAAGCACTGACTGACATGGGTTTTCGTCCATCAATGTCATAAATTCATCAAGTACCAATGGACCTCTGAGCCCTTTTCGCTGGCGACGGACGGACACATTCATAGTGTGTTTCCTGAGTGCTTGATGGTTGGGCCAAAAATATCCGCAAAAAGTGAAATTCATGAAGTGACGAGACTGTTTAATTTAGACTTCTTTCTTGGTCTACGTCAGGTCAGATGATATAAAAATGGTACAAAAATGCTTGATGGCGCAGGGTTCCTTTTAATTTCAAGTTCAAGTCAATTTTACTGTCAAATGTACTCTATGTTCAACATACAGCACAGTTGAAATTTCTTTCCTCGCAACCGCAGGAGTGAGAGGAGCCGCTGCGGGTGCCCGCGCCGCCATCAACATAACAGTTAACATAAAATGTCTTCAGTCTTAGTTATAGCCTATGCATCCATCCATCCATTTTCTAATCCACTTCTCCTCAGAAGGGTCGCAGGCATGCCGGAGCCTATCCCAGCTGTCTTTGGGCAGTAGGCGGGGAACACCGTGAACTGGTTGCCAGCCAATCATAGGGCATACATAGATGAACAACAACACAGTTCGTGGGGGGTGGGGGCAATTTTCTGTGCAAGGATGCATGGCGACATCATTGACTGAGTGAGCTTCTACTGCTCCGACAAGCACTTATCCAAAACTTCATCCGCACCGTATCAACAAAATATTTTTGTTGCATGAAAAACAGCCATTGGACCCGGGGCATCGAGCGACCTTGGCACATCGTCAGTCAAGTATTCAAGAGCCTTAAAAAGTGCCACTTCAATGTATTTTTGTTTTTAAATCACAAAAATGGGCACATGTTTTTCAGTGAACAGCGACATGTGCAAGTGCTAAATGCAAGTTTTTTTTTCCAACATGCATTTAGCCCCCAGTGAATAATAAACATTTACTTCTAGAGCTTCATGTCATAAGCGTTGCGTTTTCTAAGTAGTATTTACTGTCAAAGTGCAGCAGGTGCAGAAGGTAAAAACGGCCTTTACCTCATCACCACTCGAGTTCGCAGTGACGAGCAAGCTCTCTGCTGGGCACGTGCCTCTCGATTCCCTCTTCTTCTCTTTGTATTGCTATTGGTTGGGCGGCTGACGTCAGTGCAGCTCCCTCGCTCCAGTTACGTGTCTGACGCCTGTGCGGAGAAAAAGTACTTCAGTCGAACCTTTTATTTTCATGTTTAACCCTTTACCAGACAAGGCTTAGAGGCTTCCTAAGGCATGAAAGCATGTCTTCTTAAAGATCATTAAAATCATAACATCTTTAAAATGTAAAATATATGCATGTATTTTACATGGACATATAATTGTAATCATCTGAAATGAAAATTAAGATAAAATGACTTTGCAATAGAGGGAAACCTCAGCTCTAGCAATCCATCCATCCATTCTTCTGCGCCGCTTATGTTCTCACTCTCAGTCACTATTTTCTTATTTAAATATTGTACTATTATCATTATATATATATTTACATTCACATATCATGGCATTATAGTTTCCTTCTTAATGTCTGTATACATTTGGGCTTCTGAAGTGTCTTCCCAACCGTCACATTTGAAATTAAAACAACCAATGCTTATTTTGGGGGAAAAAAAAAAATCACTGAGAGTGAACTTTTCTGTACTTCCACCACATTGTTACAAAATAGTGGGGTTAATTTACATATCCCTCCAACCCCCACCCACACACAGAGTGTCATAATCAATGACTCTGCAGCTTTGGTTGGCCTCGGATCCAGGGAGAAAGAACCACATTGAGGCCAAAACGCTTATGTGTAAATCAAAACGTTAACAGTGCTGGTGGGATTGGCAATGATTAGCACGAGCAATGTAATCAACATTTGCTTCTGATATTAATGGTACAATTATGTTCATCTATGTCAGTGATCGCCAACATTTTGAAAGTGAGAGCTACTTCTTGGACGCTGATTAATTCAAAGTGCTACCAGTTTGAGTCACACATCTGAAATAAATGTGCTAGAAATACCTTTGTATATACACGTTTTTAATCATGAATGGTGTTAAGCCAGAGATTTGACACTGCATGAATTTGGTTCTAAAATGAGCCAAGAAATATGTTGTTTATATTTGCCTATCCTTTTTGATTATTTGAGTATTGGAACAAAAGCATGGCCAACCTTGTTCCAAAACAAAGCTAAATATCTGTCCTTGAAAAAAATCCAATCACGTTTCCCTTTTAGTGCAAATCCTGATCCAAATACGCTTAGATGATTATTGTTTTTGGTTTTTGCTCTTTCAGTCTTGTCCACCTGCCCTAGAATGTTCCTAATGTGTGATACCATTATCCACCCCCGCCCCCTAAAAAAAAAAAAAAAAAAAGTAGCTACTACTGTACCGACAAATACTGCTCACTAATGCTTTCCCCTCCTTTTGTTTACAGAACAACCTTGCTTGAGGCCTGCACTCCACTGAATACCATTCCAGTTGTATCATTTGAAAAATTAATTATTGGTTGCAGTTTGCAGTGGTCGTTCAACAACATTTTAGTCGCATTATTTTACGACATGAAACAGAAATGATTTCCCAATGTTATTGCCAGCGAGTGTTTTACAAAGTGCACCAAGTGTACAGTCTCTGCACTCTCTACAACCTTTCTCCCTTTCTCCGGCGATTCTCAGTCAATCCTTCTGCATTATATTCTCCACCTCGAGTGCAAATTCTGGAGAAATAAGCACGCCGCGTTCTGCCAGCGTGTGAAATGGCTCATATCTGTCTTTGCCATTAGACAGTAGGTTCTATTATGAAGCTTTGCATTATTCAGCAGGCTTGAGAGACTGATCGTTCCAGATTTGAGTCCTTTTCCATCCCGCCCCTGGTGTCCAACTCAGTATGCTTACCGGCAAAGGTATGGAAGTGAGCATGGATGCGGACTTGAGGAGCCTATCGATACCGGTCTGCTTCCCACTATGAGCACCAAAGATGATTGTGTCAGTTATATGTTGCTGTCTGAAAATACCCGCCCAGTGTTCCAGCTGGCACATGCAAGGAAGGAAGCGAGGAAAACGTGACAGACCATATGGTGCTGTGACACCTTTTTAAGGTGTGACATCTTGTGGATCGCATGGCAAACTACACATCTTTCAGAGCAAACCACACTTGCATCGTCATTAAAAACCTGAAAACTTTGCTCCTTGTTGGCCAATCAAATACAACAAAATGGCCCTTGTAGATTTGGAGCAAGGTTATGAGATCTAATGCGGCGCATTCTGCTGAGGTCAGGAGAATGTTGTACATGTTTGTCTTGGCGCAATCAAGCTTCCATCCACTATTTGTTTCATATGCCATTGCTTGCCTGCGGCTCGGCATTTTGCTGATTACAACACACAGGATCAATAATTAAACAAATTAAAGTGGACTTATGGGTCAATTTTCCTACCACCTTTAGTCGATAGCCGCGGAGTCGCCATGGCTAAGTCTAAAAAACTTCTTGCAATGTAACTGAATTACAAATGTCTCACCAGAACATTTGTCTTCGCAATTCTGTTTGCGACCATAGTTTTACACAGCACAGTGATGCAAGTGGGACATAAAATCGATGTGTCTCTGAGTAGTTGCGCTCATTTGGCAGGAGAATGCACTGTCACGCAAAGAGCACATTTCACATTTATTTCTTGTCTCTCGACTTCTAGTGTAAAATTTGTAATTGCATACTGGCGGAAAATCAAACACTGTCATGTCGTGTTTTTTTTCTTCAATAAAAGTCGTAAGCGGTTATCTTAAATGAGTCATCTTTTTGTAGATGATTTGTTACTGCAACACGAGCTCATCCAGAGTGTTAGATCTTCTTGTTGACATATTAATGGGAAGGGTTACACAATCGACTGTTAAAGAAAGAAAGAGAAAAAACATATAAAACACAACCCTTTGTTCTCAACCCTCATTATTATTTCGACACTCATTGAATGGAAAATGCAAGGAAAGCATATCCGTCCGCTGCTTTCAATCCATTACCAAGCAAATTTCCTCTTGGGAGATCATGCAGATTGCTGGTTTTACTGTAACAAGAGAAGTCGATCATTATTAAAATACTGTACAGCTATTTATACAGTGTGCGTTTTTTGGGGGGAAGGGCAAGAGGGGTTGGTGGAGTGCTCCCTCAGGCTCCTTTAAGGGGGTGCAATAATTACTATACCGTAGAAGCCTCCACTTTTCCTGAAAGTCTTATTCCTAGTACAGTAATTTCCCAGTACTATAGAATTTTGATGTGAAACTATGATGCGTGCCTATCATATCCAATAACTGAACTGGGGTGTTCATCATTATTTGGATGGGATTTTTTTCCCCCCCCTCATTAATTTCTTTGCTTTAACGACTGTGTCCAAGCACGAGGCTGGAAGCTTCTGCTTGGCATTGATCGAGTGCGTGGGCGACTGTTGCACGCATCGTGCACGACCTTAAAGAATGGGCCGGACTCCGGGTGCCTCCTCTCAGAGCAGCGATGAATGGGGGGCTGCGTCAAGCGCGCTATATAAACGCGCGCAGCTCGCTGCGGCTCCAAGCTTCAGTGAACAGCTCCGCGGTGCTGAACATCGACAGCAACACGAGTGGAACCATGGAGCGACTCCCGTGGAAAGTTTTTCTCCTTTGTTGCCTGGCCACCGCGGAGAGCTCCGCGCAAGACTTGGGACAGAGGCAGTTTATTTGCACGTCGGTGCCCAAGGATATGGACTTGTGTGCGGCCACCATGCAGAACAGTGGGCCGGCGGAGGACCTGAAGACTACCGTGATGCAACTGCGAGAGACCGTGCTGCAGCAAAAAGAGACCATTATGAACCAGAAGGAGACAATCAGGGAACTAACGTCCAAGTTGAGTCGCTGCGAGAGTCAGAGTTTGCCGGCCGCGGCGGGACCCGGAGGGAGGCGGCCGGGCGCCAAGAACACTATGGGGGACATTTCACGGGGCACCGCAGAGACCCTGGCCCAGCTGGGACACACTTTACAGACTCTCAAACAGAGACTGGAGAACCTTGAGGTAGGCAAGTTCCACTCCGGGACTCTGTAAGAAGCTAAGCCACACGTCCACACTCGGTGCATCTTTTACTGAGCATGGGCAGAATACTCGCGTGTCAATTCATTAGGTACACCCGCACGGTGGAATGATGCAATGCACGCACTGTATCACACAGTTACGAAAATAATCTCGATCGCAATCTCAGAAAGTGATAGATAGATAGATAGATAGATAGATAGATAGATAGATATTCATTCATCCCATGAGGGAATATATATTGTCACAGCAGCATTAGTCACGTATGGATACAGCATTAATAGAGAATTAGCCAGCAGAGTAAAAACTAATAATAAAAAGAGCCCCGTTGACAAAGGAAGTGGGATATCTAATCGAAGTAATTAGCCGTTGCACGTTATGGGACGGTGAGCGTGTATGAATCGCATTCACAGTGGCGACCATCACAACTGTCTGTAAACATGTAGTTTTAGGGTCGCTTTCAGTGCGATTCGGTGCCTGTCGATGTCTTTGTAAACAACAACTAACTTCATGTTGAAATAGCACCCCGCCCCGATCAAAAGCAGTTATCTTAAAAGCGAAGAGGAGCTTGGATATGATTGATATGTTGTGCAAGTGTTGCCCACCTTCGAAAGTAGCTTACCCGACGAGTGCGCATACGGGAAACAGCGATGAGTTATTCACAGCAATTTCACGTCGAGCTAAACATCTGCAAATACACGAACGCCGGGGCAGGGAATTTAAAAATAAAAATCCCCACCCGCAATTAGTACTTAGCTTTCGGCTCTTAACAAATGCATTTTCCCTTCCGTACGCTACAGCAATACAGCCGAGGGAATAACACCGTGCAGGCGAACAGTCTGAAGGATCTGATTCAAAACAAGATTGATGACATGGAGAAGCAGGTTCTGTCTCGGGTCAACACGTTAGAGGAAGCCAAAAGTGGTTCCAGGAATGACAGCGAGCAAAGGAACCGAGTGGAGTCCACGCTCACTTCTCTGCACCACCGCATCACAGACCTGGAGAAAGGTGGGTACATTGGATCTGCCTCATAGGGGAGAGTGGCATTAAAGTCCATTTATTGCCCAAGATCGTGCACGTCATGCCCCCGAAGCCCGATACGATGAGTTCATGAACTCCCATGGACTCAGATGTGTTGTTTTTTTCCCCCTCGCTTGCTACTGCTGCTGCGGCATCCATCGCCTCGCGCGCACACTCGGGGAAGAAAACTGCATTGCTTTGCATATTTTAAGACGAGTTTTCCTTTGAGCCTCTTGCTGCTTTGCAGTCAAGCGCAGACAGTGTTCCAGAGTGACTGACAAAAGAAGAAGAGGAGGAAGAAAGAAAAAAAGAAGAAAAACTAGAAGCCTGAAGTGATCACAAGTACATTTTTTGTTGCGGGCAGGTAATTGCTGATCGGTGCTTCTCTCATGGGCGAGTTGGAGCATTTATGGGGCTTTTTCAACTCTCCTACTCGAGAGTTTGAGTGTGTGCCTACGCGGGCGTGAGCGTGTGTAGACTGGTAGTCACACTCTACGACCAAAACAGCCTTCTTGTGTTTTCTTTTATCTGCGCGTAACACAGCTTCCTCTCACATGACCAAAAAACACGCATGTCCTATAATCTAAATGAAGACTTGACATTGACATCGATGTGAATGTGAGTTTAAATGGTTGTGTGTCTAAATCTGGCCTCGAGACCCATCCAGGGCATATCACGCCTCTTGTCCAAAATCAGCTGGGGAAGGCTCCAGAACATCGGCAAAAGGGCACGTGGTATAGAAAATGGATGTATGGATGAACGTATCATGGGTACATCAAAGGAAATGGAAAGTGTAGCCAATATTAGGAAATAGACTTATTTGGTATTACAAACAGCAGGACAGAAAATATATCTTCCATTTGTCACTCTTCAGTTGTGCTCATACGAATTCCATTCACATCTTCATTGTTGGCTCATGCGCATAAACATGAATTTTGATGAATGTTGCTCTACCTCTTCCTCATCCCCAAATAGACCCACTAGATAAAAATAATTCCCATGTGAGCAAAAGCAAACTTTTACAGACAGACTGGTATTAATCTCATGTGCAGGCAAAGAAAACAGACCCACGGATAAGTTCCAGCTGACGTTCCCCCTGAGGACCAACTACATGTACGCCAAAGCCAAGAGGAGTCTACCCGAGATGTACTCCTTCACCGTTTGTCTGTGGATCAAGTCCAATGCCTCACCAGGGGTGGGGACACCCTTTTCTTACGCTGTCCCGGGTCAGGCCAACGAGATGGTGCTGATTGAATGGGGAAACAACCCAATGGAGATTCTCATAAATGACAAGGTACAACATCTACGCAGCTGGCTCGTGCATGGATAGTCCGTATTGTATGACACTATAAGACAAAGTTAAAAGATGCATTTGAATGAACAACCTGTAACTTCCCTGATCCAAACCAGGACGATGGTACGAAGGTGAGAAATATAAGAGACATTGGTTGTTATTCAGCAGGACCGGGAGGAAGGTTTTCAAGTTGCAAACGCTGCGCTCCGACAGAAGATTTAAATCGACATGTATCTGCTGCAGGTTGCAAAGCTGCCGTTCCTCATTAATGACGGCAAATGGCACCACCTGTGCATCACGTGGACCACCCGAGATGGGATGTGGGAGGCCTTCCAGGATGGCGTGATGAGGGGCAGCGGTGAAAATCTGGCACCATATCACCCCATCAAACCAGACGGGGTGCTCGTCTTGGGACAGGAGCAGGTAGATGAACACACGGATTGCCGTGGAAATGCGCAGCACTAAAATATCAATTATAGTTTGAATCAAAGCCCTCCGAAGTTGAGTGCAACTTTTTGCTGGAGTTACATTTCAAAATGATTAACTTCCCGACAAGCAAAGAAATAAGTATAACCGCTGAAAATGAGACACATGCAACAAACTGCAATGACTCACCCTTTGAAGAAATGTTAACTGCTGGGTAAAACAAACAAACAAACAAAAACACGTAATCAAACAAGAAACTATGAACTCACTGAACTTTGACGATGCATGGCGGATGCAGAGGCAAAAGTGCAGGAGGATATAATGCTAGTGCCTGGGAGGCATGTCTCTTGACATTCACCGGTTAACTCCTCCATACACAGCTGACTTTGCCGTGTTCATTCCATCCCTTTATATTATTGATGTTGACATTGTGTCACTTCAGCCTTACAAAACGGTACTGAGTAGACCTGACACATGCGTATGTGCCTCATTCTTATGATGTGATGACTTTATTTTTGTGACCAAAAAACCAAAAACAAAAGTATGACTTTCACGGCATTCGACTTTGGAGTGTTTCATAAAGTGCTCTTGCTTTCAATAAATCACAAAGGAAAGCTCTTTTCTTGAAATGAACAAACTGAATATTGGCTGACCACCAAGGTGAATAAACAAGAGTGGAGTCCTTTTTTATGCTGGATTCAATCTTTTTTTTTTTTAAAGATAGAATAAAAAAAAGAAAGCAACAAGCAAGCAAGCAAGAAAGATATCTGCCGATATTGGCCAATGACCAGTCAAGCGTGTACTCTAACCCGATGTCAGCTTGGATCGGCTCACTAACAACCCTAATAACAACAAGTCACCACCTGCAATATCTTTCCAAATATTGTTTTAACAACCCATCCATTCATTCATTATCCGATCCGCTTATCCTCACAAGGGTCGCGGGAGGTGCTGGAGCCTATCCCAGCCGTCTTGGGCAGTAGGCGGGAGACACCCTGAATAGGTTGCCAGCCAATCGCAGGGCACATAGAAACGAACAACCATCTGCGCTCACACTCACACCTCGGGACAATTTAGAGTGTTCAATCAGCCCGCCATGCATGTTTTTGGAATGTGGGAGGAAACCGGAGTACCCGGAGAAAACCCACGCGGGCCCGGGGAGAACATGCAAACTCCACACAGGGAGGCCAGAGCCGGAATTGAACCCGGTACCTCTGCACTGTGAGGTCGACGCGCTAACCCGTTGACCACTGTCTCCTTTCGCAGGATACACTCGGAGGAGGCTTTGATGCAACACAAGCCTTCGTAGGTGAGTTAGCAAACCTGAATATCTGGAATCGGAAACTGTCCATCACCGAAATCTACAACTTGGCAACCTGCAACAGTAAAGCACCAGCCGGCAATGTCTTTTCTTGGATGGAGAGCAACATTGAAATATTTGGAGGAGCAACCAAATGGTCCTTTGAGCCTTGTCGTTCAGCCAACTGAATTGAATCGAAGCCATAGAGAAAAGGCCGCCGTGTATTTCTGAGTTTATGTCGTTCTCGTCTTCATTTGATGTTTGTTAGAGGCCATTTGATCTGGACTTTAGTTGTAAGCTTCAATCTGGAATTTCTGCCATTCCCAAGAATGTATGTGCTGGACAACTGTTCTCATTCTGGGGGTTGGCGGGTTCATTCTGGGACACCTCAGTTTGTTGTTTTCCGATGTGTTCACTTGAAAGCACAACTTTGATTTTTGTTTTGGCTTCTGTCGTCTGGGCCGAGCATCTGGAGACGTACGCTCCGTATTTGGACAAGTCACCATCCGAGCAAGGAATTACGTAACAGTTGGCTTCCCCTGTTTCCCAGAGGAAGCCTTGTCAATTCTCGTTGGTAGTTGACGCTGTGAAGAGATGTCGAGCGTGAGGCTTTTCTCCTCCTCCCTCTTAACACCACTTGGCCCCTCCGAAACACGCACTGTGACTGACAAAGAGAACGGACGGACCGAATGTAGGGCATGAATGAACAATGAAAAGTCAGACAGTGGCACAAGTCAGTTTGTATATGTCGTTCGCTTCAAGTGTTTCTGTAAGAATGTCGCCGACTTGCCAACATTGTTACAAAGCCTGGGTGCCTTGGGCTGGTCCAAATATTCAGCACACACACACAAAATGTTTTAAGTTGCAAATTCAGTCTTCATCGGTTTTCCTTTTCTCTTTTTCAATTTATGGTTTCGGATTGTTTTCCCCAACATTTGTTTTGGCAGGTGTTTGTACTGCTCTGTATTAGGAATGTTACAGTATCTGTATAGTAACAGCATGGATGACAGAGTGCTGTGAAAGCATTGTTGAAATCTGCTTTATTATCTTTGGGTGTGGGTTTTTTACTGCATTGTTATATGCTCCAAGCATGGCAAACATGACAGATGAACAATTTAATTTTTGTAATAAAAATTGTGATACTCAATGTCACAGTGCATTTCTGGTGCTTTTTTTCTTAATTTGCAACGGAATGATCAGCAGTTCAAGTTTGAAGACGGCAGTTAGAGTATTTTGGAAGGTGTCTTTCCTTCAACTTGTACGTTCTACAAAATGTAAAAATAAAACTGAGTCACTAAACTTCGAGCCACATAAATAATAACAGGTAAGTTATAATATGTATATGGGGAACACAGTTCTCAGAGTTGCATTCATGCATACGAATCACAAGAGTACAAATGTGACGGCCAATAGCCTAAAGACAGGCTCTTCTGCTGAGATAATGGTCCATTTTGTCTACAAATTCACCAAGATTTAGTTTAAACTCTGATAAGTATTGCTGTTCATTATCTGCTTCATGTCGAGTAACCGTTAATGCAAATGTTTGTGATGGGTCGCCATTTCGATTTCGATTAAATAGCAGTCCAGGATGGTGGTTGATTTACGCATGCTCAATATTGGGAAGGTAATGTGTGAGAAAAGATTGCTTACACTTACAACTCAGTTCATGAAAAACTGAACCTTCGGACAGGGGTTGACCACATTATCTACTCCAAGACAACTAGACAGACGACCACAGACAGAAAAATAACGGCGGCCAAAAAAAGCATTTTGACATCTATAGCAAGGGTAACACTTCATTTAGTTTCTTTTTCTTTGTTGGTTTTTAACATATGAAACACTACTCTGTGTTGCATTTATGAAATCTATGAACTTTTACCGAGAACACAACATTTTTATTTCTGCATGTAACCAAAACAATTATGAACTCTTCAAAAAGATGCTTGGTTGAATCTTACTTTCAAATAAAAGAGTCAATATCTGGTTGAGCCCTTCTCTTCTCCATGAAATGAAAGCCAAACTTAAATCATCTACCAGCTGCAAACCAAACATGCCGTCTGCTTGTGTTCCATCATCCTTTCATTACAAAAGGAGCGTGCGGTCAGCTATTCAATTTAAATTCAAAAGGCCTATTTCAAGTCACAACCAAAATATATATCCGCAAAATAATAGCCGATTAAAATATTTATTGTTCCTGGTTAATGTGATTTTTGCTTCTGCACCTGAGCACATCAGGGCTGCAAACATCATCCTAATTTCCACACATAATTGTAAGGCGTGAGCAATGATTGCTATTTGATATACACTCGTTTATATGGCACGTAGAATGAAACATTTTGTTTTTCTTCAGAAACGTGTCTTTTCTTGGATTGATCCATTGTTTGCCTGCTGGGGGGTTAAATAGCTCAATAAAGCTTGATGCCGTAATTGTGGCGCATGTTTGCAGCGAACCCCCCCCCCCCCCCCCCCCCAAAAAGACAAAGGCAAATGTTTTAATTTCATAAGTGCACCATCATCATTCAATTCATATTGAGGATTACATTTGAAAAGTGAAAGAACTACTTTAATTCTAAATGGAATACTCATGATATATTTTCAAAAGTCACAGAGGGCCACAGCAAAAGGATGAAAGGGCCATGTCTGGCTCTGGAGCCGCAGGTTTCACAACCCATGGCGATCTGGTTCCGAAACATGGCACGGACTGATGTGTGCTCAAGTTTGGTATGGATGTACAATAACTGTTCGGCGATCTTTCCTTTCAGGTTATGAACATTGACCATCACTTTGCATAGCATTAAAAAAAAAAAATCCACTACAAATATGGACGGGCATGCATGGGCACATGCTCAAAGTTTTCGACATCTGATGCAGTATGAATCACATCTTGTGATTGTCTCATGCAAATCATGAATGAATGTTTTCGCTGTGAGCAATACATCCATCCATCCATTTTCCGAACCGCTTGATCCTCACTAGGGTCGCGGGGGGTGCTGGAGCCTATCCCAGCCGTATTCGGGCAGTAGGCGGGGGACACCCTGAATCAGTTGCCAGCCAATCGCAGGGCACACAGAGACGAACAACCATCCAAGCCCACACTCACACCTAGGGACAATTTAGAGCATCCAATCAACCTGCTATGCATGTTTTTGGAATGTGGGAGGAAACCGGAGCACCCGGAGAAAACCCACGCAGGCCCGGGGAGAACATGCAAACTCCACACAGGGAGGCCGGAGCTGGAATCGAACCCGGTACCTCTGCACTGTGAAGCCAACGTGCTAACCACTGGACTACCGGGCCGCCGCGTGAGCAATACAAATAATTGAAATAACTAGCATAAGTGGTTCGGTTAATGGATGTCTAATTCCGAATTTTTAAAAAGTCAACGGCTAACTCTGCCGTCATGATCTTTCCTCTGGCCATGTGTTAATGTTAACTGCCGCGTCGCATGGAATAAATAAAAACAATTCAACTTTGTACTGTAGAATGAAGCTGGCCAATGAGGGACAGCAAAGGATTTTGGTCATGTCTGGAATGGTTCGAATAACCTAGTGTGAGCATGCCCTCAAACATTAATCCCCACAAAGGTATATACAGTGTACTGTATGTAGAGGAAAATATGCAAACCTTTTTAGAAAGACTGCAGGCTGATTTTTGGTGTTAATCCTGTCCTTGAAGTGGATTTTCATTAGCAGAGAGAGAGAGAGAGAGAGAGACACACACGCATCACTTTGCAGTAAACCCCCATGGTGCACTGCAGAAAAGAGCCTGGGTCGAGTAGCAGTGAATAGAATGACAAGGCATTTGTACAAAGTGCTCCTGAGTCCCACTCGAGCTCTGTTTTATTCCAGTAAGGAGAACAACGTAGATGTTGGGGGGCGGGGGGGGGCATGCTTGGCTGTTCATTGAGACAGAGTCAGGCTAGGTTGTCTCATAAAAAGTGAACAACATTAACGGCATATTAATCGCAATATAAATTAATCCCTACCCATCAATCCATTTTACGGGATATGCCTTTCCCCTGTTTGTGGTTGTGCGCATTAGAGCGCCTATTCCAGTTGACTCCACAATACACTAATAAAGCACTCTGTCACAGGACCAACATGGATGAGGCAATGGAGGGAAATCACGCCCGCGCCATTTGTATAAATGAAAGCCATGCCAGCAAGCACACTACTAAGACCCATCACCATGTTAATATTTCCATTCTCTTCCACACATTTCAAAAGAACACTGAACGGTTGTAAACTCCTCAATAATCAGCTCTTAGTCATCAGACACTTGGCAATGTTTGTCTCAATAGTACTGTAATCAGGTGTATACCGGTACATTGAAACCGTCACGGATGAGTCAAGATGACAGATGGAGGTGAGAAAAAGAAAGCTCTGTGTCGGATGAAATGGTGGAAGTAAAAAAAAGAAAAAAAAAGAGAAGAAGACTGCAGTGAGGATTTCAACAAGAAGTTGAGGAACTCTCTAGGTTGCCTTAAGGAACTGGGGAATGATTGGGTTGATACAGCAACAATGATTAGGGAGACAGGCAGGAGGGTGGTTGGTGTTTGTTCAGTGCAGAAAAAGGAAGATACAAAAATGTGGCCATCGAACAAGCAGATTTAGGGAACCGTGTGGAAAGAGAGATTGGCAGAGAAAAGGTGGAATAGTGAGAGAACTGAAGACAGCCAGCAGTAGTATGAGGAGAGGACACTGGAGGTCAAGAGGGAGCTGGAAATTGTCAAGCAGAGGTTGGCTAGAAAGGGACAAAGGAGTTGGACCGTTTGTCCAGCCAGAGCAATCGAGCTGCGAAGAATTTGCAGCAGTTTAGGGCGATTAAAGACAGAGATTGAAATCTACTGACGAGCGTGGAAGGGGTGCTGAGTAAATTGAATGAGTAGGTTGAGGAGATGATGAATGGGAAAAATTAAAAGCACAGGAGGACAGAGGCGGTAGAAACTGTGAAACAGAAGGTAAACCCGATTAGAAAGGATGACGTGTGGAAAGCTCCAAAGAGGATGAAGAAAAGAAAGGCTGTTCGTTCTGATCAGATACTGGTGATAACATGGAAGTGGCTAGGGGAGATGACAATGGATGTTTTGACAAGATGGTTTAAATGGATGTTACAGAATGACAATATGCCCGAGGATTGGAAAAAAAAGAATGTTGGTTCCAATTTTTAAGAGCAACTATAACATTTGCTATTATAGCAAATAAAAAGGAATTTGGTGGTACTGTACATACAATGAAACTTGGGAAAAAGTAGTGGAGACCAGGAAATCGATATTTGTGAGGAGAAGTAAGGTTTCATGCCTAGAAACAGCACCACAAGTAACTGAGAATGCTGATGGGGAAGTACGGGCAAAGTAAGAAGCGGCTGCATTGTGTCTATATGGATTCAGAAAAAAAAAAACTGGAAGCCAATGTAGAAGCCGTGGTACTGTATGAGGAAATCTGGAGTGGCGGATAAGGACGTTTGACTAGTCCAGGACATGAATGAGAACAGCAGGACAGCGGTGAGGTGTGCTGCTGGAGTGACACAAGACTTCAAGGTGGAGCTGCTGTGAATACCTATTTTTTGCGATGTGTTGGGCAGATGAGGTCAGGCAGGAGTCATCAGCAGTCCATCCATCCATCCGTCTTCTTTACCCCTTGCCCTCATGAGGGTTGCCGGTGAGCTGTAGCACAACCCGGTTGACTGTGGGGAGTAGGTGGGGAACACACTGAACTGGTCGGCAGCCAATTGCGGGACCCACACAGTACAAACAACTAGTGTTGTCTGTTTCTCCGTACTGTGATCAGTGAGAAACGCAGATTGCAGGTGCTGCTTTGCCTTCCCAGTGTCGACTGGAGTGCCACGCCCTCTGCACAGAGAGAGTGGATGAAGACACAGCGCCCCCACAAAATTTGGAAAAAAACTCGCCAGTGATTAAGTTTGGTTTCCAAAACCCTCAGGGGTTCGTTCACCAAGCCACATGTGAGCAGAAACACTTTGCAACATTTCACATTCTGTGATGCACTGCTTAGAGAAACCGCTGGCACAAAGTCTAACTTTCATCAGCAAATTTTGAGGATCTACCTTGTCAGGATAATTCCGTTTTAATTAATGTGATTGCATAATTTGTAGAACTGAGAAAACAAATTTGCTCAGATTTGAGGTGTGTTTCATTCTACTGTTTCTAAAACATCACAGCAGGATTTGTTTTTGTTGGAAACGTAACGAAAAAAATATATATACTGGTGATTTCATTATTTTTTTTGGGGGGGGGGCGGTGATTTTTCTTTGTTGTATACAGTCTTGGTCTTGTCTCTTTCTCGGCCACCAAAAGTCTTGGTCTTGTCTTGTTTGCTTTCACTATGGTCTATCAATCAATGCATTCACTGATCATTCAATCAATGAGTCAATCAAACAAACAATAAAATGTTAAGTAAGCATGCATGTTGCTTATGCAAATGTTTTATGACTCCGGAAATGTTCACATTTCCACATTTTATCGAAAGTGTTTCCAATCTACGTATATTTGTGTCAAAATATCAGAATGAAAGTGATTCATTTATTGTCCACATATTTTCTTCAAGTCCCAAGACCCCACAAGAGACAAAGCCGTATCTTTTTTTTTTTTACAGAGGTTATTTGTCTTTGGAGGGGTGACTGAGCGGATGAGGAGGTGACATATGTGCTGACATCGTATTCGTTCATCAGCTGTCCCCTATGGCAGAGGCAGGACAGAAATACCGCTTCAGTGCGGCCGTTCCGCATGTATGCGTCGGGCTGGCAAAACAGGGCTTTGTAACGAGAGATGAGAGGTGCTGCGCTCAACAAATGCGCCTCGAGGTGGCCGTCTGTAGAAATGCATTTCCGACCATTATACGGTAAGTGCCCGACGACGGATTTATTGTATACTCAGATTCTCTGCAGATGCTGCAAGGTTGAGAACAGGGGAGTGGAAACGGGTGGGAAACAGAGATAGATCTTCATCTTTGCGGCTTTTCTCCTCTTTGTGGTGAGACGGCAGGGGGGGGGGGGGGGGGGACCTGTGGCATTTCCTGATCAGCAAAGTCCTCCAGGAAGTATTTGCCGAGGATAATGAGGTTTCATAGGCAGGCTGGGGATCAAAGTGGATATAGACCGCAGCAGGAGGCTACTCTGCAAGACGGCCGATAAAATGATTATTTTAACATTCCTCTTTATACAGTATGCAGCCTACACTTGTCCTCGTGGGCTTCATAAATCCAGTGCATGGACAGTGTCGCATAGGTGTCAAACTCGGGTCCTTGAGGGCCGCTTTCCCCCATGTTTTCCGTGTCACCCTGCTGAGACAGACCTGATTAATCGATCAACTCATCAGCAAGGTCTTCAGGAGCCTGATCACGATCCTGATTATTTGAATCGGAGGGGAGAGATGGAAAACATGCAGGATGGTGTCCTTTCAGATCCAGAGTTTGGGGGCAGGAGGGGATTTCTTCCGCTTGCGCGTGACAATGTGAAAAGTCTCAGAAGAGATGTCTCCATGGCAGGAGAAGTCGAAGGTGCAAACAAGTCAAATCAATCAGTAGCTGTGGGATATAAATGATAAATAAATGAAGTAATAAAGTCCGAATTCAGCCAAATAATTGCATTTTGTTGCAGCTTTTGGAGATGTTTTGGTTGATTTCATTTTGTCAGACAAGTTCGATTTAAGTAATCGCTTGATTGAACAGGTCCAGAGTTTGGGTGTGGTCAGAAAATAAACTCCAGAAAAATTCATGATAGCTTTGATTTACTTTCCTTAATAAATAAAATCACCATTAGAAAATGCATTTTATGTTTATTTGGTTGAACTTTGTCTGATATTGACAAGTGTTTGATGCTTTTAAACATTAAAATGAGAACACTATGCAAGAAAATTTGAGAAGAGGGCAAAAACGTTTTCAACATTTGGATTTATCTCTGGTGCAGATTGGAAACACATTCCCTGAAAACTGATTCTACAATTTTATATGCTACTTGTCACCGGGAGGTTCACATTGCTTGCCACTGTATTCATCCTTCATGATTTGCAAACACTGGACTGAGTGTTCGAATGAGTGGAATATCGCACACACGGTAATTTCATGAACAGTGACTGAAACAGCAATGGTGAATCAGAGAGAAAAAGAAAAACAAAAAAGAAGTACGGATATGTGATCCCTTTGGATCCATCTCGAGCGCTCTCATTCATCAATGGCGCACATGGATACTATGTGCAAACACAGCAGTGCACACAGTACTTAATCGTCCCGGGTGAAGATAATGCGCTTACATTTTTCGATAATTTTCTACTAAATATACCCAAAATCGGCCCGGTGGTTCAGTGGCTAGCGCGTCGAAATCACAGTGCAGAGGTACCGGGTTCAATTCCAGCTCCGGCCTCCCCGTGTGAACTTTGCATATTCTCCCAGGGCCTGCATGGGTTTTTTCCGGGTACTCCGGTTTCCTGCCACATTCCAAAAACATGCATGGCAGGCTGATTGAACACTCCAAACTGTCCCTCGGTGTGAGTGTGAGCGCGGATGGTTGTTCGTCTCTGTGTGCGCTGCGATTGGCTGGCAACCGATTCAGGGTGTCCCCCGCCTACTGCCCAAAGACGGCTGGGATAGGCTCCAGCACCCCCCGCGACTCTTGTGAGGATTAAGCGGATCAGAAAATGGATGGACGGATGTCCCCAAAATGTGACGTGGCTTACACAGGATTTGTTTCAGAAACAACGCTGGCAAAACGTTTGACACATTACATCTTTATCGTCTCGGCGCTGGGTGTAAATATTAACACTAACTGACTGAGACTTAAACTGCACAACTCCGCACGTGAAGTTGTACAATGACATTGTACCGAATGACAGATGCTCTTTGTGATGTGGTTTGCACTGATTTTCTTGCTATTTACCGGAGGTGGGCGCGTCAGTAAATGTTCCGTCATTCGTCACTGGCCAGCGGCCAGGCCACCCGTCCTTCATCGTCAGTCAATCATTATTTCAAGCCGAATCTGTCATCGTCAGTGCGTCGTTCCATTATTATTTTAACTGCACTTCCGTCATTGCTAAGTTACAGTTCCTCACCACTACTTTAGGACCTTCAGATCTGTCTTCTTGGCGGCGTAACTTAGGCGGCATCGAGAACATGTCACACGCAGGCGCAGCACAGGAGACGCAAAGCCAAAATAAAGTTTTACTGAAATCAGACACACACAGTGTGGTGATTGGGTAATAAAAACAATATGGGACGATGTCATTGCAACCTGTGGGATTGAAATGTACCAACAACAAAGCCAGTTTCCTTTACCTGCTGGGACGACCTAAAAAAGGCAAGTGAGGAACGAAAAATATTTAGTTCGTCGCTAACACATCCACAGGTAGGTTACCAGATTGACAAGTGACGTTCAAACATCTTGTTTTTGTTCTGTCAGAGGGCAAGGAGCCCCCTCCTCTGCTCCACTCAAAGCCCGGTGTATTCATCCCTGCAAATAACACACACGTGTGTTTCCGTCAGTAATCAGCGTAACCGAAGTCCATCAGTGACAGATTGAGAAGGTCCGTCACAACTGACCTGGTTAGTCACAATTCAGATGACGGACGTAAACCTGCTTCCGATGGTGTTTATCCCATCAGTTCTTCAAAATGTTCTGTTCTTTGTCATCTGCCAGCAAAACGGATGCCCGTTCTGAATACTGGTGGATGCCTGCCACTGTACTTAACAGTTTAAGAGATGAAGTTTGCAAATGAGTGAATGTGAGGCTTTGTAAAGTTGGTCGCCCACCATATGATGCAGATTCGCTGTTCTGTAAGTGCACTCCATTTACCATTTTAATCAAACTGGATTTTACATCTGTTGGACTATGATGTGTTTACACAAATGGCGAGTGGAGATCTTGGCTGAGAGTCCTTGCTCTCTCTCTCTCTCTCTCTTTTTTTATGCAGTTACATACATACATATACACACAGATGTGTGTGTGTGTGTGTGTGCGTGTAAACAGGGGCTTTCATTGATTAGAATTCTGTTTTCTTTAAATTCAAGTCACAGGCCAATGAACTACAGGGTGTCCATAAAGTCTCTTTACCATTTCAAAAATGCATTAAAAATGCAATTGATTCAGTATTTTATTCAGATTTGTTCTATTGTATTCAGTGTTTATTAGAGTTTTTTAATCACACTGCATTTTTGTGTTTCAGGGATCCTGTTTGTGAAAGAAGTGATGTTGAATGAACCCCAACAAAATTTCTGCAAATGTTTACCTTGACCTTTGAACTGAATATGTGGCACCACAACTGAATGACCTTCAACCAACCATTATTTTTCAGCAAAATGGTGCACCACCATATTGGGGGCTACATGTTCGTGGGTTCCTCAATCAAACATTTCCAGACCGGTGGATTGGAAGGGATGGGCCAATTCCTTGGCCGCCACGTTCACCAGATATCACTCCCCTGGACTTCTTTCTGTGGGGCTATGTTAAAGATATCGTGTGTCGAACAAAGACAAGGGACATTACTGACCTAAAGCAAAGGATTACTGATGCCATTGCCACAATTGATGAGGCTATGCTACAGCGAACATGGCAAAAATCGAGTACCGTCTTGATGTTTTGTTGATGTTGATGTTGATTTATTTTGTGAATGCAAACACTTTGTTTTTCTTCTTTCTTCTTTCTACCTACAATCTTGCTGCTGTAGACTGTAAATTTCCCCAGTGTGGGACAAATAAAGGATATCTTATCTTATCTTATGTGCTTCGTGCAACAAATGGTGCCCATGTAGAAATGTATTAAAAGAGGTTAAAAAAAACCCTTTAATAAACGCTGAATACAATAGAACAAATCTGAATAAAAATCTAATCAATTGCATTTTTGATACATTTTTGAAATGGGAAAGAGACTTTATGGACACACCCTGTATTTCTGATTGACTCTATGGGAAAAAAAAACCCCATAAACAAATGACAGGCTTTCCTTTTCTGGTTAGCAACATTAATTTCCTGTCACTTCTAACACGTATCACACTTAGTAAAATCTCTCCAGTGGTGACTGGCAATTTTGAAACACAACTGGATTATTTATGTCACGTTGCGTGGTGGTGGAGGACCCCAAAAAGCAGGCAAGAGGGGCAGGGTGTACTTGAAGAAATGTATTGATAAAACACAGAAAACTAAATCCTAAACAAACAAAGTCCTAACAACAAAACAAATCCAAAGTATCAAATAAAACCATGACTGAAGCTCAAAAAACTAGAACAGAACCATGACAGAAACAAACAGGACAAGCAAACAAACGATGAGTGGTTGGGCGGGAGTCCTTTTATACATCTAATTACATAATGACCAACAGGTGTGCAGCTGCAGGGGGAGCCCTACAGTGCCACCTGTTGGTCCCAAACAGAATCATGACAATTTACTGATCTACTGTCTATGTGACTGTGCGTATACATTGGAACAATAATTAACCTGTATTAAGTTCCTCTTCACATTTGTCGATTTAGTTGCTCAGTACTTTCACATTTGATCTACTCATCTATTCTTTTGCAAGCACTCACATTCTTTTACACGTACATTTAGTGAACACAGCACCAGCAGATGCGTGCTCCTTTATTTTCACCATCGCGCATGCTTGCCTTCCTGCATTCATCACAGGTTCTTCGATGTTCTTGTTACCTGCTTGCATCTCTCTCTCTCTCTCTCTCTCTCTCTCTCCCTCTCTTAGGCTCTCTCCTCAGGGAACACGTTATAGTCGATATCTCACAGATATGGACCGTTCATCAGAGGAGGGCAGTGATTTCCCTAATAGGGAGGGAAGGGATAAGCCTCATAGTGGTCTACTGTGTTAAGACAAGCTCACAGAGGCGATTAAAAAAAAAAAACATCAACGACATCGCCAAGAGCTTTGAGGTCGGCCGAATAGTAAGAATACAGGGGTTGATCCTTTTGAGCGTACATCCCTCGCTTTAAAGTCTAAGGGGGAGCAGGGTGGACTGTCGGTGAGATGATGTAACCTTGGCAAGACAAGGGGTGATTATCCAAACACACAGAGAGAATAAAAGAGTAGGGAAACCTCTGAATTACTTAATTGAGGTGACAAGGATGAAAAGGAAAAGTGGATCTAATGAGGCATACTGTAAGTCAGATGGGGAAAGAAGAGGGCACAGGTTTGAGAGGTTGACAGGCTGTTCACAGTCAGTCGCTCCCTGTCTACAATTACATTTTCCCTTTTTAGAGCTCCTTTTCTTAGGATAGCCCCCTCCACCAGCGCCTTTCTCCCCCTCACTGTCTCTCCCTCTCTCGCTGTGAAGCTCAACAGCGCAATAGTGTAATGAATAATTGAGGAAGCCTGAATCGGGATTGAACATTTGTGTTGCGGGTTGTGTCTGCGTTCACAACAAAAAGCCCAATCAAAATATACCTCCCCACAAAAAAAACAAAAACAAAACCTCATGTGTTAATCTGCATGCATCGGTGTAAGAATACCCTTGAAAACACACACCATCCGTGCAGTGAAAGCCGCCGAGCCATCCCTCTGCTGGGAGAGGACTCGGTGTGCTGAACTGAATATGTAATGCAACCAAGCAATAAAAAAAAAAAAAAAATCCACTATGAATATTCCTGAATGATTCCTTGTGCTGGAGGGAAACTTTTTGGGAATGAGGAGTTATCCGCTGGGAATAAAAAGAGCTCATTTGAAAGGTAAAAGTTGGAGATCTTTGTGAATGTTCGACGAGTGGAAGGAAAAGATGAAAGTGGTGAAGTGGATGTGGGTGAGGGTGGGACTGCAGTGAATGCTTGAGCAAAACAAGTCTGCTTGTGCGTGCGTGGACACAGGCCGAGTACCTGCCCGAGCGGCTCATGGGATGTGGAACAGGAGGCGAACCATTTTCTGTGTGTACGTTTGAAGGAGTGGGAGGCTGTAACTGCAGGGTGTTGCCGTGAGACGACAGAATGTGAACTGTCGTCTCCAAATGGGAGCGCGTTTACATGAAGTCCATGTTTCAGTTCTACCTTAATTGGCCCAAATCTGCCATTCGGGCAGGCAGCTTCATTGCCCTGTGGCCTCCTGGGAAAAAAGGTACAGAAGTGTCAAACCAAGGAGCCTCCTCCTCCTCTATATTCACATTCTCTCTCTTTCTGTCTTGCTCTCTTTCTCTCTCTCTCTCTCTCACACACACACACACACACACACACACACACACACACACACACACACACACACACACTTATGCACGGACAAACCTGCCTTGCCTCCAGCTGGAAATCACACCAAAAATGTGTAATTAGGTCAAGTTCATCACTGCATATTTATAGTTATACAGCAACACATGCATAGAGGCAGAAAGATTCAATTAATAGCTATGGAGTTCCGATCAGGGTTTTGTGAGTGTTATTGGCTGTATATGGTTCCCTTTCTGTACTTCAGAAAGGGAACCATATAATTAACTACATTTAGAGAAAAATATATTTCCTTTTTTAAGTTAATACAAACGCAATTCCAATGAAGTTTGGGACATGAATAAAAACAAAATAATGATTTGCAAATCACGTCCAAACTATATTTAAATGTATACACTACAAAGACAAGATATTTAAAGTTGAAACTGGTAAATGTTATTGTTTTTAGCAAATAATACACTTAACTTTGAATTTTATGGATGCAACACATTCCCAAAAAGCTGGGACAGGCGGCAACAAAGACTGAGAAAGTTGAGGAACGTTCATCAAACACCTGTTTGGAGCAACAGGCAAACTGGGAAAAGGTGGGTGGCACGATTGGATATAAAAGGAGCTTCGATAAATTGCTCAGTCATTCACAAGCAAAGTTGGGGTGAGGCTCACCTCTTTGTGAACAACTGTGTGAGAAAACAGTTGAACAGTTCCTCAACCTACAATTGCAAGGAATTTTGGGATTTCATCATCTACGGTGGCCCGTTAGAAGCAATATCTCTGTGCCATCTTGGATGTGTCATTGTATTCGCCATAAAATCCAAAAACAATATTTGTAAAAGTGATAAGTTAGAATAACATCATACAATCAAAAGCAATGATTCAGTGTTCATTCAGTGAGTTCCTGCTCGACATATTCAATAAGGTGTCTATTCATATACAGTATATTGCAAATGTTGTCTCTGATAATATTTGACAGTGATTGTCGCAAAGGGCGCCATTCATCACTACTAGGAATACATCTAAATACCGGAGCAAAGTAAGTGCTGTCTGCAGGGTGTTCATAATAATTGACTCTTCCTCCAGCCCTGTGCATTTCATGTGCCCCCTCAAGGCTCGGCTCTGGTGATAGGTCTCATTCTAACGACAGAATTTATTGCATCTACCGGGTAGTTAATTTTCACACTAAAAATGTCAGTGTTAGTATTTCCTGTTAGTATCCTATAAGTTACAGGGATGCATTTTGGGTCTGTGCATATTTGAAGACGTCTCACTTAGATGCTTCATTGGTTAAGGAAATCTGTATTGTAAAATAGATTTGCTGTATAGGCAGCACGGTAGGATAATATTGAGTAATATATCTCTGTTTCATGAGGCGGCCCGGTAGTCCAGTGGTTAGCGCGTCGGCTTTACAGTGCAGAGGTACCGGATTCAATTCCAGCTCTGGCCTCCCTGTGTGGAGTTTGCATGTTCTCCCTGGGCCTGCGTGGGTTTTCTCCGGGTCCTCCGGTTTCCTCCTACATTCCAAAAACATGCATGGCAAGCTGATTGAGCACTCCTAGGTATGAGTGTGGGCGTGGATGGTTGTTCGTCTCTGTGTGCCCTGCGATTGGCTGGCAACCAATTCAGGGTGTCCCCGCCTACTGCCCGAAGACAGCTGGGATAGGCTCCAGCACCCCCTGCGACCCTAGTTAGGATAAAGCGGTTCGGAAAATGGATGGATGGATGGATCTCTGCTTCACAGTCAGGATAGGCCGAAATGTCCACTGCGACATTTGTTTGCATGATTTTTCTCCTGATACATCCCCAGATTCCTCCCACATCACCAAAACATGCTACTTTGGGTCAATGGGAGGATTTCAAATTTGGGTGTCAATGTGTGAATGCTTGTTTTTGTCCATATGGAACCCCCCCCCCAAAGTCAGCTGCGACAGATTCCAGCACCCCCGCGACCCTCATGAGGACAAGTGGTAAAACCGGCAGATGGATGGATACAGTTCTGTATATGCCTTCCCACAGGTGGTAAACCTTTAGTTTTCTTTCCAGAACAGAGGTACTCTGGTACAATGTGGGCAGCTGAATATGATGTAATTTGACAGCCAAGTTGATTACTCTTAGCAGTCAGATGCTGTGACCCCACAAGGAAGCTGTCAGACAACAAAGTCTTTGGCCACTGTTCCACAGTGATCATGCTATACTGCAGCGCATGATTCGTACTTGGAAACCTGCCATTTATCACACACACACACGCACACGCACACACACACACACACACACACACACACACACACACACGCACACAAATCCGAGCTCGGAGTGAAAAGTTTACCGGTTTACTGCTTTTTCATACCTAAAGACTAATAAAAACACTTTAAAAATCCTGATGTAGGTTATCATTATTTGTGCATGAAAGGTTTAATGTATCTGAAAATAGTAGCTTTATTATTTTTGTTTCCTCCCATCCAGTTGCATGATGTGAATCACAGAAGAAGAGGAAGCCGCAAGTCACACAATGAAGAAAAAGAAAACATTAGATGCCTCTGGTGCAGTGGTCTAAAACGGTGCAGAAGGCAGCCAAGGTGCCGGTAATATTTCCCTCACCTGAGCGACCGAGTTGAATTGATGCTGATAATCTAGCGTAAATCAACAACCCACCCACCGTGAAGCTGGCTGTTTCAAATCAAGTCAACAAGTCAAGTCAACAGTATTTATAGAGCACTTTCAAACAGCCATAGCTGCATACAAAGTGCTGTACATGGAGCAATTTAACATGCACAATAAACAGTAAGACAAATCGGTAATAGAGGCGGTAGAAAGCACCAAACAGTAAAACCAAGAACAAATCTAAGTCATGCTGAGTCGAATGCCAAAGAATACAAGTGAGTTTTGAGGAGGGATTTGAAGATGGGCAGCGAGGAGGCTTGCCGAATGTTCAGTGGGAGGTCATTCCAGAGAGAGGGACCAGCAACAGAAAAGGCTCGATCCCCTCTGAGCCTCAGTTTAGTTCTTGGTACTTCTAATAATGTCTGGTCCACAGACCTGAGGCGCCGGGCAGGTGTGTAGGGGCGGATGAGCTCAGAGAGGTAAGGTGGCGCGAGATTATTCAGAGATTTGAAAACAAATAAGAGGATCTTGAAAATAACTCTAAAATGAATGGGGAGCCAGTGAAGGGATGCCAGAGTGGGAGTTATGTGCTCCCTCTTACGAGTACCAGTCAAGAGGCGAGCAGCGGCATTCTGGACCAGCTGAAGGCGGGTCCTTAATGGAGTCCTTAATGGAGGACTGGCTGACTCCAAAGTAAAGGGCATTGCAGTAATCGAGCCGGGATGTGACAAAGGCATGAATTACTGTCTCAAAGTGTTCATGTAAGAGGAGAGGTTTTATTTTGGCCAGCTGTCTAAGGTGAAAGAAGCTGGATTTCACAACGGCACCAATTTGCCGATCTACTTTGAAATCACTGTCCAGTTTAAGGCCCAAGTTTGAGACTGTTGACTTAAGATAAGGAGACAGGGGGCCCAAGTCTACAGGATGGAATGTACAAGGGCCACTGGGACCAAACAATATCACCTCTGTCTTCTTTTCATTGAATTTCAAGACATTTTGTGCCATCCACGTTTTGATTTCTTCCAGACAGGATAGGAGTGGCCTTAATGAGAAGGCGTCTTTCTTGCTCAGTGGGACATAGATCTGGCAGTCATCTGCATAGCAGTGGAAGGGAATACCATGTTTCCTTAAGATGGAACCCAATGGGAGCAGATACAGCGAGAACAGCAGAGGCCCCAGAATTGAGCCCTGTGGAACACCACATGACAGGGGAGCAGTGCGTGACTCAGAGCAGCCAAGGCTGACACAAAAGGTTCTGTCAGCTAAATAGGACCTAAACCACTCAAGAGCACTGCCGCCAATGCCCACCAAGTGCTGCAAATGAGTCAGCAGAATACTGTGATCCACTGTATCAAATGCTGCAGTTAAGTCCAATAAAACTAGACACACGTGGTCTCCAGAGTCATTTGCCAGGAGGATGTCATTAGAAACGCGTAACAGGGCTGACTCCGTGCTATGCATCGTCTTGAAACCTGACTGGAAGACCTCCAAGATGTTATGTTCATCCAAGAAAAATTTCAACTGCATGTGCACCACTTTTTCCAGAATTTTGGAAATGAAAGGCAGTTTGGAAATGGGCCTGAAACTTGACAGCACATCTGGATCAAGACCAGGTTTCTTGATCAAGGGTTGGACCACAGCATGTTTAAATTGTTGGGGAACTACACCAGAAGAGAGGCTGCTGTTGATGATATCCAAGACCGATGCGCCAACACTCGGGAGAACCTCCTGAAAGAAGTGCGGGGGAAGAGAGTCGCAAGAGGAGCCAGATGGCTTCGTCTGGCGAACTACATCCTCCAAAAGCGCCAAGGACACAGTTTCAAAAGAATTTAGCACAGCTGAACATGGAACATGGACAGAGGGGTCAGATGCGGTATTTGAGACCGGGGTCCTAGCTGTAGAGGACTAGGACATTCAAATCAGTGAAATGAATGGATGGTTTGTGCCCATTGTTAATGGTTGGACATATTTGTTTCAGTGGATCAAACTGGCCGGGAAATTGTTTGGAGAAATACTATATGCCTAATATTACAAAACTTAAAAATAAGTTGCCATTACAGACACGAGATAATCTGACTTTTTCTTTAGCACTGCACAGGAGGGTTGCACGAAAATGATGGCTACCGGGGAGGAATGAGACAGGAAGAGAATCAATGTGATAATTCAGCAACTCGGAGAAAGTGAAGCTCACGATGACAAAACAGACAGGAGATGCAAACTGGGAGAGCAGACATAGAGCCCCGCCTTTAGGTATCAAGTGTGAGCTTCATTCTGTGAAGAGGAGCTTCAATGAAGAGATATGGGACGACAAAGCGCAGCGAAAGCAGGTGGGTAAAGCACCTCCACACAAGCCATTCTTGAAAGAAAATGATTGTTGCTCTCGCGCTTATACTTTGATGAAAGACTACCTTGTGACAGCACACACGACTCCCATCAGTCACAATTATTTTTACAGCCAGATCTCTCCTTTTCAGTCGGTGCTGCGAGCAGTGACGTTAAAGTTTATTGATTGTCAGAAGACTGCAGCTTTAGAGTAGAACAATGTTTTCCCGTGGATTTGCTTTAGTCTTCTCAACAACACCAAGTGAAAAATGCTGCATTTGCCCTGTTACTGGCAAACAGTCTCTTGATAAGTGGTTCCCAACAACCTGTTTCAGAAAAGTTTCAAACTTCTCACTCTGTTGTTGCATTATAAAATTAAATATCAATTTTTAGTATTTCTAGATTCACGATGCTTCTCCACATGCGACAATCAATGTATCAATAGAATATTAGCGACTTACATAGAGTGTAGTGTTACTTTATAAGTCGGCTGTGGCCTCCTACTCTCCTCTGATTCCGCTCCCTCATCATTCTTTTCTGTTATCCTCAACCTCATTGAAGCCTTCGATTCCATCAATGGCTCTATCCTCCTCCGCCATCGAATTCCTTTGGCGTCACCATTTCTGCACACTCTTGGTTCACATCATACCCTTTTTGACATATTCCATTATATGGCCATCAACAACAACAAATGCCACAGCACCCCAGTCTCACATGGAGACCTTCAAGGCTCAATACTTGGTCCCGTTGTCTTCATCCTGTACATTTTCGCACTCGGTCACATCATGCACCACCGCGACGTACACTTTCACTGCCATTCCATATACTGTACAGCTGTATAACTTCACCAAATCCCAAATCGGTACAATTCTCTTCCCCCTTCATTGACCACCTCACGTTATAAAAGCAACAAAAACTCAACTACAATAAAATGGAAAGTGTCACCTTCAGCTCAAACATCCCACCGTCCCTCCTTGCTCAACTACTCATTCGTTGGTGGTAGTGATGGGTCCAGCAACATCGATGTGTCGACGCACGCGTCGAGCTCACAGAGCAATCCCCGCGTCGGTGCGCGTACTGCTTCAAGACGATCACGTGACCAATACATGAACCGCATCTACTCAGTCCAGGGGGCGTCGACGCCACAAAAGCTCGCCAAACTGTGTTTATAAGAAAGTGCGTCGACCGACGCGATGCCGCCTGCCGAAACAAGCCAGACCTCACCCTCGCTCGCTTGTCAAAGTACGCATATTATAGAGCAGCTCCCGGGGAAGCGCAAATTGTCCGCCGTGTGGGACCATTTTGATCTCCTTTTTGAAGAATTAGTTATTTATTGAAATCTCGCTGTCTCACCAAGTGCCTCTCAGATTATTGACGTCTTGTTCCATTCTTATTCAAATCCATTTGATTATATACCAACAAAAGCACCTCTGCAACTACACCTGGCATGTTACTTATCATTATTAGTTTGTTTTTGGATGATCGTTTTAGATGACCTGTGGCAGCATCTGGATGATGAGGTGGGGAGATTGGGAAGAGGTGCAATGGCAGATGCTATATCTGAGGTCCAGCGATACTTGGCAGAGGGGAATATTGCATGCAATCAAGACCCGCTGCTGTATTGGAAGGACCAACACACTTCTTTTCCAAACCTCTCCCACCTCGCAAAGGAGCTCCTCTGTACGCCGGCCTCATCTGTGCCACGTGAGCGTGTGTTCTCCACAGCAGGGGAAATAGCGTGTAAAAAACACAACAGACTGAAATTCAAAACACTGGAGCATCTTATTTTTCTTAATAAATATTTGTGAAGACACAGCCGACAAGCATCCTCATTCACATTATTTTCACATTATTGAAACATACTGAATGATACAATATGAATGCATGGATGTGAATGATATTGTATACACTTCTTCATCAAATCAGTCAGTTCAGTCTGTCAAGTGGGTTGCCTGCAGTGATTTTTGAAGTCCAGCAGGTGTCAGTGGTCAGTGACACAGTATCAACACAGTGTGTCATTGTGTCAACACGTTTCATGACGCCTCGTGAACCCATCACTACTTAGTGGACAGTCATTTAGTCGCTTACTTCTCTCCTGATCCCAAATCGCAGTCTCATCCCGAATATTTGGTCTCCTTTCCTTCAAAAACTTTAGTATGTTCCCTACACAGCTGCCTGCTCCCGCTACAGAGAACACATCACACCGAACCTCAATCACCTTCACTGGTGTCCCATACAGGAATGTCTCAAGTATAAGATCCTCCTCATCACCAACAAAGTTGTGAACAATCTCACTCCCTTACACCTGACTAATCTCCTCTACTGCCACTCCTCCACTCGTCACCTCCGTTCCATTGATGCAAGCCTTCTCACCCTCATCACTAAGATAAAGTACCACACTGTGCAGAACAGAGCCTGTGCCTCCATCACCCCAACCCTGTGGAAAACCTGCCCGTTGACATTCAGAATTCTGAAACAGCTCATTTAAAAATGAACTCTGAGCGCCACCTGTTCAAAGATCAGCCATCACATCTGTAGAAGTGCACTGCTTCTTGCTGAGAGCTCTTTCTAAAATCCGGACTCACTGTCATGTCTTGAACGACAATCACAATACTAGAAATATATATATCTCTCTTTTAGCTATCTTGGTATCACTCTAGCTTCTAAATGATGTTTCCGTGTTCTGCAATGGAAAATGAGCTCACAAGCAGGTCCATGACAATGACTAGCTTGCCTGTCAGTTTCTTTCACCAATTACATTCTCTCATGTCTCACAGGGAGAGGAGTTGAGCCGTGAATCCTTCACTTCACTCCATCCACATATACAGTGATCCCTCGCTACTTTGTGGTTCACTTTTCGCGGTTTCAGTGCATTGTGGATTTTTCAAAAGCACTCACCAAAAAATAAAAATAAAAATAGCGGAAATGCCACAAAAGGTCCGCTCAAGCACCGCGAGAGGCAGCGAAAGTCAGCAAAACAAGAGCGAGTCACATAGAGCAACATATACAGTACTAAATGTATATGTCATGATTATGTTGACTGTATTTTGTTATTTCTACACTAACCTGACTTAAACACATACACATATATACACACACACACATATCTGTTGCGGCGGATGCTGGTCTGTCAAGGAGGGGATGCTCAATTTCGGGCTACATCATAAAATGTGTCCGTTTATTTATAAAGTGAATTCTACTCTCCGTTCCTTTTCAAGAAAATGATCTGTGACCCTGTCATACCAACAAGGCGTCTTTTCCAGGGTCTTAACTGGGGTGATATAAGTCAGTCTGCGAACACAAGCAACTACAATCAAACACACCAGAAATAAAGATTAATCTGTCGCTAGTTAACAAAGAGAGTGTCGCTAAAATGATTAGAAGAAGTCTCCAGTTCAACAGAACAGAATGAGAATTGAAAAATGCTCCCAAGGATGCCGACACCAAAAGATCGGTGATTGGCTCATTTCGCTGTCAATCAAAAAGAGATTCAGCCTCAGACAGATCATCCAATCATCATGCAGAAAGGCTGAGCGTCTGGGCCAGGCCATAAACGCCCACTGTCCATAGACTCCCAGAGATGCTGAGTGTCCGATGGGCGGGACAAAACCAGCATTTATCCAATGACTCATCTCGTTTCAATGCATTGGGACTACTTTTGAGACGCCCAGCGTCCGCGCTGTAGATGCTCAGCGTCCACACAGTTTAAAGCACAGTGAAGCTGCAGGAATGAATGAGAAGAGAGTCGCGTCGTAACCAGTAGTAAGAAGCTGTGATTCGGAACAGAATTTGAGCGCCTTGTAGCGCATATTTAGTCAATGACATGTACACACAATTGTATGTACACACGTATATTTGACCGCTTATTTTTTGACATTTTAGGGGAAGCTGAGGTCTCTATCCCCATGAACCGCGATCAGTGAGGGATCCATGTACTGTATGTAGCTCAATGACTCATTAAAGTATCCTGCTTTCTGGTCTTATCTCCTGAGTACACTGCCCCCAAGGTGCCGTTGGCCTCTCCTTTCCGCTTAACTGTGCAACCGACAGCCAGTTCAGAGCTACTGACCAGTGGGTCGATATCGTTATGAAGTGCCTTCGGTGGCTTCATCAGAATCACTCCATCATGAAAATGTAACACGACAATGAAACTCATTATACACCATACTATATTGCCAAAAATATTGTCAATGAAAGTGATTGGAACACCTGATTACGATTCCTTGTGGCCACACATTTTCATGCATACCAGTGCAATGATAAAGTCTCTAGAATTCCTTTCCTTCATCTTACAGTGTATAACTTTTTTTTCATTAGATGCACAGGATTTAGGCATCCCTCACACATGTGCGAAAAGTCGTTTTCACATGGACATATTGTCCACAATTTATTTGATGAAAAACGTTATTGTGATCATGTATATTCCGTTTTCAAATTGAATATTTTGCACGCTTTGCTGAAATTGCTGATCACCCTGTCATAATGGGGTAAACTCCCATTTAAGAGACCACATGCTGTTTTAGTCACATTGCAATCAGCAGGGCGCACCTCACGTCTCGCCCAAACTCAGCTGCTCGTCATAACAGCTCTCCAATGAAACCTTCGATACCCGTGATATCGAAAACAGATGGATGGATTTAAAAAAAAGGGACATGTATCAGTGAACTTGTTGAATACCTGATTGGTTTCTGCTACTGTGTGTACCTAGAATCACAACTGATCTTGCCGTGTGGTAGTTCTCCACATGCAATATTTTTTTCCTTGAACTCACATTTTGATGTAGAACGGGATATTATACAATTTCAGCAATTCAACCTTCTTAATCCCCGTTAAGAAATCCATCCCTTTGAAACATTCTACCTAGAACACTTGAACAAATTGTTTCCAAGGCGACTTCTAACTAACCAATTTTGTCCTTTCTTCGCAAACCAACATTTGTGCTCACCTTTTTATTACCGGTACTCACTTTCCTTTGTAGGGGTGCCTTCTGAAGATTGTCCATTTGTGTCAATCTTAGATTTTCAAGTAGACTTGCAAAGCTTCTCTCTGCTTCTTATTCCAGATGCCACTGTTCCGGGACATCATACAAATGCTTGGTCACCACCTTATAGATCATATGTGCCTTTGAATGTTATGCAACAATCACAACTAAACGTTATTTTTTTCATATAGTATGGCAAGGGCATATATCTCATGGCAGAGATGAAAAGGCTTTCATTCATACAAACACAGCTTTATAGTTCTCATTGGAAATAAATCAATCAATCGACAACCAACAATTGGGTTTTCGGGTACCCAGGACACAGCGGCTTTCGAAGCAACTGTCAGACCCAGTTGGAAGTGGCTCAACAACAACAACAGTAGCAGCAGCAGCAACCAGTGTTCGGCTAAATAAATACTGCTTGGAATAATGACACATTACATTTGTCCATATGAGTATTTGCGCAAATGTGGGCAGTGAACACCTCGACTGTTGACATTTTTTTTTTTTGTGGGAAAGTATATCACAGGGTAACTATTATAACTGTAACGGTTCCAGTGGTATTAGATTCAATATCATTGTGGCAAAGTCGCTGATGGTGTAGTGATACACTCACCTGACTTGTGCACAGGCAGCCTAAGATCGGTTCCCACTCAGAGATGGTATGGATGTGGCCGTGAATGATTGTTTGTCTTTATATGTGCCCTGCGACTGACTGGCGACCAGTTCAGGTTGTAGGCTGCCTTCCGTCTGAAGTCAGCTGGGAGAGGCTCCAGCAACTCCCCGTGACCCTGTTCAGGATAAAGAGTGTTGAACATGGAGGGATGGATGGATATCATTTGTGCAGCAGTAGCTCATCTCTTCGGACTTGGGCGATGGAGCCAAAGGGACACAGCTCATGGCCTGCTGGGGACAAATGTAAATATAGCAACTGCCTCCCAGGTACTAGTGAGGTCCCCTTGAGCAAGGAGCTTTTCTTACTCCGCAGCTCAAGAGGTACAGCACTGTTTGTGGACTCATTTCACGCTGACATCGCTCCTTGCGTGCCTGCAAACAGTGTGGGGGATCTCGACCACTGTGGGGTGTGCAATGCAAAATATACAGCAAAGTGTGAGTTGAATTTCCCTTTGACGGATGATACTGGGCATAATAAAGTCAAATCAAATATTTAAAAGTTGTGAAACCGACCGTATATATTTCCTGCATCGTCACAACTCCACCGAGAAAAAGTACCTGATTTTCAGCTGTGCATTATTAAATTGTGTTAAACACATATATAAACATGGGAAAAGGACATCGGTTTACCACATTTTCAACGTGCGTAACCAATGTACATGTTCGGATCAAGTAAATTCGAAGGATTTTTTTCCACAGTGTGTTTATCAAACTTCTCATTTAGGAATGGATACAAAGGAGAAGAAATAAGATTCAACTCATTCGTGATTTGAAAAATGGAAGAGCTGTCATTGCTCTCCTCTGTCAGAATCTTTGGCTCAAAGCTGAGGAAAATCAAGTAAATGTCGATGTCAGAAAAGACAAAACTGCAGTCGAAAAGTGTCAGATCATGCGATCCGACAATACGCCTAACTGGAATCATTGCAAAATAATCAATTATTAATCACCCATTTTTCTTTTGGATGGCTCCTAAATACAGTACTACTTTGGACAAAAATAGCCATGCAGTACACTTTTGAGGATGAGCAGGAGGAACCATAAACTCAACCTTTTGGGACTCAATATTGCGAATGTCCACCATGTGGACTCTTATGGAGATGAAAAATGTAATTTTAATTTTTTTAAGTTTTACATTTTCATTCACTCGTCATGGGCACACATCCGCTACCTCGCAAAAAATACAATTTCAAAGCAGTAACATTGAGGGCTCAATTTTCATGACCTGAGTAATTCCCGCATTGTGCTCGGCATTAACCGCAGATTAGACCTGATGTTGGTAATTTCATAGACGAGCAAAGGCTGGTGGTTCTGGGAGAAGGTTGTCTGCTGTTGTGGGTTTTGCACAGAGGTAGCACATCAATACTAAGATCATTAAACCCACGACTGTTCGTGTGCCCCCACCTAGCTGTGTCGCACAGTGGAATGACTGAAAAAAATACAACACAATGATTGACAAACTTCGAAGCACACTTTTCACAGAGTGTAATTTTGAATTAAATGTGTCCGATTAAACCCCCTGTCTGTCCTGGCTGGCATTTCCAGCACACTCCTTTTGCTGGGCCGGCGTTTCCAGCTCGGTGGAGACAAGTTTGCCAAAATGGCAAACACGCAATAAGCCTTGAACTGATAACAAAAATCAGGATGCGCCGCCATTTGGGCCTTTGTGCATTTGTGATGTCTACAAAATAAGGCCCTTGTTTTCCTGTAACTGTCATGTTCTGTTTTGTTTAAGGACAATCAAGACAACAACTTAAGTGTGTGATTACTCGCCGCGCTCATGACTTTGTTCCAAAGTGCAATTCTCTAGACACTCCATGGTTATGCCTCGTAGTTTTCTTGTCACGTTTGGTACCGTATTGGCCCGAATGTAAGACGGCCCCGTCTTTTTCAAGACTCAAGTTTGAAAAAAGACTTTTTGAACACCAAATACATTTTTATACAGAAAATAATTACAGTACATCTGAAACAAATGATTCTAACAATATATTTGAGAGAAAAAGCATGTTATTTTGCCACATTCAAATCTGAACATTTTAACATGTAAACTAAAGTGCAATCACATTGGTAAATGAATGGCTTCTGGTTTTTGAAATGTAAATTACATCATGACTTCTCCTCAGCTGCCGGTTAACCTGGCCGATCTTCGACCCAGATTGTCGCGTCGTTTCTACATTTTCTGTTATCTCTTCTATTATTTTTTTTCTTTTCTTTCTTATCGCTATTTTTTATTTTTCTTCTTCATGCTACCGCTATTTTTATTTTTATTCTTCGTGACAGGGGTTCGCTTTGGCCTGGGGAGTCAAGTTCAGCATTTGCTTCAATGATATCTGGCGCCATGTAGCGTCGTGAATGGGTAGAATGTCTAAACCCCGAATATAAGACGACCCCCACTTTTTCAGTCTTATTTCAATGCAAAAAACACCATCTTATATTCGGGCCAGTACGGTATTTTTTTTCACACTACTCAACACTCTCGACTCTGCATTCTTGCCTGTTCAGAGAAGTCCCTTGTCATCATTGTCACAAAATCTAAACTCATCTTTGGCCAAGCAATGGATGGGGAGGGCTGTCCAGTTGCTTACTTTCATGAGATAAGGTCACTCTCTGCAACGGGCTAATTTCAACAAGGCGAGAGTTACAATTATTGACTGTTTTTGAGAAAAGCATGTCACACACATGTTCTAAACAGAAGTGGGGACTGTTTCAATTGTGGGGAAAAAAATGGATAAAATATCTCCTTAATTGAGACCCGTTAGAGCTTCGAGCAGACTGATAGCAATATGGAGGTGTATGGCGAGACCACCATAAGAGGATAAACATGCTGTTCCAGATCATCCCCAAACAACCTCCACAGTCAACATGGCAGGCCTATGTGACGCTTAACTGGGACGTTGCTACGGTGCATGAAAACCACCTTGAGAGTTTGGGGGGGGGGGGCGGCATTTCAAGGCAGGGTGGTTCAATATCCTTTTTTCTTCCTTATTCCAAAAGATCCCTTCGGTTGAGTATAAAATGTCAAAGAACCATCAAATATTACCAGGCTCAATCTTCCAAAATCTAACAATGAAAATATGCCTCTATACAGTATATCTTAATAATACATGAGCATATAAGAAAAATAACATCTTATCCCTGTTGTTGAAGTAAAAAATATTCACTGCAAGAATACCTTGGAAAAAAATGCCATGTCATAAGAACAGTGTTTATTTTATTACCCTAGCAATTACTTTCGCTTCCTACAGCGTGTAGTAGTCAGCAGTTTCCCAACCTTGATCAAGCCAAGGCACATCTTTTACATTAGACAAATATCTGACATAAAACCAAAAAAGACTAATGTCACACAAAGTTAGTATGTGTCTGCCTTTCACTATACTACAACAGATCCAACCAATATTTGTAATTAATAAATAGAAATGTTCACACAAATTTAGTGAAATTGAATACTTTCGAATACAAAGACCGTATGTCGCGGGTTTGCGCATGACGCGAATGTTGTTTTTTCGTCAAGGTTGGTTCACAAGTTGCAAAGATGTTCGCCAGACATTCGGAAACAATTTGTTAGGGTGGTTCTGTGTGTGACCAACAGGTGGCATTGTAGGGCTCCTCCTGCAGTGGCACACCTGTTGGTCAATCTTTCTTTAGTGTGTGGTTAAAAGGACTCCCTGCCGAACAGTCAGTGTCGGATCATTGTGTGTCTCTGTGCAGGTGTCATGTTTTGTTTTCTGTCTTAGGTTTTTGCTATTTTGATTTCTTTTGGTTTTTCTGGACTTTAATCGAGTGTGTTTTTTTGAGTTAGTTTCTCCGGTGTATTCCTGTTTGCAATTTTGTTAAATACATCTTGGTCACTCCACCCTGCATCCCTGCTTTTTGGGGTCCTCCAACTGCCACCTCGCAAATCGTGACACAATTTTAACAGTCATAAACAGTTTATCTTGTCACAAAGACATTTTGAACATTGTTCATATTTGATGTACATACAAGCCATTTTTTCCCCTCAAAGTTATGAGTCTCATTGTTGTGGGGACAGTATGTTGATCCCCAAGCCCTCCTACTGATCAATACTGCCCATTTCTATTTTTGGGTCTCATCCCTGTGGAGTCAGCTCACTCACAACCTTGTCCTTGGTTTCCGCTCACATCGACAGGCCCGTGTGGCAGGGCGCTGCTAGCTGCCAAGTCTGACTCACTTGGTGATGACACATCATGCACAATATCCTCTTTTACAATTTATGCTAGTCAGCACTTGCAGTCATCCATCCATCCATTATCTGAACCGCTTATTCTCACGAGGGTCGTGGCTTTGCTGGAGCCTATCCCAGCCGTCATCGGGCAGTAGGCGGGGGACAACCTGAACTGGTTAGCAGCCAATCACATGGCACACAGAGAAAAACAGCAATTCCTGCTCACACCTAGGGACAATTTAGAGTGTTCCATTAACCTACTGTGCATTTTTTCAGAATTTAGGAAGACAACAGAGTGAGTGCCCGGGGACAACCAACACGGGCAGAGGGAGAGTTCCACACAGGAAGCCCGGGGGACTGGAATCAAACCCATGATCTGGGCATGCTAACCAGTTGATAACTGTTGCGTGCCGCCCATTGCAGGCATTTAAGAAAAAAATACAAAGAAAATATTTCCACTGAATTGCCCCACCACACATCCATGCATATTTATAGAGGAACAGAATATCAGGGACATTTATTATTTATTGAAAAACCACTCGATGTTAAAAAAAAAAAAAAAAAAAAAAAAAAAAAATCAGACTGACCCCAAAATGTAATGAGAACAGTATATAAAAAGAGTCAACCTGACCCATATCCACTTTAAATGTAGGGCGAGTGCATAAAAACGTAGACAATCTGAACACGTCTTCTCAGAACACCTGCACTTTTAAAATCTCAAACACACACACGCACGCACACGCACACACTCACTGCATTTGCGCAGCATTTTGCAGGACAACAAAGTTGCTGATCTTCAAAGTGCCTTCTGCCGCATCACTCACTTTCTGAAAAAATAGTGAGACAGAGATAGGAAGAGTGAGCGAGAGGGAGAAAGAGTTGCATTAGTCACGAAAAACAAACATCTGTTCCCATCTGTAGACACACGCCATCTCAATCAAATTTAAATTAAGCAAAATACAAAAGTAGATGACAGCAAAAACATCCAAATTGTTCATGATCATCCTCTCGCATCTGACTGCTCATCTCCACTGTGGCCCAAACGAGTAAATAACCAGACGGTTAAACTTTGCTTGAGGTAAAACTCGATATCCGTAAACCATAAGTAGCCAAATAATTTAGGGGCATATTCTCCCAAGTCTTTCAGCCAGAGAACGCGGCCGGCTGCGCAGATTCTTACATCAACGTAAGTGTGTCACTTACGCACCTTCATGGAATGAGTTAAGCAAACGAGGACATTTATTGAGATCACCTTGAACTTGGGAAAACTAATCTTCATTTGGACCTATTTCCTGATTTGTTAATATCAAACATTATTTGAAATCAACGAAGCTTGTGAGGGAAAAGTGGTTAGGATTGCACGACGGCCCGTGTTTTATGCTATGTGTTGTGTTTATTATTTTACTTTATGTTAACTGTTTTGTTGCTCGCTTTGTTACAGCTGCAGCTGTTGTGAAAGCGCTGTATAAATCAGGATGTATTCTCTGAAAATCCTCTGATGCCAAGCACACCTCAACACGTCAGGAGAGTCAATAATTCCTCAGCATCTAGTTTTCCTAAACAGAATAAGAATATGTGAACATCTATACAATACGCTTGGAGCAGCCCGGAAAAATGTGTTACGACATGTTGCACATGAATGTACCGTAGTTTCTGCACTAAAAGGCGCACCTAAAATTATTCCATGTTCTTAAAAGCTCACAGCGCACCTTAAAATCCGATGCGCCTTGTGTATGGTTATTACGGTAATACGTCAACCCCAAAATGGCTCCCTGCTAGAGAAATGCTTCCAACGCAGAGTGCAGATTTAAGGCGATCGGGTTACGCAGTTGAACACTGAAATAGAGCAGCGGCAAAAGAGTTCAACATTAACGAGTCAATGTTATAACTTGCTGTTGGTTAAGTGAACTGTGTTGCTGCTTTATTAAATCCGCTTGACTGACATTTTCGTTCTGTAGCAATGGCACTCAACAGCTAAGGTGTCGTTTATTCAAAGCTTCTTTGATCTGTGACGTGGGTTGCGTCGGCGCTGATTGGTTGAACCACATGCGTACGCGCCTGCTCTCACGTACGCACATCAGAGAGCAGTGGACTATGGATTGCTGAGGCGCCCTTCACTCGAGTGTCGTTGCAGCAGTTCTGTTGTGTGTGTGTGTGCCAGAACGGTCGAAACACGAGGCCGTTAGCAACCTCCATTATTGTTTTCCAACACTGCAGCTGCTTCATCAAGTCCAGCTAGTTTGGCAAACTGACTGGCCACCCAGGACACCCTCAGTGCACTACGCAGGCAATAACATTAGCAAGCAGAGGCTCACAGCACAAAGTTTCAGTGTGAGGTCTGCGGCCCGACGGCGAATGTGGTGACTGTCCTCGCTCGTCACCGTGTCGAATGGCTACTGAAAGGTTACAAATTGTGAGTTGTATCATCTGGTGTGCACACACAAGGCAGATGTTGGGGATGAAGTCCTCAGAGTCTACCAACATGTCAGGGAGCTCTTGTGGACCAAAGTTTTTTTCATGCTGATATTTTTGTGTTGTTGGTGTTAATTATGCAGGGGCTGTGTGACGACTGAAAAAAAAATTGTTCCATTTCCTGCATCATCAAAGAGTAAAATACTGACAAACCAATTGTAATTCAGGTTCCATTCGAGATTGGCCTCCATCCTACAATTGCTAATAATAATACTGTGGATGTGGTTCTATCATATCTGCTGCTTGACACTTAAACTTGATAACGAAAGTAAAATTCTCAACTCAAGAGTGCCGTTAATTTGTTATTCCGCAGTTTGATCGTAACTTCTCCTTTTAATTTATTTTAATTCATGCTGTGGAAAGAGGAGAATCTGTCATTTTTTAACAGAATTTTCCTGATCAGGTAGAGCGGCCAGACAAAACCCACTTTTGACTAAAAGGCACCTGGCAGCTCAACAGGAGTTTGCCCAAAGGCACCTGAAAGACTCAGACCGTGAAGAATAATTTCTGTGGTCTGATGAGACAAAGATTGAGCCGTTGGGAGTAAATGGTGGATGTGGACAACGAAAATCTTGGCCAGTGTAATGGTATATCCATTTATCCATTCGTCCATCTCTCTACCGCATATCGGCAGCAGGGTCGCCGGGTGTGCTGGAGCCAATCCCACTTGATTCAGGGTGAGAAGCTTTGTATACACACCCGAAGCAATGTAACAAGTTTATTTTTTTCTTTCTGAATAAATAAAAAGTAAAATAAACTTTGCAATTTTTGCACTTCACAAATTATGGACACCAGTAAACAAAGCAAATGTTGATGCACGCAGGACCCTACAAAAATAACGATCACAGAAATCGACCCGCCCATCTACCAGGTGGCGTAACACTGTGTGCGGCACAGCACAGCCGGAGTCAGACTTAGCGGTGAAAATAAACCAGGAATGCATCCTGTTCTCCTTTCATTGCCGAATATGATCCCATCCTAGTGTGGATATTCCAAAAATATCCACTACTTAAGTGAGAGAACATTCTCATTATTGAATGTGGCCTTTTTCCATTGCACATGTGCCAGCCATGGACATATTTCGACCAGTCGTGATTTCCTGTTTTCTTTTAGCAGTGCTGTTGGTACAAAGATAAAAGATGAGTGCTATTTGATGAAACTAGTGCATTTAAAATGAAGCAAGGTGATTCGGTGTTCCATGACTCAACTAATGGGCAGTTACGCATAGTTTTTAATTAAATACAATATAGGGCATGATGATGCATGGGGTATACAGCGACAGAGATGCCGCAGTAATTAAAAAAGTGGATATTTACAAACGCCCAATTACTAATGGTGGGTCGAAAAATAAACGTTAGCTAGATTTAGAGCTCATTTTTGCTACAGTCCACTTAGTTCATTTGTCAGACGCATGAGCTGCAGTGTTCAAAAAAAAAAAAAGAGTTCTTCACTTCTTTGAGGAATGAAGGAAGTTAGTTGCAGCAAATTATTAATGGTGACCTGCAAATGAGAACAAAATCTGAGAGCAAACAAGCTGTTAGGTTACATTTTGACGTTATTGCAAAAATCTATCAAGTTGCTCGTGTATTAAACATAGCTTCAATATGATTTATTCATTAGCCCGACAAGGAAGATAAATGACACGAAATGAAACAATCTGTTTATTTGGGGTTATTCACACTTTATCAGACTCGCCTGTATACGCCGCATATGTAATTTGTATCCACTACTATCTACCGCTGGCAACTGGAAAAGTCAAACTACTTTGTATATGGATGGAAATATTCATTTAAGGGTCAATGAGTTGTTTTTGTAATGTTTTGTTGATTGGAATTGATTCTTAATTACTTTGCCACAAGCAGACGAGGTGCTGCTTGTTTATGTTCAACTACAGGTATGACTTCTACGACTACTTTTTCTACTTCATTGTGTTTTCCGGAGGTCTGGAAGGCCTGTGGCACCATGTTTCCTCAAACAGGTCAATTTGGGTACTACGACATGAATTTTGACAGACGTAAGAGATATTTTTTTCTCCAAGATGGCGCCCGAGTAGGCAGCCTTCGGCAAGTGCTCTTCAAGAGCCTTGCTTTTTTGTTCTTTTTTGGTATTTTTGTCTTTTGTTTTGTCACATGTTGTTTGTTGTTTCATCGTGTGGACCTGATATGGACTGTTTTCAGCGCTTTTTGGCCACGACATTCGTCAAAGGAGAAGTATCTGTGCTTGGTGGTTGCGCCTTCTCGGCAGCACGCCTGTACCAGCACAGATGTTGATTGGGAGGAATGTCGGCGCCATTGACTGTCGGTGCTGGACAGACCTGGGGCGCTTGTGTTTTTTGCGCCTGTAATGGGCAGCATTTTTCACAATCCCGTTTTGTTCAGTGGCTATGTCGGCGCTGTTGGATAGTCGGCATTGGTGCGGCTGGATGGATGGCTGCTGAAGTTGAGGATGAGGAGAGAGGAGCATCGGCGCTCTGCGCCGTATTTGGAACCGAGAGTCGCCGCTTGGAATTGAAATGGATTTCCATGGGACAGGAGAAGTGAACCAATCTCTTTTTTCGTCAATGGATGCTACAGCTTCTTGTTGACTTTGAAACTTAGCTTGTAGCCGACGTGTGCACATTTTGAGCATGACGTCTCTGATCCACTGGTTAAAGGACACTTTGATTCTCTCCTCTTTCATCTCAAACTGCTTCAAACAACAAAGCGTGTGACGGAAAAGTGGTTAGGACTGCACGACTGTCCGTGTTTTATGTTATGTGTTGTGTTTATTATTTTACTTTATGTTAACTGTTTTGTGAAGCGCTTTGTTACAGCTGTCGCTGTTGTGAAAGCGCTATATAAATCAGCATGTATTGTATTATTACATGTGTGGTGTGCTGTGTTCGCCATCTTGAGTACATCCTACGCCATGTGTCTGATTTACTCGATTGAGACAAACTTGATTGTGCGGGTAAGATGTGGAAGCTGGGCTACTACCAGAATGCACAAAAGACTGAGAGGAGAACAGTGTGAGTGACCACAGTCTTTTTGAAAATGTAACTTAGTTACTTTACCGATTACTTGTTTTCGAGGGTAACTTAGTTTACTGGCTACTTGATTTCAAAAGTAACTCAATTAGATGCTAAGTTATTTCAATAGTTACATTCGGCAAATCTGCTGGACATAAAAAATGAGTTGACACTTAATTGGGGGTGCATTTTTAACAGTGGCATTGAAGAATAAAGTTTGTTCTGAAAAATAAAATTAAAGGCAACCATTTTGACTTCTCATAATTATTTTCAATTCAGTCTTTTAGGGATTTCACTCAACACAAAAGGGCTACTAATTTTTAATTAAAAAAAGCAAACAAACCGTCTTCCTAGGTTAAACTTATCATGAATTAAATCTAAAATAAAGGCAGGCTTTTTTTTTACCTGCCACATTGAGCTATTCACATTGTAAAGGCAAAACGACATTCATATTGTGAAGATTAAATTTGGGAACCTTTTGCACTTACAATCTGGTGTGACTTTCTCTTTCAGGGTCTTTGTCTTTGAAGCGACAAAACCTCTGTCGACAACACACAGTTCAATCAACTTAGGTGAAAATTAAGACTGTACTTCCATCTTGAAAACATAAACCTCTCTCCTTCCTCCACTGCTATCTATAAACACGTGACTAGTCTGTGCACTGAAAACGATGATGCCAATTCCTCTTCCTTGCAATTCTTCAGTGACGTTGTTAAGTACTATAATGTTAGGAATTAGATGTTTGTTTCTACTTCTTCACACACGCATGAGAGACACTGTGGGTGAGATGAGTGTAACGATTGTCAACTCTTTCTCACGAATGCCATTTGCAGGCCGTGAATTGTAACTATTTGGCGAGGAAATGTGCAGTACTTTGAAATATTAATACGCTCCAAATGTCTGTAAAAGTGTCAAATGTTGCTTTTCACAAGCAGACGAATGGACGGACAGACAGACAGAGTTTTACTCTGTTGCTACCAAAAACATGTTGCTAGCTAATGCTGTGTTAGCTGTTGATAAATGGTGACCGAGTTGTGATAAATAGCTTGCCTAGGACAGTAATTATTTTGATAAACTTCAAGAAATATGTGAACGTGTGTCCTTCACCTTTTTAGGGCCTGCGATTACTACAGTGGACAGCTTATCATGTTTTCAGGTTACAGGGTGCATGAAAGGGTTAAAATTATGTTGAACGTGTTGGATGTTAATAAGTGCTCCCGTTGGGGGTTACACAGTAAAAGAATCAACTTACAACTAAGAATAACTTTAGAAACCATCTCTCGCCACATTGCCGCATTTTTTTCATCTCGAAATAATTTTTTTCCCACAGCACTTCACATATCCTGCTCTCTACTGTATGTGCAAAAGAAAGAAAAAAAAGACACCTTTGCGCTAATAACTCCCACACCGACAATGAGAGCGCCACTGCCACCTACTGTACAATTACACTTTACTCTGGTATATATACTGTATATATATATACCACAATTAAAACACATTCACCGTTGTTATACCCCCGGCATCGCACTGCGCTCTCGCTATTTAAGGACTGTTCAAGGCTAAAGTTGGGAAGATGGTTAGGGATTCATTTTTAATTGTTGGCATTGGCGAACATCAGCTTATAATTAACCTAAAATATCTTACAATGATACACAAAAGTGGCTTCATTGTAATATAAATTGAAAAAGTAATTAGTGCTGTATTCCCTGAATCTGTCCTAGAATATTTTTGTTATAATGAGAAGTTCAAGGTACACATTTTGATGACGCAACCCAGGAAGCTGCCAATGGAAAGAAAGAGACATAAGGGTTGATATGTTCAGCTTGCAAGAGATCGATGCACAATTATCTCTCCTCACCTGTCTGACCTGTGAGTGTGCACCGGACTAGCTTTCATGCACTTGTCACACTGCGTCAAACTCCGCACGTGAGCCAGTGCGTCAGTGAGTATGTGGAGGTGAGGGGCGGGTGTGTGTGTGTGGGAGAGAGAGAGAGAGAGAGAGAGAGAGAAACCTGGAGCAGTTAGAAGATCGCCGGAGGGGCTTAACTCGGGCTACAGAAATTTCTGACGGGACTAAAGCCCCTCTGAGTCCCCGTGTAGTGCCATCCCTGGGTACATGTAACAGGAGGTACAGGTAACAGGAACAACTGGGTTTCCAAGCAAGCTATTTGGGATTCAAGATATAGAAAAGAAACGTGAAATAAGATTTTTATGCACTTACCGCAGCATTTATGTATCGAAAGTTAGAAATGAAGCTGGAATGGCACTTGACATCACTGAGTTGAGCCAGCATTCAAAAATCAACAGGACTACAACTACATTTTCTTGCTAAAATAAAGATATTTTCCAAAATGTAAGCCTTTATATCAGATTTGTAACTCTGCACTCTGTTTCCGACTAAAAGACAAAATATCGGTCTAAGGATGGCATAACGCGGATGTCCAACACTCAGACTCAGACTGTGCTCAACCACAAACTGTTGCGGTTTTGGAGCGTCTCTGCAAGATGGTCAAGAACTTGGAGAAACTGGAATCCGTGCTCAAATATTGACTGAAATCACGGATTTGGCTGATCGACGCCACTAAAGAGACATAAGCCACGGACTCAAGGCTGTCTTAAATTCTTGGGCAGCCTGCTACCAAAACAACATCTGCTATCTCGACCTTCCCCTGATGAAAGTATCCACGGAAGCTAGTCCCCCACCATCACCCCCTCCCTCATACGTTCCCTTGTTTCACCGTCTTCATTGTTTATGTCTTATGACCTGTTGTAACTGTCATATGCTTGTGCAGGAGTTTTTTGCCTCACTCAAATGATCCTCAAAATGAGGGTAGTTCGAGCGTGGGGTTTTTTTCTCCCCCTCTCCCTCCTTTGTGGTTTCTTTCTGACTTTCGGGTTGAGTGAACGCAGGCACGTTTTGGCTGCCGCTGCTCAACCCGTATTGTTTTGTGTTTTTTGTTATTGTAAAGTGTCCTTGGGTGTCTTGAAAGGCGCTTATAAATAAAATGTATTATTATTATTATTATTATATATACACGGTACTGATGTCTGCTTTGCACAAAATGCATATGCATTTCATCCCCTTAGCTTAACCTTCACGTTGGTGTATTTTTGTTTGGACCAAAGGTTGCATCGAAAAAAAAGATGAATGTGACAAATGTATAACAATGAAGTATTGACCCGCTTGATCTGCGCACACGACAACATTCACCCTTGACAAAACAAATAGAGCAGAACAATCACACCAGCAACCCAACACCTGCTTCAACCTTAACGAAAACATGAAGGTTGCCAAAGATCGAGAATGCTCAATTAATTAATTTTTATGTGAGGGTTACATAAGTTAAGTGTGTTGCTTCAGCTACATCAGATGCCTGTAAGAGCCTGCTTAAACACTTTGTGGCATTAAAATGGCCGGAAAGATGACAAATGCACCACCTGCATGCACAATCAGCAGTCACAGCAGCGACTCTGTACTCGTGCGAAATTCCAAAGGTTCCCAAGGGGGACAAACTGAGTGCAGATTTCTCCGCTCCCAGTCTTCACCTTCGTAATAAACTGTGACAGTGAGACATAACGTAAACAAGGCTTCCTCTTTTCATTAATATTGGAGAACAGATTGACCCGGCAGTGTATTTGATTGTTTGTTTGTTTTTTTTTGTCTCAATTGAAGTTGTGAGGGCACATATGGAGTACAAAAAAAACCCACTTATAAAGATGGTACTGGTTACAATAGCAGCTCATATTCACATTTGTACACAGTTTGAACAAAAAAATCTCCATACCGTACATATGTGCTGACACTAATAAAAATAACACATTGCCATGTGCAATGACACACACACCCACACGCACAAAAAGTCAGCGCATTTTCAAACAGTAAACAAGGCTGTGAGATGCGACGCTGTGCCGGTAAGGCTTCGGGCATTACGACTGCACATAACACATGCCTACACACACTAACAGAGCCATAAACATGAGCAATATTTTCCCATTTCCTCTACAGGCGAGAGAACTGTAACTGTTTGGAGGGGCCGAGTCCATCACTGGTAATCATTTGCCTGACACGTCACACCGCCAGGGATATGAATCATGGCGGATGGGGTCACTATGGCGAGTGTGCGGCAAAGAAGAGAGCCCAAGTGAGCCATACTGGCTGTAAATGCTGGCCGTCGTAGACCTCACTTGTGTGTGTCAGTGTGTGTTTGTGTTCCTTACTGCATGTTAGCTCAACAAAGCCCGATTATATTATTTCCAAAACCACAGGCAAGAAAACACTGTAAGGCAGACAGGCTCCTCTTCAAATTAGCAGGAAAACTGGCTAAATCCAGCGGAGCAGATGGGTGGGATCAAATCCACATGGTCGTCAGTGACCATCAGTGGCCCTGAATGATTATGAGTTGTGTGCGGTTCAGAATGACTGATGTCGACCAATGTGAGCTGGTCACACATTCATTATGGCATTTGGATGTGGACACAAGCTGTTAAAAATGTCAGATTCGAAACGAAACAAAAAATGGTTTAGGATCCCACAATCGTAGACACCAGACAAAACTCCGAAACAAAAAAAAAATATTTATTCAAGAAAAAAAAAAACCACCAACAAAGTAGAAACAAAAATTGCTGGTCAAAAATAACCAGGGAAAAGAAAGCAATACATTTACAAAAAGCGCTTACAAAAGGCAAAGAAGTAATAACTAGTGATGGGTCCAGCAACACTGATGCGTCGGACGCATCCGTCGAGCTCACAGAGCAATCCACGTGTTGTGCGTGTGCTGCTTCGTGACGATCACGTGAGCAACACATGAACTGCGTCGACACAGTCCAGGCTGCGTTGACTCAGCCCAGTTTGAAACTGTTCGAAATGCCAAATTTGTTAGATTTGGTTTTTTTAGATGACCTGTGGCAACATTTGGACGATGAGGTAGGGAGACTGGGAAGAAGTGCAACAGCAGATGCTATACCTGAGGTCCAGCCATACCTGGCAGTGGGGAAAATTGCACGCAGTCAAGACCCGCTGTTATAATCGAAGGACCAACACACTACTTTTCCAAATCTCTCCCACCTCGCAAAACAGTTTCTCTGTACACCGGCATCACCAGTGCCATGCAAGCAGGGGAAATAGCATGCAAGAAACGCAACAGACTGAAATTCAAAACACTGGAGCAACTTATTTTTCTGAATAAAAATCTTTGAAGACAAAGCCCACAGGCATCCTCATTTACATAATTTTCACCTTATTCAAACATATTGAATAATACAATATGAATGCATAGATGTGAATGATATTGTATACACTTGATCATCAAATCAGTCAGTTCAGTCTGTCAAGTGGGTTGCCTGCAGGGATTTTGAAAGTCCAGCAGCTGTCAGTGGTCAGCGACACAGTATCAACGCAGTATCAACACACTGTTGATACTATTCTCAGGTTATTACTAATAACCTGAGAATAGCAAACCAAATGGCAAGAGTCCAAATTCACTCAACTAAAGGAAAGCAAGATCAATTAACGAAACTAATGCTATACCTAAAGAACATAGAACCAAGAGAACAAGAACTACTATAAGAGAGAGAGAGGTCTAGAAAATGAGAACTTGAGCAATAGCAGCAGCACGGTCAACAATAATCCGACAACTGCAGGCAGTCTTCAATACATGGCTGAATGATGAGAACATATGCAGCAGGTGTGCACACTGAAAGATTGGCTCTAGTTTGACTCCTGCTGAAGAAACAAGAACAGGAACATGACAAAAAAAAACTACAACAGTGACGCCTTCAGATACAAGTGACCAAACAAAACGAGATCTTCCAAACGATCGTCCCTTCCAAACGTCGTCGTTTTTGCTTTGACTTAAGAGCTAAAATATTAGTTGTTGTGCTGGATGGTGGTAGCGAGCTCAATTCACTTTGCACTTTGGCAGATCGGGAATGTTGTCAAACTCAACGGACAATGAACAAATATTTCAAACAACCATAAAGCTTTGCCTTAAGTCCGCATAGCATGATACGAATTACTCAATGAGTAATGTGGTAACGCATAATTAAATTAAAATTAACATGAGTAAGTCCAATGTCTTCATTTCAAATGAGCATCAGCACAGATGTTCAAGTTCCCTGCTGGCTGAGCAAATTTCAGTTGCAGAGGCTGAAAGTTTCTCACTGTCCACTAAACCGGCATCCTCAGTTGACTCCGCCCCCAGGCACTGGTGACCGATGAATTTCAAAAAGATAAAATCAGTGTGCAGTGAAAAGCCTAATTGTTTGTCTGGCTGGCTCGTCTTCATTTCCGCACCAGAGCAGCTGCTCCCCAAATATCACCAACCGTTTGAAAGCAATGCCCCCAATACAAGCCACTGCATTGTGAAGGGGTCGCGCAGCTCCGGCACGATTGATGGCAGACAGAGAAAGGGGATGGAGAGGAAGCGAGACAGGTGGGGAAAAAAAATATCTCTGTGAAAGTAAACGGCAGATACTGAGGTTTGACGCTGGGCGGTTATTGTGAGGTCAAGGAGTGTCCTGTTGCATCTTGTCAGTGAAAGGAACTGACATTACAGCCACTGTCATCGATTCGCCTCAAAATTTGCATGACATCTTTTAGCTCCAAGAGTCTTGCGTGTCGAACCATTATAGCCTCACATAAGTCACATATTTAGGTGCTTAAGGCTAATTTCCCCTGTCCATCCATTGTCCATTCATCCATCCATTTTCAAGACCACTTGACCTTATGAAGGTTGCTGGTAACGTGGAACCTATCCGAGATGACTTTGGGAAAGCAACGGGGTGCACCCTTGACTAGTCACCCAAAAAATGCATGGCACGCAAAATTCCACCAAGCAGTACAATTCATTTGAAATTGGTCATGTACACAAGTTTTGTTTTTTTGAATGGGCATTTTACCATTTTCCACCTTTCTCTTGCACAATAACCTCAGGGATGCAACACCTACCTCCATCTATACTGCTTGTCTGCGGGTGAGCTCAAGCCCATACTAGCTGGCTTGAAGCTCGAGGCAAGGTCAGCGCTGGACCGGTAACCAGCCAAGAGCAGGCAAATTAACCATTCACACTCTCAGTCTCAATCAACCTTCAATGAACCAAACATAAGCTTTTTTGATTTTGGAACATGAGAGGAAGCCGGTGTACCAAGAAAATAATATGCAAAATCTGCAACGTAGGGTTTATACCTTTTGATTGTGAGGCTGAATTGGGTCTCCTACCCAACAGTGTTGCAAATGCGGTAATAAACACCATCCTTTTTTGCATGGGCAGAGTGAAAACATATTTGTGCATCATTAGGGTTTGAAGTTTCACATCAGCATCATTGATTCACAGCTCATCTCATCCACAAATCACATACTTTTCTTGCCGGCAGTGAAACACCCACAGCCCTCTGATGCAAATGAGCAGGAGTGAGTGTGATGCCTAGAGCCTGATGAAGTATCTTTGGGAAAATCACAAGCAATATAAGCCACCACCACTCATGTTGATCTACTCTACACCAACACACACCCATTACGGCTTCTGAATGGCACAAGGAGCCGAGGCATTAAAGCAGGCTGCAGTGAATAGCCTGGAGGCTTCGGGCTTCTTTATAGTGAGTCAAGATGTGTCCATACTGTACGTTTGTGCGCCAGGGCAGGTGTGCATTTGCCGAAGTAGGAACTGTTGCTTTTCCCAAACATACTAGCCATCCCAATGGCAGCTAGAAAGAGTAAAAAAAGAACCACACATAGTTGCCAGCTCGAGAATACCATGATGCACAGGGGCTCTCGGGGGAATACTTGTAGTGTGGAAAGCAAGCAAATAAGCATGCATGCAAGAGGGTGGCAACACTCGGACTACTGATTGGAATGTCAGCTCAGAGATGAGAGGCTGATTCTGCAGATTAGCAAGGGATCATTTCAGCGCTTGAAACAGTGAGATGCATTCTGCTTTTCCTCCGAGGGATATGATGAGCGCACGGTGAAGTAGGTGGGTGTTTCAGACCAGAATATATTGGAGCTATGAAAAGAACCAGCAATATACAGTACCACAGCTGGGACAGAATCAGCACAAACTGGGTTTTCGAAAAAATATCGTCTGTCAATGTCATGCTCCACTCTTGCCTCATTTGTGAGCAAAATGGCAGTATTTAAAATTCTTCACATGAGGCAGGGCGACACACCTGAGTCGGAGGATGTCATTAACTTTTTGCAGAACCTTCACCTCCATTTTGAAAGAGCTGATTCTTCACTGTGAATTGCTCTTAATGTTCTACCCTTGTTAATGGCGGGCGTTACGTTCCAAAAAGAACCCGTGCCGAATGAAATCCGTGAAGTATTCATCTTTATATTTTAAAATTATTACCGAGACAATACAATACTGCATTGCAGGGGTCGGGAACCTATGGCTCGCGAGCCATATATGGCTCTTTTGATGATTGCATCTGGCTCGCAGATGAAAAAAATATTCTCGCTTGTTTATGAATGCATTCATCAATCGAATTTTCACTGCTTATTTCCTGTTCGGGCTGCAGTTGGCTCAAGGAGCCATTTTGATTGTGTGATACTGGCCAACGTTACCGTTGCTGTGGAAACAGGTACACACCCCCTTTTGAATCAACCCGCTCGGCCATTAGCTCAAAGGTAATCCGAAACGAATAAGATGGCGAAAAGAAAAAAAGATGACGAGGTTGGGAGACTTCAGGACGAATGGACCGAAGGATTCGCCTTTGTGGAGAGAACAGGTTCTGCGGTGTGTCTGATTTGCAATGACAAAATAACAGATGAAACGATCTAATGCAGAGCGGCAGTTTGACACGCTCCATGTTACATTCGCATCAAAATACTGTGCGAGAGATAGCAGAAAGGAAGCGTGCAAGCTACTGAGCAATGTGCAAGCTAGCCAGCAGTAACTTCGCGTATGGACCCGGCAAGCTAACTTTCATTCCAATAGTTTTGCTGGATTTTTAGCAATCGTGAGGAACGGAAAACCATTCACATTAATGGTGAGTAGTATCAGAAAATTATTTTAAAGAATACATTCAGAGGCTTATTATACTGAAATTTTGTTGAAATCGCTTTTAAAATGCAGTTGTTATATATATAAGATAAGATATCCTTTATTTGTCCCGCAATGGGGAAATTTACAGTCAGAGTTCAGAAAGGAAAACACTGGGTAGGGAGAGGGAAAAAAAACCCACGCTCGAACTATCCTCTTCTGAGGATAATTTAAGTCCAGGATAAAAAAAAAACCAAGCACATAAATAAGCATATGACAGTTACAACAAGTCACAAGACATAACATGTAATGAGAGGGCGGATGGATGGGAAGGGGGAGGGGGGGTGGCGACCGCGACGCACCTTAACTGACCAGCTGCACGGTCACCGAGCGCTCTGCAGATAATACTACGTCACGGGGGAAAAGAATCGGAGCGATGAAGACGGTGATAATAAGGATGTGTATGCGCGTGTGATTGTCCAGTTGTGTATGTGTATGCGTGTACAGGTCATAGCTGCTTCGTCGAGGTCTGCTCATGAAGACAGTCCCGGCTTATCAGTCCATGGCCGAGAAGGAGAGGGGTGATGGTGGGGGCCCTAGATTCCCTGCATACTTCCATCCAGGGGAAAGGGCCAGATAGCGTTGTTTGTTTTGGAGGGACGGCCGCCATCAATTTCAGACAGCCTTGAGTCCGTGGCCTGTATCTCTTCACTGGCATAATATATGCAGTATATATATATACTGTATATATAATATGGCTCTCACTGCAATACATTTCCAAATACTTTGCTTTTATGGCTCTCTTAGTCAAAAAGGTTCCCGACCCCTGCCATATTGAATGATACCAAAGATGAAAGATTTTTCTCAGATACAAGCGTGAAAACTAAAAAAAAAAAAACCAGAAACGTTTTATTTAGAAATGCCGTACACGTTTGGTCGACATTGTGGGTTTTGTCATGGAAAAGATTTGGCAAGCTTTACAGCGATGAGGAGCAGAGACTGGTGACATTGGTCTACAGTCCCTTAGCCAATCAGGATGCACATTATGCACTTAAAAAATAAATAAACAAACAAATAAATAAATAAATAGACGCAGCGAAGTGGGGAAAGACGAACCACGTGACAGCAAGGAATGAATGTACACAAATAGCACAGGTGAGATCTTTTTAAGCCATAAAGATGCCTACAATTTGACCTCTTGGCAGAGCTCGAAGTCGAAAAATCTGAGCTCCTCCTTCTCTATTCAGGGACCAAAGGGCCCAAAGTAGTGAGATCTGATTCCAATGTCCATGAAACATGTCGTCATGGAATACTGAGAGGGTCTCATTTGATGGATTTTTAAAAAGCATATGTGGCGTGGACAGGAAAACTCCCGCTTATCTGGTGGATTGGGCCTTATTGGTATCAATAATTTGATAAGCGACTTGAGCTAGGCTGTTATGTTCCTGTGACCTTTCCTCCTGGCTCGGCATCTTCCTGCTGTATATATCTGCACTCCAGCAAACAGATTCAGTAGGAACCAGTTCAAACCGTAGAGTCACACATAGTCACATGAGCTAGAAAGTTGCCACCATTGTAGGTGGGCAACCTTGGCAGTGTAAAGAATAGGAACCATTTTGGACAGATTAACCGGTTGACCGTCTGCGCATCTTAGAAAAAATACTCCATGGCCGTTTCTCCATTTTATGGCTTCTATTAAATAATTCAATTGACAATATGCGGTCTTCTGGGATTTGCTGTTCATATAAAGCTAAAAGGACCAGGTGAAGGGTTCACATAGAACTTCTCATATCTGAGTGAGGCTGGAGCGAAAATCACATGGCATGTCTTGGATCCAAGGATTGACTAAGTCTCCTCGAGAGCACTTTTTCCTCGAGGGAGCCTGAGGACTGTGACGCCCTATCAAGAGAACACACAGTCAGTCAAACTTGAAAAGTGGGACCATCGGATTAAGGTTTTACTGTGACAGAGTCCTCTCCACAGTGCGCAAGAGGAGGTTTATCTAATGTGCCTGTCGCATTACTGACATGCATCAAGCAAGAGACATTTCTGGCACAAATCCTCCAAAATGGAACGTGAGCAAACGAAAATGCTCTCACTTAATATTATTCTCAGGCATGTTGGCGAATAAGCTTGCACTCTGCATGATGTTTTATTTTGTTATTTTTTTGGGACCACTTGTCTGTGAGTAATCTCTTTATACTCACAGATGAGTGTCCTTGAACCGAAATCAGCCCACTGCTCCAGTGTATCATCAAAAGTGCTCTCATGCTTGGTCATTAAACGGGTTGGATGGAGAGGTTACATTGCTGGTGTTTACATGACACATGGCCGTGAAAAGGATAAACCACAATAACCCAGTAGAACGTGCTTGCTTGTCACGTTGCTGGACTATTTAGGAATACGCAGTAGAAGCCCAGAGACATTTAGCTACCAATGGCCAACCGTCATCACCACAACTCTCTTGTATCGAAATACCTCATGAATAGTTAGACATTACGGGGAAGGGAGATGATGTCACAAACACTTTTGGTGCCTGCCTTTGATGCTCCCCTTTACTCCTTTTATCAAACATGTTTTCACCCCTGTTATCTACTGCACCGGGTTGTGCTTATTTGAGCATCTGTTGATCATCAGTACCAAAATCTCCTGCAGCAAGGCATCAAAAATATCAGTATTGAATTTTTAGCACAGGTTTCCCACTTTGTTGGATGTGCTCCCTCCACACCGTGTTCCGCTGTCTGTGTCCAGACAGACAATGACATACCGTATTTTCTGCACTATAAGGCGCACCTAAAAGCATTCAATTTCCTCAAAAAGCCAACAGTGTGCCTTATAATACGATGCGCCTTATATATGGATCAATATTCAGATTTCTTGGGCGTAGTATTTTAAATATTCTGTAAAGCGCTTTGTTATAGCTGCAGCAGTTGTGAACGCGCTATATAAATAAAGCTGTATTGTATGGAATTCCTTTTAGCGTAGCTCCATCAAGTGGATGCATAACGCAAACTCGGACACTACTGTAGCCTCTATTCCAGGGGTGTCAAAGTCAAATGGACGGAGGGCCAGATAAAAATTTTTGCTGCAAGCCGAGGGCCGGACTGATCAAATGTTCATTGAAAAATGACATCGAGTTTATTGAACCAAAGTTAATTGACTGAAAACCTAACAAATACATTCCAATATGATCAGATAAATAAAGCAACATTTTCTTATGGCTCTGTCAGTAAACTTTAATTTTCAACAGGCACAAAAAACAAATTTCCTTTGTATATAAATACCCATAACATGAATGAAAGAAGCCGGTATTGTTCAAGGCCCCATCAATGGCCCGTATTTCCTCTTTTAGCAAAAGTAGGCTAAATTTACGTACAAGAAAAACAAATAACAGCAATTTTCGATCATTTACTCGAATAATTTTTTTTAAAACATAATTGGATTTAAATACAATAAAATAAAGTGCAAACATTTATTAACCAAAAACAACACTTCAAGGAGAAGTAACATACAGTGACAGCCAATATTATACTTTAATTTTTAAACTTGAAGTGAGTAAAAACTATTCATATGTGATTGCACAGTATTATTCACTTCTTTGAGGCTGAGGCTGATACTCGGTGGTGTCTCATCTTTTCTACAAGTTCATCAATATTTGGGGTCAGGCTCTGAACTGAGCAAATCCTCAAAATTGAGTGACGGTGTTCAGCAGTAAGTCGACTTCTGTGTGATGTTTTGTTCAGCTTCATCAAAGAAAGCAGTTGTTCACACAGGTATGTGCTGCCAAACTTTCGACAACGTTTGATCAGCCTGGGCCACTGTGTCGGGGAGTAAACGGGCAAACTGCGCAGCGCCCACTGCCGTATCTTTTTCATGCATAGGATGTAAAGCCAAAAACTCCTGTCATGCTTAGGCTGGAGTCCACTCCGCAGATGAAAATTGACAACTGAGCAACGTCAGAAACTTCAGCGTTCTCATCCACAGCCAAGGAATATGCGATGACATCTTTTTCATTTTTCATAAGCTGCTCTTTTAGATAAATGGACAACTGCTCTACTCGCTCGACAATTGCGTTTCTGCTCATGCTCACATTTAAAAAGAGTTGCTTTTTTTCAGGGCAAACTTCGTCACAAACTTTAAGTATACAGTTTTGAATGAAATCCCCCTCACCCCTCCATGTCCATATTCTTGTTTTTGTTTGCGTGTTTCGTTTCATTATGTCGTCTCAGATTACACTCTTTCAATAACGCCACACTTTCTCCGCACAAAAGACACACAGGTTTTCCAGCTACGTCCATGAACATGTACTCTGACTCCCACCTTGTTTGAAACCCCTGGTTCTCAGTGTCCACCTTCCGTTTTGCAATTTTTGATGGGCATCTGCAAGCTAACGTCACTGCTAAGCGAACGACTGCTGCACTAATAAATATTGAAATAAAGCAGCCGACTGCTTGGCGCGTCGCCGTTGCATTGTGGGAAATGTAGTATTGGTGCGTGTAAAAGATCTGCGGGCTCCCGGCTTGCTGCGGTCCGCAGGCCGGTTCTAATAATAAATGAATATCATCCCAGGGGCCACTGAAAACATTCTCGTGGGCCGGATCTGGCCCGCGGGCCGGCACTTTGACATAGGTGCTCTATTCTATGCGCCTTATAATGTGGTGCGCCCTATACATGAAAACATTGAAGGTGTGCCTTGTAAGCCGAAGAGCCTTATAGTGCGGAAAACACGGTACTTAACAATTACAACTAAAACTGAATTAATGTCATGTAAATTGATTTGATTTTTGTGCATTTCAGGGAAAATAATATGGCCTTGATTAAAAATATTTGCCTGTAAAAGAATGGCATAAAAGTCCAACGACTCCAAGATACCAACAATCATTCCTGCCAACAGGCCAGAACAATGTTACTCAGCCTCACACGCACACGCACACCATATGCATCGAGCATCATGTTCATATGTGGCAAAGGGATATTTTGACCAGAGACAAGACGCAGCAACTTGATGCAAAAGCAAAGTTAAACACCCACTCATTGCAGTGGACAGCAAGCCAACCTTTCACTTGCTGGAGGTCACCATTAACAGCTCACGGATTGCTGGAGGCCCGGCTCCCACTGCAGGTACCAAAGCACACAATTCAAGTGGGTGAACTAATGAACCCAACAAGTTTCGAAGGAGTATTATATAAGGCTGGACTTTAATTGCAAGACTGAACTGCAACCACATAAAACGCAAATTTTGGAAATACCACATCTGGATGTGCTTTGCCATTAATAATAATAATAATAATAGATTTTATTTATAAGCACCTTTCAAGACACCCAAGGACACTTTACAATAACAAAAAACAATACGGGTTGAGCAGCGGCAGCCAAAACAGGTTCTCATCGGTAACAAAAGCTAACCAAATAACTGAAACAACAAGTGAAAAACATTTTGGTGAATAACAAAATAAAAACATTTAAATTAACGCAAACTAACAGAAACTACATCTGACATTTATATAAAGAACTAAAGTGAAAATGTCCTTCGTTTTAGTCTTTGTCAAACAATATCATAAATAAGCTTTTGTAGTTAATTCTGAATGTATTTATTTTGGTGTTGGTGGAGAATGAAGGTCAAACAGTTTGAGAACTGTAGTTTACGTTATGACATACCGGTAATCCTGATTGACTTTTTTTCTTATCTGGCACTTGACAAATACTTCATTTATTTAAAAAAAAAAACGGATTACTATAAAAAATAAAAAATAAAACATTCAATCAATAAAAACAATCTCTCTCTCACAAATTAAAAACTCACTGAATTTGAAAAAGTCATGTCAAAATGAAATAAAAAGGAACTATAATGAAAAATCCCAAACTATTATGACCCTACTTTGACACGACCACTCATGTCAAAAGCCAAAGATTGCTTTGTTTCGACCCCCCCCCCCTGCAGAAATGTATTTGTGCCATATACAACTTGGTGAATTCACTCCTAAATATTTTTGGGTTAAAGGGAAATCACTTAAAAAGGAAACAAGCAGACAAGAAGAGAGTCACTTTGCTTCCATTCAATTCTCGTTTGTGTTTTTCACTAAACGGTCGGAAGGCGGGTTTGAGCCCGGTACATCTTCTGCACTGCTGGTAGACATGTAGTAAAATCAATGTGATTGTTCACCCCAGCCGTTATTAATGAATACCGCCATCTCGCATAATAGACAGCATAAACCGAACGACTCTACAAAGCAAAGCAAGTCGCAGCTATGCGTTATTTATGATGAGGGACTGGCGCACATAAAGAAGCTGAAGCGTAGCCGAGTTCAGCGCAGTGTGAGTGGGCGACAGGGTAGATACGGGAGGGAGGGAGAACCCGGTAAAATCAGGCGAAATCAGATTTCCTCAAGGTTTATAAGTCATAACTGGTTCACTACGTCAGGAATGCGTAAAGCCAGTTGGGTCGAGTCCCACATTGGTTAGTTGGTTCTGGCCAGCTATGTCAAAGTAGTTAGGCTCGCCCAATGCCACCATAGGGGATCTCCATTTAAGTTACACATGGGCAAAACAATGCATGCACAAAAAAAGTCTAAAGTGTCGACAGAGAGAGCTGCGACAACAGATCGTCCACCAGCTATAGTCACACAGCCCCAGACTGACTATGGTTCCGTGAGCTACTTGGATGCAGTTATTTGGAACCTAATATGGAGGCCAGGGCTATACAAAAATAAAACAACTTGATCTTATTGGACATACTAGTGTTTCTTTTTTTTTTTCCCCTGAAAGACTTCTCACCCTTTAAATGTTAGAAAACAAAAGCAGGGGCAGGAAGCTCATTAGGCTCTTAAGCCTCTCGTCAGTGTCAAAGACTTTTGAGAGCGTTAATCCCACTCCCGATAAAGCTCAGCATTCCTGCTGACTGAAGCACCTCACAGACGGAAGTGGCCTGTCGGGAGTGATGGTGACGCTATGGAGAGACTTCACATAAGAGCCACTCAATGGAAGCAAAAGGCGACATTTCCTTTGCATAGTTCAAGGCTGACGGCCCCTTATTACAATAGATTGCTTTCAATTGATTTGTCTTTAGCGGAGGCAAGGAACAGAAGGAACAATGATTTTCTACATTACAGTAAACATGTGAAAGGTCTATGCACATGCTTGCAGAAAAGCTTGAGCTTTTCACCTGAGCAAATATTTGGCTGTCACTTTCCCTTTGAGAAGCAGCTCATGTGTACTGAAGTAAACAGGATCAGCTTCACTTGGCATTGTCCCATCTGATGGGCAGGTTTGTCCAAAATGCTACAGAAAAAAAAACCCCCATACATACTGTAGTACGAAGCAAAATGTAACAAAGGCAAAATGGACAAATACAGGGAACAGATTTAGAAATGTATGTGTCCTCATTGTTCATTTTTTGGAGGAATTAAAATGCAGCCCTGCAATTGGCTGGCAACCGGTTCAGGGTGTCCCCCGCCGACTGCCCGAAGATGGCTGGGATGGGCTCCATCACCCCCCGCGACCCTTGTGAGGATAAAGCGGATCAGAAAATGGATGGATGAATGGATGGATTAAAATGCACTATTGGACAAATGGAATAGCGCTACCTGGTGGGAAGACTGGTAAGTCATTTCAGAAAACCCTTACCACCTTTGCGAAAATAAATGCCGTTTGTCAAAAGTGGAGCGAGATATAATTTTCACCCATCTCACGCTCTCACTGCTCTTATGTTTGTACTGTACTGCTCTAAAAGAATAAAATATGAACGGATGCACACACAACTCTGACGTCTGTTCGACCCCCCACACACACACACGCACGCACGCACACATCATAAAAACAATACATGAAAATCTACATATCCAATATTACAAATTACTATTTCGTACACACCAAGTACTACCTCGGGTGCACGAATTATTACTTCGTGCGCATGAATTAGTTTCAGCGTGCACACAAAATAGTTACAGGGTGAAGTAGTGCTGATCCCTTATTGGACAAGAGGGTAAAGAAATCGAGCGCACCTTCACTCACTCGCTTCTCATTGATCTAATCAGTACCTGAAAACCCCCCACAAATTAATGCATATGACATTTTTATTTTATACCAATATTAAGTAGTGGTATTATGACAAAACGTTTTCATTTCGTATACATCCACGGTAATCATGATACCTCCCAGAGCATTGTAGTTGCTGAATGAGCAAGCTGGCTCTCAACAGCCAATTCAAATGTCTCTCAGGGATAACGATTCCTTGCAATGGCAAGCTTTTCATGATGCCCTTGGAACTCATCCCGAGCCTAAAATAAAATTTGACTGGGGCTCCGTAACCACCAACTAGCACAATACTAATTTTGTTCCACACGTTCTCTCTAAAGCCTGAGCCACATGTTGCAATTTCTTGATACCTACAAGATGAAAGCAAGCCACGTTACATGGAATGAAAAGTGTGGATCATCAATTCACTGCATGTTGGCACTACGGGGTAGAGCTTGCCCTGAATGCAATGAAACAGCAAAATCAAGCGCTGAACACAACGTTATCAGTCGGCATCAATGTCCGTTGCTTTCATTATTATTTTTCCCTCACATTGTCAGGGCTCTGATGAGATGAAATTGAGCGCCCATGATGTTCATGCGCATACAGTAAAACAGAAATAAAAGGCGGAATAGGAAATTGTGGTCACATTGGTGGCTGCGAAAAAGGGGCCATTTTGGGATGCCAGTGTTACTTAGAGAGTGGTGAGCGGTCAGCAAGGTATTTTCTGCTGACTGAGACACAATCTGAAATGACTGAGACACAATCTGAAACACTGATTGATTCTAATATGGGGTCCATGAAATTGTATTCAGTTATTCACGGCAGTTTATTTCTCTTAATTTGGGAGGTTTTCTCTAGGCCGCACTTCTTCCGATACACAAATGTGAATGTTAGATTTTTTTTTTGTGCAATCAGATTTCACATGCCACATCATCTAATCTGCTCAGAGCCTCCAGCAAAGCATGGTGATGTAATTTAAACAATATTAGCAATGGGACCGTTTCTTCAACCAATCAGATTTCAGATTTGCCTCAGAGGGCCCATAATAGCATCAGCATGTTTCCATACTCTTGTCAGTTGGTCAGAGCAAGCCAAATTTGACCAACAAAAGCCATCTATTGTGTTCTGCACAGATGAACAAATGAAATAATCAGGATCTCTGGTAGGTATGATGTACAGTCGACCACCGTTATTCACAGCGTATAGAGACTGGGCCAGCCCATAATTAGCAAAAATTTGCATAAAACTGACACCAATTGAAATGTATCGGGGGATTGTATTTATTTATTTATTTTTGGACCTTTTTTTTTTTACCATTCAGTGTGTTTTCCACAAAATAACCGAATAAATTATTTTTAAAAAATAAATTCAAAGAGGTTTTATCATTCTCATTATTTTTAGATAAATTAATCGATTGATTTTGAGCTGCTTTGGATGATGCCAATTATGGCACTGTTGCGGGCTAGCACACTGGATTTGTGTGTAGCGTAACTGATGGTTTCTTTCACTGCAACGTGATAGTGGTAGTACTGAGAGACAGATGAAGTCAGGTAAATCTCCACTGAAGCCCCACCAAATGCCAACCCGCTACTGACATTTTACAGTTTTAGCTTTAGCAAGCTAAAATAACTATAGCGCACCTAAGTGCAAATACATTGATATTCTATTAAAGGACTATACACTGGTGTGTGTGGACTCTGACGCCCTTGCATGGTGTTGTCCTATCACTTGGCTTGCTGTCACTTATAAATGCAGTGATAAGGAGAAGCAAAATCTTTGACACCGCTTGTATCCACTGCAGCTTGTCTTTGGTTGCATAACGGCGACATCTTTTCTTCTTGACCCCGGTCTCAAGACGAGAGGGACCACCCCCATTTTTCAACCACAAGGGCCAATTATCTGTACAATTATAAATGTTTCTTTCGAAGAGGGCCAAAATTGTTGAACACGTTTAACCGGTGTTAGCTGGCAGCGGGGTCTATCATCACTCTCCCCTCCACTGTGAAAAATGTGCAGCATCCAATGAAATGTATGAAGCATTCTGCAAATCTAAGTTTGTAGAATTTGGGTATCATTCTCAGGGTAAATCCATATTTTTCTTGCAGCACTTCTGCAGGAGCACATTGAAACCTGCAGGTGCGCCAAATTAAGTGATCGGCGAATCTAGACGCAGTTTGACATGATCCACCAACAGAGGGTCAGGTCACAAGAGAGGCTCGGAGCATGATGAGAACGAGAAAAAAAAACCAGACAAGTGGCGATTCAATTGATTTACTCGTCTCAGTGTCCTTCGACTCCTTTGAGTCACCGATTTCCTGCCAGAGGATACTCTGAATGCAGCGGTATGCTGCCGAGATCTATAGTGACTCAACTTTCCCAACACCGGGGTGCCTTGAGATGTTATTTACAGTTATAAGGCTGTAAACATGGTAGCAATGTACCATTTGCTGTTTGAGTGGAAATGACTGCGGGATGACGTTGAAGATTATGGTGTTTTTATACCACATTATAAACTAGCCATGCATCCATCCATTCCATGAACTGCTTATCCTGAATCGGATCACAGTGTGCTGGAGCCTTTCTCAGCTGACTTTGGGCACTAGGCGGGGTACACCCTGAACTGGTTGCCAGCCAATCGTTGGGCACACATAAACAATTATTCACAGTCACATTCACACTTTTGGGCGATTTCGGCTCTTCAGTTAACTGACAATGCATGTTTTTGGAATCTGGGAGGAAACCTGAGTACCCAGAGAAAACCTACGTAGAACTTTCAAACTCCACACAGGATGTCCAGAGCCCGAATTTGAACTTCCAACCTCAGATGTGAGTCACCATGCCCTCCCAGATTGAACTATCATGTTCCAAATAGTAGTGCGGAACTGTGAAGCCAAAACTCAGAGTTGAAGACAATTTGAAATGCAAAAATTCACCTAATCACACAGAACTTCAGTTGAGTGAGCATCAATGGTGTTCTTGAGTATTTGTTGGAGTTTCTGTGTATTATTTTTCTCTTTGTGTGACATCAACAAAGTATCTCAAATAGCAATGAGGACAAATACACATATGAATGACGAACAAGATATCCATCCATCCATTTTCCGATCCGCTTTATCCTCACAAGGGTCGCGGGGGGTGCTGGAGCCTATCCCAGCTGTGTTCGGGCAGTAGACGGGGGACACACTGAACTGGTTGCTACCCAATCGCAGGGCACACAGAGACAAACAACCATCTGCGCTCACGCTCACACCTAGGGACAATTTAGCGTGTTCAATCAGCCCCCCATGCATGTTTTTGAAATGTGGGAGGAAACCGAAGTACCCGGAGAAAACCCCCGCAGGCCCGGGGAGAACATGCAAACTGCACACACAAGAAGGCCAAAGCTGGAATTGAACCCGGTATCTCTGCACTGTGAGGTCGACGCGCTAACCACTGAACAACCGGGCCGCCACGAATAACATATAGAACTGGAAAGGAGACGGTACCCTTTCTTCGGAGGTCCCTGTCCTAAATTCAGAGAAGGCAGTGCCGAAGTGATTTGATCTTTTGTGCAAATTGTCCATGTGGTCAGTTGTTTCGCACATGTTATATGGGCTGCTTCATACAATACAGCTAACTCAACAAGAATTCTACAGTAGCAATAAAAGATAAAGACTGGGACAGGGTCATGGAACTGAGTGGACTTGGTTTTGGAGGCTTCACTATAGTGGTTTCAACTACAAAACATGAACCGTATTTTCCGCACTATACGACGCACTTAAAAGAATTACATTTTTTCAAAAGCTGACAGTACGCCTTATAATCCGATGTGCCTTATATACTGTATATGGATCAATATTCTGATTTCTTGGACATAGTATTTTCAATGTTCTGTAAAGCGCTTTGTAGCTGCAGCGGTTGTGAGAACGCTATCTGAATAGAGCTGTATTGTATTGTATTGTATTCCCTTTAGCGCCGCTCCATCTATTGGATGCACCTTATAATGCCGTGCGCCCAATACATGAAAACAGTTTCAAAATAGGCCATTCATTGAAGGTACGCCTTATACTCCAAAGCACCATATAGTGCGGAAAATACGGTAATTCATTGAGCCCATGAAACCAAAAGTCCAGCATCTTGATTAATGGCATAATTTCTGCTCATTTATTCAACTTAAATGAATTAAGATGCCACTATGTTGTATTTTTTAAAACTCCAGTACTTTCTTCCAATCATTTTCAATACTCCTCATCCACGTCAGTGCGAGTGACCTTAAGCCTATTACACACCAAGGACAGGTCGTCAGCCAATCACAAGGTTTATGTAATCCCGCATTTTGCCTTTCTCGTCGTACTATCTGTCACCCATTCCTGAGGTATGGAGATTGTCCTTGTCATGGCTGAGGAGTTCACCTGGCTATGGTGAATATTTGTTTGACAGCAACGAAACCCTGGATAAAAAATGAGGCAGGTGGTGGCGATTTATCAATCCCTGATTGGCGCATGGTAACGCTCTGGCACAGAGAGGTGAGGTCAATCGCAAAATCCTGTATGATGAAAATAGATGCCATTTTCTTCCGCTGCATCACAACAACAGAAGCGTAACAGAGGATCACTACCATCACCCTCTTTTTCCTATAATCTCAGAGAAATGGTTGCTCTTCAGGCTGCTGCCTTTGCAATGTGTATCTCCATTGCCATGGGATAGGTCGACCAAATACTAATAAAATGAAGAATTAATACCCCAAAAATGACAAGTACCTTACAACTCTAGTTTAGCTTGATGCTTTCAGCTATGTCTGACTTTGCAAATCTGCCCATGAGTGACATCTGGGAAATACAGTAGAGGATCAAGTCATCAAAAAGCACATCAAAATGTCTATTAGCGATTTATTAATTAAGAAAAGATCATCCTTGGCTTAACATTATCCTTCACTAATTCAACATGACTCCATCTGCTCGACAAAGAGCAGAATGGGCCAGTGAACAATTCACGGCCAAATAAGGGAAGAGGCATATGCACAAAACAAGAAAGGAGCAGACAAATTTCCTTAAAGCACAAAAATATTATGATAAGTAGGTGCCAGCAAACCAGGAAAAAATACAGGGAGAACCAAAGACACTGAAATTTAAAAAAAAATCCTAAATTGTAAAATTACTAAATACTACAACTTTTGCTTTATAGAATTAAAATCAATCAGGAAGTTGAGGCAATTTCATCCAAAAATAGATAAGTCTCAGCTCCTTCATTTAAACCAGCGTTGTCCAAGGGGCCAAACACACAAACACAAAAGAGGTAAGGGTCATTCTTTTCACATTTTTAATTTATTTGTTTATTAGTGTAGATAAAAAGCTGTAAAAACCTAAATATGTTTTAAATGTACTGTAGAGTTAAAATAATAATTATTATAATAATAATAACTGCTGGGTAATAAAGTCAAAAGTCAAGTATTTTACAGGATTTCGGAGGTGGTAATGATCCTGTCTCCCACTGGAATAAAGGTACCCGTTGTGAAAGCTAATGAAGTGTCACATTTTTCCTCATATTAAGGTACTTTATTTGGCTACAAAAAAGGTCATTTGTCCATGGTTGGCAATTCATTCAATAAATCAAACTCAACAACTGATGCTATTGCTTAAAAATGTCAGCAAGCAACATTATGGATTACGGTGGATAATACTGACACTGAACAGCGCCTCTGGTGTGTGCCCTTGTACCACGATAACTTTATAATGAAAGCGGTGACTCCCAACAGAGCGGATCGGTTCAACCTTGAGCTGATTGCCTTTACAACATCTTCCATGACATTTTGGAAATGCTTTTGGAAAGGGCACTGAAATTTGTATAACAGCATGGAGTTGATTGGAACAATTTCACCTTTGGAGAGACACACACAGACATGTGCAATGTACTTGAGCTGTTAAAAACACAACTTTTTTTTTAACGCAGTCAACTTAACTCTCAATTAAATTTTATATTTCGATCACCCAAAAACTATACATAAGATCAAGTATAACAGAAAATAAGAATAATGATTAATATAAATAAATACAAATAAATTAAGAAATCAATGCAGGAAAATGTTTGCGGTCTCTACTGACTACTATGATGATGGCAAAATACTGACTTTGTAATGTCGCAATCACAGCATGCATAACTTGAGCTAAAGTTTGAATGTAAGCAAACAATTGCACTTTTCTAACAGCCATTAAATTCCTCCTTTGGCATGTAACTGCAGGAAATGTCGTAGCAAAAACATTATAAATGGCAGAGATGGGGGACTCAAGTCTCTATGTAGGACTTGCGACTTGCTTGCCAAAAATTTGGGAATGACTTGACTTGGGCTCAACTTGACCAACATATAGTTTGAAATCTGCATTTTAATTGCATAGAAAGCGAGAAAGAAAGAAAAAAACGTTTTTTGTTTCATTCATGGCAAACGGGCAACCCAGCCAGCGTCACTTGTTCATGTGAAGTGGTGACCGAAACGACAGCAGCATTGATAGGAGCAACTCCAAGGATCATTATCGGTTTTGTATTTGCTTGAGAATGCCAATGAAGCGATTTCCAACGTGCACAAAGCGAATGAATGCCTTTCGTTCACCTATTTACACAGGCTACTTAGATTTGAGCAGTGGCGGACCCTCAGGGCCAGCAAGGCCTTCTCTGCTGGCCTAAACATTCATACAATAATATAAATTTGATTCATGTTATTTTATTTTCATGAATATGTAAACAAAATGATTCTCTGTATTCTTTACGTCATATTATTTCCACTTAGTCGAGTGGCTTGCAATGTTATTTTAAATAACATTGAAAGCCACTCGATAAATAACTTATTTATTATGGTAGAGTTTTTAACCAATCATATTTCAGCTAGCTTGTGTTGCCAGGTAAATTAAATTTGCTAGGGGCCTTCAGATTAAACAGAGCAGGCCCCAGTACGCTGTAAATGAACGGGCACAGTCAGGTTGCAATAGCCATTCAGATCACGAGTCTGCGCACCGGGGCCAGCTAGAATGCCTTACGTCGAGACTGGACGTGGGCGTTCGGTGATTGGATTAGCGCCTGCTAGAGGGAGCTATAACTGCATTTTAACCCAAAACGGCCAAAGAAGAAGACATTGGTCTGGTTGCAGAACCACTTTCCACACAATTTTCAAGACGGACCTTCAACTGGATTTACCAATTTAAGTTGTTTTACCAGGGCAGCAAGGAAACATCAGAGCACGGCTGGGCACTTACAAGCTACGGTGTGTTTAAAAACGTTTGGGGACACTCGCGTAGATCTGCAGTTCAGTGAACAGGCACTACATTGGTGAGTAAATGAATTTTATTTTACATTTCTTCTTGTCATTTTATTTTGTTAGTATTAAATTAATGGTAACGAAGTAAAATGACAAAAGATACAAAAATGTATCAAATAAATCTGCTCACTTGCAATTTATAACGGTGCATTGTAGTCACCTTCATGCACTAAAGTTCGTTCAATCTCAGCTGCTCAACATCGTCAGTTATTTGCTGTTGTGTAGCCGATTCTCAAAATGCAAATGATCTGTTTACTTTATTTTCAAAGAATAGTTTGTTTTGTTATTGTTTGGTTGGTGTCTTATATGAAACTGCGACATTGCGCAATTTATTGGACAGGCTTGTTTAAGATCACACAGCGTAATTTGGGTGGCATTTTATTTAGTATTTTTAAATCATCTTTTTATTGTTGACAATATCTATAAATTTAGTTTCCTGCTCTTAATTGTGAATGCATACTTGATGGTTTTAAATGCTCCTGAAATTAAGTGCTGCTTGACGAGCCTATACTGTATTGTGTTAATGTATGTGTCGTCACTGAAGGCCTAAGTTTGAAATGCACGGCCCGCCACTGGATTTGAGTAACAGATTGGCACCACAACCAACGTATGTAGGACTGGATATGGATTCAGATTTCCAAAATCGAGTTGATTCGATTAACAAGGGCCCCCTTCGATTGGATTTGCAATTCATGATTCACTATGACTGATTTTCGATTGAGTTAAGGATTACACGCAGTGCCATTTTCACTTTCATATGGAAGACAATCTCAGAAGAAGCAATGCTGCAAATAGAAGAAACGTCTAGCTCTAACTTAGTGCGTTCGTAAAAATATGAATATTGACTTGAATAATTTAACCCAGTGCAGTTAAATGAATCAAGTATGTTTTATTGAACAAGACATGATCAAAACAAGGAATAATTTATATCAATTCAAACTGCAGGTCAGTGGTTAAAAACACACTGAGGAGTCATGACATTCATATTCCTGACTGCCTCACACACTTTCACTTGATTGCTGTCTTTCCATTTTCGAAAACCCATTGACATTTAAAATACGACGTAGAAGAAATCAGAATATCGATCCATATATAAGGCGCATTGGATTATAAAGTGCAGTGTCGGCTTTTGAGAAAATAGAATGCTTTTAGGTGCGCCGGAAAATACGGTAAATACGTTTTCCTTTTCGAACATGTCCAATTTAATTACATTTCTAATTGTATTTTTGTGATTTTTAAATCTGTCATTTTCACACACCGTTCAAAATAAAGAATTAATTCATTGATTCATTCAGAGGGGAAAGCTGGGTTAAGGCCAAGAGGAAGCCGCTATATTCCTGCGGACTCAGCACAAAGCCGAACTCCCCTTCTCAGCCTCTTTGTAGTGAGTGATCAAAGAGAAGAGCGTACTCAGAGGATTCACCGAGTCAGGGAGCTTCTCAGCGTGGACATCCTATTACGTTTACCCGTGGGTTGCACTGAGCTACACCGTCTGACACCCGGCACGTTTGACATTTCCAAAGCAGGAACACAGCACAGTGCTTCTAAATTTTAAATCAGATCCATTTTGAATTAGCGTACACTGATCTGCTGGGGCGTGACTTAAAAGTTGAGTCATTCTACATTTTCGATGTTTCTCTGTTCTGTCTGTCCTCATCACTCTGTCTCAATTTCTGGTGGTGATTGTTTGCAAAGCATCGATCTTCCAAACCCTCCTCCTTCCACACAGCCCCAAGGTAGGGAAACCATCGCATGATTTATTACTTTACCGCTTTGCTGCTGTTCAATAGTGCACAATCTAGTGATAACATTCACATTCGCGTCCACTGTCACCTTCCACTTTCCATTTGGGGAAAGGAATGAATACTTCTCTTCACAGCTGAAGGAACACTGCCGGAGGCAAACTGTACGAAATGCGCCGTCACCTTAAGAACCTTCCATTGGAAGGTGGGCATGAAACATTTGCACGTTTGTAGACAGAACATCAAGATCTTGAAACTGTCTAATTAGAGCTTTTCCGACCGGCAAATTGTGCAGACACACGACGAAGATGTTTGGTAATCTGTCAGGAAACAAGTCCTTTTGTGCAGTTACCCTACTTTGGTGGCCACATACCCCCATGTTGATACAGAATACGTTTAAAAACATGAGTCCCTCGCAGGGATCATGACCCTGGTAATGTAAACAATTCTGTGTTTTTGATATTCCATTCTAATTTCGCTGCTTCATCATGGTCGCTGACCTAAGGCTAATTGGAAATTTAAACATTTCTGGCAAATGTACAACCAAAAGCTGATTTCGTCAGAGCGTTTACTCCCCGCTAGATTACATGGGTCAACATGAAATGGCAATTTTGATGTGAAGGATTAGATTTGGCAACAAAGATGACAGGGTACATTTATTTTAAGAGTTTCCTCAATGAGTCATATGCGGTGGCTTGAAAGAATTTTTTTGAGACAAATGAGCTCTGCTTAATTGGGTGGCCAAAAATGGGAGTGTGTACGTAAAAAAAATAAAATAAAAAATAAGTATGTCATGTACACTCAGTCACCAACCTCATTCTGTGCTTCCTGTTCCTGTCTTTGCAGCAGGGAAGTGAGCACGGAGGTACTCTCTGGAGCGACAGTCAGCCTGTGGAACAAGAAGGATGCAGGAATGTTACGAGAGAAAGGAAGACCTCACTCATATAATCAGAGGTGTGCAGGAATGCCCTGACACACACACACACACACACACACACACACACACACTGAATGTTTGAAATGGAAATGAGGTGACCTTGACATTGCGCAGAACAAACAAAGCGCTGGTCTTTGCTTCCAAAGGTGACAACCATCGATCATTGTGGACTTCAAGACTGCTCAGCATTTCTATCGAAACACAGAGAGGTCCTACTTGAGGACCAAACAAAACTGTGACCTGCTTGGGACGGCCGAAATGATAAAAATCCATTGCCGTCAAATTCTCCCAGACCAACCTCATCCAAACGTGCCTTCATGGACCTTGCTTTATGCACTGTGGCACAGTGATGCAGCAATTGAAAATGGCCTTCACCAAACTCTTCCCACAAAGATTTACGAGGTAGTGGACTTTCAGATTTATGGGTATTATTTAGGGGCGGCCCGGTGGTCCAGGGGTTAGCGCATCAAACCTGACAGTGCAGAGGTCGTGGTTTGGATCCCGGCTCCGGCCTTCCTGTGTGGAGTTTGCGGGTTTTCTTTGGGTTCTCCGGTTTCCTCCCACAATCCAAAAAACATGCATGGCAGACTGATTGAACACTCGAAATTGTCCCGAGGTATGAGAGTGAGCGCGGATGGTTGTTTGTCTGTGTGTGCCCTGCGATTGGTTGGCAACCGGTTGAGGGTGTCCCCCGCCTTCTGCCCGCAGCTGGGATAAGGCTCCAGCACCCCCCGCGACCCTTGTGAAGACAAAGCGGATCGGAAAATGGATGGATGGCTATTATTCCTCTTGAGAAGTAGCTACTGTATTGCACTCCACTTTAAGGCCCTGGCGGTTACAAGGCACTTGCCCCCACACACGTTCACTTGATTGCTGTGAAAGGCACTTGCACCCACCTGTTTTTGACAGCAATAAACAGGTGGGTGGATGGATAGCTGTTTTTTTACTCCACCTGTTGTTTTTGTTAAATTGCAAAATAAATAAAGTCGAGTTGAGTTTCACCTAAATGATTTCAGGCATTTTTTTTCAAGCCAAAAGTAAACATAGTCGTGTTCTGGTGGCACGCCGGGATGAAAGTCTTGTTTGCAAAATCTTCACAAATGCCATTCAGCTTTCAGGAAGGTGTACTTTCACAGCTCAGACAACAAACAGAGACCATGGGCCGTGTGGTATATATATTTTTATGTTTTTCGCATAGGCCCTGCAAGAGCCAGCCCACGTCCTGACATCTCTTCTGAGGGTTTAAAAAAAGGGTTTTGCATTTTTCGTAGCTCTGATGGCTTATTCCCTGTAACATTTGGGCGAGCAGCAGATGTACAAAATGACATTTAAAACCCTGTCATGACCTTGAAAAATAACTTTTTTTTACGAGGAGAAAAAGAGTTGAAACGGGAAACAGAGACCAACAATTTTATATTTGCGATGAGAACAAGATGGAAGAACAAGCTCATCCAGAGGAAATACGACAGAGGCATGGCAGACTCATCATCATGATGGGCAGAGAACAGAGAGCAAATTGATTGGGTGCTCAGACGCTGCCTCTTTTGCAGAGCAGCTTAACACCATCAACATCACGTTCAATGGGAGGAAGACTACAGTGGACAAGGTACCGCCACCTCCATCTCACCTCCAAGCTCTCATCTCACTGGAACGGAATGTGAATAAAACAGAGGCTGGGGGGGCTGTGCAGTGGGGGATGACAACCGTGACACGCCACATCCTCTCTCTGAGACTTTTCTGCTCGAGGTACAGGTGATGGAACCGGTCGGTGTTTTTATGTACCCGGGGAAGGAGATCGACCGTCTCCCGTCTGTCACGCAGCATGTGGCTGGACTTTACAAAAAGGCCCAGCAGCGCATTTTTCTTCTATGGAGGTTGAGGAATTTTAAAATCAGATGGGACATTTTAACTGGCTTGCACTGCTCTCTGATTATGTCGGTTTTCACATACCAACATCAAATCCTGGTGTAACTTCCTTAACAGCAAAAAGCAAAAATAAACTCGCCATCAAAAATCTCTCCTCTCCAACTCCTCTCTCTGCCCTGCACATTCGCGCAGTACATAAGAAAGAAGTCTGAATCACCAAGGACTTTTCACACCCCCTTCATCGTTGTTTTGAGTTACTCCCCTCAGGCGGCCATGACCGCATTCACCTGGTCAAAAAGTGAACTTGACAAGAACTCGTCTATTCCTACAGCAGTTTGCCTTTTAAATAACAACAGGACGCAATCACGTGCATTCCAACTTTTCAGCTTTGCGTGGTCAATTTGTGTTGCCTTACACCAAAGACATTTTCTGACACTGCGTAAGCAAAAATCATGTTTTTCAAATTTAGGCCAAGGGCAACTTTGCCAAAAACGCCTAAAAAAGGTTCACCCAAAGTAAATTTGTAGCTGTTCTTGAACCATTTGGAGTAAAAATAGGTGAATCTTATGTTTGTCTAATATCTTTTCAAATCTCCAGAAACTCAGCTTTTAAAAGATGTATGACATGTTCACACATGTACTCAGCTGACGACGTGCATCAGCGATTTGTTTTGACAGATGACGTAGGGCCCTTCGGTGGGCCGTCCTAACTTTACAGGGTTAACTCAAGTGATGGAATTGGAATTATTCACGTAAGATGTAAACAAAGCCATGACTGAGTTCCAGAAAACAAATATTGCTCCAATCATTTTGCGAACGCCCGGTAGGCACATAAAGGCCTTGTTTTGTTTGATTTAGACAACTTGTCCCGTGTGTGACATTTGGATGATTAACACTGCATTGAGAACTTGGGACAGGACTCCCCCCAAAATATGCTCCTACAAAGGCCAGCACCAAGTGTCGCCGTTCTTTCCTTAAAAACATATTACAGCGGCCAGTCCCACTAAACGTGGTCAATGATTGGATATGGTGAGACAATTTTAGTTGATAAACCTTTTTTGTCTTCCACACAGGCTTGGAGTGCATTATTTGACCACCATGAATAAAAGTTCAAAGGGTAAATAAATTTAAAAAAGGAAAAATCAATACTATGGGACAATTGCATCAGGAGTACTTCCTCTGCCATTCTGATTGTGTGCAGCCAGATGGAGGTGTAACAGCACACTATCAAATTTCACGTGAACGGTTATGTTGGAGAGGTAGACCATCCATCACACCATGTTCCAGACTACATCCACTTGCCAATTAATGGGGAGTTGGAGACGGGAACCAGGCTACGCAGTAGACTGATCGCCGGTCAATCTCACAACTCATACGTAAAGACAGACACTATTTCTCACTCACAATTTCAGAAGCGAAGAATCCATAGAGAATCAACACAAAACGTTCAAACTGTGCACAATCCGATCTGCAGGCAAAACTGTGAGACAGCCGCGCTCAAAATACATCTCCAGCCTCCCGATTCTTGTTGAGAAGCATGAGCTTATTCCATGAATGAAGTCCGGTTTCAATTAGCAAGTGAAGTGTTCCGGAAGCATTGACAGAATTTCGGTAGGGCACTGCAATATGACCAACATTTCAACTCTTCGTATTTTTTCCAGATATATCAGTAACAGTAAGGTAACAATATTACTATGGCTTCAGTAAAAATATAAATCCAAAAGTATGTAGAAAGTGTGGTTTTGTATTACAACTTACTGACAGCCATGGACATTGACAAAGTCAACAATAAATGAAAATTTCATTCACATTGTATTGTAACTGTGTTTTACTGACACCAATCTTACACCTCTTTGTTGTGTTAGCGCGTGTGCGCATCAACGTGAGTGTTGTGCTGTATCATCTTGCATGACCCGAGTGAGGATAAGCGGTTCAGAAAATGGATGGTTGTGTTGTGTGGCTTGTGTGGACTCCCAGCGATATGAACTATGCCAGCCTAGATAGCGTTTTGAGGCTCCTCATACAATACGTTGAGTCGTTGGTCTTTTTTTTTTTTTTTTTAAATAGAGCTTGGGCGGCCTCACAGTGCAGAGGTGCAATGTTCGATTGCGGCTCCGGCCTTCCTGTGTGGAGTTTGCATGTTCTACCCGGGCCTGCGTGGGTTTTCTCCGGGTACTCCGATTTCCTCCACATTCCAAAAACATGCATGGCAGGCTGATTGAACACTCTAAATCAGGGATGTCAAACTCATTTTTGGCGCGGTTCACATTTTATTTACCGTTACACTTGGAGGGCCGTTATGACTGAAAGCATATAAAAAAAGTCAAGAATAACTGTTGATTCAACTGTTTTTTAAGTGAATATCACGAGGGCTATGGTAACAAGAAAATGCTTAGAATATATCTCTTATTAATTACATAGGAGAATTTAAAATTGTGGCAGACATTTTAGACAGGATCATGGAAGTTGACATGTTTGAGCTGCTTTTGCGGGCCACATAAACTGATGTGGAGGGCCAGATCTGGTCCCCGGGTCTTGAGTTTGATACCTGTGCTCTAAATTGTCCCTAGGTGTGAGTGTGAGCGCGGATGGTTGTTTGTGTCTGTGTGCCCTGCGATTGGCTGGCAAACCGGTTCAGGGTGTCCCACGCCTACTGCCCGAAGATGGCTGGGATAGGCTCCAGCACCCCCACCCACCCCCACCCCGCTCCACGCGACCCTTGTAAGGATAAAGCGGATCGGAAAATGGATGGATGGATGGGTATATTCTGTTTGGATTTACGTCCAACAACAACGTCCCAACTTCATTAGAATTGGGTTTATATATTATCTTGGATGTCCACATCAAGAGAGCACAGTCATTGTACTTGATGAAGAAGTGTTTATGCAGAGTGAAGAAAAGGCCACAAGCAAACAGATGTGCGCTGGCTGGCTCCTTGCAGTAGCTTTGAGCACTTTCAGGCGACACACACGCGCACACACACATAGCCACAGATGTGCAGTGGTGCCTGGACCAGTGGCCTCAGGCAAGTATTTATCATTTAGCCTGACAAAGCCCTTACAACTCTTTACTTGTGAGTGAGACTAATAAAGGTTATCTTATCTTACTTGTCCTCTCCATCCTGCCTCCCTTTTTTCAGATTATTCTTTCTCACTGGAATGCACCTCCACGAATGTTGGTTCCAGCCGAAGCGTTTGAAATTGGAATCATTAGGTTTCCCAGCAGGTCGAATTCAAATTGTGCTCACTGCCACCCACCACGCTTCACCCAAAAGAAGGCCTAGAGTCCAGTTGCTGCAGCACCAGAATGTCAGACAGCCATATATTAACATTTAGACAGCCGCTGGGCCCAAAGGAGATGTCCGCTTTAAATCAATCACACCCCTTTTGGCACAGTCCGAAAAGTTCCACAAGTCAACTGGTGCAGCTGGCGGCAACAGAGCGATGACGTTAGTCTCGCATGATCTGCGTAGACGTCTACAAATGTCTTTATTTCACGTGTGTGGTAAGGGGATCAATCATCAGACAAGCCATCATTTTAATGAAAAATAGTCAAGTTGTGTCAGAAAATAGGAAGAACCACAATTCATTGTGGTTCAACAAATTCTTGGTTATAAACCCAAAGCACAAACTTAGCTCAGGCACCTGAAAGAGGCCGGTTTTATTTTAAGAATGAAATGATGCAAGCTATTTCATTGATTGTCACACAGGCACCCGTTGTTTTTTCGCTAAGGGCCCCCTGATTCATGTTTATTGTTATAAATTCATGTCTGTTTTGTTCTTTAGCCATAATTCATAAGTACATGTTTTTAGGTTAGACACTATGCATTTTTAAAAGTCTGGGCCAAGGGAAGGAAGCAAGTTTTAAATGTGGGTCCAGAGCTGAACAAGTTTGGGAAGATTGCTCCTTGGAATAATTCAACTAAATTTTAGACCCAGTGAGTTTCTTCAATCAAATTTAAATGAGTTTTTTTTTTTAAATCATTACCAATATTTTGATGAGTACAGAGAAATAACAGGGTTGTACTGTCATAAGATGTGGAGTTTAGCATAAATTTTGACTTAGGTTTTTTAAGTTATCATACATGGCTCCTTGCCTTTTGGGGGATACTAATGGTAGATGAACATGGTGAAGACAGAACTAGATGGTAGGCCATTGGTGGTTCTTTGGGTATGAACATATAGCGTGCCCCTGCCATATCCCTGATCATAATTCACACACCCCACAATCTATCTACCTTGCATGTGAGAAGGGAGCAACACAATCACCAACACACTTTTCAGATGTTAAAAGTAGTATAACACAGGGAGCACACTCACACAGAAGCTGCTGTTTGCCACGGCTCTCGCCTAGACACTCGTGCTACCCCGCCAGGCCACGCACATGCAATGTACACAGATGCTACAATACATCGATTAGTTCTATACTTTTTTTTGTTAAAATATATTTACAGTATGTTTAGAAAGTGCGTTGTAATCAAGGTTATGATAGTTAACAAAAATAAAATTGGCAAGCAATGTTTTATCAATACTGTAAGCAATCACACGTGGGAACTGGACGCGAAGAAAATCGTGGGACTATTTGCATTGTTTGCATACAAACTGTGTACTTTGTAGTCAAGTCTTTTAACGCATGTATTGCCAGGGCAATTTTGAAGGATGAATTGGCCCTTTGCCAAAGTGGCGCTTATGCAAAATATGGATGTGGAGTGGAATACAGTAGCTACTTTTCAACAGAAATAACACCCACAAATCTTGAAAAGTTGGCAATATGCAGCAAGGAAAGGAAAGCATGCTATTAAGTAAGGGTTTAAGTTTCTTTACAGTAATGTACATGAAGCTATGCACATTTGTATGAATGACTTTCAAGCAGTTCAGGGTGTCCCCTGCCTACTGCCCCAAGACAGCTGAGATAGGTTTCAGCACGCCTCACGACCCTTGTGAGGATAAGCGGATGCGAAAATTGATGGCTGGATGGACATGTATGAATGCCTTGCTCTTGTTCCAGTAGCCCATTTTTCACAAGTGTCTTGGTTCGCCAAAACATGACACAGGCCATCCGGGAAACATTCGGGCCAGTATGATCACAATTTGCATAGCTCATCCAAGGTTATTTCTTACAATTAATGGTTAACAATATCATTGCCATTCACAACACATGAAACATAAGCAACATGGCGGGGAGGTCATTGTTTTTTGTGAGGTCCTCAGTCATGGTTTCGTAGAGTGGAATCTTACCAATGGTCCCGAATAAAAGGGTGAAATACGGTTAGCATGTCGGCCTCACAGTACAGAGGTGCAGGGTTCAATTCCTGCCTTCCTGTGTGGAGTTTGTATGTTCTATCCGTGCCTGCGTGGGTTTTTTTTTCCAGGTATTCCGGTTTCCTCCCACATTCCAAAAACATGTGGGGCAGGTTAATGGAACACTCCAAATTGCCCCTAGGTGTGATTGTGACCAGTTCAGGTTGTCCCCCACCTACTACCCGAAGACAGCTGGGATAGGCTCCTGCACACCCGCAACCCTTGTGAGCATAAGCGGATTCGAAAACTGATGGATGAATGGATGAAAAATTATTCTAACCCTGGTTATAAACACTGTAAACTGAAGTGTTTTTCATCAGTTTGTATATGCTTAAAATGTGTGGGATGGGATAAAACTATACATATAAATACACAATATTTGTATACAGTGTCCCCACATCGCAGATCTTCAGCTATTGCAGGTGGGTCTGGAACATAGCCACTGTGATAAATAGTGGTCCACTGTACTGGCATAATTATTTATCACTATAGTTTTCACATTAGTTTAAAAACTTTCCTTCAACTTACGTTTTATTATAGATGTGCAGATATTTTACCCAGTGGCAAAATTCATCTCGAGCAATTCTTTCTCAAGATCAGTGTGTCAACTGGCTGACCTTGAAATGTAATCGTCTTCCTCGGCCCATTGCCCAGCGAAGCACAAAATTGTGTTCAAATCTGTTTTTAACTTTTTGAGAAATTGTGTTCACTCTCAGACAAAACCAACACCAGCAAGAACCCAACTCTCTGTAGGTGACTGCTACAAATAAGAAAAAAAAACTGGTCCGTGAGATCTCAAACAGGCACTTGTGCACATGAAGGACTGTGTCTTGCAGTATCGTCTGTGTCTAGAAAGGCAGAGGTGAGAGCACAACTAAAAATATGCAAGCTGGGCTGCTTTGAATTATTCAAAGAGTATTAGAGCGGGAAGGAGATGGATGGATGGAGATGGCTAGATGGATGAATAAAAGAGTCATGCGAACACAGGATGAATGAAACCAGGGACAAAAAGGTAGGAGAGATTTGGAAACAGCGACGATTTAAGCTTTAAGGTGATCAACTTTTATCACACACATACATATACGCACACACCCACACACATCTCACATACACACATGCCATTACAAACGACAAAGATGTGCACACATCCTGCAAGGCGAAGAGACAATTCTTGTATTTCTATTAATGTGGTGACAAAACAAAAAACATGAGGACAAGCAGTGGACAAACTATTGTTCTTAGATGAAATACATTTGAAAATTCAATCTATTCACAACACACACAGGCAACGGTTCTAACCAAAACAAACACGTTGCATTTCCCCTCCTCATCTCACCACAGGTGCCCACCCCACCCACTAGGAATTCCTCAATCTCTTTCATTCCATTCATGCGGGCTTCCCATTGCCTATCACTCACATTAAAATTCCATCTGTTTTTGCAATCTGGCACTGCAGCTGCTTTTACATTTCCTGTCTCTGGCTGACACCCGGGCTGCATAGAAACGCAAGATGGAGGCACACTAATTGCTTCTTAGCTGGGAGGTTGTACACATCCAATATCCAAAGAGCTTTCGGAATTGCAAAGAAGCCTTTCTTGTAGTGTGAGTGGATCTGCAGAAAGGTAGTGTTTCATAATGGATACGCAGGAGCAAGACAAAGAACCCAAGTAAAACTCAGTTACCAGTATCCCTGACATTTTGAATTGCAAATACAGTGCTATGAAAACTTATTTGCCCTTTTCTCAATTCCCATTTTTTTGGGGCAGTTTCCTTACTTTAATGTTGAAGATTGTCAAACAAATGTAAATATCAACGCCAGTAAACGTAAAATTATTTATTAATGAAAAAAAAAACTCAAAGCTACTCGGTCCTGGGTGGAAAAGTATTTTTCCACCTTGTTAAATCATGAATTGACTGTGATTAAATGGAACCTTGCTGACAAAATGAAGTTCAACCAAAAGATCGCAAAAAGCTGCAACCAAATGCCACAAGAAACTCAAAAACAGACGAAATAAAGAATCTGACATCTATCAGTCTGCAAAGGGTAACACAGTCATTCCGAAACCCTTAGGGCTCCAGCAAACCACGGTGAAAGCCAGTTTCCACGAATTGAGAAAACATCGAGAACACACTACTCAAGTGGCCAGCCTATGGAAATAACCCCAAGAGCACAGCGGCGACTGATCAAAGAGGTCACAAAAGGAACCCGGGACTACAACTAAAGAACTGCAGACCGCCCTCACTTCAGTATTCATGACTCAACAATATGGAAGAGACTTGGCAAAAATGACATTTGTATTTGGATTTCCAAAGCAATAACCACTGATGACTAAAAAAGAACATCATCTTTTGGAAAATTAAAAATCTGAATAATTCCCAGGTCTTTTGGGAGAATATTTTACAAGATGTACTGTAAGTTAAATTTTCTGGAAGTTATGTCTGATATAAATGTAAGACCGCATTTCAGAAAAAGAACATCATATAAACAGGTTGAGGCAAGTGTGGGCCTGCTTAACTAATTCAGGACCTGGACGACTGTGATTGATGGAACCATGAATTCTGATCTTTACCAGAAAATCGTTAAGGAGAATGTTTTACTATCAATTTGTAATCTCAAACTGAAGCGCGCACAATACATCATGAGTAAATCAACTTCTAAATAAATAGAAAGTTCTTACCGTTGAGGGTAGCCCAGCCAGTTATTAGGTTTAGGGGGCAAACACTTTTTCACACAGGGCCAGGTAGCTTTGAATACATTTTCCTCCTGAATAAATAAAATCATAATTTAGAAAATATCTTTGTCTAATATTTAGATTTGTTTGATGGTCCTAAACATTAACCTGGGGAAACTCTGCATAAAAATAAGAGTGCGAGAAGATGGCAAATACTTTGTCATGGCACTTCTGTTGATAAATCGTGAGTATTCCGCAACAGGAAAATGCAAAGGGGAAGATCTAGTCTGGTAAGCAATGTACGGGTGAATGATGTCAGGAGGCAGCAAATATTATTAAAGTTAGTTAAAGCACTTCGTATAACACACTCAGAGGAGGGAGGATCTGGAAATATCATGTTAACTGTGTGTCTCGGGGAACTCCTACAAGTGCCATTCCCATTGGATGTTTGTCTGTGGGGATGCATGAGAGGCTGAATTGATTTCAGCCGATAGGGAGAATGACCAATGGCGCATCATCAGCCCCGCCTATGTGTTTCTTAGTCACCTGGATGGGGTCCAATACATTCATTTTATCTTCCTACCCAGGATGGGCCGCCTGTCACTCAATTCACGGATACAACGGTCATGACAAATGACGCATTAATTCATGTGAAAGACAGTTTATCGACTACAATTACAACTATAAATTTATTCGAATTTGATGTGCAGTTTGGCAAGCAATCACCATGGTGACATCATTCTGCCATACAGGAGTGGTGTAAACATAAGTATATGTTATTGGGATACCGCAAATCAATAAGACACGGACAAAAGTGCGGATTGGAACAACAATGCACACAAACCTGTGGCTTAACCACTTCCTACATGTAATTTCGAAGCATGAGATGTAATCATGGCCTGCACTTCTTAATCACTCAACGTATCATACAGACTAATAAATAAATAAAGCCAGTATGTAATTAAACGTTACAATCTCCAACCCAGTAAAATCACACATGCTAACATAACATGCAGGAAAGGTAAGAGGACACGTGTTTATGATGGAACATCTTTCTATTTCAAAATCAGTAGAGTGCCCGCAGGGAATAGAACTCGGCGGCATCTGACTGATTATGAGGACCGGCATCATTTATTCATGGAAAAATACGCCTGATTTGATCCTCTGAACATGTGACCGCTTGACAACTTTGCACGGTGCGGGTGGTTTTCAAATCATTTGACCGGAGGACGCAACCTCATGGCATTTGTTTTTTGGAAGCGTGACTTTGAAAAATTTTCATTCCCTCCAACCTCACGGACAAAACATGTCAGAGTTATACCCGGATAAATTTAAATAGAAGAACTCGACTCAGGGAAGGTCGTTGGTGCAGCCCGACGGGAGCGGATCTCTCCGAGCGAACGGCGGGCAGTTGCTCTGCGATCACACTCAAAGTCCCCCATGTTCCTCGTCGGTCTTTTATTGTTTACATGTGCAAAATACAAGAAAAACACTGCCCCCAATATTTGCATACCACGCCCCCAGTATGCCCCCTCGGTCAGAAATGTGATTAACTTTTGTCGAGCTTTGAACCACAGATACTTTAACACCGTCTCCCACGAATAAACAAGTCGCAGATTTCGCAGATGACAAATGGTCGCCTGGGCCGCGACCAGTTCCCAGACAGTCTTTTGGTGTTCTAAAACACTTCTTTCCGAAACTGTTTACTCCCAAGCTGTAAGACAACTCCCTGCCGACTTCAAAGAACGCTCGGGCCCCGACACCCTTGCGCACAGACATTTGGGGGGCGCTAAATACACAACACATCTAGACAGGCCCAAATTAAATGGAACTTTAAACATGATATCATTCTGTTCGTAGATTCCTCTGACAAAACGTTTTTCTGAGGCATCAAAAACGGCCAAAGCTTTTATTTTACAAAGTACATGTGTGGCACACATCAGACAGCCGTGCTGGTTCACACACTCAAAGACGCAGACACTTAACTGCGCGCTCTAATTTATGACGGCAGCCGACAAATCACAAAATATACAAAACATTTTGACGGGGCCACAAAATTCATGCGCAAAGCTCCTTTTGACATGTCTTATTCCTTGTCTGATTGCCACAACCCCAAGGTTGCAAAGAGGAAAACAGAAAACTGATTTGAGATTATTGCGTGTGCATCCTCCACTTCCGTTGACAGTACTTTTGTCTTGTGCACTTTTGTGACATAAATGAGACCTAGGCAAGTGTTGGACTCAAAATCTGTGGGAGAGATTCTGCTGGCGTGTGCATTCGCCCATCAACCTTCACTGCAGGATTTCACCATGATGTCAAGTTTCTTGGAATAAGTTCTTTCTTCCGAACCCTGATGGGGCTGCATGTCGAAGGATTTTTTTTTTCCAAGTTGAGTCATATGCAGAGAGACAGAGGGGTTAATGTTTGTGTGCGGAGTGATCAATTAAAGTTTTATCATTAGTTCTGACACTAAATATAAAGGTTTTGTGCAAGAAATATGAAAAAGAAACCGCATTTCCCCTTTCAATGGCCCAAAATACACATCTATATCAAAAAGAGTTGCTTGAGGACAAGAGGACAATGAAATGGCCCTGACCCTGAAACAAGATCTGAATGCAATTAAAAAAAAAAAAAAAAAAGCAATCAATGCTGATGAGCAATCAGGCATATTTACAGCACTTTTTCACAAGACTCGGTGGCAAATATTTCAAAGTCGCGTTGAGCCATGCAGACTCCGACAGCACTGCTTTACTGTTGTATATGTTAGTTGCTCCATGTACAGCACTTTGTGTGCAGCGATGGCTGTTTGAACGTGCTCTACAAATACATTTGATTTTTAGTTTGAGTTTGAGCCACCCTGCTCCTTCCGGTCTCCCTGCTTTTTGGGGTCCTCCAATTACCACCTCGCAAAACGTGACATGTACACCAGATATAAAACGGTTTGACGCTGCTGATTAGTTGCCGTTTCTTTGAATTGAATTAACTTGGACAATTTGGCCATTGCGGAGCTTTCACATGTTGTTGTATATTAATAAATATTTTTTTTAAAATACAGTCGAATCCGATTTAATTAAATCGTACTCCCACTGAATTAAACCAAATGAAATTGTTACATTTTAAAAGGGTACGATCCTTGGACCGAATCGTAATCCATTTATCGAGAATCATTATGAATCGTCTTTTCTGGGGAGATGCACACCTCTAACACACACACACACACACACTTACACACACAAACACTTACACACAAACACACACATTCATTATCTGATTTAGTCTCACGAGGGTCGCGGGTGTGCTGGAGCCTATCCCAGCTGTCTTTGAGCAGTCGGCAGGGTACACCCTGAACTGGTTGCCAACCAATCGCAGTGCAGATATACACAAACAACCATTCACATTCACAGACACAACAAAATTTAGAGTGTTCAATTAACCTACCATGCATGTTTTTGGAATGCGGGAGTAAACTGGAATACCCGGAGAAAACCCACGCAGGCAAGGGAGGAACATGCAAACTCCACACAGGAAGACCGGAATCTGTCATTACACATGCAGGAATCTGCTGCACAATCCATGTATTCACACACAACTGCATAGCAATGCACAGTAAGTGATATTAATTGCAATTTAGTATTTCGCACGTGCTATGAAAATAACATTCTCAAAAACTGTAGATGTTGTCAGTGATAAAGACGATACAGTGTTTGTGGATGACACCAGAGGTAACAAATGAAGCCTGACACGGGAGAAATAGTATTTGGGAACAGGTGTGGAAAAAAAAAAGAGTGTCAGTCGAGTGGACTGAAGAAAGGTTAAAGTGGGTTAAAGGTTAGTGCCTTGTCTTTTTCTGCTGTGGACGTTCAACCCGGCTTCTGTTGCTTTAAGACGCCTCCACTACCCTCCCACTAGTTTAACAAATCACAATAACACTTTGATGAAATAGGAACACATACAGGCAAGGATGAGTTAGCTACTGTTTCTAATTTTCAAAAAATGTGTGCATTTCCTTGCAGTGGAAAGCAAAAAGGATCCTGAAGTGTGGGAACACAGCACAGCCTAGTGGAAGCAAGTGAAGGGGCGGAGGAAGGCGGGATCAGTTCAGGTCAACCAAAAGATTTTTTTTTGCCTCCTACTGAAAAACGTGGGTGTTTTAATAAGACCAGATGCTGTCAATGCAATATCTTATTTGACTGTTCACAGGAGGGCTGTAAAACTAACAGCAGTTCTCAATACTCGCGTACCTTGTTAAGAGTTATCAGCTGGTGGAATATTTCCCGGAATACACAGAGGAGATGAGTAATAGATGAGCTGTCGTCCATTCACAATGAAGTGTAATAATCTTACTCATCACCACAGGGCAACAATTTCCCCCTACGGTATCTCCAATTATCTAATTAGTTGATGTATCATGTGACATAGCCATTCGTTTTCTAATCCGCTTACCCTCTCAAGGGACATAAAACATTTGAATTTAGTTGTCACAAAAAACGGAGAATTTGCACGTCTTTTCACTAAAATACCCTCTTTGCTTCCTTCAGTGATGTTATTACCTTGGTTGAATCGAAAACAATAACTACGCTTTTACCTTGATCTCCCCCATTGAAAAGCACTAGTAGACAATTATGGAACAAACACAACAAATTTCCCCTAAAATAGGACAAAGAAGAGCACAAACACAAAAATTACTAACTAGCAAATAGTACACTGTCCAGTGACATTGAATGTCAAGTCAAGTCAACAGTATTTATAGAGCACTTTCAAACAGCCATCGCTGCATACAAAGTGCTGTACATGGAGCAATTTAACATGCACAATAATCAGTAAGACAAATCGGTAATAAAGGTGGTAGAAAGCACCAAACAGTAAAACCAAGAACAAATCTAAGTCATGCTGAGTCGAATGCCAAAGAATACAAGTGAGTTTTGAGGAGGCTTGCCGAATGTTTAGTGGGAGGTCATTCCAGAGAGAGGGACCAGCAACAGAAAAGGCTCGATCCCCTCTGAGCCTCAGTTTAGTTCTTGGTACTTCTAATAAAGTCTGGTCCACAGACCTGAGGCGCCGGGCAGGTGTGTAGGGGCGGATGAGCTCAGAGAGGTAAGGTGGCGCGAGATTATTCAGAGATTTGAAAACAAATAAGAGGATCTTGAAAATAACTCTAAAATGAATGGGGAGCCAGTGAAGGGATGCCAGAGTAGGAGTTATGTGCTCCCTCTTACGAGTACCAGTCAAGAGGCGAGCGGCGGCATTCTGGACCAGCTGAAGGCGCTTAATGGAGGACTGGCTGACTCCAAAGTAAAGGGCATTGCAGTAATCGAGCCGGGATGTGACAAAGGCATGAATTACCATCTCAAAGTGTTCATGTGAGAGGAGAGGTTTTATTTTGGCCAGCTGTCTAAGGTGAAAGAAGCTGGATTTAACAACGGCACCAATTTGCCGATCGAGTTTGAAATCACTGTCCAGTTTAAGGCCCAAGTTTGAGACTGTTGACTTAAGATAAGGAGACAGGGGGCCCAAGTCTACAGGATGGAATGTACAAGGGCCACTGGGACCAAACAATATCACCTCTGTCTTCTTTTCATTGAATCTCAAGAAATTTTGTGCCATCCAGGTTTTGATTTCTTCCAGACAGGATAGGAGTGGCCTTAATGAGAAGGCGTCTTTCTTGCTCAGTGGGACAAGGATCTGGCAGTCATCTGCATAGCAGTGGAAGGGAATACCATGTTTCCTTAAGATGGAACCCAATGGGAGCAGATACAGCGAGAACAGCAGAGGCCCCAGAATTGAGCCCTGTGGAACACCACATGACAGGGGAGCAGTGCGTGACTCAGAGCAGCCAAGGCTGACACAGAAGGTTCTGTCAGCTAAATAGGACCTAAACCACTCAAGAGCACTGCCGCCAATGCCCACCAAGTGCTGCAAACGAGACAGCAGAATACTGTGATCCACTGTATCAAATGCTGCAGTTAAGTCCAATAAAACTAGACACACGTGGTCTCCAGAGTCATTTGCCAGGAGGATGTCATTAGAAACGCGTAACAGGGCTGACTCCGTGCTATGCATCGTCTTGAAACCTGACTGGAAGACCTCCAAGATGTTATGTTCATCCAAGAAAATTTTCAACTGCATGTGCATGACTTTTTCCAGAATTTTGGAAATGAAAGGCAGCTTGGAAATGGGCCTGAAACTTGACAGCACATCTGGATCAAGGCCAGCTTTCTTGATCAAGGGTTGGACCACAGCATGTTTAAACTGTTGGGGAACTACACCAGAAGAGAGGCTGCTGTTGATGATATCCAAGACTGATGCGCCAACACTCGGGAGAACCTCCTGAAAGAAGTGCGGGGGAAGAGAGTCGCAAGGGGAGCCAGATGGCTTTGTCTGGCGAACTACATCCTCCAAAAGCGCCAAGGACACAGTTTCAAAAGAATTTAGCACAGCTGAACATGGAACATGGACAGAGGGGTCAGATGCGGTATTTGAGACCGGAGTCCTAGCTGTAGAGACCTTACCAATGAAAAACTGAAGGAATCTGTTGCACATCTCGGGTGAAGAATCCGAGCAAGTAGGCAGAGGGGGTTTGAGTACAGAATCTATTGTTTTAAATAGTGCGCGTGGGTTGTGACGGTTAGCTTGAATAAGGTCCGACAGATATTCTCTTTTGGCCTTTTTTACTGTGAGCTGGTAGTTACGCCAGCAGTCTTTCCAAATTTGATAAGAGACATGCAATTTGTCATTTTTCCACTTGCGTTCGGCTTTGCGACACCCCTGCCTAGCTGCGCGGGTAATGTCGTTAAACCATGGCTCGGGTTTAGGTTTTGGGAGCACAGTTTTTGAAGGAGCCACCAAATCCAGGATGGCACAGCATGATGAGTTGAACCAAGAGGTGAGTTCCTCTGTGTTAGACGAGGGTACGCAAAGGTTATTAAAGGCATCAGAGAAACGACCAGCAGTGCGAGGGTTAAAAATTCGGCGTTTAAAACTAGGAGCGGCAGATTTCACAGCAGCACGCGATAAGACTACGTCAAATAAAACTGCCATGTGATCAGAAATCCCATTTTCAAGGACTTCCAGATTTGACACCGGTAGACCATAAGCAAGGACAAGGTCTAAAATATGACCTTGTTCATGTGTCGGGCTGGTCACATACTGCACGAAATTAAAAGAGTCGATAAGTCTTAAGAAGTCCTTTGCTAGCGTTTTTTTCCGGACAGCACACATGGATATTAAAATCCCCCATTAGGAGGATATGATCATATCTCAGCCTGATTTCCGCAAGAAAGGTTGAAAAGTCGCTTAAAAAGTCTTTGTTGTATTTAGGAGGACGGTAAATGACAGCACAGAGCACCGGGAAAACACGCCCGACTTCAAAGAAGGTTGCTTCAAAGCTGGTGGCCGATGTGGTGAATGTGCACCGTTTACATTTGAAATTGTTCTTAAAGATGCTCACCGTTCCTCCACCACGGCCTGATGTCCTCGGGGTATCGAGGAAACCACAGTCGGGTGGCAACAATTCAAGCAAAGCGTTGTACTCACCAGTACCTGCCCAAGTCTCCGCCAGACACAGGAAATCCAAGTCATTGGAAAGGAAATACTCCCTCAGAATATGGGTCTTGTTCGTCAGCGACCGGGCGTTTAACAACGCGATCCTTGTGGGAGTAGCAACGGGAGGGATTGCCTCTTCCGATCGCCGAGCCCGGGGGAATTCCCTCAAAAGCTTTCGCTGGATTCCTCCCCGAGAAAGGCGTGGAGGGTAGAAATGCCGTGGCGCGATGGGAGAGCCAACGACTGTTAGCAAGCACGAGGCGACGGGGTTGAGGGCACACCACGCCGGAGCGATCGAAGTGTGTCTCAGATCCCGTTTTAGCTTCACGAGCTGACCGCTACGTTTGCCGCGGCGGCGGCGACGGCGGCGGCGGCGCTTCTGTGAAGGGGGCGAGCGAACGCGGAAGAGATTAGCCGGCAGGTTAGCCAAGAACGGAGGTAGCGTCTTTTCACCACCGTCTTGCCAAAACGCGGCCGAATCTCCGACGTGTTGTTGAATCAATAACAACGATCGACGATCATAAACCAACCGAGACGCTGCTAGGGAGGTAACAAGCATTGCGAAAAGTAAAAAAACCCGAAATGGCAGGAGCGTCGCCGAACACACTGGCGCACAAGCGGCCATCTTGTTCCATTTGTCCCCTCAACGGACTGTAGGATCAACTTGAAGCTTGACACGATGGATTCTTGAGGTGTTTTTTGTGAATTCGATATCCTCGAAAAGTTGCTTCTTTCTGTTTTCTTGTTTTTTATAGATTTGGATATCAAGTAAAAAAATGTGAATTTGAAGTTCAGAGGGTGAAGAATCAGTTGCCTTCATGGCCCTGGCAAATTTATTTTGTGGAACCCTGATTTCCCCACTCTGGTCCACTTCAATCCTGTCTTAGTTTGCCCTTTTTTACATTATTAGCCATAGGCCTTGTGTCTATTTTACCTTTTTCATCCATCCTACTGGCTCCGTTGTTTCCCATGTACCCTTGTCTTGTCGTGCCTTTTGTCTACTCAGTAACTATAAGTTGTCTTCGAGGCAATACGAAACACTATTATTCTGGCATGTGACGCATTTTATGGCAGATATCTTACTTGTAAAATTACTGCTTAATTTTAGGTGACTTTCATACCATACGGCATGTTACAGCCATTCAAGAGATCGAAGGTGACAGGGTTCACATACCATGCAGAGCTTTGTTATATTTGTGCTGATCTCTTAATCACAATTCATTGGCATCACAGCTCCAGAATAGGAGCTGTTGGCTTAGCGCTTCAGCAGATGACAAATGCGTGTGTGCACGTGCGTGTTCTTTGGTACCTGTCTAATTGGCTCCGGAACTCTGAAACGGCTGCAGGAGTATGTGAGCTGAACAGCTGTATCCAGACTGATCTTGTGGCCAACTGACACATAGACTGGCTTGGTGCTCTTGTCTGAGCTACGCAGTGCCTGTATGAAGAGTTGAATGGTTATGAAAGAGTAAAATGAAATTTAAATAAAAAAAGGTTCCACTATGATCTACTTATTCGGTATTGTAACTCAACTTCATGCTGATTTGGTGTGCTGTATTGTATTGGCCGATATTTTGCATTCTATGCACATTTTGTCATAGGCTGGAATGTCTTCATTCGCTGATCCAATCAATGACATCATTGATCTGATCTGTAAATGAAGACATTACAGACTCAGTGTTTCACACATATATATTTATCTATGGCTTAAATGAATTTTGGCCATCACTAAAATATTTTGGCACTAGTTGTCAATAGGTAACCGTTGTATGAACTTTGTGGAGATGCCGCTCTGCTCCTTTGTGTGCGTCCTGCTAATCGATACTCATGCCAATTTCCTGTCTGATACCAAACTGAAAATACAGTACCGTATTTTCTACATTATAAGGTGCCTCGGCGTACAAGGCGCACCTTTAATGAATGGCCTATTTTAAAACTGTTTTCCGCAGGGTGCATACAATCGAAGATACAATAGTGGATGTGGTTGCGTTATGCATCCAGTAGATGGAGCTATGCTAAAGGGAATACAATACAAAACAACTATATGGAGCTTTCACGACCGCTGCAGCTGTAACAAACCGATTCACAGATCATTTAAAATACTACGTTCTAGATATCAAAATATTAATCCATATATAAGGCGCACTGTCGGCTTTTGAGAAAAGTGAATGCATTTAGATGCGGAAAATACGGTAAGTAAAATAACAGACGTATCAAAAGTATCATTACATAAGTTTGTCAATAAATCTTGGCAGCATCAGAGGCATCGACAGCTCAAACGGTTATTGCACTGTAACTTTTGTCATGTATGGTGGATGACCACTTCCCTTTGTCGTTCAGTCTGTCACCTGGGGGGCGGCTTTGTGGAACAAGCATACCAAGTGCCAGCTTTTGTACATCAACTCAACTCAACTGTATTTATAGAGCACTTTCAAAAAGCCATAGTTGCATACAAAGTGCTGTACATGGAGCAACCAACATATACACAACAATAAAGCAATAATCAGTAACAAAGATGGTAGTAGGCACCAAACAGTAAAACTAAGATCAAATCAAGCTCTCTCTCTGTCATTCATGTTAATCACCATTTGGAAATGTAAATGTTCACTTCTAAGAGGACGAGTGATGATTGACATGATAGGAGACAAGTTACGATATACAGTGCCCTGCAAAAGTATTAGCCCCCCCCCCCACTCCCCCCTTGAACTTGTTGGCCCAGATCAAATTCAAAATTAAATTCGACTTACCTTTCCAAGCACTTTGCCAGAGTTTGCTCTGAGGGGAAAGCTGTCTCCTCCTTTCTGCAGTGCTGATATCTATGAAAGAAAAAAAACCACATACTGGAGGTCAGAAACATAATTAAAATTTTAAAAAAAACATTTACTTGATGAAAAGTATGACTGATTTGTTTTCTTTATTCTCTGGTTCTTTTTGATGCATGAACTTTTCAATACCAACATCTCTTGCTTCTAAAAAGAGAAAAATTGGGGTGAAAAATGGCCTTGGGGTTTGGTCTTGGTGTCGGGGATATCTTCATTAATATTTCAATTTGTTTTTTAGTAAAACACTTTCATTGATAACATGATGATGCTTTACACACCAAGGATAAAGCTAAACCATTTCATACGGTGAGGTGAGTTAAGTCATTTATACAAAGCACAGCAAAATACCTTCAACTCATTTGGACATGTTTAATAATGAACATCTCAGTTCCCAAAAATCTGATTTTTCTGGCAATTCCTTGATAGGTCAGGCATGAAAGGGTTAAAACCTTTGACTGATGTCAGAATTAGAGACTCTTTCCTGTCCCTGAAAGGGAAATTATTGTTGCAGGGGGAGCAATATAGAGGACAAGGCACAAAAAGAGAAAATAAGAATTAGAAAAAAAAACATTCAAAACAACAACAAAATGAAAGGAAACATTGTACTTGTACTAAGGCTGTCAAACGATTAAAATATTTAATCTAATTAAAAATGCAACCGTCATAATTAACTCAAATGAACTAAACAATTAATCGTGATCACTCATACATTTTTTATCGTTCTGAATTTCCTTTTATATTTTTCGTCCTATTCTTCCCCATTTTAATGCTCTCATCAACACGGAATCATGAATCAGTTTTCTATGTGCAAAGTGCAAATTTACTGAAATAACAACTTCGATTTTCAATTTTACATGAACATTTTTCACTTGGAGCAGTTATTCACACATCTCTCACACAATATTACTGTCCATCAACAGTGAAAAAAATATTTTGTCACACATAAGCTGCTTTAACAGCTCTTTTTATGGAATCAAAACAGAGCAATATAACATTATAAAGTGCACATCTAAGGTAAACTAGTACTCAGCCTATAGTGGATTTAAGCCATGGTTGCATACTTCGTTTTTCTCAAGTTTGCTTTGAACACAGCAGTCAGGCTATGTCGATTCTGTTGGTCCTTCTTGCGCGGAAGTCTCTCTACGGTTTTGTGTAGACATCATTTCGGATGACTACACTTGGTTCGATGACAACACTGGAGACGTTTTATTTTCGCTACGTCGCTACCACTGCACCGCTGAACTTCACCGTCACTGTCAGACGAGCACAGAGAAGCTCCACCCGCTCTATTTATATGGACACGGAACACTGTAACCTTCCACACAAAATAGTTCCAAACAAGTAACAATCGCGTCAGTGGCATACATCGTATACCTGTATGATACAGGTAACTTTGATCTTGTCAGTGGAGCAATCTGGCAGTTTTTACAAGTAAACTTTCCATTCATAAACTGTTTAAGTATCCGTTTTCGGTGTCTCGCCCTGCCGTGGCTGGCAAAACAAACGTGCGTGGACCTATGCAGCGCGCTTGCTGTTTTGTTTCTGGTTTATCGTAACATCTGCTGTGAAGTGTGCCGCGTTAATCTCGCGAGAAAAAATGTATCCTGTTAAAATTCATTTAAATTAATGCCAATAAAAATGCGCTAAACTGACAGCTCTAACTTGTACACATTGTTGCTAACATCTATTCAATCCAGAGCTAATTCCATGAGGAGACAATTATCAGCTACTGCAAAAAGTGCAACATGCAGATGTGCACGCACATAAGCAATGGTAACTAATATCATGAGCAATCTAAAAGCTAGCTGAAATTATTTTTTTTTTAAAAATGCACTTGGGATTAATGAAATCTGGAGCCTTCTTGTCCCCCTCTTCGGAACCCTAAAGCAGCCTGGGGGGCAAAGGCTAAAAGTCATTTTGGAATGGATGATTTTGGATTTGACACATTACATATTGTAAAAGGTTGCTCAGAAGTAAAACAACCCTCATAAATTACCTGAATCAAAGCAATGAAAGAACCGGTCAACCGTAATTTTTCACGACAGCATGGGGGATATGAGAGCATTTCCGATTCTTGGAAAAGGTAAAGAGAATTCAAGGAAACATCTGCTAGAGTTGTTACGGCGACACAACAGTGGCTACCAGTGTGCTATCGCATAAAACATGATTTGTATTTTTAAGTTATTCTGAATGAACATATAGAAATTTCAGATGAAGTCCAACCCTTGACACTGAAATGAAGTGGTTGGCACTGAAAAACAACACGAGAATACGCCTAACCGAGCCTAGGACAGCAAATACAGATGTTTCCGAATCTTGATACTTTATCTCGATGCATCTCCACAATAAATTTCCACGAATGAGAAGGATAATCTCAACTAAGTAGTTGATTAATTCCAGATTTTCTCACACACCACTGAGAAAAGTATGAAGTCAGATGTCATGATGTGGAAAGATGCTGGTCGGAGTTCCTGTGCATTGTGGGCCAGAACGATGAAAGGTGCTTCCTGGATGAATGGGACATCCACTGAACTATGAATCATCAAAGCAAAGAGACAACAAGGTGACAGGGAGGTTAAAAGGGGCTACAGATCTCTGCTGGAATCGGTTGAGGTTGGTGTGTTTTTGCTTTCATACTGTGAGAGGAGTGCAAGGTTGACGCAAGTACCAGGATCCGTGGCATAGCAGCAGACGTCAGAAAGGGAGCAAGACCTCATCGACATGTTGGTTTGAATTCGCACTCGGTTCGTGTGGCGAGGGTTAGAGAAGGGTGAGAAGAAGGTTGATGAATGAATGTTAAAAACTTCAAGAAAATGGTTTAGAGGGGAGCAAAGGACAGATGAGGTTTTTGGAAGGTGAGATTTTCTGGGTAAATGATGGTGCCAATCTGGCTAATGCAAAACATTGAAGGATTGACTTTCACTTTTTGTTCTTCGACTTTGACGCTATTGGGGCCAATTAAAAGCCAGACCCACCAGGTTAAGCAGAAAGGAGATTTCTCTGTGTGGCCTGGTCATTTATTTGCAGTACCACCGTGTGCCAGGGCTGGAGTGAAACAGTGGTGGACGGTGATCTCCTGAAAGTCATCTTTGTTTTTCTTTTATGATTTTGTTGTTTTATGCTTTGGAGTTTGTGTTTCATAAATTTTGCGAGGATGTTCATGCTATGCTTCCAGAGTCATTAAATGTCACAAATTGTATATAAACACACACACACACACACACACACTCACTGGGGTATAAAAGACCAGCCATGTGTGTAGAGCAGTACCGGTAAATCTCACAATTTCTGCCCTGCTCCTCAGTCACATCTCTAATGGTCACATTTATAGTTTTCCAATTCGAGGCTGCACTTTCAATTCTGCACCTAATACCAGTTATCAAACCCGGGCATCCCTATGTTGCGGTCCTGATCTTGTAAAAGAAATACAAATAAAAATAAAATACAACTAATAATAATATCGTAAGCAAATTGTGCATTCTTATGAATATTTTGAATGAAGATCTAGATCAGAGGTGTCAAACATACGGCCCGCGGGCCGCAACCAGCCCCCGAGGAGGTTCGATCAGGCCCGCGGGATAATTTAAAAGTGAAAAAATGCATAAAAGACACGGAATTAATATTTTTGATAAAATGCAATTTATGGATTATCCGCTAGGGGGCACACTGATTTCTCCTTAGTTTGTAAAGTGTCGGCAGGGATTAAATTTAGATGTTATAAACACATGTATAAATGGATTAAAAATTCCCTTCTTTATACTGTAAATCTCGTTAAATCTTAAAATGCATGACGATATTTTTCAATACCAATTACTTGTTAAAGTATTGTGCGTTTGTACAATCAGTGGGATCAGTTGCAATGCACATATGTGAATGATAAAAGTAAATTGCACATTTATCTAAGGGAATCTAAGGTGTTTCATGACATGTTTTATAAAAGATAGGTTAATTAAATTTCAACATTTTCCTAATGTTCTTGTGCTTCACTATACCAAAAACAAAGGAAAGACATGATATTTTGGTTATTTTTAGCAGAGTATGGTATAATTTTAATGCTCCGGCCCACTTGACATCTACCGAGGCTGTATACGGCCCACAATGTGAAATGGGTTTGACACCGCTGATCTACAGCTACACTATAAAAAGTACAACAAAACACATCCAGGTAAATGCTTCTCACCATCTGAATACATGTACAGAGTGGCCTTTTGTTACCTGTAACGAGCTCAATAGCGTCCAAAATCCTTGCAGAAAAAGACAAGATCAGCCATAAATGCAAGAACCCTGTAACATCCTAAATTTACAATCTTGGGTATTTGCTCTTAGCTGCAACTATCATCATGGCCAAAGCAGAGGCAGAAATTATGTCTTTGGGAAGCTGGAAGGATCAATAAAACAGACTTTGCTGCCAATGGGTTGTTATCGCCACCATTACTCCACAAAGCAAGTTTGGCATTAGGGAGTCATAACTTTAACCTCAGACACAATGTTTTGCAAGACTTTGTTAAATCTTAAGGTCTGCCTTAAGTAATACAGTGGACCCAACCTATTCAAGCGGGAAAGGGCCTGCTCACAAATTGCACAAATCTCTGAATAACCGATGCCAATTCACTTGCATTGCAATTGATTGTTTTTAACCCTAAAAATTCTTGAATTAAATATGCCAAAAATTTTTCCACTAAAAAAACATCGGTTGGCTCCCCATCAAAGGAAAACAATATAGAAAAGAAATACTGAAAAAAATGCACAAAAATGACAATCAGCAGGTGCCCATCCGTAAGCATGCACTGTAAATTGGGAGTAAAAATTTTGAAAAAGCCGAACACACTTTCCAATTGTTTTTTTTTCAATGTTTTGTGTCCAAATTAGATAGAGGGTTAAAAAGAAAAAAAAAGTAAACTCCGACAGCAGAGACAAGGCAAAAGGATTGCAAATCAATTCGGACTGAACCGCAAAAATGGACAAAAGGATGGATGAACAGAGGAATAACAAGATTGGAACATTTGGTTGCATAGTCAAATGCTGAATATATTTCTACTCTCCTTGAATATAGTATACTCAATTTCTCTGACATCATATTTACATAATATGTTAGATGGAGCCTTCCATATCTGACACATTAATAGAAATACAAACAAACAAAGCGAATCAATAATTTAAGTGTATGAATACATTCACTGTACTGCACCTATAATGATGTTCTACTTGTATAGAATTCAGAAAAAATAATAAACAGTGCATGCATGCTTGCAGTAGAATGTATTATTAGGTCACTGGCCTCATCCAGCAGTCGCCAGATGATTTCTGCAGAATCCGACAACTAATGAAATGATTGGATCTTTTGATTTTGTACATGTCTGCATGAGATGCCTGCTTATTGGGTGAATTGATGTCTTTGACCACTCAGCAAGTCATTGAGGCCCAATTTGCATATTTATGAAATCGTATTTAATCTTTCCCATGTCGGAACATGCACGCGCGCACACACACACACATACAGCGACCAAAGTATTGCAACACGGTGGCCTAAATCCTTTATTTTTGTTGCAGACTAAAAAGATGTAGATGAAAAGGAAACAAGAGATCATTTCCAGGTATTTACATGTGCATTTGAAATACAACTTCCATTAAATTAAAACTATGCACCGTGACAGATGTGTGGGTTGATCCTGTGATCCTGCACTTATCCTAGTTGTACAAAAGCAATTGTCAAGCTGAGATGTAAAATCAATTAGAACCTTTGCATTAACATGAGTTGTAGCCAATAAAATGTGAAAAAAAAATACACACTTGCAATGTCGTGAACGAGAAAGAAACCATTGGGGTACTCACAGCCATAAACTGAAAGATCAAGGAAGACCGCAGCAGCAGCAGACAAACACTGTGAGAAGTGGTGCTTCGATCATTCGGCCACCGAACATGATCGGCCACTTTTCATAGAACAAAAAAACTTATGACAAGGATTGACATCCTGTTAAAAAAAAAAAAAAGCTTTGATTTATTTTCAATGTACATGCACTGCCTTTGCCTTCGATGGGAAAGTCAATCCTAGCAGCGGACTAGCATTCGCATTCGGTTTTGTCGTGCTCTGCTCAGCGGTTGGAAACCTTCAATCACCGCAAAGAGTTTCACAATGGGTGGAGGTCACTGTCAGGTGTGCCTAAGTCCGGTCCTTCAGAGTCCCGATCCAGCCTGTTTTAGATGCCTCCCCTCTTCTCACACATTCAAATGATCAGGATTATTATCAGGCTTCTCCGAGCTTGCTAATGAGCTGATCATTTGAATCAGGTGTGCTGGAGGAGGGAAACATCGAAAATAAGCTTCATCGGCAGTCTTGAAGACCGGACTTGGGGCCCCCCGCTCGAGCAGGATCGGTAACAGGAATGTGCCACCTCTTTAAAGTAAAATGAAATTCCATTTTGATTTGCCCTGTGACGTGTGATATGGAATATTTTCATTCCATGCAGCCATTCATCCATTTTCTGAACCACTTCATCCTCACTTTTCCATTTGGTAATTTGGTTTCATTCTAAATCGCAAAACCAGTTCCAGACATGTTCTAGACCAAAATAGTAGGAACTGAATCGCAATTTATTTGTGCATTTTCTACATGGTCAATTTGAGGCAATATCCTGCTTTTGAACAGGAAAAGGGTTAGAATTTTTTTTTTAATCAACAGATATAAATCACTATTGAAGAAAATGTATTCGTTGTAGCTCTGAAATTGGAAACTTTACACCGAAATCCGTATCGGTATCGGCCAATCACATGTATGGATGATCGAATTGGTATCAGCATCTTAAAAGCCTGATCGGGCCCTGACTGTGAGAGCTGTAAAGAAAGACACGTTTTTTGTGACATCAGCAACAACCTTCAAAGGGCAAAAGTGTAGTCCCAAACTACTGTTTACATTCGACTTAATACACAAAGGCTGCATGCAGCAGTAGATGTAAACCACTCATGAACAAGGAGAAGCTTTCATGGACCAATGAGAGCATTTATCAAAGTCATGGAAAGGCTATAATCATGATCAGCAAGAATAGTTCTAATACTTTTGCTCATTTAATTAAAAATGTGCTCTTTCAGAAACATAACACCATCTTCTAAATTGTGGATAAGATTTTTTTTTTTTAAAAAGCTCAACTGTTGATCTCTGACTTGTCTTTTGATTTGAAATCCAAATCTTTCCCGTTTACAGCAAAAATGAACCGCGCTTTGGTTGCAATGGTCGATTCTGTCCTTTGTCCCTTTCTGATATAGCATAACGTATTTTCTTTTTAACTAAATGTTCAGAGCAAAATAAAAAAGGTGATCACAAGAGAATAGCATGATTTTATTTTTACAACTGCCAGCAATAACAGAGAAACAATCATTAACACTCATGAATAAAAAAAGGACAAAAAAAAAAAAGAAAATTAGCCAGAAGAGAATAACTGTCCGTAAGTTACCTATGCAAGTTTCGTTGACCACACAATTACAAATTGCTGCATCATGAAAAGAATCCAGTGTAAATTTGTCAGGAAATATAAGACTTTACCTGAGACTGATGTTCTTCATTTTTGAACACACCCTGGACCTGGAGCAGATTCTTGGCAACACCCACACACGGCAGTCCTGACAGCACTCCCACGTGACATGCCAGTCCAAATTCTGCATGAGCCACACAGTGACAGCAGATTAAAAATATACATCATGAATGCATGACGAGCACAACAGTAAATACTCAAATACACCAGTAACCTAAAGTCCATTGGTTCCAAAGAAGGTAACCCGAAGATAATGACATCATCCGATTTCAAACAAGAGCGGACGTTACATGGGGGTTTGGAAACACAATAAAACAAATCTAGTCCTTGTGAGAATGTTAACAGCATTTTAATGAAATTATTTAAAGAAATTGAAACAAACAACTACAATTTAGGGATGTTGTGAGACGTAAATTATCCCCACATATTGAACTGCTCAATCTGAGAGGAACCAAATCTCCACTTTTTTCTCACTGAAACAGCCTTGCTTGGCCCAGAATGCTTGCTTTTCAATTTGACTTTTTGGAGGTGAAGCGTTTAAGAATAAGAAAACCTTTATGTGTCTCGCAATGGAGAAATTCACAATTCACAGCAGCAAAGTTATGAAAGGAAGAAGTAGAACAACAAAATATAGGAGCTGCTGGAAAGGCAGCCACTCTTGCGGCGCCATTTTGAAGTCAACATAACAAAAATAACACAACACAACACATAGGACACAGACAGTCGTGCAATCTTCACCACTTTTCTACATACACTTTGTTGTCTGAAGCAGTTCTAGATGAAAGAGGAGAGGATCAAAGTGTCCTTTCACCAGTGGGTCAGACGTCACAATGGCTTTTTGGAAGTGGTTTTAAAATGCCGGCCGAGTGGGGCTATGTCGTCAGTGTCGTCTGACTGGCAGACAACAATGTAGCAAGGAGCCCTGCTGCACATGCTGCACATGCTGCACATGCTCATTTCCTGGTTTTCCCCACCATATGCAATAAGAATAATAGCGCAAAACAACAATTCGGTTTTCGAACGTCTCTGTTCTCGACCAAATCAGTTTTCAACCAAAAATTCTGAGTTTTTTATGCCTCGGATTACGACCGAAAATTGTGAGCAGATGAGTTCAATGAAGATTTTTTTTTTTTAAAGCGTGGTTTCGGTTTTCGAACAATTTTGGTTTTCGAACAGCCTTCTGGAACGGATTATGGTCGAAACCCGAGGTATGACTGTATAAAATTTTATATGTACGAATAGATATTTCAGCCTTGGGTAACATTTTTCACGATTGCACATGTTACATGGGTCCCATTCACTAAAATAAAAGGTCTACAGCCGCGGAGCGGACGGAGTCTCGCTGCTCCCCTGGCCCGACACTTGTGGCCCCTGCCTCGGGGATGGAGGCTTTGGGGACCCGCCAGAGGGTTTTGGAAGGCGCAGAGTTAAAAAGACCAGCCTTGGAACGGCGGGCAAATGAATGAGAACGAGCTCTCCATTCAGTAAGCGTGCCGCTCGAGGAATCACTGTCGCACTATTTAATACATGGTACATCTTGAAAATATGGTTCAATGTTGATGTAAAACACAAAACGTGTGTACTGTATGTAATGTATTTTTGCCTTGACGACGACAGGATGGGAGCCAGCTGTGTCTCAGTGGCTTTAACCCAGAAAGTTTTTTCGGTGGTGAACTTCCTACTAGTTTGAGTTCTGGTTTCTCGTCTCTTAAAGCACCACAATGCATGAGGGTAGCCGTGACAAGCCGGCTTGCAGGAGCAGAGGCAATAAACCGGCTCTGCTCCTTGCCTGTGGCCCGGACAAAGCTCCGAGACCCCACGGGGTCCGAGCCACAAGAAACCAGACCAAGTTTTTGTTTTGCTGCTTTATGCTGCCTTTTTTTTTTTAATATAGAATTTTCTTTTCTTAGTCTCTTTTCCTTCCACCTGCTCCATCTCATGAGCCTCAACTGAACACACCAAAGTGCTGACTTTGCAGTATGTTTTTGGCATATAAAAATCTAATGAACGCTAGCAAATTTGTGCATTTCATCCCACGCTTATCTAATAGACGTCCCATAAACATTTTCCACATACAGTAGTCAAGCGTGGATTGTGTGTGTCTTTGGGTCAAAGCATTAACCTCCAATTTGGCTGACAACCGATTCAGGGTGTCCCCCGCCTACTGCCCGAAGACAGCTGGGATAGGCTCCAGCACCCCCCGCGACCCTAGTGAGGATTAAGCGGTTCGGAAAATGGATGGATGGATGGACTCCCAATTTATTTTTGTGTATCCCCCCCCCCCCCCACTTCACACATTTAAAGATAGATTTTTTTTCTTTTTTTTTTGCCCTCTAACCAAACCAAAATAAGTCGTGATGGACCAAGAGGCGAGCTGGAGTAATGCAGACGTTTCTCCTACAGTATTAATTGTCTGCACTATTACGAGTCTCGCTACGATAAATTGAGAGAGAGAGAGAGAGAGAGAGAGAGAGAGAGAGAGAGAGAGAGAGAGAGAGAGAGAGAGAGAGAGAGAGAGAGAGAGAGAGAGAGAGAGATAGATAGATAGATAGATAGATAGATAGATAGATAGATAGAGAGATAGATAGATAGATAGATAGATAGATAGATAGATAGATAGATAGATAGATAGATAGATAGATAGATAGATAGATAGATAGATAGAAATACTTGTGTTTGTTGAATATGTTTGGAGGAGTAGGCAACTGGGTGGAAACTGCACTTTATGTTCTCTTACCTCTGTAGTGAAAGAGACCATTGCCATCCACAAACACCACCTAACGGGACACACAGATTACAATTGCAACATTAGCACTGTCAATTGATCGCGACCGTGGCCAATTTACAATATTTATGGTAATGACATTTCCGTCTCAGCAAGACATTTTATCCTTGGGTCAATCAATGACTATCACGATTATTAAGTTAAACATCTTAATAAAATCAGCCGACATTAGTTTTGACTGAAAATGTATTACTTAACCTCATTTATTGGAGACAGTTTATTGAAAGTAACCTTTTTTTTTTCTCCAATCAGCACTTTGACATAAGTGTATGTGCATGTTTGCATAATTTTCCATCATCAAATGATGGTGACTATGAAAATGATCAATAATTGATGTTCATAAAGAGTTCTTATTTGGAAGGTATGTTATACCTCCAATCCCACTTTCCCATATATTGGTGAAACTTTTAAAATAGGCATATTCTGCAGACCTGGCTATTTCTCCCATTTTTTTCTTAAGTATGGTAAAATATTACAATTGCCACGCTAGCTAGGAGAAAGAAGTGTACTCCTATTGTTTGTGTGCATGAGTACTATTTTTCTTTACATATGTGGGCAAAATTGTGGTTCAAAATAATTTGAAAAATAATTCATGTAAAAGGCCTGGACAAAAAAAGAGTTTGTTTTTTTTGCACATCCTTTTGGGACTTCTGCACTGCTTTGCAGGTATTTTTTAAGGATTTACTGTATTTCCAACAGTGGTCTTCTCCTTGATCATATCTCATGATGTCCATTTTGGGTCAGATAGTGCAATCTCACTCTGATATACTGTACCTTGACCATGCAGTTCACCTTCAGTTTCTTTGGGGATTCTTTGGAGGTTCTTTTGTGCTATTCATAGTGTCTGTCTCTTCAATTTGTCATCAATTTTCTTCCTACGGTCACTTGCCAAGGAGGTTGGCTACAGATGCATGGATATTAAATTTCTGAATAACTGTTCCGCTGTACTTACAAGAACATCCAGCTGCTTGAGGATAGTTTTTTAGGCTTTCCCTTTAACGTGCTTGTCTGTAATTTCTTTCTAATCTCCGCAGACAAAGCTTTCCTTTATTCCCTCTGATCCATGTTTAGTGTGGTACAAACTGCTACAGTGAAACTCCTCTACAACGAAACCTACATGGTCGAAAATACCCCCTAGTGTGAAAAAATCTTCATGCATTAACACTTTTCCCACTTTCCTGCCCCCCATACGACGAAAAAAATCCTGTTGCGTTATACGAAATCTTTTTCTCTGCGCTTGCCTCGCGATGAGATTCACTACAACAAAGTCTAATCCAACAGCGACCTCTACTGCTTCGTTCGGAAAGTGCAACAGCAACCACCACACTGGTTTACACATGCACAGTAGTCCAGGAAGTATTTGTTATTGTTCGCTTCACACGCAGCACGAACGTTGCATTGCTAAAATGGCTACAAAACGGACCTTTGGATGTCAAGCAGCTAAGACAAGAAGATCTCTGACGCTGGAAGAGAGGGTAAAAGTGGTCAAAATGAAAGACGGAGGAAGCAAAATAAAAGACATGATCCAAGAAATTGATGTAAGTGAAAGTGAACGCTGATCGTAAATTTCGCAATTTCTTTCGCTTTTTTTTCTTTCTACACTGACTATATGAAGTGTCAAATAAGCATATGCTCATACTTATGCACTATTGGAATAAAAATAAAGAGTACACATACGTTTGTGTGTGCGTGTACACATACTTGTGTGTGTGTGTGTGTGTGTGTGTATGTGTGTGTGCGTGTGTGTGTATTTGTGTGTGTTTACATCTGAGATCAAATTTGTTACAGTGAAAACCCCCCTGTTGTGAAAAATTTCTTGCTGCAAACATGATTTCATTGTAGAGGAGGTTGCATCATTATGGAATGAATAAACACAATTATTTTGATTCAGATTGAAATCACAATGAAGAATAACAAAAATCTTACTTATTCACCCTCTAAAATTCAGCAAATCAAAACTATCATCATAGCCTGCATCTTGAACATTTTATTCTTTGACATGTTATTCTTTTTGTCAAGTACAAAATGATCTGACAAATATCATTTATTGAAGACAGCTTATTGAAAGCTTATGAAATACAAGCCTCTTGCATTTTCATTCTTAAGCATCACACTTAACTCTATCATATTTATTTAACGTTATGTTATTTTTACAAATCTTGGGACTCACTGGGTTGAACTGGGACTTATTTCATGCCATGTCATGTGTCAGCGGTGCGACAAAAAAATAAATAAATAAATAAAAGAGTCCTTGGACCGTTGAATCTTTGAATTTTGAGGACAAGAAAATTATTTGAATCTTTGAAATCTCAACTTTAAATATAACTTGAAAGGACAAGGAGAAAATTAATTTGTAAGAAGTTAAGAATATACCAAAAGAATAGCCATTATACAAATAAATACAAGGACCAGCTTTTGCTGTGCGTTTTGCCCTCTCTGGGCCAGTGTTCTGTCATGCATGGATGGAGTACACACTTAGAATGAGATGTGAAGAAAGTTGTGATTGAACGCTATAAATATGATTTGTTTTTCATAGACTGGGAAAAATTGATGCTTTTGAGTCATGTTATTTTTCCTGAGTGGATGTGTTTCCACAACGTTGGTGTGGCAATATTCGTTATTTGAAGTAATATCACTGTTGAAGTCGATGCTAATTCACACTGACTTCAGTATTATTGGCTAGCAATGTCTTAAAACTGAAGCATGTTTTGTATATTAAAAACACAATGCATGCAATTGTTTTTGTTGTGTGTTTAGTTTTACAGTAAACTCCATATGGTATGTCATTAAACAGCTTAAACTCAAAGGATGCCGAGGAACGGCAGAATCACGCTACACATTTGCTACACAAGCAAGTGAACAATACAGTGAAATACATTAAAAATAATATACTGTAGACATGTGCCCCCCCCTTACAAAATGAATTGCCCACCGCTGCTCTACGATGTAAGCTCACCTGAGGCAGAAGAGTGGGCTTGTCCTTTTCAAGCCGCTGCAGAGCCTCCAAGAGGAAAGGGGTTTCTCTGAAGGCCAGAAAGCCTGGCATGTAAGGTGCTGTCAGGGTCACCATTTGACTGTTCTCATAAAGCACCTGGGAGGAAGCAAGTAGCCAGAAATATTTCATACAACTTGAAATAAACCTGTAACTCCAGGTGAAAACAATCTTAACTTGAAACAATTTATTGTTCGGACAGGGGTTCTTTGGTTGATGAGATAACCAGTTAACAACCGTCTTTCAAAATGTCTCTACGCCCAGGTATCCCTAAGAACATGAAAATGTTCTAATGTGCTAATGCGACCAAATGAATTTTTTACCAGCACATACTGAAAAGTTGGCCGGATTTGCGAGCATACTGGGCACACTTTCGAGCCCCGCATCACCAAAAGAACATCATACCTGCAGTAGAGCATAGTGCTGTAGGTTTAATCAACTTAAAGGGAATAATAACCAGCTCCAGATACCAATGTAAGGATTCAGGCTTCTGCTGGAAAGCAATCATCTGAATTTTATTTGGGGTAATTCAAAGCATTCCAAATGGCAGCCCATTTCGAGGTATTGATGTCGGAAAAGCATCAATGTTGTAAAGTTTGAAAAATATCTTTGTGTCTAGTCTTGTATTTGCCAAAACAGCTCGGCCGCAATCCCCCTGGTTGATTTTGATGTTTGACACCGGGCCTTCCCTTGCACCCACCCAGTGGTTCTTAACCTGGGTTCAATCGAACCCCAAGGGTTGGGTGAATCAGTCTCAGGGGTTTGACGGAAACTCTGCCATGGAGGTTAAGACACAGTCGACTCAACATGTCATTTAGTTATGACACGCCTGCTTGGCCATCAGTGGCTGCAGATGATCACATTACTTTGCTTGTCCAATCAGTGCAGCAGCAAATTTAGCTCGCACTGTCGTGATATTATGCCAGGTGACTTTTTTTTAAAATGTTTTAACACATGCTACATTGAGCAAAAAAAAAAAAAAAAAAAGATTTTATTTATTTATTTAACGTTTTAAGACATGGTACGTCGAGCAAAAAAAGAAAGTGGTCGGACGAATATGGACAACCTGGATTCACATGCATCACGAAACGTGATGGGACTCAGCGTCCTAGCTGAATGATTCGTCATGTCAAGTTGAGCAACTCTGGTCTCACACCAGCAAAACTGAAGGAACACTTCTCGAATCATATTTTTATTTTTCACTCAGGATTCGGTGAATCTGCAAATGTATTCATTCATTCATTCATCTTCCGAACCGCTTGATCCTCACTAGGGTCGCGGGGGTGCTGGAGCCTATCCCAGCTGTCTCCGGGCAGTAGGCGGGGGAAACCCTGAATCGGTTGCCAGCCAATCGCAGGGCACACAGAGACGAACAACCATCCACGCTCACACTCACACCTCGGGACAATTTAGAGTGTTCAATCAGCCTGCCACGCATGTTTTTGGAATGTGGGAGGAAACCGGAGCACCCGGAGAAAACCCACACAGGCCCCGGGGGGAACATGCAAACTCCACACAGGGAGGCCGGGGCTGGAATCGAACCCGGTACCTCTGCACTGTGAAGCCGACGTGCTTACCACTGAACTACCGGGCCGCCTTCTGCAAATGTACTGGTTACTATTAAGTGATATGCTAGATCATTGTTGTTGTCACAATAAAGTGCTTTGGGGCTGGACTCATACTTCAAATCCAAAATTGTTCACAACCGAATCCCGCATCCATTTGAATGGATTTCTAATTGTACCTTTTCTAAAAATAAAATAAAAAACCACATCATAGGCAGTCCAAAAAAAGTAACATCCAATTTCATCATGATGGAAAGTGCACTTTGATAGTGCTTTACAGCGGTCATCGAATCAGTCCTGTATTCCTCTACCATAGTCTGGTTTGGGGCCGCCACAAAGAAGGACAAAATCCGACTGAAACGGACTGGATTGGTTGTCAAACAGTGCAGGGTGTATCCCGCCTCTTGCTCAAAATCAGCTAAGATAGGCTCCAGTTTATCCGGGACCCTAGTAACGACACAGCCGGGGGGGAGGCAACTACGGTCTTAGCGAGCCGCAGTCTTGCTTGTTTTAGAAGTTCTCTCTTCCAACAGAGCTGATTCATTTGAGACTTAGAATGAGAGTTGCCCATCCCTGGGACAGATGCAGCAGAAAATGCATAGATAGATAATTCTGTCCAACAGAATTTGGATCATAATATACACAATACATAACGTCTTGTTTTAGTGCTGTCGACGTGACCATGATAGGGTCACTGTTAATTTCATTGAATTTAAATTTAACAGCACTGTGCATTGAGCAAGCTTGTTGGCACCTCCCCATTTCATAATGACTTACCCATTAGCATTTATGACATTCGTCTGAGTATGTTGCCTCGATGCAATCAAAGTTAATGAAACGTTAGTCAGACATTCTGTTCAACAATGTGATTGTGTACCCCACTAACTTGCAATTCACTGTCAGCAAAGTCCATTTGTCATACATTACCGTAGTGCCGTTGCCATTTCACATAATATAGCCTGGCAGCAGAGCACGTTGCCCTTGTAAATTCCGTACTTTGCCTCTCATTCACAGTTTCGAGTGCACCAGTCAGTTAATCAATCCTCATTTTACCCGTTAGAATCAGTCAAACGAGCTTATCAGCGCCCGTCCGTCCGCCTGTCGACTGCGGATAGTAAAAGAAAAAAAAGTCAACACACACCTGTTCAAATGCCAGGTTTTTGTGGTAGAAGACAAGATAAATTATTTAAAACCTTTTCCAACATTAATGTGATCTATACCCGATACAAATTAATTGTATTAAAAAATAATAATAATAAACATCTGAGATCAAGCCCTTGCACAAATGTGAACATCCTTACAACTGGGGCTGTGTCTGTGTTCAGGATTAAATGTTTTTTTAAATGGGAGTTCACTCACGCACACACACACACACACACACACACACACACACACACGCCACCATTTTAAGTGCCTCTGATTAACCCCTAATAAAGTTCAGCTGTTCATTTGTACGTGATGGAACTGAAGAAATGTTTTACTTCCCAAAAGGTTTGAACAAGAATTATGAATTTAAAATGTGTTTCAAAGGATGCACGGATGTGTTTCATGTATTTATTCACTGATTACAATGGTGATTTAAAAGGTCTGGTTTTATTTTGGCAAGCGGGCACAGCTCACCTCAAGATCAGGATAGCTGAGCACCACGAGCTGGGAGCAGGCATTGACATCATCACCCTTGATAAAGGAGAGGTCCAGTCCAGCAATGCGTTCCAGTCCCGGAAAGTCTGGGCTCTTCTGCCAGTCTTCCGTGTCCTCCACCACCACCTGCTCTCTGAGACAGGTTTGCTCACTGCACACATGATAGAAGATTGAGGCAACAAAAGCAGATGCTAAACATTACACTTTACATGTACAGTAAAGCCCGCATTATGACCGTTCATTATTGGCACAAGTGCACTTTCTTTAACAGTTATTATAGTGTGCAGGCAAGTCATATTTAGACTTGCGGGCCTTCAGTGTGGTACAACATCATGCCGCAACATGCTGGGCAGCACTGAGATAGACTGGAAGAGATGCATGCATGCATGCGTAAATAACAGCCAAACGAAGAGACAGAGGTCCTTAACCGATACAGTTTAGTTCTGAAATAATAATCATTCTAAAAGAGCACAGAGAACATACAGGATGTGTGCGAGTATGTATGCAGCTCTATTGTTTGTATTTATTGCTGCTGCGTGTGTTAAAGTAGTTGTCATTAGAAGGTTTCTAATTATGGTAACATCTCGTGTGCTAATTTCCACAATTTAGGACAATTTTGAGTGTTCCGTTAACCTGCTATGGATGTTTTTGGAAACAGGAGTGCCCGGAGAAAACCCACGCAGGCCTGGGGAGCAGTGGCGGTTCTGGGGGGGGCGGGGCAACGGGGGCCAGTGCCCCTGTAGCACTGATTATGGCCCCCCCTGTGCCCCCCCTCCGAGCGTAGATGACGCAGTCGCGCCGAGTCGCCGACGCGAAAGGTGGAACCTAAGTAAGTGACTTAACATTCTAGTCGGACCCTTTATTGCGCTGCACCACTTAAAAATGAGCGGGAAAACGAGAAGCAGTCCGCAGAGAAGGAAATTACCACGACAGGAGTGCTATTTTCGACACACCATTTATATTTTCGATGTAAAATCACAAAACGAAACAAGCCCCCAACAGTAGCATTATTAATTCCAATTCCTCTTCACTTAAACATTTAACGTTAAAAATGAAAAGAAAAACAGACATTACATCATATTTCTATATGAAAAAGAAACAAATTGATCCAGACACAGAGACAGAGTCAGATGATGATGGTGGTGAGAGTTCTGAAGAGGAGCAAGTTGAAAGCACCAGAGAGGGAGAGTCAGAGGACACAGGGATTCATTGATTTTCAGAGCGAGGACACAGAGCAGGAAAGGGATACAAATGAAGATCCTGAGAATGAGAAGACGACACTGCAATAGAAGTGAAGTGTGAGACACAGACGGAGGATATTTGCGCTTCAACAAGCACTGGACCATCAGGTATGTGATGCTGAAAAGAACACAATCCTGTTCTCCGTGTGTGTGTGCGCGTGTGTGTGTGTGCGTGCGTGTGTGTGTGTGTAACTTTTTTAGTCTCCCTTTTTATTTAAATTTTTATTTAACAGGATCAATATATAAGACATTGCCTTTTAAAATTTGGATAATTATATGCATGTAAAACATCTAGCTTCAGTGTTTTTGCAATTTTTGTCCCCGGTCAGGCTTGAGAATGTATTAATTTATATTTATTTAATACAATTTAAAAAATAATGAATACAATTAATAAATAGCATCAATCAATTCATTTTAGACAATTGTGTATGTCTGAGTGCCTCAGCAATGTAAGTGTAGCGGGTTAGTGAATATGCTGTGTCCATGCAGAACTTGTGTTTACATATATTTGGTTTGTCTTTGTCCACAGACATCAGTTAATGTAAAGAGGACCCGCCAATGCAGCCAGACCTAAAACAGTTTCCCAGGACCCTGATGGGGGACAGGAGAAGGAGCTTCAAGGCAGGCTGGTACCATATCATCCCCTGGCTTGAATATTCTCAACAGATGGACATGGCGTATTGTTACGGTTGCAGACATTTTAGCCCTCCTAATACTGTTTTTTTTCTCTCATCACTGTAATGTTATGACTACAATGCTTTCAAAGTTTGTTGAAATAAAAAGTCAAATAAGATTTCAAATCTGTCTTTTTAGCCCTGGGTTGAATGTGCCCCTCCATCAAAACCCCTGGCCCCAGCCCGGCCCCCTCAGTGAAATTGATCCAGAACCGCTACTGCCGGGGAGAACATGCAAACTCCACACAGGAAGGCTGCGGTCTGGAATTGAACCCTGCACTCCTGCGTCGGGAGGCAGAAGTGCTAACGAGTCGATCACCGTCAACCCTTATCCATTTCAGGGGGCGGCTATCTTGTGACTTGCCATTGACTAAAAGGATTTTGCTGCTGAATTTACATTCCACAAAAGCCGTGTTTAGACGATTGGAAGTGCATAGTTACAAGAATATGTGAAGAAAATCTTTGACTTGAGTTGCCTTTTAACTGCATTTAGCACCCAAAGTAATAGTCGCTCTAAATCTCGATCTATCCCTAATCCGGGCGTCGGCAACACGCGGCTCTAGAGCCACATGCGGCTCTTTAGCGACATCTAGTGGCTCCTTGGATCTTTATAAAAAATGTTTGAAAGTGGAAAAAGATTTTGATAGTAGGCTAATATAGCTCAAATAGATATAGATACATGTTGCAGCTCCGAAAAAGGAGAGCTGTGGTGTTGGTTTTTTAAACGTACACTTTATTTATGCTTTTGACAGTCTCGACAAACACAGACAAGTCTGCGTCCGACTCCATGCCTTCTCTCTTCTCTTTCGACTCGAGAGGCGTTCAAAGACATCCTCAGAAAAACGGAAATTAATGATCACTTCACTGACACTAAGAAAAGGGGAGACAATACACCAAAACAAAAAAATCAAGCGAGGAAATTACAAAATAAATTCTATGGGGGCGTTTGTGAACACACAACAAAGGAATGAATAACAAACAATTCTGAGACAGTCCAGTCTCCTACATAAATACAGCATGTGTTTCCTTCTTCATTGTAAGTTTTATAGAAGGCTTTTATTTATTTTTTGCGGCTCCAGACATATTTGTTTTTTGTTTTGTTTTTGTCCTATATGGCTCTTTGAACATTTTGGGTTGCCGACCCCTGCCCTAATCGAAGGCGAGTCAGGTGTTCACTGTACAGTATTTAAATTATAGCCACTAACCCCTTTTGAATGGAAAAGGGGCAAAGGGGTAAACACTCAACAGTCAAATCATGAGGAAAACCTGTGCTAATGTTGCAATGTGACAATATATGTCGTACAAATTCTCCCTTAAAAGATAATAATGCTCACTTGCTCAGTTTTGATTCACACAAACCAAGATGTTGTCATTTAACTACACGTCATAGTTGGGCATCCACTGGTTTGAATTGCGCTGCAAAATACTCACAGCTATGCAGAACAATTTGGTTATTACATGTGAGTGTTGAGGCAAAATATTGGGTCTTGAGAGGTCAGTGTCACTCAAAACTAAGACAGCGAGAATTGTATTGACAGCTCGTGGATTGTGACAAGTGGTTGTATTGCTCGCTGAGAACAAGGATTATTGAACAAACATAAATATACAAAAATGCAAACACACTGACCTTTCCCACTGCTTGACCAATTCTTCTGTTGGAGACATTTATTCTCTCAGGACGGGTTGCATTGAAATCATTCAAGTCTCATTAAATTTGCAGCTACTTGAGATAAGTGTGCGTGCCGTACTTCCGTGTATGACGTCATCCAAAGCCTGTCCTGAAACCAGCGAAAAGAATAACCTCGAAAATGCTACCATCTAGGGGCACAAAGTAAAATCACAGTGGGTAAAAGGACAAAGGGATCAAAGGTGCTTTAAATTAAATATAACATAATAAATTGGGGGCGGCCCGGTGGTCCAGTGGTTAGCACGTCGGCTTCACAGTGCAGAGGTACCGGGTTCGATTCCAGCTCCGGCCTCCCTGTGTGGAGTTTGCATGTTCTCCCCGGGCCTGCGTGGGTTTTCTCCGGGTGCTCCGGTTTCCTCCCACATTCCAAAAACGTGCATGTCAGGCTGATTGGACGCTCTAAATTGTCCCTAGGTGTGAGTGTGGGCGTGGATGGTTGTTCGTCTCTGTGTGCCCTGCGATTGGCACACTGGCAACTGATTCAGGGTGTCCCCCGCCTACTGCCCGGAGATGGCTGGGATAGGCTCCAGCACCCACCGCGACCCTAGTGAGGATCAAGCGGTTCGGAAAATGGATGGATGGATAATAAATTGGAAATTGAAAATAAATGCACAGATGTGTTGTAGCCAATTGGAATTCATTGATGACATATTTAATTAAAGTCCCTGTAGAGGGAAAAATACGTTTGCCTTCTAAATATAACACACAGAGAAGAGTGTGTTTTCAATACTGGCAAATTTGAATGATTGAAAAGAATTTTTTATATGCCTGATTTATCAAGATATTCTCTTCGCTACCAGTGGATGTGTGCTTAATGCGCCCATCTATTAATCAAATCCCCGCACTCCTGTCAGAATGGATGCTACTTTGTCTATCATCTTTCCTACTATAACATATTTGAGTGATGAAAATATATACCCGTAAAACCTCCCGTTGCTGGAAAATATCTCACAAGGTGCTCTAATGGCGCTCGTCCACACACTGACTGTGAAGAGAGAGCGATACCTATACTGTATATATATTTTTTTCTTTTCTATGATCTCATATATTGACGCTAACATACAGTGTGCAGATTTGAGTAGACTTTCATTTCAAAATTCTACATCGGATTTGTGAGAAACTTCCGATGTGAAATCATCAGATAGCCTACTCTAATGTGTCCCAGTAGATTGGGCATAACAAAAGCAATGAGAAGGTGTGAAACCAATTTGTTGCAGGGCGCATTGTTGTGTTTTCATTCGGAAGGTGTTATGACTGTCCACCCAAATAACTGTATGATCACATTTTTTGACACCTCAATATGAAGGCTCTCTGTTCAACATTGTGCTAAAAGCACACTGAACTTGCCATTTCTGAAGGGCCTTTTATTTAAAACAACCATGCCATCTAGAGGGCTAAATGTAACCGGTTCACATTAAATTAATTTGAAGCTTCATTTTCCCTTCACTACATAATTCTCAGCCTTGGGATCAAATCGAGATAATCTAGCAGTAAAATGGGATACAGGAAATGAAATGAGGCAAGTGTGTGATTACCAGGAGTAGCTTTTCCTTTGGTTCTCTCTTATTTCTTTGATGTTGTGAGTCTTTGTCTTTATCATGTGTTAAATTGATCATGATTTTTAGTTATCATACATTTGCATATAATTAACAATGAATTGATTATGCCTGCAATGAATGCTTATGCTTTTAATTAAGATATGCTCACATTTATAATAAAGAATGCTAAGTGCACTGTGTGACCGTTGAGGGACACAACCACCTTTCCGAGAAAGTGGTTGGGAAGAGATAAGGTAATGAGACAAAACGAGAGCAAGGTCGGACATGGATGGAGCTATCAACACCAGTTGCAATCAACCTACTTGGTGTTTTTGTAATGATTGCACACATGTAGGTAATTTTCACTGACATACACACACAGTCAAACAGGTTCAGTGTGTCTTCAACAGCCCTCACCCTTTAGGTTGGACACAGCCATGTATTAGATTCCCAATGAGAAATAAATGAGAGGGCGAGCGGGGAGATCCCTGGGTGACGTGCAGAGAACTGGAACCCAACGCTTCTCCTTGTTCTCCTCGTGTCCTCTCCTCATTGGGGCTTTATTATGAATGTCAAATTGATAACTCTGACACTATGATAAGAAAAAAAACATCTAATTGATGGTGCATTTGTTGTTTTAACAAGTGGTTTTGCACAGTGACATTTTTCAATTACGCACAAGAACTATTTTAGTAAATAATGAAATATTGTTGATTTGAGAATGCAGGAAAAGTGCTCCTCAAAAAAGGAGAAAAAGTCACAAATGAAATGAAAGAGCAATGAAAATGAATAGGGCAAAATGTACAGAATTCAAGTTTAATGTTTTCCCCAAAAAAAGTGAAGGCGCAATATTCTCATGAATTTAAACTAGTACTTTTTACATAATATCTCATATGAAGATAAGAGGAGATATGCAAATTCAACAGACTAGAGGGTGGACAAACAAACACACGAAAAAGTAATGACAAACATTTCATAGCCCTCAAGAGATCTTTGAAAATGTACACGTATGTGTGAATTAGAGAAGGACACCAAAAATAAAAAAAAATAAAAAACGTGAAGGGTCTCCGGTATCTCAAACACTGAATCCACATGGTAATCAAATACTGGATACAAGAACACTTTATCCCCATGGCTTCAATTCTTAATTTCAGCCATGCAGTTGTACAAATCTAAGGTCCACTCTGATATATATAGTGGGGGGGAGTACTTAGGTCTGCTTCTGTATATTTATTCATTCAAGTGCTGTTTCTTTAATTGGTAATCTCAATCAAGAATTAGCATTTGACGGGTATCTGACTGTGTGGGTCAAGACATGCTTCAGAGTGGGAGCCAGGAAGTTGAAGGTCCAGTGGCCCCAAGGGAGTGTGTACAGTAGATGCATATTACAGGCATGTCTTACTTTCAGTGCTGTTTCCAGCATTCATTCTTGTACATCCACACATGATGATAGCCCTCATTCTGAGGAGGTAAAACATTTCACATTATTGCTAATATTCCACACAAAAAATATTGACCTTTTATTCTGAGTTAAAGACGGTTGTGTGTATCTAAAACATGCACATTAAGTATCCTTTGGAGTGATTCTCACTTCTCAGGTATTAAGTGTCCATCGATACAGCATTTGATGGCTCTTGGCAATTTACAGTCAAGTCATCAATGCTTCTAAACCAGTTCACTAGTAAAACTGTTGCATGGAAATGATGTTTTTGGACAACAATGATTTAATTGACCTTGAACGGAGCAGCTGTTTCTAAGTGAGTCTTACAAAGGCTAAAATGGTGTTTCTTGGAAAATGGCTCTTAAAATGGCTATTCATTTACAAATAGCAGACTGGGAAAGCCAGTCACCATGTGTAACATGTGCATGCAGTGACACACCCCTCTGATTCAACCCCATCAAGTATGTCAAAAACAGTAGCACTCCTCAAACATAACTAGTATATGTACAGTAGCACTATCTTCTTTTTTTCCCCTAAAACATTGAGAAATGATAAGCATCATCATAAAGATATTCTTAAAATGCCCAGACATAGTGGCTCAGTTTGCCTTTGTGCCTGCCTGTACATTACATAAAGGTCACCTGCAATTAGCCCTCACCATCACCACCATCTACAATGGACATCTCAATGATAAATAGAAATATTTCACACAGTAAAAACCCATGTTATTGCTTCAAGCACTGAAGAGTGAGATGCTGGTCAAGTATGCTGTGCATGGCATGAAAGAGCCCTCAAAAGATGTTAGGGCCACATGAGGCTATCACATGACAGTCAGGATGCTCAGAGAACATCGGGACACCAACAGAAAGCAAACCCCATCCATTGACTCATTTTGTATTGCCATGATTTAATAAGTCCCACCCACTCAGGAGCTTTGTGTTTTTTTTAAAAACACGTGCGTGATATTTGAATCCGATCTGAGTAAACTGTGCTTTGCGGGTGTAATCAACTCAGACATTCACATTGGATTTGTGGGCTACAATCTGAAAAACGTCAAGTAAATTCAAAGAAGTGTGTAGGATTTTCCACCTGCTCTCCACATTGAAAACACCTTTCATATAGCGGGAGGAAGGTTTTTCAATGTCAAAAGTCTTTGCGTCACATGTTTTTGTGTAACAGAACTTCCAACCTGCTACAGTGGTGCACCTGAATTAGGGGTGCGTTATCTGATTATTGCCTACAGAATTTGGAGTGTCAATGCATAAACAGTATACAACAGCGGCTCCAGTGTCAAACTCTAATCAAACCTGCCATTCCTGGGATGAAAATATTGCTTCTTGAATCCTCCAATAATGCAACATTTAAGCCTGTAGCCTTTAACATTTCCACTCTGTACAAGCCACAATCAAAGTGCAATCCTCCAAAACCTTGGTCTCATTTGTTGCCTAGCATAGACACACCACACACTGAAATATGACCTTTGTGCAAAAAAAGAAGAAAAAAAGGAAAATCAGCCCTTTGAAAGGAGGTCACACAGTCTCTCTTTTTTGTTCTCAACCCACAATTTGTTGTCTGCTGGTCAGCACCCCAAGTTAAACAGGGTGTACGAGTCTTGAGTAAAGGGGTTCTTGAGGTTCTCACAACATAGGAGACAGCGCTCTCCGTCTTCGTCTACCTGGAGATCATTGAGCTGGACTGGGATTGGTTGGATGAAGTGGTGGCAGCGCTGAGCTGAGAGAAGCCACTGTGGCTCGACTCCAAGCTGGTCATCGAACCCCTGTAAAAGGAGACATAGTCCAGTAAGGGAAAATAACCTGAATATTTTCTCCACGTTTTTTAGTCCAATCAGTTTGACCAACTAAATGAACACCAGGTGACCATGACGCACCCCCATTAGACAGATGAGCTGAGCTATAATTGATTGTTACCCGAGCCCTGACCAACTGTGATGTAATATTCAGTCGACAGCAAGTATCAAAATGGCCGCCCCTTGAGATGGCTAAAAAGGGGTGGATTTTGCTGCTTAACTCATATTCAAACGCAATATCAATCAGAATGGAGTGTTTAAACTAGTGAAGGCACATGGAACATATTATTGTAAAGAAAATGTGAGGGGTGGAGTTCCCCTTTAAGGGTCTGTCACTTGTGAAAAACCACAAACACATAGCTATGTCCTTTGATCATATTATAAATCTAACTAATTATGTATGCCACTCCAATTAGGAAGGAATTGGATTCCATGAAAAAAAAATATACAGAAATCATAGTTCAGATGGTTTGTATGCTTAGCACAAATTATGAATTCCATGAGGCATCAGGATTAAGGATATTTTGGATTCAGTAATTGATATAGGTAAATCCCAAATCACGTCACTTCAATGAACCCAAAGTAGACCAAAAAAGAGCACAAAGTTAAGAAAAGAATAGTAAGTAGTTGTTTCAAGACTTCAATAACGGCAGTGATTGCTAGTATTGTTAGCCATGCAAGCAGGGCAAAAGTCAACAGACTCAAAGCCAGGCTGTGCCCAGAACATTGTGACTGCCCGAGTCAGCTGCCATGAAGGTGGGCTGTAAAGTTAGCAGCCAAAAAGCAGGAATGACGACGGGGTAGTGCTAAAAGAAAAGGGTCAACCACTGCGCCACTTACAAACTCTGCACGTCACAGCAAGCCATTCTTCACAGGAAGAAGATAGAGCGGCAGGGGGAGGAGGACAAGAAAGAACAGGAATGCATTGGACAGAAAAAAAAATAAATGAAATAAATAAGTCTGGGAAAGGAAGCATCCGCATTTCAATACTCAGGGCTGATATAATTTTGTATAATGACTTGGTCTTGCAGTATGTATGGAGTGGAGGGGGACTGATAAAACACAAGCACGAACAGTTGAACTCATTAGAGAATTGACGTTCGATCATTTCAATTAAAAAGTTGTTCATGGCCAACGGTCTCAGTTACCAACCTGAAGTCCTCAGAGCCCAACACCTCAGTGTAGTACATGACTTTACACTTGTGTGAGGAGACTTGCAGTGTGGCCAGCACATCATCTACCCGAGGCAGATTAGTGGCAGAGCAGGCCGGCATGTTGTGGAACTTCCATTGGAGGATGTAAAACCCTGGCCAGCGTGTAATATGGGAGCCCTAAACAAAGAAAAGGTGTGTCACAGACAAATGAGGAACAAGAATAAGATGTCCTGTCAGATGAAACCAAAAGAAACACCAAATGTTTGACTTTATATTCTCAAAACCTTGCCTGCACACTTTCTCCCTCCTTGCAGGTTAGAGGGGACTCGACCATGCTGTAATCTTGCCCCAGCGTCCATGACTTGTCAATGAGCTGCACATTGTTGCCACCGGGGGAGGTGATCCCATGAGCTCCGAGTGGATCTTTACGCGGTGGCTGTGGGGCACGCTTGGAGTGGTAGATGTTGAAAACCACATCACCCTTACACACATCAAAGTCCCAGGTGATGACCGAAGAGGCGTCAATGATCTCAATCAGAAGCTGTTTAAAAGGAGGAGAGTAAATGATCAGAACTGTGAATTTGTATAGAGCCCTCTAAATTAGAATGGAGCGATGTTTCAGCAAAAAAATGCAGGTACCAAATACAGGAATAGAAAACAATTGTTTGCAATTATGGCATTTTTGTAATGTACATCTGGAAGGGTTGCATTGAGAGACAATTATATCTTTGGTCAAATCATGTCAGACCATATTTTATGCCATTGAAGAATGTTCCATGTCGGAAATAAAGATGCGCAGTCTACAGGTTTGGACCACTAGATGGCAGCCCTTTCAATAAAACAAAATCTCATAGACACGGTCTGTTGCTCTTGTCTTGGCCTACATATCGACTGCAAGTGTCACTGCTTTTATCCTGTTGTTCTGCATGTGTTACTCAGTCTCACCTCGTGTGGAGCTCCTTTGAAGATGCTGGCGCTTTGGTAGATTGTTTCGGTCCACAGACGAACATCTTCATTCTCAAGCTCCTCTGCGGTGCGGTACATCGACTTTGGGACCAGGCCTCCCTCAGGTACCTCACACTATATAAGGAGAGTGAGAGAGAGATCACGTGTGATGAAAATAGGTCAGTAAAGGCGATATTAGAATTGCATCATGTTCTTTGACATAAATGCTTAATTCTCCACTCACCATACACTCGCCGCCCAGGAAGTCGGGGATAATCTCCTTGTCTATGTAGTCCAGCAGCCCACCAGGGCCCTGGTAATCGTTTCCTGCATAGATCAGGAACTTCTTGCGGGTGTTTTCGTCAATAAATGGACTCACCTAAAGTCAGGAACATGAAAGTGTTTATCACACAAAGTTTATCTTACACTACTTACTTTAATATGCTTGCTCAAATTAGCTCCACTCAAATATATTAGCTAGGTAAGAGTGTTTGTTAAATGAGAATGTAGAACACTGAGCTTTTTATTGTATCAGTGTCAGTGCAACTCAGACACCTGAAACTGATTTCAGACCCATTAAGTGTGAACTCATTCTGTAATATAGCACTTTCTCTCTCCGTCTAACTCTGAGAGCCAGTGTTCCCCTGTGCTCACCAGAGTCCAAAGGACTGGGAAGACTCTGGGAGCCCTCAAGATAAGCAGGCGTCCCAACGTCTCTGGATAGTTGGCCTCCACAACCTCGATAATCCTCAATAGAGCCTTGACTCCTGGTCGCCATAGGTGACGCATGTTGAGACCCTCCAGATCCACGAGACATGTCCAGCAACTGAGCAGAAGAGGATAACACAAAACAAACATAAAAGCACAAGCTGATAAGCGACCATTTAGAACCTGTCGCCTGAAAGTGTGGTTTCAGTGGTGACAGCAATGCATGCTAATTCTAGACTCACTCTCGAGCTCCCTCAACATCCTCTTGTCTGGCTCGTGGCCAAAGTAGCTCAAAGGTTATTCATAGTTAATATGCCATCCTGTGTGGCTGAGATCTCTGCCCCCACCTCCTGCTGAGATGCCTGAATGATACCATCTCCTTTCCTTCCGCTCCCCTCACTCTTCCCAACGCCCGTTGCATTAGTACACTTGTAAACCGAGCTACTTTATTGTCTTCATTCTGCTCAGACCAGTCACCGTGGAGCGACCATAGGGGGCCGTGCCCGCCTACCAAGATGCTTGTGATTCCCCAATTGAGGCCCGGAGTTCTAAAGATAAACTTTATTCTTGTTATTATATTTTAGCATAGAAGCTATTTTTGTGTTGTCAAATACTAATGTTGGGTTGCTTATCACTAAGACATTAAAATTGAAAGAAAAGAACGGTGTGATATTTGTGTGTATGATGGCCAACATATTGCAAAGTCTGAAACAAGCTTATGTCGCGTAAAATGTGAGAAAACTGCAAAAACTGGTCACCAAAATGTATGTATGTAGACATCTTTACATATACCGACAACCACCTCTCTTGTCGCAAATGGTGCCATTCAAGACTATTAACTGGAAGTGCCACAAGAATATATCCAAACACAGTAAATGGTAACATGTGGCTTGATGGTCAAATGTTAAGTGGCACCTGCCGTATTCTACAAAGCACACCTGCCATCATGTTACCAGTCCTCATATTTATTCAGTTTCAGTTTACCTGATGGGACGACCAAACACCTTTGTGTTCTCTTCGCAGCGTCTCAGCCCCTCCTCATTGATAGATAGCACCTAAAAAAAGACCATACCAGACATTTATTGTGACATTTCAACAATTTAGCAACTCCACAACGACAGTGATTTCCACTGTGCACATTTTAAGCACACTATTTATATGTTAACTGTATGTATGTCTCCTTCAAGACACTGGATATGAATTACCTAACCTGTAATCTGAATGGTTTACATCGACATATAACATGAATTGTCATGTAAACAGTACATGGGACATAACTACTGTGCATACATGACGAAGCAGCGATTCTTCTCCGAGAGCTCGGACCAGCCCTTTGGTGTCCATCTGGCCAAGTCTCAGGACATACAAAGGCCGACCATCTAGAAGAGAGAACACAGAATAATACACATTTAAATGACTTGCAGAAATACTACAGCCTATGGAGGTTGTATATTAAATTGCTGAGGATTATTATAGCCACCTGCTCTTCTCACAAGGAAAATACTTTTTTCCCCATTTATCCTTCACAACTATTTAAACACTTTTGCACACTCCTCTGGTAACAGAAGTACAACTACAAAAATAAACTTTAAAAAGGATATGACAGCATGTACAAAGTGAAGAGCATGTTAGTGTTGGTGTCGCCAAGCAGTGCTGAAAAATGTATGCACGTTGAAGTCACTTGTGTTCTGACTGGCCTTGGGTAAAAAAAAAAAAAAAATAGTCTTTGAGTTCATTGTCATGTAACTTGAGTGTGAAGGAAACCCGAGAGCAAAGATCACCAACTCGTCTAGCTTTGTAAGAATAGCCAAAATAAATCATGTATGCAGAAACGTAAACCCATCTGAACAGCCAGCGTGTGCATGCTGATACAGTTGATGTTTCAACCTACCTCGATCATGGTGGTGCCAGCCCCCTGTGTAATAGTCCTGAAGAACTTGTGGTGAACTCCATGTCTCAAGAAGATAGTCTACTTGGTGCTGCTTCCTCCAGGTCAGCGACTGGCACAAAATTTCACGAGCCTTATCCATGTTGAAATCCCTGGCCCGCAAAAATCGCAGGATGTGTTCATCCTTAGGAATCTGAATTAAAGACAGTAGGAGGCAAAAAAAAAGATTACAAATCCATCCATTTTCCGACCCGCCTTATCCTCCCTCACAAGGGTCGCGGGGGGTGCTGGAGCCTCTCCCAGCGGTCTTCGGGCAATAGGTGGGGTACACCCTGAACCTGGCTGATTAATTTACAAAAGCATATAATGCATAAAATAATATCCCCCCCACCCCACTGAATTTCGATTATCATCAATTATACGCAGATTTCCGCTATTCGTGAGCCAGCCTGGTCCCTTTTCCTTGCAAATGGCGGGGGTCAACTGTAAATGTATTTTTGAAAAATGTGTTTAAAAAAATGTCCTGTTCATTTCTCAGAATGCATTGCGTGACGTAATTGAATTAATACTTGACCTGTGTATTTGCGTTACCAGTAGTTGAATGTGTCATATTTAACACAATTATGTTTTATTTATTTTGCACTGTTTTGACTTTTGTTTATTTTCACAAACTGTGAATTATGTAAAATTGTGTGTAAAATAGTGGCTTCCAGGTCAATTCTTTGCACAGCTTGCACTGCTCAACTAAGCATTGCTTGTGAAAATTAAGATTTGCTTTGTTTTGAATGATCTTATCAATTTTATGTTGATAATTTAGACCACTGCTTGAAGACAACTGGGATATGCTACAGCACGCCTCGACTCTTGTGAAGATAAGTGATTCCCATAATGGATCGATGGATATTTAAGGACATGGTTTTGGTATAGATTTATGTGTAATAATTAATGAGATGAGTATTACTTATGTTCAACTGCTGTGAATAGTTAGAGTACATAAAGGCAAAAATAATTAACAAACATCAGCTATTTGGCTGATTTTTGAAGGGTCATAATTGTTCGAATTAATCGACCCGCCGATTAATCAGTCACGCCTCACTGCCAATATATGAAGCTGAGTTTAGCAGCAAATATTTCAAAATGTTCTTGGTTGATCAGATTCCTTTTACTACAAAGTCTGTGCGAAGCTGCACGTTACCTTTCCCTTGTGGGTCTCCTGTAGCCATTTACGAAGTCTGATGAGACAGCTCTCCTGCATTGGTGTAAGATCACCAAGGTAGCGTTTGATATAATCAGCATCCAGTTTATCTGTAAACACAAAACAAAACAAACAAATCACACCTCAAATTGACATGACAAGTCTAATTACAGCTCACAGAAAGCACCAATTAAATTATTTGGAATGGGCCGCCACTCATTTTGCAATTATCAGCTAAACAGACCTTCCGGTGTGCCAGCCAGAATCTCAGTTAAACTATCTGCCTGAAGGCCAGTGTTGTCCTGCTTCGCATCCTGAGAGCTGCTGTCGTCCGTGGCATCAGTCATCAGTGGGATGGGAACAACGGCTGTGACAGGGACTTTGGGATCAGGAGGTGGGCTAGTAAAGAGACTGGTTGGTCTGGTGGGAGGCAGGGCAAGAGAAGTTGGAGTCCATCGCGGCACTTGAGTGATCCCCTCATCTTCCAGCTCCTTTAGGTAGTACTCTATGATTTCTTTTCCCTGCCATTAGGAGTATCAAATTTAGAATTAGGATGGTACAAAAAGCTGAATAAACAGTGAAATTATGAAATTGTCTTCTCTGAGGGCTTTTTTGCCTTTTTTATGTACTGTGTACATTATTCACATGAGGATGGGTGGATTAAAATCATGAAGCAATTCCAACTTTAATGTCAGCTAATGGAAATAGAAGAAATATACAGTGATCCCTCGCTATTTCGCGGTCTGTTTATCGCGGCTTCAGTGCATCGCAGATTTTTTCAAACATATTCATAAAAAAAATTAAAAATTAAGTCCGCAAACGGTCCGGGAGAAGCAGCGAAAGTCAGCAAAACAACAGCGAGTCACATAGAGCAACATATATAGGACTTTACTATATGTTTACTGAGCAACATATACAGGACTTTACTATATGTTTACTGTATTTTGTTATTCATACACTAACCTAACCTAATTTATACATGTTTAAATTATTAGTATACAGCATTAAGTAATGTTAATTACGACAAAATGTACTTCTACATGCATGTATACCATTAAATTTGGCCTTATAAATATTTTTTATACTCATACACATGTACATGTACGTATACGGGGGGGGAGGGTCGCTACTTCGCGGATTTTCGTTTATCGAGGGTGGTTTTGGTCCCCATTAACCGCGATAAACGAGGGATTACTGTAAAGTTAAAGTCTTTTATGCACATACTGGGACCATGGACCTATCGCTCACAGAGGTGAACCAAGCACATTTATATATCACTGAAGAATTCTTGCATCAATGTGCCAAGAAGTTGCCAAACTTTATTCTTAAAAAAAATCAACACACAAACACCTTTTTGATGCTGCTGGCATATTGCTTCATTGCAATCTTTTCCACAGTACTCTCAAAGCCAAAGAAAGACTTGATGTCCAGACTAGCTGACTGCTCAAAACACGTCCAGTCTTCATTCTCAGGGTGGACCTGGAAAATGTGAGAACATACTGTATCATACTGTACACGTGAGCAAAAAAGGGGGCTTTGCTACCATTGTAACTATGGATCACTTGACTTCACTAGAACATGATGCACAAAGGGAAATATGTGCACTGTATTGAAGTTGAAGTGTGCTTGTGTCAGCCTATCTATGTAAAATTAGCCAGCCCTTTACAAGTGAAAAGTTCAAAGGTTAAAATAAAGGTCAAACAAGTGTGAATATACTCAGGTAAACATCTAAGCAACATTGGGAATAGCTTTCCGCTGATGGGAGAGATAAGAGGCACTGAAGCATAATTTTAACTAGTCGATCACTGTCCTATGTAAAGAATGAAATTATTTTATTAAACTGATATCCAACAGTAGATGTTAGTATGTTTCTGATAGCTTTAAGTCTACAGTATTTAACATCATGAAACGTTTGTGTCACTGAATCCAGGATAGCAAAAAGAAAAGGGGCCAGTGAAAGACACTTTGCTGCATCTCCCTTGGCAACGAAAACATTTCCGCTTTAGCCAGATGCATTAGTGTTGTCTAATTAGGCTGTCTAGCTGAGTTACGGTTAATACGGTGTGTTAACATGCACAATAAGAACCAGTGTGCAACCTTGGAGCACAAATTAGAGCCCTGAATAAATGGGTGCTAATATAATGTGCTTGAGCGCTTTAAATTTCTTTCACTTTTGAGTGTCCTACATAAGCAAACGGTGGATGACAGCATGAATACTGGTTTCGGATCACGATTGCAGAGCTTCCGGCAAGGATCAAGGGGAAATTATGAATTTCTAAAAGGCATGAGTCAGGTTACGACGGCAGGACATACACTAATATGTGCAGGAGCACGTGTATTTACCGAATAGCAGCAGATCTCATGGATGATGACCCTGTTGGAGAAAGTTTCATTATGTGATTCGATGTGAAGTGTCCGCTCCTTTCGGTTAAGTGTGTTTTTCTGGATGAAGTAGACATAGTCCACACCAGCAATCTGCAAACCAGACACAAACGCTCATTACAGTCATGGCTTCGAAAAGGTTGCCAATACATACTGTAGAATGACAAACTCAAAGGTACATCCATCCATTGTCTGAGCATTCTATCCTCACTAGGGTCGTGGGTGTGCAGGAGCCTCTTCCAGCTGTCTTAGGGCAGTAGGCGGGGTAGAGAGTTACATAGAAAGATTGGAAGATGACCTAATACCACAGTCCACTGAACTTAGGGTGCCAATTAGTGGTAGCGTGATCGGTAGATTACCCGTTTGAGAAGGCGTGGAGCGTCTACATCCAGGGCACAGCGCCGCTCAATCCTATGTGTGGATCTATCCTCACTTGTCTCTTCATCGACCACATCGCTTGCCACAAACATGGGGATAAGGTGACATGTGGGGAACCGGCGCTCATAGGCCTGGAAGAGGAAAGAGGTGTCATGATCATCAAATGCTGAGCAATTCAAGAGAGCGTATCACCAACATTGGGCCGAAACCTCATAACTACCTCCAAAATAGTCACTTTTCAGGAGCCCTCAAAACTGCCACATTTGTTTAACCATGAACATTGCATCATCAAAGACAGTGAGCCATTTCCAACACTTTACATTGGTCAATATTTCGTAAAAATAACATTCACATGTGTGGATTGACCAATAGTGCAGATTTTTTTTGGGGGGGCTGGGGGGGGCAAATTAAATTTGCCAAATTGTGATTTATGAGTTTTTGGCCCGATGCCGGCGTTATGGAATACCATCCATCAATTTTCTGGTCCGCTTATCCTCAACGACAGTCGCAGGCATGCTGGAACTTATCCCAGCCGTCATCGGGTAGTAGGCAGTGGAAACCCTGAACTGGTTGCCAGCCAATCGCAGGGCACACATAGATGAACAACCATTCGCGCTCATACTCAACACCTCGGGACAATTTAGAGAGTTCCATTGACCTGCCACGCATGGTTTTGGAATGTGGGGGGAAACCGAAGTACCTGAAGAAAACCAATGCAGGCACGGGGAGAACATGCAAACTCCACATCGGAATCGAACCCCACACCTCTGAGGCCGACGTGTTAACCAGTCGGCCACCGTGCCGCCCCATTATGTAATACAGCTAATGTTATTTCTGACTACACACAGGGGTCACTTAACTGAATATATACTGCTTTTTGAGATATCAAACGTAACAGCAGGCAATTTGAATGGCATTATATTACTGTATTCAACAATACTGAGTACACCACATCAGACTTGTTAAAACAGCTCGAGTCCCCTCTCAGAATCAATATTTTTTTATAGTACACGCAGACATGCATGGGCAAACGCATACAGGCACAGACGCACACACGAAGGGTTGAGCAACTTCAGACTTTTTGTGGTCGACGCTTAAGTGAGGATACAAAAACAGTCATGTTGATTTAAATTCATCAACAACAATACAAATGATGATTCAACTTGCTTCGCACACCTCCAACCATGGGTTTTCTCAATCACTGTGCCGGTCATCCCTGGTTGCACAGATACATTCAGTCACCATCATTGCCTCGCTGACAGTCGGAAACTGTAAAACTCTTGACAGGTCAGGTACAGAATACACTGCTCCACGCTGGACCCACTTTGAGCAAGGACTGCCCTATGTCCGATCTCCAGGCATCCACTTGCACAAAGCAGCAAAGAGTTTTTTGGGATCAGAAGACTGCTTCACACTCGTTGGTCCTGCTCACCGGGTTTTTCTTGTCTTTTGTGTTCAGGGCAGTGAGTAATTGTGGCACAAATTTTGATTGCACATACAGCGCATTTGACAAAGTTGGACTTGACTTGACTTGATATCATTCAGCTTAGCCCAGAAGGATCACACCTCCTTTTTGGTCTGAGGATGACGACACGTCTGAGGTCGTATCACATCTCTTCTCAGCTGATAGCCAAGATAGCGAGCTTCATAGCATGCCCACTCACACTCGGCCACATTTAGGGTCAGTGTCAGTCCTGCCATTCTGATCTTCTCCAAGAGGCTTCTCGCGTGCTGGATGTGTTCCTCCCATGTGCCATCGAAAACAACCTAATCATCCCTGAATGTTTCACAGCCCTTAAGAACTTTGGCAATAAGGCATTGAAAGGTTGCAGGATACCCACGCAAGCCGAAGGACACTACAGTGAACTGGAACTCTTCCGCTGACGTTCTGAATGCACTGTAGGACCGAGTGGAGGCCTCCAACGGCACCTGCCAGAAGGCTTTGCACAAGTCTAGACTGGTGATGAAGAGTGTCGACGCAATGCGATCCAGAAGGTCATCTATCCTCGGCATTGGATAGGCATCAAATGCTGAGATGAAATTGAGCTTCCAAGATCGACGCAAATGCGCAGTGACTCGTCCTTAAAGACAATCACCACCGGACTACATCACTCTGACATTGATGGTTCATTAACTCCAAGCTTCAACATCTACTCCACCTCCTTCCTGAGTGTTGCCAGTAGTTGCTGAGAGACACGGTAAGGACGCTGGCAGATGGGAGTGTGATCCTTCAAATGTAGCATCAGAACACGATATTTTCTGAACTTTGAAAGATCAGTCAGAATCATCTTAAAAGGCTGGCAAAGTGGAGTTTGGCTGCTCGGAAAACTGTTGGGCAGTGAATGAGTTAGAAGGGGTACATATCTTGTCTTTGTATTACATTCAATTGAAGATCGATCCATCCATTTTCTAATCCGTTTATCCTCACAAGGTTCGCGGCCATGCTGGAGCCTATCCCAGCTGTCTTCGGGCAATAGGCGGGGTACACCTTGAATTGGTTGACAGCCAATGTATGATTTGCAAAATATTGTCCTGTGTTTTACACAATGTACCATCTTAATTGGAATTGGGTTAGTATGTATGTGATCATTGTTTCTTACTGCTTAATTTTTTGCAACGTTTGTTGATCGGCTGGCAATGAACTCAAAGTCAAATGTGTGCCAGACTGGGTTGGCGGAGAGACCAAGTGGGAGGTAGGCAAGGCCCAAGCAAAGCAAACTAGATAAAAATTCCATAGGGCCCAAAATTCTTTTGGGGCCGTGTTGACAGATACCATTTTGGCGTTGACAAATACACCGCTAATTCTGTCATTTTCAGCGGTAAAAAGTTAATATTTTGTATATATAAATACATTTGATAATTTCATTCTTTTCATGTTAAATTAATACCCTTTAAAAAGCATTTAGTAACTTATTGTCCACTGAAAATGACATCACAAGTACCGTATTTTCCGCACTATAAGGCCTTATAGTGCGGAAAATACGGTAAAGTGCGGAAAAGTCTTCAATTTTCTTAAAAGCTCACGGCGCGCCTTAAAATCCAGTGTGCCTTGTGTATGGTCATGATGGTCATAAGTCGACCTCAAGATGGCTCCTTCCTGAAGACATGCTTACAATGTTATAACTTGCTGTTGGTTCAGTGACCTGTGTCGCTGCTTTATTAAATATGTTTTTGTTGCAGCTCCGAAAAAAGGAGAGCTGTGGTGTTGTTGTTTTTTAAAACACACACTTTATGAATGTTTTTCAGTCTCAACAAATACAGTTACGTCAGTCCGTCTTCGTGCCTTCTCTTCTTCCTTCGACTCGAGAGGCATTCATGACCACCTCGGAAAAACATAAACGATTCCTTCATTGAAACAATGAAAATGGATAATAAAATCACAAAATAAATTCTATATCCCCCCCCTACAGAATTTATTTTGTGATTTCCTCGTTTATGAATACAGTACACAACAAAGGAATAAATAAACACTTCTGAGACAGTGCAGTCTCCTCCAATTTACTGACATCTGATCGTTCTGTTGCAGCTACGCTCAAGGAAATGCCAAAATAAACTCTGTCGGGGATCTATAGAATTTATTTTGTGATTTTCTGTTTTGATGCATTACTGTATTTTCAATTTTCGTAGTTTCATTGAAGTAATCATTAATTTACGTTTTTTGGAGGCGGTCATGAACGCCTCCTGGTGTCAAATGAAGGGCTGTAGCTCCATCTAGTGGATGCTTTGTAGATTGTGCTTTATAGTCAAGTGCATGCAATACATGAAAAAAAATTTTTTAAATAGCCCATTCATTGAAGGTGCGCCTAATAATCCAGTGCGCCTTTTAGTGCGGAAAATACGGTACTCAAGTAGGCTCAGGTAACGACTAATCACGAACTAGCTAAGCATTTTTTCTTATAATACTGCATTACAACAGACCACAACCAAGCAAACTATCCATAGTGGCAACTTCTAAAATAAGAAACCACATTAGTTAGACAACCTGACTAATAGTTCCTGGATTTTGGCTGGAGAATTTCTGAGCTTCCATTGTACATAAATAAGGGAAAAGATCAAATCAATGCGTAGTTATTTAATCTCTTCCTGCATACATAGAAAATATTTCCACCCTTGCGAAACAAGTAATAGGAACATGTGAACTGGTGGGAAAATGGGAATTGGGATTCAGGAAATCCTTCTGTTCTATATTTATTTCATTTTATGCCATAGTGATTATATAAATGTTGAATATCTTAAGACAACAAGAGACCGGGCAGCTATAGGCCATTATACTGCTCTGGTATAGAAAGAACATTTGAATTGAGTGAGCAGAGCAAAGCTAGACCAAGTTCCATCAAACCAGTTCAGGTAACGATAGCCATGTTGGCGTGTAAAATGGGTATTGATGGAGAAAGGTGGTTTCAAGTAGCCCTGGAAATAAATCGATAAATAAATAAATAAAGACCCACAGGACAATCCATGTTATTTCCATAACACCACTTAGAATTTCCAGTTGAGGAAGCAAGTAAAGCATTTTCCACTATTCTATATGAAGATGCAAATTTGCTTATGTGTGCTTTACACAACTGTTCTAAACAAATAGGTAACCGATGTGTGCTGTAAATGTGAAGTGAGTGTCTGTGAGGGCTATGAATTCCTGTTTTTTCAGTAGTAGTTCTGCATCAGCAGTCCTCAACCTTTTTTTCCACCAGTGGCCGGTTTACAGCAACCATTCGTCAATGATGAGGGATCTATTCCTGATCAAGACGTATATGCTGCGCCACAAACACACTTCCAGAAAAGGCTTAGTGTCGGACGTTGAAATATATTTACAATTGAGCCCTGCGAGAAAATCCACGTATCATTGACGGCCATTGAAATACATTGGACGGTTATTTCTTTGTTACACATTATTTCGATTTATTGTCTGATTCACCGGTCATCTATTTTGCTTTTTCAGACAAAAATCGGCATCGGCCTCCGAAAAAAAAAAAAGCCCTATTGTTCTGGCCTTAGTTTGAAGTCACACGAAGCTGGAGCTTGAATGTAGCGTGGATGTTGGGTGGGAAAGACAACAGGCGTTTGTCTGAACAAATGCAACAAAAGAGTCTTTAATCTCTGCATGCCATGCCACCCACTTCTCTTCTTCCAGAGATTTCAATGCAGTCCACATTTATTAAAAGAAAAAAAGTAAAAATCACCTTGGGAAAAAAAGAGAGAAAAATCATATACTAGAAAACCTGCAGCATTAAAGTATTAAGTCCTCATTACTTGGTGAGCCATTTATAGTGACCTGCAATTACATTCATTTGTATTATGCATGCAGTGCGGTTTGACACCACTAAACAACCACAATAACGAGTATATAAGAATTAAAGGTACAGGTACATCTAACCAAACATTATTATCTTATTATTTTACATAGCTTTACATGAAATCTCAATGTCATTTGATTGTGCAAGTGACCATATTGGCTGGTCTGTGAAGTCAAACAGCAGTGCTGAGTGATGCAGGAATGAGCATGTCAATTCGGTATTTATGTGTACAAAGAAGTAGGATGGCTGCATGATGATACAATTTATATGGCTGCATGATGATGCATTTTAATTGTATCTAAAAAATGTAACTGTTTCTTTGAATAGCTCGGATCCTGTGGTTTCTGCCAAGAGCAGGGTCAGTGTGGATGTGTGCATCATCTGTAAAACTTTACATGTCCACGCCACAGCATTTCTGCCGAGTGCTCATGTGTGATAAATCACAAGAGTAGAGCAGAAACATACTGTATGTATCACCCTGAAATCATGTTCACTGGCCGGTGAACTGTTGCAGTTTTGTGCAATATGATGGCTGTACAGTCACAAGTAAACAGCCAAGCATGAGTCTTAAAGCCTTTCTCTAATTTCCTACTCAGTGCTTTGGAGGATAACTTACAAAGAAATATGATACACAATACGCCTGTGATGGTTCATTTGGGTAAATCCAGAGACCCTTCGCATGTAGAATTTTTCAACACTGGAAAAGACTAAGCCATACTTCAACAATGCCGGAAAGAATATCCAAAGAGCATGATGTTTCTTCTTCATTTTATCTGTAAAAATTGAAAGTAACTATTCAGTAACGATTACACATTAAAACATGTTATCAAAAAAAAAGACAGAAAGACGATTTAAAGTTTATATACTGCTACAAAGATCTGAACTGGCACACAATGACGCATGGCTGCAGTGCAAAGGGAGAGTGTGACTTTCGTGAGAAGTGGAATCCGCTTCTAGCGGAGTGAAAAGGAAAGGGGGAAGGGAGCTGCATGGGCAGCATCTCAAACTTGCAGAAGGAAAAAGAAAAAGGGTGAATGAGTGTTCTGTGATCAGTGAATGGAATCTGCTGCAGAACCACCATTGGCTCCAATGAGTCACATGACTGTAGCACAGCCTTACGGTGACAAGCAGCACACAGCATGATTGTCAGCTTCTCGCTCTCTGAGGCGAATCTTGACACATTTATTTTGTACAGAATAATCTACCAGACGAAATGTAACAACAGCATAGCACCCAAATGATGTGACATATAACACTTTAAAAGAATAAGTGCAGTGCTTCCAAATGTACAACGCACATCTAAATCTCTTCATATAGCACAAGCAGGAATAAAAACTATTTTACAGTTAGTTTTCATTGCTATTCTGTAAAGGTACACGTACATCACAATGCAGGTGTGGATGATTGTGACTGCATTATAAAATTTAGCTTGAGGTGGATGAAACAGATGAAGGCAGGACCCAAGCATACTATAACATTGTGTGGTCCTGTCAAAATCCCAAGACTGTTTCACTCAACATTCGCATTCCACTCAAATTTGGACTGGTCAGTGAGGGACTAACAGCCCAGCAAGTCACATGACACATAGTCCCAGCAAGTCACGTGACACATATGCATTAAAACAGAGTAAGGGACAAGAAAATTCAGCAGCACAAAATTGGGTTGCAGTCGTCTCAACCAGATATGGCCAGAAAGTGGGTCAGGACACTATTTAGGGAAAAGTGGGACAGCAGGATGAGCTACGTTAAGGAACGGTGGATCAGTGGGAAACACAGGACAATTTGTTGGCGGCCAAATATTTAGAACAGGGTGCTATGGATGAATCCCCCCCCCCCCACACACACACACACATACACTCACAACTATGAGAAAAAAAAATATCGAAATGGAGACGAGTCCCATAGCATTTAACCGAATTTACTGGCAGATGCATTCCAAGGTGCAGACATAAACTACAGTAGGACCTTCCATAAAACTCGACCAGGCCACTGAATTCAGTTAAAGTTCAGAGATAAGGACAATTTACAGCTATTAAAGGCTTCCATTTTAATTTGTTTTTTTTTTGGGACAAGGGGAGAGGGAGGTGAGACTTGAGTGTTATGGCTGTTGCTATGCCTTTGAATGCAGATTGCATTCAATGTGAATCCTGTTGGCATTTATTGGTTGTCCAAGAATAAAATAACCAAGAGAATCCAAGGTGTTCTCTGCAATTATTGTTCCATTATATAACAACAGAAAGACGATTCTGTCAACAATACAGACTAAAGTATCAACTGCAGGGTGTCCTGTGCAAACTCTGTTGCGGATGCAGAGAGTACCACCTTGAACTAATATGTAAAGAATACATCCCAACTAGGCAAATCCAGATATTATATATATATATTTGCACATGGATTCTCGATTTGCTGTTTTGTGTCTGCATACCACAAAGACAAAAACTGGACTATGTACATTGCCGTCAAAACACTTTTTGAAAAAAACGGTTTCATGCATCAATGTGTACAGAGTAAACAGACCTTATGTAAAATAATGACGTCAGCAACTCAGACAAGGTCAACAGGTTACATGTTTCGATGTGGAATCGCTTCTAAATCCATCATGTGGATTCACCGCTATTTTGGTAAATGGTATGAACTGCAAGTTGGGAGTTAGTCCTTGTGTTTTAATTTAATAGTTAGTCTTCTTTTCATGATTATTTAAGTAATCCCTTTTCATGGATATGTTCCAACAGCAACTGGCCTGAATCGACAGTGCAAGGGTTATTGTGTACAGCTTTTTGACATTCCGATGGGACTCCCCAGAGAAAAGCCTCGAGCACCAACCAGATGATAATAGCAGTAGCCAGCAACAATATTTCCTGTTATTGAAACAAGGAAGTCGACTTCGGGGACTGTTGCAGCTGAAGTTGAAGGCAGTGAAAGCAAACGTTGTATGTTTAAATGCATCAGATATAATACACAGAGCCATTATTAATTGTGTTATTTTGTGTTATTGTTGAAGGTACACTGTGACACGAATGCACCCCCTTCGACAAATCAATCAATAAAATAACTAAAACATCAAGGAGTTGTTTCTATTGACACGCGAGTCTTCTAGCTGAAGCTGTATCCGTACTTCCTAGCTATAAGTGATTGATTACGGGTGACAAATTCGCTGCGACAGTTCTGCACTGTTGTTTATCTCTTTCCAATTCTGGTCAAAATTATTCAGAGAAGTGTTGTGTTTGAGTGTGCAATGAAAACAGCTGTCAGGCAGAATCTGCAGTCTCTCAAATGCTTTACATGGCGATTACCCAGAAATAATTTCTGAAGTAAGTCATAAGTAGCCCCTGTGGAACACAGCTTACGGGCTACAATCCAAGCAGACTTATGTAACGGCACTTAAAGCCACACTTATGTTTGCCAGAGGTTGCAATGCTTCAATAACACCTGTCAGTGTGCAACGTGGCCCCTCAGGGTCTGGAGCGAAAACTGTATTGCGCAAACTGTCAACTAACTGTAGAGGACATAGCAGAAGAATCAAGAGCACTGGTAAGGTGACTTTGTATTTCAAAGGTCTCACATCCCCCCCCCCCCCCGATCAAATGGAGAGAGCATACCAAATTAATCAAATCCAAATGTCGAGTATAATCCCCCAGAAAACCTAAGAAAGAAGTGAATATCTGCTTTCTCGAGCCTCTGACAGGCCAACCACATGCGAAAAAATGATGACCCAAGAGTGTCGCTAAAACAAAAGTGGAAGTCTTCAAATGCAGAAAAACACAGTGCAAACTTGCACCAACGGTTAACTATCACTTAAGACAAAATTGCTTCTGTTTATATATGCACAGTAAGACAGAGCGCAAATCTGTTTCTTTCAAAACATTGTCATTTTGTACATCCATTAGAGCAGGGGTGGGCAAACTTTTTGGCTCGGGGGCCGCATTGACTTTTAAAATTTGACAGAAGGGCCAGGTCAGCACGAGCTATGGTACATTAAAAAAAAAACTGCATTTGTTGACAGTCCATATCAAACATCAACAGAACAAAAGCATGAACGTACTGTATTAATATACTTTTTTAAAATGACGACAGTGTTGTTAATGACCTATTTTAGCCTGTGCATTTCTGCAGATGGGTTGTCATCAGACCAGTAGAAGTAGAGCGATACAGAGGTCCTAGGTGGTCGAAAAGATCCCCCCCCCCCTCCCTGTGTTCTGCAACTTCAAGTCAATGCGCCACCTGGCGGTGAAATGCCTGTCATTACAAGTCCAATTGAAATGAATGCAATCATTCACATCGAACCTTAATTGTAGACCGACCTTCGGCGGGCCGGATTAAAAAGACCAACGGGCCGGATTCGGCCCGCGGGCCGTAGTTTGCCCACCTCTGCATTAGAGCCTGAAATACGGTTCAACTTCAGCTTAGAAATTGTGTAAATCTTTTCAATACCTACCTGTGCCCTTTGGCTACATGTGTGTGTGTGTGTGTGTGTGTGTGTGTGTGTGTGTGTGTGTGTGTGTGTGTGTGTGTGTGTGTGTGTGTGTGTGTGTGTGTGTGTGTGTGCCTTAGCCCTCTATTAATAGATAGTTATTTGCCCCTGCGCTAAGGAGATTTAGTCTTACAGCATCCGCTTGGCTGCTGGTGGAGAACGCTTATTGTCATCCAAATAAAGCAGCGCCTGTCTTGACACGACAAGGCTTTAAAAAGACATTGACGCCATGCTTAACACAGGTGTAATTATTCCAATTAACAAAGCACGGATAACTGGATCAACAAGCGTCTCTGTAATGATATGAAAAATAAGGTTGGTCATGGAATGAACGACACATTCTAATGTTAAAGCATTACGGAAGGATGCACGGTTTCATACTGGGCATTCACTAGGGCTGCATGATATTGGAAAAACAATAGGATATGGGTGTTGAATGAAGTGATATGGATGTTATTGTGATATTTAACATGTGCCCAAAGAAATAACATTGTTATGATCTAATGTAAGATTTTTTTTTTCATGCGGGAAACATAAGCACGCTGGATGTATTCTTAGCTAAATTATTTGTAAATGCCCTTAGATACCGTTCTTCGATTGGCGATGCACATTTTCAGTTGCACTGGACTGGTCAAATTCGGATAAAAGCATACAATTCCATATGAAATTTATTGCACGTCTTTGCGATAGGCAAATAGTATGGGCCATTATCGCGGTAACATTTTTTTTAATACATATATATTGTGCAGCCCTAATTGATAGCATCCATCCATTCTCTGGACTGTTTATCCTCACTAAGGTTGCATGGAAGCAGAAGCATCCGAGCTGACTTTAGGCGAGAGGCATGTCAAAAAAAAGAGAAAACATAAGCAGTCATGGTGCGTTGCATTTTTTTTAACAGAATAATGACAAATATATCATGGTATAATGTTATCATAATATAAAATGGCCTACGGTATATCGCAGGGCACATGTTGACAAACAACCATTCACACTCACTTTCAGACCTAAGGACAATTTCACGTCTTAAACTAACGTACTATGCACGTTTGTGGAATGTGGGATTAACAATGACTTGTGTATCTGAGATGTGGAATTAAATTGGTCGATGTATGTCGCGGCGGCAATCCCCACATCTGTTGGTGCACCACCAGCTCTAAGCGATGCCATCAATATAAAGGAGTCCTTTCGGGCCTTTTTGGCCTTTGGGACTCCAGAGGCAGCTGATAGGTATTGTCAGACTTTAGTCCGAATTGCCGGTAGTAAGCCAAATTTGTTTCCAGTGAGGGTTGGACTCCATCAAGCCAGCCCTTTTGTCACCAATTCTGTTCATCACCTTCATGGACAGAATTTCTAGGCGCACTCAAGGCGTTCAAGTGGGTCCGCTTGGGGGGGGGGGGGGGGACTCAGTATCGCGTCTCTGCTTTTTGCTGACAATGTGGGACTGTTGGCTTCATCAAACCCAGCCCTGGATAAGCAGCAGAAATTAAATGGATGGATGGAATTTGTAATGGAACAAGTTTGCTGTTGTTCCTCGTCACGGAAGGTGTGTTATTAAGCCGCGTTCTTATGCGGGGAACAAGTGCATGCTTGCCAGTATTACATAACACTGCGTCAATAACATGCAATATTCATGTAAACAGGTGAAGGGGGAAAAAAAAGACACTTACTGCCATCACCAGTTCAAAGGGGTACTTGTACACCCTCACGGGTGACTGGTACTTCTGCACCATGTTTGGAACTGCAGTAACACCAACAACCTGAGAAGCAGATTTGAAAAAACAGTAAGAAATGGTCATGTGAGGCATCAAAACAGCTGTAAAACCAATGCCATAATTATAGCTTTATGGCTTCATCTGATTTTGCAACAGAAGACCGAGTGTGTAATTAACTGTTGATGTCTTTTCGAGGACTATTTGAATCCTATGCGTGTGTGCATGCACTGTGAAGCCTACAACATGGATCAGAAGGGATGATCAGAGAGGGGAACAGGGATGCCACTGACCAAAGAATTCAGAATTGGCTGCACGTCAGACAACAACAAACAGCATCACTGCAAACTACAGTGTACAAGTTAAATAAGTACAGTGGAACCTCAAAGGCCCCGGAAGTCATGAAACTGATAAAATGCAAACGCAACTGATAAACTGCAAGTAGAATTTCCGTCTAAACTCACAGCCCTTCTATTTTTTGTTGTCAGTATCTCTTCTGCATTCTATTATATTTTTTCAAAATGCTACTTGTCAAGACTGAACTGCCAAACTAAATTAAAAAAAATTACAATTTCAGCAAACAAGAGGCACGATAGCCCAGCATTGCTGTGTGGTTCAGCATTTCGCCAATTTGTCACCAGGTATGACAAGGTCAATTAATAGGAGTAAAATGCATAAAGCAAATGCATCAAAATTAGTCTGAAGTTGTCAGGCTACACACAAAATAGAGTTGAGTTCCTGCACTTGTGCAGCCACCACCACAACCCTAATAGGTCTCATCCGAATTTAAAAAAAAACAACAGCAAAGTAAGTTTACTTTTTTTTAAACTCTTAACACAATTCGAAGATGTTAAATAAATCTCGATGAAAATCACACTACAATATTGTAGTCTTGCAGGTTTTACCAAAACATGAGCGAGCGCTAATAAACAAAAGCTAAGAGCTATGCATTCGACTTATTAGTCCATATTGAACTCAAGTGCTGACCCGCAGGGGGGGGGGGGGGGGGGGGGGAATTTGCTTCAGTGTTATGACTCACATCATTCAGTGACATTTTGCGGATCTCTCCCTAGATTCAGGTGAACAATGCAGCGATTTTGCTTAGAGATGGATAAAGCGGGAACAATCGAGATGGCTGAGTCCATACAATAGAACTTTATGATAAATCCACATAAAAAAACAGTTTGTGTGACATCACACAAGGCATTAATATAACTTTGGAGACTCCAGCTTGGTGAGTACCAAAAGTAAAATAACAATCGCCACAAGTGTGTTGACTTTTTTCATGTGTGTTTGTTACGCCACATCAAATTTGATGACAAACATTGAGCCGCAATTGGATTTTCCTGCAACTAGGCATAGTGTAGCAATACAGAAGTGGTGTGTCTCAATGTCCTGGCTACTCATTCCAATGGGAAAACATTGTTCAAAATATTAACAAGTTGTGAACTGTGGTTGATCTCGGAGGTTCCACTGTACAGCTACTGCACAGGTCGCAAGACAGCACTCCATTTAATAGCATACAAAAGCTGTTCACACTTGACAAAATTAATGCAAGGGAAACTTGAAACAGTTAAGGAAAGATGCTACAGCAGCCGTGACGCAAGTAGGAAACTGGATACTTTTTTTGTGGAAATTATGACTCAAAGCAAAAAGTGCATGCACGCTTGATATCAGTTCAGGGAAGTGAAAAGAGTTCTTAGGATATTCGTGTTCTTCTTGTTCGGCAAGATGATACATGTTTGTGAGCAAATGCTGCAAGGGAGGCTGGGAGTCGATGTCCGGGTCCTACTTAAGGATGGATCAGGGTAGGTAGAAAGACGACTAATAGGACACACAAAATAATAAACACACTAAAGCTATGTTCACACATCAATAATTACCGTCATGCTTCAGGGTCTGTCAGAAACTTTGGAGACACGTCAAAACAAGACGTCAGGCGAACACATTTGCACATAAATTGCTGTCAATTGTCCCCTTTTCTGATCTATCTCGCTTTTATTTACATTTTTCTTGGCGTAATGTTATTCTGTCATAACAGTGAACAATTTATCTAGGCTACATACAACTACCATTCATGTCATTTAATCTATGATCAGATGCCTAGCACCGAAACCTCCTTCAAAGCGGCTTGATTGCTATATAAGATCGTTTTAAATAAAGTGGACAAATTATGTGACTGTTCAAGTTTTAAAATCAAGCTATGGACGCTGGGGGGGGGGGGGGGTGTCCCCCGTTAACAGACATTACACAACGGAGTTGCTGGCTGCTAAACAGCAAGCAGCAAGCCAAACACCAAGTTTTCAAATTGCTGTTGAGTTGTCAGCATGTAACTGAATATATACTTACCAGTTAATTCAGTAGATGCTTGTCTGGAAAGAGTTTGGGCGTAATATTGGTCGTTTCTTCGGCTATCCCAGTGAAGTGGCCATTCCTGTCATCGATTCTCCACTTCGCCGGGCTCCGGCAGATGAGGTGGCGCACAAGCTAACGCTCGTTAGCTTCGCTGCGCTAACTAGCCATGTAGCCGCTGAATCAAGCAGCCGGTTAAATCTTCCAAAGGGTCTGACGGCAGGGGACGGGGAATAGATTTACGACCAAGCAGGCACTCATCAAGCTCAGATAAATCCTGCTGTGGTGGATGAAAGATGATCAGGGGAGGACCATATCTTTCTTCCAGTTTCAGTCTCCTCCTCTTGTCTCTGACGTGCCCAAAACGTCATCAATCCGTCCACTGACGTCGGCAAGTTTAGCCCACGGAAAAAAAAGGTTTAGCCTACGGACGAGTCCGTGGTTTAGCCACTTTCTCACAAATAGAGGAAGAGAGAGAGAGAGAGCGAGAGAGAGAGAGAGAGAGAGAGAGTGGCCTCCCGAATCTACTTAAATGCTTAAAAAATACCTTAAGGGTGGGTAATTAATTTTGCAAAAGGATCACATGAGGAACTGGAATATTTTAGAGGGCCAATGCAACTTACATCGACTTGTCATTTTTAATGAATTTAGAAAACGCATATTGTCTTGCTTAAATAAAGTGATGTGTGTGTAGATTTGGTATGTAGTTACAATTACGAAATAAAATTGTGACCAAAATTATAAACTGTCCATAAATTCCATCTATGCACTTGGAAAATTATAACATTAATTTTGTGCACCAACTGCCAACTCATATTAGCCATTCCTAAACAGGACTCCCAAATGCATAGATAGGCTTCAAGTACAATATTATTGACAGTTTGACGGTGATGTATACAGTGATGACTTATACAAATACGTACAGTATTGTAATACCCTTCTGTGTGGTCGCTGATGCAATCGGTTCACTTTTTAATAAACAAAATAGCAACACATTCACAATCAAGTTGCTGATGGTCACAATACACGCTCCACACTCAAACTGGCTGCCCGAGCCAATCTTCCGCTAACCTGGCTAGGCCCCTCTCACTGACGTCGACCCCGACTCACCTTGTCCCGTCCTCACACAAATAACAATAAACAGATATTACTCTGCCCTCCCCTTGATAGAACCACTCACCCTGAGGGTTCAACAAAAAAGTCCTCTAGCCATGTGGACTTCGCCTCTGTCTCCGGGGCCAGCCAGGGCCTGAGCTGATTCTGCTTCCAGCTGGGGGGAACAGGGACAACATTGATGGGATGTGGGAAATAGTACAAAACGGCCGAACAAGTAAAGAACATTAACTAAAAATTCATTTTGTACATTTTTTTCACCAAATCAACTCATTCAAAATTTTAATATTTCGGTACTTTGTTTGTCCTTCATATATCCCTAAATTATTGGCCTACCCACCTTGTAGTACTGTATGGGAAAGTACAAGACAGTGTGAGCGCAACTAAGACTTGTCTGCCATCTAGTGGTGATTGGTGATATATTAACTTAAAACTACAGTCGACCCCTGAAGTGCATTTTCGCAGTTTGGCACCTGTGGATGCACATATTTGCACCGGTATTTTTTCGTAGAAAACATATTTTAAATGTTTTTCAGTGTTTCTTGAAATTTGTTTGAGGTTTTATATGGAAGAAAAATGATCCAAAAATGGGGGGGGTTTTTTGCACAATTAATCAAGGGACCACTCAGTGTGGTGGACCAAATGCCGCCAGTTGCCCATCCTTGAAGTACATAGAAATAATGATGATCTCATCTCAGTTCACTCACAAACATACAGTACTTGTTGAAGTGAGAATTTTGGATCTATTGACTTGAACACTTTCTTCTGCCATTTAGTGGAGAAACACACTATGTACACTATACTGCATCTGTTTTCTAAACCGTTGATCCTCTCGCGGGCATGCTGGAGCCTATCCCAGATCTCTTTAGGGAGTAGGCAGGGTACACTGCTCACAATCACACCAAGTGACAATTTAGAGCAGGGGTCACCAAACTTTTTGAGAGTGAGAGCTACTTCATGTATACTGATTGTGTGAAGGGCTACCAAATCGATACACGTCTGAAGTAACATTTGTACAAATTACATTTAAAAATATTAAAATGTGTTATTTTTCATACTTAATGATTTTAATTTTCAGGCTCTGATCATCTTAAAGATGTCTCACAATACTGCCAGTGTTTGCATTTTTAAATCATAATTTCTACTAGCAAATCACAATCCTAGCACTGGCGGGCTATTGGTGTGGTCCTCATGGGCTACCACATTGGTGACCCCTGATTTAGAGTGTTTCATCAACCTGCCATGCATGCTTTTGGAAAGTGGGAGGAAACCGGAGTACCTGGAAAAAACCCACGCAGGCACAAGGAGAACATGCGAACTCCACACAGGAAGGCCGGAGCGGAATCGAACCCTGCACCTCTGCACTGTGAGGCAGACGTGCTAACCAGTTGCCTACCATACCGCCTATTATTATTATTATTATTAGTCGTAGTAAGAGTAGCACTGGCAGCCGAGGGTCGACTGGTTAGTGCATCCCTAGGTGTGAGTGTGAGCACGGATTTATATAGCATGTCTTGTCAAAGGTCAATAATTAATTTTGTCTTAATTTACTTTGAAAAATATGGTGTGTTGAATTTACTCAATTTTATTTCGTCAAGCGGTTGCACGAAATAATCTGAATCCAGATACATTTTTTAAGTAGACAATATGTCTACTACGCAATCAACACAGTACGGCTATGAGTCTAATCAATACGCAGTGTCCCATTATTGTGGTTGCTACAGCGGCAACTTTAAAACCCTGCTTCACAAGATTGGTAACCCTCTGATGGCTGGTTAAAGTAATAGATCATGGACCCTTCTCCCTTTCTGTAGTGCATGTGAGAGCCCAATTATCAAAAAAGTTTTTATCATATTAAATTTGTACTCCTATCAAATATTTGTATGTTCGAATATTTTTACTTTTGCACAATGAGAATATCCTGCGACCACAATGAGGACAAACTGTAAAGCAAACGGATTAAATGATTGACTGCGACATCAGTCAATCATTACGAATGAATAAATGTTTTAATTCTTCAGGAAGATCATCAATATATATTGAAAGTATGACATTTTTTAAAAACTAATTATTATTCATATGAAATATGGGCATGCAGAGAGCAGTGTGAACACAGGAAGTGGTTTTTAGTATCTGTGAAACCATTGTGGAGGAAGTGTGGCCTCGCTTGGCAGGAAACTAATCTCAACAGTCAATATACACCCCAAGCAGATCAGATGCCACCATTACCCTTGTGCATTACCAGAATGCTCATGTGCAGCGTTATTAAATATTGATCAAAAGATAGAAATCATCAGTAGCCCGGTACTTGATATCGATTCAACATGTATTATTATATCTGAAGATTTTAAGCCTTTACCTCATAAAGAGAACATGGAGGATGGTAAGATGTTGTATATTCATTGATCAATACATTGATTAACACTTAGATGTTCATTGATGTTTCATCAAGAACATGTCAATTTGTCTCACAAAGCTTAACCGACTATGAAGCTTTATTTTAGGCAAGATACTGGCACCTACACATCACACAATTTATTGTTTGCCCATTGAGCTTTTATTTTGAACCAAATCAATATATGCAAAACATAAATCCCAATGGCTCATACTGCATCCAAAGAGGAAAAAAACTAAAACAGAATGTGAAAAGTGTCCTGTGTTAAGTTATTTGGCAAAAAAAAGAGTGAGGAACTAAGTAATTGAGTACAGCACCAAAGCGACCACAGGCAGACCTTAAGGAGGGTTTCATGTTGTGTCGACTGGAAACAGGAAATGATGAAATGATGCAGAGAGAACCAGTGGCTCCTCATCTCATTCATTGTACACGAATACATCCAAGCTTAAGGTAAGTCAGATGCACAATTTTCAATCGTGATTTTGTTTCATGCACCCACGGAAAAGAGATACTAATGTCACGAACAGCTTGATCATTAAAATGGGCACCGAGCAAAAAGAAGTGGAGCCTGCAGCTCATCTACCTCCACCAGAACATGGATCATCAGAGAAGAAGACAAATCCTCCTGCAGATCATCAGGAGGGGCAAGCAGCTATGTCCACCGACCCTCTCAACACATACAAATGGCAAACCGCCTCAAATGAATCGCTTCAAGAGATGACGGGAGACGGAGCTGCCTCTGCCGCAACTACAAATGAGAGGATTCAAAAGGGCAACAAATGGAACAAGATGCAATTGTGGCGTAAGACACTGAGTGAGGATGACAAAGCAACCAAGATGAACTCAACGGGAAAGAATCCCTTCCGAAGAGCCCTTTCTTTGCCTCCCGTGTCGCTTTTTACCACTCTGACCCAGTCCTCCAACTCTACCGGTGCACCACAAGGAGAACCGTCGTCATCCTCTGCTGCAGAAGCCACTTCGGACCCCGAGCAAGGAGGAGGAGGGGCCCGCTTCAAAAAGTACTGGAGGTCTGTGTCTCAGAAGCTCAAAAGGCCCAAACTGCACAGTCGGAACAGCACCCCTACATTGTTACCAGGTGAGACGTTTCAGTGTGTGTCATTATTTGAAACCGGGGACACCAACGAGGTGCCGGCGGGCACCAGGTAGGGCCACATGAGGAGCATGCAGGCCTATTCTACCAAGAGCTCATCAGCTGATAACACATTGTGATTTTTCTAGGAATGTCGTAGAAGTGATCATTTGAAAATTGAAACACTTCCAGAGATTTAGGGGGGAAAAAATGTTGCACATTGATAATGATGTTTCCTTACGATCGTGCGAAATCAGTATGAACAGTGTCTTCAACATAAATTAATATTAATCATTCATTATTAACAAGGGCGGCCCGGTAGTCCAGTGGTTAGCACGTCGACTTCACAGTGCAGAGGTACCGGGTTCAATTCCAGCTCCGGCCTCCCTGTGTGGAATTTGCATGTTCTCCCCGGGCCTGCGTGGGTTTTCACTGGGTACTCCGGTTTCCTCCCACATTCCAAAAACATGCATGGCAGGCTGATTGGTCACTCTAACTTGTCCCTAGGTGTGGGTGTGGGCGTGCATGGTTGTTTGTCTCTGTGTGCCCTGCGATTGGCTGGCAACCAATTCGGGGTGTCCCCTGCCTACTGCCCAAAGACAGCTGGGATAGGCTCCAGCACCCCCCGCGACCCTAGTGAGGGTAAAGCGGTTCGCACGATGAATGAATGACTGAATAATTATGAACAACATAAAAGGGTAATTTGAGCAAATGTGTTATTTCTGAAGTGTGTATCAAACTGGTATCCCTTTACATTAATCAGAGGCCAAGAAGTCGCTCTCGCTGACCAAAAATTTGGTGACTCCTAGTTTACATAATGATAAATGTGATGTTTCATTCTAGCAAGTTGTATGTAAATTAGTTACTATTACTGTAAGCCAAACTTTTTCAACCGAAGATCTACTTTTCGATCAACCAATCTCCCGTGATCAACCCGTGACTGCGCATGTGCGCATACGCACGCATGTCCACGCGCATGCCATGATGAGCAATAGCCTGACGCTGAGGCATGCGACGCACTTAAGCAGCCTATTAACTATCGTAGCTCGCGCGTACCGTTTTAAAATGCTTCCCTCGGCCCTTTAGATTCCTATTCTTTGCCCGTGCCCTCGGTGAATTGTACACGAAGCAAACTCTGAATGAGAATAATAATAATGATAAAAGATACATTCTCCGTGAGCCGTCACCTTACCGTGGTGGAGGGGTTTGTGTGTCCCAATGATCCTAGGAGCTAAGTTGTCTGGGGCTTTATGCCCCTGGCAGGGTCACCCATGTCAAACAGGTCCTAGGTGAGGGACCAGACAAAGCACGGCTCACAAAGCCCCTTATGATAGATAAAATCGATGGCACTCAGTTTCCCTTGCCCGGACGCGGGTCACCGGGGCCCCCCTCTGGAGCCAGGCCTGGAGGTGGGGCTCGTTGGCGAGCGCCTGGTGGCCGGGCCTACACCCATGGGGCCCGGCCGGGCTCAGCCCGAAGAGGCAACGTGGGTCCCCCTTCTCATGGTCTCACCACCCGTGGGAGGGGTCAAAGGGGTCGGGTGCAATGCGAGCTGGGCGGCAGCCAAAGGCGGGGACCCTGGCGGTCCGATCCTCGGCTGCAGAAGCTAGCTCTTGGGACATGGAATGTCACCTCTCTGGCAGGGAAGGAGCCCGAGCTGGTGTGTGAGGTAGAGAAGTTCCGACTGGATATAGTCGGACTTGCCTCCACACACAGCCTGGGTTCTGGTACTAGTTCTCTCGAGAGGGGTTGGACTCTCTTCCACTCTGGAGTTGCTCATGGTGAGAGGCGCAGAGCAGGTGTGGGCATGCTCATTGCCCCCCGGCTCAGTGCCTGTACATTGGGGTTCACACCGGTAGACGAGAGGGTTGCCTCCCTCCGCCTTTGGGTGGGGGGACGGGTCCTGACTGTTGTTTGTGCATATGCACCAAACTGCAGCTCAGCGTACCCACCCTTTTTGGAGTTCTTGGAGGGTGTGCTGGAGAGTACTCCTGCTGGGGGGCGTGATTGGGAGGAACGGCCCCCCCGATCAGAACTCGAGTGGTGTTTTGTTATTGGACTTCTGTGCTCGTCACGGACTGTCCATAACGAACACCTTGTTCAAACATAAGGGTGTCCATATGTGCACTTGGCACCAGGACACCCTGGGCCGTAGTTCGATGATCGACCTTGTGGTTGTATCATCGGATTTGCGGCCGCATGTTTTGGACACTCGGGTGAAGAGAGGGGCGGAGCTGTCAACTGATCACCACCTGGTGGTGAGTAGGCTCCGATGGTGGGGGAAGATGCCGGTCCCTCCTGGCAGACCCAAACGTATTGTGAGGGTTTGTTGGGAGCGTCTGGCGGAATCCCCTGTCAGAAGGAGTTTCAACTCCCACCTCCGACAGAGCTTTTCCCATGTTCCGGGGGAGACGGGGGACATTGAGTCCAAGTGGACCATGTTCCGTGCCTCTATTGTTGAGGCGGCCAATCTGAGTTGTGGCCGTAAGGTGGTTGGTGCCTGTCGTGGCGGCAACCCTCGTACTCGCTGGTGGACACCAGCAGTAAGGGATGCCGTCAAGCTGAAGAAGGAGTCCTATCGAGCCTTTATGGCCTGTGGGACCCCAGAGGCAGCTGACGGGTATCGACTGGCCAAGCGGAACGCAGCTTCGGTGGTCGCCGAGGCAAAAACCCGAGCGTGGGAAGAGTTCGGTGAGGCCATGGAAGCCGACTTCCGGACGGCTTCGAGGAAATTCTGGTCCACCATCCGACGTCTCAGGAGGGGGAAGCAGTGCACCACTAACACTGTGTACAGTGGGGATGGGGCACTGCTGACTTCGACTCGGGACGTTGTGAACCGGTGGGCAGAGTACTTCGAAGACCTCCTCAACTCCACCAACACGTCTTCCTTGGAGGAAGCAGAGTCTGAGGACCCTGAGGTGGGCTCTCCTATCTCTGTGGTTGAAGTCACCGATGTGGTTAAAAAGCTCCTCGGTGGCAGGGCCCCAGGGGTGGATGAGATCCGCCCGGAGTTCCTCAAGGCTCTGGATGTTGTGGGGCTGTCCTGGTTGACACGCCTCTGCAACATCGCGTGGTCAACGGGGAGAGTGCCTCTGGATTGGCAGACCGGGGTGGTAGTCCCTCTTTTTAAAAAGGGGGACCGGAGGGTGTGTTCCAACTACAGAGGGATCACACTCCTCAGCCTCCCTGGTAAGGTCTATTCAGGGGTGCTGGAGAGGAGGGTCCGTCAGGAAGTCGAGCCTCAGATTGAGGAGGAGCAGTGTGGTTTTCGTCCCGGCCGTGGAACAGTGGACCAGCTCTACACCCTTAGCAGGGTCCTCGAGGGTATGTGGGAATTCGCCCAACCAGTCTACATGTGTTTTGTGGACTTGGAGAAGGCGTTTGACCGTGTCCCTCGGGGAGTTCTGTGGGGGGTGCTTCGTGGGTATGGGGTACCGAACCCCCTGATACGGGCTATTCGGTCACTATACCACCGATGTCAGAGTTTGGTTCACATTGCCGGCAGTAAGTCGGAATCGTTTCCAATGAGGGTAGGACTCCGCCAAGGCTGCCCTTTGTCGCCGATTCTGTTCATAATCTTTATGGACAGAATTTCTAGGCGCAGCCGAAGCGTTGAGGGCGTCCGTTTTGGTGGCCTCAGTATTGCATCCCTGCTTTTTGCAGATGATGTGGTGCTGTTGGCTCCTTCAAACGGGGCTCTCCAACTCTCACTGGAGCGTTTCGCAGCCGAGTGTGAAGCGGTTGGGATGAAAATCAGCACCTCCAAATCTGAAACCATGGTCCTCAGTCGGAAAAGGGTGGAGTGCCCCCTCCGGGTCGGGGGAGAGATCTTGCCCCAAGTGGAGGAGTTTAAGTATCTTGGGGTCTTGTTCACGAGTGAGGGCAGGAGGGAGCGAGAGATCGACAGGCGGATCGGTGCAGCGTCTGCTGTGATGCGGACGTTGTATCGGTCTGTCGTGGTGAAGAAGGAGCTGAGCCAAAGGGTGAAGCTCTCAATTTACCGGTCGATCTACGTTCCAACCCTCATCTCTGGTCACGAGCTATGGGTCGTGACCGAAAGAACGAGATCCCGGATACAAGCGGCCGAAATGAGTTTTCTCCGCAGGGTGTCCGGGCTCTCCCTTAGAGATAAGGTGAGAAGCTCGGTCATCCGGGAGGGGCTCAGAGTCGAGCCGCTTCTCCTCCACATCGAGAGGAGCCAGATGAGGTGGCTTGGGCATCTGATTCGGATGCCTCCTGAACGCCTCCCTGGTGAGGTGTTCCGGGCATGTCTCACCGGGAGGAGACCCAGAGGAAGACCCAGGACACGCTGGAGTGACTATGTCACCCAGCTGGCCTGGGAACGCCTCAGGATCCCCCGGGGAGAGCTGGAAGAAGTAGCTAGGGAGAGGGAAGTCTGGGCTTCCCTGCTAAAGCTGTTGCCCCCGCGACCCGGCCCCGGATAAGCGGTAGAAGATGGATGGATGGATGGATGGATAAAAGATACAGCGCAAGAGCTCAAATCACAAGCTGCAATTACAGACTGCTGAGCACTAACAACTTCCGGTGACGCAGTTCACGCGTCACCGTCGGTTAAAGATGAGCTGCTTTATTTTCTTTTCTTTGTTCAATACTTTTTGTGAAAGTAAGACTGAGAGGATGATTAGGGTGCAGTGTGCATTCACGCAAAAAATTATGACTAACATGCACAGAGACATACAAATGTTTGTTGCTTTTTTTTTCCTCTACGCCCCTCGCGATCGACTTGGGACCAGTCCTAGATCTACCGGTCGATCAGAATCGACGTAATGGGCACCCCTGCAGTGTCAGCTTTGTGCTTTCATGTGTTTTCATTCATCATTTCAACACATACAGGAATGGAGGGTGATGATTTCTAGTAATTTATTGTATTATTGGATGCATGGAGACAACCATGTAAAAAGTCAGAACATTAAGTGTATCCACATGTACAATAAAAGCTAAATAATTCCAAACAGACACACACACACACACACACACACACACACACACACACACACACACACACACACACACACACTAAAACTGCAGAAAAAACCTTAAACTATTCATGGCCTTTGGTCAAAAAAGGATACAAGAAAGTAGCAAAAAAAAAAGTGTAAAACGGGCCATGACTGCAATGAAAAGAATGAAACGAAATGTCTGCCCAGAAGAAAATTTTGAGGAGGCGTTTCCTGTCATGCCAAGAAAACAGGTTGATTCAAAGTCATACGGATTGTTGATGGATTTCATTTGGCTCTAAAATATATTCTGCTGCATTGCTATGCTTCAAACCTCGGACAGATTTTGGTGGAAATGGACACTGTGGAAAATTCACAGGAAGTGTGGCAGCTCTGTATATCTTGTACAGACAGATAGCATCACTTTCTACTTTTCAAATGGGAGTGGCCAAGGGTGATGGGGAAATGGGTACAAAACCCAAATAGAAAACAAACAGAGGCTCGGCATGCGCATGTAATTGTGGTCCAGTTCTTGCCGGTTTAGAAAAGATTCATAATCTGTATCCTGTGTTTTCTAAACCGAATAAAGGAAAGGTTTAGAGTTGCAACAACGCATTTTGGTTAACTCTATGCTTGCTTGTCTGCTGACTGTGTTTGGGTGAAGGTGAGCACGAAGCTGTGTCCACAGAACTCCAGAAACACCAGTGGACGCAATCCCCGGAGGTTACCTTATGGAACATTAGCAACTGTGTTCTTCAAGATGGACAGATTCTCATCTGTACCGAGGAAGAAGTAACCTTCACACACCCAGACACACCCAGACACACACACACACACACACACACAAACAATCTTCTTTTCAGTTGCAAAAAGGTTTTTGCCTCTGTCCCCAGCCAACAATGTGGACCCGAAACCGTGTTAACAGCTGCCTGTCCAATCTCAGCATGCAGAATCTTGTGGACATCGACGCAGGTCAATCAAGGAATCATTCAATTTTCAAACAGGGTGACCGTTTCCATCCTCACTTGCCTCAAAAACAGAAGCGCTACCCGTACTGACATCAGCTCAAGGAGATGTTTGATTCCCGCAGACATCCTCAGAGGAAATAGCACAATGTTTATCCGAGTATGAATGTCAAATTGCTTCCTCTTTTTTTTGGGGGGGGGGGGGGGTTAAGGGGGGTGGAAGATAGCATCGCTAGATGTTCTTCTGGCCCAGTGAAAGCAGGAGGCATAGTCCCCATTCAAGATCAGAGGGTACATAGAGTTAGCAGTGCTTTTTGATGATAGCTGAGTTGGCTGGTTCTAGATCAACATTGGACTCTGCAAAAAGAAGAGGGATTTGTACATGGGGACATATTGATTGAAACAAGACCATTTGTACTAAATGATGGGTTTCAAACGATGGATTGTCTGTGGTGGGGCGTTGGGTAAGTGGCAAGACTGAGAGTGTAGTGTAGAAGCAAACCTTTTCAGATTTTTCGGCCATCTGAATATTGCTTGACTTTTGACCTTTTCTCCCCATATTTAAAAACAGATAACAGGATATATTTTTGATGGCATTTAAGCTTGAGCCAATGATAGTTAACTTGTTTTTTTTCTCTCCATGCAAGCAGTATGAAAGCTAATAAAAGAGGGCAACTATTTTGTATGCGGGGAAATATTTTTCACATGGTGCCAAGTTATGAAAACATAAGTGTATATAACTGACAGTATTTTCTTTTTGTCCTTAAATACATTTCAGGGTGCGTTCTTTTGTATTTTTCCTTAACTAAATGAATAGAATCGATGTCTGTTGTGTGCTATCATTTTTTTTTAAGTATCTTCCCTTCTACTGAAATACAGTGTGTGAGTCCTTTTGCCACCTCTGCTTAAAACCACATCCTGTTCTGTCAAATGTTTATAATGCCAATCTGACTCCAGTGGAAATGCACAATTGAGTCATCGTGTTAATTTACAGCAGGAGTGACCATAGACATTTTGGAGCGCTTTCAAACAAGCACATTAAAATAATAATGATAATAATCATAATATAGTTATTGAAATAACAATAAGTGATATGCTGGTATATTCTTTTCTCTGGCATGTGTACCTTTTAGAATGTACTCCTGACCACATGGGCCCTCGACCGAAGAAAGAAGATGGCGGTGTCCGGGTGAGTGTCGCACACATCAAACATAATCGTCAATTATTTCAAATGCATTTTAAATATTACATTTCACCCTGAAGGCACTGATTAAGCGACGTCTTGAGAACAAGGCCAAGAGAAATAGCAACACTCAACTGAACCACATGGGTCTAAACAAAGGAAGCAGGTAAATTTATAATGCTAATTTTAGACCACATCCTGGCTTGCGCCTTTGCGCCATTCATAATTGTGTGTGTGATAAATACACACGCACACACACACACACACACACACACACGCGCGCGCGCACACACACACACACACACTCAAATGAAATCCAATTCATTGACTTATTTTATCATATGACAATCTACGGAAGAGGATTAGGGCCAATGAAGGAAAAAAAAACAAGGTTGGCACAATTCTCACTTTTTCCGTATCGTATTTCTAATATAACAATCATCTTTTTTGTATGTAAATGTTCTTGTAAATTGATGAATTGATAGACTGTGTTGGGTAAAATATTTTCAAGATTCTTCAAAGGCATCACTGGTCATTTGTCAGTGTTGATTAATATGGGAGTGATAAGCATTGGCAATGGCATCCATTCGTGCTCCATTCAGTTGAAGAAGAAGAAAATTAATGCTATTTTAAGTGTGAGGGGATGTCACACTAATTCCGTGCTTCAGACTGCTGGCAACAGGACATTTTTATGTACCTCACTCATATTTCCATGACTAATACAGACAACAGATGAGCTGAAAAAAAGACGACAAATGATAAGAAAATCTATGGCATCCAATAACTACAAATAAATCCATCCATCTTCCGATCCGCTTTATCCTCACAAAGGTCGCGAGGGGTGCTGGAGCCTATCCCAGCTGTCTTCAGGCAGTAGGCGGGGGACACCCTGAACCGGTTGCCAGCCAATCGCAGGGCACACACAGACGAACAACCAGCCGCGCTCACACTCACACCTAGGGACAATTTGGAGTGTTCAATCAGCCTGCCATGCATGTTTTTGGAATGTGGGAGGAAACCGGAGTACCAGGAGAAAACCCACACAGGCCCGGGGAGAACATGCAAACTGCAAACATGCAAATTGGGCAACGTAATGTATCCTACATTACGTTGCCCAATATTAATGTCTGAGTCACGGTCCATAAAACCTTATGAAACGTATCCTTTTCATTCTATTTATTTAAGGCACTATGGATCCAAGGAGTCTGTCTCAATTCCAGTGAGCCCTGTTGGAAGTCTGGATCTAAGTGCAGATCCAAGTATTGTGGTCAGGCCAGTCCACAGCTCCATTTTAGGGGAGAAGTACTGTTTTGAGGTACAGTATCTCCAACCCATGCATTCTTCATTTCGACTGTAAAATGTTGGTTGGCAAGCCCCACCCCCTTTGTTTTAAAAATAACCCAACATAGTTTTACCTTAAACCAACAGGTTAAAATCATTCAGGGCACATTGGCCTGAGGTAGGCGGTCTGTGTTTTATGCTGTCAGATCGATGCCACATGTGAAGAAGCGTACTACATCTGTCTTGAGTTCACTGGCAAACCTTGAAAATGAGCATCAAAATTGTTGTACTGTAGTTAAATGAAAATGAAATACAGTCACTTTCAGTGTATATCCTTTATGTATGCATTGCACCTATAGGTCATAAACTTGGAGAACACACACTGCTTTGGCTGTTCCTCAGCCGCAGAGCGGGACCGTTGGATCGAAGACCTGAGAAGGGCTGCCCAGCCCAATAAGGTGAACTTTTTGGACCGAGACAATCCAATTTAAGACACTAATCATCAAAGAAAATGTTGATATATACTTTACATCCTGTAAAACTGTTTACAGGATAACATTGAGCGCACAGAGAACTCCCTAAATCTGTGGGTGAAGGAAGCAAAGGATCTGCCTCCCAAACGGCGTTATTACTGCGAGGTACACTTGGATGGGACTCTGTTTGCCCGTACCACCACGCGCCCTGTTGGAAAGGTGTCCAGTCGTTCCATCCTGGCTGGGGAAAGCTCGACTGGCTCTTCAGGAAGCCTGGGCGGCAGCGCGGGTGTTCCAGAGGGATGTCACTTATTCTGGGGAGAGTTCTTTGAACTTGACAATCTTCCCTGCATCTCCCAAATCACCCTGCACCTCTTCCGCGAAGAAGACCCCAAGAAAAAGCGCCATTCCCGAGATGAGTTCAGTCTGCATCCACTCGGGAGTGTAAACATACACTTAGCTGACATCCGAGGGAGAAAGTATCAGGAAAAGTGGTATCCCATCATTCCTTACAAGCTCTCAGGAGTAGGTTGCAGCAAAGAGAATCTAGGGCCACAGGCTTCTCTCCGCATCAAGGCCCGTTTCCAGAATCTACAGGTTCTACCGATGGAGAAATACAAGGAGTTTGCCGAATATGTGACTGTGCATTATGTGGAAATGTGCAAAAGCTTGGAACCACTTCTGAATGTGAAAGAAAAGGAGGAGCTGGCTGGGGCGCTTGTGCATGTGCTGCAGAGTATTGGCAAAGCAAAGGTAAAAACATGTGGAAAGCTTGTACACAGAGAAATCTCAAAGGTCCAACACAACCGGTTGGGGGAGTCTGGTCGACCTCCCCTACTTTTTACTTTTAGATTAATTTTTCAAATGAAAATGGAAATAATCTGCTCCATCATCATAAAACATTCATTAATTAATTGTACCTACATTTCCAACATCATTCACAGTATATACAAGAGTAAAAAAAATACAGAAGAATCATTTATTTTTGAGAGAACTCACAAAGGAGTTTACATTTTTAAAAGGTGCAATCATACACACACCCAACGTTAAACAATTAATACAAAAAAAATAAAAGAAGAATCAAAACAATCAAGTCCTATAATGCAAATCCTGTTTTCAATGGGGTTTTTTTTGGGAGTTTCCTCCTCGCACTGGTCAACTCGAGCCATCTGTGATAGAAGCTCGAATGGCATAATAGATGTGTGCGACCCTTGTGAGGATCAGAAAATGGATGGATGGATTCAAGATCTAGTCGACCATACTCTGTCCATTGAACAGATGATTTCTTTCAAACCTTCATATTGGCTCGACCTTTCAATTACAGAGGAAAAGCAATCATACAGTGCACTTACCTCATCAGAGGGAACATGAAGAAGATCAGCGCTTAAACACAAGATCATTGAATTTGTATAATATATTCACATAAAATTGAATGTTTCAGGAGTTTCTTGTTGATTTGGGCACCGCCGAGCTCGAACGTCGTGGAGAGAAGGAGGCTCTCATCTTCAGAGAGAACACGATTGCCACTAAAGCCATCGATGAATATATGAAGCTGGTTGGACAAAAATACCTTATTGACACACTCGGTAAATATACTTTCTGTTAGATGAAACTGCTTTCCCTTAATTACAAATACTTTCATCACAGCCCTCTTGCTCAATGATTTTAGGGGACCTCATCATACGTCTCTATGTGATGGGGAACAACTGCGAAGTCGATCCCCGCAAATGCCATGCCGCTGAACTATTAAACAACCAGAGGAACTTGAGGGAAGTGTGTGAGAAAGTGGTGCGGAAAATTTTTGACCTCCATGGGTAAGATAGTGAAGCTCACGGGGGTGAAAAAAAATTGGGGTCTTAATCGCACTTATCAACTTCAAGAAATATTTGGATGTCTTTAGATACTTTCCTGAAGAGCTGAACAAGATTTTCTCAAGTTGGGCGGTTCTGTGCGAAGACCAAGGAAGACCAGAGATTGGTCAACGTCTCATCTCTGCTTCCCTCTTCCTTCGCTTCTTGTGTCCCGCTGTCCTCAGTCCGTCTCTTTTTGGTTTGACACAAGCATACCCAGAGCCAAACACCCTGCGCACACTCACCCTAACGGCTAAAGTCATCCAGAACTTGGCGAACTTCACACTGTGAGCAGCTTTATTTCCAATGCCAGTCGAATCATGCAGAACTTTCAATAAGCCCTCAAGACAAAAATCTTAATGCTGATCTTTAAAACAAGAGAAAAACACTTCTCTTTTAATTCACGCCTCTCTTGTTCTACTGCAGATTTGGAGAAAAAGAGGAGTACATGCTGTTTATGAATGAATTCTTACAGCAGCATTGGGAGAGAATGAGGGGCTTTCTCCAAACAATATCCACTCCGTATGCTGAGATCCCAATGAGCTCTTTTGATGGCTATGTGGATCTACCTCTGCGACTGGCCGTGCTCCATGCCCTGCTGGTTGACATCATCTGTCTGAGGGATCAGGTACGAAGGAACGCTCAGTGAGGTGCAACGAGATCTGATAAATTCCCAAACACAGTCAATTAGGCTTGTGTACTGAACATCAAGGCACAAGATAAAGGACCGTAAATAGTAAATAAATCTAGAAATAAGGTACATCCATGCAAACAAAAAGAGATGAAGTCCAGATAGGCAGATTTCAACAGAGTAGGAAAATTCTTCATTGAATAAGTGACAAGAGGTGACAGCGCTAAGTTAGTCAGGAAAGTTTCCATTTTGATGAACTAAAATGCAAGGTGACCAATTCTTTTTCCCTTCTTGAATTTTGATGAAAAGACATTTGCACAGTAGCGCGTCAATACGATGGCCTGTAGATATAAATTACCGCCATGGATGACACACTAGCATCTGCCAGGTGTCAACAGCGTGTCCCGTGGCTGGGTGTGGTGACCTTAAATGATGTTTGTGGACTTCCTTGGAAGCGGTGTGTTATAAATGTCCTGTAACAGTGACAAGCCTTTGCAGGGCCAAGGCCACAATAAGTTGGGCGGGGTGGCTAAAACATTTCTAATGTTTATTTCTAATGTTTGCTGATGACTCACAAGAGCCCTTGGAAAGAGTATTTTTAACCCTTTCAGGGAACGTGGTTACTACAGTGGACAGCTTATCATGGTGTCAGAGGTTACAGGCTGTCATTATTGTTGCATGAAAGGGTTCATTTCCAGCCTCGGTGTGGAGCCCTAAGTAAGATTTTTTTTTTTCGACCAGAGCCCTAAATCCCTTGTTGAGGCTCTGTGCACAGCCTAGTAACTGTTTATGAAGAATATGGGTGAACTTTGTTACATAGAGATCTCAGGCAGTACTTGCCAGAAATTCTTTTTAATTTTTCTGTCGACGTCTTTACTGCCTCCCTGATCAGTTTTCTTCTTGATCTTTTACAAAGTATACATTTTGAAGTGATGTGCGCTTTGCTGCGATGTCACTGTTGTCCCATCTCGTATCGATACAGTTAACTTGGTCTTCACAAAATCCATCCATCCATCCATCCATTTTCCGAACCGCTTGATCCTCACTAGGGTCGCGGGGGGTGCTGGAGCCTATCCCAGCCGTCTTCGGGCAGTAGGCGGGGGACACCCTGAATCGGTTGCCAGCCAATCGCAGGGCACACAGAGACGAACAACAATCCACGCTTACATTCACACCTAGGGACAATTTAGAGCGTTCAATCAGCCTGCCGTGCATGTTTTTGGAATGTGGGAGGAAACCGGAGTACCCGGAGAAAACTCACGCAGGCCCAGGGAGAACATGCAAACTCCACACAGGGAGGCCGGAGCTGGAATCGAACCCGGTACCTCTGCACTGTGAAGTCGACGTGCTAACCACTGGACTACCGGGCCGCCCTTCACAAAATCGAAATGCCATTTTAATAAGAGAGTGAAGACTTGGTATCCCTTCAGTGGTTCCCTATAATTTTTTTGAGTTCTTTTTGAGATCCTATTATTTGTTTTCAAATCTTCAAATGGCCTCACCCCAACTTACCTCCCTGAGCTCCTCCGCACCTGCCGAGTGCCTCAGGTCTGCGGACCAGACACAGTTTGAGGTACCAAGAACTAAAGAACTAAGCGGAGGCTCAGAGGGGATTGAGCCTTTTCCGATGCTGGTCCCTCTCTTTGGAATGACCTCCCGCTGAATGTTCGGCAAGCCCCCTCGCTACCCATCTTGAAACCTTGTCCTACAACTCATTTTTATTCTTTGGCCTTTGACTCAGCATGATACTTGATTTTTACTTTTACTGTTTTTGTGCTTTCTACTGTCTTCCTTATTAATTTATAGCTGTTAGACTTATATTGCCCTATGTACTGCACTTTGAATACAGCGGTGGTTGTTTTAACCCTTTCATGCACTTTGTCACCCGATAACATGATAAGCTGTCCACTGTCGTGACCACTGTCTATGAAAGGGTTTAAGTGCTCCCTCAATAGGGTTGACTTGACTATAATGGGTAATCCAACAAATAAACAGATACCAACAAGTTGACATCATACATTTCTAAAATACCCTTTTTCTCCGTTTATCAACACAATGATTACTTTATTGTCGCTATATGAAATGGGATCCCTCTCATTCAATTTGACTGTAGTCTATTGTATTTTAGTTGTGATTTTGGCGACGAGCAAGTCCTTAAATTGCGAACACACCTGTGACTTGTCTTTATGCCCTTTTACCGGGTGACTTTCTTCTGGGTGTTGGTCTGTGTGTGCTTTTACAGCTGTATGTATTTCATTTCCACACATACACTGACACAGGGCTTTGATATTCTTTAGGAAACAATTGAAAAATTGCAGCCTCTGCCTTGGATTCTGAACCAGATAACAGAGTCACTGGGCCCTGAGATGCATCAAATCACAATTAACAAGTATGTTTACTCTAAGATCTATCATTTGTTGTTGTCATACTCTCGTAAAAGTACCTTCTTTCTCACAGCCCGAGGAAACAATCCAAGCCAATGTACATTCCTCCAAAAGACTTGAGCAAATTTAGCCCTCACCAATCATCCCTCCAGCAGCTTCCTCAGGACTCCAACAGCCCAAGAGAAGGGTATGTGATCCACAATCCACTTTAAGACCTTTTTTTCTGCTGCTGGATCTCTTCATTCATCTACAAAGATCCTTCAGCATGGACCGTATTTTCGACACCATAAGGCGCACCTAAAAATCTTGAATTTTCTCATAAATCGTCCGTGCGCCTAAAAATCCGGTGCGCTTTATGTATGCATCGAATTCCAAAATCTGACAGCAATGTTTTCTGAGTTTTCGGAAACAAGTTATGTATCAGAAATTGAACCGATACAAAGTTCACAACATTGCATCACTCGCTCACAGTGCAGATGTGTCAGAGTTTTTCTCGGACAAAGTTAAGAAATGACTCGGCACACAGGAAAATTGTCTTCAATATCGGTGGAAGCGGATCTCTGAGAGCGAACGACGGTTTAGTTGCTCCGCGAGTTCGACATTTTATTGTAACATATGCAAAATACAAGAAAAACACTGCCCCCGATGTTTGCATGCCGCACCCCCGGTCCAGCCCCTCTGTAATGATTGGTTACCTGTTTTTAAACTTTGAACCACCAGTACGTTGGCGCCTTTTCTGTCTGGTCTACATCGAATTGACATGTTGCAGACTTTGCGGATGGCCAATGTCGCCTGGGCGCGACGGGTGTTCTCAACTCGTCTTTTGTTGTTCAACCGCTGTTCCCGAATTATTCATTCCCCTTTTGTGACCGAGTTTCGCCCTCTCCCCTGTGATCGCCCACCTGCATTGACGTGCTAATTGTGGACTTCAACAGCCCTCCGGCTGGCGCCTTTGTGTACAGGCATTTGGGGGTGCTGGATACGCACCCAAACGTTTAGATGTGCCCAAATTAAATGAAACTTTAAACATGGTACGATTTTGCTCATAGATTCCTCTAACAAGATGTTACAAAGAGCACCCCCCTAATGCTACAAGAACTTTTCACCCCTCCGGTGTAGCTGCAGTGTTTTGTTTTGTTTTCTACTAATCATCTACTTTGGAACATTGCTGTTGACAGTTTCAATGATGTGCAACCTCCGAATAAAGAATAAGTTAGCAGAGAAAAATATTCAGTATCTTAATGACTTAGCTGGCAAAACACATTCCGTTACCAGTCCGCAGCCCATCTTGTGTGCACACATCACATGATGGGTGAATATGATCAATTCAATTTTGTCAGTTCTAAATCCGAAATAATTAAAGAGTGGCACTTATGTGTATTTATTTCACAGAGATGTCAAAGCTTGGAGGAGGAAGCCAGTCACCAGAACTCAAAGTGTTCCACACAGACGTCCTGAAAAAAAACTGAAGAGGCAGACAAGTTCTGAAGCTCTTCCCACAACTAACCATGAACACGATTTGGAAACAAACCAGCCCCTCATCTCATCGCCAAAAACAGTGAGTGCAAAAAATATAGAAGAGTGAGGTCACCTAACCTGTTCATAATATTACATCCTGTTGTTTATATGTTGAGCATATCAGTGGTGTGTTGATGTGAAAAACAATGTGCAACAACCACTTAGATAGGCTACATATGTGGAAAATCACAGAACTTTTTCTGACTGGCTGACGTAAAAATTCCAATTACTGCACTGCGGACATTGCTTAGATTCGTTTTTTCCATGTTCAAATCACATGTTTGCAAGGCAAAGGTCATTTGTCTCCATTAGAAGCGGTTCGAATGGCAAACCATCGACTGGTGGTTCCATGCTCCTTGACAAAGAGACAGGAGGAATAGGAAGTCAGGCACTCATTATCAATATATTACTCCCCAAAATAATATGTTTACGACTACACCATTTAATTGCTGCTCTGTATTAATTATAAAATACATGAACGCCTAATTGAGTCTCCAGTTCAATTTAATTTTATTTGTCGCACCAAATCACAACAGAAGTCGTCTCTTCTCACTTTACCCATGCATCAAGTCAAAGACCCCACTCCTCACATATTAAAAGAGCGAATGAGCCCCAAATGGGTAGTATAAGTTCGATCTATCCATTTTCCATACAGATTATCCCGAGCTGGAGTGGATGACATCTTATTTACGCAGGGTCCACTCTGGAGACTGCACAGGCTGAAAATGAGACTTTTCACTGTGTGAATTCTTTTTTCTTGATCAGAGTGAAGCGATCAAACCATGTGCACCAGTTCCCTGGATTAAAGACATACAAAACAGGGAGCCCAGAGAGAACCAGTCTGGGCAGGAGGAACTCAGCTTAATCGACAGGGTATGTCATACCTGCCTCAGAAAGCTGTCATATGAATAAGACAACTATTTATGGATTCCCAGTGATGTATATCAGATTGTCTTTGCGATCCATGAACCAGCATGCCCAAGAATTGTCAGAGCTTCGCCTGGGAATGGACCAAGTGACTGAGCGTGAGCTGGAAATGGCAAAGCGACTGGAGGACTTCATTAACCAAACTCAAGACCAGAATGCAATACTGCAGGCGGAAATGAATGAGGTCCGGAATCTGCTGGCTGTGCGAGAGGAGCAGCTTGCTAGCGCCACCTTCAGGTAGAAATCAGAAAACAGCGTACAACAGTTGCTTGGAATTAGTCATCATTACACTACACGCAACAAGTTGGTTGGCCGTGTGGTAACTGCATGTGCGCAATACTGTTGACAAAAATGGCTTTAATATCACATAGTAAGTATCCAATTCCTATGTGGCTGTCTGTGCCTTTGATAAGGTTGGGTGTGATTGAGGAGGAGAGAGAGGATGATGAGCGCAAGCTGAATGTCGCAGTTGCAGCAGCTGAACGGATGAACATACTGGTAAGACACTAGAAAATAGGGTGAGCGTGTGTGTGTGTGTGTGTGTGTGTGTGTGTGTGTGTGTGTGTGTGTGTGTGTGTAAAACCCAAATCGAATTGAATTGTTACATTTTAAAATCATCAATGAATCACATTCTCTCTCCACACATATACTGTATATATATATATATATATATATATATATATATATATATATATATATATATATATACTGTATATACACACACATATATACCTGTATATTCAGTATATATATATATATATATATACAGGTATATATATATATATATATATATATATATACATATATAAGAGCTGTCAAACGATTAAAATATTTAATCTAATTAAAAACGCAACTATCATAATTAACTCAAATGAACTAAAAATTTATCGTGATTACTCACGCATTTTTTATGGTTTCTGAATTTCCTTTTATATTTTTTTGTCCTATTTTTCCCCATTTTAATGCTCTCATCAACATGGAATCATGCATCAGTTTTCTATGTGCAAAATGCAAATATTTTCTGAAATAACAATTTCGATTTTCAATTTTACATGAACATTTTTCACTTGGAGCAGTTATTCACACATAATCTCTCACACAATATTACTGTCCATCAACAACGGTGAAAAAAATATTTTGTCACACAACAGCTGCTTTAACAGCTCTTTTTATGGAATCAAAACAGAGCAATATAACATTATAATGTGCACATCTAAGGTAAACTAGTACTCAGCCTATAGTGGACTTAAGCCACGGTTGCATACTTCGTTTTTCTCAAGTTTGCTTTGAACACAGCAGTCAGGCTATGTTGATTCTGTTGGTCCTTCTTGCTCAGAAGTCTCTCTACGGTTTCGTGTAGACATCATTTCGGATGACTATACTTGGTTAGATGACAACACCGGAGACGTTTTATTTTCAGCTAGGTCGCTACCACTGCACCGCTGAACTCTTGACGTGCCTCAGCGCACCGTCACTGTCAGACTAACACAGAGAAGCTCCACCCGCTTTATTTATATGGCCACGGAACACTGTAACCTTCCACACAAAATAGTTCCAAACAAGTAACAATCGCGTCAGTGGCATACATCGTATTCGACAGGCTACCTGCTCTTGATTCACCAGAAGCTCATCAACCTAGTCTCTTATTTCTCTCCCGAAACAGTGTCTTCTCCGCTACGTACAATCTCTGTACACAGCTAATAGAGGCTCTCGCTGGCAATCCGTAGTGGAGTCGTTAGATGCAATGCGAATAATTTCAGCTTGAGTCGAGCTGTGGACAATGTTCACAGGCTTGCATGCAGTAGCCATACATTTAGCTATGGCTTCAGCAAATTTGTTCTTCGTCGTGTTATCCATTTTCTACACTTTGAAATGATCCACAGCTGTCTGTCTTAGACGAGGGGGCGGAGTACTCACATCAGCTGTGTGCTTGGCCATTATGTGGTATTCAGACTAGACGTGCTATGATGATAGCTCAGTTTACGACTGCAAAACATCCAGGTAACTTTGGTCTTGTCAGTGGAACTATCTGGCAACTTTTTAAAAGTAAACTTTCCATTCATAAACTCTTTAAGTATCCGTTTTCGGTGTCTCCGCTGCCGTGGCAGGCAAAACAGGCATGGGCGTGGACTTCTGCAGCGTGCATGTTGTTTTGTTTTTGGTTTATTTATAGAGCAACGTAACATCCGCTGTGACGTGTGCCGCGTTAATCTCGCGAGAAAAAAATGAATCCCGTTAAAATTCATTTAAATTAATGCCAATAAAAATGCACAAACTGACAGCTCTAATATATATATGTATCACTTTATTGGGTATTGCACCATAATTTTGACGCAATTCAAGTGAGCTGATGTTGCCTTTTTTTATGACTTTTTTTTTCTTTCAGGAGGAGCAGTTTGCCAGCTTGATGAAGAACATTCATTAGCTCAATAAGTCGCATAGCAATGAACAATCTGATGAAAGTTAACACATTGTCAGTCAAGGATCATTTAGATCTGAGGACAGTTTTGTAGAATTAGTGTTCAACACAACTGAGCAGACCACCCGAGTATGCTTTTCAGCCATTTCTCAGTGAACACAGCTACATTTATTTTTGCTGTACGGAACATTTATTGGCATGTAACATAAATGTATTTGTTCCAGAAAATGAAATACCGTATTTGTATGCGCATTGAAAAATGGCTTAACAATCAAGAGACCATTAAATATTTTGTAGCATAGTACACCATATACTGTAACATAATAACGCTCACAGGAAGCACAAAGGTGTTTTCATTCATGTTAAGCACTGGATAGAAGATAAAATTTCCCCCTAATGCCAACTCACTCAGTCACATTTGTTTCACTTGCAAAATCTAACGAGGTACAAAATAAAGCCTTTATCCGGAATTTCGCACATACAAACACAACAGATACTGAATAATTTGCGATTATGAAGAACTGCACTGTAAAAACGAATTTTAATATTTACATAACAGATGGATGGATAAGATCTGTGACACTCGGCCATCCGGAAGGGGCTCAGAGTCCAGCCACTGTAAAGTTTACCGGTATATCAGTTCAAGGTCGGTAAAATAGCTAACAATCCGGCAACAGCAGCTGCCACTACTTGGCTGTAATTTGACAGGAAATTTGGTTGAATAAACAATATGATTCTTGGTTGCTGTGTTGTGAAGTTCTTCTATGCCAAGGCAGGTCGTGTGCAGGTATTCCTTACAGCAATAGACGATCCACTCTCAAAAAAATGGCTCATCGGGTTAGTCGGTAAAGCTTAAAATAAAGGGATTTCTATGCATAGAAAATGAGTTTGCTGTACATTGTACATGTACAATCAATTGCCAACTTATTTTAATAAGTTGGTCTATATTCATACAGAGAAAATCGTCAAGTCAACTTTTATTGTCAAATATGCTCTATGTGTAACATACAGCACAGATGAAATTACTTTCCTCTCTCAACCACAGTGCAAACATGTAGTGCATTGTACACACACAGCTAAAATTTACAATTTACATAAAATTACATAATTATATAAATATGTTAAATAAAATAAATAAAAAACGACAATCAAGGGCACTTGTGATTATTGTGGGTCGTGACTTATTTTAAGTGCAATAATCGGACGTCAGATGCTGGGGGGGCGGACACCGATTGTGACAGGAGGCAGGGGTTGTCGGTGGGGGGAGGCAGAACATGGAGGGAGTTTAGTCTCCTGACCGCCTGGTGGAATAAACTGTTCTTGAGCCTGGTGGTTTTAGCACAGAGACATCACAGTCTCCTCCCCGATGGGCAGCAGGTCGAAGAGGCTGTGAGATGGGTGGGTGGGGTCACCTGCGATCTGGGTGGCTTGGCGGGTCAGACGAGAGTTGTAAATGTCCGCGTGTGGCGGAAGAGAGACACCAATGATCTTCTCAGCTGCTCTCACAACGCGCTGCAGACTCTTTTGGCAGGACATGGTGCAAGCGCCGTACCACACAGTGATGCAGCTGGTCAAGATGCTCTCAATGGTACCTGTATAAAATGTCTGCATCATGGGGGGCGGGGCTCTTGCTCTCCTCAGTTTGCAGAGGAAGTACAGGCGCTGGTGGGCTTTTTTGACCAGTGAGGTAGCATTTAGGCTCCAGGTCAGATCTTCAGAGATGTGCACACCAAGGAACTTGGTGCTACGCACCCTATCCACTGCGGCACCGTCGATGGTCAGCGGAGCTTGCTGGGTGTGCGTTCTTCTGAAGTCCACAACAATCTCCTTCATTTTTTTCCACATTCAGGTGGAGATTGTTGTCCTTGCCCCACAAGGCCAGCCTGTTCACCTCACTCCTGTAGATCGTCTCATCGTTGTTGTTGATGAGACCCAGCACTCGTAACACACCATAGTCTTAACTCAATCATGTATTGATTCTGAACGGACAGTTCTGCATTGACCGAACATGGAAATTATTCAGTGAGTACAACTTAAAAATCTTGTAAGCATTCCTTTAAAAACAGAACACAAGACGGACGTTCCTGGATCGTAGGAAAAAAGATAAACATGAAGACGAGAACTGTGACTCTTGTCATAAGGTTGAATGAATACAACGTGGGTGGCGCGGTGGACCAGTGGTTAGCGCGTCAACCTCGCAGTGAGTCATGGGTTCAACCCTGGCTCTGGCCTTCCTGCATGGACTTTGCATTTTCTCCCCGTGCCTGTGTGGGTTTCCTCCGGTTTCTCCGGTTTCCTCCCACATTCCAAAAACATGCATGGCAGGCTGATTGAACACTCGAAATTGTCCCTAGGTGTGAGCGCAGATGGTTGTTCATCTGTCTGTGCCCTGCAATTGGCTGCCAACCGGTTCTGTCGCCCACCTACTGCCCGAAGACAGCGGAGGTAGGCTCCAGCACCCACCACGATCCTTGTGAGATAAAACGGATTGGAAAATGGATGGATGGATGAATACAGCATGTATGAATGGAAAAAATTCTGAGAATAAGATGAGTACTTTCAAGAGAAGCAAAATGAGGAGTGGCATTTAATATGAGAAATATTTTAATTAGACAAGCGGATGAGTCACTCATTAGGTATTTCTTCTAGTTTTTGAGGACAACTGGACTGTAGACCACACAGCAGTTAGATACAATAGGCCGGTGTGTTTCAGTGGTAGAGCGGTCGTCTCCCAATCCAGTGTTGTGGGTTCAATGCCTGGCTGTTGTTATCTTGTTGAAGTGTACTCGTGCAAGCTACAGAACCCCCTGATACCACATTATCAGTAGTTAAACGAGTCATTTTGAGTGCCGTATAGGTGGAAAAGCGCAATACAAGTAAACCCCCCCCCCCCCCCCAATGTAACCAGTACTGTACTCCAAAAAAAAAGAAGATAAAAATTTATATGGGCATTTTTGAGTAGAATAACTGCAAAAGAATAAGGTACTACAATTACATTTGTGTAATTCAAATTAAGTTGGTTCAACCCAAATAAGCTTGTAGAGTATAAAACAAACCATCCTTGTATTAAAGGAAGAGTTTTTCTAACTAGAGTAATCTTGTGGAATTATGCAAAAATGACTGAGTTGTAATAACCAAAAAAGATGCTTGTAATTTGTTCCCTTGTTTTGCCCTTTTGAGTTTCACCTCCCAACAGACAGTCACGTGACAAAAGGCGCAGCTCTACTTTCGTTTCGTGGAAAAGCAAAGTTGAGTTTCGCTCTTCTCTTCAGCTCACATTGAAGCGTCACGATGGCGGACGCAGACGGCGGTGAATTCTCTCTACTCAGCTTGGGTGATGAGCTGACCTGCAGTATTTGCTTGTGCACTTTTGACTGTCCAGTGACCACCCCTTGCGGCCACAACTTCTGCCAGCAGTGCCTCCTGTCCACTTGGAAGGAAACCTACAGCTGTCCACAGTGTCGGACCCACTACTCGATCAAGCCGGAACTGAAGAAAAACACCGTCCTCGGCGCCGTGGTCGACACTTTTAAACTACGCTCGACTGATGTGTCCGTGGCCGAAAGGGCGAAAAGCGAAGCGGGCCGGGGTGCCGCCGCCACACGCTGTGATACGTGTATGAAGGCGGAGGCGGTCAAGACGTGCCTCACTTGCATGGCCTCCTATTGCGCCGAGCACCTGCGACCGCACCGCGACAGCCCGGTTTTCCGCGTGCACCAACTGACCGAACCCGTCGGCGACCTATTGGAGCGCATCTGCCCCGACCACCAAAAGCTCACGGAGCTCTTCTGCACCCAACACGACCGCCTCATATGCACCCTCTGCCTCCAGCAAGCGCACAAAACCTGCAACTTCATCCAACCCGAGAAGCAGAGGGAAAAGCAAAAGGTCTGTAACTAAAATGTAGAATAATGGAGACAATTTCAGAAGGTTGAGAGCAAAGCAACCATCAAAGTAGGCCGAGTCATTTAAATAAAACCCTTTTATATGCCTCTCATGGGAATTTAGATAAACCTCAGAAAATACGATACAAACTATCTTCATATTTGTTGAATATCTCTTAAAAAAACAGCTGGCATGGTGGGCAGTTGGTTAGCACGTTCGCCTCACATTGCAGAGGTGAAGGGTTTGATTCCGGCTCCGGCCTTCAAGTGTGGAGTTTGCATGTTGTCAACGCGCCGTGTGGGTTTTCTCCGGGTACTCCGGCTCCCTCCCACAAGATTGCTGCACGTGATTGCAATATCCATCCATCCATTTCCCGATCCGCTTATACTCACAAGGGTCCCGGGGCGTGCCGGAGCCTAATCCCAGCCGTCTTCGGGAGGTAGGCGGGGGGCACCCTGAACCGGTTGCCAGCCAATCGCAGGGCACACAGAGACGAAAAACCATTCGCGCTCACACTCACACCTCGGGACAATTTGGAGCGTTCAATCAGCCTGCCATGTACTGGCAACCTTTTTTTTTCATTGCTTTTAAATTGCCAGTTTTAAAACAATGGTACTGAAAACAAAGATAATTATAGAGTAATTAAACTTTTTGTTACTTTTTTTTCCTTTCAAACAGTTTTATTCAGTAGTACAGCAAATGTAGAATAAAATAAAATAACATGGTAAAGTATGAAGAAAATGACCAATCAGGAATTATAAATATGCCTTTTCATGTCAACACAAAAATGTTTTAAGTTCTGATCCTTCAATAAAAAGATCTTGGTCTGTCTCTTTGCGGCACGGTACCAAATGTGCCGCGGCCCAGTACCGGTCTGCGGCTCGGTGGTTGGGGACAATTGTTGTCAGCTGTTATGGGCTCCATGTCATCCGTGAATGAGGATAATCGGTATGAAAAATTAATGGATGAATAGTTTGTGGTCCAAAGAACTATGGGCGTTGTTTTTCTTTTGTTAAATATTGTGTTTTTGTTTTATGTTAAATGTCAAAGTTTTTAATTCAACTTCTTTGCCATTCTTAAAGATCCGTCCTGATCAAATCAGATCTAATTTGTACAATTCACATGAAAATTGTCCACATCATGATTACACTTTGTCCAAATTCGCACTGAGACACACCTGTGACAGTCAAAAGTCAAATGAAATGTAATGATTGTTAGTGCAACCCATGAAACGGGATTGATCAATCGCGTTGCTTTTATTGTCTTTGCAGTCCAACTTCAGTGAGAAATTGGATTTGGTGAACATGAAGATTAAACAGAATGAGACCGTCATTTCTCAAATAACAGACATGCAGCTTTCCCTGAAGGTAATCACACGCTTTTATTGCATATGGGGGCAGGTTCACTCCAGTGTGACCCGAATCCGCCACTTGACTCCTCTCGGTTTTCTTACACGAGGAAGTGACGCTTCCTCATGTAGCGTTCATTGTGAGCAGACGTGTTTATTGTGATTTACGCAAATCTGACTGTTTTTATGTTATTTCTGCATAATGTACTCGCCCCTAATCATGGGCTCATAAAATAGTTTTGGATTTCGAACAAATCGCTTTTCGAGCAGCCTTCTGGAACGGATTATGGTCGAAAACCGAGGTATGACTGTTTTTTGAAGCGAGTCATTACTGAATTTTCTCTGTAAAGACACATGAAATTAGTTCAGGTTAGTTGTTAAAAATGTGTTTTTCCTCCTCTTTTTGGTTGTGTACTGTAAAAATGTCTCCCTTTCTTTTAAACATTCTCATTGACTTTTATTTTTTTACAGGGCTGGGATCATATATATAGCTTAGAGAAAATAACTTATCAGCAACCTTTTGTTGTTCTTTGTCATGACAAATTTGCTTGCCAAAGGTTTTCTGATTCGTTGAAGCAGTAGAACACAAAACGAGTCCCGTAGCTCTGTGACAACACGCCCTAGCTAGTGTTTGTTCAGCTGTCAGGAGTTAAACTCACTAAAAAGACATTTGTAAAGAAGCGGTGACATACATAATATTGGGTGTTGATCCTTTTGTGTTCACATTCTAGGGCAGCGCCGCCACCAAGAAGTCGAAAATGGCTCGTGTGTACGAACAGATTCGAAACATGCTGGCCGCTGAAGAGTGCGCCGCTATGACCGCGGTGGACGAAGAACTCGAGTCGTCTCAGACCAAGATCAGGGTTCTCATGAAAATGTTTTCTGAAAATATTAAAAGCTTGAACAAGGCTAAAGTGGACATCCAGAGTCTACTTTGTCAGTCACAAACAATGGCCTTTCTTCAGGTAAGATAACGACAATGGCTTTTTTTCTGTTCTCTCCTTCAGCACACTGATGATCCTCGACATCTTGTGTCGCGCTTGATACCTTGCAACCATGGAATTTTGACTCGGAAAATAGGTCCAGATTCATCATTTGGTCAGGAGAAACACTAACTTACTTGAATTTTGTGTACGGCAAAAAGAAAGACGCAAAAACTCTGCCCTGCAGGAACCAACACGAATAAAAGAATACACATTGAGAACAATCAGAAAGCAACTCAACATTACACCAGAGAAATTCTAAGACTCGAAACATAAAATGGAAACAGTGTGAACCAAACAGGTTTTAGATTAAAAAAAAAAACGGGTACTAAACAATAGGGGAAAATGCACTACAGTATACAAGTGAAGCTACAAATAGAGTAGAAAAACTGGAAATACTTGCAGGAAAGACAAACGTGTACAACACGGAACCTGGCAGAGAAAAAAAATCGACAGGGGTAAACAACAGCTAGTGGACAATAGTCTCATTCTCAATTGACGTTCCTGTCCCTTCTTACAGTACGTCCCGGTGAACTTGTGAAACGTCATCAGTCGCGCCCCAAGTGCTGTTCCAATTGCAAGTACGAATGAACAAAGAACACACGGAAGACCGGGATGTTGTTTTTGTCAACTAGCTAAAACTAAGGATGCATCGGCTATATACGTGTAGGAAAATATCCCAAGGTACATTTCGTGCTGCTAGTATGGAATTATGTCAGAAGTTAACAAGTACACAGCTGTCCCAATTTACAGAGACTCACCTTCTCAGAAACCGTTCTTAGCAAGACTGTAATCTGTATTCTTCACATTGAGAAACAGCTAATATTCCAGCAACTAGTTCTTGTTCTTGTTCTTCTTCTTTTTTAACTGTGTTTTGGCAAGCAACATGATGGAACAATTGTGCCTCCTTTGGTTCCAGCTTTGGAACAGACACAAAAGTGAGCACAAAACTGAGATACAAACCGAACCGTGTATTTTGTGAACCGTTCCACCCCTTATGGATAGATTTGGAAGCTTCAAAATATTTCTAAACCCTTTTCACATGAGCAGCTATTGCTATAACTACAATCTTTGCAGTTTGCTTTAATCTCCCACTTCCTATCACACACACTCACTCATTCACGCATTTGTCATTTTGATCCGACTAATACATGACGTTAATGTAAAACATATTTATTTGGATTTTTTAAATTTCCAGTGACAAGTGCAGCATCTTATATTGGTAACATGGTCATAACCAATCATAACCACACTGCGGGTGATTTGTAATGGAATATAATGAAATATTTACACTTACAAACTTCGGGCGTAGGGCTAGCCCACCCGCTCCCCCAAACCGTCAGTCCGGATGTTTTTGACAGTTCATACATTTCATTGCAAATGTTATTTAAAATGAGTATGTCCTCCAGTAAATATGATCCCCACCATCCACTCCCTCCGAGTCGCTTCAGAAACCAGCCGCTTTGTGCCCAACTCGTATCCAGTGGTTTGTGTTATTTGCTTGATGGTCAGCAAAGATTTTCCCAGGTAAGAGCAATGATGGGAAAAACCTTGCTTGTCCAGCTAGCAGACGAGGACTCAAATAAACAGCCGGCCTTTCTCTCTCCTTGCTTTAATAAGCACAGCTACATACAGTACACTAAGAGAGCATTTTGACAGCAATTGTAGTTTTGAAGAAGGGCATTTAGGTGGGCCCAGGATTGTATTACAGCCAGCACAGTAAACTAGAACTGCGGATATTATTTGTAACACAGTGTGTGCATGTAAATGCACTGGGTGTGTGTTCTCTGGATTTCATACTTTAAAAAAAAAAAAATAAATAACAGCCACCACTTTTGTATCCAATTCTATATCAGTTGTTGCATCAGCAGCATCCATTTGACAGTTGTGCTTCCCTCCCCACAGGCTTCACTGAACCTGCCCAAAGCTGCGGCGTTTGATCCATACGCCCCTCGGATTAACTTTAACTCCAAAAAGGTGACAGCAAACGAGGAATTTGCTGTTAATTTGAAGAAACAGATGTATTACATCCTGAATCAACCTGTTGGTGCCAGACCACCATTAACTAAAACAGGTAACAATTTCAGTAGCAGCATATGTACAGTGGATAGAAAAATCAATTTTAATGCCAGATGTTAGTGGTCTAGAAAAGTGATACCAAGAAAGATTATCTCAAACCTTTTTCCACCCATAATGTGACCTTTAACCTGGACATCTCAATTAAAAAATATATTTTCTAGAAGGGAAGTAAAAATGAGATTAATATGGTTGTGTGCACCCACTATGTAACTGGGATGGGGCTGTGTTTGAAAGTCAATCACATTCAAACTCATGGGAGTCAGTACACGCCCACCACCATGATTAATTGCAAATAACGTTGTTCTTGTAGGCTTTTGACATTTTTTTTCCATTTGTAGGACAAGCCTGAAGGTTTTGTGCCAACACTGACAGTTATCGCATTTTCTGCACTACAAGATGCTCCGGAGTATAAGGCGCGCTTTCAATGAAACACCGATTTTAAAACTGTTTTCATATATACGGCACACTGCATTATAAGGCATAGAGCTACAATTGTAGCTGCTATTGTGTTATGCATCCACTAGATGGAGCTATGCTAATTGGAATACAATACCATACAAGACAATACAGCTTTATTTATATAAAGCCTTCATGCCCGCTGCAGCTGTAACAAAGCACTTTACAGAACATCTAAAATACAAAAAGGCATACAAACCTCGTGGGCTCACATCCACAAGGGGCCAAATATCCTTAGACAAGGCGCACGGTCGGCTTTTGAGGAAATTGAATGCTTTTAGATGCGCCTTATAGTGCGGAAAATACAGTATTATTATACGTTCAAGAACAAAATATTTCAGAAATACTGTACTGTTTGTCTTTTTTTAGAGAAAAAAACCCAGACAGGACATCCAATCAACAACCCTTCCCTAGCGGCCAAGGCAGTGAACGTCAAAGCTGACAAGATGAGTGAGTCACAGAGTGAGAAAATATTACAATACTTTATTGTCTTCATTAACCCAAGTCACATGATCTAATTCTGTCAAAATATGGTGTCTCTAGAAACACACACCAAGCCCAGTTCACTCCAGGAAGACAGCAACAAACCTATGAAAAGTAGGTCTCATTCTATGGAAAACCTGCTGGGATTTGATAGGAAACCAAGACACAGACCTCAGCTGACTCAGATGTCTTCTGAACCCAAAGAAAAAATAGGTTGAACTTGTCTGCATGAATACATAATGTAAAACCCTGTAAATAGATGTGATATTAATTTAAGCATTTGCGTATTTGTCTCATTTTTGCTTTAGAAATGATGGACCGTCCTGCCAACCTTGCTGCTGAAAATAGACACAATCTTCTGGCATGTACGTCTTTGAGAATTTATGTCATCTTCTTATTTTCCCTATTCATGTTCCTATTGTTATTTTGTTTCCGAAAATAATGGCCTCAACATGTGTCAATCAGTCTCTGTACATTTGCGCGTGGTCCGCAAATAGACAACTCCTCTACTTTCCTCAGAAAAAATAGTTGTTCACAAAAAGTGGTACCTCTACTTACGAACGTCTCTTCATACGAAATTTTCAAGTTACGAAACGCCTCAATAGGAAAATATTGCCTCTTGTTACGAAAGAAATTTCAAGATACAAAAGGTAAAAATACAGTATGGGCTGCCAATCGCAGCTCAGATTTTCCTGAACGCAACATACTTAGAGCCGCTCTGCCATTGGCTATTACCGAGCATCATCCTGGCATCCCGTTGGCTAAGAAAGACCTCTACCGTACATGTCTATGTGTGCAGATTGATAGATATGTGTCGATGCAGAGTCCTGGTCATTCCACGAGGTGTTCCGATAGTTTTACGTAAATGTGAATCACCCAGAAGAAGTGTTCAACAGTCTGCTGATCGCTCACTATGCTGATGTATGCCTTGGACATTTTCGAAGGATTGTTAAAAGCTGACAAAGGCAAACGTCCTTGGATCAGTTCTTTCCAAAACGCCAGGCAAAAACCACTTCTGAGAGAGAGCATGAACTAAAGAGGGCGAAAAAATGATGAGGATGCAGTTAAAAGTTAAATGACCATCATTTATATTCTTTATTCTTTGTTTTTTACATTATGCACAACTCTCATTTATTGTGCAATAATCTAATTGTGATTTATCAAGCATTTTTATGCTTGATAAAACATTTATGTCTGAAATTTGGGGGGGCTTGGAACGATTTAGGGCATTTACATGGAAAACGCGTCTCTACTTACAAAATTTAAGTTCAGAATTTTCTTCCAGAACCAATTAATTTCGTAAGTAGAGGCACCACTGTACAGCTAACTGTTGAGCCCGTTTGGATTCTTTTGAGAACCAAATCACCAGCCCTCGGCAAATCACATAAACACTCTCAGATAAATCAAAGTGTGGAGTCATGCAAAGTATTAAGAAGGTCTCAGGGAGATGTCAATGTTTTCAACAATTTACCAGTTCAGGGTGCAGCACCTCGAACTGCCCGAAGACAGCTGCGTAAGGCTCCAGCACACCCGTAATTACCCCTCGTGAGGATCAGCTGTTCCGATAACGGATGGATAGTGTTCGAGTAAAATGGGGACTCACTCGCTCTGCTTTGTCGATATGCATCCAGGCCTGCCCGCCCCAAAGGTGTCAAACACATATTTGTCATGGGCCACATCTTGTTTATGGCTTCCTTTAGAGGGCCGTTATGACCGTGAACCCAAATAAATGTATGATCACCTTATACGACATACACACAAGAAATTAATGCCAAACTTGTTTTGAATTCAGAGGCCAGTAAAAACGGCTTGTTCAAATATTATGTATTACATTTGTTTTAAAAAGGCATGGCGGATCTAGCATCCCGGACCTGGAGTTTGACACCTGTGGCTCACTTGATTCGATATGCGAGCGAAGAATACGGTAATTTTAATAACATGATCTTTCTTTTTTTCTGTGCTAACAGATGCCGCTGTGCTCAGTTTTGATCCAAAGACAGCACACAAACGCATCGTACTAACAGAGCACTTCACAAGGGCATCTGTGTCAGACCAACCTAATTCCGCGGCGCACCTCGACTGCCCCCAACGCTTCTCTGTCTGCACTCAGGTGCTCACCTCTCAGGGTTTCACTCGCGGCTGCCACTACTGGGAAGTTCGGCTCAATCAAAACAACTTCATCGGCATTGGTTTTGCTTACGGTAGCATTGACCGCAAAGGTCCGACCAGTCGACTTGGCCGCAACGCAAAGTCTTGGTGTGTGGAGTGGTTTAACGTTAAGCTGTCGGCTTGGCACGACAGCAGCGAGATTGAAGTCCTGAATCCCCATCCGAAGCGTGTTGGTGTGTTGTTGGATTGTGATTCAGGCTCTGCTACGTTCTACAATGTGGCAGATAGAGTCTATCCATTCTACTCGTTTGTGTTTCCGTTCACTGAGGCAGTGTATCCAGCTTTCTGGCTTTTCTCCTCTGAGTCATCGATCACACTTTGCCAACTGCAGGCTTGAGGAACGTGTTGACATTTGCTTCAGTCAAATATGATTAATGGTCTCACACACCATAGATGTACAGTAGTTGCGGTATAAAAACTCAATAGTGTGCCAAAGGAATGATTTATAACCATTTCATTGAAGCTGCCGCATTTGTGGTTGAATGACCAAAGAAAACCGTTGTTCCTCTTTTGGTGCTTGTATAATTTTGACATGTGATTCTTAAAGGTGTGCTGTTCACACCCATGTGCCATCTGCAGCAGTAAAAAGTGAATATTCTGTCTATAGTGAGTTTGATCATTTAGTAATTTTTTATGTACATTCTATCATTTTGCAAGTGATTTTCGAAGGAATATAGCTGGCCTCCATGTTCATTAAACAGTCCCTAGATAACCGGCACGTATGTCAACATTGGACTAGACCAGGGGTCGGGAACCGATGGCTCGCGAGCCAGGTGTGGCTCTTTTGATGACTGCATCTGGCTCGCAGATAAAACAAAATATTCTCGCTTGTTTAATCCATCCATCGATTTTTCACTGCTCATGTCCTGTTCAAGGCTGCAGTTGGCCGCAGGAGCAATTTTAATTGGATGATACTGGCCTACGTTGGCCGTTGCTGGGTAACAGGTAAACACCCCCTTTTGAATCAGCCCGCTCGGTCATTAGCTCAAAGCTAATCCTTCGATGAATAAGATGGTGAAAAGAAAAAAGACGACGAGGATGGTACACTTCAGGACAAATGGACCAAAGGATTCGCCTTTGTGGAGAGAACAGGTTCTGCGGTGTGTCTCATTTGCAATGACAAAATGCCATCGATGAAACGGTCAAATGTAAGGTGGCACTTTGACACACGCCATGCTACGTCCGCATGAAAATACCCAGCGGGAGACAGCAGAAAGGAAGTGTGTAAGCTACTGAGCACGGTGCAAGCTAGCCAGCAGCAACTCTGCGTATAGACCCGGCAAACTGACGATAATTCCGCAAGCTTTGCTGGATCTTTAGCAATTGTGAGGAACGGAAAACCATTCACATTAACGGTATTATCACAAAATAATATAAAAGAATATATTCTTTGAAATGTTAGTATAATAAGCCTCTGTCTTATTATACTGACATTTTGTTGAATTCACTTTTAAAATACAGTTATACAGTATATATAAAAAAATCCTCGTCTCACCCATCAGGTGGTGTCCGTCCCCCATTCAGCTTGGGTCCTCTACCAGAGGCCAGGAAGCTTGAGGGTTCTGCGCAGTATCCTTGCTGTTCCCAGCACTGCGCTTTTCTGGACTGAGATGCCCAATGTTGTTCCCGGGATCTGTTGCAAACACTCATCCAGTTTGGGGGTCACTGCCGCGAGTGCTCCGACCACCACAGGCACGACTGTCACCTTTACCTTCCAGGCTCTCTCCAGCTCCTCTGTGAGCCCTTGGTATTTCTCGAGTTTCTCATGTTCCCTCTTTCTGATGTTGATATCACTTGGGACCGCTACATCCACTACAATGGCTTTCCTCTGCCCTTTATCTGTAATCACGATATCCGGTTGGTTCGCCATTACCATCTTCTCAGTCTGTATCTGGAAGTCCCATAGGATCTTCGCTCGGTCATTCTCCACCACCTTTGGAGGTGTTTCCCATTTTGACCTTGGGGTTTCCAGTCTATACTCCGCACAGATGTTTCGGTAGACTATGCCAGCCACCTGGTTATGGCGTTCCATGTAGGCTTTCCTTGCCAGCATCTTACACCCTGCAGTTATGTGTTGGATTGTCTCAGGTGCCTCTTTGCACAACCTACACCTTGGGTCTTGTCTGGTGTGGTATATCTGGGCCTCGATGGCTCTGGTGCTCAGGGCCTTCTCCTGAGCAGCCAGGATGAGTGCCTCTGTGCTGTCCTTCAGGCCAGCCCTCTCTAGCCACTGATAGGACTTCTTGAGATCAGCCACTTCAGTTATGGTCCGGTGGTACATCCCGTGTAGGGGCTTGTCCTCCCATGATGGTCCCTCTTCCAGCGCCTCATCCTCCGTTCCCCATTGTCTGAGACATTCTCTGAGTACGTCATCCGTTGGAGCCTTCTCCTTGATGTATTCATGGAGCTTGGATGCTTCATCCTGGACAGTGGCTCTCACACTCACTCGTCCCCGGCCTCCTTCCTTTCGGCTTGCGTACAGTCTCAGGGTGCTGGATTTGGGATGGAACCCTCCATGCATGGTTAGGAGCTTTCGGGTCTTAACATCCGTGGTCTGAATGTCTTCCTTTAGCCACCTTATTATTCCTGCATATTATTCCTGAGGGTATCTGATCACTGGCAGGACATAGCTGTTTATTGCCCGGGTCTTGTTCTTTCCGTTGAGTTGGCTTCTTAGGACTTGCCTCACCCGCTGGAGGTATATGGCCATAGCCGCTTTCCTTATTGCCAGTTCGAGGTTGCCATTGGCTTGTGGTATAACGAGGTACTTGTAGTTGTCCCTGATGTCTGCTGTTGTTCCTTCAGGGAGTGAGACACCTTCAGTGTGGACTACCTTGTGTCTTAGTCACCATCCGACTACATTTTTCAAGCCCGAATGACATCCCGATGTCACTGCTGTAGATCCTGGTTGTGTGGATCAGGGAGTCTATGTCCCTTTCGTTCTTAGCATACAGCTTTATGTCATCCATGTCGAGGAGGTGACTGATCATAGCTCCATATCTGAGGCGGTATCCATAGTCTGTCTTGGCTTAGGGGGTTCAGTCCTATGCAGAACAGCAGTGGGGAGAGTGCATCACCTTGGTATATGCCACATTTGATGGACACTTGGGTAAGTGGCTTGCCATTGGCTTCAAGTGTGGTTTTCCACATCCTCATTGAGTTCGCAAAGAAGGCTCTTAGGGTCCTGTTCACCTGATATAACTCCAAGCATTCGGTGATACATGTATGTGGCATCGAGTCATAGGCTTTCTTGTAATCAATCCAGGCTGTGCACAGGTTGGTATGTCGGGACCTGCAGTCTTGTGCGACTGTTCTGTCAACCAGGAGCTGATGTTTGGCTCCTCCGGTATCTCTATCAATGCCCTTCTGTGCTTCGCTCATGTATTGATCCATGTGTCCACTTATCCTCGCCGCTATGATGCCTGACATGAGCTGCCATGTTGTGGAGAGACAGGTTATTGGCCGGTAGAAGGGATTGCACCCTTTGAGGGATCCTTCATAATCAGGATCGTTCGCCCTTCGGTTAGCCATCCTGGGTGAGTCCCATCCCTCAGCAACTGGTTCATTTGTGCTGCTAGGAGCTCATGGACTGCTGTGAGTTTCTTTAGCCAGTAGGTGTGGACCATGTCCGGCCTGGTGCTGTCCAGTTTTTCATATCTGAGACTCTTTCCTGGATGTCTGCCACTGTTATGGTGACTGGGTTCTGTTCAGGGAGGTTGCTGTGCTCCTCTCTCAAAGTCACCAGCCATTGTGCACTGCTGTTATGTGCCAACTTCTTCTCCCATATGCCTTTCCAGTACCTTTCAGTTTGCAGTCTTGGTGGGTCTGCTCTGCTGTTAGAACCTCTGCCACTGAGCGTACACTTTCGCATGCACACACACACACACACACACACACACATATATATATATGTGTGTGTGTGTGTGTGTGTGTGTGTGTGTGTGTGTGTGTGTGTGCGCACTTACTGAAATACATTTCCAAATATTTTGCTTTCACGGCTCTCTTAGTCAAAAAGGTTTCCGACCTGGCCTAGACTGTACAATGATATACACACAAAGCTACGCTAAATGGAACACATCTATTGTGTCGATACTGAAAGAATGAAGCCGTATCGTTCCCAGGCAATACTATGAAATATGTCTACCGAGAGAGATTCCATTTTCGATGTGAAAGATGCAGTGCTGGGGGGCTGTTATGATGGCACAAAATACACTTTGGAGAATGAGTGGATTTGGAAGTGCGGCACCCAGAGTGCTCGTTCACGAGTTACAAATGCATGGACAATGCTGGAATTAATTTGTCCTCCAACCTTGCGAGCATGTTGAAGAGAGTGCTGCTTTGGTCTGGTGTCTCAGCAGGTTAATTTACGAGCAGACTCCACTCACATTGTGGACATAACAAACCAGAAGCCTGCACCGAGGATGGCGAAGGTTTTGAGAGGGCGCACAGATCCTCCATTTGGCAGTTCAACTCATCTCCCACTCCCTTGCTCATTAAAAAGGCTTGGCACAGCGACGGTTTTTCATGTCGCGGGCATGGTGTGTCCCATCTCTAACAGTAAATGACTCGTAGGACTGTGTGATATGGCCAAAATTTCTTATCTCGATATTTTTCCCAGACATCTCTATGGATAACAATATTACTATGGGTTCAGTGAAAACTATGTATCTATCTTGAAGAAAAAACTAAATATTAATTCAAAAGGATGTGGAAAGTATGTATGGGTTTTTTTCAACTTAATGACAGTCATCACCCTTCATAAAGTCAACAATAAATTTAAAATAATGAATTTCACATTGTACTGCAACTGCTATTTAATGACCAATAAGAATTTATGCTCCAACGGAAGGGCTTGTCACTTTTGCGTGCGTGTGTATGTTCACTCCATCAACTTGTGCGTTGCTCAGTAGCACTTTGTACTTGCATAACCCTTGTCCGCTATTTCATCCACTGGCACACGTGAAATGAGACAGCACGTGGCTGCGTAGCGCAACTCTCGCTAACACGGAAGTGCATTTCTCATGTGCGTGGCGTTCAGCAACTAGAATCTATATTTGTGTCTGAAATTGTCCCACTGAAAATGTTTCGAGACACGAAAATACAGTTTGATGCTCTACACAGTATGAATTTAAGAATTGACAACAATTGGCATTAGGAAGGAAAACAATTGTGACTTTGTTCAATTGCCATATTTTTGTTTCATAAAACCCTTGCCAGCATGCTGCAATGCAACATGTCTGCAGCACGAGTAACCACCATGCATGTCTGCCGAAGTTGAGGACTGCCAATAGGACCAACATGTGCAAGTGTACCCTTACTGATTGAATGTTGTTTACCATCCCTTTGGGAGAGGTGATAATCGACTTTGTGGTACCAAATGGTGCACCCTTCTGGGTTGTATAAATGTCTGCTCTGCTATGCTGTCAATACAAATAAGTCTCTTGCATTGTATTTTGATGATTTTCTTTTTCAGCAATTCTCAAAACGTGAATGAAAATGATTTGGACTGATCATTTGTGGGTGTAAGATTTTAAACACGTGTCACATGTTTTATGATCGCAGTTTATGAGACTTGTCCTTGAATTGGTGTTACATAATCACCATTCATCTGGAGTCCCCCCCACCTTGATATGTGCTTATGCATTATGTCATTACGACGTAATGACATAACGTAGTGATTATGTTGTGGGCTATATATATTGATCATAATTTGTTTCAAATAAACAGTTTCATGATTACTATTTGTGTTTTCTTGACTGAAAAAATAAAAGTTGATACACTTTTAAATCAAAAACTGTCTGACATTCTGAAATGTTGCAGGACGGATTCCTTGAAAAAGATGTCATAAAGTCTCAATTTAAAAATTGTCATGTCCCCTTCTTTTCAAGTGAACCTCAAAAATGCCTCAATGATTTTTAACCGAGGTTTGATCGAATCGTCTCAGGGGTTCGGCGGCGCCTCTGCCAGGGAGGTTAAGACACACACCGACTCAACATGTCAATTTAGTTAGTTATGTTACGCCGGCTTGGCCATCACTGGCTGCAGATGATCACATTACATTGCTTGTCCAATCAGTGCTGCAGGAAATTCAGTTCGCTCAGCAGTCAATGTGTGACTGTCGTCATAGTACGTCATACACGGTTCATTTTGTCATTTAGGGTTTTTTTTTCTGGTTTTAATGAATGCGTTCTTTTATGTCTTGAACTTGTAAAACAGATTTTTTTTTTTCACTCATGAAGGGTTCGGTGAATATGCATTTGAAGTGGTTGGGTTCAGTACCTCGAACAAGGTTAAGAACCACTGGCCTAGATACACACAGCGATGCTGTTTGTATCCATGTTGGAAAAAAAAACGCTTTTGCAGTGTTTTTGTGGTTGTCTTGCAGGTGTACCAGCAAAATCAACACAAAAACACAGTAAAACCAGCATACTGTATAGCGTGACAACCTATGTTGTTCTATGCTGTTTTTTTGGGTGTGTGGAGGGGGGGGGGATTTCATTTAATAGCAGGGACATACTCTATTACCTCAATATTTATGTTGAGTACATGCGACGAAACTCCTACCACTGTGATATGCTGGTATGCTTAAAGGTGTGACTCATCCAGGAAACCTCCACTGATAGTCCATTTAACCAAGCGATGACATGGCTCCCACCCAACATGAATACTTCGTAATCATACAATGACAACACAGCCTATTTTTCAATTAGATTTTAGATTTTTCATTTCCCATTGCACGACGAGTGACAACAATACAACTTTAATGTGAAAATATTTATGGGAAAATAATCTAAATCCATAAACATCACCTAATTTACATTCAAGCCAGTCAGATGATAACATCCAAAGTAACAAATTCACAGAACCTTCCTACTGTTCTAAAATTAAACACTTCCATTCACAACCAACACTATCACTGCACTTGCATTTTCATTTCTGTTTTACGAGCAGAGGCAAACTGGTTATTTTCTCCATCTACAGGACAGTTTCAAACTAAAAGAATCATACACAATACTATCGGTCCTTAGGTTCAGATGGATATTCGACAGAGTAAACCAACACCTGTTAATACTGTAGATGTCTATATATAAAACATCATGGTGAAAATGCACAAATACATATTTTGAATGCAAAAAAAAAAAAATCAATGTGTATAAGCTAGGCTAGGGGAATCAAATTTGATACACAATATGACAAGAATATCACTCATTTTGTCTAAAAATATTTTATACAAATACTGCTTCAAAATTCAAAAAGCACACAGTTGAGTAGGGAGATTCTGAATAACCAGTACAATCACATTCATACATTCCGGGGCTCTTCACCCCAAAAACAAAAAAAATATTAGGCAAGCTAGCAGCCATGTGAGTCAGTGTTGCAAGCATTTTTGTGTTATCATTGTTGAACGATGCTTTGGCACCATAAGACTATGAACTAAACTCCTAGGTCTAATGTCGGCAATTCACTTTTCGCTGTGACGTTAGAACCCGCGAGGTCAAACCCCTGAGACCGATTCACCGAACCCCTTGGGTTCGATCGAACCCTGGTTAAGAACCACTGCTCTGGAGCATTATTTTCTAAGGCAGAGGCTTTCAGAAAGGCCTTATATTGGACGCCGTCAGATTAAGCAGGGGTACCTAATATAAAGGCAGCGGAGTTTAAAATTCATCCATTCATTTTCTACACCATACTAATGTCACAGGTGTCTGACAGCCAATCCAGCTGACTAAAGGCAATTATGAAGGGAAAATGAAGCTTCAAATTTGCTTCATGAATCAGTTGGTGTTTAGATGTCGTCGATTCATTTGTCGCTGTGTCATTAGACCCCGAGACATTTCCATCGGCTTGTTTGTTGCTCGACGTTCTTGGGGCAGGGGTTGTGGGGTGGAGACAAAAGCCCTGACGCAAACATGGCTAAAAATCTGCCACAAACACGAAACTAGTAAAAAAAAAAAAAAAATCAGTGCAGCGGAACAAATACTGGTAAACGCGGATGCCTAAGTCATACTAGGTGGTCTTACACAAGTTTTAAAAGCCAACGATGTGCACATTCCAGAAAGAGGCATGGATTGACTATTACTGGAGGCTATCATTTAAAATATGGCCTTAGCAACAGGAAAATAAACATCTTGATAAAATATGTCACCAATATAAATCAAATGTTTACTTGAATACAGCTGTGCAGAGCCTATGAACGATAAGTTTTTTACTTCTTCCTACTCCCTTGAACATAATAACTGTGTTGAATGAAGATTGATTTCTTTCTTTTTACTTTTTTTATCTACCTTATTTTCTGTCAAATTATTACTGTATATATGTTTTATGTTCAATAAACAAACAAACAAACAAACCAAGAGTCCTTGGGAAAGGAGCTACTGGATATGAATTAAAGTTTACTTTCTCTCCAAGCAACCATTTGGCGATTTTACCAGCAGTGATTGATGTGTAAAATGGTCCACAAAAGCAAAATAAATAATGTTGCCTGTCAAGATAATGGTTAAATTCAACCAATAATTGTTTTTCAGCATTACCCCCCTTGCCACCAAAAAAAAGAATAGCCATGTTTTGTCATGATGCTTTTTCTTTAAAGCCGGAGAAATACTTTTAGTATTTTAAAAAATTGTTGGCGTCCAATCTGTCTCACTTGCTTAATTTGTGATTTTAGTCCTCGTAACTTCAAAATGGTATCAATTGTATGTAACCCAACATTGCCTGCAGCTTGGAGGGGTTAAAGCCCAACACGTTAGAGCTCTCCAATCTGTGCAGATGTAAAATGGCAATGTGTCTCGATTCAAAGAACATAAATTAACGCAATTTAGTTGGCAATTAGGACACCACGTGGGAAAGTGCAAGTACAGTACTACAGCAATCTCTTTCCCATGCAACCTCACCTGACTTGGCTGTTGGAAAGGAGGAATTTAAAATACAAGGAAAGAAATAAAAAGAATTTAAAGTAGATTTAATCTGTGTATCATTTGTTAGTTCCATTTTCGATTGGTTATTGATTTTTTTTAGTCAAGTGTTGCATTATAAATACGACACTGAGCTGACACCATTAGCTTGAGCTTCAGGATCTTCACTGACTATTTTGGACTATAAAAGTGATTTCAACCGCTTTTATACTCGCATCTTGGTGATGAAAAGTGACACTTGTGTCACATTCCACTTTACAACACTTTTACATTCATAAAAGGAAATACTGAAGACCCTGAATTGAGTGGGCGTGGAATTCCTCCGCCACTGGCAAGAAGGCTGCCTGGCCATCGAGGACTGTCATGTCTCTCTCCAGCGGCCGTGAAAGCGTGCACATTGCTCGGTATTTGTAATGTGCTTGTGCTTACGTGCGTCAAATTGAACGTTTAAGATAGCTGCTTATTTTTAACTAACCTGCAGTGTACTGCCGTTCTTATCAACTTGGTGCGATCACATTTCTTTGAAGTAACACTGCCATGGGCAGGCCGGTGATCCAGTGGTTAGCGTGTCGACCTCACAGTGCAGAGGTCGGGGTTCGATCCTGGCTCCAGCCTTCCTGTGTGGAGTTTGCATGGTCTTCTCGGGGCTGTGTGGATTTTCTCCGGGTACTCCGGTTTCCTCCCACATTCCAAAAAGCATGGCAGGCTGATTGATTGAACACTAAATTGTCCCTAAGTGTGAGCGCCCATTTCAATTGGCAATTGTCAATGGAAAGAACCGATGAAACACAGATTGCATGTGATGACAGAGTATTTGGAAAATCTGCTGGATGGGGGATGAGTCAAGCACGAGCGGTCGCTGCCCCGGGGGGCCTGGGTGAATCCTGAGGGGTGGGGCTCTCGGTCTCAGAGGCGCTCGAGTCGCCGTCGTCATCATCATCCGTCTGCTCTGAGCTGTGGTACAGCATGGGAGCTTGCGTCTTATGGGTGATGGTGATGGTGCACGGGCCTTGCGCCCACGGCTCGCCGTCCACTTGCATTGGCATCGTGGAGCTCTTAAGGACCAGCTGGAGAGGAAAACATTACCAGCTTAACTCATTCTTTCACAAGAACAAATGAATTCATCCATTAGAAGCAAAACATTCAGTGCCATGGTCGTGCTGCGTCGTTTTTTTCCATTGGGAGTGGTTGACTGATCGAGTCTGATGTGCTTGCTTGCCCTTTAAACTGCATGTCTTATATTTATATAGCATTCTATACTGTATACAGTTCTTTTTCTGAAACATTTATTTATTTTGTGCATGCAACACTTTGTTTTTTTCTTTTCTACCCCCCAACCCCAATTTTGCTGCTGTAGACTGCAAATTTCCCCAGTGTGGGACAAATAAACGTTATCTTAAGCATTTGAGGAGTGGCAATTGCCCAAACCACCAGGAGAGGGTAGTGGTTCACCATTTTAGATTAAGAATCCCATCTGTTTGCCAACTGCTTGAAATAAGGGGAGGGGTGTTTTCCTGTTATTGCAACCAGGAGACAATCAGCAGTCTTGTAGTTGGACAATCTGAGGCATACGTTTCAAGAGAGAACATTCATCTATATCACACAGTATGTGTGTGCCATGAATGAAAAAAAAAATAGTACAACCGCCATCTTTGAAATATGACAAGGTCATCTCATGAACAGCCTCGAATGGCTGATGAGCCATCCTAGTTGTATAATTAGTGCTTGTGTTTGACTAAATAGATTATTTTGCATTCAAAAATCATTCCTAAATGATAAATTAGCCGCTTTGTGGAATCAAAGCTCGGTCCAGACATTAGAAAAATATTGGCAAAAATATTAACATCCAAGTCAGTATTTTGCTTGATGTTTGTGCACACAAGAAGCAATTTTTTTCTCCTGATTTTGGGCAGAGCGGGTGAATTTCCTGAAACTTACTGCTGTTCTACTGCTGATGAGAACAGAACGGAAAAAGGTTGAATCAAACTTTTTGGGAGTGAAAGAAAAGTTTATTCTTTCATTTGGTAGATTCAATGTAAAAATAATCATAGAACCCAATATTGAGTGGGGTTTGAAAGATCAGTCAAAATGCTCTAAAACTGCTGACACACTAGGGTTGTGATTATTGCAAACGGCGGGCATTAAATGAGTCAAGTGTTGCAAATACAGCAGGAGAATGGCACTCATGTGTGCAGTGTGGCCTCACCCTGACAGTGTGGGCCTGTCCCAGTCGCACTGGGTTGGCCAGCTTGACCTGGATCTGAGCACAGTGGAAGGAGCCAAACACACCCATCACCTCCAGCAGACCGTCATCCAACCTGCCACACAGACAGCAATCGTTGCTTGTTACCACGGGAACTGAGAGCAGGTGAGCCAGAAGGCTAACCGGAGAAATTAGCTGTGATATATGCTGATGCTTATCTTACCGTGTGGGGGGGCAGGGCTCGTCGCCCATTCCCTCCCAGAGTCTGCAGCCACCCCCCCAGTAGCCAATGTTACAAACAATGATTCCTTCCAAGCTGGGCAACGCAACTCGCTCACCATCAAGCTCTAGCTGTGATGGGAACAAACACAATGTACATAAACCATATGTGCAAAACAATGTTAAGAAACATGCCTGTAGGGTCTTTCAGACCAATGAATGACTTCAGTTGTTTTTTGTAGTTTATAGTGTAGAACTGTGCCGTGCCTTACTGAGAGGAGTTTCTGATATTTTGCCTCTCTCGTGCCAATGTGGGAGTCAAAACATTCCCAGCACCACTGCAAACTACGACCACAGTGATAAACACACTGAGGAATTCATAACTCTGTATCATTATTTTCTAAGGCAGAGGCTTTCATAAAGGCCTTATATTGGACCCCGTTAGACTGAGCAGTAGGACCTAATATATAGGCGGCGGAGTTTAAAATGTATCCATCCATCCATTTTTTACACCATACTAGTGTCACAGGTGTCTGACAGCCAATCCAGCTGACTAAAGGTGATTGTGAAGGCAAAATGAAGCTTCAAATTTGCTTCATGAATCAGTTGGTGTTTAGATGGCCCTGTTGGTTAAAATAAATGGTTTTAAGAAATGGTTAGTGTATGTGCAGCCCCATGTTGAAGTGCCAGAGGAATTTAAAAAAAATTTTTTTAAAAAAGGTTCATGAAGCAAATTTGAAGCTTCATTTTCCCATCACTAGTACACCCTAGACCAGGGACCACCAACGTGGTAGCCCCCAAGGACCACATAAATCCGCATGCCTCCTCCATAAATAGCTCAGCAGCGATAGGACTTTGTGATTTTCTCAGAATGTTATCAAAGTGACTATTTGAAGACGCATACACTGGCAAAGATTTATAGAATTAAATGGTGCCAATAGATATTCATCCATTTTTTTGTCATTGTTAGAAATCGTTAACATGATCAGAATGCCTTCACAGAAGTGAATATCGTTCATAACATGATTAAAGGCAGTTTGAGCAAACTTGTTTAGAAGCGTGTATTAATCAGGCAACTAGGGCTGACACAATTTAATATTTATAGAATTGATTATTCTATTAAATTTAAACCAATCCATTTTATTTCATTTCAATCAATCAAAGGCTATTCTAATATGACTGCACATATTGATTATTTTGAACTGACAATATTTTTAAAATATGATTGCGTTACTGCTTTGGTGAATCACATTTCAGATTACAGGGAAACCTGTTCATCACTGTTTTCCAAAGCAATAGCAAATGTTTGTGAATGTCTTTTCATCAAAAAGAAAAACGGCATTCAGTCTTCTTTCATGGAGGACAACAGAAATCTGAGAATATTGACTTTTGTGAGGCCGAAGTCAGAAAATAGCAACAACGTTAAGGGAAACAATGCCTGAGTCTCAATGATGAATCTGTCATCAAAAATACTTTGACGATTATTTTGATGATCGATTAAACGATTAATTCCGATATATCTATTAGTGGCCCTTCGCACAAATTACAAGCCAAGAAGTAGCTCCCACTTCATTTTAAAAAAAGTTGGTGACTGGTTGCCAGTCTATTGCAGAGCATACAGAGATACTGTCACGAAGCATTCACATGTGCCAACAGATCATTCAAGCAACGACACGTTCACTTTGTGGGTTAAAAACAGCAACATTTTTTTGGTGCAGTAAACATGACGTTTGAAATCGTGAGCAAAGCCGCTGTACCTCAATCCTCTTATCCAGATCTTTACATTCCTGCACCAAACAGTCCTTTGTGCCATACAAGAAATACACAGCCTGATTGGTGAAAGAAAGACAAAAGACACGATGGTTAGCGGTGGTGAAGTCATGACGCAAAAAACATGACCAGGTTTTGCTTATGACCGGCGGAATGCAAATGAAGCTGCTCTGACCTTGTTGATGATACGACTGGAAAAGAAAGAGGGCGTCTTTTCACGATGTGTGTGGAAATTGAGCGCCATCAGAGCGTCGGGACCCACAGAGAAGTAGTTGTTCATGGACAGAACCTGAGGGAAGTATGAGGGCTGTTAAATGCACACTCCAGTTTGTTATAATAAGGTCACTGGATATTATTTCTGGATATATTCTGGATACACAGATGACGTGACATCAGGAGCCAAATGAGTTTGACTAAATAATGCGCTTTCGGACTGACCCAGTAACAATCTTCCGAATACTCAACAGCCACTTGATCTAAACCTTGCCACTCCTTCTATGTATGCCGTGTTAAAAACAAATACGTAGCATAACTTGTTAATCCCATTTGAAGGAATGAATTATGTGGGAGTCTTTTTTTGCCTTTACAAAAGCTGCCTCGAACATTGCAAATGATGTGCAAAATTTCTGCAAAACCATGTTATGATAGTCCATTGACAGTTTTGAAAGACGTGGTGGTCACCGTCTTGCTAGCACCCGATTTTGGGCTGATGAAATATCAAGCTTGTGTCATTTTTCAATTATGAATTAAAAAAATAGGAATAAGCTTTTGACAGAACAACAACAAAAATGTATTAGCTTGCTGTTCTAGTTTTGGCCAAAGTAGACCGTACGAGTAGTTACACAAGAAAAAATGTGTTGGATTCCTTGACGGACTCATGGTATGATGAACCCCAACAGGAACGGAAATAATGATCTCTATTTACAACTACAAACACGAAAACAATTGAACAGTTGTCTCAGCATGTTCAAACAACAATATTATCCAAGCAGCAAGTATCATCCACCGTATAAAAGCTGTTTGGAATAACGGTGTGAAGAGCAGGGGTCACCAACCCGTGGGCATCAGGGAGCCCCCCAACAACCACATGAGCAGCCTATGGCCCTTTTCCCAAAAATAGCTCACCAGCGATGGGAGATGGGGACTTTCTAGGAATGATTTAGAAGTGATCTTTTAAATACCTTCACACTTCAGAGATTCATGAAAAGAAAAATGGTGTTTCAATGTTGTGAGAAATAAGTTGTTCAGTGTCTTTACATGGATGAGTATTCATTACTAACAACGTAATTAAAGGTAATTCAAGCACATTCATTTTTCCAGAAGTGTGTATTGAATTAGTATCCCTTTGCATTAAACAGTACCCTCGGAGTACCCTTAGGTTTCAAGAATTTAGGGATGACGTAAGCACGGTCAATATAACGATGACCGAGTGACCGATTCACGATTACAGTTTTGGTTCGGCTTGAAATAATGACGGACCGACGGCGGGTTGACCGGCCGCTGGCGAACGACGAACCGGCAAAATTTACAGACCTGCATACCTCTGCAGATTTTGACTCGCTTGTTTCTCTTTATGGGTTTATAGAAACACCTCCGTCTATGTGCGCCATATAAGATCTATTTATGAAGGCTTTGATTTAGGGGGGTATTGATTAAACCAGTTGGAAAATGACCTTTGTTCGGCCAAGGTCTCTAGTTTTCATGACAAAGATCTCAGAGCTAACAAAAATATAAAGAGTAGGCATACTGTACTGAAATAATGATCGTGTCTGCTCTCAGTTTAGTTACAAGTGCACTTAACTCTGTGTGAAATCTGGGCTTGTTTATTGAACACAAAGCTGATATATTTGCAGGGCGAAAAAGACGACGACGAGAAAGATCTCATTTTACTCTGTCACAGCGGGGCTATTTTCCAGTGAGTAAATTTGGGGGGAGCTGACTTGCTCTGGTCCATAAAAGGGCGTTTCATTTGTCAGAAGAATACAGAAATACACGGGCATCGATTCCAATACATTTCCCACTTACCTTTGGTTTTCGAATAGAGAGGCCTTTAGAAGACACTTGCACTTTCCATCTGAAAATGATGATCTAGTCAGTCATCGCGCAAAGTTGAAAACAATGCCAAAATGGAGCTAGGGCAGATTTATTGTTTAGGATGCGGGAATCTTGCTATAGTTGCACTACATTCTTTGTTTAGGATTAAGATTATATAGGATTATTGTATAAATCCCAATAGAAAAGAAGACCCGCCATAGTGTTGTGTCAAAAAACGTTCTCACTATTCAGCTTGTTTTTACCGTGGTTAAGGTCAGCCCGATCACTCAACACATTTCAGGCAAAAAGAGCAAAGCACGTCTCATTTATGACAGAAGTCGTGATGCAAAATGTTTCGGAAATAAACCAGCCTTCATCACGGGTTCGGGTCGCAATTTTGCGATTGCTTTTTTTTTTGTTCCGTTTTGACTATGAATTTTCTTTCTTGTTTGGAATGCAACTTTTGGCCACTAGTTGGTGGTTGTGTTCAATCGTGTACATTTGAAAGATGAAGAGAAAGCAGGAAGCGCTTCAAGTTCAGCCTCATTATTGCTCAAGAGAGTCAAAAGATAGTGAACATCTCAATCCTCTATCATCTTGTCTTTTAAGACTACAGAAAACAAGGGCTAGATGTTCTGTCAACGCAAAGCGGACAAATCTTATTTATGAAACAAATGATGAAGTGACTTTGGTCATTATCCAGAAAACATTTGGAAAAATGTCACGATCAACTCGTCAATTCAACTCTCACATGCCTTTTTCGGTTTTATTGACGTAATGGTCAAAACAAATCTACCTTTAGCTGTACTAGGCTTTTACAACGAACATTAAACAGAAGAAAAAAGGAGCAGTGTCATTTTTTTCCGCAGCTGTATATCATAGATTTCGCTTATTCTGTGGATGGTCTGGATCCTGATTCGACATCAAAAATGCCTTTTGATGTCAGAAACATCAAAAATGCCATGACATTTTTGATGTTTCTGAACGATCATAGCCCGGGCAGCTGCATTTTAAGGAATTGCAATTTTTAGGTCATCACATTTTGTCGGAGTTGGAGACTACCGATTATACAGTTTGTGGAACATCTGACAATAGCAAGACTTGACAAAGTATCTGCAGGTAATATGTTCTTAAGACCCCACCTGTCCATTTTGACCACCCCAGCATCCAGGATGTTGCGGAGAACCTGTTCCACGGGGATCTCCCCAGCATAGCCCGCACCCCAGCCCAAAGTGTTGGAAAGGTCATTTCCTGTTCCGAGAGGGAGGATGGTCACTCTTGGAATGAACTGGTCTTGACCCTGGCCAAGAGATAGCAAATATTCAGACAAACACCACCAAGGGGGAGGTGTGGAGAAAAAAAACAACTGGCTCCCCATCAATATTAGACTTGAAGGCCCCAGGTGGGGAACATTTCACTAGACTCCATCCATCCATCCATTTTCCGAACCGCTTGATCCTCACTAGGGTCGCGGGGGGTGCTGGAGCCTATCCCAGCTGTCTTCGGGCAGTCGGCGGGGGACACCCCGAATCGGTTGCCAGCCAATCGCAGGGCACACAGAGACGAACAACCATCCACACTCACATTCACACCCAGGGACAATTTAGAGCGTTCAATCAGCCTGCCGTGCATGTTTTTGGAATGTGGGAGGAAACCGGAGTACCCGGAGAAAACCCACGCAGGCCCGGGGAGAACATGCAAACTCCACACAGGGAGGCCGGAGCTGGAATCGAACCCGGTACCTCTGCACTGTGAAGTCGACGTGCTAACCACTGGACTACCGGGCCGCCCATTTCACTAGACTGAAAAGAAGTATTTACATAATGATGCATTTCATTTTGAGATCAGCAACTTGCTAAAAACAATGCTAAGAATGGACGTCGTGTGCACTCTCTGTCACCTTCAGCTTCATACTGTCAATGGCATCGAGCACCCATCCCACTGTGCCATCACCGCCGCACACCAGCACCCTGACACAGCCAGGGGGGAGCAGGGTGCAGAGCTGAAGGGCCTTGGCGGGTGCAAGCTGAGACAGGTCAAAAACCTGAGAAGGAGAAGAGGCCACTTGAACATACAGTGGGTCCAACATACGGCATTTGTCACATACTGTGTATAAATATAAATGGAGTCGCGGCTTGGAATTGAAGCGGATTTACATGGGACAGGAGAAGAGAGCCAATCTCTCTTTTTCATTAATGGATGCTACAGCTTCTTGTTGCTTTCAAGCTTAGCTTGTAGCAGACGTGTGCACATTTCAGCATGACGTCTTTGATCCACTGAAAAGGACACTTTGATTCGCTCCTCTTTCATCTATTACTCCTTCAAACAACAAAGTGAATGGAGGAAAAGTGGTTAAGATGGCACGACTGTCTGTTTTATGTGTTCTGTTGTATTATTTTGTCATTTTATGTCAAGTGTTCTTTTGATGGTGGCGCAGGAAGCCGCAGCGGCTCCTCTTGTCTGTTTAAGAGGGAGGAAATTTCATCTGTGCTGTTTGTGACACATGCAGCACATTTGACAATAAAGCCGTACTTGATACTTGACTTGATAAACAAGGTGCACGCTCCCCGTTCGCCACCTCGTCAGTGGCGGGGTAAATATTTCCCACCCATGACGAGCTGCAAATTTGTCAAAATTACACTGGGTGAGCCTGGCTGCCAAGCGTAATTGTGTTTGTGGAAAAAAAAAACCACACACACACACGTACTTATGAAAATTGGATTCAGTAATCCTACAATCCTCCATTCGGTCAGTGACACAAATGATTAGTTACAAGTATAATCACAATCTCGCTGGTCAAGCCAAAGACGCTTTGTTCACATCTGCCGGCATGAATCCATCCTTTTAATAAATCCTTTTCCCCATAAATTCATGTGACTTCTTCAAGAGCTCGTCGCTACGCAAGAGAAGCCAATCAAAAACACATGGCAGAAGCACTGAAATCAGCGCCAACCAGCTTGAAGGCATTTGTCTGGAGGTTTTGGGGGTGTTGAACAAGGCAAAGACAGCAACGAACTGAAACTTTGTGAGTCACGGGAATGTGAATGTCAAGAGTTTACTGTGTATTTTTGCCACTTTATTTACACAGCCTGCCCTGTGGCTGAAATTCCTTCCATCCACCCCTTATCTGAACTGCTTTATCTGATTAATTTAAATGATTATGTACTATTTTGATCAGGTGCCTCCGGCACGGTGATCGACTGGTTAGCACGCCTGCCTCACAGTCGAGAGGTCTAGGGTTAGATTCTGGGCTTCGGCCTCCCTGTGTCGAGTTTGCATGTTCTCTCCGTGCCTGCATGGGTTTCTCCGGGTCCTCTGATTTCCTCTCACATTCCAAAAACAGGCATGACGGGTTAATTGAATATTATAGATTGTCACTAGATGTGATTGTCAGTGTGAATGGTTGTCGTTTGTCTGTGTGCCCTGCGATTGGCTGGCAACCAGTTCAGGGTGTACCCCACCTTCTGCCCAAAGGCAGCTGGGATACGCTCCAACACATCTGTGACCCTTGTGAGGAGAAGCAGTTCGGATAAATGGATATTTTGATCATGTGATGTTCATTAAAACTATAGTGCATTGGGTTCAATTCTTATAAATAATTTAATAATTTAAATATTTTTTTTTTGTGTGTATGAAAAAAGGTATTGTAATACTTTAATATTTTTGTTCTGTTGATGTTTGGTATGGACTGTCAACACATACATTTTTTATATGTACCGTATCTTGTGCTGACCCGGTCCACCTGTCAAATTTAGAAATCAATGTGGCACCCGAGCCAAAAGGTTTGCCCACCCCAGGCCGCTAGATTGATCTCTCCTGAACAAGAAAAAAAATCTAAACACTGAAACATGCTTGCTTATATTTTTTCTACATTGTTTGGCAGTTGGGACAAAAAAAATGTGAGTTCTGTTACATTATTACTGGCATACAAAGACATTGTGCTATCTTCATGGGAAATTTAAAATCAGAAAGCATTGTAGGGTTCATCTTACTGAAAAAGAGTTACAAGTGTTGCACAATTAGAATTGTTTTGCATAATTTCACTGATGAAATAACTGCACTTTCATTATCTAGAAATAATAAATACTCTTATCAGCTTCTGTAAACAATGCCATTAACTTATTTCAACGTAGAAATAAAATCGAAATCAGGAGTAGATTTCTAACTTTTGGCCCGGCCCTCCACAATATTTTCTGCTTCTCATTTGGCCCCCCCCCCCCCCGGGAAAATAATTGCCCACCCCTGCTGTAGATGATAACATGACATTGCTTGTCCAATCAGTGGTGTGGGAAATTTAGCTTGCTCAGTCGTCAATATGTGACTGTCGTGATAGTACGTCGTTAAAAAAAAAAAAAAATTAAAGTATACTTATCCCTTGAAATTGTATTAACTTTTTTGTTTTTAATAAATGTTTTTTGTTTTAAATATCTTGAATTTGTAATAAATATATACATTTATTTTTCACTCATGAAGGGTTCGGTGAATGTGCATATTAACTGATTGGTTCGGTACCTCTAAAAAGGTTAAGAACCACTGATTTGGAGTAATTGTGATTAATAATTGTGGTTATGAAATTGAGCAAAAATAATCGTGATGATCATTTTGGCCATAATCGTGCGGCTCTAAAGGAGAGTGTGTTTGACTCATTCAGTGTCAGCTATTTTCATAACTTCTTTACGCTCCAACGTGAAAAAAAACCCCAAAACAAATATATAAAGACGTACACTTGGGCTTGAATTCCTGGATTCTTAAAAAAACATGACACAAAGATCCTTGATATTGAATGATTTATTATCTGCTGACTGACCTGCACGGGGTTGAGGAGGCTGCGAAACTCCCCCAGCAAAGCCTCCCCCATGTTGTTTCCACTACGCGTGTTGGCCAAAACCAGAATAGGAGTCCAGCCATCCCCACAGTCCACCGCAAGCTACAAACAAAATATGATCATGACCCCAGTGTGACTTTAACAAAAATAAAAAAATAAAAATAGCAAACTTTGGAGCATCATGTGAGAGGAGATGCTTGCACATGTGCTCACAACACACCCACCTTTTTGTACTCGTCAGCGTGTCTACGGCGGAGCTTGTTGACTTGGTAAAGATAATGAGGAGGAATGATGAGGTTGTGGAATTCGCCCAGGTTACATTGGGTTGCATCCAATGGACTGTCCATGCACTCGTCATGCACTGTGGTCTGACACCACACACATCTAGAAATGACCAAAATAATATACACAGACATGTTTAAGAATATAGAGCAGCAAGTTCATGCATCCTTGCTGAATGGGTTAAGCTGAGGCCAGCTTTATTGTTTTACATCATCTTGAGGTTGGGCGTGAATAGACGTTTGCATGCATGTTTAAAACAAATTTATTCAAACCAGCGTCAGTCTTTAGTCGTAAATGAAAATTAAAAGTCAAGAAAATTAGATTTTTCCAAATCATGCAGTGCCGCACCTCTGAGCACACAATGCCGGAGTGGAGCATACTGTACCTGAGATCACAGAGCTTCGGCTGCGTTCCACACTGTTGCTTGCACACAACACAGTAGCTGGCCAGGGGCACGTTGCCCCTGACCCATCGGTGGAACACTACTCCGTCCGCCCGGGAGGGTGCCATAATCTCCTTGCACGACAGCTCCCGATCCGCCCGACGCAAGCACTGCTCGTCAGCGCACACGCCGCAGCCATCACAGAAGGCCCCCTGCAAGATGTGCTGGGAACACACGCAGCAGTAGGTGGGCTTACTGAACAAGTCCGTGTAGTGCCAGCCATGTCTGCTCTGGCGGAAGAACTGCTTCATGTGCGTTTTCCGCTTGGAGCGTTGGATACTGCACCACAGCGTGATGACGACCGGGACGATCACGGCCGCGAAGGTCCAGACCAGCAGTGACCACGCCTCCTCCGTGGACATGGCGGTGGGACTGGAAGTCAGTGGCGCCAAGGAACGGGAAAAGGCCAAATCGGAGAAAGCAGGGTGTTCGGGAAACAACGGCCGGGCCGAGTGAAGGCGTCGCGGGTCTTCCCGTTGACGTTCATGTTGAAGTGCAGCGGTGCGAGGCCGGAACAGTGGAGCGCTTCGCCGTAAACATTTCAACGGCCACAATTCGCGGAAGTGCACATGACGTAGCTCCTACGAACTTGGTCGTCACTGGGACAAAGAGTGTAGAGGCAGCAAGATAGTCACCTCATTCAATGCCGATGGAAAGCCGTTAAGCGTTGAAACTGTATTATATTTACAACAAAATAAGCGAGGCAAACCTTCACTATTTGACAGATCTGTGTTACTAGTAGCACTATCCACCAATAAAAGACACCGAATAGATGCCAAGCCTTTGCAGTGTTTTTTTTTCGATATTCTTGACATCAGTGGTGTCCAGAAAGTAAAATTTTGATGCATCTGCCGGTTGAGAAGAGGCACGGGGGGCAAAGCCAAATTGTGACGGCGTTTTCTTTCAGGATCTGGATTTCAGATCTCTACTTGGTATTCAGGCTTTAAGTACATGTACTAGTTACTAGTGCACTCTTTCCACTCCCTAGACATAGTCGACAATTCAGTGCACGAGTTGAGGCACAACGGTCTTACTAGGAACGTTCTTTCCAATTACGTACTTCCTGACGTGGTGACGTTTATTTCTACTTGTAGGAAACAATCTCGTGAAGCAAAGCGTGTGACGGTAATTTCGATACAAGTGTGTGGTGCTCTATGGCAAGCCATTTGAGCATTTATTCCAAATCCCTGATATCAAACATAAGTGTGTTACACTAGTTCGATCTCTTTCAGCACTAGTTCGACACTCGGCCACACTAGTGACACCGAATGTCGAACTAGTTGCACAGAAATCCTCACTAGCCACTCATTTTTGGCAACTAGTGCCACTTTTGTCCAACTAGTGCTGACAAAATTCTAACTAGTGACACCTGGAAGCACAGAAGCAGAGGGAACTTCCCAGCTAGTCAGCTTTTTTATGCCCTAGTGGCCCACTAGACCAAACTAGTGAGGTTCAAAGTCTTACTAGTTTACTAGTAAGGTTTAAAAAGTGTTAACATGTTAACTAGTAAAACGTGGATTGTTCTAACATGTTAACTAGTGGCCTATGATTTCCTGCACTAGTTAACTAGTGGGAGCTGAAATATCCATTAGTTAACTAGTGGAGGATAAAACGTTGATAGTGCACTAGTTTAAGACCGTTAAAGCCTTGATATCCAACTAGTGAGTCCAAAAATGTTACTTGCTCACCAGTGATGCCCCAAAGATCCACTTGTGCGACATTTTGACTTCACTAGTTCGACTAGTGAACTCAAAATGTCGCACTAGTGGATGTCACCCTACTCACTAGTCAACTAGTTAAATGGTCGTTTGATTTAACTAGTTAACTAGTGATGGCAAAATGTTCACTTGTACAACATGTGAAACACTAATGGCTCACTGGTCACACTAGTTACGCTAAATGCTAATCAGGAGGCAGGACAGTGCCAGAAGTGAACACCTCCTATTGGCTCCACGATAAGAGCACCACCCAGCAAAAAATTAACCCTTTAAAACCTGATTCTGAGCTTTCACAATTATTTACCGCCATTTGCGTAATATCTGCAGTATACAGAAGGAATCAAGCAATTTTTACCAGTCAATGTATCTGTAGGTGATGTTTATTTATTATGTACACGGAGATAAAGAGTAATGGTACAGCTCTACAGTATCTTTCCACTTTTATATATGTATGCTATACTAAATAAAATTAATACGGCACCATATAATGCAACAGTTCTGCAACATATTCTCCCTAAATAATGATGTGAATTTTCAGTTGTTGCTAAATCAGTTAGGATGCTATAATTTGTGGTGTAGATGCGAATCTAGGAGAGCAGGACATCGCATTGCAATTGGAGCAGCAGCTTGGTTGATGATGTCCCCAAACCGGCTCATCTATTATATTTGTCGTGCAATACAACGAAAATGAGCACAATTGAAAAACATAGGCTTCTTGTATTTTAAAATAAAATAATCACATGTTTACCGTTCTGGGGTTTCTACAATCATGAATGAAGGCATTATTTACAGCATCTTGACAGCAGTGTGATCGAGCAGATTAGATGGAGTAGAATTTGATTGGGGCTTCACTGATTTATTTCATACAATTCATATCCAAAACACAGTTGAAAAATATTTGATTGTTAAAATATTTAAATACAAGAACTATATCAAGAAATTAACAAAACATACACAGTTTTTTTTAATGAGGAGAAAAGTCTAAAAACATATCACAGATGACAAACGTTGTGCCTCTCCTCCTCCTGTTCTTCAATGAAGCTGATCACCCTCCAGCTACCGTTAGAAACATCGTGCTGCTGGCGGTGTGCCGGCAGAATGGTTGTGATGCAGGAGGTGCTGTGGACTCTCCCAGAAACGAGGACCTAGTTTAGTTTAGTTTTGGATCCAGTAAAACATAGTGCAAATGTTACATTATTTATAATGCACAGTTACAGTCTTGTGAATATTAAAAAATGTACTTCATGTAATGCAGGCAGCGAATAATTCAAACGAACTAAGGCAGCAAACAGTAAGAGCAAAATCATGTTCCAAACATTAACTTTAACTCTTTTTTAAATGTCAATTAGCTTGTGAGTAATAAGACAAAATGTGACTGTCGGACAGAGAACTGTCAGAGCAAACGGCAGATTTGAGAAAGTCCTGCCGAAATAAATCTGCACCCGACTGCGACTGTCAGCGTTGAACTGCCGCCATTGCTTTCAAAGTCAGACACATCACAGGACTGGATAAGTTTTTTACTTCTTCCTACTCCCTTGAACATAATAACTGTGTTGTATGAAGATTGATTTCTTTCTTTTTTTATCTACCTTATTTTCTGTCAAATTATTACTGTATATATGTTTTATGTTCAATAAACAAACCAAACCAAACCAATCTCCGAAATCGTTGGAGCAAATTTTTAAGCAGGCTTCATCTTGATAAATTGACCACATATTTGACATTTACACCATAACTTTACCGCCTAAAATAATCGTAAAACAACATTGTGTGTAACAACAAGAGTAATATTTACCCGAAAAGCTTTCAATGCGTCTGAAAGTTTTCTCCTCCGTTCTTGGCTCGAAATGCATCATGATTGGCTGCCCGAAGTCCACGTGTCTGTCGGACGTGCTCTCATTGGTCTACAATACAATCACGGATGCCCTTTGAGTATTTATTCCATATTGCCCACTTGTTCACTAGTAAGATCATTTTGACGCTTACTAGTGAACATGTAAGCCACAAAACGCCCACTAGTTCACTAGTAAGATCATTTTGACGCTTACTAGTGAACATGTAAGGCCATAAATGTGCCCACTAGTTCACTAGTAAGATCATTTTGACGCTTACTAGTGAACATGTAAGGCCATAAATGTGCCCACTAGTTCACTAGTAAGATCATTTTGACGCTTACTAGTGAACATGTAAGGCCATAAATGTGCCCACTAGTTCACTAGTAAGATCATCTTGACGCTTACTAGTGAACATGGAAGGCCATAAATGTGCCCACTAGTTCACTAGTAAGATCATTTTGACGCTTACTAGTGAACATGTAAGCCACAAAACGCCCACTAGTTCACTAGTAAGATCATCTTGACGCTTACTAGTGAACATGTAAGGCCATAAATGTGCCCACTAGTTCACTAGTAAGATCATCTTGACGCTTACTAGTGAACATGTAAGCCACAAAACACCCACTAGTTCACTAGTAAGATCATCTTGACGCTTACTAGTGAACATGTAAGGCCATAAATGTGCCCACTAGTTCACTAGTAAGATCATTTTGAAGCTTACTAGTTGACATGTAAGCCGCAAAACGCCCACTAGTTCACTAGTAAGATCATTTTGATGCTTACTAGTTGACATGTATGCCCCAAAACGCCCACTAGTTCACTAGTAAGATCATTTTGAGGCTTAGTAGTTGACATGTAAGCCACAAAACGCCCACTAGTTCACTTGAGACGCTCGTGTTTATTCAACTAGTTAACTAGTGGGAGGCATTTTGTCTCACTAGTCAGACCAAGAAATGAACTTGTGCAAGGTTTGACTGAACATTTTTGACATTTTTCCTACATGTTGGGCTTTTCTTTTCACTTGTTGGTGTTAATCAGCACTTGTGAGCGACTGTGCACAACGAGTGCAACAAATATCTAACATGTAGGGATTTTTGTTGCACTAGCTCATGTTTTTGGCATACTAGCTGGCATGCACATCGCACTAGCTAAATAAAATTGCTTACTAGTTGACATGTGTGCACAACTAGTGAACTTGTAAAGTTTTGTAACTGCCAAACATGTAAACTAGCCAAATGTGATTATTTCACTAGTAAACTAGATGTGTGCACATGTCACCTAGTGCCCAGTTTTGTCAAACATGTTCAGTCAAAGTCTATACATGTTCAGCATTGAGCCTGACAAGTGAGACAAAATACGTTCCACTAGTTAACTAGTATGGCGGCCCGGTAGTCCAGTGGTTAGCACGTCGGCTTCACAGTGCAGAGGTACCGGGTTCGATTCCAGCTCCGGCCTCCCTGTGTGGAGTTTGCTTGTTCTCCCCGGGCCTGCGTGGGTTTTCTCCGGGTGCTCCGGTTTCCTCCCACATTCCAAAAACATGCATAGCAGGTTGATTGGACGCTCTAAATTGTCCCTAGGTGTGAGTGTGGGCGTGGATGGTTGTTCGTCTCTGTGTGCCCTGCGATTGGCTGGCAACCGATTCAGGGTGTCCCCCGCCTACTGCCCGAAGACGGCTGGGATAGGCTCCAGCACCCCCCGCGACCCTAGTGAGGATCAAGCGGTTCGGATAATGGATGGATGGATAGTTAACTAGTGATATGAAAATCTGTGTCACTAGCTCACTAGTATGTCACACTGAACCCAACTAGTTTACTAGTGAGGAAACATGTGTATCACTAGTTAACAAGTACAGTGAAAATGAGCCCAACGAGTGTAACTAGTGGATATCTCTACATTGACTTGTGAACATGTTCACATTTTGAAACCGTCTAGTTAACATGTAAGGTCAAATCGATTGCACCTAGTTTACTAGTTTGGATTTCTGGATTCACTCGTCGACAAGTAACCAATAATGGGCATCCTCTAGTGAACTAGCTGCAAATCCTCAGGACAACTTGTAAACTAGTGTAAAACATGCAAATGAAGTGGGTGTGATTATGACAAAATCTGAATCCCGATTGGTGTATTTTAACTGCAGATCCAATAGGAATCCTGCAGCCACATTTCTGCCCCACCTCCTCATTATATTTTGTGCAACTAGCTTACTAGTGAGCAGGTTGGCATCCACTAGTTCTACTAGTGAACATTTTAGACCTCACTAGTTGAACTAGTGCGACATTAAATGTCACACTAGTGCAACTAGTGTGACATTAAATGTCACACTAGTGCAACTAGTAAATATTTGGGGCATCACCAGTGAACAAGTAACATTTTTGACACTCACTAGTTAGATATCAAGGCGTCAAGGGGCTTTAACTAGTAAACTAGCTACTGTTTTATCCGCCACTAGTAAACTAGTGAGTATTTCAGCTCGCACTTGTTTACTCGCGCAGGAAATCACGGGTCACAAATTCACATGTTAGAATAATCCATGATTGACAAGTTGACATGTTGCTGAAAATGAATGACTAGTTGGAGTTTGTATGCAACTAGTTCGACATTCGGTGTCACTAGTGTGGCCGAGTGTCGAACTAGTGCTGAAAGAGATCGAACTAGTGTAACACACTTATGTTTGATATCAGGGATTTGGAATAAATGCTCAAATGGCTTGCCATAGTGCTCCGCTGATAGTGTTACTAGTGTAGCAGTTTACTTTTAATATTTAGTAGTCCAAGTGTCATTTGTAGTGGAAAAAAATATTGTACCTACACAGCCAAATTACACGAACCTTAAAATGCCATTCATGGGTATCCAATAAATGCTGCTGCTGCTTTGCAAAGATGCTCATTAATGTAGCAAAAAACACGTTCTGTGTTTTGTTTGCGTTCCGAAGAATACAGTGGTTTTATAAACGTATGTATCCAGTTGTTCTGGTTTGCTAAACACAAAACTGAAAATGTAACAGACCTATACAATATTGCAAACCATCAATTTGCATGCATTGTGGTTGGTGTTGGCTCATTACGTTTGGTGACTTTCCACATAATTTCTTCCACCCAGCACCCAGATGGGCCTAAACCCAACTACTCTATAATAGGCCAGCATGTAAAACAAATAGGAAATACGATAGGTGATTTGACTATACGTACTGACGATGGCTAATGAGAAGGGACACGACAATAGGCAGTACTGGACGTCATTGGATGAAATAAATAGATACCGTTTTGGACGCTGACCTTTGAGTCGACGTCGCATCCATATTGAATGTGGCAAATTGTATCATTTTACAGTAAAGACAGCTCTCACTGGAATTTTCTGACTTTAAGGCGATATAGAGAAACGTGAATCAAAAAGTAATACCGTTGAAGGTTACAGAATCGACAACGTATGATAATCATCAAGAAAGCATTGTGTTGTGCTTGCTTTTAAAACAGGAGGCATTAACTTGCGCGCTTAATACGTCACTTGATGACATCTCATCCATTGACGTATTACTTGTCATTGTAATTTTTTTTAAAAATTAAGTAGTTTAAGAAAAAAGAAAAAGGACTGAAATGCAGATTTGCCACATCCAACATGGCGATCACACTGAATCATAGCAGCAACCAGCCAATTCACTCAATAAGGTATCTATGTACACAATGGGATGCATGTCTGCTGTTAACAAACGGAAAAAAGCTTTCAGTGTCTCAGAAATTAATTTACGTCATGCCCAAAAATACAATGTCGTATACGGTACACTCGTGTAATAAACGTCAGAAAGCAACAGAATCCACAGTAATGTCATTTAGTTCAAACGAAATTAGATAAATACAATGTTGAGGTTTTTAAACATACGAAACCATTTTGAGCATACGTTAAAAAAAGTATTGTAAATGGTAAACATTACACCCATACAGTCGTTTATAAGAGAAAGCACGAAAACTGGAGTGTTCGCAGCATGGTTGACTGGATATCTACACTGCCATCTAGTGGATGAAGAACCACAGTCAACAAACACCATACATTTCATCTGTTGTTTACGACTGAGCCGTTCTTTTTTTTTTTTTTTTTTTTTTTTTTGCAATACAGTATTTGAATCCTCGAGTGTTGTATTATTCATATTTACATCGAAAATGTTTTGTTAATAGTGTGACTGAATTATGTTGTATGTCAGTAATACGAGCGCCGATTATATGTTTTGTGGGTGGCACAGGAGAGTAGGAGGAGATTTTCCCCCTACTCTCCTTTTGGACTTCAGTCGAGACCCCAGAGCAAATAAAGTTTGGGCTGAAAAACAGTGTTGAAGATGAAGAAACTGGTGGTGCTTCTACTTTGCCTGGTCATTTTGACCATCCACACAGGTAGGAACCGCCAGAGAATTCCACTCGAAGACTGAAATTGTATAACGTTGTGTGTGAAATTACGTGGGTGGAACATAGTTATTATTATGCGTTTATCCTAAAAATGGTCATATTCATCCATTGCATGGGATTGTCAAAACATTTAAAACTTGCGTTATTGTGGATTATTATGTAGCTACTTGTTAAATTCACACTTTGTTATATTGCTGTCTTTAAAACTCTACTTTATTGGAACCTGCACTACAATACATGCCAAATTAATTCATATTTGTAGCACAAAGGGCACCGCCGGTCCGTTTTCACTCATTTTGCCGAAAAGCTCGGATCTGTCTTCACAGGTACGAAGCGTTTTGCCACGTTGCTACGAGAGCAGCGGCCACAGATCTGACTCTGTTTTGACACACAGAGAGCTGCGTTCATTTTCACAGCAACTGAGAGAAAACGAGTCGGCCCAGCCGGATGGTGCTGCACGGGCCTGACTCCCTGGGGAGTGAAGAGAATGAATGGGCACTTTGTTATCTTTCGGCAAATAGCCGCTTCCCAAAAGGAGCCTGGTTAGAGAGACCGAGAGTTGTGGGGCACGCAGGAGGAGGGGGGGGGGGGGGGGGGGGCGGGTGTCAGTGATGTGTTATGTTAGCTAGAAACAGAAGCTCCCTTGGGACAGAAGCTGGGGAGGCTTGTAAACACGTAAAACAGTCAGTAGTAGTCCCATTTTTCTTTATTGAAAAAAAAATAGTAGCCCACATTTGGTTTTGCAATAGGTTTTAAATATTGCGTGTGTGTGTGTGTGTGTGTGTCGGGGTGGGGGCGGGGGGTACTATTGTCAAACCAATGTGTAAAGATTTTATTTTATTGTGCTTCTTCTCCTTAGATGCCAACCCCATAATCAAGGAAAGCTTTGCTAAGCAGCTTCTGCGAAGCAAGAGGCAAGAGAGGCCAAGGACACCAGGCCACCCGGATGAGCCCATGAGAGTGAGCGTGATTAAGAGCACATGCACGAGCTGATGTTATTGAGTTTAGTGACTTTCGCTTCCAATATACTCTCCAAACCTTTACTGTTTGATCAGAACCACCGTTTACATCTCTCGAGCTGTATCGACGAGGCGTATATGCAAATACATTTTCTGGAAAGTCTATGTATTTAGGAGTAATAAACAGTGATGCATTTTTTCATTCGCTAAGGTCCAGGACTATTTGGACAGTGACAGTCATTTTTCTTTGACACGCCAGCACAATTAATTTGAAATCATGCATGATCATCGAGGTCACGGTGGTCGACTGGATAGCAAGTCCGCCTTACAGTGCGGGGGTTTTTCTCCGGATACTCCGGTTTCCTCTCACATTCCAAAAACATGCATGGCAGGTTCATGGAACACTCTATCTAAATTGTCCCGAGGTGTGATGCGCGAATAATTTGTCTCTGTGTGCCCTGCGATTGACTGGCAACCAATTCAGGCTACCCCACCCGCTGCCCGAAGTAGCTGGGATAGGCTCCAGCAGATTTAATTGAAAATAATAATAATAATAAACGTTTTTTTGTTGTTGTTTTGTGCTTAATCTCTGAATTCCGCAATTTTCAGGTCGTCAAAAATATTTTAACTAAATGACTTAACTGTCAGCACAAACTGTAATACTGTACTTGAAGGGAAATCCTTTGCAGCTAATGGATTATTGAAACGTGCGCGACACGCGTGCGCGTGCGCTCGCGTACAAGCACACATACTCACACGAATCCGAGTATTCTTGTGCCAGGATTAAACAGCCATCTTTCGTTTCTGCTTGTTAGTGATTTTGCTGCATTTATTTTTTTTTCTTTGCAGTGAAGAGTAGCCTAGCTCTCCATTTGGCTGAGCTCAGACCTTCATCATGTTTTGGCATTCAAAGAATCTCGAGCTTTTCATCAAAGACAACTGCAGTGGGCGTGCTTCGTGACTGTAAACCATTGAGGAAAATTTTTATCAAAGCCATACAAATGAGGGCTAGTATGTAACTTTGTCCAAATATTCTTCAACTCCTGATCTCATCTGTTCTATATTACATTTTGTGCATTATCTTGTGTGCTTAAACTGATTCAAGCCGAACCAGCAATAACATTTGGGGAGCAAGTCCAATCTGTTTTTTGTTGTTGTTGTATTTACTCATTTTTACTTTTGATCAGAATATTTTCGCCGCCAAATGAAAGGCGAAATGTTCACGTTTTTGTTTCACTGTTATTTTCACCCATATTTTCTTCTTTTTTTTTTGCCGTCACTATCGTTGCTGCTATTAAACGCCACATAAGTGCTGCTCATCCATTTTGTGATAATCAATTTGCTTCACTTGTCTTTGCCATATTTGTCTCGATCAGGAGCACATGCTTCACATGCAGGCTCTGGACCAGAGAGCGCAGGAGACCAACATGGAGCATTGGCTCAACCCTCACTGCTACCCACGCTGTAACAGGAACTATGGATACCCTGTCTGATGATGTGCACGAAGGTCGCCAAGAGTATGCACACCGAAGTCATATAACCCACATACACAAACGAAAAAGAAACAACAAAAACATGCAATAAAGGAGTCTATACATTTTAATTCAACTAACAGGATTACAATGTGACAAGGGAAAAAAAATGTTGAAGAGGGCTCCCTCTTGGGTTTTTCCAATGAATAAAGTTTCCCTCATGGTGGTTTATAATGAAATATAAAATGTCAGTTCTCTTTTTTGGTGAGTCATCGCTTCTTAAAATGTTTATGAAGGGAAGCGAAACTTCAAAAAACATTTAGATGTATTTTTGAGTCAGGTGAAATTTTGTTCATCGAGTTAAAATAACCCACAGAGGGAAACACATCTGCCACAAGGCCCGTGGCCATGCATGCACTCACGGGGAATGAGGGGTCGTGAGAAATAATTCCTTCTTTTTTCATGCTGCATTCCCGAAAGGTAAATACACATCTGCCTGAAGCAAAATGATTTTGATTATTTGAGAATGCTGTAATGTTAAATCATGAATGAGGGGATGCCTCACCAATGGGGGTGTGTGTGCGTGGGGTGGTGGATTACTTCACCTTTGTCTAAATTGAATAAATTGCTCATGTTTTAACTGTCTTGTCTCCGCAGAAAAGAACCACCTCAACACGATTAAAGCGATGGGAAATGGAAAGACTTCCTCAACGGATCCGTCAATGAAGCGAATGGATAATACATATATTATTTTGACTGTCTCATAATGCATGTTCGTTTCTTAGAATACACGTATTTACACTTCGTATCCTTTATCATAACATTGGAAAATATTTACTCTGAGAATGAGTGAATAAAAAAATACATTAAAAACAATCCTGAGTGAACAATTGATTCCAACATTAATATTAAAAAATACCGCAGTGGCAATTTGGGTTTGAAATATATTTTTTTTTTAATTTATATTTCGTTAGGAATAGTCTTGCTGAGCACCAGAAATATGACGTGTCGGTCAGATCGGAGCGGTGTCTCGCCAGATGCCCGATTGTTGATATCGAAAAATATTCTAAGTGTAATGCACAACAGTTCAGCGGTGAAAACGCTTAAAAGGCGAGCGTGTCTGTATCAACGTGCCCGAGCCGCGAGAATGCGCTCACATGCACGTGCTGAAATGAAGTCTGCCAGGAGCTTCCCGTGCTCACCGAACATGCGGGACGATGTCAAGAATATATTTCTGTTCGCTCAACTCAAACTTCTGCTCATTTGCTTAGGTTGACATGTGTCGGTAATTTTGCCAGAAAAAAAAATCATCCAGTTTGACGAGTTTACATGTAGATACTAAAACAACAGCACCTCAAGTTTTAACAAAATTAGGCCCGACTGGAATTGGTTTTATGGTTCAGCGTGTGTGGCCTTCTGTTGTAGTTGATCACTTAATAGTTTATCTACATCCACAGAATGACTTCATTCTCTTTTTTGATAATTGTATTTCTACATTTAAGAAAGCGGCAACGATGTATTCACATTGTGCGATGAGGTCACCCGTTATTGAGCTCTTGCGATTTGCAATTTAGGATACATGAGACAGTTGACACAAGTTAGAACGTTTATTAAAAGTTTGACACCAGGTGTTACCTTCCCACTTCAAAGCTCGCTGCTCTTCATTACTGTTCAAATATGACGTTAATGTTAAAAAAAAAAAAGCATTTATGCCTGTACACAACCCGAGGATGATCTTACATTTCGAAATGTTGGAACAATTGAAACAAAGTTGGACTTTGACAGAAATACAAACGGATTAATACTTTTCAACACAAAGTGCTTAAGAACAGTTTCAAAATAACTCCAATAAATGGAAGTCTTTTGTCAAATAATTTCAAATTACTGTACAGCAAAATATTTCATCTCAATGAATGGAAGTATCAACAGAAACCACTTCCCAGCATAAGATGCTGTTATATTTTGACAGTCAAATGTACACATTTTACAAAAGCAACATGCATGTAACCAGTGCATAATTGGAAGAGGACTTCATTTCATTTTGGTCAGTGCGCCGAACTGTTTGATAGACTTTATGTATATGCACGTTTGTCCCCGAATTTCATAACACAATTATCTCTTTTCATGGCCCCTTGTTCTGCATGACATTGAGGTCTGATGTGTCCATATCATCTCTTGTCTTTAAAGAAACCTTTTGAAGTGCTGCTCTCCTTGATGGTGACAGTCAGCAAGTTGGCGGTAACATCTGTCACCAGTATCTTTTCCACGCTGCACAGAGACGGTCGCCATGTCACCTCGTCCAAGTCGACGTCGAGTCGGGTTGGGGATGGCTTGTCCAAAAAGTAAGGCTTTTCCGTGGGGACAAGCTGGCTGGGGCCACGCTGGTGCTTGGAGGGGCCTGAGCTGTTTTTAGTCCTGTGTGTGTCCCTGTGTGAGTGCAGGTCACTCTCTGCGTAAAGCTGCTTGTGGGATCCCCCGCCTGTCATTGGCCGGTTTTGTGAATGATGATGATGATGCTGGTGGTGGTGGCGGTGGTGGTGGTGCCGATGGTGTTTATGACTGTGACCGTGGTACTCAGGGCTTCTGTGATGGGAAACTTTGAGCAGTTTCATATCTTCACCGCTCTGCAGCTTCAACAGTTTTTGAGGGCTGTGGTTTGACAGTTCATCTGCTCTCCTCTCGTCGGGCTCGTAGGCTTCTGGGATGCTGTCATGGAAACGGAGCTTTGGCTTCGGCCCTCTCTTTTTGGGTAAATGCAGCAGCTCTTCGGAGTTCGCTTGTTGCTCGTGGGCCAAATCTGGTGGACTGACAAATACGCTTTCTCCCCGGTTAACAGTGCTGGGTGGGAAAATTGTGGGAACAACCGCTCTCAGGCCTTCTCTGGCCCTGTGGGTGACAACGGGCTCTCGTGTGTCATAGCTAAAGCGCATCCCCCGCATTGTCTCATTCCTAAACTCATAAGACTTGGTGGCCTGGGCCTATTAGAAAATGAGAAAATGAGTTTAGCCACTGTTTCACACATTTTGTGACAATTTCAAAACTTTCCATTTCGGGACACTGTAAATGTACACTTTGGACGGAGTTTCTTTACTGTGGAGTAACCCTTAGAAAAACGTCAGTTAAAACACTTAATTTGCTGCTCAGGGAACCAGGCTTCAACAGTGTAATTAACATGTGACACTGCTATAAAACGGACAATTACAGAACCAAGTTCCTTCCTGGACCTTGTATTCACCTCTGAACTTCCAGTGACCCTGTTTAACAACCCTCTTGTCTTGACACAGGCTGCTGTTCAGATTGAGATAAACTTGAGTCTGTTTATACATATTTTTTAGTTTACTTGTGGTTGTGAAAGTTTATTTCTGACACCAAAAGTATTTGCTTGTGAGGCCTAACAAACAACAGATTTTTTTTCTTTTTGGTGGGGGGTTGTTGTTGCCAATATAGCTTTGTTATTACAGAGCTCCAACAGAAAATATTAGTTGTGAGTTGCTTTAGGAAACAGCACAATAAATGTGAGATATCAGCTATGCCATGGGGAACAACTCATTTTTCACCTAATGGGTCTGAAAATATTCAATCGTTTCATACTAATAATGGATGTTTGTTCCTCTATCTATGCCAGTTTCATAGAGTGAACAACTGTAATCTGTGAAGTAATCATTATTTAAGAATGTATACTGTTTTGTGACATGTTTGTGTGGTGCTGTGCAACAAGATTTTTCTCTTGTAAAATGTGCGGCCCGGCTTAATAAAGGTTGAAAAACAATGCCTTCCAAGATCACACGCTCATTTGAATACGCATAATTGCAATTATGATAATTAGCAAGCGACTAACGCAAAACGAAAAAAAATGTTGATTAATTTTACCTTGAGAAGAAACTTCTTCGGTTTGGGTCCTCTCTTTTTGGGTCCGAGGAGTTCCCTTTCACGCTCCCTGTTCGGAACACGGCAAAGCCAGACGCCTCTTTCAAGTGTCAGCCGATCAAAGTGCGCATGACGACATGTTAGGATCGACCACGTAACGTGGAACGTACCTCTGCTCGAAAGCCGCAAACAGGCGGGCGTCCAGAATATTTTCCTCCGGCTCCCATGTGCTGTATCTGTTAGGGGGGATTGAAGACCATAAAATCGACGGTTCGTTTGGATTGAGGAAGCGAGAGCTCGGGCGTAAACAGCGTGGCGGGTTTGGTCGTCGCGTTCACCCCACGAGCTCCGATCCCCCATCGAGCTTTAATCATGCTAGTCGCGGCGAGCTAACGACAGCTACCACGGCATTTGCGGCGCAAAAACAGAATAGCAGAAAGCGAGACTTACTTAGGAGACCAGCCCTTCCATTTCACAAGGTACTCGAGCCGACCCTGCATGCCGTCAGAAACACAACAGGCGTGACTTAGCTTGCAGGGCGACATTAGTATTACAAAAGCAGCATTTTTGATTCACATTTTGCTGAAACCAAGGGCCACGTACCTTCCTGATTCTGCGTTTGATGATAGACTCGGCGGCGAACACCCTCTCCCCGACGGCAGACAGCTCCATGTTGACTCCAGTGCGACCTACCGTTAGCTAAGCTTGCTAGTGTTAGCGAAGCAGACGTTTTTTTCTCACAGTCCCTCTGCCACTCTGAATTCCCAACAGACCATAATACTACCGAGCACAGAATGGACGTCAGCGCATTTTTACATTGTTGCTAGGGAACCGCAGTCGGTGGACCTAATTCGACGACGCCCATTGGCCCAGCCGTTGCTACGTGATCGGGTTGCTAAGTGAGGGGTGGAGCTTAGTGTGGCCGGGAGATCCCTTCTTGCTCCGACATCGCCTTATTACTTCAAATTGCTGTGGAGAGAGAAGACAAAGATGTGGAACATTTTTCATTACAATGATTTCAAAACAGTCACTTCTACGTTTTCCACGGGTGTTGTTGATTTGAAGTAATTAGCTCCAAGAAAATAAAGACATTTTCAGCACACAGCATCGAGAGAACGCGTAAATCTGCACCATACGACGACATGAAAGGCTTTCTATTCCATTCTATTCTCTCGGAGACATATATGTTCATTCATTGTAAAATGTCGTTTGTTTTTCGTAAATTAGAGCAATGGCATCCTGTTCACAATCGTTACACTTGTCTGTATTCTTTGGCTGTTTACAGAAAAATAGAATAATCAGGAATTCAACCAAGAATATATATGTGTCAACAAAAACAGATAAATAAACTTGACTGAATTAAAATGTGTGTCATCAAAATGTGTCTTCCTTGAGTGGTAAATTGCGAAATTGTGTATTTAATAAACGGTTACGTGTTTGTTTTTACCGCAGAATAATGACACGAATTTGAGCTCGGTTACTTTAAATCATGCTCACAAATGACAAGTCGATTTTGTTGTTGTATTATTCACCGACCCGTTCCCACCCGACCCCCCCGAGAAAAAAGCAAATGAACAGCGACTTTATTTATCTTTGCTTCACGTCTGATGTGTCAAATCATTCCAGGAGGTGAGCGCCAAATACAAAACATTACATTTCATGAATACGGCAAGAATCGCCCGGTCGTTATATTCAAGCCTTTAACAACGCATACATTAAAGCCGTTCTCATTGTGCCCCGACCGAAAAATTATGCTCGACTAAAGATGGTAATAATTGTAACAACTGTATAACAATAATAATAATAATAATAATTTTATTATTGTAGAGTTGTAAAATACAAGTCATTTAAATCATCCCGCAACCAAGCTGGATAGGTTAGAAGAATGAATGCCATTCATTGATATATTTTGGAGTTGTTGCCGTTGTTGTGGTCGTTTTAAATAATACAAGAGATAAATAAGTGAGATATACCTGTATATAGTCCAAATTTATGAAACATATTTCCACACAATAGATGGCCCTCCTTAGCGGTAAATGGCCTACTTAAAAATGACTTTATACTGAAGACATTTGAATTTGGGTATTACATTTATTTCGATTAGAGTGCTAAGTGTACCTGAAAATCAGGTTGTTTTTTTTAAAAACACGTGTTTTTGTATTGTGTCGTGTTGGGCTCATTTATTTGAATACATGAATAAATAAAATGCATTGCGTTAAAATAACTTATACAATTGTATACATTAAAATCTCTACGATAGCTTCAAATATTCACGAGAGAAACAGTTTCTGCAAATTATACTATAAATTAAATTATAAATTATATCTTATATCTTTTATATATATTGTTGCTATACTGTATGCTAGGCATACAGTATATATGTATACTGTATATCTTATATCTTATATCTTGTGGCGCTTTTCATTTGATATCATTAGACATAATTAAGACATTTTAGTGAGGATGTAACACGTCGTGATTTTGGTTTTCTCAGAATTATTTCATAATCCCGGTGTATCTTCTTGTCGTTAAGCATTGCTGTTACTTTTTTTTTCAAGCCATTTTGCGCGAGGAGAATAGCTGGCGCATCTTGGGCTGGATATGATTGGTGTCAATCAGAGTTGCTGCAGTTTCAGAGAACACGTGCGTGGACGATGTGGAAATATATTACTAACGTACACTAACGAGCTGCAATAGCCTACATCCAGAAAGGCAATGAGATAAACCTGGATTTTATTTTCTTGAACCCAAATGGACACAAAATAGGCGCATCAAATTTATTCCATGTTTGCAATCTTTAACTGTAAATGAAACCTAAAGCGACATGCACATGGACAACCGCACACATTTCAGTATATTCACACAAACCCTGCATCGACGCCAAATACATTGACAAGCCATTATCTCGATGACCATGCTGTCTGCTAGATCGCCATCATCTCGTCTGTGCACATGCTGCTACAGGCCATAGTCGGAGATATAAGCACCACTCCCTAAAAATTCACCGCAGTCACATTTGTCTGCACACCAGACCCGTCAAAGATAAATAAACAGTGGCGTCAAGCGCACCCATTTTCCTGTTCACCTGCTTCTAAGAGGGACTTTAAATCTATCTCATTGTAAATGTCTTTTGCAGACATAATCTTTCCATTTTGCAGACCATGAAATATGATCATTAGACAGTTACATGCGTCTATATCGTGTCTTTATAAAAAAAAAATCACACAAAGACATGGAATGGAATACGAAAAACTCAAATCCCCAGCATGATTTTTATATTATTATGCATCCGTAACAAAGCATTGGAATATTAATCGAATACTGATTTTTAAAAGGGCGATCGTTTAAAAGACGCATGCAAGCAGTCGTGCTGCACGCAATGCGCATGACTTGCACGCCACACAAGATGAGACAACGTGACGCCCAACCGCAAAACAACGCGTCGGGGTTTCGCACCACACTCATGCAAACGAGCAGCTGGGACCGCCTTTGATTACCCCTAACACACACACACGCACGGCCCGATTGTTACACCCAATACACATGACATTCCAATACTGCCGCAGTTGCCGTGACGCGCGGGTTGTTTTTTTTATATCCGACACCGTGGATGAGTCAGAGCTCGAGAGCGAAAAGGAGGACAGCCATTTTCTCCCCCTTTGTGGCTGCGCACATCCGCGCGTGAAAAACATACTTGGTTCGAGTTGCGGATTGAAGCATGGGAAATGGTCCATTTTACACACGGCGTTTGACAGAAGACGTCAGTCGCAAGTACCGCACGACAACAATGGTGGGCTACGAGATGTTTATTGGGAGGTTAACGCATAAGAGGGCGTCGTTTTGCTCTCCACATCCTCAGCTTGAAAGCGCCCTTCTGTTCTCGAGCGGAACAGCAACGGAATGAAATGAAGGAGGAAAACTGCTGCCACCACTTTAAGCGAAAACACACCGTGGCACTCCACGTGGCGGCGGTTTCGTGCGATAGCACCACTTGCCTTGGTCCTTGATGTTTGGCACGAAACGACGGTGCAATTCCTGGATTCGTTTTCATATAACAAATGAGCACAATAACACACTAAGTGTGTTTTGGAAACCAAATACATACCTGTCAAGTCATACGGTTTAGCCATAGTTCATACGGATTTTGTGGTGAATCTTACGTATATGGCCGTATCGCACAAATCATACGGATTCTGAAAATTTCCGTTTTTTGTTCCCCCCGACAGGTAGTTCCGTTTGCTTTTGCCCAGAACGGTGCTCGTCTACTCGAATGCTTTCATTTCCGGAATACAACTCTGAACACAGTAATGCCACTAAGTTGAATGATGATTAGACATTAACCAGACATTGTATTATGGAGATCTACAATAAATATCATTGAAAATTTCGTGGGTTTTTTTTCTGTGCCGTTATTTTGACATAAAATGCTTTGGTATGTTATAAGGATTTTTTGCTCTTTATACGGATTTATTTGGTAGTTTATACAGGTTGGCGCTCCGAAAAGTTGACAGGTATGCAAATATTACAAATACAACAAGAGTTCAGGCATCATTGTGATAAATCGTATAATGCTAATTTAGCAAGCATATATAGAATACAGTTGTAAATTGAGGGGTTCGTTGTTTTTAGTGGATAGTTCTACTTTACGAACGGCAAAAGGAAAGATGGAATCCTTTAAATGCAGTTTTATTAAAAGGGGAAAAAAGACGTCTGCACCGCCACCGCAGCGCGTTCGAAAACACAACTCTCGTAACTAAAATCACTTCTTGCTTCTCTTACTTCAACAGCCAATCAGAACGTATCAACATAAAAACATGTCTAAGCAATAATAAAACAACAGAATATAATTTAGGTATTCTTAACGTGAAATATGATATGCAAACATAACATGATAATAATAAATAATATAACATAAGCTTACATAGTCATAGGATGCCATCCACATGAACACGAAATGTGATAGACGAGTGCTCATCATGAGTTTCGGCCTGGTCGCACTCACTCTTCACGGCAGTGTAAACGTCATAACGTCAATCCGGAGACCAAGTTGAACTTGCAAATAATTTTATTATTGCAAAACTGTAAAGGAAGCATTCACTTCGTCTGCCCACAAAACATGAAAGTGCATCACTGCACACTTTACAAATCACATGTGCTGGAATGGTTATTCTTGTGAAAACATGCCCTATAAAGTGAGAGGCATAGAGCACAGGATTTAAGACACAAGAGGACCTCCTCTGTAAATGCGTGTATAATCTTTTGTTATTACACTGTGTGTTCTCAAAGTTATTCGATAAGGGTTAGATATGTGCTTACGAAACACATGCTAAAGCCGCTGCGCAGATGTGTGGGCCACACAGAGAGTGGAGAGTCAAATGATAGCCTACCCAGCTGGTGGTACGAATCGGATAGACTACACAGTTCGACTGGCACATATTTGTGATTGCGATATCATTCACATGAAGAATTCCCACTGCAGTGCTGCAAAACATAAATTAAATAAATGCTTGCACTGACTTAACCAGTGTCCGAGGCACACTATCAGACAACGGAAGCAGTGACAAATAAAAACATAAGCAACATTAATAACGTTTCATTTAACACTTTCAGATTCTCAAAAATACAATTGACATTTATTGACAAAGGTGCTTTCCTTATTAATTTTAAACAAGTATCCACACAGCTTGTATCTGTCTCTGTACACACTTTTTGCTCACGCACGCGCGCGCGCACACACACACACACACACACACACACACGCAGCGCGCAGTGTTGTTACCATGTTTCAATATAATTTTCTTCCAAACAAACATTTCTATAAATCCTATATTCTTTACAAGAGTTTGAATGTAGACTGTGGCGAGCACAAAAAAACCCATTAATAAGAATGTAAGTGCATTTTCAGTTAGTTCTACGTCTTTTAAATTTCTGAACTAAGTTTGAAATTACATGTGATAAAGTCACAACATATGACATGTCATGCAGGAAATAAGCAAACTGAGCAAAGAATTCAAATGCTTTTTCCTTCTGAGCTATACAAAATTATATAGGAACCGGTTCTGTTTGCACATTCTAGCCTCTGAAAATACAAACACGTCTCCTGTACCTTTATACAGTTACACTGTAACGTACTCCTTGAAGGTAACTGTGAGGCAGTTTGTCGTAATGTCCGTGATGACTATATTCCCGAGGAACGGCTGGAAAGATGGAAACGCTGTCTCCACTTTACCCGTTTCCTGGTGACCAACAGTCGGCGAATCAACTGTGTCCACAATCGCAATGTTTTCAGTTTCAGCCTGGGGCTGACTTTCAGTTTGCTCTTTCACTTGCGAGTCTGTCTGTGTTCCATCCTGTGTGTGTCGTTCTGGCTGGCTCCCAGCGGAAGCAGCGACTTGAGGCCTGGCTTTAACAACGCTCAAGTCAATAGGCTCCTCTTGATCATGATCAGCATAGTCACAGTGCTGCAATGAAAAGGGACCCCGGAGGCCATTTTGGTCCGTGCTAATGCTTTGGGTGGGTGAGGAGAGTGTGTGGTGGGAGATGAACAACCTCTTGTTACTTCCATGCTCCTCATTGTCAATGTCAGAATGGTGTCGCTTTAATCCTTGAAATTCATCCTGGGTTGTTTTTTTGTCAGTGAACACGGGAACTCCGGTGTCCAGAGGCAAAGAGGCCAGATTAGGCTTGGGTGTCAATTGTAAAGGCTGATGGGCTGGAAGCAGACACTGACCCCTGACCTCAAAATGTTGATCCTGTTCTGTCACAGCAAGTTTGGTTTGGGCGGACTGTTCGCTTTTTTTGGTTGAATCTCCCGTGAATCCCGAGTCGGCTTTGGGTTTCTTTGCAAATCCATTAACGAGGCCGAGATGTTTGACCAGCTTCATCTTCTCGAGGTGCCTTTCTGCGTTGTCTGCTCCTTGTGAAAACGCCTCCGCCGACTGGGATTCAGCATTTGTAACCTTTGCGTCCTCCATTCCATTTTCCATGTATTTGCTCATGACAATAACAATCCGTCCGTTCTTGTTTTTGTTTTTCACAATTTTGAGTTTACTGCCACTGACGCCGTTGTGCTGCACTGAGGCAGGGTCTTTTGGCTTTGCCTCCTCTTGTTCTTTGTGGCCATTGAGGTCGGCTGGGAGCTTTTTCAGCTCCATGGTGATGTCCTTTACTTTGGTCAGGACGCCTGAAGTCTTGTCCCGGAACCATTTTTGCTGCAGCACAGGGGGGAGATTGTATCCCTTGATGGGCAGCTCTCTCGCGTTGACCTCTCTTGGCTTCACAAACACAGACTCATGCATCTGGATACCCGGCTGGTAGTGGTGGTGCTTCTTGGTGTTGAGCTGATAGTAGAACTTGGTGCCATTGGCATGCTGCTCAGTCTCACATTCTCGGCTCATGGGCTGGAACTGATGATGTTTCTTGCCGTTCAGCTGGTACTGCTGGCTCTGGGGACGCAGCATTGGAACGGAACTGGTGTCTTGACAGCTGTCTTCTTGCAGGGAAGACTCATGACGGCCGGTAAGTATACTGGATCTCCGAGCAAAAGAAGGGACCTGTCCAAGTACACAGTCGTTAAAGAACAGCGCTTGCGATGGCTGAAAAATTGGCATTCGGTTCAGCAACGCATTTCTATTCACAATTTGCTTTAGGTGTGGCGAATGAGTTGTGGTGAGAGAATGCACTTAATAGACTGTAAGGTAACCTCTGCACCACAGAGTAATACCTTTCCGTCATAGGCGGCGTCTGTGTTCACTCAGCCCCCCCCCCCCCCCCCCCCCCGCCTTGCCATTCACGAGCACCACTAGTGACATTTGTTTCAAGTGTTTCCTGTGGCAGTGACCTCAGCTCAGAGAAATGCCTCCGGCATGCTTTGTGACCTGTCATTGACTTAGCACGTGTTGCCACTGACACCTTCCTAAGAGGAATAGAAGCAGTCCTCTGAGTGGTACCCCTGACCTTTGGGGCGGGTAAAGGATGCACAAAATGTGCCGTTCACATTCTTGGGGCAACAGCTACCGAAGTAAAGTCACAATTAGAGATACTGTAGTATCTCATTTTGTTCTTATCACAAAGAGTGAGGTGACTGATTATAGTTACATTGCCAGATTTAATGAGCAAAAACAAAAAAGTAATAGACAACCAATTTGGGACAAGGAAGAACACATTACATATTGGTGTATGTTCCAGATCATTTGCAGAGTTACTTTGCAATTATGCATTATTGCACTAATAGGGCTTGACTTCAGCAGGTATTTTTCTTTCGAAATTGAACTTTTTAAAAAGTTTTTGGCCCGAGTGGAGCGCTGCATTCTGAGTGACGTTTTAGTATCTTTTGGAAATCATCAGGATGAGGTCTGTGACAAGGGAATGATAATTTCTCTTTGACCATGAAGAAGCTAAGTGAACTCAATGTGGGGGTCCTATTTTGCAAATCGAACGAACAGATTTTTTTTCTCCCTTTTGAAGAATTGTCAGGAAGGGACTCACTATACTGAGCTATTCTGTCTCGTGTTAGACACCCCACACTTTATGGAATATAGAATTCTAGTATTGTATTGTTGGTAGGAATTCTTCATTGACATGCAGCACTATTTTCTTACCTGAACCAGAAAGTGCTTGGGCTTTGGTCCTCTCTTGCGATAACCCATCAGCTGCTCTTGACGTTCCCTGTGAGAGAAACAGCAGGTCGTGATGGAAGCCACCTTACACTGAGTAAAGTTACCGTCACATGGCAACGCAGTGTACAATAAATGATCCAGACGTGAGCCCGACCGGAGCTACTGATCGGCCAAAGTTTAACACTGCAATCAAATGAGCCTCGTCCTCCCCAAAGAACATGCCACCGGTCCAAGCACGAAAGGCTGTCGGCCCTTGTTGACTTTCTCCCCCCACTCTCCATACTCTTCTTTCCACAGAAGTAACTCAATACAGCAGACAGAAGTGATGTCAGCCCCCCCACCCCACCCCCTCCTCCTCCCTCACATCTAATTACAGTGACGACTCAGTGTATTTTCATAGCCTGGCATTCGGACAATTTGGCTCCCTGGAGAGACATGCAATTAGTTTCAATAAAATCTCTGCTTGCGTGAGAGAGAGAGAGAGAGAGAGAGAGAGAAAGAGAGAGAGAGAGAGAGAGACAGGGAGAGAGAGAGAGAGAGAGATAATTGCTAAAACAGATGGAGAGTGATGTCCATGTTAACGTGTGACCTACGCCTGAAAGGTTGCAGTGAATGAGAGAACAACGCAGGCTTAGAGAAAGGCCAGTGACAGGTTAACACAATATGCATCTAAAATATTCACTTCCACCTTTATGAGGCCAGTCAGTCACTTAGCAGACTTTTTAACAGACGTTAACCACAGAAGACCCTCCACTAATATGGAGCACAAAGAAGTTGGTCATATTTTGACATTTAGAGATCACGTGATTTATGACTCCAATTTAGTTCAGTGATCAACAAAAAGTTCATTTCTATGTGCATTTTCAATAAGTCAGGAACAGATGAAAACAAGATGTGAAGACGAAAGTTTCCTTCTTCCTCCCAAACTAGTGTTTCATTACTTCACGCGGATATTGGACTTTCACTGATGGAAGTGACCAAGCACACGAACACTTTTTTGTCAGCACGACTTGTTCAGCACAAACAACTACGGTGGAACAAACACCAAAATAAGGTACTGCAACCTTGAAAAACAGCCACATTACTTTGAAAATGTGCTGGGAATGAAACCCTGTTGTATTCAATCATAAATGTGATGTGATGGTAAATGTTTTACGTGGGTGCAATTTTGCTTCGAACAGTAACGTGGAAAGAAACTTTCCACAGCAGCAAAAAACAAACAAACAAAAAATACAACCCTTTATGCTTAGGAAAAAGTAATAAAGTACTTCCGTGGATGTTGTGGCAGGTGCATGGGCTGACTGGATGGTGGGAAACAGGCAGCACTCAAGCATGATAACCTGATGCTGACATGCAAAGAAAGATCATGTGACAAAAGGACTGTTGATGCTCCACTTTACTCGGACCTTAACCCCGATTTGACCCTCTAAAGACACCGTTTTTAATCCTAATCCAGTCTCTACAATGGTGTTGAATCGTTGACAGTTGAGCGTCAACACCGGGTTTTCCTGGATGTTTGCCGTGGCTGCAAAGTTTATGCTACAAACATGTAAATCTTTTTGTTTAAAAACACGTCAATGATTGAAAGATGTCAAGTTTTGTGTTGAAAACAGGAAAAGTAGGGAACAATGAGTTTAAACATGTTTCGTCACGTTAATGCACACTGAATAAGGGCTTTGGCACCTGTATGGCTGGCTGGTTGGTCGGGAAAAAAAAAAGCGTACCTGTCTTCAAAAGCATCAAGTAGCCTTGGGTCCAGAATGTTTTCTTCCGGTTCCCATGTATTGTACCTGTTTAGAGAGGCGTTCATTAGTGGACAAACACAAGACACAACTTTAAAAAAATGTTGACATGTTGAAACATACAAGCCTGTTTGATGCATCTAAATTAATCACCACTATTTGAAGGGCCTATAATGAGGGAATGTCAAAATGAAGGAGTGTGCATGTCTTTATTTGGGGAAATGTGCATTGCATGCACTGTAAACTCACACCCACCATTTTGGGGCCAACGTGCAAAGTTCCCAAAGTGAATAAAAGCAACCACCCACGATCCCATAGAGCAGTTTGTGTGTTGAATGTGATAGTTGCAGTAATCCTTTCTGACGTTTATTGGGTCACTTACTTTGGGGACCATCCACGCCACTTGACCAGATACTCAACCCTTCCCTGCGAATGCACAGATAAGCAGCATTAAGCAACGGCAAAACCACGCTCTTCGGGTCATCTTAAAACATCGCGCGTTGTCAGAACACGTAAACAGTCGGAGCTAAGAGGAACGCTTCATTTCCATGTGACAAACCTTCCGGCTACGCTTCTTCTCGATGCTCTCCACTGCAAAGACGTGCTCTCCCGCGGCGGGAAGCTCCATTTTCAAGTGCAGCGTTTCGTGATTTTTCTCCCCCCCACCCCGTTTTCCTTTCTTTGACTTGCGACACCTTATCTCCTTCGAATGAAAACGCACAAGAACACTCGTTCGCTTCCCTCGCTTTCCCCTCGGACACTCAGCGGCAGTGGAAGGCTTCAAGCTGCTGCCAGAAAACACGAGATGCAAATAGCCGTTTCTGTGACGTTGGAAGATGGGCGGGCACAAGGGGGCGGTGTATCTTGGATGCTGATTTCACGGACAGTTGGAATCACGAGGGAGCGCTCGAAAGACGAGCCACTATTTAACAATGCTATTTTCACAACAGTACAATCAAAACAAATTGGAGTGCTGCTGTTTTTTCCCAGATGTTCAGTCATTGTTTAATTTCTAATTTCCTGTAAAATTGAAATAAATGTTTTCTAAATTTGCCATACCACAGGGAGGATTATTTTTAACAGCCCTGAAATTTTTGAATGATTAAAAAACCGCCACGTGTACAAGATGAGGCTTAAAAGTAATGAAACATCAAGCCCATTTCTCCACTCGGCGGTATTATAGGCATGATCATTGAATGCAGTCAGTTTCCAAGGAGTGCACCACCCCCACCCCCCACCACTGTCACCTGTAAATCAAATACCACTCAACTCAACTCAACCCAACTGTATTTATAGAGCACTTTAAAACAGCCATCGCTGTTTACAAAGTGCTGTACATGGAGCAACTATCATATCTACAACAAAAAAATAAATACTAAATCAATAGCAAAGACGGTAGAAAGCACCAAACAGTAAAACTAAGATCAAGTCTGAGTCATGTTGAGTCAAATGACTACTACCTGGTTGTGGCAGCCTTAGGTGAGTTGTTTTGGTAAGCCATTTGAGATTTAGTCGTAGGTTGATGAAGGAAGCCTGAATTTTCCGACCTCTGACCAGGAAAGTGGACTGGTACGTCACTCAAACTGTGAGGTCCAAGTCAGGAAGTCATAAAGTAGGACAAAAAAAATCTCCCCCAATTTAACCAAGTTGCGCTAACGTGACGTCACTCAACAATGGCGACTCCCTTAGGGATACAGGCCGTCAATGGAAAAACTATCGAGCTAACTATCAAACTAACTACTGTATTCATCAATCTTTATTGGCTAGTGAAAAAATCTCATTTGACATAACTTAATGTGACACAACATGATTTGTACTGACTGCATGAAGATTTGCCGCTATCTCCCTGCATTAAATTATTTGGTGAAATGCATGAAATGATAATTAGACATTTGTTTATGATATAAATAAAGCTGTTGTTGATGAAAACGACACTGCAGGCCAACGCGGAGCCTTGGTCCCCATTTTGGCTCTCAAGTCAGAATTATTTTTGTCCCCTCCTGGCACTTCCACCTTTCTCAGGGGGACATGCATGCATTCACGGTCAACAGACTCTAAAGTGGCCACACCAGCAGACAAGCTGAGAGGAAGGTGAATTTTCTGGGTGTAGGTATAGCTAGCTTGTTAGCTAACTGCACATCACAATTGCATATGATAACTGCTGGTGCAAAAGAAAGTGTGGAAATTCTTACACAGTGGAGGAGAGGCAACTCATGTCGGGGCCCAAATGCATCACTTGGCCCCGTAGTAGGCATGCCCAAAAATAAGTGAAAAAGAATGTGCACTTTCTCCAAGGAGTTAGGGAGACGTACACCTCCTTTGCGTACTGTAAACAACTGTTCATCTTTTCGTAACAACATTTTAGTTTTGAAAATGTCAAGTGGCAAAAATGAGTGTTTGGCTGTGAGACGTTTCGAAGTTTGTTCAGTCTTCCGAAAGATTAAACGATTGGACAGAAATGGTTGGAATGTATTTTTGGAAGCATGCAATAGACCATCCAGCAGCTGTTTGCCCGTGATCATCATTTATCACTGCCTGGTGAACCTTGGCCAGTACCAAAGTGAATTGGTTGAGAGATCAAACCTTTAAAACAGGCACAATTCCCAATCAAACCCAGTGGAGAGGCCAGGAGCTGTATGTAAATTAAACCGCTAGTTAAATGATGACATAATATTGGCATGAATGCACGAACGTTCGCTTTGTTGTCAAGCATGATGTATTTTGTTGTATGAAAAAAAAATGTTGTTACACACATTACAATGTGCATGGATGAAAAATAATTAATCAATGCTGCATAAAGATTGCTACTTAACTCTCGATAGAGAACTGTTTTTTCAGAAACAAATAAATGTGTTTTTTTAATTGAAGATATAAACAGAATAATATTGTAATGACAACCTTAAATTGAGCGCTCAGCAGCAGTCGAGTGCATTTGAAAAATACGAGCTGTGGTGAGACATTGAACGCATCAAAATCTCTTCCCTGGTCCCCGAGTGTGGAGATGCTGCAGCAGGGTGCCATGAATAGATTAAGTGCCATGCATGGCCTCGGAGTCTACAATACAACACACATTCTGCATTTTTTATGTCCTGTCTATCTCCATGTACGAATATTGATCGATCATGCAAAACAAATGAAGACGGCGATCACGCATTTAAATTAGACATAAATGTACAGCACTGGTAATCATGGATCATAATGCTTTATCTGTGGCGAGGGAATCGCGTGTATTAATTTTAACTGCGAGGAATATGAAACAGCTTGGGGGTGATGATACAGTTATTTTGCCTTGAATCGTTGAAGTTCAATGTGTGTGTGTGTGGGGGGGGGGGTTGCTGTTGTGTGCGCATGGCAATGAAGAGTCAAGGTCACGTGAGGATGACATTTCTCTTGGCACCGTGTCGCGCCAATTTTCTGGTGGATTTTTGTCGTGTTGCGTGAGATGTAGGTCAGGATCCAGCCGGCTATTTCTAATCACGGAGGAGGGACACAGCAACACAGGTGTTTACTAAAATTGTCCTTAAATATTGCTAGTTAATGCTATTATTACCGTCACGAGCGACAATAAACAACAGCAAGAGATGGCATTGCTTCATACAGCGGCACTCAATAAAATTCAGCAGCGAAGGGGTTAAAGTGGAGGCTACCCGCAGGCTGCGAAACTCGGCCTATTGTAGTGAGGCACGTACCACTCACGACTGTCTTTCCTTCTGTGGAAATAGGTGAAGTTCGATGTTAGACGACCACGCCTAGTGGCCGACAGTTGCACTTGAACTATCTCACCATGATAACGTCTATTTTCAGTGGACTGGCATGGCGTGGATATTTTGCCTCCGACATTCACCGGTGCGCGCGCCCAAGATTGCCTGCGCGCACGACAATGTAACACTCTGTTTCCGTTGCATTGACGGGACATGTGCCGATATTATAATTACAAAAGGGATGACGACAATTAGAAGTGCGTGCGTGCGTGCGTGCGTGCGCGTGCGCGCGTAATAGGTGAGGTGCTATTGTTGCGCTTTTGTCGGTGAAGCATTCTCTGTCAACTGTCACCTCCCTCTCACGACGCTTCTACAAAGAAAGAGTCACCTTGGAAGGCTGCGTCATGTTCGGGAGTAATTAATTTTGATAATGTATTGCTGATGTTCACCTAAGCAATGCTCACCCATGCCCGCAGCTCAAAAGCACCGGGCCAACACTACCACTAGTATTTTATCGACTGTCAAATAATAACTGTATCAAAAATGAGAAGATCTGTGTTCTAAAAATGAAAATCTGTCCAAGCCCAAATCGAGCTTTTTTGCACTTTTTGGTAGGGTGTGCAAATCATTAGACAATATTTTGCACTCCAACCACACAGCAAATAAGTGTACATTTACAGAACGCGTTTGCACATTTCAACAATCTTCCACAACCGCTGCATGATTATACATTAGGCAGTAGATTAAGCATAGGCCAGCATTTTGCCATACACAAATTGCTACACCTATATGCTAAACTTGTTGTTATTCAGTGTTGAGTAATCATTAATAATGAATGAAGTGTCAGTGGTGTTATTTTTAAAGCTATTAATTCATACAAAGTCTTGAAATACTGTTCAGGAATTCATTTATAACCTATGTAAGATGCTAATGTGAACTATTACCAATTATTGAAACATTTGTTTGTGTGATTTAGTTGCAGTTATACCATTGCAAACCTGCACCAATATGTTAAACACAGTTAAATTAGTCCCTGCTCACATTGTGTGTTGTTGGTGACTCCAGATTTCCATCACTGCAGTTTCATCTTCAAGAAAAGTATGTTTTGTTTACGGCTTTACTCTTTATAAAGCAATAAAGCGTGTAATTGCTTAGCAGTCCCCCCGCCCCCATTTTATTATCATTCTAGGAGGAAATGAAGGGAAAATGTGATGCTTATCAATGGAAGCAGTGATGAGGAGAGCATCTGCTTTATGTCCACGGAATAATGTGTGAAACTTCAAATGAGTCACAGGTTGTAAATCAGATTTTTTTGTGGCACATCTATATTGACAGGGCAGAGAGGACGAGGAGCAGGTGTGCTGATCTATTTCAGATGACATTTCCAGCAAGAAAGAAATTGGTCCAGGCCTGCGTCACAGCCAAGCCAAGTCGATTAATTGACAGCAGTCGAAAAACATAGGATGGGCAGGGACAAGGTCATTAGGAGCAGTTTGCATGTGGCAGTAAACAAGAGATGAAACAATTGGATAAAATGAGTTAAGAGCTGGGCAGCATGGTAGTTAAGTGGTTAGCTTCTGGGTTTGTGTCAGGGCTGCCTTGACCTACTCATCCAGTGACGTGCAGTGAGGCACGACTTCACTTAAGTCAGATTAAAAAGAAACAAAAACATGAAGCCAACATATAACATTTGGTATTTCAAATTTTACCCTCATTAAAACATGTCTCAAATAAGGTCAAAGTTGAATATGGGAATATTGTTTTCAAAGCTCAGAATGATGTTTCCAAGGATTCTAGTTGAACAATGTGATAGCAAGAAAACAAACAAACAACAAAAGAATATTTAATATAAAGTGTCTGATGGTGTAGTAGTGGTTCACTCGCCTGACTTGCTTGTGGGCAGCGTGGGATCGGTTCCAACTCAGGGACGGTGTACATGTGGGTGTGAATGGCTGATTGTCTCTTTATGTGCCCTGCGACTGACTGGCGATCAGCTCAGGGCGTAGTCTGCCTTTCACCCAAAGTCGGCTGGGATAGGCTCCAGCACCCGCTGTGACACTGTTCAGTCTAAGCGGTGTTGAAAGTGGATGGATGGATATTTACCGGTAATACAAGGTCAAGTTCCTTGTTGTTGGGTTGTATTTATTTTTGGGGGATCTTTTAAGTCTGTAAAAACAGCCTTTGATCTTCTCTTAATATTTGATATGTTATGAAAGTCCCGATTATACCTGTGGAATTACCTAGGTGACTGCATGTCAAGTGTTGCTAACAAACCAATACGTGTCAAAATCAGTTAAGAATTTAACCAGTTATGAATTTATTGGAGCCAAACAGTTACCTAAGTACAATTGAACGCAAGAGAACGCTGGGGACTTCATGGTGGGAACGAAGGCTGTGTCCAAATTCACAGGCTCCATCCTCTGAAGGCCGCATTTTCGGCCACATGACATCAAATTCGGCGCAACTCGACCGCACACGGTTTCCAAGTTGCAGAAAGACAATTCACAGACTGGGTCCTTTGAAAGCTTTCAAAGACTCCTCATGAAGCATCCGGGGACTGCATCAACTGGCAAATTTGGACAGGCATTATTGTGTATTTTGAAACCACGTGCGGTCGAGTGGCGCCAGAAGCCAAGTCACACGCCCGAAAATGCGACCTTTGGAGGACGCAGCCAGTGAATTTCGACACAGCCTAAGTATGCACATCCCCAACTCATCGAGGCTTGCTCTTGTGCTTACCTGTGTCGATGGGCTTCTTCTTCAATGCCTCACGCTAATGGAGCGCAACACTGCCACATGCTGGCTGTGGGACCATAGACACCTAACTCCGCCGTGCACTTCAAGTCGCTTTTCTGGTCGTAAAAAGCAACTAAATATGTCACACACGTTCATTAAATTTATTAGACTGTTGAACTTCAGCCTGTGCAGTACTGATAGTAGTGATAAAACATGTTTATTCGTGACAGAAAGACAAACAGCAACGTCTCTTGTGTGGCGAACAAGCCGGCTGCCAAAGTCGGAAATGGTAAGATTGCCTCCAAGCCTGAATGCTCTTTGCTTCACTTCCTGCTCATCCTGCATAGGAAATATGCACATCCAGATATTTTAATGGAGAAATAATGGAAAACTGTTGGACTGAAAAAGTGAATCACTGGAGAGCACGGACCACATAACTAAAATAGAACATGACTTAATGAAATGATTGAAAGTTATTTTTCTGGTTTTTTTTTTTTTTTTTTTTTTTTTAAACTCTTCAAATGTAGAGGATGTCCAGTTGGTAGTACCAGTGAGGCCCTGCCTTGATTGCCGCCCCTGACCCCATGTCCCTGTAACCATCAAATGTGTACCAATATGCTCCTCAACACTGACTACACTAAGATGCTCAACTCATTTTCCACACTGACAAACAGATCAGCCCACATATTTCTTTTCATGATTTTTAATCAATAGAACTGCCAACAAATCGAAATTTTCAGACACAATACATATTTGAATCCAATCATGCATTGTATTTAACAGCTTCTATAAATCACGTTTTTAATAGTATTGCAGTGACATAACAAGCAACTACACTTAACCGAATTAGAACACATTCACTACTGCACCAACAATACTTATTAAGGTCAAAATAGTATTTAAAACGTAAAAAAGTACAAAAACATACACAAAGCAATTGAGCTCTGGACGTTGGCATCAAGCATCCCACAATGCCCTGTGTCAAATGCAAACAACGTAATTTGGGCAGCGTAGAAAACGTCTCGCTAATTTGAGGAACCACAACACTTTATATAAATTGTTTTTAAAATTGAGAACTGAAGAAGCAGGAAAAAAATATAAGACCTATAAAAATAAACTAGTAAATATTATAAGAACCAGAAAAAGAGATCATTATCATGCACTATTAGAGCAGAATAAAAGTAACACACAAGAAATATGGAAGATACTTAACCAAGTAATCAGAAATAGTCCTAAAAAAATGGATTATCCAGAGTATTTTATCAAAGGCAAAAATACTATTTTGGAAAAAACTGCAGAAATAGCAACTGAATTTAACAAGTATTTTGTCAACATTGGCAGTAACCTAGCAAAACAAATTCCTGATCCAACAAACTTGTTTGAAATAGATAGATATGTAGAAAAAAACTCCTCCACGATGTTCCTTACTGCTGTAAAACAAGAAGAAGTATCAAATATTATAAAAACTTTTAAAAGTAAAAAGTCAACTGATTGCTTTAATATTGATATGACAATAATAAAGCAGATTATAGAATATGTAGTGCGACCTTTCACGCACATATGCAACCTGTCATTCAAAGCTGGTATCTTTCCATCAAAAATGAAAATTGCTAAAGTTATTCCAATCTATAAAAGTGGAGAAAGACATCGGTTTACAAATTATAGACCAATATCACTACTACCACAATTTTCAAAAATATTAGAAAAACTATTTTATCGCAGACTTGATAGCTTTATACAAAAGCATGCGCTGTTAAGTGAGAATCAATATGGCTTCAGGGAAAAACGGACCACCTCAATGGCAGTTATGGAGTTTGTGGAAGCAATAGCCACTAATATAGACAACAAAGAATTTACTGTTGGGGTTTTCCTAGATCTAAAAAAAGCTTTTGACACAATAGATCACAGTATATTATTGAAAAAACTAGAAAGATATGGCATTAGAGGTGTAGCTTATAAACAGTCCTGGGTACAACGTTAAACTGCATCCAACTGGTCCTCCAGGTTGGGGGTTGGGCGTGAGGTTAACAACCTCACCCTGTAAAACAAAACCTGTTACAGAAACGACGAGAGGAAGCCATTCCGGTAAACCACGGCGAAGAAGAGACGGCACATCCTTGGATGTATCTATGACGGGGCCGGGTGAAATCCAGCAGGAAGCCCGACCCCTGATGACCCCGATCTTTGGAACCAAAACCAACACCAGAGTAGGCACCTGGAATGTGCGCACAATGTTCCAGTCTGGTCACATGGACCAGGTGCTGAAGAATATGAGGGACTATCGCCTGGACATCTTAGGCGTTAGTGAAATGAGGTGGACGGGGCAAGGGCGTCTCGTGGTTGATGGAGCAACTTTTCTGTACTCTGGGAAGCAAGACCACCATTCCCATGGAGTCGGCATCATCCTCTCCAATAGTGCAGCAAAAGCATTGATTGGATGGAAGCCAGTGAATGAACGGATTATTACAGCAAGGCTCTACACCAGATATGCCAAAGTAACCATCGTACAAGTCTATGCCCCAACCGAAGCTGCCTCAGCGGACGATAAAGACACCTTCTACAACCAGCTCCAGACCGTGCTTGAGGAGATCCCCAGACATGACATCAAAATGCTGATTGGAGACTTCAACGCAAAACTGGATAATGACAGAAGGGGCCTGAATGCCACAGTTGGACCACATGGGTCTGTAGGCTCCACGAACGACAACGGGGAGAGACTGTTGATGCTAACCAGTACCAACGGCCTCAGCATTGGCAACACCTTTTTTGAGCACAAGCGGATCCACAAAGTAACCTGGGTTTCACCTGGTGGCGGGACCCAGAACGAACTGGACTACATCTGCATCAACACAAGGTGGCGCTCGTCATTGCTCGACGTTCGCTCCCACAGAGGTGCAGATGTGGGTTCAGACCACTTCCTTGTGGTGAGTAAAATCAAGCTGAAGCTGAAGAAGGTGAAAAAGGTGCAGCCCAAGAGACCTTACGCAGTGGACAAGCTAAAGGATAACAACATCTCAGAAAGCTTCTGTGAGGAGTTGAGTAGGAAGCTCAAGGTATCACAACACCTTGCAAACATTGAGGAGCAGTGGAGTATGTTCTCTTGTGCCATTGCTGAAACTGCAGAAGCAGTTATCGGCAGAAAGAGGGGTACCAACAAAGAGAGATGGATAACAGACAACACCTGGAAGTTGATTGATGAAAGGAAAGTGGCCAAGATAAAAAGAGAACAAAAGAGGAGGCTCCGGAGCTGGAGGATGGAAGACGAGGAGTACAGGCGCTTGGACAGGGCAGTGAAGAAGAGTTGCAGGAAGGATAAAAGACAGTGGCTAGAAGAGAAAGCAAGAGAGGCACAGGAAGCAGCCGAGAACAACAACACGACGACCCTATACAAGATCGTGCGGGAGCTAACCAACTCCAGGAGCAGCTCTAGCGTGCCAATCAGGAGCAAGGATGGCAGGACACTTCTAAGCGACGAGGAGCAAGAAGCAAGATGGCTGGAACACTTCAGGGAGGTTCTCAACCAACCAATGCCTCCCGTGCTCTTCAATTTCGATCAAGAGACACCAGCTCCAGCTCTAAATATTACATCAAAAGAGATATCCGAGACTGAGGTTGCCAGAGCAATCAAGGGCCTTAAGAACAACAAGGCACCGGAACTCGATGAGGTAGCTGCCGAGATGTTGAAACACGGCCAAGATGCTGTTGTGGAGAGCCTTACCCACCTGTTCAACCTGATTTGGCATGCTGAAGAGGTTCCTGCCGACTGGAGACGTGGGGTCATTGTCACGCTTCCTAAGAAGGGAAACCTCGCAGACTGCAATAACTGGCGGGGCATTACACTGCTGTCAATCCCCAGCAAGGTATTCTGCAGTGTCCTGCTACATCGCCTTAAAGATGAAGTGGATAACATCTTGAGGGAAGAGCAAGCCGGTTTCAGGAAGGGAAGGTCTTGCGCCGAACAGATCTTTACCCTTCGAAACATCATAGAGCAGTGCCAAGAACTTCAGACACCACTCATGATCAACTATATCGATTTCAAGAAAGCCTTCGACAGCATCCACCGGGAGTCACTGTGGCAGATCGTCCAGCTGTATGGTGTACCCCTCAAGTACATCAACATCTTCAGGTCATTGTACCACAACTCAACCTGTTGTGTCAAAACCAACAGTGGCACAACTGATGATTTTGACATTGTCACTGGTGTAAGACAGGGTTGCATTCTGTCACCCCTACTCTTCATCATCATAATTGACTTTGTGATGAGGAAGTCCATCACAGGGGAAAAAGTTGGTATCAAGTGGGGAGGGAGCAGACTAGCTGACCTGGAATTTGCAGATGATTTGGCTCTGTTAAGTCACACCCAGCCCGCACTCCAGGAGTTGACCAACAATCTGCATGAGCACGGAGTTAAGGTCGGTTTACGAATTAGCCAGGAAAAGACCAAGGCCATGGCCGTCGGACAGCACCAACACCTTCAACCACTCACTCTACACCAACATGACATAGAGTACATTGACAGCTTCACATATCTTGGGAGTAACATCTCAAATACAGGTGGTGTGGAGAAAGACGTCAACAGTAGACTTGGTAAAGCTGCGGGAGTGTTCCAACGCCTCCGCAACATCTGGTCATCGAAAGCCATCACTACGACCACCAAGCTACGCCTCTATATGTCAGTGGTTATCCCAACAGCGATTTACGCCTGTGAGACATGGATGAAGACAGCCAACATTACCAACAAGTTAGATGTCTTTCATCGGCGTTGCCTGAGATCCATCCTGAGGATCTCATGGAGAGACCACATCACCAACGAGGAGGTGATGAGGAGGGCAGGAGTGGCTGAACTGTCAGACATTGTCTCTGAAAGGAGAAGGAAAATGATCGGCCACGTACTCCGGCTGCCAAGAGAGAGACCGGCAAGTGTGGCCATGGACTGGATGCCAGAGGGTGGAAAGAGGAAGAGAGGTAGGCCAAAGAAGACGTGGAGACAGACTGCCAAAGAAGACCTCAGTGAGATGGGTGTCAGCTGGCATGGAGCAAGAAGGGTCGCCAGTGACCGGAACAAATGGAGGAGGCTCGTCGCCCAATGTTCCAAATAGGAGCGGGCGGAACTAACTAACTAACTAAACTTATAAATGGATAAAAAGTTATTTAGAAAACAGATATCAGTACGTGCAACTCAACAATAAAAAAACGAATCAACTGAAAATCACTCACGGAGTTCCTCAGGGGTCAGTGCTTGGTCCAAAACTATTCATCTTATATATAAATGATATCTGCAAGGTCTCAAAACAACTTAAATGTGTCCTATTTGCTGATGATACAACTTTCTACTGTTCTGGAATAAATCTGAAACAGCTCCTGACAACCGTAGAAAACGAATTAAACAAATTAAAAAACTGGTTTGACAGAAATAAATTGTCACTTAACCTGAAAAAAATCGAAGTTAATTGTTTTTGGCACAAGACCAATCAATCACCAAGCTAAAATTATGGTAAACTCAATTGAGACAGAAAGAGCGTATGAAACCAAGTTTCTCGGATTAGTAATAGACTCAAAACTATGTTGGAAGCCACATATCGATAACGTAAAAAGAAAAATAGCCAAAACCGTAGGGATCCTCTACAAAACCAAGGAAGTGCTAAATAAGAGATCTTTGTACACATTATACACTTCATTATTATTACCATATATGACCTACTGTGTGGAAATATGGGGAAATGCCTGCAAAACAAACACACTCCCTATTCTCAACCTACAAAAAAAAGCAATTCGAATTATTAATAGATCAAAATATATGGAACCCACAAATCCACTATTTATCAAATTAAATACGATGAAATTTTATGACCTGGTTGACTTTAAAACCGCCCAATTAATGTACAAAGCACACAATAACCTGCTCTGCCAAAACATTCAGAAGTTTTTCGAAATTCGAGAAAGCAGCTATTATTTAAGAGGTACCAACTTATTCCAAAAACTCAAAACAAGAACAAACATCAAGCAAAGAAGTGTATCTATCAAATACAAATACACAATGTGTTAATCTGTGGAATAATCTCGAAACGAACCTGAAAATAAGTAAATTGCTTGCTGAGTTCAAAAACAAATTCAAAAAAATAGTACAAACAACCTACATCAATCAGAGTTAAAATGATAAATTCAAAACATTAAATATAATGATAAATCAGAACTAAGTTGATAAATAGAGAAAGGTATATAAATATCCATTATGAATACAAGAGAAAATTGACACAAGAGTGTCAGGGTGTGGAAGTATATAATCCCGATACAAACCAAAAGTTGTAAAAATATCACGGTTAAGGGTAAAGTATGAGCCTTAATGGAGACTTCTTTCTTCTTACTTTTTTCTTTTCTGATTGATATAAAAATGATTTATTAGATATAATCACATAACGGGGTAGGACTAGATAAGTTTTTTACTTCTTCCTACTCCCTTGAACATAATAACTGTTGAATGAAGACTGATTTCTTTCTTTTTACTATTTTATCTACCTTATTTTCTGTCAAATTATTACTGTATATATGTTTTATGTTCAATAAACAAACAAACAACAAACAACAACTTTGACTCGGTGTTTCACAAGCGTGCCAGCACAATGACTGGCAAAAGAAATGGCGAACATTCTCCTTGCTACCAATTGAAAAACTAACGCATAGCACCAGCGTTCAGGTGGATGGCTCCTCTGATCTGCGGGTCGCTTCGCCATCCAGTGTGCCCACTTGACAGCGAGGCAAGACGCCCCACAAATCTGTGGCAGGCCTTGCGGCGAGTGCCGCATTTCTCACTCCCTCAAAGCGAGTCCACGGTTAGGCCGGCCAGCCGCAGCCGACCTTCGCCCACCGGCTGCGGTAGCAGCCACCGTGGTTGGGGCCGTGGGCAAGGGGTTGCCTGATCTGCCGCCTGCCGCCACCGTTTCCCACGCTGCTCCCCACCCCACAGCAAATCCTAGCCATGACTTGCGAGACAACCTGGCCAGGATGCTTGTCTCAAAAATTAAACTATGCAAGTCTTAGTACATACGCCCCATAACCTAAACTATCTTGTAACCTTCCAAGCTTTTGTATGATTGGAAGGACTCACCCTGGTGGTTCTCCCCATTTGCCATAGCGAAAGCTGGGCCCATGATCCTGTCTGCATGACTGGGTAAGCAAACGTGCCCCCTGGGATAAGTCATGTGATGTCAGGAGTCTATCGTACGTGTGATTGGGGTACCGCAATGATATGATTGACTGATTAATAACTAAATGGCAGAATAATGTGGAATTTACTGCCTTCCAATAGCTAGAGCCCTAAGAGTGAGCTTTGTGAACTGGTGCAGAGACGAAGGGACTGACAGAAAGTTCAACAAGTGGAAGAATAAAATGAAATTATTCCAATTTGTGATTGGCGCACACTATCATTACGTCCACGATGCTGCACAGACTGGTCAAGTCAGAATGTTAAGTGATTGGCAGAAAAATCAAGAATTTGGGACTTTTGAAATTAAGTGGTGATACACTCCTGACTCGAGTAGGCCCCTAAGCTGCAGCCTAGGCAAGCCCGTTGGTAAAGATGGGCCCGGTTTGTGTGAACATTCCCACGGGGTACTTCCACTTCCTTTGTAAAGGGTGCACTTATTGTGCAGCAACATAAGAAGGGCCCTGAATCGGTGGGGAGTGCAATGTGCTAGACGGACAATATAAGAGAATCTCAAAGTCTTGTTGGCTTTATAGTACGCAATCATCAGGGATGAAGTCACAAAGTGCACATAAATGTATAAATATCACATGGGTTCGCACATACTGAAACAAAATGACATTATTCACACATACACAAACTCAAATTTGGAATGCGAAACTGTGAGGGATAATCTTTCATGTGTTTTACAATATGATAACTTTCAGTTGTCTTACAGAGAAAATGAAGGGGTGTGAGAAAGAAAGGAAAGGACTGGTGAGCTACAGGAATGACAGATAAAATGATAAACAGATTCCAAATATTTTTCAAACTATTTTCTCTCAGGCTATTTGGAGCAAATATACTTAGACTGAACAGCTTGAGTATTTGTGCCAGAGGAATGGATAAAAAAAATAAAATACATCAAAGCCCAAAGCCAAGGTGTGGGGGAGGATCCTGCTACAGGAAAAACAAAACCAAACAAACAAACAAAAAACCCGGCCATTTTTGAGCAATTACACTGTAATATGTAAAAGTGAGGCTTTACATGGTTAACAGTTTTGGAAAGAAAATTTTCTCTCTCTTAGGATTTAAAATTGCATGAAAAACCACATGGCTTACTTAACAAAACACTTTTGATTTTGGCAAAATGAAACAAAAACTCAACCTTTTGCTTTTGGCAAAATGAAACAAAAACTCAACCTATCGCTGCACCGTACCGCCTCTGTCATAAAACTGGAAGCTGTTGATGTAAAATGTAACCCAGTAATACAATCACTTTTATCAACCAGTATATTATTGTGAAATGCAATTCCTCATGAGAGCAAAACAAAACAAAACCATTTACAGCACTTTCTTGGGAAGGAGTACAAAGAGAGAGCGGAAAATGTTTCTTGGCCAGCATTGTTTTCATCACCGTGAAAGAAAGACTTTTCCAGCCAGCCACTACTGGATAACTACAACATGTCTACCACCATCCGCTTGTTGGGTGAATCACATTTTTTTCTACCTAACAATGGCGTGTGGAAATTCAATTCAGTGCCTTCTGCAGTGGAAACGATGTGGGATTTCCAAATATTCATGTTAAAAGCGAGCAAGAATTTGGAAGTGTTTCGGCGCTTTTCATTTGAATATATTCTTTGGTAATTTATAATGTTGACACAATGCGAATATGGCTGTTTTATTTCGTTAAAGCCTATCTCATATAAGTGCAACCCCCAAGGGGTAAATTGCTCCTTAGCAGGCAGTGACACTCGTCGATGAATTCAGCTATTGGTGAATTAGCCAACCCCCAAAGTTTAGTGTGTGTATACTGTACACCCACTGTCAGTGTCTGTCAGCGCCCAACCAGATATGATAAAGTCAGCATGTACGGCTGCGTTCCATTTGCGGATGATGTATTTCATGATCAGCACGCGAGGCACAGCTCTACTTTCACTTGTCCAAACCTTGTGAACCCCATTTTAAGCCTGTGACATCCGCTGTTAAAACTAGTAAAAATTCAGCCTGCTGCCATCAAAATTCAGATACTGTACAAACACTCATTTTTGTCGCGGGCCACGTTGTAGTTATGGTTTGCCTTGCAGGGCTGTTATGAATTTTGGGGAACCCGTCATTGATTCTTTTTACGATCCCCTTATCATCACAAGGGTCGCGGGGGGTGCTGGAGCCTATCCCAGCCGTCTTCGGGAGTAGGCGGGGGACACTCTGAACCGGTTGCTAGCCAATCGCAGGGCACACACAGACAAACAACCATCCACGCTCACACTCACACTTAGGGACAATTTAGACAATTTAGAGTGTTCAATGCATTGCACCTTTGGGGAACCATATAAATGGTTAATCACCTCCACTTATTACATACACAGCGCACAACAAATTGATGAATAACTAGTTTTAAAATCAGAAATCAAGAATAATGACAGTTATTGTGGATTACATATGACAATTTGAAATTTTGGTTCAGACTTTAGCAAGCATCATGGAACTTGACATGCTTGATTTGCTTTTGCGGGCTACATAAAATGATGTGGCGGGCCAGATCTGGCCCCCGGGCCTAGACTTCGGCACCCGCGCTGTACAGAAACAATCCTACTAGCCAGTTGTTGCACCCTCGTTTGGATTGGACCAGAACACATAATATGAACATGAGTCAAAGACTAAAGGCTTTTTCAAACAAGGTTGGATGAATTACTTTGTGTAACCGTGAATTCCACAATAATTGCCCTCTGTGATTCAACAAAATCTGAAATTATATCACCAGCTTTCAAGTTTTGAAGGGAAATGTGACATCACCTTTGGCTGGAAAAGTATTAAATGACTTGAAGTAAATTGAATTGCCATTCTTTATCAAACTGATGTGATTGAGGAAAAATGAATTCCTTTGTTTTATAGTTCTATTGTTATTTTGGAAATCTGTAAAAAAATATATATTTTCAGCCATTACTGGTTGAATGATGAGCATGTAGAATGAGGGTCGTTGTGAAGAAACATCTGGGCTGGGCTGCTCTCCCCACATTGTAACGTCAGTCTCCAATATCAGCAGGATGCAGCTTGCAGGGTGGAATTCATTCAGTGGTAAGAAGTATTCCACACATACATTACTCAAAGCTTCCCTCCAAGTACAGCAAAAGCAAGCATTTTTTTGGACAGCTTTTGTGACATTCTTACAATAATCATCATCATTTGTGCAATTATTAATGATTGCCAGTTTACATGAATGGTATTTTCTTTTACTTTTCTCAAAGTCATTCAGTGGGCTGGAGGCTCAGGCTTTGATTATCCTGTGCAAATAGGTTGATCAAAATGTTGTGCTACTCCTTTGCATAACAGTCACTATCCTGTCTCATGAATAGATGGTCACCCGAAAGACTGATTTTGTTTTTGTGCTATTTTGTTTTTCCCCCCTGCATCAACCCAGAGAGAGGGGCAATGGTGAAGCACCAAGCAAGTGGAGAGGCAGAATGGTACAAAAGAAGTCGGGTACACGTCTGCACAAAGTGCACATGATTAAGAAGCTTGGTAATTTCAAGTAGGATTTTTCTCAGAATTTACACACACACACACAAGTATACAACAGTTTCAGGTGTTGTTTCTATTGAAACTATGATCCTCATTGGCACCATATGCCCAAAGTCACTGTCTACCTTGACCAACGTTGTTGACGTTATAAAAAGAACCTTTGGAAAAGGTTTTTTGTTTTGTCCTTACCTTCACTGATGACATGATGGTGCAAACGTGATGGTGCTCATCATCATCATCATAACAATGTGATTAAAAACAATAATCAGCAATAATACAAATATAAAAATAAATAGATATCATGAATCACTATTATTATATTGCATTCTTTATTATTTCACTATTGTTATATTTCATAGATTGGATGAGATCTGAGGTGGATCACCTAATTGGAGGCGCTGCTGTGAAGATTTCTTCATTGATCAACTGAGCTGGGTTTTGAGGAGGATCCAGCTTTTCGAAGGTGTCTGCCTGCAGCATTGTGTCTTATTAAATGGACTCTTACACTACATTGTATAGCACCGCATTGTGTGAAATGATGCCCACTCGTCATCCATTGCAGTCTGGCCCTCCTGGAACGGGGGATTCTTCCATCTACGGCCCCTTCTCAAGGTTTCAAATTTTTCCCCCCCAGATGTTTTTTGTTGTTGTTGTTGTTGTTGTAGTTTTTCCTTGCCCTCCTGGGGGGTTAAGAACCGGCGATGCCGTTAATATTTGTCAACTTTGGGCATGTGAAGTCTTTAAAACGTTTCTGTGATTAAGAGCTACATAAATAAATTAAACTTGAGTTGACATTGAAAAGAATAACGATAATAAAAGTATACCTACTGTCACTGTGTAGATATTTATTGTAAAAAAAATACAAATCAAACATTACAGTATTTTCCAATAAAATGTAATTTTTGACATGAACTAGTTCAAAATTCAGCTTGCAAATTTTAAAATGAACTCGTTCAGGTCATGATTCAGAATTCACTAATCACTCTTCCCAAAATTACCTACACTTTATATTTTTTTCTTTTCTTTTCTTATAATTGAGTTTTTTTTTCTTTTTTACAATACGTTGCTGCTGTCTGGCTGGGATAGGCTCCAGCATGACCATGACCCTCGTGAGGATAAGTGGCTTGGATAATGGAAGCAAGGATGGATGATAGTCGTATCAGTACTAAAAATAATGAGTTGGTTAAACTGAATTTTAATGAGATATTTAGTTGTGGAATGTAATAAAGGTGAGGTAAACTGGACTCAATTCATGTAAGTGTTTCTTTTCTTTTGAATTGAAGTACTCAGGACCCAAAAATATATTATTTATATTTACCAAATGAAAGTGACTGCAAATTGTTGTCCTACATTTATTGGGTAGATTCGAGGTTTTTTTTTGGGGGGGGGGGGTTGTTTGTTCATTTGTTTCAACACATGACGCTCCATATCAGACCCTCAAAATGCTAATAACGGCATTTCCCCATTGTTACCACCCATTCAGTCCCCACTCGTAGAGAGCTGCAATTTTAATCCTGAGTCTCAAAACATAGGAAAGACCCCCCCAACGTGTTTCTGGAATGCTCTTTTTTCAAGTGAGGAATTAAAACAAAAACAGGCCTGTAGTTTTTAACTATTTCATGCAACCTGTAACCTGATAACATGACAAGCTGTCCACTGTAGTAACCGCTGTCCCTGAATGGGTTAATGTGCAAACACAAATACAAGCCAAGGAAAGAACTTGGCTCAGGTAGGCAATGAGCCTGTCACACATTCTTACATCCCACGTGCACACAACAAGTCTGCCAGCCTCTTTTCACGTGACGTTCCGCACCAGTCCCATTTTTCTCTCCTTCTGAATTTCAGCGCCCCACTCCACTCCCACCAAAAATGTTATACCTGGGCCAACTGCAACCCTCATCACCATGTGAAATCCCACTGCCAGGATGAAAATTCATGTTAACCCTTTCATGCACAAATAATGATAACCTACATCAGGATTTTATTTCTCAAATGATTTTATTCGTCTTTAGACATGAAAAAATGGCACCACTTATAAGGGTCCATTGTAGTGCTGTGACAATAAGATTCATTAAAATAAAAAAACAACAACATTTGAATAGCTGTCCACTCTGGTAACCGCTGTCCCGGAAGGGGTATAGTGGATAATTGTAAATTTATGGGGACCTTAAAAAAACGGCGTGCAGATGTGTGCTTGTGTCTGACCCTGGACAATGTCGGCAAATAATCAACTACGAAGCAACTGAGATATTTACATTTTCTGTTATTGTGCAATTAAAGCTGAAAGTGTCAACTTCACTCAAATGTTGACGACCATTAGTGTTGTATTAAGACAACTTAGTTATGCAGATGTTTACGCTGCTTAGGAATATTTTCGTGGAGAGATGGAGCGCATATTGCATCCGACAGATGAAGAGATGAAATGAAATCCAAGGTACTTCTTAGTCTGTGTGTAATCATGTGGTGTAAATGTTAAGATTTGCCTGCAGCCACACTGATGGTGAAGTGCAGGGCTTGTGCCATCCATTTCATATGCTGACTGCAACAGCAGTAACGGCGGTGGAGAAGGATGGAGAGAGAGGGGGGTGGGTGGATTTTGGTTAGGTATCAGTTTGGAAGACGTGACGGAAGGGAGGTGGATTACCAGTAAATGTTGATTAGCTGACAGCTAAACGACACACTGTGTTTTCCTCCTCGTCGTGAGTACGCGACCTGGGGCTGATTGGGAGGAAATGGAATTATATTTACATGTTTTTTCTTTTTTTTTTTTCTTTTGTCAAGAGAGAGTGGAAGAGCAAGACAGTGCTTAATGAGGATTAATATTCCCTTCACATTAAATCCAACATGTTCCACAGAATTATTAGTGGTTGTTGTCAGTTTTGCCGACGGGGAAAGGTGGGTGGGGGCAGGGGGGGAGGATACAAATAACAGTTTTACCATATACAGTTTTGTTGTTTTCCTTGTACGGCCCTCCAATTATGATATGATAATATGGAATAATAACTCTTACATGTGTTTAGTTTATATTGCCGTTCTTAGTATTATTTTAGCTTGAACACTTCACTGTGAATATGAGTCAGTTCATCCGATAGGACTGTTTTGATAAGGGTGTCGTGCATTTCATCGCCTCTGTGCTTTTCTCCTCAAGATGAATGTGATTGTGGGATGGCGTTGAGTGTCGTGCGTGTGGATGAATGGCAGTGGCCGCTCTGCGTTTTCTGGCTCATTGCCTCAAAATGACTCCGCCAGTGTCACTGTCAACAAGGGCTGGGAGAGGGAGGATTTTCATCTTTTCCTTCGCTTGGCTCCTGTGTGCGGCTGTTCTGTCTTTTCCCCTCTCCTCAGCCTCCACAAGCCTGCCAGGCCTTTTTCCATGTGTCTCACTCTCCTTTCTCAGAGCGGGGAGCCCCCCCACTTCGCCATGCCATTGCTTCCCCGGAGCTTCTGAAGTGGGGGATGGGAGCGGGGGCGGGGGGTGGGCTGGGGGTGGGGGATGAGGGGAGGAGTAGGCAGGACTGAAGAGATAGTCTGCCAGGCTTGCGGGGAGGCGGTGGAATTCTGCAGGTTGCCACGGTGAGCTAGTCGATATCACATTGAGTCACTTAGCTGCCAAATGAACGAACCTTTTCTCTGCCCTTCGTCTGCTACACGGCAGAGATGGATTGTGAGTGTTTGTGTGAATCCCCCACCCAGGCTACTGTTTCTCTGCTTCTATTAGCAGCATCTATACCAAATCTTGCTTATTATAAAATGAGGTTGGGGATTCATTTTAGTCTAAAATGGCCAACGTCTGCGTAAACCTCTTTGTCTATGGCCAGTTTACCGTATGATAAAATTCCATAAACATTAGTTTGCTCCAATGCTGTACAATGAACAAAAGGTTACCTCTGCCAAGGATGCCATTTTTTTCATCAGTACGGCCTGGCTTTGTTTCTTTGTATTCAAACTCCTGGGAGTTTGACATATCAACCAGAGTTTTATTTTATGATCAGTCAGATATACAGTAAATAATTACAATAATAATATCAAATGGGCGGCCCGGTAGTCCAGTGGTTAGCACGTCGGCTTCACAGTGCAGAGGTACCGGGTTCGATTCCAGCTCCGGCCTCCCTGTGTGGAGTTTGCATGTTCTCCCCGGGCCTGCGTGGGTTTTCTCCGGGTGCTCCGGTTTCCTCCCACATTCCAAAAACATGCATGGCAGGCTGATTGGACGCTCTAAATTGTCCTTAGGTGTGAGTGTGGGCGTGAATGGTTGTTTGTCTCTGTGTGCCCTGCGATTGGCTGGCAACTGATTCAGGGTGTCCCCGCCTACTGCCCGAAGACGGCTGGGATAGGCTCCAGCACCCCCGCGACCCTAGTGAGGATCAAGCGGTTCGGAAAATGGATGGATGGATGGATAATATCAAATGATCCTTATACTGCGCTGGACATTAACATCCACTAAACTGCTAAATGTGGATGAATTTCATCGGTGGTGGGCAACTCCATCATTGCCACGAACCCCTTTGGCGGGTTCCATCCATCCATCAACTCATCTTCTACTACTTATTCGGAGTCGGGTCGCGGGTTGAATTTTAGCCTAATCTACAGTGGACCTCTGCATACTCGCGGTTAGGCACCATCAGATTTGCTTATTCACAGATTTCTTTTCAATTTTCTTTGAATATATATATATATATATATTGTATATACAGTGATAATTTTACAGTTTTCCCCCAGTGAGTCCCAGGGACTCGCTGATCAGAAAAGTATGAGTCCCATTATGCATTTAGAGAGTCCCAATTCTGAAATGGTCTACTTATTCAATTGCATAATGATAATAACACAAACAACAACATATAAATACAATTGTAAACAAATGCTGCAAAAATTTAAATAATTTAGTAGCAGGCCTGAGGATTTCGGAAATTCACAGTCACCGTTTTTCGGTTCCGTCAGATTACCCAATGGGAAACCACGGTAACTAATTTTGGGTTCCGTAAACATTCATCCTGGGAACCTATTTTTCTATTTTGACTGATATTCATAATCAAGAATTCTGAAACTCAAAAGTATAATGTTTCAAGGGTAAATGTTTGAAAACTATGCATTAACAATGAACATTACATCAGCAGCTGTGTAAGCCAGGTTTATTCAAAAAAATAAATGGATCAAAATATGGTGAGTCATATGGCATCATGAATACACCATACCACAAAATCTGAGTATTTTTTCCAATCTCACACTACAAAGATTAATTTACTGGTAATTATTGATGTGGCTTGACATCCTCTTCCCAAGACGATGCATGTGTAATCTACTATCAATTTGACGAAAGAATCTAACACACGTCATCGTTAGTTCTACCAACAGTTAACATTAGCATTAACATTAGCTTGTGACAAATGTTTTATTCCTAAAGTTACCATGCTACAACCAGTAAATTATACAATACCCAATACTGTTTCATAATATTTTTCATAGCGATTAGCCTATAGATCTAATGACCAACTTGCCTCGTATCGTGCCCCTCGTCGTATCTTGCTCTCGTGTTCTGTGCATACATTTCAGGTGAGTTTAGTGATACGCCCTTTGGACGATTCATACGAAAAATCTGACTGGCATTCCCATTTCTTAAATGTTGTAATTAGTAGACCTTTGTGAATTTTTTTCGCCGCCATCTCAAACTTTCATCCGCGTGATTCCTCAGTTTTCGCACTAAAATAGCAACCCGCATGCGCACATAACGTTATCTGTTCTGTCCCCCCCAACACTGAAAACAAAACAAAACAAAACGAAAGTAAATTAGAAGAAACACACTCACCACACCACATCACAAACACACATACAGACACAGTGAAATCGCGTTGATCACACAGGAGAGACTTGATCGCATACAGTTAACTCGTGTGTGGTGACTTTTATGGGAAACCATTTTTCGGTCCCATCAAAATGACGCCACAGAAACGACACGCTACCGGTAGCGATCGTTACTGTGAAATCCTCAGGCCTTTCGTAGTTTTTTTTGTTTTGTTTTGACTGAGAAATTTCCTTGCGTCCCAAAAACGCACATTATTTGGAACTGTGTGTCCCGCGGGAAAATTATGCGTCTAGGACGCGGGACGCAGAGGTAACGAGATGGCTATATATCCATCCATTTTCCGATCTGCTTTATTCCCACAAGGGTCTCAGGGGGAGCCGATCTTAGGGCCGCAGACGGCAGACACCCTGAACCGGTTGCAAGCCAATTGCATATATATATATATATATATATATATATATATATGCAATTGCTTACACACACACCCACACCCACACACCCACATACTTGATTTGCGTCTCTTCTAGGTTCATTTACATTTAAAAAAGGTTGTCATCACTGTGATATCTTCACCTAAATACTGGCTGGTAGCAGGATCGTTAGAATCTGAACTTGCTCAAATGTAGCTTCCCATATGGCCGGTTGCTTTGGACCCCAAAAAAAATAGATGAAATATCATTTATTTCTGCATGTATAAAATGATATACAGCATGGTAACATCAAGCTTCGATCTTGGATATGGTCATCTTTGGTAAATTGTGAAGACATCTTGTGTAAAACGAAAAACAGCGAGCGTCATTATTGATCCGTCATAGACATGTTATAGAGGCGCGTGATGTGTGGGAAAAAAAGCCCCCCTTTAAGGTCAAACCAAGTTTCAGCCTTGAAAGCACGTGCATGCTCCGAGAGCTCTTGCTAAGTAACAAAGTACATTCATTTCTATCAGGTTCTGAACCGATCCAAATAATGTTTCATAATGGATTTAAGAAATGCAGGCTCAGACAAAGTACAATAACAAAAATATTTCTGACAGAAAAGCGCAGCGACAACTTACAAACTGCAATCGCTGGTCATAAGGAGCCAGGACCCCCCCCAAAACAAAACAATGCATGAAACAAAAAGCACTTGCAAGGGTAAGTTACAAGAGAACACAGAGAATACAAAAACTAAATAACTTACAATGTTTTATCACAAAATGAGAGCGATTATGAAAGCAATCAAGAGGTCTGGAATACAGCAGTTGAAGCGCAACAGCGATCAAGGTCGAACATTCGACAAAACACTGGGCAGCGTGGCAGTCTTTAAATATATGTCATGCTTGATTGGTAAACGTGGAACAGGTGCGCCTGCTGGAGGGAAACACCCTTCACTCCAGCTGGGGCTGAAAACAAAACAGACAGACAGACATGACAACTTCGCTTCCCTTTCTGTTGTGATGTCCACAACAGAAAGGTGTTGCCAATCGCAGGGCACACAGAGAGGAACAACCATCCACGCTCACACTCACACCTAGGGACAATTTTGAGTGTTCAATCCGCCTGCTATGCATGTTTTTGGAATGTGGGAGGTAACCGGAGCACCCGGAGAAAACCCACGCAGGCCCGGGGAGAACATGCAAACTCCACACAGGGAGGCCGGAGCTGGAATTGAACTGCACTGTGAGGTTGACGTGCTAACCCAGGGGTGGGCAAACTTTTTGGCTCGGGGGCCGCATTGACTTTTAAAATTTGACAGAAGGGCCAGGTCAGCACGAGCTATGGTACATTAAAAAAAAAAAAAAAACTGCATTTGTTGACAGTCCATATCAAACATCAACAGAACAAAAGCATGAACATACTGTACTAATATACTTTTTTAAAATGACGACAGTGTTGTTGATGACCTATTTTAGCCTGTGCATTTCTGCAGATGGGTTGTGATCAGACCAGTAGAAGTAGAGCGATACAGAGGTCCTAGGTGGTCGAAAAGATCCCGCCCCCCCCCCCCCCCCCCCTCCCTGTGTCCTGCAACTTCAAGTCAATGCGCCACCTGGCGGTGAAATGCCTGTCATTACAAGTCCAATTGAAATGAATGCAATCATTCACATCGAACCTTAATTGTAGACCGACCTTCGGCGGGCCGGATTAAAAAGACCAACGGGCCGGATTCGGCCCGCGGGCCGTAGTTTGCCCACCTCTGTGCTAACCACTGGACCACCGGGCCGCCTTCCGAAGATATCTAAACATCCAAATTAAAAAACATGTCCATGAGTAGGGTTCGTAGAAGAGAGTGATGTGACTCAGCAAAATGTAATTTCGCTTCATTTTGCTGCACAAGCTAGCAAAAAAATCACTCACAAAAATTGGCAGCATACATTTCTTTTTTGTTTTTTTAATGTTTTGATCTCGGTGGCGAGGGGGACGTTTTCCTCAGAAGAATTTTTAAGAGTGCAGAACCGCTTTGAAATGGTGTCTGTTATTTATGTTTTTTCATCCCCTGCGTCATCATCATATTTGATTAATATTTAAACGCCCTTTGTCCGTCACGGGGAGCAGTGAGAGTATATGCTAAATACGCAAACACCACTGCATGCATGACAGCGAGACGGGGGCCTATATCTGCTAATGTCATGCAAATTACAAGCTGCAGGCCCGCATTGTAGGAACAAGGCCATTGATTGGAGCACCTTGCACTGTTGCTGAGAGCCCCCTCAATAGTGTCCTGTGGGGGAGCAAATATGCTTATTGTGAGTTCATCTTAATTTTTCAAGAAGTTGTTATGTGGTATGAGGAAACAAAAGCCTTAGGGGAGAGAGAGAGAGAGAGAGCGAGAGAGAGAGAGAGAGAGAAGTGAGGCCGACATCTAAGGTCAGTGTTGTTAATTAGTTTCTAGATGTGTTAAAGAAAGAAAAAAGAAGAGTGAAACACAAGCAAATGATGCAAATGCCCACATGACACATATATGGGCAATCCACGGCTATCAAAGAGTCATCTTTCTTCCGCTGTGCAAAATAGCTCAAGTGGAATCACATGTTCGCTTCATTGGAATGACTGCGATAACACAATCTGATCTGACTCATAAACAAAGTACACACACTGCTGCAGAAGACTCTTGAGTCACATTGATTCGCAACTGTAAACTGTGTCATGTACAACGCTTTGTCTTTCGAAAGAAAAATCGTTTTATGGCTCCCTTTGCAATATGGAACAAAAAAAGGCACATTTGATAAGGCCATATCATGGTTTTAGTGTTCCCTTGATTAAAATGTTCAAACATTGAGCAAAAGGTGGACAAAAGTATTCCGCAATCCGTCCTTTATAACATCAACCAAGAGCTGGGATAAACTCTTTAGTTACTGCTGAAACCTTCTGAACAATCTGAAATTCTCATGAGGGATTTGATCAAAACGGGTAAGCTTTGTCTCTCCTTAGGATTCAAATTCTTGAACATAAAAATACTGTGGTTATACGGCTCGTCTGGAGCAAATTTAAAAAACGCTTCAATTACCCTACCCCATATGGTGTAATAAACAATGAGAATACTGTCCGTCATTTCAGGGGGTTTTTTTTAACCCCCCCCAATAAAAAAAAAAACTCCCACTCATCGACTCAATCATTCAGAAATTTTACAGGAATGTCAATATCGAAGATTATCAACATATTATGCTTTGTAGGAATGATTTTGAGAAGCTGCTTTTCTTCTCCAGCATGGTTACAAGCTTCATAATCCAAACAGATCTTAATAAACTATGGCAGGGTGCTAAAACGTTTAACGAAATTGAGAAACCGATATTTCAAGAGCAAATGAAGTACAAAGCAGTGCAGCGCTCCCTGCGCCCTCCTTTCAGCAGTGTAGCCTCCGCTCTGCTGGAATTAATCACCTTCATTCCCAGCTTTGCCCTCATCGCTCTCTCCTCACCCACTGTATTCAACTTGACCTTTTCCTCCTCTTGGACACGTCCACTCAGAACCCAGGAGCCTTTTTGATATGTGGGAACATTTTCTCTGACCAGACATCTCGCACCCTTGGTAACACCGTAAACGAGAGGATGGGCTTGGGAAGAGAGGGGGGAGGTCAGAGAAAGTGAGAAGAGGAAAAAAAAAGCAGAGTGCGGACAAAAAAGATACACGGCATGTGAAGAAACTGTTCCATAATATTATATGCTCTAATGTTCCTGAATAGATTGGTGAAATAGACATTGGATCAGAGTGTGACTTCTCATGGCTTTATATTCTGAAATGTACATATTACCCCTGCACATGTCAATTTTTTTTGTGGCATTTTAATCCCTGTTCGTGCGCACTGAACTTTCCTTTGTTCATTCTTGGTCCGACCCATTGGCTTGCTAGACACAATTGGGTATAAGGAAGCGGATACGGCTTCAGCGACTGAGGGAGAAAGTGCCGTATAGCATTCGATCTTTTTAAACACACATTATAGTGAGAGACGGTGAGAGGAATTTGATTAGATTCGGAGGGAGGTTTTCAAATTACACTTGAATTTCATTGTGAGTAAAAGAGCTGCAGACAGATAAGAGCGCTGGGGGTGAAGGAGGGAGATTTGGAGCATTAAGGCGAAATTAGCAGGAGTGGGCCTGAGAGAAATTAGATTTGATTCAGAGTCTGAGCGGGGGGAAGAAAAGAGCATTATCCTTCAGATGTGTGGAAAGTCGGATGAGGTAAAAAGTCAAAGTGGGTGAGAGGGGGAAATTGTATGGAATTTTGTGAATGGAATAAGAACAAAGCCGTCCAGAAGCACTTTGACTCAGGAGAGCCCCAAATTAGAGGCCTGGAGGATTTGTTTGCTTTGTATCGTGAGACAAAATTTGACTTACTTACGAGCATGACCCCGCTCGAGTAAAGTGGAAAAAAAAGGAAAATCACCGTCACTGAGGCACTTTTATGTATTTATATATTTTGATTTTTATATATATTAATGTAAGATGCTGGCAGGGAAAGCTTACATGGAACGCTATAACCAGGTGGCTGGCATAGTCTACCGAAACATCTGTGCGGAGTATGGACTGGAAACCCCAAGGTCAAAATGGGAAACACCTCCGAAGGTGGTGGAGAATGACAGAGCGAAGATCCTGTGGAACTTCCAGATCCAGACTGATAAGATGGTAATGGCGAACCAACCAGATATCGTGATCATAGATAAAGGGCAGAGGAAAGCCGTTGTAGTGGATGTAGCGGTCCCAAGTGATGGAAACATCAGAGAGAAGGAACACGAGGAACTCGAGAAATACCAAGGGCTCAGAGAGGAGCTGGAGAGAGCCTGGAAGGTAAAGGTGACAGTCGTGCCTGTGGTGGCCGGAGCACTCGGGGCAGTGACCCCCAAACTAGATGAGTGGTTGCAACAGATCCCGGGAACAACATCGGACATCTCAGTCCAGAAATGTGCAGTGCTGGGAACAGCAAGGATACTGCGCAGAACCCTCAAGCTTCCTGGCCTCTGGGAGAGGACCCGTGCTGAATGGAGGACGGACACCACCCGAGGGGTGAGAGGAGGAATTTGTAAATTTATATAAAAAAAAATTTAAAACGTGGTGTTTTTAGGGTGGGTGCTGAAAAGGATAAATGCCACTTCAAAAAAATTAGTGGGGAAAATCGGTTTGATGTGCGAGGAACGTTACGAGCTTGATAACGGAACAAATTAAACTCGGAAGTCAAGGCACCACGGTCCTGCCAAATGAAGCCTCGTCCGTGTCTCGTCACCTATTCCCGTTCTCTCATTAGCTTTTATGGAGCTCATAAATAGCCCCCAGTGGCGTCATCTACACAGAGAAGACAACAGGAGCCACGGTGCCCCTGCCTCACTTGAATAGTCTCAATTCTGAAGTCTGTTAGAAGCCTCCAAAACATCATTAAAACCCAATGGCTCTCTTTTGATGCACACACCATACTGTGCCCCCAGCCCACGATGTCGTGTGTTAATCATGTTTAAACAACACCGTGTTTGGCTACGGCACGCTCCCCACAGGCCCTGAACAGGTGGTCATTAACGGCTCATTACCTCCGTCAAGGAGGTTACGTTTTCATCACCTTAGTTTTTGGTCAATTAGCAATATGCAAAAGCCACAACAATGAAAACAAACAAAAACAACAGCAACCTCAAAAAAAAAAAAAAAAAACGAAATAAAAATTACTACTGTTTTCCCAGGAAAAGACATGAAATTTACAGATGATCGAGGATTTTTATTTATTTTTACATTTTAAGGGTATTTTTTTCATCATTTTCTCACAAATCTGTCAGGTAGAGGACATACATGTTAAATCTGAGACAGGCAAGAGATCTGAGGTCCACCCTCACATTTGGTTATGAGCCAGATGAAAACTGATGGAGGTCTTTCCTACAACCGAAATTATGGAGTTTTTCATAAGCGCTACCGGCGGTGCACATCGAGCCTCAAATTTCCCAACCAAATACAACAGAACTTGCACTTTACATGAGGATAAAATATGTGCATGTCTTCTTTAATTGAACCAATGTACGATGCAAAATCGTCATATATTTTTAATGCTGAAAACATCCACAAAGGATTTGACGCAAACAAACTAATGACCACGGTGTGATTTTTTTTTCTCCCTGTGCAAAGGTATTTCCTTCATAAAAATTCCCATTCAAAGAAGGGGCAAAATTGCTCAACGGCAAACCAACCCTAAGAACTCGTTTTGTACATGTTTTCAGCAAAATGAACTCACTTAAAGATCTCAGTATCATTTATTCTAGGTCTACTATGTTTGTTCTGCACGTCATGCAAAATGCCCAACTTATTCGATTGGCTGAATCACCTTTGTGAAGACGGTGCAGAACTACAATCTCGCGCTGAAGGCACCGGTGACCAATGACATTTAGCGCTGAGCACTTTCATGACAACGTATAGACTGCTCAACTCAAATAAACATTTTAGGTTCAAAAATTAATCGAGGGGCACTGTTGTACTTTGAGAAAAAAATAATAATAACTGGGGAGTTGTATTTGTCTTTAATTTTTTTCTTGGTTGTTCTTTGTTGCTGAACAATTTAACCTGCACCACACCGTTTAGGTTTAAATGTGGTTCTGGATTAAGGATAAAAAATAAATCAATACAAAGATTAAAATAGTAATTGTGAATTTTTTTTGGGTCATTCTGGATTGTCAAATGGATGAAGAAAAGAAAAGCATTAGAAATGGTAATAATAAAAGCACTGTAATTATTGTAAGAACGGATTCAACTCTCTGTTGCATTGTGCAAGTGTCCTTGGTCCAGAGTCCAATTTGGCAACACACACACACACACACACACACACACACACACACACACACACACACACACACACACACACACACACACATACACACACACACTCACTGGACAGTGGTCACACACCGGAACACGCTCAACAGCCAGATAGATGTGCTCACCTATTGGCAGAGGACAGAATAGAATGTGAGCTCTTGGAGCCGTCCATAAACACGGACACACACACACACACACACATGCACGCGTACACACACATGCTAAGTGAGGGTGACGTGGGACCAGAAGGTCTTGGCCATGTCAGTCCCACATGTCAGGGCTATCCTTGGGCTCCAGCATTCTCAGAGAGTCTGCTGATTTATGAGCCCAATCATTGTGTGTGTGTGTGTGCGTGTGTGTGTGTTTGTGTGTGTGTGTGGGTGTGTTATTGAGGCTATTAGACAGACACTCATGCCAGAATGTAAAAAGAATGAATCCACTTTATACTGAAACCAAAAGTAAGTCATTGTCTGGTATCCAGTATAACAAGTCTGTCCAGAACAAAGCACGGCCTTATTATAAGTACGAGAAGCTGTACCGTATAATGTTCTTGCGGCTTTTCATGTTGCTAAACCTCTTCTGGTTGGATGTTCACTGATGACTCACGTGAAATAGATCACGTCACTATCCAAGAGAATCAAAATTCTGCTTTTACAGCGATAACGAAGGGCATCACGTCTCTTGATTTATTTCTATATTTACAATCCATTAGCTTTCTTTTTACCTTCAAGGTATACTCTCCTCATTTAGCTTAACCTCGCCGCATGAAGATTACTGAGCGCTTCCGTATCTGGCACTTGCTCACGCTCGCAGCAGTTACATTTCAAAACCACAAACTTCAATGAAGAAGATGTACACTGTACCACCTGGACCATGCCACCTAATCTGAGTACATTTATTCATTTAGCTACATGCGCGGCAACAGTAAGACAAATATTGTCCAATGAATATCAGTAATTCCTAACAGTGTCAATTAAAACTGAGTATTATCATATTTGTGAAAACAAAAGCGTGTGTATAGACCACATAATCTCTATTGATTAATATTAATACAAGTTATAATGTAAAATTACATACTAGATTAAAGAAGAAAATACAGCACCACGGCATTCTAAATATACCGTGAAAAGATTTTTCATCAACCTTTCAAAACAGGAAACATGGAATTAATGGCATCTTATTTTCATTAGTCTTAAGCAAAGTTGGGTAGTCGAGTAGCCAAAACTTGTACACCAGTAAGACAACTGTTACTTTAATAATATTTAAATAAATAAAAAGAGGACTCATGTAAAAATAAAAAGTAATCCCCCAAATAATGACTTACGTAAGAGTAAATACATTCAGTGAAAAACTACTCGACAAGTTCCGAATAACCGATGAGTCAACATGGAAATGTGTGACTTTGACGAGCCCACAAAGCCTGCGGGCGGTCATGTGGCTGCTTGGCTCTTCTTGATTGGTGAAATGGAGTTAAAGGTCAGTTATGATTACGTTTGATTGGTGAATAGCGGGGCGGCATCGTGGCTGACTGGTTAGCATGTTGGCCTCACAGTGCAGAAGTGGAGGGTTCGATTCAAGCTCCCGCCTTCCTGTGTGGAGTTTGCGTGTTTTCCCTGTGCCTATGTGGCTTTTCTCCGGGTAGTTTGGTGTCCTCCCACATTCCAAAAACATGCGTGACAGGTTAATGGAACACTCTAAATTGTCACTAGTATGCGCAACTGGTTGTTCGTTTATGTGTGCCCTGCCGTTGGCTGTACAGGATGCTCCCCGTCTATTGCGCGAAGACGGCCGCGACCCTTGTGAGGATAAGGGGATTAGAAAATGGATGCATGGATGGTGAACAGCGCCCAAGCAGAAAGTTTGGAAACATGATTACACAAAAAAAAGTTAATAGCTAAATAACAGATGACAACAAAAGTAGTGAACACAATGTAATCGTGGTAAAAGTACAGTTTCTCCTTCACATATAATCTCAAGTAAAAGTAAAAAGTATGTTGCATCAAAACTACTCTGCAAAGAACTGCAGAACCCAAAAGTTGTCGAGTAGCAGTGGTGTCATAGAACGTGTTACGACCCACCTTGGATCTTAAGACATAAATGTTTGTCCTTAAAAGGAGAATCGTTCATTTGGACAAAAACATTGACAGCATTTGCTTTCCTCTGACTTAAAAAAAAAAAAGACATTCGTGGAATTTAAACAGAACACTTGAAGAACATTTCCATGTTGATTGAATTTTCGCCTTGATGACTTGCTCAGCCAGACGGTCTCGTTTGCATTCAATTTGATTTGTGTGCCACAGAACTCTCTTTGATATACTGCTGGGGCTCATGTGCTATAAGCGTTTAAATGTTGCTCTGTTTTGCATACTGAATCATTAAAATTGGAGACAACTTGCACAAGGATCTGTAAGAGTGCGTGTGTGTGTGTGTGTGTGAGAAGTTGCGAATGCACGTGTTTGTTTGGACTTCTCTCTCTAAGGAATCTGGATCTTCAGGCCTCTGACTCTTTTGGTTTCCTTCTTGCACAGGCGCATGTACGTGCAAATGCATTCTTACACATAGACACACACACACACAAAATGAGGCCTACAGAGGGAGAAATAGTGTGAGACGAGGGAGGGAGAGGAGCCGTGAAGCGTAAATTATGCATTCTGAAGGATTTCCCCTTGCTGTGTGAGAGGTGAAGCCAGAGAATTATGTTGAAAAAACACAAATGACACCTGAAGTGGAACTAAAGTCAACATGAAAAAAAAAGTACCTATCTCCAGTCTATGTAAATATAACGAGGACAGAGTGATAGAAAAAGGCATGGGAGACCAATACTTTTGGTACAACTTGAACTTTCTCTTACTCTTTCTGCTGTGCGTCTGCTTTTTTTTTTGTTTGTTTTTTTTTGTCCTTGGGTTGTAGTCAAAAGGAACACACTGTGAACTGATGAATGCTTAACCATGTGAGGCGACGGATCAAAACATTTTTGCGGTGGAAGCGCTTTAAAACAGGCAGTAAAACTCTCCAGTGCTGATAACGCAAGCACACACACACATACACACACACACACACACTCATAGGTCTTGCCAGTTACAGATAAAATTTAGCGTCCGCTGTCAACTACCAATGTAAATATACAGTTTTTCCCCCTCTTGATTCCCCATTTTTGTTTATTTCATTTTTCACACTCTATAAATATATATAAAGTTTTTAAAACTTGAACTTACTAAAACACACCTTATAAAGTATTCTTGAGAGATCTGACTGTCTTGCTCACATCGTTTTTCAAATAAATGGCAAGGCATGATTGCTTCACTGCGATTGGCTGGCAACTGATTCAGGGTGTCCCCCGCCTACTGCCCGAAGACGGCTGGGATAGGCTCCAGCACCCCCCGCGACCCTAGTGAGGATCAAGCGGTTCGGAAAATGGATGGATGGATGGATGATTGCTTCAAGCATTTTACGTCACTCCCAGTTGAAGTGGCGAGGGCAGGCGTGGGGATCACATTGATTAATGCAAACGTTCCAGACTTTCTCAGCCCTTTCTACAGGAGGTTTTTAAAACGGTGATTAGGAATACGACAAGGCAGACAAAATACAAGAATGTAGAGGAAGATATAGACAACTTAGACAGTAGATACAGTTTTAAACATCTAAATTCTCATGTGAGCAGTCCAACCTTGAGACATTTTTTTTTTTTTAGGTTTTTGCCAAGAATGTTAGGATCACTCTTCAGGCTTGACTCTCCTGGTAAGTGAATCACAAAGTCTGCCTCATTTAGAGGAGAAACTGGACTGTCGAAAGGAAGTCTTGCACTTTGGGAGGACACTTTCCTCACTGACAGAAATTCAAGTTGCTGGTCCCTGAGAGCACTGGTCCACAACCTTTTTCCGCCATGGACCAGCTCACCCAAATCCATATCCTTTGCGGACCCGCAACCAGAGGTGGGCATTTGATAAAATGTTGTCTTTCTGTCATCCGTCATCCACAGCGGCATGGGTACCTGTCCGTCATCATCAGTCCGTCTTTTTTTTTTTTCAAGCTGAATCAACCCTAAACTCGAAATTGTTCCTCGGTGTGACTGTGAGCGCGAATGGTTGTTCGTCTATGTGTGCCTTGCGATTGACTGGGAACCAGTTCAGGGTGTGCCCCGTCTACCGCCCGAAGTCACCCTAATGAGGATAAGCGGATTAGAAAATGGACGTATCGGCACTGCCGCCTTCCAGTCTGTGCTCCATCTCTTCAAGTAGAACTCACTTTAAATTTGGACTTGTCTGTATACTGTAAAAACTCATGAACAAAATGACGATTTTCAACAAAGAGTGGCAGCTCTGTTTGCAAGCTGCGAATATCAAAAAATGTCATTTTTCTTTTCGGATTATGACATGACAAGTTGATTAGCTCTGCTGTAAGTAAGAAGAGAGGCAACGTGAGAGTCGTGGAGTTCAGATTTTGAAATATGTGAGCGCACTGCCAGTGGGAGATTTTGCAGAATGGAGCACTATATGTTGTTTGTGTGTGCACGGAAGGCAATAGTAATCATAGCCCCTTAGATACACTCTGTGCTCAGCCGGATACATATCACGTGTTCCGCAAGTGGACATTCGTGGCGGGGATGGTGTATGAGTGGTATATTCAATATCTCAGTCAGTGTTTGTTGGAGTAACACAGCTGTAGAAGACATCCTGCAAACATGTGTGTTGTGTGTGTGTTTGGGACATGAACCTCCCCCACCTCTCTTTGGACCAACACGTCATCATTCGCTGAGCTGCCGCAGACTCAGCTGTTTTTAGACCAGAGTGCCTGACCTTTAGTTAAACCTCACGTGGTTATCTTAATCACTCTGCTATCGTAAAGGTTTCACCAAGTGGCTCATTGTGGTGCACCGCAGTTCACCTTGTGATCGCATCTCTTTTATTAAGTGACATTATGGTTTGCATAGTACAGTCTTACCCAGAACGTGGATTTCAACCAGGGTCTATTAGGTTGTAAAATCTACTGTATATACCACATATGGTACCAAAAAACGCAAACTTCACCAAAACTCTTTGGGTGACTACTTCTGCCATACTGAGTATCAGAATGAAGGAGGCACAGTTTTCTGTTATTATGTGTATCCTCCTGGCTAACTTTCTGATTTAAAGTGTATTCTCATTTAGTGAATATGGAGCTGGAAGTTGCCAAACATAATGTGAAAAGACTGTAATGCGGGTATAAAGTTTTTTAAATAATTCAATGCAGCCAAACAACTTGAATACCTCGTGCGGACCTGCTGTTAGAACCTTGTTTTTGAGGTGTGGGCTAGTGGACTAGCCTGTAATGTGGATCCCCTTTGGAGCTGGTTTTCTCTCTCTCTCGCTCTCTCTCCCTCTCTCTTTCTTTCTCTACTGTTTATTCTATTCAGGGTCACGGGTTGCGGAATTTAGCAGTCAACTTTGGCGAAAAGCAGATCACAACCTGTAAATCAAAGGGCCTAAAAAAAAGAAAAGAAAAAGAAAAAAGAAAGTCAGACAAGTGGTAACAATCTGAGCCCACACTCCGTGCACCGAAATCAGGGAAGTCAATCAAAAATGGGTGTTTGTATTATTTCTCTGTTTTGATCGCGGAATGTCTATCCCCTAGCACTATGACAATATCGATAACGATCTGGTGCATCACTCAATAGCATCTGGTGGGTGCAAGGGAAAGTCCTGTCAACGACGTGACATCACTTCCATTTCTAACATGCCACCTTGCATTCAGATTTACCAGGGGCATTCCAGGCGTACTCTGTTTTGGTGAATGAATACAAGATGAGACATAAAGATGGGAAAGCCAGATATTTATCAAACTTTTCAATATTGCTATGTTTCCCCATCAATGCCTCGAAATTAGCCGGCGGAGGTACCCTTTAATATTGAGTCTTGTTTGGAGCAGATGATATTGTCTGATCTCTGTCTATTGTCTGATCCCGTTCAGGCCCGTGTGATAGGACACCTTCAAGCTTGTGTTCTGCAACAGCATGCTGTGCTGTAATTTTGATTGAGGTCGAACGTCATCCTGAAACTAAAGGCCGCCTTCCATGAAACAGGATGTTCAAGACAGACTGCAAAGTTGCCATTCTGTCATCCTTTTTTTTTTTTTTTTTTTTTAAATTTCTGGTTTATATCTCAGGTTTGTTTGTTGTTTGTGACGTGTATTGACAATGAAATCTAATCTAATCTAATGTACAGACGGGGGTTCGTCACTCCATCAGTGAGCTGCTGTCAGAATGTCAGACACACACACACACACACACACACACACACACACACACACACACACACACACACACACACACATAGTGTCTTAAATGGTGAAACAAAAATAATATGGGACAATGTCATTGCGGTCTGTGAGACCAAAATGTATGCAACTCTGTTTTATTTGTTCTTTATTTGGCTGCATGTCAGGTGTGCAGCACCTTCGTGTGACTCTTGATACTGTTCAGATGCCATTGATGACTCGGTCAGACTGGGACATCCTGAAATACTGGCAATGCCCAGCGCTGTTAATTTAATTATTTTCAATTAATTATGCTTTTAAAAATACTGTACTATTATTGATAACTGCACACGTGGTGAAAATTGTCGGTATCCCTCTGTTAAAGAGAGAAAAATAATATTAAGTAATAATAAAAAGAAAAATCATAATAATGATAATAATATTCGATACAAATGAATGGAAATGAACCAGTGAAAATGAGACATTCCTTTCATATTATGGTTCAATTTTTATAAAAAACGAATTCATGAAACTGGCCTGGACAAATCTTCAAATTTTATTGTCACCCACTCAGATTTAAAACACTCTGTGCCAAATGCAGCAAAGCAGCCCCAGAATATAACATAGCCACCTTTATGTTTCACAGTAGGGACAGTGTTCTTTTGTGGATATGCTTCATTTTTGCCTCTGTGAACATAGAGCTGATGCGCCTTGTCTGATCGTGACAATTTTGTCTCGTCTGCAGTTTGCCCGGAGTTCCCCCACCCCAATAAAAGTTTTATTTTCAACAGTGGTGTCCTCTTGGTCCTCTCCCATGATATCCACTTTGGCTCAAACAACGATGGATGATACGATCTGACACTGGTATAGCTTGACCTTAGAGTCCACTTTTAATTACTTTGGAAGTTGTTCCAGGATGTTGTGATACCATTTGTATTATTCGTGGCTTCAGTTTGTCATTAATTTCCTTTCTGCGGCCATGTCCAGGGAGGTTGGCTACAGTTCTGGACATTTTCAATTTTTGAATCATATGTGCAACTGTCGTCACAGGAACCTCAAGTTGCTTGGATTGCTTGGATGTAGTCTTATGGCCTTTACCTTTAACCTAGTTGTCTATATTACTTTCTAATCTCGTGACACAACTTTCTTATTTGTTTTCTCTGGCCAACGTTTAGTGTCATATCAACCATGTCACCAAACACCGCAGTGACTACTTGTCATCCTTTAAAAAGGCTGACTGACTGCTTCCATCTGTGAACATGTCCTTATGGTAAAATTATTTTCATTCTCTTCTGGAGACCATCATTTTTACCCGGGGCCTGTTTGACATAAAAAAAAAAAAAAAAAAAAAAAGAATTCTTTTGAATTCAAAAGCAGTGTCAGATTTTCAATGATTAACTTGCATTTAATTATATATTTTTTGTTATTGTATTTATTTATTTTTATTACTTTACTTTCATTAACAGGAGGGTACCAGCAATTTGGTCTACGCATGTATACAGTATGTATACGGATGCAACTACCTTATATAGTGATGCAGTGAGCATACGGATAAGGATTATGGGCTGTGATTATTGAAATCCGGGAATTCTGTCTCAGCACCTTGAATTCCATGTAAAGGCTGAGTGCCAGTAAAGTAGCATGTGAGAACAAACTTTGCGGAAATGGCATGACGAAGATTGTCTCTTGCCAGGAATCCAGCATAAGCGTTCGTAATTATGACAGTCTCTGATATCACACTTACCGTCACACTTATGTGTTATGCGCTACTTGAACAATCAACAGGTTGATTTGTAAGACACCTACCGGTCGTTAAATTGGAAAATAATGTTGAAACTGCTTGGTGGGGCGTGTAAGTGCTGCTTCGCAAATCTTGGATTGATTGATTTTGATTGTTATTGATATTGATTGATGACTTCAAGATGGCGCCGCGAGAGTGGTTGCCTTTACAGTAGCTCCTCTACTTTTTGTTCTTCTACTTTCTTCCTTTCAGAACTTTGCTGCTGTAAATTTGGAATTTCTCCATTGTGAGACGAATAAAGGTTTTCTTATTCTCATTCTTATTTATTAATAAGGTATGTTAGTTAAGTCATAACTTGAGTAATAATTTTTATGTTGTAAGTGAATAATTGGATGTTAATGTAGCTACTGTGTTAAGTTAATGTGACAAGGAAGGAATAAGTTCATTCCAATGTTTAATTAGAGTTGACATTGTGTTGTGTTCATGTCCAGAACCATTCATTATTTTCTTGTTTGCGTTTTGCAAGTTTACAGTCAGAGACATGAAGTGCAACTCAAATAAAACTATGAAATCAACAAAGGCTTGTTACAAAGAACCACCTGTGTACGTGTTGTTGTGAAGTGAGCTTCGTGGAGTGCTTGCGTAACGTGTTGCATTTTGGAGAGGTTGTATAGAGAAAGATCTGATTTGCATTAACACATCAGTGGTGACCATTAAATGCAGACTTCATTGGTGACAGATGAAAGGCATGTGATGTCTTGCTTAACGACACGATAATTAATGAAGAAACAGCCTTTGTTTGCTTTGGACATTTGGACCCAGTTACTTCAAAACCACAAGACCGCAATAAGATTTGACCTCAGGATCAGTGGTCGACAACACCACTGCCTTAAATCCTCAGCTTTTGCGCACTCATTCAGCGGTGTCCTGCCCAACAAACCCAATTATCAATTGTTAATTGTAAATTGCTTTTGAAAGTACATTTAAACTCCTTAACATCATCAAACAAGACATTTACAAGATCTCCTCTTCCTGTCAAGATATTTTTTGCTTTTCTTCATTGGCTCCTTTGTTTGCCTGAGTTTATTCTCTCTCTCTCTCTCTCTCTCTCTCTCTCTCTCTCTTTCTCTCTCTCTCTCTCTCTCAGTTTTGCATTTGATTTTGAATATCATGATCCATCGTCTTCCATATCATCTTGACATGCGAATGGATTAAACACAGACTACACAAATCTTTCCTTCAAGCGGTATGTTTATGTGTCTTGAAGCTGACATTTGTTCTGAAAATGTGCGAAAACAATTTTTCAGTGCATAAGAGCAACTGCATAAGCCCAAAGGTCCAAACACTCCCTACAAGTGAGAGGTGAGAGTTCGTCATATGGCCATTACTACACTAACACCTGTGCAACAGCTGTTTGCCTCTCTGCTCCCATTATGATTTTTTTTGTTTTTACTTATAATACAAATACAAATAATATTTTCACCATGAAAATATCACTCAGAACCCAAATGACAATCTCACCACATTTTTAAATCTTATTTTCCAGAGAACCAATTACAACTGACGAATGTATTTGAAACAGAAGAAAATAAAATTCTATTATAATGCACATCAAGCATGACGTAAGAGACAATCCACCACCCCACCATGTGAAGTGGTTGGTGCGGCCACGAAACCTCAACCATCTTGAGTTCATTCTAAAATATAAGCCATCTTTACCATAAACTCAAAGCCAGCTTTTCAAATTGTTTTGACTGCTTGTGCGCTACAAATAAAAGGCCAGTTAAGCAAGACTCAGCCTTTGACTGCAAGAGAGGTGAAATATGAAAACAATATCTATACTGTGTGGCCGTAAATTGCAAATGAATCTGTCCTTAAGGCCTGGTTATAGTGGTTCTTTCATCAGTGTTGAGAAATTCCCCTTCTCAAGTGTCTCTTCTGTGCTCGAACACTCTTATTTCCACCTTGCCCTGCAGGCCCTTAGCTGCTTGTTTCCAAACTGCTGCTTCAATGAAAAAAAAAGAAGCAAGATTATACGTGTGCAATCCTTCTAAAAGCGCACTATTGAATGTGTATGTGAGCGGAGTGAGACACTCTCCATTCAATATGAAAAGAGAGCGGGAGTGAGAATGGGCCTGTCAATTCATCCTATTGCTTGATCTCTCGACTATCGTATCGTTGATGGCAACATGAAGAGGCATATGGGCCGTAATGAGGAAAACACACTGTTTCACAGCAATCCGCGCGCGCACATGGACACACACAAACACACACACACACACACACACACACACCGTATTTATGAGCCTATTATGGCCATTACCCGATGAAGTGTCAAAGTGCTGCTTTACCAAGATGGCGGAGGCAAATGTTTGACGACACTTCCATAGGACACACAAACATAACATAGACAACATATGGGAAGTAAATGAAAAAGTGGGATTGTTTTTATTTGTTTGTTAAAAAAAAACATTATGAAAGACAACAAACACTGACTGATGACACACGTAAATCAACAGCCCCTCAAAAGAACTGGGAGGTGATGTCCTGCTCTACAATAATTGATATTTAATCAGAAGTCTCCAAATTGACTTCACACTGTCATCAAACCCATTCCTTATGTACGTGGTGAGGGGCGGGGACCCCGGATTGGAACATCACTGGGCAGCGTGGCACAGCAAGAGGATGCCTGCCGCAAGCACAAGGCGCCTCGAATCAAAAAGTGTTTCTTTTCGAGATAGGCGTCACTATGACGTCAGACGAGGTCATCTAATCGGATGGCGGTGCAATTTCGTAGGTTTGGTTGTATTCCAGCAGACTTATTTACAGGCAACGGCATGAGGACAATGGAGAAAGGCTTAATAAATGTGGCAATGCAGCACCCCGAGCTTTAGGATAGACAAGAAATGACATACAGCTCCCTGCATAGCCCGAAGAAGTGGTATATGGTGGAACTGAAGCTTGTGAACGAGATTGAACAGGGATGCAGCTATTCCCTTTTTTTGCAGCACGTCTCATCCTACTTCTTGAAATGAGCATGGCCTAGGCTTTCTTTTGCAACCAAAAAAACCCCATAAAAATACATCGTGCCCTATTTTGGTTGACTGGCGTCCGTGCGCTCCGGGTAAAAATGGGCAAAACTTCATTTTTGTGCCATTGCAAGTCTAGTCTACCATTTTTACGACTGTCTGGGCGTTCTGGCGTAACAAGTTGTCTCACCCCCGACCCATTCAAACTTGCACGCCGCTCTGGTGGGGCGGTAGGGGGCACGGGGGTGGCGGAGGCGGGGGTGGGGGTCTGTTTTGGTGGTGGTGTTCCAGCAAAACTGCAGTTCAACTCTCTTTATCATCAATAGGGATTCATTGACCATGCTTTGGGTAGTTACTCACCTAGGACCTGTTGATCCTGAGTGACCCTACCAGGGGCTGAAGAATTCAGATCCTAAGCTTTAGGAAAAAAAAAAAACCCTTGCACCACGGTCAGGTTAATGCTCAGGGAGGAGGCCTAATGAAACAATAAAGCAGGGAAACTAAATGAGAATTTTATTTACAAATACCAACGGAAACAGAAGACGTAAATTCACAAAAACTCCCAGGCTCGATCACTGCTACAAATGAGAAATATGGCCCAATAAAAGAACATTAACCATGCATTACAAAGCAGACACAATAATAAATGCAGATTGCATATGCAGACTGCATATAAAGCAGGACAAGTAAATGCAGCAAATGGCAACTCAGGTAGCCGTCGTTGGACATCATGTCAAATATCTTGTTTACAAGATTCTAGAAGACTGATTCATTCTTCAAGAGGACCATCCCGGCCGGAAGTTAACGTTATGTCATATGACCTTGAGGAAGAAAAGGTCATGCATTAGCTGTTAGGCCATGGATTTCAGGTGTCCAAGAGGCGCTAATTTCCAATATGAATCATGACTGGACAAATTTTATCTGCTGTCAATTGGTGCAATCTTTTCATGCCTTCTCTTCTTTTGTGCCTCGACAAATCCTTCCTATGTTTGACGGTGTAAAGCATGACACCCACCTGTGAGTTTTGGGGTGGAATTTTTAATTCTCAATAGACGTCCGGAGCATGGAAGGTACACTGATACACACTTTAACAGGAGCGCTGCAGAAAACAACCACCACGCTTCTAACAATGAGGGTGCATGGTGGCGCCTGGGGCAGTCCCTGCAGTCAGCGAGGAGGGGGGTGAGTAATGGAGGTGGGGAAGGGGGTGCACGGTAGGGCTTTCTCTAACTGTGTGCTCCTGGTGCGTGGGGATGCATCACTGGTATCATTTAATTCATAGCATAAACGTGACAAGGTTAATGAGTGGCAAAGAGAGCCTAGGGACCACGGGGTGGGGCGAGGGGCTGCGCCGCGGGGTAAGATGTGTGTATGGATGGGTCGGGTGTGTGTATGGATTGGTGCTTTAAGTGTCTGTCTGTCTGTCTGTCTGTTTGAAATCGTGTGAACATGACAGGTTGGGGCCACCGTTCTGTTCCCGACCTGCAGGCACATGTAATGCTCTGATTTTGTGATGATGACTCCGATGGCTGACACGCTACCTCCTGAAAATGGTCGTTTGGGTGTATGGGAGATATGTTTGTGTGTGTGGTGTGAGGTAAGCTTGGAAAACAAGACAGAGTCGGTTCAGGAGTATCAGGTTTGCGGTGAGACAGATGGCAAAGCCTGGGTGCAGTTTGTGCCCCCCCTCGCAGCCATCATTAGTTTTAATCACTAACAAAGACTCAGGGTACGCAGACACACATGGACATGAATACATGCATACTCACCTTTACATGCATTAAAAACACCTGATAAAGACCAAATGCAAACACACACTCATATACACAAAGACAAAAATGCAGCTGTCATTCTGCACTGGCAGAGGGGAGTGTGGGGGGGGGGGGGGTGTACAGGTTAGCATGGAGGACAAAAGCCCGCAACGCAGCGGAGGCGAGAAAGATGGCTGAGGACTAAATTGGCTGGGTGGAGTGATGGAAGAAGCCGAAGAGAGGCGATGGTGATGGATGAGCAAATGGTGGATGTGAGATGGGGGGGGGGGGGGGGACCGGGCAGGCGGGGGAAGGAGGGCGAAGGCTAGGCGCGGGCTTCTCCATTAACACATCACGCAGCTTGCTGGTAACACTCGCACTTATTGTCTGCGAGGCGTGCAGTTTACACTCGCCTTTGCCCCAGACAATTGAATTTACCATCTCCACGGCTACACATCTGTCTTGCTTGTGTGAACAGCCAGCAGAACACATGAACAAAGAGGAGATTCATTCACGACGCAAAATTAAATTAATATGAAGCGCGAACCACATGCAAATTTTGGATTTTTGGGGGAGGGGGATTTGTTTTTTTTCCCTCGTAATTCTGTGACTTACGTCTCAGTTTCAGGTGTGACAAAAACAGCTGGTTAGCTTCACGGACATGCAGGCTGCAGTCATATTAAAGGCCTTCAGCTCAAAGACAAAGGCCTCCAGCTCCTCCTCCCCCTGAGTCCCCCCCGACTCCCCCATCCCTCCCTCCTCCTCTCCCTAGAGACACTATCAGGACATGGAAAGGTCAGGGGTCTGGTAGCACCGCAGTAACCACTCACACGCACACACAATAAGACACACACATCTACCTGCTGACAAAAAGCACCTGCAGACAAATCATTTCTGCAGTTGGAAAACTGTTTAAAAATAGGATTTTATTTATTTATTTTTTTTGTCCATCATAAAGTGATCCTTTGGAACTAAAAGTATGCGCTCATTCATTTTGGGCAATAATCTTTCATGTGCTTGTTGAAGCAATTTTCTTCACTGAAAAATAAATAAAATAAAGAAAAAATCCACTAGAGATTTTATAGAAACAATTTTAGAAACAAATGGAAATTGGTTCAGTTAATGACTCACACAGACCAAAAAGTTAAATGTACTCTGTAAAAAAAAAAAAAAAGTTTATATAATCATGAAACAAAGTGTGCTTCAAAATGTTCACTAATCCTATTTTGACATTTCCCTTTTGATTAGGAAAAGTAGCACAAAAGCTTGTTTTTGGGGGATATCTTAAAAAATGTTTGTTTTTGTTGTTACTTTCCTCTGTTTTTCTTTTTTTTGACTGCACCTTTGACCAGAGGTATTTATTCCTTGAGAATAGATGCACTTCGCTTGTCAAGATTGAATCACATTGTCAAAATTATTCATGTCATGGAAGGGGTTCAAAATAGTTTTGCCCAACTTCATCAGGACCTGTGTATGAGTGAATGTTCTTTTCCCCCGTTTCCTTTTCTATCAAAGAGTTAAAACACGTGGCACACCTGCGCTTGACTCGTAGAGGTTTCCTTCACGACTGTTTTCTTTTCTTTTCTTCTGGAATATATATATTTTGTTGCTTTATTTTGAGATACATTTTATGGTTATCAAACCATTATTTGCAGCTTTGCATAAAAACACCACGATGACCACTTGTACGATCTAATGGTAGAACCACACAAGTACTTACAAAGAAAATATATTTACATTTCAGTATGTTATCTCAGTGTGTGTAAAATCCACGTACGTATTAGAAAGAGCTTTCGGTATGATGAAGTGAAAACTACAAGACCTTTACATTAATATTTGTAAAGGCACCCTTAGCTGCAGCTCTTGTCTTAGATATCTTGAACAGTGGGGGTACCAAATATGGTTGTCAATATTTGTAGGTTGTCTACTTGAGTTTGAGTGTAGTCCTGTTTCACTGTAAGCCATTACCTTAATTCTATCTCTAATATCTCTAATTCTATTAGTTTTATGATTATTCCTGGTTTGAATTATGGTTTGATGCGTGCATACACATTTATGAATGATTCTGCAATGTAACAAAGAGCTGCTCTTTTTGCCCAAGACAGTTACATCTTAAATAACATATCTCATTAATCCTACCAACTAATGAGGTCATTAGCCCAGGCTACCAATAACTAGCAGGCGTTTGCTGAAGGGTTCGCAGCCCTCTACGAGGCACAGTGAGTCAGAATTAAGGAATGGCTAATCTGGCTGGTGCACCAGAAGCCTAATTGCCTGGAAGCTATTAGGACTAATGCCCAACTACATGAAGGACAAATTACTTTAATTAGAAGATGTTAATGTGTTTACCGAAATGTTATAACGTCAGCAGGAGAAAAACAATCACATCGAGGAAAGGTATGGGACACTTTGAATGCGGATTGGGAAAGTTTATCAGCAGCTTTTTGGGGGAAGTGTGGGGTGGGGGGTGATGCTCAGCAGCAGTGAAGTGTGCCATGGCTATTTATAAGCCCAGTTGATTGCAGATTTATTCTCTTGGGAGGGAGTAGTCGCTGTGTGTGTGTGTGTGTGTGTGAGAGAGAGAGAGAAGAGAGAGAGAGAGAGAGAGAGAGAGAGAGAGAGAGAGAGAGAGAGAGAGAGAGAGAGAGAGAGAGAGAGAGAGAAGCAGGTTATGAAAAAAATCCCACTGCGGGAGGAACAGCTGTCTGTCAGGAGGAATCCGCCAGTTAATTTCCTTTGGGGAAGAGGTAGAATTGAAGCCTAGGATGAGCCGACTTTAAAGCTACCAAATCTGATGGTCTGCCTTGTTTTGGACCTGCAGCTGCCGAGTTTGTGCCCCCCCCCCCGCCCGTTTTTATGTATACAATATCATTTTAAGTCATGTGAAAGTTTGCCTGGTTTAAAATGTTTATGTACAAATATAACGTGTGACATTTAAAATTTACAGTGTAAAGGGAGAACACATAAAAATAAAAATTGATTAAATTGGTAGTTACCAGCACGTATACCTTCATCTATGCAGTTTGCATGTTCTCCCCTTCCTTGCTTAATTAGGTTTTCATCGGGTGATGTGGCTTCCACCCACGTTTCAAAAATTTGCATGCTAGGTTAATTGGAGCCATTAAATTGCCCATAGTTGTAAATGAGAGGATGGAAGGTTGTTTGTCTGTATTATGTGCTTTGCGACTGACTGGCCACCAGTCCAGGGTGTACCCCGCCTCTCGCTCACCACGACCCTAATTAGAACAAACCCACTGAATGGAAAATGGATGGAGGGCATAACTAAAACAACAAATTTAATGATGCGTAAGATTTTCAGACAGCACGATTCAAATGACACTTAATATATGTTAACCCTTTCAGGGACAGCGGTTACTCAGTGGACAGCTTATCATGTTATCAGGTTACAAGGGGCATGAAAGGGTTAATTACTGAGAGATATTACATGGGATGCCAAAAACATCAAAAGGCGCCCATATTTTTTTCAATTATCTTATTATATAGACCGAGATTTGTTTAAATAGCCATTTGTCTTGCTGGAGTGACTATGACTGAGTTGAGAGTGGCGATCATGTGACTTTATTTACGACTTCAAGTGTTCTCAGTTTTAGATCGATAGTTAATGCATTTCGACCCACTGTGTCATCCGTATGAGATCGGTCAACATTCACCGATGTTTGTAATACTAAGAGTAAGCATATTTCATTTCAAACAAATCTAAAACAAAACAGCATTGAAGTATTGGAAGTCTCAATTGACTCTGCATTTCCAAGTGGCCAATTCAGTGCCTTTCCTATTTTTCGACTTTTCCATTATGTACAGTAAACTTTTCAAGTGACATGTATCCGATACAGTGACTTGGAACAAACAACATGCGCAGATGCCCAAAGCATCAATGAATAAATATATACGGTTGGCCTCGGCCTATTTATTCTTCCCCCATTGATTTAAAAAGTGTTCACCTTTGCTATACTCCATGGACCACAATCAGTAATTATGATCTGATTTTAGATCGACACACCTCGGATGTACTGTAATTAGCCCATATTTAATATTGCATTTAATATTCTGTAGTTTAGATTCATAGTGTTGTTTGAGCAGATGCAGGTGTGTATATGGGACATATTTTGATGAGCTTGAAGTGATGGGGTACACCCAATACATCCATTTACGCTAGACTCACATGTGCAGACACTCGAGACATTTTTGTTGTTTTTAAATCCACATTCGGAAAATTGCTGCTTCCGATTTGAAGATATCCGATTGCATGTGGATGTTTGTGTTTAAGCTGCCATGACGCACATCCAAACCGTGCCACTTGAGAGCAATGAATCGAAATTGTGTCTCTTGAACCATGCAGTCTTACAAGTGAGCTGACTGCGATTGAGATCGCAGTTTAAGGTGTTGCTGTTCTGTATGCTGGGTCCCTGCATGCTTTGATACTGCATTTTATCTTCTTTGATGTCAGGTGGTCTGTGTGTATGACGGTAGAAAAAAGGGTTGACGTGGAGGTGCATCAGTTTGAATTGCGCAGTGTTTTGACAGGTGAATGGGAAATACTGCTGCTGGCTGCCGTGTGAATTAGATAAATTCCTGACTGCTGGCATTTAAGGCTCAGACAATCAGATGGTGGTAACTAAAGCTGATGCTAACATGGTACGTAAGATAAGTGAGCATATGCACATGCTCCCTTTTCTAGACATGTGCATTTTATTGCAAACTTTGCCCCCACACCTTCCCATTGTCAGCTCAAGTTCAGCTTCTGATTTATTCCTTTCACAAAGCCAACTCAACAGGAGGAGAAAAAAAAAGCCAACATGGCCGTTGAACTGTCAGATGATAAAAAGGCTGGAGCAAACTGTATTGAATGCTGCGGACCAAGTGGCACTGCCAAAAATGTGAACAATGCCACTTTGCTCAGTGCTTGCAGAAAAGATCCATTCAGGGGGCAGAGGCAGTTAAAAGTTATAGCCTGATCCTTATTCAGAACGTGATTTGACACAATAGTTTCCTTTGTTTCTTTCACCACAGTGCGTGACTGAAATTTATGAGTCTCACTCTCAATTCAGGATATCGATTATACAGTATGACCGTTTATCCAACAATTTTGCGTCCACCTCGGCACCACTGCCTGGTCGGACTAAGGTGACAATTCTTTGTCACCCAATTGACTGAGTGTAAAGAGTCTCGCACCATCCATTTGTTTAATTTCCTTGGCATCGTTTGCCTTTTTTGAAAATGATTCCTTGATCAATTGCAGTCAGGACAAATGGCGTCACCATGCACATTGCAATATAATTTACGAGTATGGCTAGCAAGAAGCATGGCATCTAAAGCTTGGAAGTTTGTTTACATTATACCAGAAATGATAACAACAAGGCAACTCGAAAAATATCTCAATATTTTGTCGAAGGAAGGAAACACTACCAATATGCAAAAGCATTTGCACACACAGCATGCCATAGCTTTTTGATGACGGACTTTTGATCCATTGTGGATTGCTCACCAATGGGTTGAAATGTGTGCTACCAGAAACTGAATCTGAAGAATTTAGATTTGAATTTGAATCTGAATTACATAAATTGGAGTGACATTGTTGAATTTGAATTGTTATTTTTAAAAACGGACTGGCTGTCATGTGAATTCAGTTAGATTAGATTTAAGGCTCAGGCAATCAGGCGAGGTGAAGTAAAGCTGATGCTGACATGGTAAATAACAGTCATGTAAACACAAGCAAACACATGCTCCCCTTCTCGACATGTGCACTTTATTACAAACTTTTTTCACCCCCACATTGTCAGCTCAGGTTCAGCTGATTTATTCCTTTCATTTAGCCAACGCGACAGGACAAGAAAATACATTAAAAAAAAAAATCCTCATCTCACCCCTCGGGTGTGTCCGTCCCTCATTCAGCTCGGGTCCTCTACCAGAGGCCAGGAAGCTTGAGGGTTCTGCGCAGAATCCTTGCTGTTCCCAGCACTGCACATTTCTGGACTGAGATGTCCAATGTTGTTCCCGGGATCTGTTGCAATCACTCATCTAGTTTGGGGGTCACTGCCCCGAGTGCTCCGACCACCACAGGCACGACTGTCACCTTTACCTTCCAGGCTCTCTCCAGCTCCTCTCCGAGCCCTTGGTATTTCTCGAGTTTCTCGTGTTCCTTCCTTCTGATGTTTCCATCACTTGGGACCGCTACATCCACTACAACGGCTTTCCTCTGCCCTTTATCTATGATCACGATATCTGGTTGGTTCGCCATTACCATCTTGTCAGTCTGGATCTGGAAGTCCCACAGGATCTTCGCTCTGTCATTCTCCACCACCTTCGGAGGTGTTTCCCATTTTGACCTTGGGGTTTCCAGTCCATACTCCGCACAGATGTTTCGGTAGACTATGCCAGCCACCTGGTTATGGCGTTCCATGTAGGCTTTCCCTGCCAGCATCTTACACCCTGCAGTTATGTGTTGGATCGTCTTAGGTGCCTCTTTGCACAACCTACACCTTGGGTCTTGTCTGGTGTGGTATATCTGGGCCTCAATGGCTCTGGTGCTCAGGGCCTGCTCCTGAGCAGCCAGGATGAGTGCCTTTGTGCTGTCCTTCAGGCCAGCCCTCTCTAGCCACTGATAGGACTTCTTGAGATCAGCCACTTCAGTTATGGTCCGGTGGTACATCCCGTGTAGGGGCTTGTCCTCCCATGATGGTCCCTCTTCCAGCGCCTCATCCTCTGTTCCCCATTGTCAGAGACATTCTCTGAGTACGGCATCCGTTGGAGCCTTCTTGTAACTTGCGCCAATATTGAGTCGTTGGTTGCCATGACAACGAAAATACAATTTATTTAGGCTTGTTGTTTTGTAAAAGTACTTTATATTTCTATGTGAACTTGCATATTTGTTTTTTCTTTAAATCCTCTTAATACGTTATTTGAAATGTTTTGTTAAGAATCACTTCCGGGTCACGTGCCGCGGATAGCGAGGAATGAGAGAAAGATCGAAAAGACAACTTGAGAGAGAGACAGAGCTACGATACCGTGTGGTCTACGTAATTTAATTTGATCTACTTTCGGTTTACCAAGGTGCACACGGTATGTCATTTTGTGTTTATTTATTTAATGTCTTGTTAAAGATATTGTAATTTTGATGTTGTTTGAAATGTGTTTTAGTTTTCACGGTGTTCCACGATTAAACGTTTTTGGACATCAGTACGAGGCGTCATCCTTGACCGGGGTGGATACAGTTCTCCTTGATGTATTCATGGAGCTTGGATGTTTCATCCTGGACAGTGGCTCTTACACTCACTATTCCCCGGCCTCCTTCCTTTCGGCTTGCGTACAGTCTCAGGGTGCTGGATTTGGGATGGAACCCTCCATGCATGGTTAGGAGTGGTCTGAATCTCTTCCTTTGGCCACCTTATTATTCCTGCAGGGTATCTGATCACTGGCAGGGCATAGCTGTTTATTGCCCGGGTCTTATTCTTGCCATTGAGCTGGCTTCTTAGGACTTGCCTCACTCGCTGGAGGTATTTGGCCGTAGCCACTTTCCTTGTTGCCAGTTCGAGGTTGCCATTGGCTTGTGGTATACCGAGGTACTTGTAGCTGTCCTCGTTGTCTGCTATTGTTCCTTCAGGGAGTGAGACCCCTTCAGTGCGGACTACCTTTCCTCTCTCAGTCACCATCCGACTACATTTCTCAAGCCCGAATGACATCCCGATGTCGCTGCTGTAGATCCTGGTTGTGTGGATCAGGGAGTGTAGAGGAGGTGACTGATCATAGCTCCATTTCTGAGGCGGTATCCATAGCCTGTCTTGGTGATTACTTGGCTTAGGGGGTTCAGTCCTATACAGACTGTTCTGTCAACCAGGAGCTGATGTTTGGCTCCTCTGGTATCTCTACCAATGCCCTTCTGTGCTTCGCTCATGTGTCCACTTATCTTAGCCGCAATGATGCCTGCCATGAGCTTCCATGTTGTGGAGAGACATGGGACTGCACCCTTTGAGGGATCCTTCATGATCAGGATCGTTCGCCCTTCGGTTAGCCATCCTGGGTGAGTCCCATCCCTCAGCAACTGGTTCATTTGTGCTGCTAGGCGCTCATGGAGTGCTGTGAGTTTCCGGGCCTGGTGCTGTCCAGTTCTTCATATCTGAGACTCTTTCCTGCATGTCTGCCACTGTTATGGTTACTGGGTTCTGTTCAGGGAGGTTGCTGTGCTCCTCTCTCAGGGTCACCAGCCATTGTGCACTGCTGTTATGTGCAACCTCCTTCTCCTTTCCAGTACCTTTCAGTTTCCAGTCTTGGTGGGTCAGCTCTGTTGTTAGGACCCTGCCACTGAGTGTACACTTTTGCAGGTTGTGTTGCGAACAGCCTGCTTATTCGTCTGGCCTCATTCTCTTTCGTGTACCGCTTTAAGTATCTGGACAAGGCCTTTGTTTGGTAGTTTCGAGTGCTTCAGTTATGGTCATCTGGATGTACCTCTCGGGTATCGCCCTTTTAATTACACCTCTCTGGGCCTCCGTCAATTGACTCACATCTTTCCGAGCCGCCTTGATCTTAGCTTCCAACCGTCTTTTCCATGTAACGTATCTCATGGCTTCCATGGTTGCTCTTAGAGCCAAGCATCTCTAGGATCACTGATGCTGAAGCGTATATCAGCACATTGGTTTCCGTGATCGTTACGGTAGGGATCGCCCTCAGTGCTGCATTCACACTTTCCATGAGGCTTTCAGGTGGTACTTCACAGAGCCGTTGTAATCGGTTTCTAGGTTGCCCAGCTTTCATTCTCGCCATGATCTTAGCTTTCAGGTCAGTTGCTGCCTCGCTCAGCATTTCATTCATTGGGGCTGGCCTCCCAATCTCATCATCTGCATTCATTGGGGCTTGCCTCCCAATCTCTGGTATGACCTCCTCCTCTGATCTGGCAGCATGGGGCCCTTCACCATGGAACCTGCATTAGTTAGTTAGTTAGTTCCGCCCGCTCCTATTTGGAACATTGGGCGACGAGCCTCCTCCATTTGTTCCGGTCACTGGCGACCGCAACATCAATCTCAAGTTGTGACAGCAGTTGCCGTTTGTGGATGTTGGAACACTGAGCTACTCGTTGTTTCGTGGTCAACCGTGACTGTGGGTTTCGAAGTAACCATTTAGCCCACATTCTCTGCATGTAACCCCTCTGACTAGGGTTGCTTGAGTAGTAGTATTCCAGCAGAGCCATGTTTTCGCATCTCGCCCATCTCCGCGTAGCCCATTTTTCATCAAGGTGCTCTGGTTCCCCAGCACCTGACGCAGACCTTGTTTGGCCGGGCGACGTCTGAGCTGGCATGTCATTCGTTTTATTGTCTCTCATCATTGTATGAGGTAGGCATTAGCGTGAAGGATCTTGCCCAAGGACCCACACTGGATGGTGTTATGTGCTCATTTTTTTGCCCCAAGCGGGATTCGAACCACCGTCTCCCGTACGCCAAACCGATGCCTTACCAACTGAGCTATCCAACCGCTTCATATATATATACCGGTCAGTGTTGTGTCCAAGGACCGGCAACACGAGGCCAAGTCCTTGGCCTTGGCCTTGACTCCGAGGCCAAGGCCAAGGCCAAGGCCAAGGACTTGAGAAATTTTCAGAGGCCAAGGCCAAGGACCAAGGACTTGCCTCCGAGGCCAAGGCCAAGGACCAAGGACTGATTTTGAAACTGAGGCCTAGCCGAGGACATGTATAAAATAATGCTATCATACCACTTGGCAGGTCTTCATGATTTGCAACACCCCTCCATCATAACCCTTTGCACTCCCTAACGCTTGAATGAAGTGTTTTTATTCAAAGAGTAGAGCGGTCAGGGTACGTGTTATTTATACTGAGAAAAAATATAAAATCATATGGTATACATTTATGAATTAATGTTTTCGTGCAGTAGTTTCTTAATATGAAGTAAATCAACACTCAACAGGCATGACATGGCACGGAACACAAGTTGAGAAATGACTTTGCATAGAAGTCAATCACTGACTGCAGAAAAAGTGGTAATCTCTCAGTGATAATTTTACAGTTTACCGGCAGTGAGTCCCAGGGACTCGCTGATCAGAAAAATATGAGTGCCATTATGGATTGAGAGAGTCCCAAATTTCGAATTCTGAAAGGGTCTACTTATTCAATTGCATATGATAATAACACAAACAACAACATATACATACAATGATAAACAAATGCTGCAAAAATTTAAATAATTCAGGAGCAGGCCTGAGGATTTCGGAAATTCATGGTAACCGTTTTTCGGTTCCGTCGGATTACCCAATGGGAAACCACGATAACAAATGTTGGGTTCCGTAAACGTTCATCATGGGAACCCATTTTTCTATTTTGACTGATATTGATAATCAAGAATTCCGAAACTCAAAAGTATAATGTTTCAAGGGTCAATGTTTGAAAACTATGTATTAACAATGAACATTACATCAGCAGCTGTGTACTCCAGGTTTATTCCAAAAAATAAATGGATCAAAAACTGGTGTACTCATGTGGCATCATCAGAGTATTTTTTCCAATCTCACACTGCAAAGATTAATTGACTGGTAATCATGAATACAGGTAAGTATTGATGTGGCTTGACATCCTCTTCCCAAGACGATGCATGTGTAATCTACGATCAATTTGACGAAAGAATTTAACACACGTCATCATTTGTTCTACCAACAGTTAACATTAGCATTACTACACCTTGTGACGAATGTTTTATTCATAAAGTTACCATGCTACAACCAGTAAATTATAGAATAACCAATACTGTTTCATAATATTTTTCACAGCAAATAGCCTACAAATCTAATGACCAATTTGCCTCGTAATCGTGCCTCGCGTCGTATTTCGCTCTCGCGTTCTGTGCATACGTCACAGGCGAGTTTAGTGATGCGCCCTTTGGACAATTCATACGAAAAATCAGACAAGCATTCCCATTTCTTAAATATCGTAATTAGTAGACCTTGGTGAGTTTTTTTCGCCACCATCTCAAACTTTCATCCGCGCCATTCCTCAGTTTGCGGACTAAAATAACAACCCGCATGCGCACATAACGTCATCTGTTGTGTCCCCTCCCCCGAACACTGAAAACAAAACAAAACAAAACAAAACAAAACAAAACGAAAGTAAATTAGAAGAAACACACTCACACACCACACCACATCTCAAACACACATACAGGCGTAGTGAAATCGCGTGGATCACACAGTCAATTCAAGTGCGGTGCCTTTTATAATTAAACTATTTTTCGGTACCGTGAAAATGACGCCACGGAAACGACACGCTACCGGTAACGATTGTTCCTGTGAAATCCTCAGGCTTGCCGTAGTTTTTTTGTTTGTTTGTTTTGACTGAGAAATTTCCTTGCATCCCAAAAACGCACATTGTTTGGAACTGTGCGTTCCGTGGGAAAATTATGCGTCGAGGACGCGGGACACAGAGGTAACGAGATGGCTGAATCTCTAACCATTCTCTGAGTACTACTATTATTACCACTACCACTAATACTACATTAATTAATACCTTCAACTTCACAATAATAATAATAAATAATTAAATCAACCATGATTTTAAACTATGTATTTTCAATATTCATTATTCCAAACATGAGAAAGCATTCAGCAAACATAACTGGAATTGAGCAAAAGGACTCCAAATCCCAACGGCCAAACCCGGAAGTGAAGTGCCGACATTATTGACTCCAGCTGTAACGCAAATTACTTGGTTCAAACAAACATTCTCGTGCCACCGCACAAACGTGACGACTGTGCAAAAATAACTAAATAAAAGACACCACTGTTACAGAAAGGCTTTACACGCTATTTAAACTGCCGATCGCGAACGCAACAAACCGTGATTGAAACTAACTGTGATGCCGCTCTTTATACGTTGCGCTAATTGTTACCTGCCAGTGGCAGCTCCGCCCCTCTTAAAGCGCCAGAGTTAATCCATCAATATGGGTTTCCTTGGATGGAATTTATTCGATTCCTTTGTGATTTTTGCGGTCCTTATACAAGGAATTCGAGGCTCTAATCCCTCATTGTGTCCGAGGACCGGCAATCCGAGGCCAAGGCCAAGGCCAAGGACTTGACTCCCAAGACCAAGGACTTGACTCCGAGGCCAAGGCCGAGGACCAAGGACCGCCCCTCGAGGCCAAGGACCGGCTCGAGGAACACATCTCTGATACCGGGGGGTGTGTGTGTGTGTGTGTATATATATATATATATATATATATACACACACACACACACACACACACACACACACACACATATATATATATATAGGGGAGACAGAGAGCGATAGAGCGAGAGAGAGGAGTTTAAGCACAGACACAGCTGATTTTTCATAATAAAACTATTTTTAGACACTTGTATCAGTAAAATATGTGTTTTGTTCAGTGGATCTGTGCTCCTGGTACCTAATGGATCTGTGGTCCAGTGCCAGTCTGTAAAAGGGTCTAAAAATAGTTCTGTACGATGGGTTCTTTTGGAAACTTTTGCTAATAAGTCAGTAGTCAGAGCTCTCAACTGTTACGAATTGTTCTTATTTTGTTACGTCACTCACTCAATGCTACATTGTGACGTCCATAACATTCAATGTTACGGACATTAAGAAAAAACATGGCTCGTGTTCCTCAAACAGGTTGAAAACAATCAAAAATAATTGCTAAGTATGTTTGACAACATGCTGCCGACATGGCGTTTTTCTGCCGGTGGCTTCGGTGACTTCATGAGTCATTACTTATTTATGGGCCGTGGAAGGTTGAACATCTTGAGAATACTGTAACCATGATTGCTGCTATCATATCAGTGGGGAGGAGCAAGAGCAGTGACACAAAGTGACGCTTCATTGCCAGATTATTATGTCCAATAATGCGCAGACGACAACGTTGTACTAACGACAATTTTATTCATCATCAAATAACAAATGTGACACTGCACTGTGTCATGAGCAGAGGTGGGGAATTTACCAAATTTTGCCATCAGTCGTCATCTGTTAGCAGCTTGGGCAACTGTCTGTTGTCGTCAGTCTGTCATTTCTTCAAGATAAACTTAACTGTAATTATCAACAAACTGTAATTATCAAAAAAAAAATCTCAACAACAAAAAGAAAACATGGCATGGTCCAACAGAAAAATAAATGGAGTGCAGGATATATCAGTGTCTCAACATCATCTGGTGGGTGACCAACGAGCTTAACTCACACACTGACACTCACAGGCTACACTCTTTGCCAACCTATTGAACTATTTGCAGCTGTTTTAACCGCTAAAATGTCAAAATGTTTGAAGTTTAACATTTTTGTTCAGGGTTTGTATGTGACCCCAATAGCACGACAACAGGCAGGTATGGTGTTCGCCAAAACTTGGCATCGTTCATTCAAGTCTTTGCAAAACCAACTCAGGGAAAAAGGCTGGGACTTAAGAGTTCAGAGAGAAGCATGAGGAATCCACAGGGAAATGTCTGAAAATGAAAACCTCACTCAGGGTAAAAACTGTGACTTACTTAAAAGTTCCGGGAGAAACACGAGGAATAAACAGGGAGATGTCTGTACTGGAAAAAAAACTTCAGGAGATGCCAACAGAGCTCACAACAGGTGGTAACGGCACAAACTTGCACTGAGGATTGGTTTGGGAGCCAACTTATGCCAGTCCAAATGAGCACATGGGCTACAGGTGGGTGACGAGCTGGTGAGTGTCAGATGTGAGGTGCAGAACACCCTGGCTGAGGAGGCTGCCTGGCTGGCCCCACCCTAACCGTCTTACCGAACCAGAATGCCACTCCGTATGTGGCCATGGGTAAAATCCAATGCAAGGAGCTTGCACATCTAGTGCAGTTTGTAAATGCTTGTCGTCTACTACTTCTCCTTCTTCTTCTTCTTGGTTCATTGGTAGATTACAGCTCTTTGGTGCATAACCATCATCTACTGTACAAGAAGCCCAATGCATTTCCATTTATAGTCAATAGAAGCTGCTTGTATTCAGCCCCATGAGCAGTCTTCAATATAGTTTCACCGTAAAGATCTATCTACAAATAAACACTGTACACACAAATGAAATATTAGATTCTAAGAGTGTAGATTTGTGTTGTCATAGCAAAGTGAAGTGACAATATCTGGTTCCGCCTCCTTAGCCAATCACATTTGGCCATCACAGTCTCCTCCGAAATCCCGTTGAAAATAGGAGCACTCGCTCTCACGCATATATCGTCACTGCAGTCCTCTCTATGAAACCCCCGTGAACAAATACACGCGATACAGGCGGGCCGTGATTCTTTTAGTCATCAACAACACTGGCGTCCATCAGTGATGGACTGACGGAGCTTCCGTCACTACTGACGGAATGACCGCCTCTGGTCGACTTGATTTAAGGGTGGCTCAATACTGGCTGTCCATATATGGGCCAGAGTTGTAAATTGATTTCTGGCCCATCAACTTCACTCAACAACTGGCCCACATCTGGTTTGCCAGAGTCAAGCCAGTGCCTCCTTTGCCACTCCTGGGCCATGTTCGGTCCACATGCCTTATGCCAGTGCAGACGCAATGCCATCTGTGCCAGCTTCATGCCGAATCCGGGCCAAATGTCTTTGCTGACTGGGCCTTTCTTGTCCTAAAACTTGTGGGAATGTGCTAAATGGCCACGTCCATGTCCCGCTGTTAGTTGACTTGGTCTCATTTCATTTTCACAGCTCGACACTGTGCAATTACGTTTGCTATTGCTGCAGCTATGGCCATCAAGAATTACTGCAATGTTCGTTTTCTATTCATAACCAAACAGTGACAATTTGTACTGTACCTTTTGGTGGAAACCACTTTTGCAACTGGTCTTTTAAAACACCATTGTCGTTTTCAGAGGGAGAAAGAAAGTGCCCTCACACTCTCCCAGGTTTCTCACAGCACGAGTTTCAGGCCCAGTGTGATCTCAGTCGACCAGGCCTGTGCCAGGGATCATGTGTGCTTCTTGGCACGCGTGCCAATGATGGATAGTGTGACGATGGCGAGGCTGGCAACCTTCCCCAAACGGCTAATTCATTGCCAGCAAAGACAGCGTTACAAATAACCGGGCTTTATTCACCATCTACACAAGCAAAACAATAATGTGAGTGAAAATGGGCAAATAGCTTTCATGCTAATTTGTTTTTTTCTTCTGTCTTTGCCTTGCAGGCATCGAGTCACAAATAACGGAACACTAACAGCAGTGGAAAAAAAATATCTCAATATCACAAGAACAAATAGGCTCTGCGACATAACAATCAACAATTTGTGTTGCCTGCGTGACTTTAGGCCTTAAGATGACTCGATACTCAACAATGTCTGGAGAATTTATATCCTCAGATGTCGAACGATGGATCTTTTCAAAAGCTTGAAAAAAGGAACTAATAACACACACACACACACTACTCAGATATTCCCATAACCAAGTGTATAGGTTTCTCACCCTTTCGCCTCTGTGAAAAAAAAAAGACCCGCTGCCCTTTAAAAAGCAATTTCCTGAAACAAGACACATGGACCAAATTGGACTGTGTTACCCCCACTCCCTGTCTGTCTATTACTGTGCAGTGATCTTAGTGAAAGCCCCATCCAGGCTTTCCGCAGGCACTTTGGCAAGCGTGAGCATCTATTTTCTCAGATAAAGTGGAGGGAGGAGGGGGTTATTTTTGTCCGCACATGTGAGCGGGGTGGAGGAGGGGAGCCAGAGGAGGCGTGGATATAAAGGAATTGATGCCATGATGCACGAGGAGGTGATTGGCAGAGGACATGTGAACAGCTAATCAATCCGTAGAGGGGACGGATTGGGGGGCGGGGGATGAAGACAGTCGAGATGCAGACCGATGAGGACAAGGAGGGAGGGCCTCTTCCTCTGACTGCACATCTGCTGGAGGCTGGCAAGATGACAACACAACAAGCTTTTTACACACCACTGCCACCCCCCACCACCACGATACACCCCCTCACCTTCGCTGGCCAATCTGTTTGCCTGTTGGCCTTGGCAGGGGATCGAGGTGGTGTCTGCCGGGACATGAGCAGGAACCAGAATCCCCTGTGTGGTCTGTCAGTGACACCTCCCCACTCTTTCCCCCCAACAAACCTGCAAATTGGGAGTCTGTGTGGCGCTTGCTCTTACACAACAACAGGACCTGGAAGAGATTTGTAAATTGTAACAAGAACTAAAACAAATATTTCAATGTATTTTTGTGATTAAAAACATGACACGCATTTTATCTGTTTTCTGAGTTTGGTCATGTGACATTTGTCAAGCTGAGCCATAATTGGTCATTGCCGATTGGTCGCCTTGAGCAACTGTGGCTGTATCTATTTACAGGCTGGGTCCTTCGAAGTCTTCGAAGGCTCCTCCTCATTTTGCCTCTGTGGTTCGCATAAATTGGGGTGAATTTGGACCGGCTTGATAGCTGTGCGTAGGACATGTGACGGGGTATGTCAAATGTAATAATCATGTCAATGAAAAGGACAAAAATGATCAATTATTAATTAAGCTGTGAATCACTCTTCATCCATAATAACTCAACTTGATGTCGCGCTTTCACAACAGCTGCAATTGTAAAAAAGCACTTTACAGAACACGACATAAAATATGAAACAAAATAAAGCATATAATTACGAGATCATGGACTAATTGGATCAAAGTGTATAATCGGCATGTTTCCAATAATAATAGGGTTTCTCACAATTTTTTTTTCATCTGTGTTTATTTACTACAACACTATCCTAGAAAAGAGGGAGACATCAATTGCCCCAGCAGCACTTGAAAAGGCTGGTTCCTCGACAGCTCTGCAAACCCTTGCCTGAAGGTCTTCTGCAGTCTTGGGGAATGGATAACTTTGGAGCCACCGACCCTAGTGACCCGGTGGACGATGGAGTGGACAGTGGACTGTGGTATTAGAAAGACTCAAGACACCACCGGTATCATATTTCCCCACTCACTAGTCAGTAGACAAAGACTAGGACCTGGATCTCTGCAACGTATCCATGCTGTCTGTCCTGGTTCAGGAGGTTCAACAACACACCAAATGAGTCCCTGCTCAGGCAAAAGTCTGTTCGGAGTTATCCATTCAAGAAGCGGTACAATGTTACCACACCCAGGAGTAGTGTGCGGTGTGGACTTATAGGCTCCTTTTTGGGGAGAAAAATAGACACGGGTTAGTGTGTATTTCATGTTGCTGTTTTATCTGCTTGCATCATTCTTACTTTACTGACCTTAATTTTTTAAGACATCTAGCCCTAGCCCCCTATGACCCTAAGCATCTTCGTGGTGTTTTTGCGGTATGAAAAAATAAACACCGTATTTGGTAACATAAACTAATCAAGGACAATAAAGCCATTATATTTTCAAAATTTACAAGTGTATTTTTTATTACTCTGCCATTAAATATAAGGTACTTCTATTGGGTACGTGATGAAAAATATATTCATTCAAGGCCAATGTCATTAAAATGAGCTTGAAAAAGAAAAATGTGTTTAAGTTTTTCAAATATGTGAGGAATAAAGGATTTTTTTTTTAAGAATTCAAATGTAAAGGCTGCAAATGTTATCATTTTAAAAAGCACTCTTGCTGACATTTTACATGCACCTGGTTATTTTATTGTTGATTATTTGAACAGGAATTTAAGCTCAACATTAGATTCAGTCGCTCCACTTTTAACTAAAAGTAAAAAACTGTATTCTCTCTCAGGCTAACACCGAAGTGCTGATGCATGCTTTTATTTCCTGTCGCTTGGATAATTGTAATGTCTTGCGCTTTGGTCTTCCTAAAAAGGACATTTTAACCTTACAAGTACTCTCGAACTCAGGGTACTGACAAGGACCAGAGGGCGGGAATGCATTACATCAGTTTTAAGGTCGCTGCAGTGGCTCCCCATGTGTTGCAGGATTGATTTTGGGGTACCGGTACTTTATTCGTTTTTAAACGGTATTGGGCCTTTTTATTTATCTGACCTGCTTTTATTATGTCAACACTTGAGGTGCTCTGCCACTGGCCTTTTAATTATTCCTTGGGCGAGAACCAGAAGGAGGTAGAATTTACTGAAGTTGTGCCCAGGACATCACGGCAGTGATAGAATGAGACTCTCTCTTCCTCAGAAAGTCAACCAGAAAGTGAAATCCAACAATTTCGAGTTCAATGGCTCAAAATAAAAGGCGACAGCAGCCTAAATATTTTGGATGAAGACAAAAATATATTAATGTCCAGCAATGAAACACCGGTTCTGCTCGGAGCTTTGAAGCCAAATCCTGGTTGTAGAGACTTCTTGCAGTATCACTAATTCATTGATCCTCACAAGGGTCGTGGGTATGCTGGAGCCTATTTCAGCTGTTTTCGGCAGCAGGCGAGGTACACCCTGAAATGGTTGCAACTCAATCACAGGGCACTCATAGACGAACAACCATTCGTGCTCACAATCACACCTTGGCACAATTTAGAGTGTTCCATTGACCTGACAAGCATGTTTTTGGAATGTGGGAGGAACCCGGAGTGCCCAGAGAAAAAACACACAGGAAGGCCGGTGCCGGAATCAAACCATGCACCTCTGCAGGCCCACGTACTAACCAGTCAACTACCGTGCCACCCATTCTTCTTACTATTATTAGCCCTCCATCCATCCAATTTCGGAACCTCTTAATTCTCACAAGGGTCTTCATCCACTAAATAATATAGCAGGCATGCAAATTTCCACTTCATTTCAATCCGCTTTATCCTCACAAGGGTTGTGGGGCATGCTGGAGCCTAGCGAGCCGTCTTTGGGCAATAGGCCGGGGACACCATGAACCCTTTGCCAGCCAATCGCAGGGCCCACAGAGACGAACAGCCATCTTATTATTATTATTATTATTATTGTTGTATGTCAAGTTGTACCCACCTTTTCATCTGCCTCTGTATTGTAGGGTGACAGCAGGTTTATGACAGGTGCGCCAGCGCAGGGCAATGTGGCCGGTCAGGTTGAAGGCACACGTGATGAACCCGCTGACTCTCAGTCACACTTTCCATGTATTCCAATTTGCACAGATGTGATCAACTGTTTCGTCAAGCTTCCTCTTCTCTTTTATACATCAAGATGTAGCCTTTTACTGCCTCCTGGCTGCCACCCCCTTCCCTCATAACATATTCCTTATACTGTATGTTATTGCACATAATAAATTAGCATTTTATTACTGGCTCATCTCATAAGAAAAAAGCCCCTCCCTTTCTGTGCTGATGTTCTTGTACTCTGCTGCCTCAATGGCACATGGGCCATATAAAATCATCCCATTTATATGCCAGTGTTGTTGATACAACGTCATGGGTTGCTGCCTTATAGACACAGTGGGAAGGCAATGATTCAGTGGATACCCGTAGATATCTTGCAGGGTGGTACAGCTGTACTTTTTTTTTTCATCTCAACATGGCATTGGGGGTTTTAGTATATTTAGATTTAACCGAAATGCAAACACATGGTGAATACTGTAGATACATGAACAGTCTGACACCCTCGTTTATGTGGACAACACCGTTGCCGATGCTCTTCAGTGGCTTCATACCCACAGGCGGTAACAGAATGCACATTCATTTTGGAGCTGCTATTGGCCACACCTCACGCCCAGTCACACGACACAGCCAACTTTCAACATTTTATGGCACTCCTTACACCCCAGTTCCTTTTGCTCTTCCATCTCAATGACATAACATATTCACTTATGACAAAGCAAATAAAATAATTTTTATTGATAATTATAACAACGATTTACAAGCATACTGCAAAGTGCGTGATTTCACCAACGCTCCAATATTTGAACATGCACTTCATGCGGGTTGCGGCCTATTACAATGAATGATGTGAAAAGTAAAAGCAAAAAGAATACTTTACCTCTGGCCATCACACAGTGAAACATCAATTTAACAATCATATAAGGCTTTCTGCTTGGCTCTCGACGAAGGCGGACGCTTTTTGCCCAGCTCCTGCCCTCACCCCTACCCTCTCCCTGCTCGCCACTTAGTCTTTGTGCTGTCTTTTCCTAGCCTCCTACAGTATTTTCATTGGAAGAACTAACGATGGAATTAGTTGGCTGGTCTCTCGATGCAATCGAGAAATTTTTTTCGACGGAAAGAGCAGGCAGTGGGGAGCCTGCTTGCCCTCCGGGGACATTTGCTGCCGGATACGCCCTGGATCCATGGAGAAAGTGGAGACCGGTGTGCCTGGCAATACTGTCCGTGGAGGATGTGGAAGACATCTACATTATTGGCCTTTTTGATAACAGGTATGCTGCTGTTTGGTGTTGGCAGCTTTCTGTTCTATCACAAAATTCAACCGACGGGAGCGGCTTTATTGGAAGTGAAGAAGCTGCCGGTCATTCTGGATGGTTTGGCGCGAATGTCCAACACTCAGACTCAAGCGGGGACTGAGCTCAACCGCAATATTGTTGCGGTTTTGGCGCGACTCCGCGCGATCTACAACAACATGGAGAAGTTGGAATCCGCGCTGCGGAAAGAGTTTTCGGATTCGTCTGATCGGCGACAGTGAAAAGATACAGACCACGGACTCAAGGCTGTCTGAAATTGTTGGCGGCCGTCCCTCCAAAACAAACAACGCTATCTGGCCCTTTCCCCTGGATGGAAGTACGCATGGAATCTAGGGCCCCCACCATCACCCCCCCTCCTTCTCGGCCATGGACTGATCAGCCCGGACTGTCTTCATGATGAGCAGACCTCGACGAAGCAGCTATGACCTGTACACGCATACACATACACAACTGGACAACCACACATGCATACACATGCTTGTTATCACCGTCTTCATCGCTCCGATTCTTTTTCCCCCGTGACGTGGTTCGACAAGCAGAGCGCTCGTGTGTCCGTGCAGCTGGCCATATCGGCCGCGTCGCGGTCACCCCCACCCCCTTCCCATTCATCCTCCCCCTTATTACATGTTATGTCTTGTGACTTGTTGTAACTGTCATATGCTTATTTATGTGCTAGGGTCTTTTTTTATCCTGGACTTAAATTATCCTCAGAAGAGGATAGTTCGAGCATGGTTTTTTTCCCCCTCTCCCTACCCAGCGTTTTCCTTTCTGAATTCTGATTGTAATTTCCGCATTGCGGGACAAATAAAGGATATCTTAAATATAAGATTTGAAGTAAACGCGACAGAGTACAGCGTTTGCTCACTTTTTGCCAGTGGTACGTTCCAAGCACCTCGCACCATCAAATCAAAGCAACGTTATTTGTTCAGCACCTAATGTGCACCGTGCAACCCAAAGTACTTTACAGTTAAAAACCTTAAACTCAATAAAAGTGGACAATAAACAAAGAAGAGAATCTCTTAAGTTTGATTCTGATTGCACAGGAGAAAATGCAGCTTTGTCTAAATTACCGGGTTGCGTTAACCAACCAAAATAGATTTATAACACTTTGGCAAAGACCTGTTCAAATACAAACACTCGTTCCAATGAAGTTGGGACTTGGCCCGCTATTTTTCCGTCTGGAGCAATTGGCAGTTGAATTGTGCGCATTTTCTTTCTTTTGCTATTGTCAAAAACCTGCAGTTTAGAAACGGGCGTTTGGACTGTTGAGGGAGTGAACACAGCCGAATTGCTTCCCAGCTAATGGAAGTGGCTCTTCTCATTCTAGCACAACAGAGGTGCACGGTGTACATGGCTGGGGTCCATGCAGAAGATTGACATGCGGGAAGTACCTTGGTAAGGAACCGGAAGAAAATCTCCCATTGTGGATGGTGTAACGTTGGCCATGGCGATCACAGGTCAACACTGCAAAGTAGGCACTTCGAGACCGACTTTCACCACAATGTTTGTCTGTGTGTAATTATCTGTGATAAAAAAAAATATTCTAATTAATCAAAGGCTTTTTAATGAATTAATCTTGATAAATCACATTTAATCATAACATTGCTTGTTCTAAAAAGCAAACATTTTTAATTGAAATGGATTTTAGTGGGCATTTGACTGAATATTTTTTACTCTGGAAAAATGCATTTAATTGAATTTTGATCGAAGAAAATCAAATCGCACAGAGCAAATTTGAAAGTGGCATTTTAGGGCAGTTTTTTTTCCCCCAGGACAGTACCGCACATGCAGGCTAAACACACAGCCACTTTCTCGAGCAACCAGTGGGATGTTCGACAAGCACATCAAGGAAAAGGCACAATGAACGGCCACCTTGGCTGAGTCTTTCCTAGCGGGAGCTCCGCTACTCTGAAAATGTTTCCACATGCTTGCCCGCACCCGTGTGTACCGTGAAGGCGTGCTCCGAGCAGTCTCCCCAGCAGCAGTGCCGGCCTCCCCGGCTGGAGCTCCATGGGACACCCAACAAGTGTATCTGCAAAAGAGGCACTATGACCGGCCTCCCTGGCTGAGGCACCGGCCTCCCCAGCAACTTTATTACTATTAGTGCGCTTTATAATCCGATGCACCTTGTATATGGATAAATATTCTGATTTCTTGGACATAGTGTTTTCAATGTTCTGTAAAGCGCTTTGTTACAGCTGCAGCGATTGTGAAAGTGCTATACAGTATAAATACAGCTGTATTGTATTGTATTGTATTTTGTAGATACTCTTTTGTGGCCAAAGCTTGCAGCAGCTTTAGGACGATGTCATGAAATGGATGTGGCAGCCACATGGGGAGAGGCGGGAATTTAGTGAGCTAGACGTTCTACTTCTGCGTTCGAAAAATAGCCACCAAAATAACTAATATTTCAGAATAAATTAGATCGCCATTCTGCCAAACGTAATATATAATCCCACATATGCCGACTGTTGGCTGTGGAAAGCTTACACCAGCATGACGCAGGTCCTTTATAGTAAATAAAGTGTTTAATGAATGAATAAAACACGAGTTTGTTGTTTTGAATTCAAGAACCTCAATTTATTGCGATGCACCTGTATATTGTTTTAAGAAAGCACCATGATATAAAAACGATTTAATGACATACTGTTTGTATTTGTACAAATAAAAACCCATCTTTTGATCGAGACCTGAGCAGAACAAGCATGACAAAGAAGTAAAGCTATAGAGACATACTTTCAAATGGATGAGCAGACGGCTTCAAAGAAGACCCCACAGTGAATAAACATTGAGGATCTGCTGTCCATTGCGGAGGTTTTTGAATGTGCTTGTGACCATTATATCTATAGAGGTTGGCGTCGTTGGGTTTGTGTCAAGCATAGGATGCAAAATGAGCAAGAAAAATACATGACATTAAATGAAAAAAAAAAAGATCAAAATGGGATTGAGACATAAAAGAAAGGGCGGGGGCTTTTCTTTTGTCTGAGCTGCAGCTTGTTTCATTAACGCACCATCCTGCTTTCCTCCTCCTCCTCACTGAATTCCCGGCTCCAGACAGTGAGCCCGGTTACCATCCTAATGGCCGCCCTGTATTCATTATCACCTCCACATACGCCTCCACACCCCCACTCCGCTCAGGATGATGGGGGGGCTGCCGTAATTGATAATTAAAGAGCAATAACACAGCGGCCACTGCAATCGCACCGCAGGAGCAGATCCCCACCTCACCAACATGCGCACGCGCACACCCACCCACACACACACACACACACACACGCACACGCACACACACTTACACCGCTGCAGTTAACCCATCGGTGACCTGCATACACTCATATAATGAAGACGCACAGATATACACTTTACATAAGTGACTAGTTAACGCAAACATTTAGAGAAAAATAAGACACTAATGAAAACAAAAAGGCGTGGATCAACAGCCATTCTGGAAGATGGTTGAACTCCGATTTTCTTTTTCTTTCTTTTTCCATGATGGAAGTGGAGCCCATCTGTCTCAAACAATCATGCTATTGTCAATAGAGGTTACCGGCTGTGTCATAAAGTGAACTGCAGTGGAATCTTGATTTTCGTGTGCCCTACTTTTTGGATGATTTGGTTTTCAATTTTTTTCACACTACAGCCGCTCAAGTTTCTTCCCGTTCAAAACAGTATGCAGCAATTTTTTTTCTGCCTACCTGCATGACTGCCAATTATTTCCTCGGTAATCATGTGCCTAAGTAAGTTTATTGAGTGTTTTCTTATTAAGTGATCGTCGCCACAGGCCTTTGTTTGATTTTTTTTAAAGTACCGGTATTCCTCATAAGTAATCAGTAAAAAATATTTTGAAAGATTTTTTTTTTTTGGCCCCCTAAAAAATAAGTGACATCATGACTGGTTGACTGGACCTGATGAGGGGATCACAGAGGGGTTATGGCCAATCTTAAAAGCTGTGTACAATATGTAGCAGAGTCACTTATATGGCACTTGCTGATCACCTTGGGGCTTTCAGACCTGTCAATCCAAGGTGTTCTTCAGCTCACTGGTTACTTATCGTCGAGTACATTTGGGTATAATACTGTTATTGGTCATGCACAATTACTGTAAATGACCATTCCTTGCAATTTATTGTTGACAACCACCCTCTTGCACAATACACCACACAGTAAATAAAGACAATAACTACAAATACATGGATGTCTTGTCCTTTATTAAATACTTATTTATTAAGATATCCTTTATTTGTCCCACACTGGGGAAATTTACAGTCTACAGCAGCAAAATTGGGGGGTAGAAAGAAGAAAAAACAAAGTGTTTGCATGCACAAAAATAAATGTTTCAGAAGAGAGCTGTACACAGTTCAATAGAAGTGCAATATAAATATAGATATAGATATATATAAGCATATATGCAACTGGTATAAGGTGGCTGTGCTATTTACAATTGTTACTGGTTTTTCACGTATTTTATTTTTTATTCAGCAGCCTGTAGGAACGAGCGGCGGTATCTCTCCTTCTTGCAGCGCGGGTGTAACAGTCTCTGGCTGAAGGAGCTGCCCAGTGCTGTCAGTGCTGTTATGATAACTAACACAGTGCACAATGTAGTTTACCAAACCACATGATCAAAATGCAAGGTATTACAGACAGATATACCAGGTGGTGAGGCACGTGGAAACAATACAAAATGTGATGGAGGTAACAATGGTTGCACTAAGCAAAATGCATACATGATTACACTGCTGTTGATCAATACGAGAATTAACACTGCTATTGATAATATCCATATACAGTATGGAACAATCCGCTATCCGTGATCAGTGATCACTGTTAGGCTTAGCTTAAGACGAGCACAGGACCCACAGGCATACACACTGAACTCAGTACAGCTTTACCATCAGGGCAGAGGGCCAGGTCAAGGCGGCAGGAACCAAACCAAGGTCTACTGGAGGATTGGGTGCGACAGCTGGGCAACAGCGAGTACCGTAGGGAAGGTAACTGACAAACTGGATCTTCAGACTGGCCTTTATGCTGCAGAGGAGAGTGTGGCTGACGAGGTGAAGACTGGCAGGTGGATAGGTGAGACAGGTGCAATGATTGGGGAGATGGCCAGCCCACACTGAATTAAGGGAAAAGCAACCAAAAAAACAGAACAGAGGGAGGGGCCACACAGTGGAACACTTGAGGACAGACACAATGGATTGTAACAATCCTGCTGATAAGCAGCTTGTTTGGTTTATTTTTGAATGTTAGACAGAGATTTGTAGACACCAGACAATGAGATGATGAATAGGAGACATCTGTTCTCTCGTATTTCAAAAGATACAATGGAAAGCTCAAACTACAAGAGGGCACACAGTCATGAAGATGCAGAGGTGCATTGAAGAGCTGTGTCGAGGGGTGAAACAAAGACACACAAATGTGTTTCAGGCAAATCAATACATGGACATGGTAGTGAGGCCAATACCAGCGGGGCTTTATTGATTATACGAATGAGGGAAATTCTTTTGTATTGGCAGCACTCTTGTCTGCATAGATCTTATTAATATCTCACTAGACAGCATATTTAATGAGCCACAAATGTGTTTTCACAATTATGTCCAAATAAAGTGCTGCTTATTTTAAACACAAAACGTTTTTTTTTTCTCCGATGAAATTAAACCAAATGAGTAACGTTGCCCATGAACGACTGGTGTCTTGCGCAGGTGTAGATGTGCGTGCATTTTTAATCAAGCTCTCATAGCAGAACCCCATCCGGTCATACACTGTGATGTGTCAGGAACAAGAAACACAAATGATTGCTGAGGCTCAGCTTCCCTCTTGGTCTGCTCTCAAACTCGTTTAGCGAGGCATGGAGTTTTCAATCTGCTGTGTGATGTGCTATGTGGGATGTAATTACAGAAAGAAATAGGGAGGCGCCGCTGCCGCTGATTAGCCAGAAGGAACTGATCATCGCATACAGTATGTATTGTGCCGTATCTATCAGTGTGGCAGTATCAGTGTGACACAGGTGATGGTTCCTCATTACTAAACTCTGAAAGATGATTCACTGGGTTAGTAATTTGTTAGTAAATCTTTAAATCAAGGACTTTCCATGCATAAAAATGTGTTTGTTGCATGTCCACATTTTAATCAATTGCTAACTTCCATCCATCCATCCATTTTCCGAACCGCTTGATCCTCACTAGGGTCGCGGGGGGTGCTGGAGCCCATCCCAGCCATCTCCGGGCAGTAGGCGGGGGACACTAACTTATTTTAATAAATTGGTCTGAATTAACTCAATTAAAACGGTTTTACCTTGAACATTTTTGATTCTGAACAGACATTTCTGCCTTGACTCAACATGGAAGTCATTCAGTGAGTACAACTAAAAAAAAAAAAATAATCTTAAAATCTTGTGGGAGTACAAGATGGATGTGGCTGGACCGTAGAGAGACCTTTTGGATTAAATAAACAGTTTTTTTATCATGGTTAAACATGAAATATTTTTACATGGAGTTTTTTTTTGGGGGGGGGTTGAATGACAGTCAAAGAATAAGGAGTTATAACTATAGTGAGTAGTTCTGACATAATTGAAATCAAGTTGATTCAGCTTTAGCTTGTAGAGTACAAAACAAATCAAGTAATTATTTACCTAACTAGAGAAGTCTTGTGACATTACGCAATAACGGCTGAAATAACTGTGATGTGTGCAATTTGTTCCCTAAATTTTTGCTGTGACAGCAATTGATTTTTTAGAGAATCAGCACATACTGTGCTGATACTGACACGACAATAACTTTTCCAGATGTTTTGTATTTGCGTGGTAGATTTGCCCCCAATCCTGAAGTAGGTGAGACCAGGGGCTACCATCCATGCATCCACTTTCCAATCAGCTTATTCTCACAAGGGTCATGGGCATGCTGGAGCCTATCCCAGCTGTCTTCAGGCAATAGGTGGGGTACACCCTGTACTGGTTGCCAGGGCACATATAGACGAACAACCATTTGCACTCACAATTACACCTCGGGACAATTTAGAGTGCTCCATTCATCTGCCATGCATGTTTTTGGAATGTGGAAGGAAACCGGAGTACCCGGAGAAAACCCACACAGGCGCAGGGAGAACATGCAAACTCCAGCCAGTGCTCCATCACAAAAAACAACCCCCCGCCCCAAAGACGAGCATTTGTTTAATTTTCCTTTTATAATTCAGCGAATAGTTTGCAGGTGAAGTCGGTAAGCTAGAGCCTTACGTCACCAAACTCGTCATTGCGAGATGACATCAGTTAGGATAAGGGGAGTCAAATTCATTTGAAACAGTGACGTCCTAACCTATATTGGAAAGGAACCACCGTTTCATCTCTTCTTAACCTGATGATGTAATCCAACAGCGGTGAAGGAAAGGTGGCTTAAATGTTCGGAGATTGGTCTTTCCGAAGAGGCCCCACGTCTCGTCTCGTCTCTCCAGTGTGGCTATCGTCTTACCTGGAGGTGTCCAGGAGGCATCCTAACCAGATTGCAGAGTCCTCTCAATGGCCTAGATTCCCAGCCTATTTATAAAAAAGAGAGTAAGGCACTGTGCACAGGAAACTCCTTTTGTCTGCTGACCTCATTACTACCTTCTCAAACGTGGCCTTACTGGTCTCACTTTTATTGCTCATGTGAACAGTTAAGTCCTCAACAGAATGAAGCAGTTCCCATCAGAACTCTACAGCACCCTCTTCAAAGATTCCCCAAAAGGTGGGTTTTCTGAGCAGATGTTTGGTGCTTCAGCACGAAAAACAGTCAAGACCTGTCCGCTCACCCGATGGCGGGGGGAGGCTACACTATCCAATAATACAGGCTCCGAGTTGCACGGGAAACGAGTATGCCCACATCTCTCTGCGCTTTTTACTGTGGGGAAATCCGGAGCAGAGAAGAGTCCCACTCCTTTTAAGAAAACTGGATCTGAAGACCAAGCCCTGCATCAAGGCGAGCCAGACTATAGTGGACTTTGCCGGAAGCTTTCCACTTCACGCAAATGGCTCCTTGCCTGCCAGAAGGGTGACGTTTCAACTCGCAATAACCTGCTTTTACAGATGGCAATCGGACCACCAATCTCCTCACCTTTGGCCCCGCTGAGCTCACACTTGGACTCTTCCACAGGTGGTGAGCTCATGGGAAATGGAACACGTTATAAGATACATGCAGCTGAGCTGCCTGACCATCGGGTGCACGTCATCAAGCCTCACCTTCAGAGGAGTCATGTTGCTTTCGTCAACAAAAATTAGGACAAAATATCTTCGCCAATGAGCCTTTATCACCTGGAAGGAATTCCGTGGGAGAGGAGACAGGATGCAAGGAAAATGATGGTCACATGACAAGTTCAATAATTACATCTGTCATGGTATCCCGATGACTTTTCTTAAATCCAGACAAGCAGTGGTGTTTGGATCGGAAGAGGAAGAATGCAACTTGTCTAGCACAATTTAATATCGAGAAAAAAACAGATGGCCGGCCTGTCAGGGATTGTCTTTGAAGAAGAAATGACATACGTTTGGACAGACGTGATGTCGGAAGCTATGGCAAATCCAGGTGAAGAAATTTAAAAGCTTGCCACAGCGTGGCTTTAGCCACAGGTGCTTCTACTCAACTGGTAGGTGAATGCGCTTAGTTACCTGCCAGTTGAGAAGCAGCACCTGTGGCTGAACCCAAACTGTGGCTATGTGCATTTGCCACCTCTGCTAAAATCCAATCAGTTATCTCTGACTACAACTAGACAAAAATGTGATCAGTTTTCATCAACTAAAACTAGACGAAAATAGTCATGGACAATTCTGACAAATATAAGGCCGAAATGCCCAGACTTTTAGTTGGGTAAAATTTGACTATCTTAAAAAAAAACTCTTACGAGTACTAGTCAAGAGCTGAGCAGCAGCATTCTGGACCAACTGGAGAAGCTTAATGGAGGATTAGTTGACTCCAAAGTAAAGTGCATTACAGTAATCCAGCCAGGATGTGACGAAGGCATGAATTACTGTTTCAAAGTGCTCATGAGAAAGGAGAGGTTTTACTTTAGCCAGCTGCTTAAGATGAAAGAAGCTGGATTGAAAAAAGGCAATTTGCAGGTCCAATTTAAAATCACTGTCCAGTTTCAGACCCAGGTTTGAGACTGTTGACTTAAGATAGGGAGCCAGGGACACACACACCCCTACACTGCAATAAGGCTCAAGGACTGGTGGAAAAAGAAAGACTACATAATTAATTATTTGACCAATAGGAAAAAAAACCCAGATTCTCTTTTCTCTCTCGTAATGACCTTTAGTAATTTAATCCTGACTGTTTAGTCCAGTGTGATATTCTAAGAGACAGAGAAGATACAGTGACAGAGGAAAAGCGCATGTGAGGAAGTGTGAGCAAATGCAACACTTGTGTGGGAGCACCATATGCAGAAAAATGGCAGCCCAGAGGGGGTGAGACTGACAAACCACCGAAAAGGGAAGCGTGTATGGTTGAGCAGAGACAGTTTGGAGACAAAACTGTAGCAGAGCTGTCAAAGCAGGGTGTGCCACATAGCACAGAGCAGATGAAACCTGAAATATTCCAGCTCTCGGCCACTCCTTCTTTTATCCATCTCACTCGGTGGCAGAGTGCACCCGTCTGCTCTTTGAGAGAGAAAATTCTTTGTTGGCCACTGACATTTTCCTCGTGCGTGAACCTAGACAAGTGTGCAGCTTGCTTTCACTGTGACCAAAGCTTTGCCAGATTCACAGTAAATACGGTTTCCTTCTTCCTCCCACTTTGAATGAGACATAGTCGAGCAAAAACTCAAAAGGCACACATACATAAATACAAAGTATTGCAGCTCTGTTGCCCAGAAAAGCTCACATTGAAATAGGATAAAAACAAAGTCAGTGTCAAGCAGGGACCAATCATTGCCATACATACACATATCAAATGTACACAAAAGCACGCATGGACACACACACACACATACACGGTAGATGTTGCACCCCTGAGCTTAGTTGTGTGGAATGAGGCCACTTTGAAGTGCTTTAAAACATCCTCCCACTATCCCTTCCGCTAACAATCTGTTCACAGTGGGAAGGCCACATGCAATTTGTGTTTGGCGATGTATGCACCGCATGCGCCACGTGGACAGATCCACACACTAATTTATAAATGTAGTGACAGAAACTGATGACAGATGTGTATGTTTGCCTCACATTCAAGAGGTTCTGGGTTTGAAGTGTTCTCCCTCTGCTCGTATGGATTTTCTCTGGTTGCTCCAGCCCCTCCCACATCACGATAACATGAACGTTAGATTAAATATGAGTGTCTAAGATGATCTTTCTCTAAACGACTGCCCACCAACCAGTCGATGCCCTAAGTATGGGATAGGCTACAGCTTAGTCACAACCCGAATGGATGAGAGCGGTATATAATATTCAGTCTCATGTTAGATGTACTCCAGGGATGGGTAACCTAAATGCTGGAGGCGGCCATAAATTTTCCTCACCGCTACTGGGGGACCATGCACTTACTAAACCAGCAGTATGGCAAAAATGTTCTTTTAAATACTGCATGGACAATATATGTGCATTGTTGCACAATACATGCTCTTAATATTTTTCCTTTTTGATGATCTGTTTTCAATGCGTGGATAAAACAACCACTACTTCAACTCAAAAATTAAGGGTTTGATGTAAACAACTAAAAAAACCCCCACATAATGCAAATCTTTTCAGGGCAAAGGGCTCCCTTGCATAAAATTCACCATTCAAGGACGGTTAAAAAACTGCTAAACAAGAAACCAACATTAAGGGCAAGAACTAATTTTCTACGCATTCACCCCAAAATAAACCCACTCAACATTGTAATGTTATTAAGGTACCATTTATATCATTCCAAATACGTAAAAACAATATGCCTACTCATGTTGTAGTATAAGTCCCGGTGTAAATGCAAATAAGAAATGTCATAAGGGGCGGAATGGCCGTCGTGAATTTCGGCACCACCGCGATCCATATCACCCCGTTGACAATTATTTTTCGGCAAGTGACAGCCACCGTTCATGACTATTCCAGGGCTGAATTATATTCCCAGCACATTCCTGGCTGTCGTTGGCCACATTTATTTCTCAAACAAGCCAGTGGAGGTCAATATGACAGTATATACACTAATGCTAGCCCACAGGCATACTCCTGGCTTCAAGTCTAATTTTGTCGTGGGCTTTTACGGGGTTTGAGTCTGTCAGAGCAGACAGCAAGTCTCTATTTTTAAGGTAATCTCTTCTGTATTGACTTAATGGCTAGTCCAAGTTCAGGGCTGCGGTTTAGTGGAACACTATACCCCAGATTGGAGCACGTGTGTCCTAATGTAACATTTTAGCAGCAATTGGGGGACATTAACGCCTTTCCCTTCAATCCCTGAACCCCATTGTCACGTCCATCCAGCCCCCCGCCTCTGGAGAAGCACTCAAAAAGCCCCTTGAGACCACAGATTTACTGGATCATCTTCCAGTGGGTGTGTAAAAGTGAACATAGAGTGGTCTGGAGATTGCTGTAGGCTGTAGACTGATTTGCTTTTGTTAGCTTGAGAGGATTTGCGCCTCGGCAAAGCTGTTGCTGTTTTAAAAGTCTGTTCCTCTCTCCCTTGATTTGCCTCTCACTCACTTCCTCCACTCAATGGGGATGGGGAGGTAATTATCAGCGACTTAAATACTGTATCTTCGATGGATTTGATGGAGAGAGAGTTGGGGAAGGGCGTGCTGTGCTACGCCAAAGCTGAATGGTAATGTTGGACGAAAAAAAAAGGTCATTATCCTCTGATGATGAAGAATAATATAAGAACCTGATTGTGCATTTCATGGGAACTATGTCTTCATTTCTCTCTGATGCCATTAATTGCATGAAAATTTAACCAACTTTGCACCCCTCATCGGATCAGAACAGAGCTACCCTGTCTCACAGTGATACAAAAATCTAACAAACACTCTCCTTCACTGTCTGTAGCCCTCGTATGGAAACATCAGTACTTCCTGCCAACGGGATTGTGGTTCTCCTCCAACCCTGTGCTAACTAACTGTTTCATGTGCGTCAGTTCCGCTAGATCAAATGTCCCGTGTCCTGCGCGCTCATCAAACCAGACAATGGACCTCCTGCTGTCAGCACAGAGAAGACCGACTACCCAGAAAGCATTCATTTCCCCTCTCGGCCTAATCCTCCATCCCAGGAGAGATGAGCAGGAGGCTAATGAATATGGAGGAAGAAATGGCAAGTTTGCAAAACATTGCATTTTCCATGGAATCAAGTGCACAACAGCTTCCAAAAATAAAAGATTCATCAATGATCTCCCGACATGCAGTCCACACAGAACATTTATTTGTTGTATAAAAGTAACAGCCGTGTTAAAAATATGGTCTGTGGTTAGATAAGACTCATTATGTGTGTGATTATGCAACTAACCTATTTTCCACTCGCACTGTGTGTGCTTGTTGCATAAGTGCATCAGTGAAATAGTCACATAGTCACTATTAACCAACCTGAGCGAAAACCTCATCTGGTTGCGTTGGCTGGAACGCTGTGCACATATTTGTCTGTTTTGTTAGTCTTGGGTATTTTTGCATGTGTTTTACATTGACTGTTTTTTAAAGCGAGGAGAAACACAAATAAAATAAAATTAAACTCTGCCGTCATAACAATTGAAAAAAAGAAAAGAAACCCAAAAGGCAAAACAAGTACATCACTGTAAATCGTAATTGTGCGATTATCATTGTTTTTAAAATACAAACGTGCTAGTAGTACTTTAATTCTATTAATCAGTTAACAAAAAAAGAATAAAACATCCAGAATATTGACATCACTACTGGGACTTTTTTTTCCAGCTGCATTTTTACCATAAACTTTTTACACCTTTCGACTTATGACACAGTTCCTATTGTGCTTTCAGTTAAATCATAATAAGCAACCATATTTGGACACCTGCCTCTTATACTTGGAGAACTTTTCAAACTGATTCAAAACCAGCCTGTCATGCTCTCCTCATTGCAAATTTAAAAGCTTCGACTCTTCTTTTGGGAAGACTCCCCAACAATGGTTTTTAACCTTGTTAGAGGTACCGAATCCAACCAGTACATATACACATTCACCGAATCCTTCATTAGTGAAAAACAAAAATATGACTTTTTATAAGTTCAAGACATAAAAAACACATTTATTAAAAACAGAAAAAAAGTAAATAAGATTTCAAGACATAAGTATACGCTTTTTTAATTTTACGACGTACTATCACACCAGTCACACATTGACTACTGAGCGAACTACATTTCCCACAGCATTGATCATCTGCAGCCAGTGATGGCCAAGCGGGCGTGTCATAACTAATTGACGTGTTGAGTCGGGTGTGTCTTAACCTCCATGGCAGAGGCTCCGTTGAACCCCTGAGGCGATGCACCGAACCCCTGGGGTTCGATCGAACCCAGGTTAAGAACCACTGATCTACAATATGTTGTAGTTTGTATGTAGTAACTTTAGTCCAGGCTGCTGGCTCAAAATCTCCATTATAGTTCCCCCCAAATGTTTGATGGGCTTGACGTCAGGATCTCAAGTTACCCAGTAAACTCATCCAAACCTGCCTCGATGGACATTACTTTGTACACGGGGTCAAGGTCATTCTGGAACTGCAAATGGCCTTCCCCAAAGTGTTCCCATGAAATTGGAATAATACCATTGCAAAATTAAATTCAATGGAACTGAGGGTATTTGTGAAATCCTTAGAAATGAAAGTTAAATGTTAAAGTTCTGTTCCATAACTTGGTTTCCGTTAGATTTGTATTGTACTTTAAGCATAGCAAAGTGACAGCAGACACCTCCTTTTGCTCCAACCATCAGGTGTGTGTTAGTTCAGGACATAAATATCCTCTATTACTGAGAGCCTGACAGAGACAGAGCCTAGAGCTTTGGGCCACAATTCCCAGGTTAGCTTGAAAGCATTGTCAAGGCCTTTTGCGTGTCAATATATTGGCGTCAGGGAGAGTTATTGCCTCTATTTTGAGTAAGTTTGCTTTTGCTTACAAATTGAACAGGTGATTTGTGTGTACGTATGTGTGTGTGTTTGCGCGCGCACACACGCACATGTGAGATAGTAATAAAAGACAGAAAGTGCCCTTCCGATAGGTCGATGGCTTTCGCTGGAGGTTTTAATTAGCTAATCAGTTGAACATGGGCTTTTAAGCGTGGTGGAGAATGCGGTTAAAACCGATTGTCAATAGCCATTAAAATGGCTGCTTCAGCTGTGCCTGCTCTGGCAAGGCCATATTCAAACACTACTGATGAAGGAAAATAAAAGTGCAGAGAGGAGTACCCCTTTGGTGCACAATAAGAAGGACAGTATATAGATTATTTTACATTAAATTCCTGAGTGATTATTGATTAACATGAACACGTATAACTGTCATGTTCTGTGGTTGGTGGATTTGGTTTTGATTCGATTTTAGTTTTGTCGTGTACATCTTTATGTCTCTTTTGAGTGAACTTATGCTCGTCAACGCAGTTCCTTGTGCCAACCAATCAGCTTGTGATGGGTCAAAGCTTCAAAGCTTTAAAAGCAATCTAGGATGGAATTTATAGGCCGTGTATCAGCGCGGGATTCAATTTTAGGGAAATAATGTCATTGATGATGTATGTCGCCTGACTGTCCCGAGAAGTGGTCGATGTGTCGGCAAGATTAACGAGCAGACAAAGGAAGTGCCGGTAAATAGTGTTTTGTTGTCATGGTAGAATTTAGCCAAATTTCCCCTGACAAATAAGTTTATTCATAGACTCCGAAGGAAAAATAAAGTGGACTGAACAAACAACACACTGAATAAATCTCAACAAGACAACACACATTATACCTCAGGGGTATTCAAAAAAATTAAAAGTGCTTCCAATATTCCAAATAGGGATGGGAACTTGAAACTGGTTCTTCTTGGACACCAGTGATTTGATTCCTAGGAATTCTTTATTTACTTCCCTGAAGATTCTGCTTATTGGTTACGCTTTGTCAGAGGTAGGCATTGTGTCATTGTGATATTGAAAGTGCTGACCTATTGGGAGCTGCACACATCTCTCACCGTTTGACTTGTGACTGCACAAAGAAGTTGCCACATAGTCTTACAACAGCTAATCAGTGGAATTTGCTTATTGGGAGGATAAGCAGTGGATAAAAAAAATCTCAATATGCTAAAAAAAAAAAAGACTAGAATATTGGAATCAGCATGCCGATTTTAGTTTTAGTCAGCATAAAAATCCAACTCAGGTTTTTTTTTTTAAAATTGTCTCCCAGTGTAAATTAGTTCTATTTTCACTTCTTGGGGGCATTGCCAACATTGCTAAACATTGGCAAAAATATATCTAATATATTTACAAAGAACGCAAGATCGACAAATTCCAACGAAGGATGCTGGTAATGAAGAAAAACAAACCAAACATGCTAAAAGGCAAGGAAGGAGGAAAACGTAAATCGTTTGTCAAACCCGAAGGACAAGAAGATCCAATAGCTAGAATACAAACCGAAATATTACAAGAGCCACTCACATGCAACGATAGTTGGAAAAATTGCGACAATCTATGAGGCAAAGTGTCAAGAATGTCTAGAAAATTAAGCAGTTGCAGACAGAGTCGTGAGCAAGGCAAATAATAAGACAGTCGGTTGTCGGTGTGGCCTGGCTTTTAAAGAGGACAGGTTACGAGCCCAGTTTCGAGACATTTGTGACTTTTGAGTGAAGACCCACTCTCCAGCTGGAGACTGAGAAAGCAAAGCAAAAAAGACAGGATCATGACAAGTTTACATAAAATATTACAACCTGCCAAGGGACTACAGGTTGGCGACATGACTCCCAGATTTTTTCTCTCCTTGGTCTAAATGGGAATTTAATATATTGAGTGGCTGAGAAAATAATTCCTAAATACATTGAGAATGTCAAATTAAATGCTGGATGGGGCTTAACTGGGCTTCACAGATTTCTGCCATAACATCCCAAGGCCTGGAGTCGCGATGTAGTGCACTCCCTGACAGACAGATATAATCTGACATAATTAAATGTAAATAGTTATTAATTACATACATAAAACCTTAACAAAAATATACCGTAAATAAACAAATGATCCAAACAGACAAATTGCTCCATCTTGTGATCGGACCAGTGATCAGGTTTTTAAACTCGCAGATCTGCAATGAGTGGTCAACCCTAGAAATTCCGATTATGTAAAGCCTAATTTATACAGTGATGCACAACAACTGAAATTGTAAGAAAGTGCTATACATAAATGATGAAAAAAAATAATTACAATAATAATGTCCCAATAATAAATAACTAATTCAAATGTCATTGAATGAAAATATTCAATACCATAGTTTCCTCGACAGAACGCATACGGGTGGTGCAGTTTTATTCCCTCTTGTTGCACGTTGGGCAAGAAGACTATTCCTACGACTACTAATCATAAAAAGATAACTGACTGAATGTCATGTGAAATCTTTTATATCGCTAGCATTGGGCGAAATCCATCTACCTCCAAAATCATCATTTTTCAAGAATTCATGTATTTCCTTTAAAGCAACCCTGCCAGTTGCCACTGCTCATTGCTGTGTGAAAACTACACACAGGCCGGAGCCGGAATCAAACCCTGCACCTCTGTCTGCACTGTGAGGCCGACGTGCTAACTCGTCACCCACCGGGCCGCCCTGTTTGAATAAATGGTGCTGCAAATTCAATAATAAAAGGTGTATCTTTATATGAACACATCTTTGTGATGATATCATGACAATACTAATTCCCTTTTTTGAACTCTATGGCGCTTCATAAGTGAGTGGGTAATAAATAGTCTAATCTTGTTATGAACAGCGTGTAGACACACACACACACACACACACACACACACACACACACACACGCACACACACACAACCTCGTGCTCTCTTTCTTGCCGTCCCTGTGGCCAAAACGGCATCTGCTGCTCAGGCTGATGTCATCTGGGGATAATAAGTATGCCCAGCATGGCAGCGGTTCATAGCCTCAGACCTCCTTTAGGCTGCATGTGCTTTCTACGACAAGTTACATCTGGGAAAGCAGGTAAACAAGATAGTGTTGTGCAAAGTCAAGCCTCTGGGCTTGCGGCACACAAACACACAACAATTTCACTCCTTTTTCTGTCGATGTTTGCGGTATACAGCAGATGCCCTCAACCCCCCGCCCCCTCCGAAAGCACTGACAGACAACAGAGAGCACGGAGAGGGAAACCTCACCAGCAGGAGTGACTTTAAATGTGTTCTAAAGCTAGCATGTAACCACTGCATTGTTGCATTTGGGTGCAGATTGTGCCACAGCTTGTCAAATGTCCACAGCAGTACAGACAGCTTGGGCAGAGCTCAGGTTGACTACACAGTACTGCATATAATACTCATTAATATATGATTTAGTAAGTACTATGTTTATTTGTTTATAACTGCGTATGGCTAATTATGAGGCAGAACAGCAACATGGATGTATCAGAAAAAAAGAAAAGAAATAGGCCATATTTTTGTGGTGCCAATTTTCTATAGATATTTTGCTCAAGGATTCTCAAAAAGAAGAAAAGAAGGAAAGATCTTACACCTGGGAAGCATATTGGCTTTATAGTTTGCATTCTTCTACATAATAACTGCCATTAAAAAAAAGTCAACCTTTTATCTCTGTGCATATCATGAGGAGAGTATTTTTTTTCTCAGCGTGTTTCAGCTCTTTAAATAAAGCCATATGGCACTCACTGTAGAACGCGGTCTCCTATAGTAACACCACAATCTCCATGGAGCACCAGGAAACATTTTTGGTTATGGGATGAATATACGACCTACAAATTGACTGATATATTTCACATTTCAATATATGAAACGGGCGGCCCGGTAGTCCAGTGGTTAGCACGTCGGCTTCACAGTGCAGAGGTACCGGGTTCGATTCCAGCTCCGGCCTCCCTGTGTGGAGTTTGCATGTTCTCCCCGGGCCTGCGTGGGTTTTCTCCAGGTGCTCCGGTTTCCTCCCACATTCCAAAAACATGCATGTCAGGCTGATTGGACGCTCTAAATTGTCCCTAGGTGTGAGTGTGGGCGTGGATGGTTGTTCGTCTCTGTGTGCCCTGCGATTGGCTGGCAACTGATTCAGGGTGTCCCCCGCCTACTGCCCAGAGATGGCTGGGATAGGCTCCAGCACCCCCCGCGACCCTAGTGAGGATCAAGCGGTTCGGAAAATGGATGGATGGATATATGAAACTGGAGGGTAGGCAGATGTTAAATGATATATCCAGAAATATTAATGTACCGGACATACATTTGGTTCAAGGTACAAACCTACGATGGTAGTTGGACATGGCAGACCATTTTTTACTTTATGTTCATAAATTGATGTTTTTACATCATTATGAAGACAAGATCAATGCACCAAGCATACTCCATGCACAAGTAGCCACAGAAAAGCACTGCAAAATGATGTTAAGTCCGGCTTTAAACTCGCTCACAAATAGAGCAATCACGCATGCAGCAGATACACTGCAGGTGGCACAGAAGAGACAACATTTTGCTGCAATGTCATAATGTTTGTTTATGAATGTGGTATGAATTGAAGTTAGGCAGTAAAATAATACATAAAATTCATTCAAATCAAAATTGAGGACTCTCGCTCACACACACACGTGCACACACGGGCGCGCGCACACACGCACGCACGCACACACACACACACACACACACACACACACACACACACACACACACACACACACACACACACACACACACACTGGCATCAGCGTAAGCTTGAAGAAGCAGAAAATCTGCTGAAAAAGACCACCAAGTCACTCTGGACAGTCTGTGTCTCACTTATGCCGCCCACCCTGACTGCGGTCTATTATAAGAGCTATTAAAGGAGCTAACAGCAATCAATCTGCCCATTTAGACAGCAGCGAGTGGGGAGATAAAGCGGATGGACTGGATGGCCTCTCTCATTGTCTTGCTCTATTTCTTGCTTACTGAATGTTTTTCTTTTTTTCCGAAGTCAATTTTAACTGGCTGCTCCTTTAATTTCCAAGGATTTTTTTTCCCTAGTACCTTGGCACTTAGGCAAATCTTCCCCGGAGTGGTCGACCAACCAAAATGACCGAGAGGGCAATAACAACTCATCACAAAAGAACTCAAAACCAGATCCAAAGATAGAGAGACCTCATTGGCCTCAATCAAGGTCAATGTTTGTTACTCAACCATAAGATAGACATAGGGAAATAATGGTATCCATGGGATAGTTCTGAGGACAAAACTAATAGACAAAAAAAAGGGTTATTTTCACACTGGAGAAATGAGAAAAAAAATTAACATCTTAGAAGATGTATTATGCTGTCGGTCTTGTGACAGTGTGATCGCTACTTTGCTGCTTCAGGACCTGGACAACTTGCTGTGATTAATGGAACAAGAATTCTGCTGTTGACCAGAAAATACTGCACGTGAATTTCCATTATATCCTGCAAGGCACTTCATGCTCAAAAAAGTCCTTCCCTTTGAGTTTTTTTTTTAAAAATCTGCAAATAAGAGCAGTCCAGAACTTTTCCACAGTGATGTGAAATACTAATCAGCAGTTATTGAAAACACTTGATTTCAGTTATTTTTGTCAAGGTTTGCACAACCAATTATTACAGTTATTAGGTTTAGGGGACTGTGAGATATTGAATTATTCAAAACATGCAAAAAATTAATTCAGATATCAGGAAGGTGACAAACACTTTTACTGCATTACATCATCTCCGTCTGGCGGTATACTTCTGTCGGACCAGTTTGACTGCTGGATATGTGCATGTTGCAGAAGGAGGTCTCGGAGACAAAGAAATCAAATTCTCTGCGAGTACCTAATTCCCACTGACATCCACTTCAGGCTGCTTGTCTTTCTTTACCTGCATCCTGGAGAGGAAAGGGGAAGAGGAGGAGGGGGGGATTACAAGGGGGCACGCGCAAGATACGTGTGTGTTTGTGATAGTGTGTATGTGTGTCTGTACAAGAGAAAGGGGAGGGGGCAGTTGAATTAAGGCAGACACCGACACCCTGTGCTTCTTGCCAGGGATTAACCTGCGGCAAAGACCTCACCTCATCATGATTCTCCAACACATGCACTCACATACACACAAATCCACCCACCCACGCATGCGTTCCCCCTCCTCCCACCACACACACACACACACACGCACACACACTCACACACACACAATTGCACAGATGCATTGCTACAATACTGTACAAGCTTAGAAACGGTAAAAAAAAACAACTTCTATCGATAACTCTACTTTGTCGTGACAAAATGATGCATATGAATGAAGTATAATATTAAATGTCAAAGGAACCAGCACACAGAATAAGGTGGTTGTTCTTATTAAACTACATGATAACAAATTCAAAAGTTTCATTGGAGTTTTGCTTTTTTTTTTTTAGATTGTTTTTCTGTTCTTCACTTGACATTAAAAAACTCAGTCCTAATCTCTTGAAGAGAAACACAGAGGAAAAAATACTTTAGACCAGGGGTGTCCAAAGGTTTTTTGGTGAGGGCCAAAGGCAGAAAAATAAGCAAAGGCTCGAGCCACACACTTGAGGTGACATATTGACACATGCTCGTTCGGCACCTGTGTACGATGCGTAGCTCTGATGCTTGGTCTCATAGTGCCGGCGGACATTATACTCCTTCATCACGACAACATCTTCATTGTAAATCAAACAGACACACTTTCCTTTGATTTCTTTGAAGAAATATTTATTTTTCCACCGTGTTTGAAATCTTCTGCACTCTCTTGCGATCTTTCGTTTTTTCGGTGCTGCCATTTCTGGTGACTCGTGGTAAATGTTTTTATTTGCTTAATTTTGTTTAGTGGACAAGCACCTTTTCCGTTATTGGCTCCATCTAGTGTTGAAACTAAGAAATTCAACAGAGTTGAGCTCAAGCGCCATGTGCCGACCATATTCAACTATATTTTCAGAATTTGCTGCGGGCCAATAAAAACAAACCCACAGGCCACAGTTGGCTCACGGGCCATAGTTTGGACACCCGTGATTTAGACAATTAGTTGGGTCTTTACCCAATCTATGTGCCACATGCAAACAAGTGTAATTCAGCGTCTGGTGATGAAGCGCTGATGGGTCGTGGCATGCTGTGTCTCGGGCTCCTTGTCAAGATGACCTGGGGATCGTGGACTTGGTTTTGCCCAGGTTGCACCAGTGTACTGTCCGGTGTTGCTGGAATCAGTAGGTGTCCTCTTGATGCACACCTATGTATTTTAAGGGGACACAAAAGAACACAATAGGTCACACTCAGGATTCTGGGCGGGGGTGCTGTTCGTGTAGGTGGTTGTTGAGGGGAAGGTAGCGGTGCTGGAGTCTGCCGTGGTCCTCCAAGGGTCACTGCCCACCAAGCCTTCTACCCCAATTTTAATGCATTCATCAAGCACATACACATTTTTGGGGGTGCATTGGAAGATTCCTGAAGGTCTTGTTCGTAAATTTGGGACTTGTGAGACATAGATGTCAGTGGATAGAATGAACACTCCATATTACATGCGTGGCTTGTCTCACTAGACAAGGTTTGCCATGCCTGTGGTGCCTTGACCCCATTGGGGTTGATGGTGTGGATGTTGTGCCCTGGGACTGGTCTGGTCCCCTGCCTTCCGTAATAGTAGTTTCTTGGGGCCAGCGCCCTGTGGTGTGCCTGAGTGCTTTGATTGCACCCAGATTGGGTGGGTTCCTGGGCTCCTGTAATTCCTTGGTTTCGATGTCATGGGGGCTTGTCAAGCTTGGACACATTATGTGCTGAGCGCCTTGCTGCACAAGCAAAATGGTTCTCACCATAACCTTACCCTAACACATCAGCAACTACAGCAAGCCAATCTTCAGTATTGGTCGGGTCCAGAATTGAGCTGTGTATGGATCAAGAGACTCCTGGATTTTAGAGTAAAAAGGATGAATGAAGTACACATCTTCAAATGCTGAAATTCTGGCCTTTGTGTTTCGGCCTGTCTTTGTATGGTCTTGCCTCACATATAGTTTATTACACACTTTCTGGATCATGAGAGAGAACCACCACACCAAAAAAAGAGGACTGAGAAAAGAATATGAAATATGAGCTATTATTCTTGATCCAGATCATGCAAAAGACAAGGAATTCTAGCAATTATTTTCATTCAATGCAAAGAACTGTTTTAATTGGTGGAAAAATTGCATAATGTGTATATTTTATTTTCATAAAACCTGCAGTTTTAAGGGGTGCAGACTTTTATATGCAGAATAAATGAACCGGCTGCAAGCCATTTGCCCACACGGACTGCAATCGAGTGTCCCCAGTCAACCTAACGTGCATGTTTTTGGAATGTTGGAGCAAGCTGGAGTACCCAGGGAAAACCCACACAAGCACCACGAGAACATGCGGACTCCACACAAAAACCTATGCTGAGACACAAACCCATAGTTTCTCAATTGTATGGCAGACATGTTAACCACTCACCCTCTGTGCTGTCATAAAAAGACTAAGACTCAAACTTAGCCAAATCTCTGAGAAACTTGGCGTCAGGCTCAACCCCAACTGTGGCTGAGCACCCTTTTAACAACAACAACAATTTTACATGAGAATGCCACCTGAACCAAAATCCAAACTTTAAAATCCAAATTGTTTGATTTAACTTGTTTGATGACAGTTATTCCATCGACACATTTTTCAATCCACTTAATCCTCACCAGCTGTCTTCGGGCAGTAGGCAGGGGACACCATGAAGTGGTTCCCAGCCAATCACAGGGCACACAGAGACCAACCACCATCCGTGCTCACACTCACACCTGAGGACAATTTAGAGTGTTCAATCAGCCTGCCGTGCATATTTCTTGGAATATGGGAGGAAACGGGAGTACCCGGAGAAAACCCAGGCAGGCACGGGGAGAACATGCAAACTCCACACAGGAAGGCCGGAGCCGGGATCGAACATGACAGTTACTATTATTATTTTTAATTCTGCCTGTTTCCATGAAGTTGACTATATGAAGATCTAAGAATTGGGTTGCTCTACAAACACCATTCCGTTTAGTAACTAAATACCACAATGTTTTTTTGTAAAATTATGTTCACACCTTTGATGAGACAAAACCCATGAAATGGGGTCATAGCAGGAGACCTCCACTCTTGTCACTTCCACTGCGATTAAATGACATAATTACCAGAGGGTATTGATTGTCTTCTAGTCGAGCGAAAGCAGGTCAGCTAATAGATGATGCCTCCACATTTACAGATGGGGAGGAGGGGCGGTCTTTCGACCCGCACATCTTCAACAGAGAAGATCAATTCACTAGCTGATGTGACCATCAAATGTAAGCTTGACATTGTTTCTGTATTTGTGTAGGACTTTGTGTAAAAGACTGTACTGACTATATGCATGTGACATAAAAAAACAAACAAACTCACACACAAAGCACTGAATGCTGCTGTACTCAAAAAAAGGTGGAGTCAAGTGGCTTATCATAATGAGAGCCGTTTTCCAAAACACTAGACTCAACTTTATTTCACATGAGAACATGTGAGAAAACAAAACAAATATTAACATTAATACAATCACAACAAGCGTATCCATCAAATTGTTAGGTTAGGGATCAAGGCCGGGCTCGAATAGAGTTTTTTGTGTGCTACAAATTTAAACAACAGAATGAACAAATTCCGAGAGACAGGTGATTCCATATTTTTTGGAATTGGTTGTAGTTAGCGTTGACAGAAAAATTTGTGAGTACGTGAGTGCCTCAACTCTTGTTGCGACTTTTGGTTGGTCTCATCGAGGCTGTCACAGTAAATTGTTCGCAAGAGTACTACACGCTCGCTCACACACACACACACACGCACACGCACACACACGCACGCACACAATTTTATTTTATTAAGTAGCTGCACAAAATATAATCATCTGGATTCATGTATATTTTCCCTGGTAAAATCTATTCAGAAGTGCTGGAAAGGAACAGTAGACCAGCTCTAGACCTTCGGCAGGATCCTTGAGGGTGCATGGGAGCTCACTCGATCAGTCTAAATGCTTTATGGATTATGAGAAGGCCTTCAACCGTGTTCCCAGGGGATCTTGTGCAGGATGCTTTGGGTGTATGGAGTATCGGATGAATTAATATGGGATGTTGGGTCCCTGTATAAAATGTGTCTGAGTTTTGTCTGTATTGCCAGTGGTAAGTGATTCATTCACAGGGAGTTTTGGCCTCTCTTCATACAAATTCTCTTATGGTTGGAGAACAGAATGGACCACAAAGCAGAAATTGATACAAGAACTCACACTTTTTTTAAACAGACATAACACACAAATTTGAGTCACAACTATTAAAAGTAGTGACAAACAAAAAAACAATGGTGACAAGAGGTCCTCGCAAAAACTAACACAATAAATACAAACAAAAGGAAGCTGATAGAGCGACAGTGGAAGGAATAAGTTACAAGATGAGAGGAAACAGAATCTATCTACACACACCAGAAAACGAGAAATTAAAAATCACAGAAGTAATAAACAATAACAAACTTGAAATACTTTAGAAGCACTCGCAAAGAAAAAAACGTAAAGACAAAATGACTGAACTAATTTATTAGTTATTGTATTGTTTTGTGTTTTTTGTTATTGTAAAGTGTCCTTGGGTGTTTTGAAAGGCGCTTATAAATAAAATGTATTATTATATTATATTATTATTTATATGAAGACCACTAAAAACTATTCTTTACAGGAATATGTTCTTCAGGGTCCCATGAGTCTAAACATGATATTCTGGTTAATATTGTGTTAGTGGAATATGAACTAAGCGGTAAAATCTAGCTGTTGTTATCCATCTCAGGTGGCAGCCATTTTGGCACTTGCTGGCGACTGAAAATTATGTCACAGTCTCTTGGTGTTCAGGTAATGATCAATCATGCCTCACCTCTTTTCTGAATTTGGTCATATGATGCTCACAAGCTGATCTGTGATTGGTCATTACCTTGAGCCACTGTGATGTCATTTTCACTCAACAGTAAATGGCAAAATGGCCGGCACCTGGCATGAACAAAAATGGGTAGATTTAGCGACTAAATTCATTTTCCACAAATGCAAGAAACCCAAGTTTGAACATAGTGCCAAGAAAGTTGTTGACTTGACTTCCCCTGGAAATGACTGAGACAGAATCTACTAAAACAAAATCAGATTTTGAAAATCTGATCACAAGAGTTATGGCAACAAACAAAACAGTATGCAAAATACTCTGAAAGTTTCTTTTCGCTGGAGCCGCACCTAAATACCTCCCCAGGTTGATTGCAGACAGGTGCAGCTCGCTGATTGCCAGCAGGTACGGCAACGGGGCTCCACCCATTATGTAACCAGGCCAGGCTCAGGGCAGAAAAAAACAAAACATTACCAACAGGCCAAAATATGGAACATGACAATTCCAACCCTTTCTTTCTTCCTTCACTTGCACAATGTATACAGCATTCACCAATCGTAATGGGGGGCTGTGAGTCCTTATGTCAATTTTCGTTTTGAAGCAAAGATCAAAGCATGCTGACAGTAAGGCAAGCATGTTACCCTATTTTGAGCATTTTAGCATTCTCAATTCAGAACCGTCAACAGCAGTGATTTCCAATATTTGTTGAGCCAAGGCACTTTTTTTTAAGTTTGAAATCGTACGGCACACCACCAAACAAAGCTGTGACAAAATGAGGATACATACCTGTATGTCAATCTAATACTTTTTGCCATTTACTGCAATCCCTCGTTTATCATGATTAATGGGGACCAAAATCACCCGTGATAAATGAAAATCCGCAAAGTAGCGCGCCCCCCCCCTCCATATAGGTACATGTACATTATATTTATAAGGCCAAATTTAATGGTTTACATGCATGTAGAAGTACATTTTGAAGTAATTGACATAATGCTGTATACTAATAGATTTAAACATGTATAAGTTAGGTTAGTTTATAAATAACAAAATACAGTAAACATATACTGTACATGTAGTATATGTTGTTCTATGGGACTCGCTGTTGTTTTGCTGACTTTCTCAGCTTCTCGCGGACCTTTTGCGGACTTTATGCGGACTCCAAAAAAATATATATATATTTTTTAAATATGTTTGAAAAAATCCGCGATAAACGAACCGCGAAATAGCGAGGGATCACTGTAATAGAAGATCATTTATTTATTGTTTCTGTCACTATATGTTGATGGCATAGATAACTGTATAAAGAAACATTAGTTGTTATTAATAAATAATTTTCTCACCGATTAAATGAAATTTGATAAGCTCTCGTAGCACACCGTTAGAGCTCTCACGGCACACTAATGTGCCTCCGGCATACTGGTTGGGAATCACTGGTCTACCTGACCAGCCTAAATGTACAATGTTAGCAAGTCGTTGCTCTTGTGCAGTCTGCACAGTGTAATCACCAGGTTTGACGTTCACCAGGCGATGAAATGATGAGTGCAGAGGTGGGTAGTAACGCGCTCAATTTACTCCATTGCATATAGTACGAATAGTAGTTTTGCAACACACTTTAACTTTTACTTGAGGAGATACAGTCGCCTCCAAAAGTATTGGAATGGCAAACTCAAATCCTTTGTTTTTGTAGTATACCGAAGACAATTGGGTTTCAGATCAAAAGATGAATGTTAAACTCAGGACAGAACACCCACGCATTTTTCAAATGAACAAAAGAATTGGAATAGATATTATTAAATTAACGTGAAGTGAACAACACTTTTAATGAAGAATAGTGAACAACACGATTTGATGGCATAAGCCTTAATTCAATAACTGCTTCAAGCCTGCGACCTGACTGTTGCATTCTTCATTTGAGATGCTTTTCCAGGCCTTGACTGCCGCCTCTCTCAGTTCTTGTTTGTTTCTGGGGAATTCTCCCTTCACCCTCTTCTTCATGAAGTGAAATGCATGCTCTATTGGGTTAAGGTCTGGTGACTGATTTGCCCAATCTTGTGCTGCTGTCAGAATGTGAGATAATAATAATCATCATCATAATAATAATACATTTCATTTATAAGCACCTTTCAAGACACTCAAGGACACTTTACAAGGAGCGATTCTGATGGTGTGTTATAATGATGTAGATTATGCATTTATTGCGGTTGTGATAAATGCTTGGATTTGTTAATACTTGTTTCCTCTTACTCAAGTAATTATTTGGAAGAACCTGCAACCTTCATTCAAGACATGACACAACAACAACAACAAAAAAAAACATCCTGTCTCCTGTTTTTCTGGAACTTGGCTGTTCTCATCACCAACCTTTCTCTTCAAGGCAGGTTTTGAAAAAGACATGACTGGGAGTGGGTCACAGGGTACATTTTCCTTGCACTTGGTGTCACTTGAGAATTACATTTTGCTGAAAGCTGTCATAAGCTTGAGCTATGTTAGTCCATAAGTGATGAAAAATGGACACACACACACACACACACACACGCGCGCGCACACACAAACACTCTCAGCCCAGAGTCACGAGATGAGCTCAGAGTAACGACACGGCAAAAAAAGTGAAGGCTGCATTAACTCAAACTCTGAGCTGTGACATGTGTTGTTGTTGTTATGCTTAAGCAGAGTTCACATGAGGGCATGAACCCAGGCCAGGCCCTGTCCAGCTCAAGCTCGGTAAATGCAGTCACATGTGGATGTTCAGCCACTCCCATGTTTACATACCATGTTGGGTCCGCACAAGGTTACCTGCTTGATAATAGAACATTGTATTTCAGTTTCAGTTGATGATGAATAAGACCCAACTGAGAAATGTGAAAATGTTCATCAGGTGAATGTCTTGAAAATATAGTTTTTGTAACTCTCCTTCGGTCACATGTGGTTGTTGATGTTTTAAGTTTGGTGAACTGATGACAGATTTACACCATGGTGGGCAATGAAAATGCGCAATCACTCATGTGTATCAATATGTATCAATTCTCAACTCAACTCAACTGTATTTATAGAGCACTTTCAAACAGCCATCGCTGCATACAAAGTGCTGTACATGGAGCAATTTAACATATACAACAAACAGTAAAGCAAATCAGTAATAAAGACGGTAGAAAGCACCAAACAGCAAAACCAATCGTGATCATTCATTTTAAATTGGTCCACTTTTTCAGTTTAACCAACTGGAGAACAATTGTCATCATCAACGTCCATCCATCCATCCATCCATTTTCCGAACCGCTTGATCCTCACTAGGGTCGCGTATGGTGCTGGAGCCTATCCCAGCTGTCTTCGGGCAGTAGGCGGGGGACACCCTGAATCGGTTGCCAGCCTATCGCAGGGCACACAGAGACAAACAACCATCCACGCTCACATTCACACCTAGGAACAATTTTAGAGAGTTCAATCAGCCTGCCACGCATGTTTTTGGAATGTGGGAGGAAACCGGAGTACCCGGAGAAAACCCACGCAGGCCCGGGGAGAACATGCAAACTCCACACAGGGAGGCCGGAGCTGGAATTGACCTCTGCACTGTGAAGTCGACGTGCTAACCACTGGACTACCGGGCCGCCTTCATCATCAACAGTTTTCACTAATAGATGACAGACATCACAGCTCCTTCACCCACTTCACCATCAGAGACGGAAAATGAGCACATCTGTCAACCAAAACAATTTCACAAGTACACAAAAACAGCAATTTTTCCCACATTAACTGTTGACACTTCGTTTGAACTGCACGAGCACATACATAATTTGTGACCTCTAAAAAGAATGGATACAATCAATGCAGAATCGTGTTACAGCTGTGTGCATGAAAGGTTGTATGTGGACGGTTGTAATTCATGTTCTACAATAGTTTTTTCACTGTAATGTCAGTAGACTTTTTGTTTCTGTGTTTTTAGAACATTCAACACTTCTCTATCATTTACAGCACCAATGAATATAACAAAGGAGTTCTTTTATAAAATATTTAACTATTATTACATCATCATCATACTGTTTTGACTCAGTCACTACCTCCTTTACTCATTCACGTTCCTCTACTGCCCCGCTGTGGTACGTGAATGCCATGACATTCCATTTAACCATTTCCTCAACAAAAAAACTGACAAACAATTATTTTAAGATGTTGATACTTTATTCATATCCTGCCAAAACGTGTGATTGAAATTTAAATCGTGCAGAACTTAATTACACATCTTCATTTCCCGAGGTGATATTCTTATAAGTACATTACGTCAACACTGATAAAACAATGCAATGTAAATGCAATTTTGAAATCTACTTGACTATGACGTGATTTATGCCATGAATGTGCCCTGCAACGTGTAAAAACACCAGCTCCACACTGCACGTCTGTGCTTTTTATGACTTACTGTTGCTGGGATGACGGGAATCAGCAGCGATTATCGCCAAATTACTTGAAAGCAGCGAGAGACAGTAGCAACATCTCGCAACTACGTCGGCGTGAGTACACGTGAGTACAAGCGTTATGTTTGTTACCTAGTTTGTGACTGGTTGTGTTGAACGTCCGTCAATGGCGCTGCTCCGTGTTATGACTATTGATAAGGCTCCTCATTAGTCGTAATCAAACAAGGAGAAATGATTTGTGTTCAAAGAATTTCATTTTCATCTCTTTATGATGCATTTTTAATATTTGTTCGCCTTTGCAATGCTATGTCACAGACTGACTCGGTATAGAAATTTGAACGTTTGAACGTAACCGTCAGTGAATACGTCGGTAAGTACTGAACTATTGAGACATTTTAGATTATTGTCTTCAATTGTTGGAAATAAAAACATTTTTCAATGCAACTGCTTTAGAGAGTGACGTGTTTTTCGCAGCCTACATGTGTAGATTAACAATACAACAAAAACTGACAGTCAAAGCAGTATGATTATGATGTAAGAGGTAAAAATATCCGAATTGGAAAAAAAACCTTAAAGACCCACAATTGATAAACATTTCCATTATTATTATACAACATAATACGTATCTCATGCACTACAATAGTAAGAGCAGCTTTTCAGGCATTAATGTGGACAAGCAGCAAAGAAAATGAATTTATAGACATTTCCACAATGGATTCAAAACAAAGCAGTCAATAATGCATTTGGAATTTTCAACATCTGTTTGTAGGATATATCAATTTCTTAAATGTTTGCGTGAATATTAATCCGATCAATTGCATCTGAGAATGGAATCACAGTGTCATCCGATTGTTTCCAAATTGTACGTTGATCAGCTCCAATGGAGAGAGATGAAGACCAGTTAGAAGATGAGGAGGTGATGGAGGCAGAAGAGAAAGAAACCGAGCAGCAGGATCAAAATGACCAAGCTGCAAATAATGATGGAGCAAATGTGTCACCCGTTCCACAGGTAAATGGTACTGTCAAAATATCTAGACCGGTGGTTCTCAACCTGGGTTAGATCGAACCCCAAGGGTTCAGTTAATCGGTTTCAGTGGCTCAACGGAGCCTCTGCCATGGAGGTTAAGACACAGCCGACTCAACATGTCAATTAGTTATGACACGCCCACTGCAGCTGATCACAGTACATGGCTTGTCCAATCAGTGCTGCAGGAAATTTTGTTCGCTCAGTCGTCAACGTGTGCCTGTCGTGATAGTATGTCGTGTGATTTATTTTTTTTTCCAAGATTATTTTTAATACATGCTAACCGTGTTGAGCAAAAAAAAACCAAACAAACAAAAAAAACGGTCGGACGAATATTTGCAACATGGATTCACATGCATCCCGGACAGTGATGGGACTCAGTGTCCTATCTGCATGATTTGTCAACTCATGAGCAACTCAAAACTAAAGGAACACTTCTTGAATCATATTTTTATTTTTCACTAATGAAGGTTTCGGTGAATGTGCATATGGACTGGTTGGGTTCGGTACCTCGAACAAGGTTAAGAACCACTGACCTAGACATTGTGTTTTAGAACATTGTATTTATTTTTTGTATTTCAGACCAAGTGATGAACACAAAATCACTATTATATTAATTGTCTTTAACCCGTCACTTTCATTTTTATTTTATTTTTTCCACAGGATCAGCCTGAATCGGAGCCAGTTGATGTGGACTCACAGCCAGACAGCCAGTTTCTTACACGTTGGCCTAAATCTTAATACAGCCAATTGCACATGAGAATGGAATTACAATGTGATCTGATTACTTTGAAAAATGTGCTATTTCATCAGCCTCGGTGGAGACAGCTGAAGAGCAGCTTGAAGTTGTGGTGGGAATGGAGGCAGAAGAAGGAGGAACCGAGCAGCAGGATGAAAATGACCAAAATGAAAATGATGGAAAAGCAAATGTGTCTCCCTTTCCACAGGTCAATGTTTGATACTGACAAAATACCTAGACATTGTGTTTTAGAATTTTTTTTTTTAGCTGTATTTTCAGACCAACTGATGAAGTACAAAATCACCATCATTATCATTGTCTTTAACCTGTCAATTTCATTTTTTTTCACAGGATCAGCCTGGATCTGAGCCAGTTGATGCGGACTCACAGCCAGACAGCTATTTTCTTTCAGGTTGTCTTAAATGTTAATACAACCAATTGTACATGAGAATGGAATCACAATGCCATCTGATTGTTTTGAAAATGTACTATTTCATTAGCTTCGGTCGAGACAGCTGAAGACGAGCTACGAGTTGTTGGGGGATTGGAGGCTGAAGCGGGAGGAACCGAGCAGCAGGATGGAAATGACCAAAATGCAAATGATGGTGAAGCGAATGTGTCTCCCTTTCCACAGGTAAATGTTTGGCACTGTCAAAATACTGAGACATTGTGTTTTAGAATATTATATCTTATTTTATTTTATTTTTTTGGTATTTTCAGACCAAATGATGAACAGAAAATCACCTTCATAATCATTGTATTTAACCTGTCACTCTCATTTTTTTTCACAGGATCAGCCTGGATCTGAGCCGGTAGATGCAGATTCACAGCCAGACAGCTATTTTCTCACAGGTTGGCCTGAACCTTAATACAACCAATTCTACATGAGAATGGAATCACAATGTCATCTGATCATTTTGAAAATGTACTATTTCATCAGCCTCAGTCGAGACAGCTGAAGACGAGCTAGAAGTTGTGGGGGGAACTGAGGCAGAAGAGGGAGGAACCGAGCAGCAGGATGGAAATGACCAAAATGCAAATGATGTTGAAGCAAATGTGTCTCCCTTTACACCGGTAAATGTTTGATACGGTCAAAATACAGAGACATTGTGTTTTCTTAGGATATTGTATATATTTTTTTGTATTTTCAGACCAAATGATGAACACAAAATGACCATCAAAATGAATATATTTAACCTGTCACTGTCATTGTTTTCCCAGGATCAGCCTGGATCTGAACCAGTTGATGTGGTCTCACAGCCAGACATCAGTGATATCGAAGACCCTGTTGTGAACATACACTTTGGTCAGTTTATGACAAAGACTACCGGGTTATAAAGATATTGATGCTGATTAAATGCAAGTTAATTATTTGCCCACATTATTGTTTCAGAACCGGAACATTTTGCCGAAGTTCTGTCACCACCCCACCTTATGAATTTAGTTGAGGAAAAGGAGGATAGGGAGCCCGTTATAGATGACAACGAGGAAGAAGATTTTCTTGTTCTTGATGCTGAACATGTGTGTGGCTTTTCTTTCAGGTTTAGGAATTATTATTTGTGGCAGATGAAATATCGTAACGGCTGGTCATTCTGTCTCGTATTTATGGAGATAATATTATGTACAGATGAACTTAAAATCTATCGTAAAAGCAAAGCGTGTTGCTGGATTTTGTGCACAAAACCATCATGGCTCAGATTGTCGTTTCATTTATTGACAGCCCCTGGTGGCAAAGAAGCAAGCAGCACTAAAGAATCAACTCATCAAGGAACTCAAGAGGCTAAAAATGCAACTGAATGAACAGGTGGGACATTCTTTACAGTTTGTAAACATTTTAAGCTCTACCGTGAGTGGCTGTGTTGCACTTGCGCACTCACACAATCAGGTAAAAGTCAAATGATCTTTCTATCTGTGTTACCTGTGCAGGGGGCGTTGGAGAAGGCAGAGGCAAACCAAACAGAGGAATTATATGTAGAGTTGTTCGGGGAACAGGAAAGGCTTAAAAATCTCCAGACAAGACTAGATGGACAACAGAAGTCAAAGCGCTTGGCTGAAGAGAAACATAGACAGGTACAAGAAGAACTGAAGGCAATGAAGGCTTGTCATTCCAGCACCACCAACGAGTGCACCAAGACCCGGGCTAATGGTGAGACCAGGCACAATTCTTTTCTCTCCGGCGGCTAACGGTGGGGCTTGATGTGGGGAGGAGCTAAGAAAAAAACCCCCTCATTTTCATGAGTTGAGAGGTTCTGTTGTTTTTGAAATAAAAGTATAATACACATGAGTTGAGCACGGTTGAGACTCATATTCAATATAAGGTGTAAGGTATGAATTTGCCCAAAGGTAGAGATTTTGAGAGTGTCCAATTGCGGTTATTGATGATGTCTCTGCATCCCTTTCCATGTCCACTGCTCGGTGTGACAGAAATGGCCAAATTGTAGGCCCGCGTTACCTGACTGTTTTCCCTTGTTCTTATTAGGGAATGCTTGTTTACTGTTTTGAAGCCTCCGCACATAAGAGCTACAGCTGGTGCTAATTCAGGAGTAGGACCGGGCTCATTTTTCCTCTTCTTTTTTAACCTCCTAGGAGACTGGAAGATTTATCTTCCAAACATATTGCAGCCAGCCATCAGCTCACAGTCAAAAAGCCCAAGTCCTGTTAGGAACCACAGCAATTCAGAATCAAAGACAGGCATCAACATCCATGTACAGTATTAGTTGTGAGGCTTTTATTTTGAAGTTGACATCACAGCGCTTTGCAAAATATGAACAAACATGGCGGCTTGGCTAGTGCTCATGGAGATGGCAGCTAGACTCGAGCGGTGGCAGCAGCGATTGCCGTCACACCGCCGACAGGACAGTCATCTCTGTGTCTCACACACACACACACACACACACCCTTAGTATGCAACACAAGATGGTGACGACACTATACTCTATTGTATATAGATATTGATCATCGGTGTCAGAAGCTCTTTTGACATGTCTGTTTTTTTTATGCATAGTATCCAAGCTGCAGCTAGAATTCGACAAACTTAAGTTGCATGTCAACTTCACACAAGAAGTCAGTGAAGATCTGCATTCTAATGTAAAAGCAACAAAGAATGCCACACAAAAAATCGGAACCAAGAAATCAAAGGCTGAGGACCAGAAACTCAAGCAGGTGAATGGTCTTAAATGAAATACAGAGGACTCACAGGGTTTGAATTTAATCTGTTCCATGAAGCTCTTTGACCCTCCGTATTTTTCTGATTTTTAACCCATTAGAATTAGTGGAAGTAAAATTAATCCAAGGGTAAGATTTTTGCCATCAGACGAATTGAATGAATTTTGATGATGAATTGAATTTTCTCAAAAGCTGACAGGACGCTTTATAATCCGATGCACCTTGTATATGGATAAAAATCAGATTTCTTGGACGTAGTGTTTTAAATGTTCTGTAAAGCGCTTTGTAACAGCTGCAGCGGTTGTGAAAGCGCGATATAAATAAAGCTGAATTGTATTGTATTCCCTGAGCGTAGCTCCATCTATAGTTGATGCATAACGCAACCCCAGCCACTATTGTAGCTTCTATTCTATGCGCCTTATAATGCGGTGCACCTTATATATGAAAACTGTTTTAAAATAAGCCATTCATTGAAGGTGCACCTTATACGCCAAAGCGCCTTATTGAGCGGAAAATACGGTACATAGATTACAGCAATTATTTTTCTTTGAGAAGTAATTTTGTTTAGCAATGCCTTATTTCTGGGCCAACTTTCTAATTTTGAGGAGCAATTTTTTTGCAGATGAATCTTGGGGACATTAAGCAAGTAAAAATATGACAATATAACGAGAGAATGTCAGGCTTGCAGCTACCGAACATTTCAGCATTTGAGTATCCTACTGAAAATTGTATTGATTAATCAAATATTCAGATCAAATATATTTTTGCTTGGTTAAAGAGAAATTATTTTCCTTTTGGCTTGTCCTCCATCTCAGCCTATCTTTGGCAAGTCTGTGACACCAACTGCCATTATGCCTTCCCTTACAACAGATATCAGCCCTCTCGAATGTCTTTATTTCTTTACCTCCTTACCGTGCTCATCATTGCTCTGGACCGTTGACACCATGGGCCCTATTTACATGCCCAGCGCAAGTGTAGTCTCTCGCGAGGAATCCATGCAGGAGCTTGGTCCCCACAAAGTGCATTTACAATCAAAGAAACTTTAAGAAAATCTCCACTTCCGGGTGACTGCTGTGGATGTGGCACTTGGGACCGCCTTCCAAGCCGACCGTGCGACCGTGTGACTCAAGACTCAATGCAAGTCCTGATCTTCTCTGCACTTCTCCATCAACGCCCTGGGGACAAATCATACATTTGTGATACTTTTCCAAGGCATGAACCCATACTTTTGGTCATGAATACTCACTTCTGTCTTGAGTCTAACCTCTACTTTTCTTTCCCATAACTTCATTGTTTGACTCTTGAACTTGATTCCTCAGTCGTTCCCCACTCCTGTGCACATCACGTTTGTTCTTAAAAACGGGCACCATCACACTTTTCCACCATTCATCAGGTATCTTCTCACCGTCAAGAATTCAAATGAACAGCATGGTCAAAAACTCTACAGCCATCTCTCCAGATGTTGTACCTACACCAACCTGCTGTACATCCTCTCCATCTCTTATCTCTCTATTTGGACATGTGAAGATGTTTATCACTTTTACTGTCCAACCTGGCATACAAAAATAAACGTATCTTTATTGGCCTTTGCCACCTTCACCTTTGCTGTTCTTCACTTCTCCTTGTATTATTGCCTCCTCTCCTCAGTCCTCTCAATATCCTACTCCTTTTCAGCTAATCTCTTTCCCCGTATGCTTTCCTGGACTTTTAAATGTTTTTTTTTTTTACTTGAAGACGTTCCAAGTACTGTTTTGTCTGTCTCTCTTATCACCTTGGCTGTAGTGGTACAGTATTCTCCTGCACACCGAGGAGCTTTTGGTTCCAACTCTGATTTCCCGCGTGTTGGTGAAGTAAGTGTGCTGTGCCACTTCACCACCCGCTTTGCAGTTTGTATGAGCTGCAACAACATTTTGACTCATGAATTGCGATGCATACCCGCTTATTTCGAGCCTTGGATTACACAAATCAAATTACAGCAATCAAAATGATATAATTCACTTCATAAACTGAAAAATGCAACATATTTTTCTCAAAACACTTATTGCATTATATTAGTATTAACCAACAAGTAGTCCAATCGCCTGGTCTGAAATACCAAATGACAACTGCTATGAGTTGGTCCTCTTAAACAGTGTGCGGCATAGTCATTAAACATTAATTTAATGATTAGCGGGGAAAGCAAATCTTCAATCATCAAGCATTTTCACTTTACAGTTTTAAAATGCCAAGAGCAAGTATCATAGAAAAAAATAAATGAAATTTCAGATAGAGGCTTACAAGATGGCAGCAAAGCCCTTTTTTTCTATTAGACAATGCTGAGGTTTAACTAAACGTAACTCAGATCCTCACTTCAACATAGTTCCTTGTATAGTTCCTTGGTCTAACGATGGGCCAAAGCAATAATTTCAGATTTGACATAGCTTTGGCCTGACCATAAAGTCAATAGGCGAGTTTTTCAGGGAATAAAGGTTCCCCACTAAAATATGTCAATAGGGAAATGTATGAAGGCTGAGCTGTGAATATGTGGGGGTTCACTGTATACAATAAACATTTCTTTCAGGGAATTACTCAATGGATGCTGATTAAATGTTATTGACAAATTGCTGTACCAACAGGATTTGTATGTAGAGCGCCTCACGAAGGAATTGGACAGACTGACACAACAGATGGACCTCTTTGAGGTCCAGACCCATGCCCAAGCAGAGACAACACTGGCAACCAAAGAAGCTCTTTTTGAGGTATATAGTGTCCACCACACAAAATACCCACAGTCCTCCTGCATCCCATAAGATGTTTATTAGGTTAGCTGAAGACTCTACATTGCCGAAAGATGTCAACGTGAGAGTGAATGAATAGTCGCTTGTACGTACGCTGCAACTGACCAGTGACCAGTCCAGGGTATTCCCAGCCTCCCCCAAAGTGTGCTGGGAAAAGTTCTACTTACCCGAGAAACCTACTGAAGACAAGCGTTATAGAAAATGGATGGCTCGACAGATATATTGTATTATTCCCATGAAGGAGGAGTAAGTAACCCCTTTGTCTTTTATGCAAATGTGTGTTCAGGCTGAAATGCAAATGGAGTCTCTGGCGATGGCACAAAAGCAGTTGCTGCAGCAGTGGAACCGCAGCCTGCTCAATATGAGAAAGCAAGATGAGGAATTTGGAGCAATGCAGCAGGCTGTATGGTAAGAATGTTTCACAAACATTGGAATTAGATCTTTGTCTTTAAAAGGCAAGGACCCTAGAATACCTTGTGTATTTATTTGATAATTATTTGACAGATTTTCTTCATGTTTATCCCCTTGGTGTTATTCATTTATTATCCTATATTACATTTTTTTCATAGTACAGTACTATAGAAGAGATTATCTTCGGAACTGCACCAGCGTTTTCAGTGTCTGTACATATCGTTTGTACTTCTTATAATTTGCAAGTAGTTATAACGGACATTGCCCAAGTTCATCACTGTGAGAGAATGAGATACTGAACATTGAATATGCTTAGAACTTCAATTTTACGAAGGCAGTGCATTCAATTTGTGTCACATTGAAGAAACAATTACGTTTACATTCCTCTCACGGTTGATCTGGCTTTGCATATGCGCAATTCACCTGTAGCCAAGGGGTTGTGAGTATCTATTATGAGTATCTATTGATGATATATATGCTTCTACGTAACTTTGTTGCCAAAAGTCTCCTAAAAATTGGAAAAGGTGGCTAGCTTTATTGCTTGTAACAATTTACATTGCCAAGAAAGTATGAAAATGAACCGGTGCTAACACATCTTCAAATCAGTGCCAATTGTAAACGGTGCTGGGAAAGTTTATTGTCTATGCACTCTAGTTCAAAGTTCAGTTCACAAATTTAAAAATGAACCAGTTCTGTTCATAGATCCACGTTCACCATACCAAAAATGAAATAGTTTATCGTTCATTTTTTTATACAATACGTCGCTGTGAGATTTTGCCCTCAAAATATAAAAATATCGTTATTTCACCTTTGTTGCCAGCCATTCAATCATACGAGTAGACAGCTGCAACTTTGACCCTCCAATCTTGCCTACCATGCTCGTCTCACAAAGTCCAAAGGGAAAACGCTCTAAAGCCTATCAGGGGCTAACAAACAGTAACTTACCGCACTATTTGTCGCCATGTATGGTTATCACCGCTGGCTCTTTTTTTCCCCCTGCAAGCTGATGATACCCCTGCTGGGGCTTCATTTGCCAATGATGTGCTATTGATACACAAATATCAAAGCCCATTCAATAAATAACCTCCTTTTTGACAACGGTAGATTTGTTGCATCAATAGAGTCATGCGAGTAATGTTTCCCGTAGCATGGCTGAGCACCAAGTGATCATACTGGACAAAGAGATTGAAGGCAACAAGAAATCAATCTCGGAACTGCAAGAGAAAAGTGAGACTTTGACCATGATGCTGAACTGCGCCCAGATGGACTGCGAAGTCACCAAAAAGATGATCACGCAGAAGCAGAGCCAGCATGAAATTCTGCAGGACCAGTACAGCGTCTACATTCGTGCTCTGGGGCAGACAGAGCAGACGCTTGTAGAACTCACTAAGGTCGAGACAAGACTTCTAAGGAAACCATCTACTGTATGATTTTACTGACCACATAAATAATATGTCTTGCCTTTTATTTTTACAGAAGGAGAACGGCCTTCAGGTTGAGATGACTGATCAGAGACGGAAGCTGGAAAAAAATAAAAATAAGCATCTTGAGTTGGAGAACTCCATCATGACCCAAATGCTGCAGAAGCTCATGGACAACAAGGCTGCTCAGTATTACCAGCGACTCACTAACAAGAAAGCCTCCCTCAAGAAAGAAAAGGTAAACAGAGGTTCTCAACTCCTTAGAGTCAAGAGTCTCACATCCAAGTCTCACTATTTTGTGCCTCCAACATAAGGTTGTGGCGATCGCAAGAAACAAAGTACAGTAGAAGCTCTTGCACAATCCTTTGCAGATCACTATTCAAATCTTGTTTGGATCCAGTTTCCAAAAAAGAAAGCTTGGAAATACAAATAATGTTGAGCGCAATCCATTCAGTTTATCATCTGCTTGGTCTGGTAAGGGGAATTGAATTACTCAGTTCTAGGACTGTCGTCATAAAGCCTTCTTATCTGTTAAGGCACCTAAAAGGAAAAAGTCATACGAGTATTAAAAGAAGATAACTGCATGACAAACGTGCAGATGTGATGACTGATTTTGATTGGTGAGATGTATGATTGATTTTCCGTTACTTGTACAGGGAGTGCACCACACACGACCAAACATCGAAGATGGATGCACTACACTGACTGCATGCAAAATTAGCATCGAACAAAGTCGAGAACACAATTTGCACTCGGAGATCCCCTTTTATCATTTAATTCCTTTTTGATCGATCTTTCATGTGCTTTTATCAGCTTTGCAAGATAATTTGGGTTGTAAATGAGCAGGGTGCCCCTTTCCCAAGCTCTTTTCATTGATCAGAAATACCTGTGATTTTGAATGGTGCGTTTTAACATTTAAATTGAAATCTAAATAAACTTTACTCTGATTGGCTCTTCGTTCTGCTTAGTTTAATATGGCAAAAGTGCTTGTTTCTCAATAGTGGTTGTCTTGTGGCCACCATATGTCTCTTCATTGAGTTGGCTCCAAAGAAATTTAGCGAATTGTACCCGGCGACAGTGCATCCTCAGTGATCTCAGCAGGGCGAAAGCGCGGTCCCCCCTGCCATGACCTTGCAGCCACACAGCAGGTCCACTGCAGGGGGACTGAACAGCGAATGAGTGTGTGTCTTGATATACTGTATTTTCCGCACTATAAGGTGCGTATTTTCCGCACTATAAGGCGCACCTAAAAGCATCCAATTTCCTCAAAAGCCGAGAGTGCACTTTATAATCCGATGCGCCTTATATATGGATCAATATTCTGATTTCTTGGACATAGTATTTTAAATGTTCTGTGAAGTGCTTTGTTACTGCTGCAGCGGTTGTGAAAGCTCTATTTAAATAAAGCTGCATTGTCTTGTATTGTATTTCCTTTAGCGTAGCTCCACCTAGTGGATGCATAGCGCTACCGCAGCCACAATTGTAGCATCTATTCTATGCCCCTTTTAATATGGTGTGCCCTATATATGAAAATAGTATTAAAACAGGCCATTTATTGAAGGCGCACCTTATCCTCCAAAGCGCCTTATAGTGCGGAAAATCCGGCATATTACACATTCTTTTACACATACACATACAAATGGTGATGCTGCGCCACCTGACAGCCACCAAAGGGGACTGATCAATGTGTGTGTGAATGTGTGGGTGTGTATCTTAAATCCCGGGAATCTATTAGTATTTTTCCTGATTTGAGTGTGAATGTAGTAACCATGAAGTAGGCACACACCTGACTAATAAATCACAATCTTACATCATAGTGGCGCCAAATTCAAATCCAACCGTGCTGCAAGCCTTCTACCTTTTATCATCTGTTGCATCCAATCCACAGACTGCAGAGATGTCACAGGTTCATGTCAGACTTTAACGTATGCAAAAATCATTGGGGAAAAGAATGGCAGCATCATATTCCTCATTCCTTTTCTTCATCTAGTTCTATCAGCTGTGGCAATTGGAGAGTTCTGTTATGGCGGCTGCCCTGGAGAGCAATGTGATCAACGAGAAACTGGAAAACTTGGCCCGAACTCAGAAGGAGCTTGATGAAGAAATTAGAAAATATAACAAGGTGGTCGCATCTAACCAGACTAACAGTTCATCGATTGATGCACTCATCGCACAGAAGCAGACCACCATTGCAAACATCAACAAGAAAATTGACCTCATCGCAGCTCGAACTGGGGTAAGGAGTCCTGATTGCTTACCTCTTGATTATTAAAAACAGCCCAGCCCATCTTGGGAATTAAAGTTCTTGGCATTACAGATATTTACATGTAAGAGCCAAAGTCCAGCATGCTGCCTGTTCTTGCTCTATGACTACAAGACTTTACTCCTTCAGAAACTTGAGTTCCTTAAGGAAATCCTCTGATACTGATGGGCTAATGTTGTGTCATGAAACTGACATCGCAAGGATGCCCAAACATCACGCTACAACAATCTGCATGCTGTCTGCAAAATTAGACACACCCTGACTAAACCTACATGTTTATCATTGTCATCCGATATATGTGTGTGTGTGTGTGTGTGTGTGTGTGTGTGTTTGTTTTCAGCATGAAGACCTCAGTCCGCTGCAAATCAAGATTGAAGCAATCAAGACTCAAATTGAGACATTATCACAGAAAATGAAGAATGATCAGCAGCTGTGGCTGAAGCTTCAGGGAACGCTCATAGGATTAACCCTGGAGATTCAGACACACAACAAGGAATATAACAAACTGCAGACAAAGTACACCGCGGTTTGTCAGAAGAAGCTTTACTTGGAACGTATGTTACATATCCAGCGACGCCAACACTTTTTCACAATCGTCCGATGAGCATCATTTGCAAGACATAATCCCCCGAGTTGGAATGCTTTCTTCCAGGCCAGCTTGAAGTTCTGCACCGTGAGGAGAACGAGGTGGAGAAGAGCAATAAGATGCTTCAAAGAGATTTACTCAAGCTCAATACGCTTCTGAGCAAGAACACACAGCTGCGTTACGCTTTGGAGCAGGAGAACGCTGTGATGGAGACCGAATTCCTTCATAAGCTTAAGGTTTCCTCTTGCTTCTCATTCTCTTGCGTCATATTGTTGCCGAAGGCTTGGTGTGACGTAACGTAACGTTTAGGAGGCAGAGCGGGAGTCTATAGAGATGGAGGCAAAGCTGGAGAAGACCCAGGAGGAAAAAGAGAAACTTCTCAGCAGTCTGGTGGAGGCCGAGTCAGTTGTTTGCTCAATAGGAATTCCTCTTTGGCGCGTCGTCAAAATGCATGCAAATAAGCCTGTGTTTGATGTGACAGGCGTCAAATTATGCTTTGGGAAAAGAAGACCCATGTCATGAAGGAGACCCGTTTAGTTGTGCAAGAGGGTCAAGGAGACATCCAAATAATGAGGGATGATGTTCATCGTATGGAGGTATAAACTCTCTCTTATTTTGTTGTTCGACTTCTTCCTTTCATAACTTTGCTGCTGTGAATTGGGAATTTCTCCATTGCGAGACTAATAAAGGCTTTCTTATCTTATCTTCTCCTGAGAAATGTGCACTGGTCATAAAATGTCATGTTGGAAATTGCCCACTGGTCCCAGATCCCTCGATCTTACTGAATTAATTAAATTTTATTTATTTATTTTTATTGGGGGCATTTGAAGGTCTTGATGAAACAGGAAAATATACAAAACATAAATGATCTCAGCGAACGCATTACCAAACGTCATTACGTGCATAATTCGTGCTGGGGTAAAAAGTGTTCTTCAGGAGTGGAGGACACCCGGAGAAAAGTGTTTTCAAAACAATGTTCGTCATGTCGAAAGTATGTCATAAATAAAAATGTTTTTTAGAAAAGATTTTTTAATTTTTCCCCTGCATGGAAACCTAAGGGAGAACCTGTACACTGCAGGATGTAACTAAAGTAATTAAAACAAATAAAAAAAACAATTTAGCATTTTTCAAGTCCTAGATATTTTCCTTACAGTAATTTTAAAGAACAACAATTAAAATAAGACTGATTTATTTATTGAATCAAAACAATCCATTTTTATAACTTACCGGTACACATTTTTAACTTCGACAAATAACTGGGACATCTATCGGTTTTGAAATTCTACTATGACTCTTGTCCGCCAAAGTCTGCCCACCCCTGTTCTAACCCCAACTGATTGTCAGATTAAATGAAGGTATAATCTAAGATTGCTCCCTGTGAACTGTTCCTTTTTTTTTAAACTAATTTTTGAGATTTATAATAATCATCTGTTTTGAGCTGGAATGCGCATAATAAGGCCGCAGATGTTTTTTTGGATCTTATGTCTGTACATCTTGAAAAATGGCTCCCTTTGTTTGCCGTTGTGAACGTTACGAACCCACTATTCCAAGTGTGTCAAACCCATTTTTGTTGTGGGCCACATTGTAGTTGTGTGTAGTTGTTTCTTTCAGAGGGTCGTTGTGTCTGTGAACCCATCGCCTAATATTTCATAAACAACAAACTGATGAGTCACTAGTTTTGCAATCAGAGGCAACTAAAACTGTTTAAATATGATGACATTCTTTTCAAAAGGGAAATTAGTAACAAAAGATGCTTGCAATGTCTCAACGTTTTTAAAAGCGAAGGCAATTTGCAATTTGGGTACAGATTTTTTAGCAAGAAACATGAAGTCAATGCGCATAACTTTCTTTTGCGGACCACATAAAATGATGTGGCGTGTCAGATGTGGCCCCAGGGCCTTGAGTTTGGCACCTGTACATGTAAAATAAAAAGTACTGTATTTGTACAGGTGTTCTTGAACAAGGAAATTCTTGTATTGGCATAAGTATCAAATATTTGCCTGGAAAGGTCTTAATACGATGCAAGTTTAATATTCCGAGGTTAATTTCTTGTTTCTTTTGTCCACAGCGTGCAAAAACTTTCTAGGAGCTGCGAAAGGGGATTGCAAATGCTGAGAGACTTGAGAGTGTGTGTGGAGTGTTGACTGGATTTGTGTTGATCATTTCAGCGTTGGCTCAGTCTGCTGATGAGGCAGCGTGAGCAGCTCCTGCGGGACAGCATTTCAGTTGTGGAAAGGAGAGGAAACATCATCGAGCGCAATGAGGTCATGGCTCGTAGCACTAAAAAAGCCACCACCAAGGGTGAGCTGCATCTGATGAATGATGGCTTGCGGCGAAAAATCACAGAAATACACAAGGTGGTCAATCCGGGCGCACGTTATATGCACTGAGGGCAAATTGTTCAACTACCTAATGTATCTCATATGTATATTTCAGTTAGTGAAAGAGTATGACCAGGAGATCAGAGAGCTGCAAGAGGGTCAGGTAAGGCGTATCCCTTATTTCTCTCGACTGAATAATAACCTTAAGCATAGCTGATGTTTGATGTCTTGTTTTCACTGTTTGTAAAGGCTGGTAATCGATAACGTTGAATCGATTTTCTACATTATAAGTTGGAAGTTAAACTTCCTTTCTGATCATGTCAGCCTTCCGATGATTATGCACATTCTCCCCCCCAGGAAGAATTTCAGAACAAGGCCAAGAAGATTGAGGAGATGATTGATGGCACTCCATCCACCACTGCTTCACTTGAAGCCGCTCTGCAGGGCGAGACGGAGCGAGTGCACACCGTCAGCAGCATCATTCAGCGTGTGTGGGTGGAGATGCCCAAGTACCAGGGCTCACTCTGGAAAGTCTTGCGGTCACTGACAGAATACACAGAATCTGAAGATGGAAGCGTCAACACAGTGGGATAAAATGAACAAGAGTAATAGGAAATGCCTCCAACCGTATTGTAAATAAAGACATGATTTGTACACTTTCTGTGGTTTGTGGTCAGGTTTTAGCAGCTACAAGTTTCCACTTGTCTTAAGACTTTGAAGAACCACTGCTTGTCAGGATGCACTTAGACTGCAAGGTTCGAGCGACCCAGTTAAAATCCTTTTCCTCCATGGCCCAATATGGATTTACGTAATGGCGGTGTAAACATATTCAGATGTCATTGCATAAAAAGACAAGATCAACACAAATTCTCACAAACTTTTAAACTTTTTTTATACTTTTGATGCCTGTGGTTTAGACACGAATGGCTGAAAGAAACTGGATACTTAACAGACGAGCAAAGTGCCAGTTCTTCAGTTGTGTTTGGATATCTGTTTATGAGCACGCTGTGTCTGCACTGCAAATTGGCCACTGTTAAAAGTTGGGGAACAGTGTTAAAAACAGAATGCTGGTGTTGCATTAACTCCACCCAGGAATAAAAGTCAAGGCTGGAACAATGATACGGTGTTAAACTGGGGTATCACCTGCATTCAACCCTGATTGCTGTATTTGAAATTAAAACCATGTGTGTAATGAGTGAAGATGACTGGTTAGAGTCGAGACAATTTTGTTTAGAATCATTTTCTTCCCTGCTTGTAAGAAGAAGTCAAACTTGACTGATGGAGGAAACACTTTCACACAAATGCGTTTGAGAAAGTCCGTATATTGTCATTGTTGTGTCCTTTCCATTATCAGTAATGTGGTCATGTCCATTAGACCGTATACACCAAAGTTATATGCTGCATTTGTTTGTGAAATGATTTACTGTACCTTGTCGACTATGGACAACTAACCTGTTCTGAGGTGATCATGGTTCTTTTGTCCACCTAAGGAGTTGATTTCATCTACTGCAGTAGGGGCACTTGACTACTCATACACTCGGAACTTCCATCCATCCATCTTCAACACCGCTTATCCTGACCAGGTCGCGGGAGTTTGCTGGAGTCTATCCCAGCTTACTTCAAACAGAAGGCAGACTAACCCCCGAACTAGTTGCCAGTCAGTCAGAGGGCACATACAGAGATAGACAACCAACCATACCCACAATCTCACAGTCACTGAGTGGCAACCAATCCCATGCTGTCCACACACAAGTCAGGCGCCAGCGATGGCCAAGCGGCCCTGTCATAACTAATTGGCATCTTGAGTCGGGTGTATCTTTATGTCCATGGCAGAGGCTCCGTTGAACCCCTGAGACCAATTCACCGAACCCCTGGGGTTCGATCAAACCCACGTTAAGAGCCACTGGTCCTGCATCAAGTCATAAAAGCAAAAGCCCAAGAGATCTGCGGGCAGAGCAGTTCTTACATGGGCAGTCTTGTCATAAGGATGGAAGAGTTTCACACAACCATGGCATACCTTTCTTGAATTGTTACAATTAACTGGAAATCCATCCATCCATTTTCCGATTCGCCTTATCCTCACAAGGGATGCGGGGGGTGCTGGAGCCTATCTCAGCTGTCTACGGCCAGTAGGCAAGATACACCCTGAACCGGTTGCCAGCCAATCGCAGGGCACACATAGACCGGCCGCCTGAACTGGAAATGTATGAGAATAATAAACTTACCTGTAGCGTGTGGTTTAAGGACAGTTTCTGACAATCATGGCAGAGGAATATTACCTTGTCATGTTTCGGTTTGTGACCAACAGGTGGCACTGTAGGGCTCTCCCTGCAGCTGCACACCTGTTGGTCGTTATTTAGTTAGCTGTATAAAAGGACTCCCACTCGACCACTCATTGTCAGATCATTGTTTGTTTTCTTGTTTGCTTCTGTCAGGTTTGTTTCAGTCATGTTTCGGTCATGTTTCTGTAATTGAGAGTTTTTAGCTTCTGCCATGGTTTTTGTTTGTTACTTTGGATTAGTTTTGTTCTTTGGATTTTGTTTTGGATTTAGTTTTCTCTATGTTTTAATATAATTTGTCAAGTACACCTGCTCCTCTCTCCTGCCTGCTTTTTGAGGTCCACCACCTCGCAATGTGACATACCTAGTGGCAATATTGTTAGTCCTTAACAAATTTAAGTTGGTGAAAATACAATTTATACTGTAAATTGTGTCATAAAATTAGCAAATGCAAAAAAATACAATCTTATGTCGAACAAAATTCTACTGTATTTTTCTTCACTTTTTGAAATTTGCTTCATGTTATCTCTCTCTCGATGGGTATTTACATTACTGTAACACCAATAAAAAACATGAAATAAACTTACCCAGAATTTCAATTTAAGTCAAAGAGAGTGCATGGCTTAGCTCTTCATGACTGAAGCTGGGCCGGCCAACAATAGGCTAACAGTTGAGGGTATCTTAACTCGTAATAAACATCGCCAACATTTATGCAGCAAATATACAACATAGCTAGCAGTTTCAAACAACATGTATACTTATCTGTGTCTGCAAAAGTGGAAGCTGCTCCTTTTGCTCATGATATCTCTTGGCTTGTCGTGTAAAGTGAACACAAACAGTCCAACGTAGTTTTCACCAACAGCAGTTGCATCTCTACGCCTGAAATGGGCGATTTGTCGCTGCATGCTGTTGGGTCGACTGACGTGCACATTCAATGAACTTTAAAATGTGATTTTGAAAAAATGTGTAAGAATTACAAGTGCCAACAAACAAAATCTAATGAACAAAACAAACAAAAAAAACTTTGACATTCGGGTCCATCCTCATCCGGGGTCAATGGTATCAAAAAGTAGAGATTCGGCCTTAGCCCAGTTAGATGTGGAGCATAGTGAACAAGATGCTTATTAACTTGGCTGCTATTTTACTGTTCAAAGTTGTATAGTCTTCGCTTTAAGGCGTTTAGGCAAATGCAAAGGCAGACTTCTGTGAAAACTGTTCTTGACGACACAAGCACTGAATTCCGGCCATGCGAGAAACTGAAACAGTTGTCGAGGGACACACCAAGATGCAAACTCAATTGTGTTAATGATGACTTTAATGTCTTTTTATGAAACATTTGCATAGCCTTGGTATATGTTGTTCTCGGTGGCAAATAAAAATTAAAAACTGGTGAAAAAAAAGTATCAGTCACATTAAAATGGGATACCAAAACACCTAAGATTAAATTGTTATTTAATCAACATTCACAAAAAAAAAACCCTCACATTTTTCTATATGAATATGTGTGCTGACATTATGAGTGCAAACGCACAAATCATGACAAGTAAACATTAAAATATTACAAGCAAATTCCTTTCTTCCCTCCATTTTGCAGGAAGTAAGATAGTTGCTAGTATGAGCTCCATGGTTGGTGTTGACTTTATTCTTTTATTTTTTGTTGTTATATTAGAATGGTTGGAAAAGTCACTGAATGCAATGCCATGATCTAATTTGGTAACACTGAATATGCTGTTTTTGTGTGTTGCCCTGCTTCAAAGGTGTTTGACTTCAAAGGCGGCAGAGCCTGCATATGGGCTGGATGCGGCCTGTTGTCGAGCTCGACTTTGCCCAGATGAGCTGTAAATCATTAAGTTGGTCGGTCGGAAAAAAAATGAGAACCAAACAACCTCTGGTGTTCATTTGAAAACCACACCAAAATTGTTGTGTGCAACCCTGATCATAGCTACACGTACATACTCATGTCAAATACAAATCAAGTACAGATTTAAATGTCAATGAATTCAATAAAAATGTAAATCCTTTTACTGTCGACTAGTTTTTTTCCCCTTTTCACCACAGGTCAGGCTCAACCCATACAATCTTCCTCTGCTCCTCCCAGATGACGGTGCGCAACCTGGTCAGTAATGAGGTTTGATCACACCACGAGTCAGGAGCCACGCGGTGATACAAACATGGCAGTTTGTCCAACAGTGTCTCCTCGCTTCGGGAACACTCCAGCAGATGCTCCTCAGACCAGTTGAGACGGTGAAGCTTTGACCTAGAAAGCAGGTGATCAATCAATCAAATTTCAACAGCCAATTATGTTTCATTACAACATATTTGGTAATGAACTGGATTTCAAATCTCTATCTCTCTCACTCTCTCTATGTGTGTGTGTATATATATATATATATATATATATATATATGATATAGATAGATAAAAGCGGTTCGGAAAATGAATGAATGAATGTATATATATATATGTATACACATTCATTCATTCATTCATTTTCCGAACCGCTTTTATCCTCACTAAGGTCGCGGGGGGTGCTGGAGCCTATCCCAGCTGTCTTCGGGCAGTAGGCGGGGGACACCCTGAATCGTTTGCCAGCCAATCGCAGGGCACACAGAGACGAACAACCATCCGCGCTCACACTCACACCTAGGGACAATCTAGAGTGTTCAATCAGCCTGCCATGCATGTCTTTGGAATGTGGTAGGAAACCGGAGTACCCGGAGAAAACCCACGCAGGCCCGGGGAGAACATGCAAACTCCACACAGGGAGGCGGGAGCCGGGATCGAACCCACGACCTCCGCACTGTGAGGTCGACGCGCTAACCACTGGGCCACCATATATATATACACATACACACTATATATATATATATATATATATATACAAACTTGTAATTTTTTTCATACATTGGGTGCACCGCATTATAAGACGCAATCTACAATGCATCCGCTAGATGGAGCTACACTAAAGGAAACACCAAGAGAACGATCAGATGTCAGTAAAACTTATTTAATAAAGCAGTGACACAGTTCACTTAACCAACAGCAAGTTATAACATTGACTCGTTAACGTTGAACTCTCTTGCCGCTGCTCTATTTCCGTGTTCAACTGCGTAACCGATCACCTTAAGTTTGAACTCTGCATTGTCAGTATGTCTCGAGCAAGGAGCCATTTTGGGGTTGAAATATTACCGTAACGACCATACACAAGGTGCACCGTGTTATAAGGCGCGCTGTGAACTTTTAAGCGCGCCTTTTCGTGCGGAAAATATGGTAAGGTCATTTCTGAAATAACTGTCTACTCTTAGTGGTGATATTTTGGATGAAGGAGGAAGAAAATATACCTGAGTTTGCGTGCACTGCGCGCAGACTGCCCGACGAAGATGATAATCGGAAAGATCTCTGCTCTATGCAGACGACGTACACAGTCCAGCCCAAGAGGTAATACACAATGAATACCCTATAGGATGAGGAGACAAAAAATATTATGCACCTTAATATTGGCTAATAAAAGGTTGTTCTGTATCTGAACCTGGTTATCTTGTTGTTTGCTTCAAACCCTTTGGTGTTGAGTTAGGAATAGCATCGTCCATTATACTTGCATTGAAAAAAAATATCAAATGTGTGAAGCTGCAGTCACAGAGATGAACAATTGTGCCCCCTTTGTTGCCCTTCCCAACAGCACATGTTTGCAATACAGCCTGCCCAAAAATGCAGTCTACATCAATGCATATGTTGACGCACAAACCTTCTTCATGACTTTTTCCACACTCTGCACGGTGTAGCAGAAGTTTCTTCCCACCTCACATTCCTCCAGGAGTTCAGACTTCTGCAATCGGACTGCATGATCACTGGAGCACAACATCTCTGCAACAAACAGACATAATGTTGTTTGTTAACATGGTGTACTTTGATTCATTGAAGAAGAAAGAACAACAACAGCATCTATCAATCTAGTATAAAAAACAAGCAAAATAAGCGGGAGATGTAATTTAAAAACAGCAATTAAAAAAACAACAACACTGTGTAAGATATATTGCACCTTGTGTTTTATAATATACAGAGAATAATGCACATACAGTCAAATTGAGGAGTGGATTTAGAATCACAGTCAAGAGTGGAAAATTGAAATCATAAGCTGATCAAGCTTGTGAATTTCCTCAGTGTAGCTCAATAGTGTAAAAGGCAACCACAGAGTGTGTATGATGTTGTTTTCCAAAGTTGGATTTGCCCCGACAATACCTATCAGTCATGTCAGAGACCATATCGTAAGGAGCACACAGCACGTTGGTGTTGTTGCTGGACTTCTCACATCTTTTATCGCAGAGTCAACCACAATCCAAGTCAGAGGCCGAGCTGTTCCTCCGTAACCTCCTATCTTATGATATTCTTTCAGACCTTACCCGTTGTGTGAAGCATTGTCCAGGTCGACAGATGTAGATCCAGGGTCCCGCAACAGTGGAGCAAATCTATTTTGTTACTCCACACTTTGTCCCTCAGGAGTTGTGTTGCTCATCTTCCCATTAGCAGTTGTCCCTGGCTATGCCACTGTCTGTACAGGCGTTGAGGATGATGGTCAGGCTAGCCGGCCCATTGCATCACAGATCTCTGGGCACTGGGTTCTCCCAGATCCATGTTCTTCATGCTCAGGTCTAGCTGTTGGCTCTTGTCTCATATCCTTTGGCTTTGCTCTCAACAAATTCCAGGAAGGGCAGATGGATGATTTATTACTGGGGGTTTTTCAGCTCTATTCGTGGAGCCAACTAGCTATCTGTTAGCATTCCTTTGTCCTCTGTTTTGAGACAGACATTTACTGTGGTTTCATTCCCAGATCCTTTTAACCTATTCACCTGTGAAATGTTCCAAACGGGTGGGGGGTTTTTTTTGTTTTAATTTTTTCTGCATGTTAGTTTGTTTTGTTTTTTAGCATTCCTCAACTTTCTTCTTTTGTTGCCTATGTACCAGCTTTTTGCAAACGTGCTGTAGGCATCAAATTCAAAATTAGTGAATATTTGCAAAGAAACAATCAAGTTTATCCGTTGGAACATTAAATGTCTTGTCTTTGTAGTGTATTTAATTGAATATAGATAGATTGAAAAGTGAGAGCAAATCATTGTAGTCTGTTTTATTTATATTTTACACAACTTCCCAATTTCTTTGGAATTGGAGATTGTTCTTAAAAACATCCATCCATCCATTTTCCGATCGGCTTATCCTCACAAGGGTGGCGGGGGGTGCTGGAGCCTATCCCAGCCGACTTCGGGCAGTAGGTGGGGGACACCCTGAACCGGTTGCCAGCCAATCGCAGGGCACACAGAGACAAACAACCATCTGCGCTCACACTCACACCTAGGGACAATTTGGAGTGTTCAATCAGCCTGCCATGCATGTTTTTGGAATGTGGGAGGAAACCGGAGTACCTGGAGAAAACCCACGCAGGCTCGGGGAGAACATGCAAACTCCACACATGGAGGCCGGAGCTGGAATTGAACCCGGTACCTCTGCACTGTGAGGTCGACGTGCTAACCACTGGTTCACCGAGCCGCCCCTCTTAAAAAACAAATGCAATGTAATGCAGAATTTCTCTTACCGGGTTCACAGAGCTCAAAGCCCTGCCATGCTGCCACCTTCTTATCCAGGATACGTCCCAGGATGGATGGCAGTAACAGGACTGGTCGACAGATGGGTGGGAAGTGGGGCGTGACCGGTGTATAGGGCATGAGCGTTAGACAACTTCTGGGGGGCGATGTTTCATCTAGTTGTGAGAGAATATACAGTGTTTTCAAACAATAAATGATGATCACTTTTGTGTGTAACAATTACTCTTTTTTTTTTTTTTTAATAGAGTCAAATGTTGTGTTTCTGTACCCGATTCTGTGCTCTTGCTCTTTTCATTCTCTACGCTGACCCAGAGAGGGTTTCGGCCGTGGCGACCTGTACTGACAATCCTCACTGCTTTCTGAGTATTCTCAGCCATCATGTGGGCTTGCTGAAGAGGGAAATGTTCACCAGTGAGCTGTGCAAAATTGAACTCCATACGCAGTCACGCTTACAGCACCTTTTGAGACTTTGACGTTTGAAAGTTCATTTCTTCAATAGCCCGAATGAGAAGTCGCTGTGCTCTGTGATTATTAGCAGGTCAAGAAGCAGAGTGGTCAATGATAATGAAGCTTAATGTCCTGAAACTTTGCATATGGCACATAAATACCTGTAGTAGTTCGGTACTAATCCACTATGGAGGGCCAGAAGCTGGCACGGATGAACTTTACTGACGTACCACGAGTCTTCTGTGCCAGCCGGGCGTGTGTTGGTCACATGTAAAATGTCATGGCAGGACACAGTCAGTGTCCCTTTGGGTCCTGCTGGGATGGTCACGTTGACACGCACGTAGAAAGAGTCACCCGATGACATCTCACTCTCCTGCAATTGCTGAAGCAAGGCCTCATAGTCTGTACAATAAGCACAGAAAAACAGAGTCCTGTAAAATGATTACATACATCAATGATTGTAATTCTGTTTGGTGCTAAATAAAATGTGATGATTTGTATTATTATTATTATTATTTTGCATTTACTAAGTTGCTTTATGCCTTAAATGTATTCATCGTCAAGTCAAGAAGAAGCTCTGGCCCAGAAATGCTATTGAAGAAAGCAGTTGAGGTCATTGTTGACAACTGTCAGTGACTCTCCATGGTTTTTAGTCGACCTTCTTTCGATTAAAGCAAGTGGCAACAAGTAGCGACAACAAACAATACAGTGGCGGGAGCACTGTACTTTGTTCTGTATAATGAATATACACACCAACTTTGATACCTGATCCAAATCTGCAGAGATGTACTATCCAATGAATGGAAGAATAAATGTGGGTGACACGTTAAACAATACAGGCTAAGGTTATTGATGATTAGACACAATGAAATTTCAGAGTGGCATTGCATTTGCACCACTGCATTTGTGTCATGTTTCAGTTTGTGACCAACAGGTGGCACTGTGGGGCTTTTCCCTGCAGCTGCACACCTGTTGGTCGTTAGGTAATTAGTGGCTATAAAAGGACTCCCGGCCGACTACTCATTGTCGGGTCGTTCTGTCACATTCGCGAGGTGGTGGTGGACCCCAAAAAAAGCAGGCAGGCAGGAGGGAGGAGCAGGGTGTATTTGAAGAAGTGTATTGATAAAACACAGAAAACCAAATCCTAAACAAACAAAGTCCAAAGTATCAAAACAAAAACACGTGACTGAAGATAAAACATAACAATGACCAACACCTGACTGAAACAAACATGCCAGTAGCATACAAACACATGAGGGAGGGGTACTGTCATGATTCGGTTTGGGACCAACAGGTGGCACTGTAGGGCTCTCCCTGCAGCTGCACACCTGTTGGTCATTATGTAATTAGTGCTTTAAAAGGACTCCCAGCCCGAACACTCATTGTCGGGTCATTGTTTGCTCTTGGCTACTGTCATGTTTTTTGTGTTTGTATGCTACTGGCATGTTTGTTTCAGTCAGGTGTTGGTCATTGTTATGTTTTATCTTCAGTCACGCGTTTTTGTTTTGATACTTTGGACTTTGTTTGTTTAGGATTTAGTTTTCTGTGTTTTGTCAATACACTTCTTCAAATACACCCAGCTCCTCCCTCCTGCCTGCTTGTTTTGGGGTCCACAACCACCTCGCGAACCTGACAGAATGACCTGACAATGAGTAGTCGGCCGGGAGTCCTTTTATAGCCACTAATTTCCTAACGACCAACAGGTGTGCAGCTGCAGGGAAAAGCCCCACAGTGCCACCTGTTGGTCACAAACTGAAACATGACAATTTGTACTGGATTGTATCTTTTTGAAATCCTGTCTTACGAAATGGCCGACAATTAAAAGCAAATGTGTCTGTTTTCTACTTGAATAGATTGATTCCCCTTCATGATCCTGTCTGTGTGTTTAGTTTGGATATGATGGGTGTTTTATCCTGATTTTAAAGATGGATTTAATATACAAACACCAATTCCAATGTAGTATGGACAGTGTGCAAAACATAAAAAGAGAATATAATGATTTGCATTTCCTTGTCAACCAATATTCAATCAAATTACACGACAAAGACAATGAGGTGAATGTTCAAAATGCTGAAGGTTATTTATGTATTTGCTTTTCAAATATTCCTGTTTAGAACAATCCACAGGTGAAAGTCACACGCAGGCGTCCTGCACCTGACATTACAAAACTCGGAAGTAACACCGGTGCTCTGTTTTGACGGTGGAGAGTTGCGAATGGGAGGTGGATACTGGAGAAAAGTTTGTGGAACACGAGGGCTGTGGTGTGGCAGATGGTTAACCAGTGATCTTGTGTGGGCCCCAAAACCGACGGAGGAGTGGACGGATTGGAAACAGGACATGTGGGAAAAAAAAAAAAGTCTGTGGTATGCGTGTGTGCGAATGTGAGCGCAGGTTTAAGTTGTGGCAGCGGCCTCCCTTCAGCACCTGAGGGGGGTCACGCTGTCACAGCCGCATTATGAAGCGCAAAGTACGACAACCGAGACGCCGGACGTTTAAGCTTTGTACATCAAGAATGCGAAAGAATTCCACAGACAAAGCTTCGACATTAAGTGTCCTCAGTTCCCATCATTGTATTGCGTTTTCAGAACATTTTACACATAGAGCCAACTTCACTGGAATTGAGGTCGATGATGACACTTCTATTTGGAGTTCTGGAGACATTTTTGTAGTGGAAATATAGTACGGGAATGAAAAATGCACATGCAGGTTTCAAGTACTGTGGAGACGTACCATCTGGCCTGGGACGCAAAGACAGATGGCAGGGACCAGTGACCTGGCCAAGTGCCCACAGAGCTTCTTCTAAAGTGGAATCTTCCAGCACCATCTTGAGAGCTTTTTCGTCCTGTTCGTATCTGACCTACAAAATCATCATTGTTCTATTACACACCTTCAAACGCAATAATTCGTGTCGTCAAAAAGTTTTCTCTCACCTCCACGATTTGTGCTCCCTGGGTGATACCCACAGTATGTGCAGCACTCCCTTCTGTTACTTCATGCACAAAGACTCCGGTCTTATTACCCCCTACCACTGCAATCTGATTTAGCAGTGTCTCCCCCTGGAAGGCAATGGTGACTATGCGGCCAATAATGCGCAATGCTTTCGCACGTGAACGCACGAGGAATGGAGGTACGGCATTCTTATCCAGGCTGGTGAGAGATTAGGGAAGATTAAAAAAAAAAGAAAGCACATTTCATTTTTGAATTAATCCCATCAAACAATCAATCATCCATCCATCCTCTCCCGCTTATCCAGGGTCGAGTTGTGGTGGCAGTAACTTTAACGGGGAAGCCCAGACTTCCCACAACATTCTCTGGCACAAACTGTCGCCCTGAAACTGAAACAATGCCTCACTGTGTGCGTGTGTCCTGACTTGGTGAATAAAAAGGCTGGCGGCGGAGGACCTCAGAGCTCATGAGGGGACATAGGGAAAAAGGAGTTCTGAGAGATAGGAAGGCTCAAGAGCATTAAGACTCGACTGTGGTCTTCGTCAGGCCACGTGCTGTCGCATGCTGCCGTCATTGTAAGCTTGGAATTCTCTTTTTTGCAAGACCAGAAACCGCATTACACTAAACAATCCAATTCATGCATTAGCGTTGATGGTCTATTCTTCAAGTGATATGAAAACATTATTTTTTCACTCTTAATGTGTACTGTGTAGCAAAAGGGGGCTCAGAGTCTAGAACAGAGGTTGGCAACCTTTTGCACTCAAAGGGCCATTTCGACCCAGTTACCGTGGAAAAGACACCACTGGGAGCCGCAAATAATCCTTTTTGAAGTCTGAAACGACGATGTTAGCCATATATACTGTATATATATATAAACCTGGTGTAGTCTCCCCCATGAACAAACACACCCGAGACATAAACGTAGGAGCTTGCAACTGTGCTTTTCTGAAGGGAGGTCAATTGTCCCACACGTGTTTAAACTAACTCATGGAAAGTGGTGAGGATCGCATCATCTCAATCGTCACTGTTTAGGTCAGATCACCTGTGCAGGAGGAATTTGACTTTGGACAAACTCTCTGGATTGTTTGTTTATTGCCCAATTGTCCAAGTTACAAGATTCAAAGTGCACACTTAAATTCTTATATAAATACTGTACATACACTGTATATATCGTACTAAGTTGGACAATTGATCAATAAAATGGTTATGCCTGATTTCACACCCCAAAAAGTCATGTGAACTGTCATTTTTATAGTACTGTTGGTTGTACAATTGCCTCACCTGTATGTGGTTTTGGTCCCACCCGCAGCATAAAGTCTTGATGGGGGTTTGTCTTCGCTCAGCACTAAACAGAAGAGATGGGATTTAGTGATTTTTTTTGGGGCATCAAGGTGGTTTCCCTGTGAAATAAAAAAAACACGTGTCTGTGATCATACGTCACTTAAAGCCTTTCTTTGTCACGTTACAGGGAAATGTGTTGAAAATTTAAAGAATTGGAGTGCATGACAAAACTAGGCCGTTTGTGCTCATTTGGGTCATGGGGAACTGGAGCCTACTTCATCCCTTCTTGGTGAGAGGAGGGGTACACCTTGGACCGGTTGCCAATCAATTTCAGGGCACATATTGACAATCAACTATTCACAATTACACCAAGGGCCAATTTTGAGTCTTCAATTGACCTACCATGCTTGCCTTTGGAATGTGGGAGGAAGCTGGAGTGTCCTGAGAAATCCTAAGCAAGCATGAGGATGAAAAGCAAACTCCACAGACAGTCCCACTCACCACCACCTGGATCTCCTCAATATGAGGCAGATATGAGCTGAAGCACTCGTCCACCGTGCTGTTATATTGCATGTTTATCTATTTTTTGTTGATTGGTTGAGACACAGTTTGAGTTGCCTGTCAATGAAGTACATTGTCAAACTCATTTGTAGTTTTAGTTGCCAAATCTGGTTCTTGAATTCAAGTTTGAAACCCCCCCCCCCAAGACAAAACCACAGCCCAAGCAAGACTTTCAAGCTTAAAACAGTGAGAACCATTCCAAACAAGATTGGTCTTCCCCGCAGAACCACAAACTTAACCAAGGAATGTAGACATGCAAAACACACCACTTGGGAGGATCTCAAAGTCGTCCAATGAAGAATCATCGGTCTCCGCTGTTTCCACGCTACAAGACAATAAAACATCCGTATCAGATTTGTGAGTCTCTCTGTCAACACATGCACAGATGCACGCACACGTGCACGCGCCCAAACACGATGATGATCGGCTCCATCCTGTTTGATTTGGCCTCACTGGCACACAATTAGATAGGTGACTAGAGTTAGGACGTTGTGTCGCTGTGCTCTCTCCTCGCTTGGCCTTCCTTATCGATGGCACTCTTGGCAAACATAATAGTTGAATCCAGTTAAGATCGAGGAGTCACACGTGGTCAATTGGGCTAGGTAAAGTTGCCCGCCCAATGTGGGTGTGGCTAAGATGCTATTTAAAACAAGGAATCGGACCGGTGGAAGTTCCCTCCAAAGTTTTTATTGTATAATTTAGTAAAAGCACGCGTGCAGAGTTGGAGGTAATTGCAGAGCTCAGACAGGTTTGGCAGGCAAAGGTGATCACATTGTTTGGAGATTAAAGTAAACTATTTTCTCACAATGTCACTGGCTGGTTGCTCTGTTGTTTCATACTGTACACAAGGTGCGAATAGTTTACTTTTGCATCATGACAGAAATACGGTCAAGTATTAGTCACAGAACCGCACTCACCTGCTGTCTTCGTAAAGAGCTACCTCTCTTCTGCGGAGAGACTGCGAACTTGGAGGCTCTACGTTTCTGGACCGGACGCTATTTGTCAATGGCTCTTCGCACTTCAAGATGAACGTGGATGTGGGCATATATGCAGATAAACGTCAACATTTTAAAGCCGAATATATGTGCTTGATTAGAGGTTGGCTAAACACACCCAAATACGGTATCAATTTAACCAAATGCTTATTACATGGCTGATATTAGGATTTATTATATATATGAGGCAAGCAAAATAAAAATTCCCTCTCCCACTGATTATCATGCAGCACAGTTTAGCACCATTGAAAACTACAAAACAATAGTAAAGTGTTTAAACATGAGATTTCAACAGCCAGTCTGTGACAGTCAAAACTATGCATTATTCTTTTTGCAAAGATTTTAGACGACTTGTGTGTCTTGTATTGTATATATTATACTTGCTAGACTTGCCATTAGTTTGTATCTTTAAAACGGGCACAATTGTTTCAAGAGTACTAGAACCCGACAATGAATCAGAAAAATCAAAAGATGTCAATGTCAAAAGACGGCTCACTATTGCCAAGCTACTGAATGTGTATTATGTTGTTTGTGAATGAGCAACTAGTTTTAGACAGTTTTGATAATAACTTAGCTTCCGTTCACATACCTCTGAGGAAAAGGAATTCAGTGAAAAGGGGTCAATTGCATCCATGCGGCAAAGTCTGCGCCTGTTTGGAAATGGTGAATCTTCAGAACTGGATAGTTGACACTCCCAGCCAACCCCCCTCTCCTTAAGAAGTGAAAAAAGAAGAATGGCGTTTCATTCGGAATTCTTTTGCCCTGTATGCCAATGTAGTTGGGGTCCATAATTACTTTAGCGCTCTGCCATTCTTTGCTGTGTTCGGCATTCACACAAAAGGCTCTCTCCTGGAACTCCATCATTTGAGACCTCAGGACGTCTTTCTCAGCCAGGATGCAGGCAATCTGGGTCTGGGCCTCATTTCTGGAAAGGTATGCCTTGGAAGCACAGAAAACCAATTCAGTTGGATAACTTTTGCCAGTTTTAAATCACACACAGGCATACACACGCATTTCTCACATGGTTTTCACAAATAAATAGTGACTTGTCATTTATTAGTCCTCGGGAGTCCAAGCTACAGTATATGTGGTGGGTGTCTTTCTGGTGTTGGGTGTCTGAAGAATTATGTCACAGACTTTCGCTAAAAATCGACTTGTTTTGAGTCCCGTCAACCAGAGCAACTGTTGAACCCACAAACTGTGTGTTGAAGCCCATCTCTTCAAAGGTTCAGGAGCCATGGAATATGTTGCTATTTATTGCAAATAGTCACATCAGGGTTGTCACTATCCGATTACACGATCAGAAATCGGGGCCGATCACATGATTTTCAGCTGATCGGTACCCGCTGAGAAAGATCGAATTTTTGAATTTTCTACATTTCTACATTGTGGTGATGTTGGATTGGGACTTGGTTCTGTCAGATACTCAAAATCAAGTGACTTGTTCCCGGACTAGGGTGCATATAAATGCAATCGGGACATCCGGAATTTACATCCCATGGGAGACTTTTTTTTTTTTTTTGCATCAGTCTTGACTCATGCGACTCCCTCCTAGTTGCAGTCAGAACAGGAGATATTCAACCATGCGAACGCAATCCTCCCAAACGTCAAGCTCGAAGCTTCTTCCTGTGATTCTCACTCGTGTAAGAAACTCTTCACCAAGTCTAATTACGCGTGTCAATGTAGTGTGACAATCCGTGAAAGAGGCACATGCCACAGACGCACACAAAGCCGCAGACACAGTCAAACATTTATCGGAATCTGACGTTGATAATGCCGTTTAACCAAATGAACTCGACTTAAGTTTTGACTCAGGACATTCCTGTGGGGGCGGGATTGTTTCAATTACCGGTAGCCGGCTCATGACACAATCTGGAAAAAATCAATGGCTTGCTCACAGACATATTTTCAGAAATACATGGACAGTTCACTAAGAAAGAAAGTAAATGATACAAATGGAAAAATAGAAAGAATAAAAATATTTGTTAATATTGGTGTACAATCATTACTGGTATAATTATAATGACAAAAAAAATTGACGGATGTATTGAGTCAAATAATTTCAAGCATGTCAACGGTGAGTGCTAACAAATGACGATAGACAAATTGGAAAAAAAAATTGAATTAATTTGCACATATTTGAAAAGTAGCGTTTAACATCGCTATTTGGGTGGCAGGTGAGCTGAAGCCGATCCCAGCAGACTTCATTGTCAGGTGGCAAAATCATATATTGGTGTTAAAAACTTGAATAGATGATTGACTGAGTTAAAATTGTTCCATGACTTCTAGAGAGGCGTCATCTCTAATTCAACTTATCTTACGGTGTCCTGAAAAAGTCTTACTTGGTCTCTCTCTGTCTGCAGCTCTCTCATCTGATTCTGGATGACGGTGCTCTTTTGTTGGTGCATGTTACAATCCAGGGTCAGCTGCTTCACTTGAAGGGTCAGGCATTCGTTCTGATCCAAAAGCTGAACAATGATACACATGATGTCGTGAGGATTTTGTGTGAACATTACGTACACAATTTGATGACAAAGTCAACACGATGCTTCACTACAAAGAGAAACCCCGTCGGTGTATGATTGGCAACAAATGTATTTGCAGCACAAGCTCCCCGATTCCATTCTTGTGCAGTCAAGGGTTTACGGTTTGTCTCCAGGGCAATTAGAGCTACGGCACATAGCAGCTAATCAAGAACTCCCAGACTCCTGAATGACATTTTCCATCTCACAAGCCACACTGGTGCAAAATAACTACTGACACTATGTTAACTGTAGCAGTGTGCGTTGAATTTGCATTGAGGCAGTTCCTTTTTATTCAAGAGTGCCATATTTCGTTGGACGTCTAGGAGAAAACACGACTAAACACACAGCTACTAAGCCTTCCAATTGAGGGGGATGAGGACCTTATTTAGCGCCCAAAGCAAGTCATGTGGCCTTGGGCAGCCACATGAGTCATTAAAAGCAGAGCATGATGGAAACTTGGAGGGAAAAACGGGGGATTCAATGAACTAACCATACTCGCAGTAGTGAGAAGTGAAGCCACTGGCAGCCGTCTTACATTGCTACTCATCAAGCACGCCTAACTGGAGTACATTGATTGCTCTGCAGTATTTTCACTTAATTTATTTTTGACATTAGATCAAAAAATGGTCAACCTGACAGAGGTCTCTGAAAAAAGAGCTGCGGACAATTTTTCAAAAATGTTAAGTCATGCAGCCTCCACCTGCACAGCCTTCCCATTATATTCCATATCCATCCATCCATTTTCCAAACCGCTTTATCCTCACTAGGGTCGCGCGGCGTTCTGGAGCCGATCCCAGCTGTCTTCAGGCAGTAGGCGGGGGACACCCTGAAACGGTTGCCAGCCAATCGCAGGGGACCCAGAGACAAACAACCATCCACCCTCACACTCGCACCTGGGGACAATTTGGAGTGTTCAATCAGCCTACCATGCATGTCTTTGGAATGTGGTAGGAAACCGGAGTACCCGGAGAAAACCCACGCAGGCACGGGGAGAAGATGCAAACTCCACACAGGAAGGCCACACTAACCACTGGATCACCGGGTCGGCATGCAAATTTCTTGACTAAGAAAACAGCGGAGCTCAAGTTAAAAAAAACAACAACAACAACAACAAAAAAGGGTGTTGTGGAAATTCTGATTAGCTGGTCACTTCAGAGAGTCACGACCACATTGGCTGGTGATTTAAAAAAAAAAAAAACTTCCACAGTCACAGTAATGAAACTCACCTCTTGTTTCTCTCTGTGCATCTGTTCATTTTCTTCTCTATAACACTTGAGCTGACCTGCGAGTTCCACTTGGCTATCTATAGCCTCAGCCAGGTCCTGAGCCAGAATATCCTGATGAGCCTACCAAAGGGAAAGTGTCGATGAAATACCATCACGGCAGCTAAAATAGTTATTGCCTCTCATATACAGGTAAGGACTGTTGTTTTTTTTTGTCTCACTGGGTTGAGTTTCTCTATCTTGACTAACTGGCAGCGCAGACTCCTGACTTCCTCTTGCAGCAGAGACGCCTCAGCTAAAGAGTCACATCTCGGAGAACGCCGTTTCTGGAAGTCACTCTCTGTTTGAGCCTTTTGCAGTTCTGTTTGTAGTTGGTAGATCTGCCACAACACAGTACATAAGAAACATAAATGATCATTGGAAGGTACAGAGACAAAATACTGATCTTGTGTTACATCATATCTCAAGGTATCCTGTTGATACATCAGCAGCAGGTGTCAATGTGAGCTGCGAATCTGACTTTTGAATGTGATGCATCTGAAACCAAATATTCTGAAGTTGCCAATTTTAATTTTAATGATCGGCTGCTCTACTACTTGACAATCCATTCATTTGTTTGAACAAAGAGTCCCAACCACATTGATATTGAAGCCATTCATCCTGACGAAAGAAGCAGACAATGACTATGAGCATTTATAGACAGGACTAGGAATGGAAGCTCCTTGGATTGGATGTTACCCATTGCCACATTGTAGAGTGGGATTCTAGTTATTGCAAATCCTTTTAATCTTAAATGTAAAACTCTTTAGCGTTTTAGGAATTCAAACAGCTCAAGGCAGACACAAGTGCAGCTGTGCTGAACAGTTCAATACATAGACAAATAAGTGTATGTGTCTGTGTGAAAAGCTCTTTGGCAGTAACCGCATGATGGAGATACACTGACATATGTGTAGTGCACTCCTTTCACCATTTTAATCAAATTGGATTTTTCATCTGTTGGAGTATGAAGTGTTTGCTTTTGGCGGACTGATGGAGTGACGATAGACGGAGCGGGGGAGCAATGAAATTTACTGCGGGAAGCAATGCAGGAAGAGTGATTAAAATGGCTCAGCTTAAAAATTCGACGGACTGACAATAACAGACGGGTTGCCATGCTGTTGACGAATGACAAATGATCGAACAACGAAAATTGTATAAATTGCCCACCCTCAATCATTGTTAAACAGTAAACAATATTCGGCAGCATCGTCATATCTAACACATTATTTTTCTCAGTGAAATAATCCAATTTTAGCTTCTTCACAAATTCACAAGTTGTTCAAGGCAAGTCAACCGCAATTTTTTCTTTCCGATGACATGTTCCATGTGGCTCTGTGAGTCTCAAACACGGCATTCTGTTAAATATTGTGTTTGTGGAATATGAGTTATTAAAAAGTAATAAAATCCACCATTTTTTGTCCATTTCAGGGGAATGCCATTTTGCCACTTGCTGTCGACTGCAAATGACATCACAGTTGCTCAGGGCTCAGGTATGAGCTGTCATGGCTTCACTTCAGTAAACTGTGATTGACCGCTCCCTGAGATGGCAATTTTTTGTTTTTTTTTGATTTTGCTGCTTAACTCTTATTCCACAAACACAATATTAAAATGCCCTGGTGAAACTAATGGAGGTGCATCGAACATGAAAAAAAGAAAAATTTTTGATGTGCAAGAAACTTTCAAGAAGCTTTGAGCAACATTCCTGAGATTTGACATTAACTATCGAGTCCAGAAGTGAGTAACATTTGACAACACTGGAATAGGAATGACATTTAAAATGAAAGTTTTTTTTTAAACCTTGCATGCGTATGTGTGTGTGTGTGGGGGGGGGGGGGGGGATAATTAACAGGTCATCAGCCACATCACATAATTGCCTCAGTCAGTTTTCAATATTTTTGAAAAACAAGAAAAAAAACACAATGAATGCTGATTCTCATCCCAAACACTTCGCATTCAGTTGTGAAACATTTGAGTGAGAATTGAAGCAAAAGAACTACATCATCTGCAAAAAGAGAAGCAATACTGAGGTCACCAAACCAGGGACCCCCCAGTGTCCTCAGAAAATCTGTTAATAAAAGGTTCAGAACAAAATCAGTGGGCAGCTTTTGTAGAGTGCAACTCTCACTGGAAACAAATCTGGCAGTACAGCCAAGAGCCTATGAGGGACATGGTCGAACACATTCCATAAAGTCCACAAAGCACATTTAGAATGGTTGGGGAAACTCCCACACACCCTCAAGAACACTGCTCCTCCAAAATCTGAGACTTGATTTACCAGGAAGGCTGAGGAGTGTGATTGCCCTGTAGTATGAACACACCCTTCAGTCCTTGACATTCCAGAGACACTGTCCCCCTACGTCGACACAATGTTGCAGAGGCCTGTCAACCAGGAGAGCTCCCCAGCATCCACAACCTTTAGGAACTCCGGGCAGATTTCAACCACCAATGGGGCCCTGCCACCGAGGAGGTTTTTTCAATAATTCTCTGGCATTCGCCTCTCGACTTCAGTCACTAACTTGAGTGTCGAAATGCACCCTCGCTTGACTTTTCAGACACATGAATCACCTCTGCAAGATCCACTTCTTTCACCTCAAAAACATTGCAAAATTTGGACCACACACTCAATCAGTCTGATGACGAATAGCTTGTCCACACAATTGTCTCTTCCAGGCTTAACTACTCTTCTCATATTGCACATAAAGAACAGTGCTGCCAGTATCCTGATGAAGTCTAACTGCCGCCCCAGCAGTGCCTCAAAGGCCCTGCCTCCCTCTACCTCAAAGAACTGCTCATTCTTCGACGGACCACCTCTGCTCTGGACAGGCCAAACATCTCCACCCTTTGAGGATCGAGTGTCGATCAATGGGTGACCGTGCACTCCGCTCCGCCGCTGCACACCGCGGCCCGCGGAGTGGATGGTTTTAAGAGAGGCTTGAAAATGGACCTTTTTAGAATAGCCTTTATTAGAACGCTTTTTTTTTGTGTGTGTCTTACTTATTTCATTTGTTATACAGTATATGTCCAAAAAGAAATGTTGCTACAAGTGTTCCATTCTTCAATGACAACAAAACAAAATAATGGATGTTGAGAATTAATTTAAAAATCAATAAAACATGTCCAGTAAGTGCAATACAGATAACATTACTTTAATTCTTCTCGATTGTCAGGGAAACAGTATTTATGTTGAGAATAATAGTACAAATTTGGCCAAAGGAAATGGTGAAAAATGGTGATGGTTTCAATCTTAATTGCAGCCAGTAAAGTTACATCCATCCACTTTCTAGACCGCTGATTTTAGTTAGCAGGAGCCCTTCCTAGCTGGCTTTGGGCAAAAGGCAGGGCTGTCCTCTCTCTCTCTCTAAATATATATATATATACATGTACAGTATATGTACTGAAGAGATTTTCATTCACAGTATCGGCTTTCATATTGCTGTGCGCCATTTGTTACAGCTGCAGCTGTTGTGAAAGTGCTATATTAATCCGGATGTTGTGTCAGTGCTGCTTTTCATGGTCATAGATGATTCGAGTGAAGGTTTGGAATGCGTGACTGCAAATACTGTGATGATGTTTCGCTGAGTGTAAATGAGAGACTGTTTACATTTGGGTGTGGTTGAGGAAGAGGGGGTGTCAAGGTGCCACGAGCAAGGGGGGCACCCCGGCCGGACCGCTTGACTGGAGATCACAATCGGCACTTAAAAGGGCCCCCACAGCAGGACGACCACTTCCAACAACAGAAGACGGCCAAATGCGGAAGACCATATCCACATCAAAGGAAGATTCACAATAGAATGACAATTCACACCGAATCTGACAGATCCAATTGATAACACCCGGATTGTCCTCTCAGACCATTTGCCCATGCCTGAAAGGCATCTTTGTCACTCCGCCTCGCTCCCCTCGTGGTTAAGAGAAGTTGATGACCCAGAGCTATGTGTAGAATAATTGGCCTGATCTATGCTGTGTTAGACTTTTTGTCTATGCTGTCTTAGACTTTTTGTTAGCGATTAAATACGTTTATGTGATACTGACTCGATAGACGTGTGCATGTGGTCATTCCTGAGCCCATCAACGAGCACCCCAGAAATCCACCAAGGTATTTGATTACTGGTCAAATAGTGTGGAAATTCCGCCTTCAATATAAACACACACACACACACGCACACACACTTATGCTTTGGCAGCAATATTAATTTACTACAAAAAAAGTAGTACTAGTGGTTCCACGATTACGTACTAGTAAGCAGGTTCCCTCAAGCGCCACACAAAATGAAAACTGAATGAAATGTCCAAATTGTGTGAAACATTACAGTGGCTTACATTTTTTTTAGTCAGCACACTCCATCTGTTAAATACAGTACAATATGTTTGCAATTAATGTTTTAGAGCTGTTGGTTTTCAAATATATATTAAGATAGAATTGTACAGACATTTTTAATGCACAAATATATTTTACATGAATCATCATTTAAGAGTAGGTTTTCATTTTCCTGTGTTTCAGCTGGATGCTGATGTTAAAATTCTGCAAACGCACTCAAATGAAATATGTATCGGTATACAAAGTAAACATATGGGTGGCATAAGTGTCAGAGCACCCACAGATAGAGAGATTAAAGCACTTTCTCGAAGTTTTTAACGATAGATAGCAAAGTAATGATGCCAGACTGTGTTGCACACGGGTGCATTCTTTTTATATTTGACATCAAGATCACCATCACTCATAGTTTATTGGCCAATATTCCCACACGGTTTTGATAATCGGATTCGGGTAAGTGAAAACTTTCATTGTGATGATTATGTTGATTTTGAAAAGGTATTTGGCACTTGGGCTGCATTATTTCCAGAGTAGCGAGCATGAAACATATTTTCATTTGTTTTCTGAGCTGGCATGCATCCGAAGTAAACAAGTCTTTATCATCACATTAAAAATAACTTATCATGGATTCAGCAATTGTTCAAATTTGATCTGTGACAGTATCGATAGACGGATGTTGGTGTGTTGCTATTGATATGACAGAGCAGATAAATTGGCCCAATAGCTGTATTTTAAGATGGTCTATTTTTTGGAATCCAAGACATTGGCGTTGACTACCAACCTGTAAGTTGAGATCATGGAGGCGCACGCTCACAGCTGATTTCTCCTCGATGGCTGCAGTGTAGCGCACATACAAGTCGCACTTCTCATCCTTCAATTGGGTAACTTCACGTTGCAGTGAAGACAAATGTCTGTGTACGCGCTCATATTCCAACTGAAGGCATCTGGACTTTTCCTCGTGCTCCATTATTTGTTGAATCTCAGCCTCCAGAGAGGCACACCGAGCACTCATTTTTCCAGCCTCGCAACGAGCCTCTCGAAGCTCATTCTGCATCCCGGTTACTGCTCTGATAAGGTACTCTGTCAGTTCAGAATACTTTATCAGGCCTGTGCGGAGAGTCAAGACATGGGGCAAATCAGACGTATGGAAATTTAAACTCATTTGGCACTAGCAGACATTTAAATAACAAACCGCTGAATCTTGAAGGTTCTGAGCTGGGCTTGCGTCCAGTAACCTGAGTGTACAGGGTCGGGTAGTGAATCATCAGGCTTTCCAGCAAAGCCACTGCACCGTTCCTGCCTTGGGTCCGCAGCAGATCCATCATATGGCCTGCAAACAATGTGTGGGTTGGCGGGGGGAACGTTCAGGGAATCGGGGGAGTCATCCTTATTGCATACCCTTTGTCTGTTTATTTCAGCTTTATTTACTCGCGTCAGGCAATTTGCAATACAGACCTGGCAGCAGACAGCAGAGTAAAACAAAAAGTTTCAACTTGCATTATCAGCCAAAGCAATCAGATGACTTCTCAGTATATCTCAGTAGTATGACTATTATAATGCAATTATGCAGTAACTCCACTTACATGTCTAAATCATTTCCCAGTGAATGTGTCTTTGTTTTGAATATAAATAAGATGAGGTGTGCATTATGGAGCAGACTGGAATTGATGCCCAGTGTGGATTTTACAAGTAAATAAACAGCAGCAGCAGCATCATCTTACTTGTTCTCATTGATCGATTGGTGAGGTTGTGGCTGGAGAGGATCTCATCCTCATCCATCTCGGTGAGCACCCTGGCCTGCCTGAGGTATGGAATCACGATGCACGGTCGCACCCCCAAGGACAGCCGATGGCGATTGTCATTGATGAGTTCCCACAGTTCCTCTTCACCCATCTCCTTCAGGTCAGGACCCTCGGGCACACTCTCTCCTGCCATCTTGAGTATGTTGAGTAAGTCGGCAAAAAATGTTGCTCGTAGTCGCCACTGCTCAGTGATTCATTACTGGAAATAGACAAGAATGACAGCGAGCCTGGTCGAGGCAGGCCAATGGTATAAAAGGCACAGTCTCTCCACACCCAGTGGGCGTTTGTGTCAAATCAAGTGTACAATACGTGTGTATGTGTGTGTGTGTTGACATGTGGGAAAACCTGTAATACAAGACTTCTGCACACTAAGGACAAACTACATACAGTATAGTTGACAGATTCCCTAAACTAGGTTGCAATCATAAACTTACATGATCACAAACAACCATAAAGCAGAACATCTTTTCATGATTAAACAATCTTGGATTGGCCCGTATCAGCTTCCTTCCCCTCAGCACCACGACTCGCCCCCTATTACAACACCTCATTGCAATCCAGCAGGCTTGTGTTTTGCCCACATCATATGCGGTGTCAAAAAGATTAAAACACAAAACAATTATGATTGGAGAGAGCACACATGAGCTGCACGTCTTATCCATTCATATTTTAGGTGACTTGTTTTTGTATTAAAGCATTAAAAAAATGTTTTGGCATCCATTTGTTGAATGGAGTGACACCTCAAAAATTGTGCAGCTCTGCATATATGAAGGTTCTCTGTTAAATTAGATGTCAGTCAAGTTTGTCTTGGTAATTCCTCATTATTGCTGTCAATCAAACAAACATTCCAGACACCTCCTGGAGCAAACAGAACAGTCAAGTGCAAAGTCCTCGTTGCAATGAGGAAATGCGACTGGAGGCACAACAGCTGTAAAACGACAGTGTAGGTTCAGGTTTCTCATTTTGTTCGCTCACCTGCCATCCTTTAGTGTGAGCAAGCTATTTACTGTGCTGTGAATGATTTATGCAAACAAATAGATGATCTCAAGGCAATCTACTGTAAAGGAAACAGGTACACAATCACTGCCGAATTATGGGAACACTCAATAACAGAGAGCGGGAAATCTTTTCAGAGGATATTTTAAGACTATCAAAAAAAAAATCCAGATCATATGAAATTGCTGAACTAGAATTCCATGTGTCAGAACTAAAGTTGAATGCACAAAACCCAGGTCAACCGAAAAATGTGTCTGCAGTTGGATGTACATAAGGCTGCCCCGTTATGACCAATGCAGCAAATTGTGCAAGACATGGACTCGGTGAGCATCTTGGCTCATTTGTAAGGACTCGGAGTCTGGTTGCAAACAAAATTAATTATACAAATAAAAACATGGCCGCTACTATACAGTATATGTCGGAGGGATGCTCGTCTGCTTCCAGATTACAGTTGAGGTGCCCTTGAGCAAGCCATTGATCCCCCCCCCCCCCCCAAGCTTAGTTCGAGAGGTGCAGAATAAGAAACAAAACAAAACAAAAAAAAACAAGGCTGGTCTGTTTGTATTCTGCACTTCTTCTCACTCTGAAGAATGTAGAGTATGGGCTCTTTATCTCACCAAGTACGGTCTTCCTAAGTCCACAGGCAAGAATGTTGAATTGAAATTCTGTTTACTTGTTAACAACCTCCCTGCCTCTGAATTATACTCGTGAGAGCAGCACTTAATGCATTTTGGGATGTTTTCCTAGCCACGTTTTCACAAGTATCCAACGATGCATTCATGGTTTAAGGTAGCTGACAAGAACAACATCCATATGTAATTGTTTATTTCATGAACGGTCAAGAAAACAAAGTGAGAAACAGATTTGGTATTTTGAGTCCAGGAACTTCTTGCATGTACAACGTCTTGGCATGCAACCCATTGGAAATACACAAGCAGAGATGAACAAACATGGCGAAACTCAGACACACCCAAAGAACCCTACTTTGTTAATGACACACATGAAGGCTTAGGGGTTCCGTTGTTGTATTTTTTGCTTCATGATGTGCCACATATTTGCAATGGGAGACAGGTCTGGACTGCAGGCAGACCAATCTTGTATCCGTACTCTTTTACCATGAAGTCACATGTGCAGAATGTGGTTTGGATTGTCTTGCTGAAATAAGCAAGGGTGTTCATGAAAAAGACGTTGCTTGAATGGCAGCATATATTTCTCCAAAACTTGTGCGGGCCTTTCACATTAATGGCACCTTCACAGATGTGTAAATTCCCCATGCCAGTGACACCATCACAGATGCTGGCTTTTGAATTTTGCGTCCATATCAGTCTGGATGGTTCTTTATCTCTTTGGCCCAGAGCCTCAGGCCCAGAGAAGCTGGCAGCATTTCAGGATGTTGTTGATAAATGGCTTTTACTTTGCATTGTACAGTTTTAAGTTGCACTTACGGATGTGGCGCTGAACTGTATTTACTGATATTGTTCCTGAGCCCATGTGGTGATATCCTTTTCAAATTGATGTGAGGGACAAAAGGGCACAGACATTCAACTGTGCTTTTCAGCCGTGCTGCTTACATGCAGTGATTTCTCCTGATTCTCTGAAACTTTTGATGATGAGATTTCTAAATTCCTTGCAATAGTACAATGTCCTTAAACTATTTGACTATTTTCTCATTCAGTTGTTCACAAAGGGGTGAACCTTGCCCCATCTTTGCTTGTGAATGACTGAGCAATTTAGGGAATCTCCTTTGATACCCAATCATGCCACCCACCTTTTCCCAGTTAGCCTGTTCACCTGTGGGATAATCCAAACAGGTGTTTGATGATCATTCTATAACTTTCGGAGTCTTTTTTGCCACCTGTTCCAGCTTTTTTGCAACGCGTTACAGCCATAAAATTCGCAGTTAATGATTATTTGCTAATAACAATAGCGTTGATCAGTTTGAACATTAAACATCTTGTCTTTATAGTGTATTCAATTAAATATAGGTTGAACATGATTTGCAAATTATTGCATTCTGTTTTTATTTAGGTCTAACACAACATCTCAACTTCATTGGAATTGGGTTTGTATCATGATTCACTTTCCTGCTTAGTTGTTCAGTCTGACATCTGGTGGCGGCGCTGCGGCATTAGATTGATAAGTGAAAGGTTTTGGCCATCAAATCAAGCTGCATTCGATGTAAAAATGACATGCTGTTTGCTGCTGATGACAAATGATGATAGACACGACAGTAGAGAAGTGACACGATACAATATTTTCTATCGTCTTTGTGATATGTATTATCATACCGCCCAACTGTAGTGGTTAGTGGTGGCCAGCCTCCTGCCACAACCCCTGCGGGGGCGTCATCTCATTGCCACAATTTAGCAAGTCATTGTCTCACCCTGGCCACCCCACTGAAAAAGTTTTGCCCCGCTACTTTCTATACACCATCATAAAAAGTCACTACTTTTGTTGCCAGTTACATTTTGAAAAATGGTTGCTAAAGGAGTCATGAAAGTTGCTAAATAAGGTAACATTGTCATGTTGAGTGATTGCAACCGGTGTGACAAGTGGAAAATGAATGTGCTGTGCCTTCTGATGACGAAAGGACTTTTTATGAAGACATGGCTCTAATAAAAAATGGCATATGTTCCCTTTTGAGTAAAAATATTTATTTCTGTGTATCATTCAGAATGTATAAAATATACATGTTCTGGAAACTATAACTAACACTAAATCATTCAAAATAAATACATGTCCAGCTTCTTTCCTCTCAATTATTTTAAATTACATAAAACATTTTTGACTACAGATCACCATCATAATTCCTTCATCAACTTAGATGTCTACAAACTATGATGTTACCTTTTATTACAATGCAGGGATCTGCACCCAATGTATCAGAAAGTGCCGCACATATTTATTATTTCAGATTGCATTCAGATTGCTTACTATTGACTTGATTGCACATAAATAAATCACTAAATAAACGGAATACTGCACTTTAAACTGTCTGGTGGCTTGTTTTGAATCATCGTCACAAGCACACGCACACCCACACATGTAAAACACATCTGAATGTAATTTTAATAGTGCATGAGAGCAGTACAAAGCAGGGCAACAAGTCATCATTCAGCCATTCAGATACAATCCCTGATACAACAACGCAGAGTATGGCTTTAAATGCATGCTTCTGGAGCACATATGATGTGAGTGATAAAAATACATTTACTCTTATATGAAAGTAACAGTTCCAGTCAGACTATATTATATTCCAGAGAAATTCAGTGTTCAGGTACAACAGCCATACAGTAATATACAATTGAAGACTCGTGTTCCCAGTGCCTCTGCGGTCAAACATATTCTTTAGACATGGCCCAGTCGCACGTACAATCAACTTTGTGACAAATAAATAAGCTCATGTGTGCCCCCCCCCCCCAAAAGAAACAGTCCAATAGTGTGACTGGTGTTCTCTGAACCTCCTGAAAGCTTTGTTAATTAAGTATAGGAAAAGCACATGGCTGATACCCACTGTTTGTCTGCTCTGTTCAGGCTAACAAATGCGATCGATCATCAGTTGACGAGGTTTCCGAGAGTTTTTACATTCTAGGAAATTCATCCTAAAAATGCATTTGCATAGAGTTCATGTTAATGTTAAAATAAGCAAATAGATGTTCTTTCACCCCCTCCCTCCCCCCTCAAAAGTGCTGCCAATTCAAATACACAATTGGTTGACAAATATGACCACGCAATCAAGAACATTGTGTTCTACTGGAGGAAGCGAAAGCGAGAATTATTGAACCAATGATATCAGTCTTTCCAAAGTCATACCAAACAAAAGAATATTTTAAAGAAATGTACACACTCACCTTAACTGCAGGTTAATCATGAATGCAAACATTCTGCAAAATGGTTCATAAAATCACAAACAGCTATAGGCTTGAATCGTGTGAGTTCACGGAATCTCTCTCACTGTTTTTGGTTTTGTAAACCAGGGGTGCCCAAACTTTTTGGATCGAAGATCTACTTTTCGATCAACTAACCTCCCGGGATCTACCCTTAGCGGCACGCGCATGCGCACGCGCACACACGCACACACCTAGACACACACACGCGCGCGCATGCCATGATGAGAAACAGCCTGAAACGGAGGCATGCGACGTACTTTTGCAGCCTGTTAACTATCCTAGCTCACACGTACCGTTTTAAAGTGCTTCCCTGGGCCCTCCTAGATTCCTAATCTTTGCCCGTGCCCTCGTTGAATTGTACACGAAGTAAACTCTGAATGAGAATCATGACGATAAAAGATAGAGCGCAACAGCTCTTATCACAAGCTGCAATTGCAGACTGCTGAGGGCTAACAACTTCCGGTGACGTAATCACGCACCACCGTAAATTCAAGATTTACCTGCTTTATTTTATTTTTGAAATATTTATTTTGTAAAAATGAGACTGATAGGATGATTAGGGTGCAGTGTATATTAACACAAAAAATATATTACTAACATGTACAAAGACACACACATGGTTGTTTGTTTTTTTTCTCCTCGACACTCCTCGGATCTACTTGGGACCTGTCTTAGATCTACCGGTCGATCAGGATCGACCTAATGGGCACCCCTGTTGTAAACAATAACTTTCAAGGAATTTCTCACTGAAAGCCTTCATGGAAAAATACTGTATATACATTGCAGTACACAACGTTTAATAAATATTTTGACCCTAAGGTATAAAATGAGAAAATTGAACAAAGTGCGATGGTAAACTTAAAAACATCCAATCATGTGTAATTTTTAAATTTTGTGAAGCAGCATTTGTTTTATTCCATTGTCTAAATTTCTACAATATTTTTGGATCTCAGGGCAACAAAAGTGAAACGCGACCACTGCCGCAAGCCAAAACTCCTGAGAGTAAAGCTATGTATTACAATTACAACTATGTTCTTATACTTATCAGGGGTGTCAAACAAATTTTTGTCATGGTTTTGGTTTCCCTCGGCGGACCATTATGAGTGTGAATAAATGTAAAATTACCTCATATTCTTCCATATACACAGCAAACTGATGGATAACTAGTTTTAAAATTACAATCCAGGAAAACAACTTTGTTCAGCTACTTTTTAACTCATTTTAAAAGTGTGTTTGGTAACAAAAAATAAAAAACAACAACGCAATATTGTAACATTCTACTTGAAAACGATGACTCATTTTGCTAGGAAGAAACATGAAGTCGAGGCACGTGATTTGCCTTTGTGGACCACATAAAATGATTTGGCGGGCCGGATCTGGCCCCTGGGCCTTGAGTTTGACACGTGTGCTTTACATCCCTTGCTTACTCTATAAAACACTGTTGTAACGTACATCAAATGAATTATTTGATGGAAATAATACAGCATACATTCAAGTACAAATCTACACTGTAATGCAAGCAGAGTTTTTTAGGCAGGTTGCAGGAGGGGTACTGGCAGACTGTTGGGTCTGTGCATATCATACAGTCAGTAAACACATGCACATTTCTATTCCACCCATAAGCATGCCAGCTGAGCTTTTGCACCAGCAGTTGTTACTACCTCAAAGTGCAGTGAGAGTACGGAAAATTTGAGTCAGGCAGAAGACAGATGCAGTGAGGGCAGTGCACTGTTTAGCTAACAGTTTGGTGCTCAAGTCATGGCAGCTATGCTTTCTGCCGGCTCGCTCAGCTGCCAGACAGAAGTCCCTGAATGAGCGTGCCACATCTTGCAGACCGGCAACTGCTTCTGCATTCCTCCGCTGACACCTGTCACAACTCGAAAACCATATGCATGCTCCCGCCAACTCCACAAGAGTCCGGAAACTATCAGCCACAGAATTGAGCATTTTCTCTGGACTCTGGTCGATGGCCACCACCTTTTGGCAGCATGCTGTCAATCGCCTTGCCTCGGTTTGGAGTACTTGCTTGTTCTCTGTAAAGTGGGAAGCACACATTTCTCTTGGGTGGCAACCTCCTCGACCAACTCCAGAACGGTCAGCACTGCTATTTTCCAGGACAGAAAGGAGCTGGTCTACGTCCGCACGTAAAACTTTGAACCCAGTGGGCGGTTCTGGGTAACGTTGCTTTCTAAGGCGATTAATGGTGTCTTTTTGTGTTTGAGTGTGGAGATACTCTGCATCGGATAGTGGTGAGAGGAGGGGACTGAGCTCGGACGTTGGGTATGAGGGTTGAATGTGTGGATAGGGGGAAGAGTGTGTGGAAGAAGATGTAAGAAAGGATGATGTTTGAGGATCGTTCATAAGTGGAAGGGGTAATCTTGAATTTTGCGTTTCACCACTGCCCTGGCATGAGAACTCATAGACGGTCAAGTCCTCTTCAAAGCTGCCCTCTCTGTTGAAGCAGTTGGTGTAGACTGCTGGGCAACCACAAGCATCCATATTTAATCCCTCGACTACTGACTCACATCTAGATGTTAGCACAGAAGTGCACCCAAGCTCAGTTTTCAAGTTTAGAGTACTCCCTAACTCTGATGATATTTGGGGTGGATCTTCCCAGAAGGTAAACACATTACAGCCTGAAGAAAGTGGGTACGATGACTCCATTGTTTGTTCTGTTGGGCTACAAAGACCCATCAAGGGCCTGTCAGTGCTGGTCCGTTGTGCAATTTGTGACTGAGTATGAAAATGTAGACCAGGCCCATTTAGATTTTGTGTAGTCACCACCATCGGAGGAGGGCTGTGGGTTGACCGAGTACTTACTTTATAACCTGGAATGCTTTCACCGGGGTTGGTATCTTTCATCTTTGACTCTGGGGGTATGATTATAGGACCGGGAGTGTCCAGCGTAAGGCCTGTAGAATCTCTTCGGAGGCTACTGAGGATGGAAACTGGGGGCTCTGTTATTGGCCCCAGAGTGTTCTTGTCAGCTTCAGGGAGAAGTTTATGCTGTGGTTCAGGTTCAACCTGGACAGGTAAGGATGTACTTTCATGGTCTACTAACATTTTTGTAGGTGTTTCCTTAACCTCTGACACTAAACTAGAGTTAGAGGCTGAGGCTGTTTCAACAAAGAATTCACACTCTACCTCAGATCCGGTAACAGTTGTATCGGAATCATCTGACTCCACTACCTCTGTCTCTGAAGCTCTTGTCTCTGTCATTTCTGTGATTTCTGTGACATCATGATTGTTTTTTACAATGTGCGAGCTAGGAATGTTCGCCTTGCTGTCCCTTATAGGACTTTGGGCTTCATTCTCCCACCCGACTCGGTTAAGGGTCTCTTGGGAACGTGATAAATAAAGAGGCAACTTTTGAATCTTTCCTCGAAGTGTGGAGGCAGACAAACGGCCCATGATGCTAGGGGACCAGGACTGGAAGATGAAATGAGTTGGCAGAGGAGGCTCTTTGGCAAGCTCATGGGTCATGGCAGTGTTCGCTTGAAATGAGCTAGAATCAGCACTTGGAGAAGCACTTGTATGTATTGTTTCAGTCATACATAGAGCATTTAAAATCTCAGTTTTCAATCCATCCCCTGAAGTAAATGTAGGGGATGTAGGGGCACTTGTTGCAACTCCAAGCTTAGTTGTGATGGAGTTTATAGTGTGTGAGTATTCAGAATGAGGATTACTTTTTGTATGGGCTACAGTAGTTGAATTGTTGAGACATTTAATGGTCATCTCAGATTGATCCCTTCCTGTAGATGAATTGGCACCTGTGCTGCAAGTTAAATCTGTTGTCCAGTCATGTCTGTCAACATATTTTTCAATATAAGTATTTGTCAAGTCATCATCATCAAAAACATCAGAATTTATGCTGTCCGTAACCTCATCACTTGCAGTCGTAGCCAAAGTAATCACATCAGTAGGTTCATCTTCATTTTTCGTGATTTCTAAATGTAATTGTGAGTTGTTGCCTTGGTTTGGTTCCTCCTCAGAGTTGGATGAGGATATTTCGGTAGAGGTTCCTGTGCATTCTCTATGTAAGCTTTGGGATTTGTGACAAAGAGGCAATGGAGCCAGAGGGGATGATGGTGGAGGCGATGGGGGGCAAAATGATTCAAGTGTTGAGTCATCTTCAGGCATTTCATCTTCTGTGTGCGAATTGTGAACAGGGGCAATCTGGTGGACACCCTTGTTATTCAACTCTACCAGCCATGAAGTCAATGTGAGAGCTTTGCCCTCACCTTCGCTGCAGTTAATTGGTCCTTTTGAATTGTCTTGGTCCTCAGTAACCTTCACTGAGAACGTATCTGAATTGAATGGTCCATTCCCTGTCACACTTTGCTCCTGATCTTCCTCTTTTTTTCTCTCTTCCACCCTCTCCTGACCTCTTTCTATCTCTGGTCTTTCACCTCTACCCCCCTCCTCAGAACTCTCCCTGACATCTAGATCTACCCGACATCGCACAACAGTGATGGAAGGAGCTGCTATCCTAATGTGATCTGTGAGAGATTTAGATTCCATTGCATCAGGTTCCATCTCCATTTCATGTTTCCTGTTCCTGGTTCCTGTTGCCAAAGTGTCTGGAGTTTGCTCATTGGTTCCACTATTGGAGGGAATGGGTTTTGACTCAAGCTGTACTGGTTCCCCTTCAGAGTAAGTCAAAGAGAAGACAGTAGGACTTGGGTTATCGGTTTGTTCTGAAGGTTCAGGCTCAGAACTTAGTGTATGGGCATCACTACCTTTGGCCACAATGTTTTTCCTGAGCATGGAATGGACCCGGTCCTGCATCGATGGTGGTTTGGGTTCTGGATATGACACCCTGGAGGTATAATCTGTTTCCATGAAGGAACGACGCTTTCGGGATCTTTTTCTCAGCTCATCAAATGCTTTTTTGCCACATTCCTCCTTGTCCCGTTTTTGGAGTTGCTCTTCTGATTTTCTATCTTTCTTTGCATCTCCCACAGAGACTGCGATGTCACTAAGATTGAGGGAGTTGGCACCATCCATCTTCATCTCAGTATAATTATCTGTAACAAAAAAAGATGACAGGAAAACCTTTGTTAAAAGGACTATTTCATGCTACTTCAACAGTCAACTATAGGTACATATGCAATTATATCTTGCCTTTGGCACAATGGCAATCTGATTTCTTATTTTGGTGGGTATTTTTCTAACCTGAAAGTTCACTGAAATCCCGCCTCTCCCCGTGTGGCTGCTACGCTGAAGGTATGCTCCGAGATGGGTTAATACAGGAAAACACCACTTTGAGGTACGACTGTCTTCAGTGTGGAAAAACTGATCTACAAAATATTTGTTTTGCCTTTTTTTTTTTTTTTGATGCATACCATTGCTTTGTTGTGTCTTGGAAGTTCAATTGTAAATTTTTTATCTGAAAACAAAACAAAAACAAAACACTCTCCTCAAAGCATGTATGCTACACCCAACAAAAGTATGTGTGTGTGCGCACGCGAGAATCAGCATGCTTGTGGGGATATATATATGTGTATGTTGGTGGGGGGGGGGGGGGGGGGAGTTTCCACTTTCTATGTTGTAATTTTGAATTGCACAGAACTTAGAGTTGGATTTTTCTGTATGAAAAGTGCTACATAAAGAATTATTGATTGATTGATTGAATTGATTAATATGTGGGAGGAAGAAAAACATACACAAGCATGGTAGAAAGTGCAAAGTCTGCATATAGTAGTCCAATCCAGTTTAAACCCCAACTCTCTGACTGTGATTTTGCATCAAATATTTATGCGAATATTTATAACAAGAGTTAGAATTGGAATAGCTAGCACAGTCACAAATGGTTCTGGGAGTTTGGGTTTGAATTACACTTCCGGCCTTTGCATATTCACCCCATGCTTGCATGGAGTTTCTCTGAGTGCTCTGTGTTCCTTCCACATTCCAAAAAACATGCATGTTAGGTTAATTATTCACTCTAAATTGTCCATAGCTGTGAATGTGGGTGTGAATGATCTTTATATGCCCTGAAATTAAGTGGCAATCAGTAGAGGGTGTATCCCACCTCTCAGCAGCTGTTATACACTCCAAGCACACGTGCATTCCTATATAAGACATGTTATAGGATGAGCAGCCCAAAGGTCTAGTGGTTAGCGCGTCGACCTCACAGTGCAGATAAGATAACCTTTATTTGTCCCACTGGGGAAATTTGCAGTCTACAGCAGCAAAAGAGGTACCGGGTTCAATTCCAGCTCCTGTGTGGAGTTTGCATGTTCTTCCCGGGCCTGGGTGGGTTTTCTCCGGGTACCGTATTTTCACGACCATTCGGCGCACCGTGTTGTTGGATGCAGTCTCAGTAAGGGGTGCTATTTCTGTATATCGGGTTGAGTGAACGCTGGCGCGTTTTGGCTGCCGCTGCTCAACCCATATTGTTTTGTGTTTTTTGTTATTGTAAAGTGCCCTTGGGTGTCTTGAAAGGCGCTTATAAATAAAATGTATTATTATTATTATTATTATTTGACACATACACAAAACACACTGTATTATTGGGCGCAGCCAGGCATGGTAAAACATACGCCAGTTTAAACATACGGCATGCATGCACACACGCTAAAAACACGTTTTTAAAAAGGCAACGGAAGCAAAACTGAGTTCGGTTGTACTTTATTTCGCCATTTTACAATGTACTCACGCGACTGGTACCTGCTAGGGGCGTGCCTTTAGCATCCTCTTACACGCTCACCCTTCACTCATTGGCGACTGGTACCTGCTAGGGGCGTGCCTTTAGCGTCCTCTTACACGCCCACCCTTCACTCATTGGCGACTGGTACCTGCGAGGGGCGTGCCTTTAGCGTCCTCTTACACGCCCACCCTTCACTCATTGGCGACTGGTACCGGCTAGGGACGTGTCTTTAGCGTCCTCTTACACGCCCACCCTTCACTCATTGGCGGACTTCCGCATGCCTGTCGTCACTCACTCCGCCTTTTCTCTATATAAACAGCGTGTCGGCCAGAGGTGCTCTCAGTCAGGCTTTGAAACTCGGCGCATACACTAGACGCTCCGCATTATAAGGCGTCCTGTCCATTTTGGAGAAAATTTTAGACTTTTAATGGCGCCTTATAGTCGTGAAAATACGGTACTCCGGTTTCCTCCCATATATCCAAAACATGCATGGCAGGCTGATTGAACACTCCAAATTGTCCCTAGGTGTGAGCGTGAACGCAGGTGGTTGTTTGTCTCTGTGTGCCCTGCAATTGTCTGTCAACTGGTTCAGGGTGTCCCCCGCCGACTGCCGTAAGACAGCTGGGATTGGCTCCAGCACTCTCCGCGACCCTTGTGAGGATAAGCGAATCGCAAAATGGATGGATGGATGGCTTTCGGATGGCCAGAATTGAAAGTGATGAAATATATTTAAAAAAAAAAAAAAAAAAAAAACCTTTTGTTTTTGCAGCAATTAATTTGACTGCTTGAATCACACATCAACTATGGTTCCTTTTATGAATTCTGTCTCAACATTAAGTCTCACTTGAAATGTTATAAAAATGTTCACATTTTTAGTAAAAGGGGCATTTATGTCTATCGTACATAACAAACCTACTGTGGCAGTTAGGTCAACCCTGTAAACCTGAAAATATTCATCTGTATGTGATTTCAATTGAATTGAATCCATAAGTAAGCGATTCTGGACACACAATCAAAAGTCACTCACAGATACCTGATTATGAAAAAAGTATCACCTTTGAGCTCCATGCCTGAAACTGTGTCATCAGGTGACGTGAAACCATCTCTGGCATCAAAGAACTCCTCATCAGAGCTGCTGTCTCCAAAGCCAGGTGGTGGCTGTAGGATGGGAGCTGACTGCAGTTCATGAGCTTGATGGCTTTCTACCTCCGTCCTCTTCCCATCTCCTCTCCGTGTTTCTTTCTCAGGCCGGGAAAGGCTGCGAGCACTGTCAGGTGTGATGTTGGGGCAGAGTTTGTAGTAGCAGCTGGCATCTCTTTGGTCAAAGTTGAACACAAAGTCTGAGTGGGAAGAGGCTGAGGACAATGATGGGGACTGTGGGTGTCCCCTAATACTGCTCTTCCTGCTCGTTTGTGTTACTTCACATATTCGTCTATCCTCCTTGTTGTCATTCAGCTTATTTCTCCTTTTCCTTAAGTCTTTTTCTTCATCCTCATCATCATTATCATCGCTGGCCTCCGGAGGGCTCGGGAGGAGGTCCACAAGACGAGAGAGCTCAGCGAAGCATATGTCGTCTTCAGTGTAACAGCTGGCGGACTGATTGCTAAGGTCAATGTCAAGAGCGGTGGGGGCAGCTTCCAAGTGTTGGGGATCAACTATGTCAGCGGGCCTTCTGTTGCCCCCTTCATCGCTATTGTAAGATGTGACGTGAAGGAGAGGATGGGAATGAGCAGGTGGAGGAACAAGTAAGTTGGCCTCCGAGTGGTTGTGAGCGTAGGGGTGAATTTCAAGGGTTGAATAGATTTGAGCATGATTTTGTGCTGAAACAATTGGATGCATGGAGGAAGAGGAGCATGAAATCAAGTCATCTTCCTCCAGGAGGTCCAGGGAGTCACCGGAAGGGCTGGTAACAATCCGAGAGTCGGTATGACATGAATCTGATGAAAGCTGCTCTTCGCCTGCTCCACTTTCCAACTTGGTTTCCTGCATCTCATTTTCAAGTTTCATAAAATCCTTGTCTGGATGGCCAATACTTTGGGCTTCTTTGTCCTTAAGCCGTTTGTCCTCATTCTCACACTCAAGTCGATGACTTTCTTTTTCTGTGTTAGCAGCACTCTCTTCTTTTTGCCTCTTGTCAGATGATTTGTTATTCCTACATTCACTGTCATACTTGTTTTTCCTGGCGCGCCCTTCTCGTCTTTTCCTTGCCTCTGGGTCTGAAGAGGAGCCAACACGTCGGCGGCGTTTGGCATTGAAAGACGGATGGGTGGCAGACGACTCCATGTCTAAGTCAGATGAGTGGTCAGAGTCGCTCCCACAACGTGAAACATAACCTGTTGACCCAAATGCAAAATTGCGCTCAACATCTGAATGCATCCAATCCTCTGTTTTAATTGCTTCTATGAGCCTAATGCGACGTCTGGAATTGTACACTCTTTGATTTGTTTACATGAGCTGCCCGCGTACCTTCTTCAGCGGACACTCTGTGCTTTTTTGGGATGTCCATCCAGGGAAAGATGTTGATATTGGGGTCAACAAATACTCGACAGTATCCCGCGATTAGGCATGACATATCCTTCGCTGCAACTGTCTCCAGTAGTAGTGCTATAGGCTGAGGATGAGAGAAAGCAGTAATAATGGGACAAAGAAGGAGGGGGTTTAAAATATAAGAACACATACTGCAATGTCAGAAAAGATTTAATGGTCAATCACAATGAAAATAACTGTATACATAAATTAATGTGCAATGCAATCAGTTTCGTCTGAGCTGCTGCAGATAACATGACACGAGTTATTCAACAAATGAATGCAATGAATATAATTTAGAATACAGAATTTTATCTTCATTTTGAACTTGAAGAATTGAATCACAATAAAATTAAACGCGACAGAATCTGAGGCAATTATTAGTTAAGAGCACAACACCGATCGCGGCGCTGTCGCTAAGCATGACTATTGTGCACAAAATGGAAAAGAAAAGCATGAAACTTTAAGGGTTTGCTCTTTATGGCCGAAGCTTTCATTTCAGATGCTAAGGCGTTCTGAGGTTGACCTCTGGGGTCAACTGGAGGTCACTGACCTCCAGCATATGAAATTTCTATGCATGAAATATGAAACATCAGCTCCTTCTTCCACTTCATGTCTTCTACAGGTGTTCCTTGTTGTGCCGTCAGAATGTTTTGTTTTAGTACCTTGCTTTCTTTCATCTTTGTTGGTTCACTGTTTGTGTCACATTGGTTTTGTATTTGTAGTATAATCCAGAAAAATGCATCTGTCCGACAACAGGGTGTCCTCAGTTTACTGCAGTTCCGACATCATGATGTTTTGAAATGGCATAAGAATGCATGCTCCGTTTGCATTTTAATTACGTTTTTCACCATTTGATTGTTTTGTATTCATGACCTCTTTTGTCTGTTTTCCAGAGATATTTACCATAGTTATGACTTGGGTCTCGTCACCAGTGAAGGAACGGAACTCCAATGTATTTTGACCGTCTGTATTTTGTTCTGCTACCGGTGTGTCAAAAATGACTGCTGTGAAATAGGTTCTTAGAACAACAAAGGTTTGGTGGCCTCAGACTTTTGCACAGTACTGGATATTGATTGATTCACTGTATATTGATTGATACTGTACACACAAAAAAAGAGTGTTCTTTTTTTATTTTAACTAGGTAAATGTATGCAGACACATATTTACACACAGTACACCCAATGCATGTGAGTTAATCCGCCGGGTCTTACCATAACATCCTGCAGGTATATTTTAACCAAGCTGACCTTGTCGGACTCAGGAACGAGCTCGAGGCGTGTGATGTTGTTAAATTCTGTGAGGGTGGACAGGATGCTAAGTTTGTGGTTGATCACCTGACTCACTCCATAACGGGCACCCACCAACAGTGTCACTGTGGACTCTCTGTCCTGCAGCTGAAGAGAGGGAGTGGGGGCTTGTGAGCCACATTGATGTTTTGAAATGCACATACCCGTGTTGTACATCACTCATTAGGTTCAAGGCCAGGGTAAACTGGAGGCTATCCGAGAATGTGACTTTGTGTAAGGTATACCTCAGGAGTCCCCAACCCCAGGGTCATTTGGTACCGGGCCGCACAAAAAGAATAAATAACTTACATTACATCTTTAATCTACGGTGGCGCGTGACCTGCATCACCGGAAGTTGTTAGCACTCAGCAGTCTGCAATTGCAGCTTGTGATCGGAGCTGTTGCGCTGTATCTTTTATCGTTATCATTATTCTAATTCAGAGTTAGTTTCGTGTACAACTCACCGAGGGCACGGGCAAAGAATAGGAATCTATTTTATATCTACGCACTTTAAAACGGTACGCGTGAGCTACGATAGTTAACAGGTTGCAAAACTGCGTCGCATGCCTCAGTGTTAGGCTGTTGCTCATCATGGCGTGCGTGTGTATGTGCGTGCGTGCGCATGCGTGGTAACGGGTCGATCGTGGGAGGTCGGTTGATCGAAAAGTCGATCTTCGGTCCAAAAAGTTTGGGCACCCCTGGTCTACAGTATGTCACTCTTGACGTAGGTCAGGGCGCACCTCTCGGTCACGTGATAGGTTACCACTAAGATGAAACCCAGGAGCGAGCAAAATGAGTAAAAAACAAACGTCTTTGGAACGTTTCTTTCTGAAAAGACCAAGCCAGGAGACAGAAGAGGACCCTACGACTTTTAAGAAAAAGAGGCTACATTTAATAGACAGTGTCAGGAGTCCTACTTAAAATACTGATTTATGTCAATGGGAGATTCCCACACACCAAGCCCACTCGGCCACGGTGAGTCGTATTTTTCATGCACTTTGTATTTGTGGTATATCTTATTTTGGAGACACGTTTAAAACATTACCATAGCGACCAGAGAGTGATGCGGCCAGATAGGAGCTTCCTCGTGTCATGATTCGTTTTTATTATTACGTTTAGAAAACACCACAGTATTCATGCAGGTTATATCGTATTATTTTGTTGTATTTATCCGCCACACCTTTAAGGCCAGTCCCTGAAAATATTGTATGACATTAAATCGGTCCGTGGGGCAAAAAAGGTTGGGGACTGCTGGTACACCCTACACCCCTTGCCAGCCAGGGAACCTAGTAATTATAATAATAAGCGCCAACCGCGAGGTTACTGTGCTACAAACAATACAAATATTGATATACAGTATACATGAGTAAGATTAAAAAAAAAGGGGAATTCTTACCATCATAGTTGCGCTAAAAGATTTCCCACCATAAGACTTGAGCTCACTCAGCTCTTCCAGGTAATTTATGCGTGCTTGGTTGACTGTCAGGCCCCTCTGTTTGGAATCATATTGGGATTGGCTCTTCTTCAGCTGGAAGCTAATGGCCTTCATCAAATCTTTTTCTCGCATGTTTCTCAGCAACGTGGATGAAACAAAGTTGTCGATGCCCCACGTCTTACTGGAGCAAACACATCAACACACGACTTGACCGGTCAAGAGAATCGAAGGTGCAGAAATACTCCAGAGATATTTTAACATAAAAAATTTAACTCCACTGGTTGAAGTTTACAATGTTGAGAATACATTGCATGCATTGCAATGTTGTCTTTATAAAATGAATACAGAATGTGTGTATCGTTACGTGACTATCTTCAGGCTCGTCTTCGGGGACAGTCCACAGCTTGCCAGCCTCTCCTGGATGTGCAGGGCGGCAAGTCGCAGCGCGGTGTTACACCTCATTTCCACAGCAAAACGCTCTTGCAGGACATCATTCACTCCCTTCGGCAAACATCAACACACCAGTCAACCTCATATTTTCTGATTTACACCCATTTGCTTTTATCCTAAACGGGATGGATTATTGCCAGCCTCTACTGTCTAGTTGAAGAAAGCTACCAAACGTTGTTGCTTGTACAGTACAGCAACAGCCTGCTCACATTGGTCTCCCACAAATTATATTTATATTTATTGATTTTTTAATCAGTGAATGGCTGCGGCCCATTATATTTTCCTAAAAGGCTCTTTTCAAGTCTATGACTCAGACCTTATGAATGCTGGAACTCTGACAGGATTTGTTTTTTCAATGTGCTTAAAAATGAAACCAAATCTAAGAGCATATTTCCCCATCCTTTTTAACAGGCGACAAACCTGTTGCCTACCTGTTTTAGTATCTACAAAAGTAAGAAACCAACCCTGTATCACATTACACTGCAAAAAAAAAAAAAATAACACGACAAGAACAACAAAACCCCCCAAACAAACAGGGTAATCCAGTCTGGAGAAAATGCAGCCATGAAAATTCGCCACAAGTACAGTTGGATGACGTGCTAAGCAATACACCACCATGCTGCTGAAAGTAGTTGTACGTCATTCCATGTTTGTTTGTTTTTTTTATCAAAACTTCTATATGGTGAAATCACATCTTAAAGTCCTCATTCTCACTTTTGAATAAGTTTGTTTGCACTTTACAGACTCTCACAACCAGCTCCAACATACTGTGTGCACCTTATTTTCCGGAGTCGTAGTTTTTTTTTCATAGTTTGGCCAGGGTTGCGACATACTCTGGAGCGACTTGTGTGAAATTATTTACACATTATTATATCATTTCACATAACTTGTTAGCGTGTTCTTTGTGCTATAGTTATCTGAATAACTCTTGATATGTTACATGAACATACCAGTCACGTTCTCAATTCGTTGTTTATGTGTCACACGTATTCAGTCTGTTTTATTTTTATCGCAAATTGCCTTTCAAGATGACATGTATGTTCTTGTTGTTGGATTTTATCAAATAAACTTTTCCCCCCAAAATGCGAATAATGCTCCAGTGCGACTTATATATGTTTTATTCTTCTTTATATGCATTTTATGGCTGGTGCGACCTATACTCCGGAGCGATTTATAATCCGGAAAATACGGTACAGTTAGTTGTGTATGACTCTATGATGGTTGGCAGGGTCAGGGTCAAGTAACTGCTGCATGTCTGTGAAGTAATATTTGGCAATGTACAGTTAATTTGATGGAAAAGAATGACTAGTAAAATTAGGTACTGTATATCAAAAATGTCAGTTTTAGCATTTTACTAAAGATGCTACCCATAGAGATTCCTGCTTCTACAGTATACCTGCAGGTAAAGGTACTCAAAGGCAGTCTGATCGTCTTGTAGCAGAGTCTCAGGTAGTTTTGGAATGAAGCAAACACGGAATAGACATCTGAAGTCACGGGACTCCTTCTTCTGGACCACCTGAACTCAAACCAAAAGGTGCATGTATTATATGTATTTTCTCGGTTGCTTTGGTTCATTTCTAAGATTTGCAAAAAAGTCAGTGCATTTTTCCAAACAATTCACACAAATAGCAAAATACCATGGTTCCCCTGCAAAAGCAATTTTCTTACCAAATATCCTTCGTAAGCTACCCCACACTCAATATTTGTGTTACTGAACATATCGTTGCCATCAGAACAAGTGTTCGTGTCATTGTCAGTATGACAGTGCGCTCGTCTGGAGGGATGTTTTGATGTAACGTTTTGCTGACAAATTCATGACTTTTCACTGAAAGTCACACATTCGGGGTGTGTGGAAGATTGATTGCAAGAGACATTCACTTTTACTGTTTCCACTGTAAGTTGTTGACAAACCATCTCATTGTCATACAGAAAGGAACAAGAACAGCACTGCAGAGCAGAAATAGTGGAAAGTGAACATGGGGCAATCTATTTTGGGAAAATTGAACATGGAACACTGTAGAAATTCCTACTTCTTACTAATTTTGGGCCACCAATTCCCATTCACATCACAACAATTATCTTCACTTGCTATGAGCTATTTCGGAAAACTGGATGATCATCGATTGAGCTAATTCTTCACTTATTTCTATGCATTAGAAAAAGTCCAAATTCACCTGGGGGGAAAAAGGGCTCAGGGAAATGTATCGAAACACTCCTGACATGTTATGATAACTTTTTGTGGGGTATGAGACAATTCAACAGAGACCCACAATAATAAAATTTTAGTCAACCAGAGCCAAAGCATTTGCAACTTGTTCAAATAAATGAGATTTTTTTTTTCCCAAAGTGACACAATTATTTCAACATGGAACAAGTAGTTTATACTTGGTGGATGTAATATACCAAAAGCAACTGGGGAAAAACTGTAATTCACAGCACAGAGGTCATAGAAACATTGCTTGTACGTAGACGAATTTCAAAACATCCAATTGGGGAAGCGGGTCAAAAGTGTTGTCGGGATACCTGTTGGATCTTCTCATCATCATGTAGTAGAAGTAGTTTCGTGACACTGTATAGTTGCTCGAGCACCAGGGAGAAATGTTCAATATTTCTCAGAGAAAGTTTTTCCTTGAGTGTCATCACAATGTCCTGGCGCAAAGAAAATAATCATAGTCATTAAAAAAAAGTAATAATAAAAGACAAGAAACAGTTTGATTCACATTTTTTTTCAATAACAAACTTGGATTTTAGATAAATAAAGCTCAACCTTGGGGTGCCAAGAGCGCAACACTAATGTCATAATATTTAGTGACAATTTAGACAAGTATTGTCAACACAATTGGCCTTAGCCGTCAGGCAAGGCCCGAATAACTGAGGGCTCCAAAGTTTCATTATCCTCACTGAGTACAATGTGATGTGATGTGATGTGTGCCAAAAATATAATAATCTGCATTGTGACGTCGATCGGAACGCTAGCCAAAGAAGAAGCAACCTGAAGCTGCTGCGATTGCCAAACTAAAAAATGAAGGACCAACTGGTTTAGTATTTATATCGTGCAGCACACATTCACAACAATGGAAATGATAATGAAAGTGACAAGGACTTGTTGTTTATTCAGTCGGATATTGTCTCTCTATCCGGGCCCACGCAAAATGAATATCCAATTTTACAGAGCGTCAAAGCAGTCCTTCATTTGTAGTGTGTTATTTACACATGAAATTCATACTGTAATTTCGGGAATAAAAGACACTACTTTTTGTCCTATGCTTTTGAACCATGTAGCTCAGATGTGTCAGACATACGGCCCACGGGCCGGAACCCACCCCCAAGGAGGTTCGATCTGGCCTGCAGGATATTTTAAAAGTGAAAAAATTGATTAAAGACAGAATGAATATTTTTAATAAAATCCAATCATGGATCTCCACTTGGGTGCACACTGTTTTGATCAGAATAGAAGACAACATTGTTTTGATCAGAGAAGAAAACAGCGGTCTCAGTCTGTCACTGAGACAGACCCAACACAGCCGACGGTATCAATGCGCCAATGCTTCTTTATACCGAAACAAAGGAAAGGCATGATATTTTGGTTATTTATAGCAGGGTATGGTATAATGTTAATGGTCCGGCCCACTTGACATCTACCGAGTCCGTATGTGGCCTACAATGTGAAATGAGTTTGACATCCCTGGTTGTAGCTCTAAATGTGACAGAGTTAATTTATGGATTTTTACAAACAAGCTAGATACTGCCAAGACATTCACTGAGAGTCTCGTCACATTTGACCAATGAAATTCGCTTGAACGCAACCCAGTGGACCAATGAAAATGTCAAAGGTTGCTCTCATACATAATCTTCATATCAGTCAGCCTTGTACAGCGTGCTCAAAACAAGCTACAAGCAGTTAAAAAAATTAGTTATCCCGTTGCAGGCGAGCTCTGGTCAGAGGCTGCCATTTTCAAGTGTGTAAACGACGACATTAATAAACATTTACATCAAGACAGAGCATGTGCACAAGTGTGCATTTGCACGCTCGTAACGCCCGCTGTAATTGAGACGTCATTATTATCATATCATCCACAGTCAGGGTTTCATGAAATATGATGTGCATATTATAACGACATGCACCATTTTGCATACCTTGCTTGAAGGTCTATTCATTCAAATCATATGTGAAAATCTCTGTTATGTTTCTGATTGGTTCCGTTTGGTTTTGTTCCCTCATGTGCCCTTTTTGTCGCCACCTGTTCTCGTTATCAGTGTCCCTTGTGTTTAACCAATCAGCTCCTTCAACCCTTTGTGTCTTGTCCAGGTGTTTCAGGTAGTCTCGTTACTTTGCTTGTATTTAGTTCCCTGAGTTCTGTCAGTCTGGGTTGGGTCATTGTGAGTTGTGAGTGTCTGTGTGCTCTGCTCCTGTCACGTTTTGTTTTCTATCACAGGTTTCTTTTGTGACTTTGGCTCTTGTGATTTCCAGGACTTTGAGCACTTGTAAGTAATTTTCCAGAGTACTCCTGTTGGTATTTTTGTTAAATACATCTTGGTCAGTTCACCCTGCTTCCTCCATCTTGCCTGCTTTTTGGGGTCCTCCACCACCACGTTTGTGACAATCTCAATGACACAAGACTCTCTTCATTTTTCACAATTCCAAATGTTGCTTTTCACCTAGTTTTGTTGTATTATGAATGTATTGGGCAAGATAAGCATTTTATTTCATGAAACCATGACTGTGGATGGTATTTTAAACGATGACTTCCTATGTTGTTTGCTGGCTATGATGTGAGAGTACCAAAGATTTAGATTTGACATTGACTGTAAGAATCAAACCTTTCCTTAAGACAGGGTTGGAGAACTGCGGTTCCTCGAGAGACATATCCTGCCTGTTTGAGATCCCGCCCGACTCTAACACACCTGATTCAATTGTTCCTGATCGTTTTACGCCTCTACAGAGCTTGCTGATGAGCTGATCATTTGAATCAGGTGTGTATTTCACAATCTTCAAAACATTTTAAATGGCGTCATATGGTCAAAAATGGCATAAAAATGTGAGTTTTGTTGTTTTATCTATTGGATTAAAATGACATGTGGTTACATTACAAAATCCCAATTTTTGCTAAAACGGGACAGTGTAGTCTGTCCGTATGTAATAATATGAATGTAAATCTATCTTGTACCTTGACTGTCGTGCTGGGTTCAAATTTAAAGGCCTTGGTCTGCCCATTCTCCAGATACACCTTCAGGACATTAGGCAGGAATAGCAGCGAATTGCCCTATAATCCATACAAAAGTAGATGTCAAGGAGACGTACTGTATTACATTATACCCGTCTTTCTATACTAAAACAATGACTGTATTTGTGTAGCACTTCTAAAAAAACGCATGTTGCAAAGTGCTCCCTAACATGGGTCTTCACGCCCTGCACGTTATTCACAGTGATTATTCGAAGATGAGGCCACAATATCGACTTGCATTTTCTCTGAAATTAGTAAGTGGGCACTTCAGTCTCAGTGGTATTTTCCATCCAGCCAATTTCACATCCGGTAACAGAGCCAGGCGTGTGTGATTTAAAAAAAAAAAGCGATCACTTGTCTTGAGTTGTATAAAGATACCATACACAACCGAGTTTACGTCCAAGCAAATATTCACACACAAACAAGAACAATTTATAGGACTTTTTGAACGACTTACTACTTTCACTCTGACATAAATATGTTGATCTGAAATGCAATGCTGCTGCTAGGAATAGATCCAATGGATGGCCGGGGGTGGGGGGTCTGACCACCAACTGTGAAATTTGTCAGCCAGATGTTTCAGTATACTCTGAAATTGCCCATATATCTTTGCTCCTAAAACAAACATTTCACATGACCAGACCTCAGCAACCCGTGCTATGCAGATTTGTAAAAAATACTACGCTATCTGAAAACACGCATTCACAGAGAGTGAGCCCATAAGTAGTGTCATTGGAATTGTGTTCACACTAACCTGAGAGTGACCATTGACCTCCACCTCCTCAGCAAAGTGAACTTTTACAGGATTGGACTTGAGCTTGGCCCTCTTCTCAGCCGTGATAAATGATGACTTAGGACCCTGAAAGATATACAAGGCACTAAAACGTTTGCAGAATATTTTCCTAGTTTAATCAGCACTTAATATAATGCAAGTCGGCGGCACGCAGGCTATGTACTTTGAGTGACAAGATAAAATTTAGAGGCAAGCCATTTTCCCCAATGTGGGCATTCAGCACTGCCGGTGAAGCAATAGGCAGTGTTATTATGCTACGCGCATATACAGTAGTGCCATGGTGAAGCCACATGATTGATATCGCTCCAGCCTTTCATTTTCAATGGTGTCTGCCCTCATTTGGGTCACAAGTGTGCTGGACCCTACCCCAGCTGGAGCAAGGCGGGGTACAACCAGGATTGGTCACCAATCAATCACAGGGCATATATGGATAAACAAACATTCATACTCACATTTATAACTACGCACAATGACCTTAATTAACATGCATGTTTCCGGAATGTGGGAGAAGGAGCCAGAGTGTCGAAAACAAACGTGAGGTTGGTGAGGCCGAAGCTGTCACGTTTCGGTTTTGCGGTCTGGCCAGCAGGTGGCATGAGCGGACTTTCTGGCACACCTGCTGCCAATCTGTAATCATTAGACTCAGCATTTAAGGACTCCTCCGCCATTCACCTGTTGTGGGAGTATTGTCTATGGCATTGCTGTTTTCGCTGTTCTTTGACTTATTGGCTTTTGACCTCGTCGTGATTTCGCGTTATAGTTCTCGGTACCCATTTTTGAGTAAGTACTGTTTTTTTTTTTGGTGATTTGGCTTTTGTGCGTGTATTGGTGATACATTATTTTTCGTTCGTATTTTGCGGTCTTTATTTTTTTCTTCCTTGCTCTTTTGTGCAAGCGCTTTTTGTTACTCGTTTGGATTTGCCTCCTGGTCCTTATTGTGGACCAGCGCTTTATGTTCTCGCCTTATTTCGGTGCGATTGAGACATTAAACTGTCTTTTTTCCTACGGAGACCTTGTTTTTGTCTACGCTTTTTGGATCCCCTAAACTCGGTTTATCCGAGACATAACAGAAGCCATGATTTGAATCCCACACCTCAGAACAGGAGCAGATGTGCCAATGAGGATATCTCCGTACCACCTCGTGTGGCACTTTAAATATGAGCAATAATTCAGAATTAGTTTGATGATCTTCAATTAATTCATATTAAATGCTTTTAATTCAGAAGCACGGTAATATTACGAATGCATAGATATACTACCGGTATATAGAAGCTGAGAGTCATGAATCAAGTTGAGGTTCAGCCACATTTATTTAGCGATCCCCTTCACATGAGTGAAATCATAAATTTGCTCCTCAGATACGGATTGGATTGCAAAGCTTGGACACTTGCCCACCAACACACACACATACAACCAACATACATACAAGGTGGCCATGTGCTGCCATGTTAGGACCTTGGTGACAGGAGAGCTGTGCAGTATAATACTCAACCCCAAGCATTGGTGTGGCGGTGATTTATAGATTTGCTCGTAATAAGAACATCCATCTGAACGGTGTACATTGCATCCACACCAGATGCAGGGACACACACATTCAGTATACAAGGTGTGTCAGAAAATTCAGGGACTTGTGTGCGCCACAAAAGATATATTGTGTTCTAACCCAAACTACAAACTACCAAAGGTGGGCATTCCATCTGTACGGACAGTCGGTCACGGACGGATGCCTGTTTTGCCGACCAATGTGCCGAATGATGGGAAACTGACGGACTAAGCATCGACGGAAGTGGGTTTATTTCCGTCACCGGAATTAATCCTTAACCATTTGAGGACAGACAGACGTTCACAGTCTGCCACTGACGGACACCCGTTTCGTTGAAAAAAGACGGAAACACGTGCCACGTGTATTGCGTGTTTTATCATGAGGGTGAACATACACCAGAGCGAACAGGATTGACAATGGGCTCATCTCATTCCTTTACTTCCATGTTCCTAGGTCCTTATTCAATCTGTTTACATGCTATCACTTCTCACCAGGAATTCCCTTCAGGAGGGAGGAGGTAGAAATGTTTTAGGGTTATGAGACAAAGGCTCCTCGATGTCATCATTTGATGGAGAAATCTTCTGAAGATGACATCACTGACATGTCATAAATGCACTGTCTGTGTGTCAGCATTGGTACTATCGCCGCAAATGTCCACTTTATGATGTTATGTTTCAAGTGGGATTCAATTAAAGTTAAAGCATCAAAACAGTTGCGCCTCACAACTTTGCATATGTGTTGGCGCTCGTATTCCCTTCGATTTGCTGCCATGACAACAGAAATCTATCTACAATCTCTGAGTCTAATATTTTATGCATGTGTATTTACATTTAAACCTTTATGGTTTTCTGTTCAATCTTGGTGAAATTATTCATTGTGAGAATCATTTTTAAAACGATTACTTGCAATTTGGGTCACGTATGCCAGATATATATATCATTTCCCCCGACCTGGCTCTGTGTGATTTCTTTTTTTCTCCTATTTCCCAAGATCACGGGACTTATAAAGAGGACCTATTTTGAAGAAGTGGACAACATTCAGATGTTCGAAATGATAGTGCTGGGGACGAACCCAGAAGAATCTTTTAATGCGTGCATGAGTGTCTGGCAGAGAAGGCTGGGAAAGTTTATTTGACCTCAGCGGGATGACATTGAAGGGGGAAAACATACTTTTAAATTTGGATGATGAAAAATAACAGAAATATAGTTTTTGTCACAGCAGTCCTGGAACCTTTGTGACAAAGCTCAGATACTACACTATGTTGATCAATCACTTGTCAAGCAATGTGGACATTTGTCCAAATGAAATCTGTTTTGCAAATTCACGTAACACAATTTAATACACACTCCAATACATTGCTAAACCCCAGAAGAAATATGCTGATAAATCTTCATAGAATCAACCCAGTTGGAACTCACACACAATCATCAGGGAATCATAAGGAAAAAACATATCTTGTGTGCATCAATGATCACAAAAAGTCGACTAAAACTAAATAAGGTTTTAATAATGCAATTTCTACATTAACCTGATGCTGTATCATTGTCTTGTGCAACTGATGATCCTCTCCTTAGTATTTTGCTATAAAAATCGAGTTCAAATGAAGAACCAGTTTCACACGGCATAGGTTGTTATACAACAATTCAACTTCAATCAGACTCTGCTTGTGTGTATGATTTTGGTGAGATAGTGTGACTTACCTGCATTGTTCTGAGTATAGTCACAGACAATGACTCTTGACACTCTCTATAAAGAAAAAAAAATGGAGAGGAGCTGGTAAAGTTGATTTAATAAAGATATACAGCCTACCTGTGCATGCATTGTGTGGGGTGGTTAAATGAAGTTGCCGGTGTAAGTGTAGACCTGATAATTTCAGCAGCTTGCTCAGGGGTCAGGTCATCGACAGCAACATTATTGATCTTCACAAGCTGGTCGCCAGGGAAGAGCCTGCCATCTGCAGGACCACCTGGATACATAAAATGTCCTTGTACTGGGTGACGGGTCTGACTACAGATGCCAAAATCATCAAGTTATTTGGATGTGCAAAGACGTGGCCAAGGCCAGGCTTTGCCAAGAAGACGAGGCAAATGATCTTCCTCAGAGGAAAGGAAATTCGGATGATCAGGAGCAAGCCAGGAGCCAAAAGTGTGAAATGTAGGCCTGTTTAACTGATTACAAAGCTGCTCCACTCTCTGGAAGCCATGACCTATTCTGTGGTATTAATGGCAACAGGTCAATTGTAACTACTTGTCATTGAATGAAGGAACATTTTCCTATTCTGCTGGTCTCTGTGTGCCACTTGCATAAATCGATGAACAAAGATGTTTTGTTCATGAATAGATAATAGTTTTCTGGTCAATTCATTGAAATTGCTTAATTTCCTACACAGCGCCCCTGTTGATCTCGGGCGCCACTGAATACCTGGATTAGAGAACATTTTGAATACAATTCAATTTGGGCACTAAATTATTGTACTTTAAGAAATCGTTGATGTAGGTCGTACAGTTATTCCACCATGGAAAATAATGGTTCAAATGGAACAAAAGCCCAACAGGAACATGTCGTGACCATTATGGGTGGAGGAACACGATTGTATCCATCAACAAAGAGCAAAGGCGATTCACATTTGACGTTTCTTGTCATACCTTGGGTGACCTCTTGTACCAAGATAGGCGGCTGGGAAGAAAGAGTGAGGCCATGAGATGTGAGCTTTGGGTCCTTTTGGATCAAAACATTCAAGCGGAAGGGATAGTTCCTCCTCTCTGTGCTAAAGGACTCTGCCGATCTCCCATCTATTGCAACTCTGTCTCTGCAAGTGGTCAGAAAAGAACACATTGTTAATTTGCAGCTGGTTGTCCTTTTTTGTGCCGAGTGGTCAAGCTGTTAAATTGCACATGAGGTCAAAATGAGGTCCCTCACAGCTATTCATATGATGCATGTACAAATACGTTTTATGGCTAAATTCATATGTTGCACCTTTTAATCAGGTGCATTTTGTCTTCTGGAAATAATGGTAATCGTAGCACAAGTCAGTGTAACGCCATCGTGTAGCCTCTGCCTGCAACCCGCAGAATAGCTTGCTGTTTGATATGGATCACGAGTCTCTCACGACACATGGAGCTAATATGTAGCTCCCCATTATTTGTAATACCAAACGTACTGGTTTTGGAACATGCTTCAGATAACAAATTAGACGTCCAAAGTTTTACCTGCTCAAAGACCTGCTGCCCAAATCTCGGGAACGTCTCAGCCATCTGCCCACTACCTGCTCGACCCTGCTGGTCCTGCGGGACGAGGAGCGACTCCTGTCCTGCAGTTCCATTTACCTGAGAAGAGGTCAACTTTTTGCTCGCGTCACAATTACGATGAAGTGTTACCGTTTCAATTAACGTCGGATGCACAAGATTGGTGTCGACACAATATTAGCATAAAATATGCGGTCATAACCACACCTAAAATGGAAACACACATACGCAGTAATTCATGCTATAATCAGAACATGCTATACTCATGAAGAGCACTTTGTAATACTAAAATAAATAAATGAAATTACTGAAATGAGGAATGACTAGATGGATCATCTAGGCTGTGGTGTATCCCACAGCTGCAGGAAGCAATCTCTAGCAGACATGCTTTGCTGATGATGGGCATTAGCACCATCCATTAGAGGGAACAAGCGGATGAGGCGGGAAAGGAGAGGATGAGATGCCAATTGACAAAGACGAAAGCCGAGAAGTAAGGAGGACAGAAAATGAAAAAAAAAGATAACAGTTGAAAGAGGCAAAGGCTTTGGGATGCAAGTGCCAAGTGATGCAGTGTTTTGCCTGTGACAGTCTTATTTTTCCTTTTTATCCCAACCATGGTATTCTCTGACGTTTCTTTGATCCTTCTTCACTCACTCTCTCCTCAGGTTACAGAGACACAAAATGTGTTTACCACGCTTGCTTGAGGTCACATTATTTATTCATTCGTACAATCCCATAATGATCTTCCAAGCAATACATTTAGATAACCACCAGGGTTCTAAATTAACACTCGCCAATCCGCCAAACGCAGGTTAACATTAATTTTGGCACATAGTGATTAAAACTCATGATATCCTGCGTTGTTAACTCTAGGAAGCGGGGCAGGTGTGACGAAGCTGCACTTTCCCGGCAAAACAGAGAATTCTGTAACGGGTAAGACGTGTTTTGATTCTCTCTCCATTGTTTTAAGATATGGCCACGTAAAGGTTGTTATGTTTTAAACTGAGCCTGCATATGACTTTTACAGGAGGTCTTATGTGGTGAAAAGGACGCTAAACTATGTTAAAGGTGTCAAAGATTTTGCCTCATCTATCTGCATATTGCCTCGCTTGCGCCATCACAGGTGCATTATTACTTGTTCTTGTTAATTCAGTGATCTCTGTTGCACATTTTGGCAAATATAGGAGTAATAACATATGGTCTTTTTAGTGCAAACTTTGGTCAAGAAAATTACCGTATTTTCTGGAGTATAAGGCGCACTTCAATTAATGGCCTATTATAACTGTTTTCATGTAGAGGGCACACCACATTATAAGGTGCATAGTCGCTACAATAGGGGTGGAGCTACGCTAAAGGGAATACAGTACAATACAGCTTTATTTATATTGAGCTTTCACAACCGCTGCAGCTGTAACAAAGCATTTTACAGAACATTCAAAATGCTACGTCCAAGAAAACGGAATATTGAAACATATAGAAGGTGCATCAGATTATAAGGGGCACCTATGACTTTTGAATTGAATGCTTTTACGTGTGCCTTATAGTGTGGAAAATACAGTCTCTTTTTTTCTTTTTTTTTGGCAATGCAAAATGTGAAACAATGACTGCAATTTTTTTAGATTGTTTATATTTTTGGAGCGGTATTTCTTTAATTGGAACAACACTGTTTACTTTCTTGAATATGTTTAACTTTACTTTTTAAGGTATATGTGGAAGGAAACCGGAATAACAGGACAAAACCCTTGCAGGCACGGGGAGAGAATGCAAACTCCACACAGGAAGCCCGGAGCCCGGATTCAAACAAAATGGATTTTAACCCCTAAATTGTGAGGTGGACGTGGTAACCAGTCAGGCACCCTTTTTTGGATTAAACCAATTATGATCCAACTTTGAGTTGTACCTCAATTTAGTTGAATGCAATGTTGATTTAAGACAGGAGCAGTCTATTGACAAATATATTTGGGAGGAAAACATCAAACGACTTGTTAAAACCAGCAGAATTAAAATTGCATTTTGCGTTCTGAACGCATCAAAGTCACAGTACTGGCAAATGAGATTACAAAGTACTGTATGTCTACAGGCAAAGACAGAGACTTTGTGCGTCACCCACGCTTAGCCAGATTAGAATGAGCTTCTCCTTAACCTTCGAGGTCTGGTTAGGAAACGGACTAAGTTAAACAGTATCACAAACTGTCTGTGGTTCACTACACACTTCCCTCTCACTGTCTGCCCTCCTCACTATTTATTGCACATTCTGCTAATCGTCTAATCTTGTCATTCGTCTTTTTATATCCACCTACAAATGGTGTCGGATTCACAGACCAGCACACACCTGCTCTCAGCCCTTTGTGTCAGGGCTCCATGTGGGCGCCACTTAAAGTCCCATCCTGCTATTTCTCCGTCCATCATTCTGCTGTGGAGGACCAGTCTTCATTCCCTGATGACAAACACAAATCATGAATCCCATTGATGGGGAATAGAAAAACAAACACTCAGGAATTAAAAGGGAATAAAACAATCCAGCGCTCCCATGTCGCTCATTCTTTATGCGACCACCTATCCTAACCATTATTAAGATGACTTGTGCCACATTCCAAATAAGCCAGCATTTTAGAATGACCTTTTTTTTTTAATTTCTCTGAAAGCAATATTGCATTCTTATTCATACTGTAACAATAAAACATATTAGGACTTCAGTATTTTGTTAATTATGCAAGCACCTTAGGTGGCCTGATTTTGAACAGGCTATCACTAGTTTAACAGGGTCAATCACAAGCATTCAAATTTCAATTACGGTAGAAAGCTCTCTCCCTATGTGATTACAGCACTTAGCACTGCATGCTGCTGCTAAAACGGGAAGACTTCCCTCCAAACGTCCCTAATCAAATGTTTTATGTTTACATGGAGTGAGAGAGAAAAAAAAAGTGGGCATGAGGGAGAGCGAGAGAGAGAGATGAACGGAGCAGCGGCAGGGTTGGAAGAAACTGCAACAAATGAAAGATACATAACAACAACAACAGTATTTATAGAGCACTTTCAAACAGCCATCGCTGCATACAAAGTGCTGTACATGGAACAATTTAACATGCACAATAAACAGTAAGACAAATCGGTAATAAAGGCGGTAGAAAGCACCAAACAGTAAAACCAAGAACAAATCTAAGTCATGCTGAGTCGAATGCCAAAGAATACAAGTGAGTTTTGAGGGGGGTTTTGAAGATGGGCAGCGAGGTTCTTGGTACTTCTAATAAAGTCTGGTCCACAGACCTGAGGCGCCGGGCAGGTGTGTAGGGGCGGATGAGCTCAGAGAGGTAAGGTGGCGCGAGATTATTCAGAGATTTGAAAACAAATAAGAGGATCTTGAAAATAACTCTAAAATGAATGGGGAGCCAGTGAAGGGATGCCAGAGTAGGAGTTATGTGCTCCCTCTTACGAGTACCAGTCAAGAGGCGAGCGGCGGCATTCTGGACCAGCTGAAGGCGCTTAATGGAGGACTGGCTGACTCCAAAGTAAAGGGCATTGCAGTAATCGAGCCGGGATGTGACAAAGGCATGAATTACCATCTCAAAGTGTTCATGTGAGAGGAGAGGTTTTATTTTGGCCAGCTGTCTAAGGTGAAAGAAGCTGGATTTAACAACGGCACCAATTTGCCGATCGAGTTTGAAATCACTGTCCAGTTTAAGGCCCAAGTTTGAGACTGTTGACTTAAGATAAGGAGACAGGGGGCCCAAGTCTACAGGATGGAATGTACAAGGGCCACTGGGACCAAACAATATCACCTCTGTCTTCTTTTCATTGAATTTCAAGAAATTTTGTGCCATCCAGGTTTTGATTTCTTCCAGACAGGATAGGAGTGGCCTTAATGAGAAGGCGTCTTTCTTGCTCAGTGGGACATAGATCTGGCAGTCATCTGCATAGCAGTGGAAGGGAATACCATGTTTCCTTAAGATGGAACCCAATGGGAGCAGATACAACGCCCCAGTATTGAGCCCTGTGGAACACCACATGACAGGGGAGCAGTGCGTGACTCAGAGCAGCCAAGGCTGACACAAAAGGTTCTGTCAGCTAAATAGGACCTAAACCACTCAAGAGCACTACCGCCAATGCCCACCAAGTGCTGCAAACGAGTCAGCAGAATACTGTGATCCACGGTATCAAATGCTGCAGTTAAGTCCAATAAAACTAGACACACGTGGTCTCCAGAGTCATTTGCCAGGAGGATGTCATTAGAAACGCGTAACAGGGCTGACTCCGTGCTATGCATCGTCTTGAAACCTGACTGGAAGACCTCCAAGATGTTATGTTCATCCAAGAAAAATTTAAACTGCATGTGCACCACTTTTTCCAGAATTTTGGAAATGAAAGGCAGTTTGGAAATGGGCCTGAAGCTTGACGGCACATCTGGATCAAGACCAGGTTTCTTGATCAAGGGTTGGACCACAGCATGTTTAAACTGTTGGGGAACTACACCTGAAGAGAGGCTGCTGTTGATGATATCCAAGACTGATGCGCCAACATTCGGGAGAACCTCCTGAAAGAAGTGCGGGGGAAGAGAGTCGCAAGGGGAGCCAGATGGCTTCGTCTGGCGAACTACATCCTCCAAAAGCGCCAAGGACACAGTTTCAAAAGAATTTAGCACAGCTGAACATGGAATATGGACAGAGGGGTCAGATGAAGTATTTGAGACCGGAGTCCTAGCTGTAGAGACCTTATCAATGAAAAACTGAAGGAATCTGTTGCACATCTTGGGTGAAGAATCCGAGCAAGTAGGCAGAGGGGGTTTGAGTACAGAATCTATCGTTTTAAATAGTGCACGTGGGTTGTGACGGTTAGCTTGAATAAGGTCCGACAGATATTCTCTTTTGGCCTCTTTTACTGTGAGCTGGTAGTTACGCCAGCAGTCTTTCCAAATTTGATAAGAGACATGCAATTTGTCATTTTTCCACTTGCGTTCGGCTTTGCGAGACCCCTGCCTAGCTGCGCGGGTAATGTCGTTAAACCATGGCAAGGGTTTAGGTTTTGGGAGCACAGTTTTTGAAGGAGCCACCAAATCCAGGATGGCACGGCATGATGAGTTGAACCAAGAGGTGAGTTCCTCTGTGTTCGACGAGGGTACGCAAACGTTATTAAAGGCATCAGAGAAACGACTAGCAGTGCGAGGGTTAAAAATTCGGCGTTTAAAACTAGGAGCGGCAGATTTCACAGCAGCATGCGATAAGACTACGTCAAATAAAACTGCCATGTGATCAGAAATCCCATTTTCAAGGACTTCCAGATTTGACACCGGTAGACCATAAGCAAAGACAAGGTCTAAAATATGACCTTGTTCATGTGTCGGGCTGCTCACATACTGCACGAGAAAGCAAATCAAATGGCACACAGCTTGGCAGAGAGAAAAGTCAAAAGAGTGGGATGGTCTACCAATCAAAGAGTAAAGGAGATAAGCACGGCAAATAATCAGGAATTTGGGAAAATAACCAGAGACGGCTAGCGAGACAGGCGAGGAGGGGGCACGATGGTCCTGTCAGGCTCTTTGTGCTGTTTGCTGAGTCCCACTTGCCCCAGCTCCAAACACCATCCATATTTAATGAGGACCTCGCAAAGCCCCGGGAGAGGTACCGTCAGGCCAACTGTCAAATACTGACTCTAGACTTTTCCTGACTGTAACTCTCACTTTAGTCAGTCCTTCTGTTGTCTTTCATTGCTTTCCTTGATGACACGTGCATTGAAAATGTATTCACACAGTTTTTAAATCTCTTTGTAAAATGACAACCTCCAATTTAAACGATTTTTTAAAATCTAAATTGTGTATGATGGATGTGCACAAAATTCTCTCCATATATTATAAATAAATATTTAAAGAAAAAAAACAAAAAATTGGCATGGCATATTTATTTCATAAATATGATTTTATATATATATATATTATATAATCGAAGGTTTTATAAAATCTCTGATGCAACCAAATACATTCAAAAGTCAAATACTGTAATTAGTGAAATGAAGTCCAGTTGCATGCAATCTAGGTGTTGCATGAAACTTTCAGGATCAGGGTTCCCGGTCTTGCCTTGAAATTATTTTCCAGGACTTTTTAAAAAACAATAATGGATAATGTGAATAGTATTTTTCTTGGTAAGGTAGGAAAAAAAAGAAAGACTGAATATCATAGAAAGCTGTGCAAGTAACTGATCCACTGACCATATCGATATGGATATGATATTGGTAAAGAATATAATTGAATTGGTTGTTGAACCATTTATACACATTTGTGATCTCTCATTTTTCTCAGAGGTGTTTCCTGGCAAAATGAAAATAGAGTGATTCCAATTTATAAAAATGGAGATAAACATGATTTTTCAAACGGCAGGCCAATATCTGTGCTCCCGCAATTTTCAAAGACAATAGAGAAATTGTAGTTAGGTTAGACCAATTCTTAGTGAGACACAATATTTTAAGCAATAGTCAGTATGGATTTCGAACTAACCACTCCACATCAATGGCACATATGGAATTAACTGAAGAGATATCCACTACAATCGAGAGGAAAAAATTACATTTGATAGGAAACAAGTATTTTTGTTGACCTCAAAAAGGCTTTTGAAAACATTGATCACACCACACTTAAAAACTGAGCGAATATGGTATCAGAAGGGTTGCACTTAAATGGGTTTCAAGTTATTTAGAATATAGAAAGCAGTTTGTGCAGATATATAACATAAAATCTGATTTGCGTTGTATCCATTGTATGTATCCAGAGGTCTGTCCTCGGGCCAAAATTGTTTATTTTGTCTATGAATCATTTGGTTGGTGTAGCCACACTGCTCAAATGTATTCTGTTTGCAGATGATACTTCCGTATTTCCCGCACTAAAGGCGCACTGGATTATAAGGCACACCTTCAATGAATGGGCTATTTTTAAAATGTTTTTCATATATTGGACGCACTGGTTTATAAGGCACAATCCACAATGCATTCACGAGATGTAGCTACGCTCCTTCCGTTCATGACCTCCTCTGAAAAACGTAAATTAACATTACTTCAACGAAACTACGAAAATTGACAATAATGCATCAAAACAGAAAATCAAGCGAGGAAACCAAAAAAATTAATTCTAGTCCCTTGGCATTTCCTTAAGCCAAGACCCAATAGAACAATCAGATGTCAGTAACATGTAGGAGACTGGACTGTCTCAGAAGTGTTTGTTATTTATTCCTTTGATGTGTAGTCACAACCGAGGAAATCACAAAATAAATTCTGTAGTGGGGCTATATAATTTATTTTGTGATTTCCTCGCTTGATTTTCTCTTTTGATGCATTATTTTTAATTTTCGTAGTTTCATTGAAGGAATCGTTAATTTACGTTTTTCGGAGGCGGTCATGAACACCTCTCGAGTCAAACGGAAGAAGAGAAGGCACGGAGACGGACAAAGACGTACCCGTATTTGTTGAGACTGTGAAAACCATTCATAAAGTGTGTTTTAAAAAAACAACAACACCACAGCTCTCCTTTTTTCGGAGCTGCAACAAAAACTTTCAATAAAGCAGCGACATAGTTCACTGAACCAACAGCAAGTTGACGAGCAAGACATATTACCGTAATGACCACACACAAGGCGCACCAAATTTTAAGGTGCGCTGTGAGCTTTTAAGAAAATAGAAGACTTTTCGGTGTGCCTTATAGTGCGGAAAATATGGTACTTTATATTATTGTGGGGAAGCTATAATACAGGTTCCGAATGTTGTTAAACAAAAGATTAAAAGAAGAATAATATGGTTTGATGTACGTCAAATAAATTATCATTCAATCTTGAGAAAACAAGCTGCATGATATTGAGTAACAGAAGGAAAGACACTGGTGCTCCAATTTGTTGGTCTTGATATTAATAAAGTTAGAGAAACCAAATTTTGGTTGTTTGTCTGAATGACAATTTGAGTTGGAAATCATATTCAGATTCAGAAAACTTTATTTATCCCTGTGGGGCAATAAGAGTTGTGCGAGAGCGGTTTATTAAAGAGACAGTCAAAGTAAACGAAAAACATAGGATGAGAGTAGGGCTGTAGGTTTAGCACTTGAGGTCTTGAGGAAGTGGTTCCAGCAACAAAACAGTATTGCACATCGAGCAGTATTGTACGATAAGGACATAGTAAAAACAGTATATCAGTATATATATCCAGAACAAAAAGGTAAAATGATCAAAAACAATGGCTGTCTCAAATGTCACAACACTAATTTAGGATCTCACTTAGTTGTTGACATCAAAATGATGGAATACAGGTGAATGGCAAATGAGCTGCTGATTAATGGATTGGAGAAGAGGGCAAACCCATGGGACTGTCACAGCCAGGTTGACAAGTCCAGGGGCATAACACTGGCTAAAAACTGCATGAAAAGTTCTGCTCTCTGTGCACATACCCAGTATGTTAATAGAGCCGAATTCCGAATGAAATTTTTCCTCATTCACGTTTTCTGTTTTTTCTGTCGGACAATGGAGCAAATATAAGGGAGTGAGTGAACTGGAAGGCTACCTGTTAGCCATTGTTATGTTGAAGCCAGTGTCATGGTCGTTGCGGCTCTAATTTGTTATTTACCTCTTAAAATAAGAAGGCACATTTGAGTTTGCAAAAAAGCATGTGGAAGGCTCCCCAAAAATATGGAGGAAGGTGCTCTGGTCAGATGAGACTTACATTGACATTTTCAGCCAGCATTTGATCAACCCAAGAACAGCATCATGTTACAGGGATGCTTTTCGACAGCGGTCAGTGCGAAAACGGTCTGGGGTTGAGGGAAATGGTGCAATTTTCCCTTGTGGGATGGACAAAAATCTCATTGGCAAGATGTGGCAAGCTCATATAGAAACTTATCTCAAACGCCCGTGGCCACGACTGTAGAGAAAAGGTGGCTCTATAAATGACTGACTTTGGAGGGGTGAATAGATAGGCGCATGCTGATTTAGTTTTTTTTTTGTTTGTTTTTTTAAACAGACGTATATACCGTATTTTCACGACTATAAGGCGCCATTAAAAGTCTTAAATGTTCTCCAAAATGGACAGGACGCCTGATAATGCGGAGCGTCTAGTGTATGCGCCGAGTTCCAAAGCCTGACTGAGAGCACCTCTGGCCGACACACTGTTTATATAGAGAAAAGGCGGAGTGAGTGACGACAGGCATGTGGAAGTCCGCCAATGAGTGAAGGGTGGGCGTGTAAGAGGACGCTAAAGGCACGCCCCTCGCAGGTACCAGTCGCCAATGAGTGAAGGGTGGGCGTGTAAGAGGACACTAAAGGCACGCCCCTAGCAGGTACCAGTCGCGTGAGTACATTGTAAAATGGCTAAATAAAGTACAACTGAACTCAGTTTTGCTTCCGTTGCCTGTTTAAAAACGTGTTTTTAGCGTGCGTGCATGCATGCCGTATGTTTAAGCTGGCGTATGTTTTACCATGCCTGGCTGCGCCCAATAATACAGTGCGTTTTGTGTATGAGTCAAATACAGAAATAGCACCCCTTACTGAGACTGCGCCCAACAACACGGTGCGCCGAATGGTCGTGAAAATACGGTACACACACACAAACATATATGTATATATATATACTGTACAATATATATATATATATACACACACATATACAGTGATCCCTCGCTTATCGCTGATAATGGGGATCAGAACCCCCCACGAAAGAGGAAAATCCGCGAAGTAGGTACCCCCCGTACAGGTATATATACATGTGTATGAGTATACTGTATATAATATTTATAAGGCCAAATTTAATATTATCCATGCATGTAGAAGTAAATGTTTGTAGTAATTAACACATAGTATATGCTAATATATACATATATATATATATATATATATAATAAACAGCTTTGCCCTGCCAGTGATCAGATACCCTGCAGGAATAATAAGGTGGCCAAAGGAAGAGATTCAGACGTTCAGACCCGAAAGCTCCAAACCATGCATGGAGGGTTCCATCCCAAATCCAGCACCCTGAGACTGTACGCAAGCCGAAAGGAAGGAGGCCGGGGACTAGTGAGTGTGAGAGCCACTGTCCAGGATGAAACATCCAAGCTCCATGAATACATCAAGGAGAAGGCTCCAACGGATGACGTACTCAGAGAATGTCTCCGACAATGGGGAACAGAGGATGAGGCGCTGGAAGAGAGACCATCATGGGAGGACAAGCCCCTACACGGGATGTACCACCGGACCATAACTGAAGTGGCTGATCTCAAGAAGTCCTATCAGTGGCTAAAGAGGGCTGGCCTGAAGGACAGCACAGAGGCACTATCCTGGCTGCTCAGGAGCAGGCCCTGAGCACCAGAGCCATTGAGGCCCAGATATACCACACCAGACAAGACCCAAGGTGTAGGTTGTGCAAAGAGGCACCTGAGACGATCCAACACATAACTGCAGGGTGTAAGATGCTGGCAGGGAAAGCCTACATGGAACGCCATAACCAGGTGGCTGGCATAGTATACGAAACATCTGTGCGGAGTATGGACTGGAAACCCCAAGGTTAAAATGGGAAACACCTCCAAAGGTGGTGGAGAATGACCGAGCGAAGATCCTGTGGGACTTCCAGATCCAGACTGACAAGATGGTAATGGCGAACCAACCAGATATCGTGATCATAGATAAATGGCAGAGGAAAGCCCTTGTCGTGGATGTAGCAGTCCCAAGTGATGGAAACATCAGAAAGAAGGAACACGAGAAACTGGAGAAATACCAAGGGCTCAGAGAGGAGCTGGAGAGAGCCTGGAAGGTAAAGGTGACAGTTGTGCCTGTGGTGGTCGGAGCACTCGGGGCAGTGACCCCCAAGCTAGATGAGTGGTTGCAACAGATCCCGGGAACAACATCGGACATCTCAGTCCAGAAATGTGCAGTGCTGGGAACAGCAAGTATACTGCGCAGAACCCTCAAGCTTCCTGGCCTCTGGTAGAGGACCCGTGCTGAATGGAGGACGGACACCACCCAAGGGGTGCGACGAGGAATTTTTAAATTTTATATATATACATATATATATATATATATATATGTGTGTGTGTGTGTAAGTTAGGTTAGTGTATAAATAACAAAATACAATAAACATAAACATGAAATATACATGTAGTACTGTAAATGTTGCTCTGTGTTTTGCTGACTTTCGCTTCCTCTCGCGGACCTTTTGGGACATTTTCGCAATTTTTTTTTTTAAAGAATATTTTTGAAAAAGTCGTGATGCACTGAATCCGCAATCAGTGAATCGCGAAGTAGCGAGGGATCACTCTACATCCATCCATTTTCTGATCCGCTTAATCCTCACAAGGGTCGCGGGGGGTGCTGCAGCCTATCCCAGCTGTCTTCGGGCATTAGGCAGGGGACACCCTGAACCGGTTGCCAGCCAATCGCAGGGCACACAGAGAAAAACAACCATCCGCGCTCACATTCACACCTAGGGACAATTTAGAGTGTCCAATCAGCCTGCTATGCATGTTTTTGGAATGTGGGAGGAAACCAGAGTACCCAGGTAAAACCCACGCAGGCACGGGCAGAACGATCGAACCCACGACCTCTGCACTGTGAGGTCGACGCGCTAACCACTCGTCCCCATATACTGTATATATATATATATATGTATATATATGTATATAATATATATTAGAGCTGTCAAACGATTAAAATATTTAATCTAATTAAAAATGCAACTGTCCTAATTAACTCAAATTGTCTAAAAATTAATCGTGATTACTCACGCATTTTTTATCGTTTCTGAATTTCCTTTTATATTTTTTCGTCCTATTTTTCCCCATTTTAATGCTCTCATCAACATGGAATCATGCATCAGTTTTCTATGTGCAAAATGCAAATATTTACTGAAATAAGAATTTCGATTTTCAATTTTACATGAACATTTTTCACTTGAAGCAGTTATTCACACATAATCTCTCACACAATATTACTGTCCATCAACAACAGTGAAAAAAATATTTTGTCACACAACAGCTGCTTTAACAGCTCTTTTTATGGAATCAAAACAGAGCAATATAACATTATAAAGTGCACATCTAAGGTAAACTAGTACTCAGCCTATAGTGGACTTAAGCCATGGTTGCATACTTCGTTTTTCTCAAGTTTGCTTTGAACACAGCAGTCAGGCTATGTTGATTCTGTTGGTCCTTCTTGCGCGGAAGTTTCTCTACGGTTTTGTGTAGACATCATTTCGGATGACTACACTTGGTTCGATGACAACACCGGAGACGTTTTATTTTCAGTATGGTCGCTATGACTGCACCGCTGAACTCTCGACGTGCCAAAGCGCACCGTCAGTCAGACGAACACAGAGAAGCTCCACCCGCTCTATTTATATGGCCACGGAACACTGTAACCTTCCACACAAAATAGTTCCAAACAAGTAACAATCGCGTCAGTGGCATACATCGTATTCGACAGGCTACCTGCTCTTTATTCTTATTTCTCTCCCAAAACAGTGTCTTCTCCCGCTTGGTGTACCTTTGCCTTCTCTGCTACGTACAATCTCTATACACAGCTTGTAATGGAGGCTCTCGCTGGCAATCCGTAGTGGAGTCGTTCGATGCAATGCGAATGATTTCAGCTTGAGTCGAGCTGTGGACAATGTTGACAGGCTTGCATGCAGGAGCCATACATTTAGCTATCGCTTCAGCAAATTTGTTCTTCGTCGTGTCATCCATTTTTTTCGCTCTGAAATGATCCATAGCTGTCTGTCTTAGACGAGGGGGCGGAGTACTCACATCAGCTGTGTGCTTGGCCATTAAGTGGTATTTCAGACTCGACGTGCTATCATGATAGCTCAGTTTACGACTGCAAAACATCCAGGTAATTTTGGTCTTGTCAGTGGAACAATCTGGCAACTTTTTAAAAATAAACTTTCCATTCATAAACTCTTTAAGTATCCGTTTTCGGTGTCTCGTGCTGCCGTGGCTGGCAAAACAAACGTGCGTGGGCCTGTGCAGCGTGCTTGTTGTTTTGTTTCTGGTTTATTTTCGAGCAACATAACATCCGCTGTGCCGCGTTAATCTCGCGAGAAAAAATGTAGTCACGTTAAAATTTATTTAAATTAATGCCAATAAAAATGCGCTAAACTGACAGCTCTAATATATATATATATATATATATATATATATAAATATATATGTGTGTAGAGAGTCAGAGAGAGGGTGTGTGTGTGTGTGTGCGTGTGTACATGCATGCAAATTCATCAAATAAAATTGAATGACAGAAATCGTTAAAATTATACGTTCCAATGATGCCAAATGAGTAAAAAGCCAAGAGCGTAAATACTTTTGCAAGCCACTGTAAAATTCAACATAATCACGTCAATTGCCCGTTTTTGCAGTTTGCTGATGAGCTTTTAGCTTTTCTCAGTTTAAATATTAATTGGTTTCAGTATGCCACTCTCCCATCTCCACACAAAGCACCAGAAAAAACATTTCAACAGACAATATTTTAGGGAGTTGCTTGAGTCCAATCTCGTATATCCCGAAAGAAAGAACGAAAGAGAGCTGAAAAAAAACTGAAATACTGTGCAGAGATAAATTACCACAATGCATCCCAATGTGCATTGTCACATTGTTTATAATTTTGTATGATTGAATGTAGATGTGACATACTGTAATACTAATATGAAATACTGCTTGACCTGAACGCTGTACACAACAAATATATTCTCATCCATGCAACAAGCACATCCCATGAGCATTTGCACACAAAGACTCATGCTGCATGTGGCTAGGTTATTTTTTATTTTTTGCGAATGTAGGTTTTATGAGTTTGAGTGTGTTTGTGTTTCAATGTGGGTGTGTCTTAGTCAAGGGCTGCATGCATTAATAATGCATTTGGATAATGCGGACGCTTCACTTTGCCAGCAATTTACAGGCATGTCAGCGCACAGACTAGGAAAGTAGAAAGAGGGAGACATAATATGTGAGATTCCTAAGAATATAGCGAGTGACACAAAAAAACAAAAACAAATTCTTATTCAATCTACAAAAGGTGTTTCTTTAAAACTTTCAGGGCGACTTGCTCAACAGCAAATTCGAGTACAGTCGCTTTGCTGGGTCTTTAATTAAAGAAGTGTTCACTATCCAGAGAGACTATGAGACACAGCTAGTGTTTAAAGTGTATGTTTGGGTCGTTGCTGTTTCACATACTGGAAGAACGTATGTAGTGGAACAGTGCTATTCGCAAACATGGGGAGATGCCAGTTGAGGTCTCTCAGGCATCGGCGCCTGTACTGTAGATAAGTTGTGTTCTCTGTTTAAAATTAAGAAAGAAAACCCACAATGCTGACCGAAATATGACAAGAGTAATTTTTGTTGTCCAACAGAATTAGAATTATTTCATTCTAATATGTATCTTAAAAACAAAATAATTATGAAACTTGCCTGGACAAAAATGGTGAGACTTTTAACTTAATATTTGCATTGTGCGCACCACAGAGGAGGTAGACGGAGGAGTCTTGATTATCTTCTTGGGCCACCGTGCTACAGGGGTGCACTGCACAGCCAAGATTAGCATTCAGAGACGTGCGGAGAAACTTTATGAATTAATGTGAAATATCAATGATGATGCCTCTGTATCGGTCCGTGCATTATAAAGAGGCCCACAATGATATATTGCCCTACAGATTTTTTTTTAAGCACACCCCTACAAAACACACAGCTCAAAAGGTGCCTGAGAATATCCTCATGCATCCAGGTCATTTCATTTTCAAGGAATAGAATCGTTGCATTGTTGCATGAACTAATGAAGCCTGCAAGGATGAGAGGCGAAACGTCTTCTAAGGGAATCAGCGCAAGATTCGCTTTAAAATAGAGTTTCCATCACTTATACATCTATTGTCAACTCATGTTCGAGTGAGTCAGCACATAATTTAGAGCTCGCTTTTTGGGATCTCAGTGAAAGATCTCAATCTTTGTCAATGACAAGGCAAAAGTAACGAACTATTCAATCACATTTTGCAAATTGTGGGCATCCTTTTCATTCGTGATATGATGCGACAGTCCTGCGTTGCGGATATGCTCGCCTTGAAAAGGCTACAGTTGCTGGTCAGCCTGGTTCTGGCAAGCCCTCCAAGGCTTTTTCTTGACTATCGTGCCATGTTGTTTGTCGTTCAGTTGAATCAGGGTTGTCAAACTCGTTTTTGTCGGGGGTCACACTTTAGTTACTGTTTCCTTTGGAGGGCCGTTATGACTGGAACCATATAAAGAAGTCAAGAATAATGGTTCATCTAAGTATTGTTCAAGTTACCCTAATGAGGGGTTTGGTAACAAGAAAATGCTTCCAATATCTCTCTTATTTATTATATATGAGAATTTTAAAATTTTGGTAGAGATCTTTGCAAGCATCATGGACGTTGACCTGTTTGATTTGCTAAATGATGTGGCGGAGCAGATTTGGGCCGCGGGCCTTGAGTTTGACACCACAAGTTAAATAATAGACAGTGGTTGGTGCCTCAAAACATTGTTTCCTAAACACATGTCTTTGTTTCCACGAGATGTGATCATCGACAGGTATACAACATATGGTCGCCGACTCCGATTTGTTGGTGATTGTCCGGTTTTGTTGAGTTCAATCGTATCACTCGGTACACAGCAGGCTGCAGCCACACCTCTCAATATGCACTTCGACACCACTGGAAGTTAGCGTAAAAAAACAAAACAAAACAACAAGAGTACATTTGTGTTGATATTCGGCCAAATTAGTCAGAGCATACAATATACTAGGTGACATACAATAAGAGATGGAATATGCTCTTGACAGCCAATCATAAGACATTATAAATAATGATAACCCCTGCAATGGGCATTTTCCAAGGCTCAATTTAATTCAAGTTATTTTGGAACTTTGGATGGAAAGCACAGTAGGCCTCTATTTATGGAGAAAGAACAACAGAAAAGTCAGAACTGAGCAAACCTGCATCCATATCAGAACCTTCTTGTGGCACCACGTTCCATGTGTCGTGCGACACATACAGGAAATATGTCATATTTACCCCAGCAACAGCATGCCAAACTAGACCCATTGACATCACATTTTGCACTCGCCTGACCTCATTTTGAACATCAATAACAATGCTAGTTTTCTTACTGTATTGTATCATTGTGCATTTGTTTGAAAAATATAGATGGATCTCCATGAAAACAGTGATAGGCACACCCAGAGCCTTCATTGGGTATTAAACCTGATAAATGCAGTTGCATCAAAAATGTATCCGAGCCTAAAAATAACATCATAAATTAATAAAGATTGGGAAGGCCTTCAGAACTTGGCAGCTCTCATTTCATCTCGTGTACAAGTGTCACCGCTTATTTGGATTCCAAATCTGGTCATGACAAATAGACAACATTGAAACACATGCTCACGGCTTGCAGCGTAAATATGTACACACATGGTTTGAGCACATGCAATTGCAATAATAAAGGTTGCTTTGTTCAGGGAGGAATGATGCAGCAAAATATTCAGAGCAACATGGTCCTATGAAATGCATGGAAGTGTCTGCGCGCTTAAGGTACCGTTGGTCAATGAATCACGCTATTGATTTGTTACTCGCTGTGATTTATTTGTGTAGTCATCAATTCCTCTGAATTCACTGAATGAAGAAATAGCTTACTTTCAGAGAATGTACTGTGTTGTTTTTTTCCTCAAGCTTTCTCCTGTCAGTAGTGAGACATACAGTACGAAGGCTTAGGTTCAGGTTTCTTATAACCATCCAGTTTTTTCAGCACCACTCATCTGTCTGTCCGACTGTCTATGAGATGAGAAATCCCCAAATAAACCTGCCATCTTCCCAATGTCTTTGGCATGGCTTCATCACATCAATCAGTGGATCTAAACATGTTAAATTGAGCAGTGCGCAGTCACAGCCCGTTCTTGCCTGCATTATTCCTGAGTAGCAGTGTACTTAATCACTATATGAAACTGTAATGGGACTGTGTTTCTTGATTGTGATAGGTCTGAAGGAGATAAGCTCTTTTGTGTAACTAGTAAGAGACACTTTGTTTACAAATGAAGAGTATCCACACACTGCTGGAAAGCAGAGTTTATTGACACCTTTAATGGATAGTCAGTGAGTTAGTTGGCTGCTGTGCTGGTGGACCCTCAAAGGGATATGCTTCTCTTGCCTTGGCACTGAACTTTAACTCCTAAAATAAATGTACTGTACAGTATTACTCCTTTATTTGTACTTTACCTTTTTGTTCAACATTATCAGCAATCACCAGCCCCGTTTAACGCGTGCACGATGCTTCGAGGCAACACAGGATTTAGAAACAAACACACTGTTATTTTAATTTCACTGTTTTTGAACACAATCTATTGCAGTTTCCGACTGTCTAGTTGTTATTCAGTCTTGTTAATGAGAGTTAAAGACCTTACCGTGAGGGTTTGTGTTTCTAATCCCCACCAGTAAACGCGGTGGGTGGAGATGGTGCGGCGTGGTTCACAATATCCCGAACGTGAAATAATAATGACCACAAAATAAAGACAAGTCGATTTCAAAATGAAAAACGATCATTCTACAGTCGCCGAAGGCAATCCTCCATGTTCACGCAATGGACGCACATTACTAACAGCGGGAGAGCGCGCGACGCTGAAAGGTGAGGCGCGTGCACGCTGCACCGTAATACTTTCTCTCTCTCTCTCTCTCTCTCTCTCTCTCTCTCTCTCTCTCTCTTCAACCCCCCAGCACTATGAAGGCCGCTACCAGAATCAATACCTTGTTTGTTTGTTTGTCTGTTTAAAAATAACTAACAATTCAATTGCCTGAAAGGTGCGGAAAGCATAATATATTTGGTTAGCCATTCTTTAATATGTTAAAACCTGTGCTTCCAAATTCTGTAGTGTGATGTGAATGCATTGGATTTTGTGTGATGACGCATAATTATTTTTGTCCACTTGAGGTCGCCTTCCTCACATAAACAGCGGTCCTTTTTTATTTAGCAGGTTAACACAGTTGACTTAATCCCCACGAGGTTTGCGGGTGTGCTGTCGCCTATCCCAGCTGTTTTAGGGGAGTAGGCGGGGTAAACCCTGAACTGGTTGCCAGCCAATCGCAGGGTACACATAGAAAAACAACCATTCACACGCACAATCACACTAGGGACAATGTTTAACCTGCCATGCATATTTTTGGAACGAGGAAGGAAACCAGAGTACCTGGAGAAAAGCAACGTAGGCACGGGGAGAACAATACAAACTCCACACAGGAACGCCGGAGCTGGAAATTGAACCCTGCAACTCTGCACTGTGAGGCGGACCTGCTAACCAGTCGATCACTGTGCCGCCCCAGGAAACTCGATAACCATATAGACCAACATGACAGCTGAGTTTAGGTTGGTATCATGTCATAACAAATCATTCTGCTAATAGGAGGAATTACAACATGCAGACATACAGGATGTCAATTCATGAATTCGCTGCACGAAGAACGAATTCACTCACGTGCCAGAGATTTCAGAGTTGATGGGTCAGTTCCATGAACAGTTTGGGTGTGAATAGCTACCTAGCTCAGGATGGAAGCATTTGTCATCATTTCTCCAACCTGTCACATTTTCCAATTCTTCTCATCACTTTTTACATGAAACACACACTGTATTCTGTTGTTTAACATTTCTTTATCTTACTCTGGGAAAACATACCAATATAGATCATGCTGTAATAAAATAACCCATAATTTAGGAACATTTTATCATACAGTAAACGTGTATTGTAATGTACTTTTTGGAGGTGTTTATAGTTGTGATGACCTGAGCAGCCACAAGATGTCAGTGTTGCACAAAACATTGTCATCATTCTGTTTTGCCTGAACACGTTCATGTCGAAGTTTCCCATCTGCTGGGGCATAAATGTGTCTCGTGCAGCTTTATATTAGGACGTCAACCCCAATCTCCTCCCACAATAACGTTATCACACATCTACTTCGAGTCAGGCCCATTCCATGCCATTCAAGGTCTAATTTAAGTCAGCTTTGGTCATGGAAACCTTCCCGTCGACGTGGTGGTCTCTCTCTCTCTCTCTCTCTCGCTCTCTCTCTCTCTCCTTAACTTGGTGAACAGCTGATAGACAGAATTTAGAATTATTTTTAATTTTATTTTTATTTTTTGAAGGTTTTTTTTTCTTTATTTGGTGTCTGTTTTGTGCACACAACATTTGTCTGTTTTTCATCTGAGAAGTGAGAGAAGTAGAATCATGCCTGCTAATTTGGGCTGGGTATTGACAACAACTTCACAGGACAAAGCACATCACAATACAGCGGTCACGATACGATATGTTTCGCGATAGATACATGTGTATCCCAATATATGGTCTTCAAGGTGATGCGTATTACGATAATTTACATTATTTTACATACATTTTTATGAAAACAGTCAGATGTATACCCATATGGGCCATTGATTTTGCTGGACGGCAAAATATTTTGTTTTTCTACTGTTGTTAGCGCCTCTGGTCCACAGGCAATGCCATGCCTGGTGAAAATGTGTGCATCATGCACAGCAAGGATTAGCTCTCAGCGATGTACCGGAGCACTTTATAAATGAATGTGCTGTAACGATACTGATTCCTCTGTATTAATTATGTGTATTATAAAGAGGCCCGCAACGATATATTCCTTTATGGATTTTTTTTAGCACACCCATACTGTGAATAGAGGAATAATTTTGCTGTGCTAAGATACGAGTACTAATCACATTGTATGCTGTGGTGGAAATAACCACAATTGTTCCAAACAACTGATCAGAACAAGAACTTTATATCATATAAACACATGCCAAGATTGTCAGATTACACCAGTCCTCAAACGGTGGGACGGACACCTTGGGGTGTGGAGGAGAGTGGGGGGGGGGGGGGGGATGTGATGCCGGTGGGACGCATTTGATCCCAGGGTTTGTGTTTTTGATGAACTGGAATAAGGTGTAATTTCACATCCACTGCAGTAGGTGGCAGTGGCACTCACATCGTCAGTGTGTACGCAGGGAACATTATCTCTCAGGTGTCGGGGTTTGTCTGCAACGAGCATGTGTATACACAACACCGAGCAGGAAATATAAAGTATAGTAAAACAACCCTAAAGAGATGCCATGGAAAATAATATTTAAGAATGAAAACAAAGGCATAGAGAGACTAAAAAAAATGTTAATGAAGTTATTTTTTGTTGTAAATGAAACTATTTTCTTTCTTTCTTTGTCTTTAATGTGATTAAGGATAAAACGTTTATGTAGATGTGTACTCAACAATTTCATGGACAAATTATACATTGTCGCAGCGGAGAGTTGGAGGGGCGTCGGCTAACAGAAATCTGTTGAGGAGCACTGAATACACAAACAGCAGAACAGTGTCATAGTGGTTAGCATGGACTGGGGTTAAATTTTTTCCTCCCACATTGCAATAGCATGCATGTTCTTGGTTCATTCATTAACACATTATAAAGTGTACATAGGAATGATTGTGAATCATTGTTTGACTGCTCTGCGATTGGCTGGTGTCAAGTCCAGGGTGCACAAAATCAGCTACGATGGGTTTCAACTCACGTGACTCCAATGAATCAAGCGGCTTCGAAAATGAATGGATGCCAAATTGTCCAAAGGCAGTCACTACTCAAAATACTTCAACAGACTGACATTGACCATTTCGAAAAGTACAATATTTTCTTTGAAATTGAATTGCTCTAATGCATTGCCTCACCATTGATCTGCATTTCACGTTATTGAGCTAATGATAGTGGTTTACTCAGTTCTGTGAATATCTAGTTTGAAAAAAAATCTCTTCCATGTTCTTGCTCTTTTTATATTATGTATTGTCATGTGGCACTTTAATAGCTGGACCCATTTGAAATTTTGTTGGCTCTTTTTGGGGGCAGCATTTGAATTATGTTTCGAACTCCAAACAACCCCTCTCCCGCCTTGTTTTGGCCTGCTCGCTGAGCTTCTTCTCAAGATAAAAACCTCTTGATTTTCAAAGCCAACCGATCGACACTGAGAAGGTACAGTACATTTTTTCTTTCAATTCCGTCCTAAGGAGGGGAGATGTTTTTGTTTCATGGCTGACATGAAAGGAGAACAGAGGATGCTCTGTCATTAGCCTTATTAGCTTCATTAGTGCAGTATGGACGAACTTCAAATGGCTGGCTTCCAGTTATTTACGTTACCATAGAAGCAACATGAGTAGTTTTTCATGTTCTGTGTTGGAGACCGAATGAAAGTGCTTGAAATTGAAGACGGACAATACTTGTCCGTTCTCACCACTAGATGGTAGAACCACTCAAGAAAGCATCAGAGGAAATGAAAGCAAAATATATCTTGGTTTCAGATGGGATATGTGTCATAATTTTTTTAACAACATACCCAAAAGCTATGAGCTATAAACTGTATGTTCAAACATAAAAAGAATTGATATAGTCACTAAACTAATGGACTTCAGAAGAAAAAAAACCCCACACGTTTTGAGTGAAATAATCCAGCAGTCTCGTACATTAAACATCTTGTCATACAACGTGTAGAGCTAAAGGATTTTAAGAGGCACGAGTAAATAAGAAGTCCTGAGTATCATATGATACTGCGTCCAGGTGTTAGGAAATGCCAATTAACATTCCCCAAAATGCAAACAAAAGATTGATAATATCTGTCCTGTGACTGGCGGGTGGTCAGCATCACAGATAACAAACCTTGTTATATATATATATATATATATATATATATATATATATATATATATATATATATAAAGATCTTGGTTGACCAAGTACTACTGTAGTCCTACTGATGAAACTGGAGTTAGTGTCAGAAAGAGCATACTAGCAGGAAACCTGAGTTACAATGACACTTTTTTTTAGGAAGAAGAATAAAGAGCAAATATTTTCGGCACTCTCTTTGCTGTCACAGAAAATCACCAAACATTTTTTATAAAGCACGACATCATGTACGAAAGCAGCAGTACTGTGTAAATGTACACATGTGAGTTTTCCAATAATCTTGACAATGCAAATGAAATCATTGTGTCTTTACCAGTAAGATGTAAGTCATTTAACTAGCATCTATTTAAAATTATATCGTGACTGATTTGAAATCCGATTTTACTTTGGAATCACCATCATCATCAGGGACTCCAATTAAGTCCCTGATGTCGAGAATAAAAAGGCAGGCAAAATTGTGGATGAAATCTGGATGGCAGAGTGAATATTAAAACAATGCAAATTTGACATAGTTCCCTTGTATCTTGACCAGGGATCTCCAAACACTGTTCAGTAGATGATGGGTAAACGCAGCAGGTCTGGTTGGGTTTGAACTTGTCTTTTATTCATTCCATCACCTCCCGTACCCACACCTCCACCATGGCCCGGTTTCTCCTGGCAGGCCTTAATCTCACTTCCTAATCGGCTGCAGACATGAGGCTTTGCAATTCCCCACACTGAGTTGCATGGGATATGGCCAAGTTTCAGAGGAAATGCAGGACTACTTGCATTTGACAATGGGCTAGAGATAAATAAGGTATGGAGAGCTCAGTGGGCTTTTCGATCATTGCACAGATCTCCCGGCTTGACCTTGAAACCATTCATACTGTACTTCTGCGAGGAGATACTGCTCATACTGCATTCGCACATTTGCCTCGGCACGCCTGAACATCCAAATTCATCTGAGTCGAGTATCAAATACATATTTTAAGCCTGTGAAGCCCTTTTATACCCTGAGTGAGATAATTTATCTTTTTAAATTTACAGTAAGTGATAATAAGAATACATAAACTGCTCTTCACAAAACCTGACACTCCATTTCACTGAGGGTCATGGAGGAGAGGGAGCAGCTGAAGTTGGAACTCGGCCCCGGAATAGTTTGCTCGCAGCTCCCAAATCAGGCCATGGTGTCAAGCTGGCGTCTCCCAAGAGAAACTGGCTGGACACACCAACCACATTAAAAGCAAACGGAAATTTGAAAATGCCGGTCACGTTGTTTGTGTCAAATTTTTGGCAGCACTGAATCAATGGTTCTGCACATCTTGGTCATTCTCATTCATGTCAGTGACGGATTGCAGCAGAGAACCTAAAAATGATCAAATAACCTTTGATAGTTTGAGCGGAATATCAGGGATCAAACTAAGCTTCATGTTTCGCACAGATGAAAACTTGGTGTCACTCTGAGGTTTAATTTGAATGAGAGTATATTTGAAACGTTCTCTCTCCCCCATAAATTTTAGCATGGTGGTTCAAATACAGAACTTGTGGGTCCCAGTCCTTGACAATCTGGTATGTTCTTCTGTTTCTCTCATCCTTTTTTTTTTCTTTAGTTTAAAAAAATATATATTTTCACAAAGCATGAAATGATATATGGCAGCTCCTTTGACAAAAAGAACCAGTAACTTTTGACACTAATCAAAAACTACCGACTGCACGGTACTGTTTAACTTAACTTTTTATTATCGTTTGGAGCAGTGGTTCTTAACCTTCTTAGAGGTACAGAACCCAACCAGTTAATATGCACATTCACCGAACCCTTCATTCGTGAAAATTTTGATATATATATATTGTACACCGTATTTTCCGCACTAAAAGGTGCATTGGATTATGAGGCGCACCTTCAATGAATGGCCTATTTTGTAATTTTTTTAATATATTGGACGCACGGGTTTATAAGGCGCAATATACAATGCATCCACTAGATGGAGCTACGCTCCTTCTGTTCGACTCGAGAGGCGTTCATATCCACCTCCGAAAAATGTAAGTGAAACTACGAAAATTGAAAATAATGCATCAAAACAGAAAATAAAGCAAGGAAATCACAAAATAAATGCTATAGCCCCCCTACAGAATTAATTTTGACATTTCCTTGAGCGTAGCTCTAACAGAACGATCAGATGTCAGTAAATTGTAGGAGACTGGACTCTGGGAGCTTTTAAGAAAATGGACGACTTTTCGGTGCGCCTTATAGTGCGGAAAATACGGTATATTACAAAGTCAAGATATTTTAAAAAAAACGGATTTATTAAGAAAAGTAAATACAATTTCAAGAGGTAAGTAGACTTTTTTTATGTACGACGTTCTATCACGGCAGTCACACATCGACTACTAAGCAAACTAAATTTCCCACAGCACTGATTGGACAAGCAATATCATCTGATCATCTGCAGCCAGTGATGGCCAAGCGGGCGTGTTATAACTAATTAACATGTTGAGTTGCGTGTGTCTTACCCTCCATGACAGAGGCTCCGTCGAACCCCTGAGACCGACTCACCGAACCCCTGGGGTTCGACCGAACCCAGGTTAAGAACCACCGGTTGAGAGCATGCAACGGCTGAAAGCACATCCAGTGCTGCCGAAAACAAATTATGAGATGCATTGCACCGTGTTCACTGAGTAATGAAAGTGCATTTGGATCATGGAGCAAAAAAGATCTCTCTGACTGGTGGCGTGAATATCCCAGATAACTTCAGAAAACAAACGTAAAGTGGAATCTTTGGGCAGACATAGACAAACAAGCATTCACACTTACGGTCACACCTTTGGACAATTTAGAGGGTTCCATTAAACTACCATGCATGCTTTGGGAATTTGGGAGGAAACCGGAGTGCACGGAGAAATCCCATCCCGGGGAGAATATACAAACTCCACACAAGAATCGAACCCTGGACCTCTGTACTGTGAGGTGGGCGTGCTGAGTGGACCACCATGTATGTGAACCGTAAAAAAAATGAATCTTAATTGTCTTTGTTGACAAATATCCTCTCATTTTGAATTTGATGCCTCCAACACGTTTCAAACAAGCTGGGAAAGGGGCAACAAAATACTCTGAAATTTGGGGAATGTTCAGAAACATCTGGTTCGAAAATTCCACAGGTTAATTGGAAACAGGTGAGTGCGGGGCAACTGCGTGAGCAAATAATCCAACTGTTTAAACTCAATGTCTTGTGAATATACAATGGAAAGTAATTTAGGGATTTCATCATATACGGTGCATATCATCAAAAGATTTAGAGAATCTAAAGAAATCTCGGCACCTGAGCGGTAAGGTCAAAAAACAGAAAATGCCTGTCACCTTCAATCCCGAAGGCAGGCTCTACATTGAAAAAGCAGCATTGTGGTGGAGAGGATATTGCCACATTGGCACAGGAATACTTCATAAAAACATTTTCACTTAACACAATTTGTCACTGCACCTACACTTGGAAGTTTAAACCTCTACTGTGCAGAGGGAAAGCTACACTGTCTATCAACAACCCCAAGAAACACCAACTGGATTCTCTGGCCCCAAGCCCATCAGAGATGGACTGTCACAAAGTGGATTAGACTGCTGTGGTCTGACGAGTCCACATTTTAGCATGTCGGACAGGGCAAAGAGGAAAAGGAGCATCCGGATTGTTGTCCGAGAAAAGTTGGCGGTTTGGACGGCTATGTTCACACTGCAGCTCATTTCAGAGTTTTTGACCAGTGTGCAGCGTGAACTGTGTGTGTATGTATGTGTGTGTGGGTGTGTGTGTGTGTATATAGTGTGTGTGTGTGTATATATATATATATATATATATATATATATATATATATATATATATATACACATAAGATAAGATATCCTTTATTTGTCCCACACTGGGGAAATTTACAGCCTCCAGCAGCAAGAATGTAGGCAGAAAGAAGAAAGAAGAAAAAACAAACAAACACCGTTCAATTAAGTGCAATATAACATACACAGTATATATAGATAGATCATAGATAGATAGATAGCTATATGAAAGCAAGATAGAAGATAGGCATTTATTTTGTAAATCTTATTAATATCAGGCCTATTTCTGAAGGAAAGGAGAGGATTTGTTTACTTTTTCTTCACAGTATTTACAGCACTCTTGCAGCTCTGCTGCTCTGACACCAGCTACACACCCATGCTAACCAAATTAGGTTGTTGTGTATCAAGCCCACCTGTATCATACGAATCTGTAGCTGCACTGTAAATTAAAGCAACCACCTGCGGTTTTCTTCCCAAGCAGGTGGGGTGTTTATTTACTCAAGTGAACGATGCATCCGGTGTCCAATTGAGCGTAGAGGTCAATAAGGAATATATACAAAAGTAATAACCAATCTTTTAAGAGCCAACTAACAATGTGTTTGAAGTGGAAGAAAATGTTTTTTTGGGGGTTTTGCTTCTGATTTTGGCAGAAGGTTGGCACAAGTATAGTACAATATGCTCATGGTCTTTCTGAACTGATGGACACAATTCATCATCAGCTCTTGTAAAGTAGACGAGGTCTTCTTCTTTTGTTTGCCAGAAAAGCCAGATGGCCAGTCTGAGTCTGGCTACAGCTCTGTATTTGTTCTTCTCAATCTATGTTACTTTTGATTCACTGACACTGACCTACCTACATGCCAATGAGCAGTCTGGAATATGTTTCTTGATACAAATCAGACAAAAGACAATGTATGGCCAACTTTGATGATCAGGGTCGCAGTTTGTCTTTTGGTAAGCAGCAAAAAGTCACCTTTAATATTGTGAAGCCCCTTCCATCCATCCATTACACAAACTGCGTATCCTCACGAGGGCATGATTTGTTTCATGAAATTCAACACAAGAGTACAAGTTGACATCAAAGTTTCCCCCTCTGTTTCTTATTAACACAATGTTTTGTTGGGTTTGGTATACATCATTTCCTTCAATGGATGAATGCAACTCCTCCATGTATTCTGGATGAACTGTGCTGAACATTGTTGCTTTAAACTATGGTCGCAGCGAAAGCGAATGGCTTTTGGAAGAAAAAAAAATCAATCTTTTAATCTTGAATAAATTTGTTGTTTATTTATGGTATTTTTGTCTGATTTGACAAAAGAGCTGCTACCATTGAACCACATCTACCAAATCAACTGCCAAATGCAAAAACATAATCGACTGACTACCAATACATTAATGTAAACTCTAATAATGCGTGAACTTTTTGGCCTCGTATGTAATTGCACATTATCGATGTTAGCCTACTCAAGACAAGTTAAGCTCGTACAGTCATTAATCACAGAACAGTCTCAAAGGGCTTCAGATACCGGCGTTTGACAACTATTAGCGACATTGCTTGATCTACAGTCGAACCGCATGACAGCATACCTTGAGGGACATAACTAATCAGTACTGTTCATTATAACGGTAGTTCGTTGTAACCATTTACAAGAAAATGGCCGCCAACTGCAATGTAGAATACAGTATGAACATTTATAGAAGTAAAAACATGTATATGTAATACAGTATAAACACCTCAATTACAAATGCGTGTTTACAGTATGAAGAAAAAAAATATTTTATTAAACATGAAACAAACAATTGTCGTGTTTCTACTTAATCTCTGAAAACATTCTGTCAGCAAAAGTGTCTTCTCCAGTTCAGGATGTCGTTTATAATCATTTTTAATTCTGTTGGCCTCGAACTCTGTCATGATTATGTTGCCATTACGGATGATTGTCGAAATCGTTGACAATTCACAGTCTCGACTGAGCGTTGCCTGGGAGACTCTCTTTCGAAAGTGAGAGACAATTTCAGCCTTCACAGACAGCAAGATTCGCTTACGTTTAGCAGACGTGCTTTGAGACCACGAGCGCCATGGCTCCGGAATTACAACAATGTAGAGTCGAGCAGTAGCGTTGCTTAGCAAAGGAGTGGAATCCCATGCTGTACATTTTGTTCATAAGCAAGATAAGTTCCAGCTGTTCGTTGTAACGAAGGCCTTTTCATTATTTTGTGGGAAAAATCAGGTCGTTATAATGAAGCTTATGTGTTTGTTGTAAGCAAAATCGGCAAATGGAAAATGAATTACCAGTATGTGAAATTGGGACTTAAAATGTGAACGTTATATGGGTGGAAACGTAAACCAGGGTATGCTGAAAAGAGGTATTCAACTTTAATATTGTAGGGAAGCAACCTGTGAGGATCAGATTACAAAACAAAGTGTATGAAAAGGTAACTTTCATTTTATACTTCGATTCGAATGAACTCTCTGCAGATTACAGATATGAACACAAACACCGTGTTTGTGATTCTGCAAAAGAGTCTTACAAAGTGCCACTGTTGGACCCTTACATTGTTTCACTTTAAAGAGGAAATAGCAGTAGCAAGTTGGGTACTTGAGGGAGATGACCTCCCTCTGGTCCCATTCAGGCCTGAGAGAGGCCCGAGACAGGTTGTTCACTCCTTTAATGTTGCTCGACTTTTAATCTGTGTGTGTGGCTCAGTCCAGCTCTATAAGAAGGCATACCGTACACCGAATAAGAACTTGGGTTACTGGAAAACCTCTGACAGAATTTTTCCTGCTGCTGGCTGTTTCATGTAGTTGCACCCTGCTCGCACTTGCGGTCATAGCTCTTAATGCCTCGTATGGCTATGTAATCCTTCTGTGACACATGTATTACTCTCTCCGTTCTTAACACGTTATGTGCAAACACTGAGAAACCCTTTGCCACCTGTCCCCAACAACTGCCACAGAAGTTTCTTTATCCCTCTTTGTGCTCAGGTCCGCCTTCAGCCCATATCCCACAGAGCGGTGAACAATTGTTTTCTTCTCTTTGTTATTCATTTATTGTTCATTTTTGTATACATGATATTCGCAGCACTTTGAATACAGCGGTGGCTGTTTTTATAGTGCTCTCTAAATACAGTTGAGTCGAGTTGAGTTGAGATTGGCAAGTGAACACAAAAATAGGATAGATGATACATACAAACAGAGGTGGGCATCGTTAGTCCGTCACTAAATTGCCATCAGTATTCTAGGCCGACTCACGTGGAGCCAGTCCATCCTACGTCGGCGATAGCCAGCGGCGTTGAGAAACAAATTTGACGTTACAAGCAGGCACTGCATAAACAGACACAGAGCCAAAAATAAATCAATACATTGAAACAGACACGCGCACACAACAATAATGGGATTTTTTGCGGTCAGTGCGTCTGAAAGGTAACGCTTTCTGGTGCAACAAGTATGGCTAATGTATGAGTATGATGTACTGTATATATACATACATATACATGCACACACACACGTATATATATATATATATATATATATATATACAGTATACACACACACACACACACACCAGTTCTGCCCAAAGACAGCTGGGATAGGCTCCAGCACACCCCGCGACCGTTGTGAAGATAAGCGGATCCATTAACCTGCCATGCATGTTTTTGGAATGCGGGAGGAAACCAGAGTACCCCGAAAAAAACCCCACACAGGCACGGGGAGAACATGCTAACTCTACACAGGAAGAATCAGACAGAAAACAGCCAGTATCAAACCCCGTACCTCTGCATTGTGAGCCGATGCTGTCACAGTTGATTTGTTTGGGACCAACAGGTGGCTTTGTAGGGCTCACCTGTTGGTCCTCATGTCATTAGTAGGTTTTCTGTTAAAAGGACTCCCGGCCCGACCACTAGGTGTCGGGTCAATGTTGCTGTTACTGCTTCTGTTGGTTTGTGCTTATCACGTCATATTATTCGCTTATGCCATGGGTTTGTTGTTACTTTGAATTCTTGTTGTTTTTGGGACCTTGCTTGCTTTGGATTCGGTTTTCTCAATGTTTGATTCATACATTTTGTCAAGTTCACCCTGCTCCTCCCTCTTGCCTGCTTTTTGGGGTCCTCCATCACCATGTCCTTGACAGACGCGCTTGCCAGTCGATCACCAGGCCACCCTCCAAGCCCAATTCAGTATGCGGAAATGTTTCTTACAGTTCAATAAAAAAGTGATCTATTTGTCTCTAATTAACATGATAAAATGTTCACATTTGGCTCTCGTTGTTACATAGTAAGGACGCTTATACCGTCGTTGGGCAGTTGGCGAGTGTATATTGCCCGGGTGTGCCCGCCCGCGCAATATGACGTTTCACCCTCAAGAATCACTAAACTTTGTACAACCTCTGGTGTGCAGAGGAGAAAAGTCTCTGGGAGAATGCACGTTCTGCCAGATTTGACAGGGAACACCATTGTTTCAAGGTCGCTCCACCCAGAGTGCGTACATTTCATGAAGGTGCGTTCGCGATGCACTTAAATCCATGGGATTATTTGCACAGACTGAGAAAAAAGTGTGCACGCCTTTTATGACTTAAGCATGCAGGAGTCGGGGTTGTGGGGGCCGGGGGGCAAGAGGGGATTCATTCCACCATGAGATCATGTAATGGTTTCAACATGTTGTGCGATGACTTGCATCCAGTGACCATTGGACACTGGAACGTTTAGATGGTGGAACGGTTAAACCACTGCAGCCTTGATCCTGATCAATCGGTACTCAAATGTCGTGTTGTAACCAGAGTTGGACCTATCAGCTTTCCGTCAGTAACATTGTGCTACAGTCACATTCAAGCCCATTTCCATCATCACCCTCTCAGGTGGAACTTCACATGTATCTCAATTTTAATCATGTCATCGTGACCTTCGCTGTCTTGCTCATGCTGTTATTATCACATTGCTCCAATTCTCGATCCAGCCACTCAAAATGACCTCTCTAACGCTTTCATCGTGCGGAATGATCTTCAAACATCTTGTATCCATCATTTGTCCCTCCCACACTTGATACTCTCCTCCTCTGTTCTCACGTTTTTCTGCCCAGTTTTTGCCTAACTTGTTCGCACTCTCCTTTAGTCATGTGCTCATGTGAGATCTATGGCTGTAATTTCTTGTCCTTTGGGAACAGACAGTTTTGTGTGTGTTAGGCACATTTGTTTTGGCACGAGCTCAGGCTTCTAATATTGCCACTTAAGATTAAATGTACTAGATGACTGCGCAGGGAGGCGTCCTTCTCGTGAGACTGCTGTGAAAGATCAGAGGAAGTGGGAGGAGATGTCCACTAATCCATCCATTCTTCCTATTTTCCTCCACTAAGCATCAAATCACCAGTCATGAAAACCATTGTTTTTCCTTTCTTTTGTGTTCAAAGTGTTAAACATGTTCATGTTCTCAAATTAGAACACATATTGATAACGCACACAAAGGAAATAAATTTTTTTTTTTTACATGTTGGAGAACTATTTCTGCACTGATCTCTCCCCTTTATAGTTGACGCAAATGCCTGCCGTCAAAGAGATTAATAGTTCTGTCACTCGTAATGAACTTCAGAGGAAGTAACCCCAAATATGTAAGCCGCTGTTTGTGTATGTGTGGGTGTGTTTAAGCTGCTGTGCAAAAGGGTTGGCCTTTGAAGTTGGGCTGCTCGGATCTTTTAGTCGTTGGCCGTTTCCAGGCTGTCTGAGCCCGTCCTTGTCTTTGTCAAGGGCAGGACACACGGAGTGATCCAGACGGGAAAATGAGAGAGAAAGTCGGCCTTTCTCAGCTTTACTGTCTTTGAGTGATGCTATTAAAAGAAAACGGGGCGAAGGGCATAATATTCTAAATACCCTTGTAATTGCTGTTGGATACGTGAGTGCACATGTGCACCTACATGTGCTTTCTGGTTATTGTGAGTGTGTGGGAATATTTGTGGTGAGTTAAATGTGAAAATACGTTGCCTCTGTGAAATTGGTACACTTTCACGTTTACCTTGGCAGCTTGGTGAAGTGGTGAACAAATTTAACTTATCATTTCATATAGTAGCAAACAATGAAATATGGAAAGTAAAAACAGAACATTAAAAGATGACAAATTTCAAATTGTGAAGATGAATGAGTTTGATGGCACAAAATTGGCTTGCTCTGTTTTGTTCAATTTTTTTTTCTTTTTAACACATGGGTATTTAACAGAGATGGGCGCTTTACCCGATTTTGCCACGCCGCCCTCTGTCCTCCGTCCACAACTTGGGTACCCTTCCGTCATCGCCCCTCCGTCCTTTTTGATATAATAACCTTCCTCCATCTCCGTTCGTCCTTGTCTTTTTCAAGCGCTACCGTCCCAGACCCCCCACCCCTCTGGAAAAAAAAAAGAAACCATCTGTGCATGATGCCGTGGGAGAGAGGCATGGGCGGGGGCAGGGGGGGACAATTAAAACCCTACAGATGAGATAGCACCTACTTCTCTCCATACATTAGTGTAGCACTGCCACTCCTGTCTAGAATAGTGCCTTTTGCGACCACAAGCAAGTATTATCATAGATAACATTTACATTACATATGGAAAGATGCCCTCTTGAGAATGCCGACGCCACAGCCATATTGGATGTGGCAAAATGAAGCAAATTGTGAATATGCTTCCTCCTTGGAGATGTATCATCAAGCAAAACCTCACTGTATTAATATGGAATTATTGCTTTTGATTATTGGGTGTTCTCCTAGATCAGTTTTACAATATTATTTGCCAACTTTATATCTAATATTCAAGACACATACAACATGGCGGATAAGCTGAGCAATCGCTTCAACCTGGTTCAACAATTGTCTGCTTCATGTTCACCGGATGCCATGTTCACATTCATATAACCGGCCGGGTGAATTCTCGATTTTTACGACAGCTTATTAGGGTCACCTAGTGAGAAAAAAATAAGAAACTGCAGATTTACATCTATAGGTAAGGGATCTGCCGTGTCACTCAATAGCAACTGGTCACTTAGATTACGAAATGCCCTTCCATACCTATTTGTCATGTCCTTGTTTACGATGATACTAATGCAGCGTGTTATACCGGAGACAAATTCCTTGTTTGTTCAACATACTTGGCCAATAAAGATGATTCTGATTCTGAGTGCAAGGGACCGCCCGGTCAACGACTTGACATATCCATTCCGAACACGGTGCCGTGCAGTAAAATTTGGCAGGGGGATTATTTTAGCAAAGACGAGACTGGACAGAATAATGTTAACACCAACTTTACAATATTTCTCAGTTTCGGAGCAATACCTCGAAAAGGATTGCCGGAGGTTCCCTTTAAGACTCATAAGATTGATATAAATCTCCCATCACCATGATGACTGTTCATCCATTTTTAATGTGAATTTTGGGAAATATTTTTCCAAAACTTGTTTCATTCTTAATTTTAAAACATTTGGATTGTTTGGTTTGATAGAGCAATTTGGATTGTGCTACTAATGCTTCTGCTCCCTGTTAAAAAGGCCTTGATTTTAATGCTGGTTATGATCACATTTGCAAAGCCTCCTTGGAAACTTGCATAAACACTTCCTTTGAGGTCAAAAGCCACATATTTTTTCCTGCTCATACCTTTCCGGCTATCTCTGCAAAGCAGTGCTTTTAGAAGCATCCAAGTTCTCCCCCCATGTGTCTGTGATGTGCTTTTAACAAAACCAGATAAAGCTTTTATTGTTTGCGTGTGTGTGTGTGTGTGTGTGTACTAACCTTCAGTATCTCTAGCCTTCAAAAACTTCTATGTTCTACTGCCAGAACAGAAATAAATAAAAGTGAGAAGCAAGAAATGTGTGGCAAAGAGCCAGAACGAATTGTCAGATTCTTCAGCAGGTCATTCTCTGCTTTCGTACTGGTTTTTCCTGAAGCCATATCACGATAAGGTTACTGTTTCTGAAATTTCGGATCATTTCTTTTTGTACCATTTTCTACTTATTGACTAAAAAAAATAAATAAAAACCCAAAGTGTTTGTTACCTTTTCTAATTTGCTACGGTGAAAATTTAATACCTTGTGAAGGTTTTCTGCGATCCAGCTGCATCCAAAGAAATAGAGCCTCTGTTGAGAATGCTCCCTCTAGGGGTACAAAGTGTAAACATTAGCAGCTGCTCCCACAGAAGATGGGATGAACACATCGACAACACTTGATATTCTCCACACTCCACTTTTGGTCTGGGGTCATCACAACACTCCTCAGAGATAGAGGCAATATGGAAGCAATAGCAAAACGCTAAGATATGAACACAGATCACCAAAAAGTTTAGTCAAAGACTTATCAGATATCAAACCTCTCAAGAGAAGAACACCAAGGCGTAGCTACGGTGTTGGCTCACCTTAGCACTGCTGTCTTTCAGCCACTGTCATTTTAAAGGTTCGATAAACAGCACTTCCTCTGAAGCTTTCTGCCTGAAGGAACTCAGGAAGAGGCTTCCATCTGGAATCTATAATTTAATGCACCACAACATACACATCCAGAACCATTGCTTCACACAAATAAATTCTTCGAATGAAACATCTGCTCAACTCTACTTTTCACCCCTCCGACAGAGTATGAGTAATTTCCTTCGACTGATGCCTTGTAAGGGCTCCACAAGTTTCCTTAGAACAGATATCTGAAAAATCCTGTACAGAATTGTGATCAGAGGTGCAAGGTAGACAGTGTTTTCATGGAGGTGAAACATTCATGTTTCAGTTTTACATGACTGCCCTTCTCAGAAGTTGGTCGATACCAATGCGCATGGCAAAAAACGTTTTAAAAAGCACTTTTGAAAATTTTTGTTTGTCAGAAAACAAAACGCCCACGTGTAAAATTGCAACACAGAGTGATCTCAGATAGCCTTGACTCACTTGCATCTGTTGCAATGTGCCAGTGGCCCCTCGAAACAAAATGTAAGTGAAGCGGCCAGGTAGCAAAGCTTCAATTTTTTTTTTGGTTTGATTTTTTTATGAGACATTTTTTACCTGAATATTTGAGGTTCTATGATCCCACTTTTCAGGCCCAATGTGTCGACACATAGGCCGACATTGATGTGAAGACGTCTTAAGGCTGGCTAACTCTTGCATGAAACAGAATCCCCCCCCCCCCCCCCCCCGCACCCACCCCAAAAAAGGGTGATTTGAAGTACAATGTGGCAAGTGGATGTTAAGCTTGTTCAAATCTTCGAAGTCAAGATGGCGCCCGAGTAGGCAGCCGTCGGCAAGTGCCCTCATGAGCCTTGCTTTTTTTGTTGTTTTGGTGTTTGTTTTGTCACTTTGTGTTTGTTATGTCGTGTGGACCTGATGTGGACTTTTTTCAGCATTTTTTGGCCACAACATTCATCAAGGAGGAGACTCTGTGCTTGGTGGTTGCGCCTTCTCGGCAGCATGGGTATACCAGCACTGTTTTTGACTGGGAGGAATGTCGGCGCCATTTGACTGTCGTTGCTGGACAGTCCCGGGGTGCTTGTGTCTTGCGCCTGTAATGGGCAGCATTTTACACAGCCCCGCTTTGTTCGGCAGAGAGATCGGTGCTGTTGAACGGTCTGCGGCTGGATGGATTTAAGGCTTGAGGAGCCGACGATGAGAAGAAAGGAGCGTTAGCGCGGAGCGCCGATGCGGATTTGGAACTGGGAGTCGCGGCTTGGAGTTTGAAGCGGATTACGTGGGTCAGGAGAAGTGAACTAATCTCTTTTCGTCAATGGACGCTACAGCTTCGTGTTTGCTTTCAAAACTTAGCTTGTAGCAGATGTGTGGACATTTTCAGCATGACGTCTCTGATCCACTGGTGAAAGGACACTTTGATCCTCTCCTCTTTCATCTATAACTGCTAAAGTGGTGAAGATTGCACGACTGTCTCTGTCCTATGTGTTGTGTTATTTTTGTTATTTTGACTTCAAAATGGCGCCACGAGAGTGGCTGCCTTTCCAGCAGCTCCTATATTTTGTTGTTCTACTTCTTCCTTTCATTTGCTGCTGTGAATTAGGGATTTCTCCATTGCGAGACTAATAAAGGTTTTCTTATCTTATCTTATTTTTGATCATTTCTATGTTGTGGCAGAAGAATGTCAGAGACATTTTATTTCATCGAAAGTCTTTTAAATTATGGAATCATTAGGTGTTAAATACACGCCTGAAGAAAGTGATCCCAACTTTGGTGATCTGTGACAGATTTGAAAATGCTGCGGGGAAGAAGGCATCTTTCTCCTCTCGCTTTCCTCAAGTTGTAACCTACCTGACAGTTTCCATCGAAGAATAAAAAAAAGATGTGTATATGAATAATAAATATGACAGCTGTACATTTTAATTGATTCTTCTCAAGTACAACACACACGAAGATTGCAAAGCTTTATCCACATCCCCTGGGAGGCTGTTGGATTTTCCTTTTATCCACTCATGTATTTATTTCCCTGGAAGCCTGAAACAAGGGAGAAAAGTGTGCAATGATGAATATTTGCAAAGGAGTGTTCCATCACATGTAATATATCAATATTTTATATATATATATATATATATATATATATATATATATGGTTAGTGCGTCGACCGCACAGTGCAGAGGTTGTGGGTTCAATCCCGGCTCCGGCCTTCCTGTGTGGAGTTTGCATGTTGCTCCCCGGGCCTGCGTGAGTTTTCTCTGGGTACTCTGGTTTCCTCCCACATTCCGAAAAACATACAGGTACATGGCAGGCTGATTTAACACTCAAAATTGTCCCTCGGTGCGAGTGTGAGCGTGAATGGTTGTTTGTCTCTCTGTGCCCTGCGATTGGCTGGCAATCGGTTCAGGGTGTCCTCCGCCTACTGCCTGAAGACAGCTGGCATAGGCTCCAGCACCTCCACCCCAAAAAAGGGTGATTTGAAGTACATGGCAGACAACATTTAAAAGTCTAAAAATATTGCAAGGAGTTGTTTGATGGCGGCACGGTGTTCGACAGGTTAGCATGTCTGCCTCACAGTGCAGAGGCACAGGGTTCGATTTAAGGCCCCGACCTTCCTGTGTGGACTTTACATGTTCTCCTCGTGCCTGTGTGGGCTTTCTTTGGGTACTCCGGTTCCTCCAACATTCCAAAAACATTCATGGTAAGTTGATTGAACGCTCCCTAGTTGTGATCGCAAGCGCGGATGGTTGTCTGTTTATGTGTGCCCTGTGATTGGCTGGCCACCAGTTCAAGGTTTACCCCGATTACTGCCCAAAGAGCCTATTCCAGTTGGGGAACTCATGCTCGCACCCCGTATGAGGATAAATGCAGCACTGTTTGAGCACCCTTCTCAACTCTGACATCTTTCCTTGTGTGATTTGGTTATCTATGTGTTTCCAACACACAAATAAATACACAAGAGTGTCAACTGAATTCCCCCTTAAGAATGAGAATGATATATATTTTTCATTTATCTCTTCAGTGTTTTGCAATAACAATGCAAGCAATAATTGATTAGTGACATTTAGCCTGAAGCTAAATTACACACACTGTGAAATGCAAACAGAGAGCAATAAACACACTTTGCTTCTAGCTTCTACTGATACAAATGGCTTTTTGAATAGAGTCTCAGACTGTGGAAAGACAGCAACTCAGCCTCCAAGTGGTAGGCCATGTAAAATGACAGAGCGGAGTCAATGGATACTGAGGTACATAGTGTGAACATGTCGACAACTTTTTGCCAATTGCTTCAGCCCTCCAGATTTAACGTGGCCTTCAAATGAGCTCAAGAACAGTGTGTAGAGAGCCTCACGGAATGGGTTTCGATGGCCGATCCAAGCCAGTCATCACCAAATACAATGCAAAGCATTGGATGCAGTTGTGTAAACCACACTGCCACTGGAATTAAGCGAAGTGGAAACGCGTTCACTGGAGTGACAAATCACACTTCTCCCTCTGGCACTCTGATGGAGGTGTCTAGGTTTGGCGTTTGCCAGAACACTAATAACTGACTGCATTGTGCCAAGTGTAAAGTTAAGGTGTATGTGTGTTGGGGGCATTGAATCCGTAAAAGAAAGTGTGGGCTAGAATGTGGCAACAAGGGCTACTTGTTGCACATTTTTTTCTGATAATGGATGAGTTGCATTGATTTGCAGGCAGAGCGGTGAGCTTTCTTTATCATGACCAATGAACAACATCCGTGTGGGTCAAGGTACAGCGCACGCATTGGTTGACCTTTTCTAACAGACAAGGTGAATATAAAAAAAATTCAACGTCGCTTTTCAAGAGCCATAATTGATTCACGTAGTCTTATCTGCATGAATGAAAAGGTTGAACGATGATTTAGTATGTAAATGATTTTTTATTATTGTCTCAATCTTCCCTGTGACATTATTATTGTTACATAAATGATTTCCACAAGTAATAAGGACACAGAGAAAGTCTAAATCCGGCGATGACTGATAAGAACAGTTGCTCAATAGTGCTCAATACTGATTTGGTTTGACAATGTTATCATCACTGATTGGGAGCATAAAAATTGTATCAGAGAATGACATTTCCTTCTGCAGACGTCCTTGGACTGAGGGTAGATTTAGATAGACAAAGTAATTGTAAATGATTTTTTTTGCAGTAATTGATTTTCTGCAGATGTTATTGGTGAGATTTTTGATAAGATGTCTTACAGTCAACATTATTGATGATGATGATGAAAATAAAGATAATATCATCAGTTTTGTGTTTTTTGTTATTGTAAAGTGTCCTTGGGTGTCTTGAAAGGCGCTTATAAATAAAATCTATTATTATTATTATTATTATCATTACCACGACCATCATCATCATCATCATCATTTATTATTTACCATTATATGCAAAGGACCACCATTTTTAGGGTCACAAAAGTATTTTTTCAACTACAATTATAATTACTAACATTGGATTGAAATTTTTAGCAGCCAAAAAGAACGGACATGCAGACCAAAGTCACTGTGGCTCCTGTAGTTAGCCATTTGAAGAAAATTGAGGTAGTTGCTTTGAGTTGCTATCAATTTGTTTGTACGGGACATATTTTGGAGAATTTGACTTTTTAATGCCGAACAAAACTATGTTAATGGTCACCCCCACAAGCAAACACACAGCAAATAAAAATTAACTTAAAGTCTGTGTTCCAATAAAAGTTTGAACAGAAGGTGCAACTGATGATATAGTAGTGCTGAAAGGTTAATCACAATTTAAGTCGTTATTTTGATTTTGGCTAACAAGTTTCCGATGTTGTGTTTGTATCCTGAGTGCAGCATATTTGCTTGCGTAGCAAGCGTGTCGAATATGTGATTCTACTGCCCCCAAGCGTCTTTTAAGCTGTTTTATGGAGTGAACTGTAAAACTAAAAGCACAACAAACAGAATTACACACATGGGCGGGCCGGTGGACCAGTGGCTAGTTTGTGCGTCGACCTCACAGTGCAGAGGTACCAGGTTCAATTCCAGCTCCGGCCTCCCTGTGTGGAGTTTACATATTCTCCCTGGGCCTGGGTGGGTTTTCTTCGGGTACTCCGGTTTCCTCCCACATTCCTAGGTGTGAGTGTGAGTGTGGATTGTTGTTCATCTCTGTGTGCCCTACGATTGGCTGGCAACCGTTTCAGGGTGTACCCCCCCGCCCCCCTCGCCTACTGCCCGAAGACAGCTAGGATAGGCTCCAGCAGCCCCAGCGACTTTTGTGAGGATAAGTGGATCGTAAAATGGATGGATGGATGGACATTGTGTATTTCAAAATAAAATCAGTTTCGTCTTTTACAACACCCCTGCAGCTAAACAGCGCGAATGCAAAAGCAAATGGAGGATCCTATTCACAGCATCGGCTTCGGGAGTGATATTCCTTCACATGACACAAAAACTGTGGAAAATACATACACACAAGTACGATAAAACAACTCAAGGGCACAAGTTCTTCCCATATTCTGAAAAATTAGTTATGAATATACTGACAGGTGAATGTTGTCTTAACTTTCCTCCTGCTTTACGCTGCATCTAACTATTGGTGCATACAGTGTAATGCAGTTGCACAGGCAACCGAATTCTAAGCTATGTGTGTGGTGAATGTCGGTGTAGAGTTCATTCATAACTAGACAATGGCTGGGAACCAGTTCAGGGTGCACCCCGCCCTGCTGCCCGAAGACAGCTGGGATAGGCTCCAGCATGCACGCGACCCTCGTGAGGATAAAGCAGTTCCAATAATGGATGGATGAAAAACAAAAACGAATAGCAGACTGACATTATCATTCCAACTACATAAAATGAGAAAGGGAAAAATTAACCCCAATTGCAGTCAGATCGAATTGTATCTGACTTTAGATTTTTGAGAATAAAGCCTAACTTCCACAGCATATTCTTAAATTGATTCATAAAGAAAAGGACTCTGCAATTCGGGCACAACCCAATCATTTCATTTCAAATCTATTGTGATGGTGTAAAAAAAGGCAAGATTAGGAAAATTCATTGCCCAATTGAGTTTAACCAGCACCAGGACTTCTTTTGTAAAGGATCCAAAACTCCAGATGCACTGTAATTGAGACCATGTCCCATTAGCAAAATGCAGACTCATTTATCGATCTATCTGTTGCCAGTGAGCCAGTTTGAAACTGGCTCACAGTCAATCCAGAGATGTGTGGCTGACTGCCTTCCAGTCTCTTTGATGTCATGCTGGAATTTCGAGACTCCATTTTCTGTCTATCTGTCTTGGCTGACAGCGCAGACTGCCGAGTGTAAAATCTCATTTGCAGAGCTCCGCATAAACAAGCCAGTCGCAGTGAGCCAAGTCAACATCCAAAAGGAACAAGAGAATATGAAATGTACTGTCCTGAGATATGGGACCAGGACTTTCTCTAGTCTAGACCGTTATAATCAGTGATACCGAGATGGAATCTACACAGCAAAGAGATGCTGGCCTTCGGCTGTAAATAAAGGTTAGGGTGAAAGTTGTATGCAAGCTTGCTGTGTTGTTACTCGTTTGAATAAACAGTTTGCATCTCGGGAGGGATCTCAGCAGAAGTTCAAAGGCAATACAAGGGTCATGGGATAGAAAAGTCAGGAGTCAGGGGGCGATTTGTTGTGGACAGGGTTCCTGTTGTCCCCAGCTGTCCTGTGCTTGTCATTCCCACCCACCGACCAAGGGTTAGCTCCAGGTCAGACAGTCACATAAAAAAAGAGGGAAGAAGAAGACAAAGACGTTCAAATGTAAGGTGCAGAATTGAAAATGGGTGAAGCCTGTCCGTGAATGTGTTTGGTGACAGTAAATGCTGTCATTCTCCTTCCTTTCTGAGTTTGTTTTCACTGACTCTCTCTCTCTCTCTCAAACATACACACGCACACACACACACACACACTTGGACACGGACAGCACGGCCAGACATCCTTTTGGCCTCGGACACATTTGTATGCTACAGCAGCCTCTGCTCCTAGAGGGAGACGCACAAGATGCACCTGAGCAAATATTAACATCCTGCATAAGGAGTCTTTGAAGTGCAGGGGGCTAATCCCATGGTTGTCCCCCCCTTCAGTGGGAAGACACTTGAGCGTATACGGGTCAGATTCACCGACACACTTGAAGGCTAGTCGACACAGGAGCGGTTTACACAACACTGTTTTAACCAAAAACAGATAAAAATGGTTGTTTATACATAAATAATAAACATTGGAAAAAGGGTCACAAAGTCAAACTTTTTGAAAACAATCATGGTGGTGTTACCGTTTCAACAGCGAGTGACGCAGCTTTTTGGAGTATGACATACAAAGTAAATGAATAAGCTGTCATATTTTACTTTCAAAAGCTATTAGGTCCAATAAAGTCCTAAGATAGTCCATTAGTGTGATTTTGAATGTGATTTTCTTTTGATGCCCGGGAAACAGTAACAGTATTTGTGTAGCTCACTGCGCAGGGACAATACTTTTAGAATGTTGTTGACTGTATGTAAAAGATGTAAAGACATTAAATTGAAAAGACACTAAAACGATTCTTGTTATTGAAATAGCCATATTTAAAAAAATATATATGCATCCATCCATCCATCCATTTTCTAGTCCTAACACGGGTCGAAGGCGTGCTGTAGCCTTCCAGCTGTCTTTGGGCAGCAGGTGGGGTACAACCTGAACCGGCAGCCAGCAGAGTACACATAGACCATAGGTGTCAAACTCAGGTCCTGGAGGGCCGCTGTCCTGCAGATCATCAGCAAACTCTGTGGAAACCTGACATTGAACCTGTTCATTTCAATCAGGTGTGTTGCAACAGGGAAACTTGGAAAACATGCAGGACAGCGGCCCTCCAGGACCTGAGTTTGACACCCCTGACATAGACGAATAACCATTCGTGCTTACACTCACACTTTGGGACAATTTAGAGCAGGGGTGTCAAACTAATTTTTTGTCGCAGGCCACTTCGGAGTTACGGCTTCCCTCGGAGGGCCGGTGCAAAATCTCAGTTATTTATTATCCATGACAATTTGACATTTCGGTACAGATTTCAGCAAGAATCATGACAGCTGACACACATGATTTGCTCCCGCGGGTCACATAAAATCACATGGGGGGCCGGATCTGGCCCCCAGGCCTTTACATTGACACCTGTGATTTAGAGCATTCCATTAACCTGTAATGCATGTTTTTGGATTGTGGGAGGAAACCGGAGTACCCGGAGAAAACCCACGCAGGCACGGGGAGAACATGCAAACTCCACACAGGAAGGCCAAGAGCCGGAATCAAACCCTTCAGCTTTCCACTGTGAGGCCAACGCGCTCACCACTCATTCACCGTGCCACCATATTTATCTATATTCAAGTCAAATAAACTTCAGGAACAGAAAAGGTGTTTTCAGGATTTAGTTTTCAATGTATAATGTGAAGTCATGACAGTTACATAAATAAACTTTTAAAGTATAGTTTAGTCTGTATGTTAACCCTTTCCGAGAGACTGTTAAAAGTTGTGTGTGACCCACTGATTGCTATTCTAGTTTGCATCTGGCAAATGCATCATCGTTCACTTTTACTGAACAAATTGTTGCGCTTCAATTTCGACATTTAAATCCTGAATGAAATGCGAACTCTTTACGCAACCCCCCTAAAAATTACAATTATCATATGAACTAATTTTGCTTGTGCCACACTCAAATATATTCAGCCCAAATTGTGAGAAATGATCTGGAGCCTATTCCAGCTGATTTTGGGGCCAAATAACAAAATACACATTGGTGAAGTCTGCGATCTTGAAAAGTGCGTTGGTACGGCTGTTTGGGAACGGAGGCTTTAGTCCGCCATTTACTGTATTCTTCAAAATTTCTCAGTTTGAACAGATGTAAGAGGTCCGCTTGTACAGCAAAGTAGAGAGGGAGCATGGGAGGCAATTAAAAAAAAAATCTGTCATCTTGTTTGATCTGCTTCATTTCAGTTGGTCGTAATCACATGGACAATAAATCAGATAAGGCACAGCCAGCAGGCGTTTTGAGATCAAAAGTGACAGATTTTTCCCGCTATGCGTCGACTTCATCATCTCGGTCAGACTTCTAAAAGAGATCACTGATTATATCATCTCCAGTTCTCTTCAGTTCTCTTCACAATGAGCTATTATTGTGAGAGGCACCCATGAATTGGACTTTCAAAAAAAAGAAGAAAAAAAAGAGAGGACTTGTTTATCTCAGCTTGTTTCATGTCTGGTTTTCTAGAACAAGTCGAATTGGAGGTGAACGACAAGGTGACATCTTCGATCAACTTAAAGGGGGGGAAAAAAACGTCTTTTTTTTTTACCTGTATATGTTAAAAAAAATAAAATCCTCGTCTCACCCCTTGGGTGGTGTCCGTCCCTCATTCAGCTCGGGTCCTCTACCAGAGGCCAGGAAGCTTGAGGGTTCTGCGCAGTATCCTTGCTGTTCCCAGCACTGCACATTTCTGGACTGAGATGTCCGATGTTGTTCCCGGGATCTGTTGCAACCACTCATCTAATTTGGGGGTCACTGCCCCGAGTGCTCCGACCACCACAGGCACGACTGTCACCTTTACCTTCCAGGCTCTCTCCAGCTCCTCTCTGAGCCCTTGGTATTTCTCAAGTTTCTCGTGTTCCTTCTTTCTGATGTTTCCATCACTTGGGACCGCTACATCCACTACAACGGCTTTCCTCTGCCCTTTATCTATGATAACGATATCTGGTTGGTTCGCCATTACCATCTTGTCAGTCTGGATCTGAAAGTCCCACAGGATCTTCGCTCTGTCATTCTCCACCACCTTCGGAGGTGTTTCCCATTTTGACCTTGGGGTTTCCAGTCCATACTCCGCACAGATGTTTCGGTAGACTATGCCAGCCACCTGGTTATGGCGTTCCATGTAGGCTTTCCCTGCCAGCATCTTACACCCTGCAGTTATGTGTTGGATCGTCTCAGGTGCCTCTTTGCACAACCTACACCTTGGTTCTTGTCTGGTGTGGTATATCTGGGCCTCGATGGCTCTGGTGCTCAGGGCCTGCTCCTGAGCAGCCAGGATGAGTGCCTCTGTGCTGTCCTTCAGGCCAGCCCTCTCTAGCCACCAGAGATGTGTTCCTCGAGCCGGTCCTTGGCCTCGAGGACCGAGGGGTGGTCCTTGGCCTTGGCCTCGGAGTCAAGTCCTTGACCTTGGCCTCCGATTGCCGGTCCTCGGACACAATGAGGGATTAGAGCCTCGAATCCCTTGTATAAGGACCGCAAAAATTACAAAGGAATCTATTAAATTCCATCCGAGGAAACCCATATTGATGGATTAACTCTGGCGCTTTAAGAGCGGCGGGTCTGCCACTGACAGGTAACAGTAAGCGCAACGTATAAAGAGCGGCATCACAGTGAGTTTCAGTCACGGTTTGTTGCGTTCGCAATCGGCAGTTTAAATAGCGTGTAAAGACTTTCTGTAACAGTGGTGTCTTTTATTTAGTTATTTTTGCACAGTCGTCACGTTTGTGCGGTCGCACTAGAATGTTTGTTTGAACCAAGTAATTTGCATTACAGCTGGAGTCAATAATGTCGGCACTTCACTTCCGGGTTTGGCCGTTGGGATTTGGAGTTCTTTTGCTCGATTCCAGTTATGTTTGCTGAATGCTTTCTCATGTTTGTAATAATGAATATTGATAATACATAGTTTAAAATCATGGTTGATTTAATTATTTTTTATTACTATTGTGAGGTTGAAGGTATTAATTAATGTAGTATTAGTGGTAGTGGTAATAATAGTAGTACTCAGAGAATGGTTCGAGATTCAGCCATCTCGTTACCTCTGCGTCCCGCATCCTAGACGCATAATTTTCCCATGAGACGCATAGTTCCAAACAATGTGCGTTTTTGGGACGCAAGGAAATTTCTCAGTCAAAACAAACAAACAAACAAAAAAACTACGGCAAGCCTGAGGATTTCACAGTAACAATCGTTACCGGTAGCGTGTTGTTTCCTTGGCGTCATTTTCACAGTACCGAAAAATAATTTAATTATAAAAGTCACCGCACTTGAATTGACTGTGTGATCCACGCGATTTCACTGCGCCTGTATGTGTGTTTGTGATGTGGTGTGTGAGTGTGTTTCTTCTAATTTACTTTCGTTTTGTTTTATTTTCAGTGTTGGGGGGGGGGGGGGGGGGACACAACAGATGACGTTATGTGCGCATGCGGGTTGTTATTTTAGTCCGCAAACTGAGGAATCGCGCGAATGAAAGTTTGAGAAGGCGACGAAAAAAACTCACCAAGGTCTACTAATTACGATATTTAAGAAATGGGAATGCTTGTCTGATTTTTCGTATGAATCGTCCAAAGGGCGTATCACTAAACTCACCTGTGACGTATGCACAGAACGCGAGAGCGAAATACGACGCGAGGCACGATTACGAGGCAAATTGGTCATTAGATTTGTAGGGTAATCGCTGTGAAAAATATTATGAAACAGTATTGGTTATTCTATAATTTACTGGTTGTAGCATGGTAACTTTATGAATAAAACATTCGTCACAAGGTGTAGTAATGCTAATGTTAGCTGTTGGTAGAACTAATGATGACGTGTGTTAAATTATTTCGTCAAATTGATCGTAGATTACACATGCATCGTCTTGGGAAGAGGATGTCAAGGACTGTATTAATGATTACCAGGCAATTAATCTTTGCAGTGTGAGATTGGAAAAAATACTCTGATGATGCCACATGGGTACACCAGTTTTTGATCCATTTATTTTTTGGAATAAACCTGGAGTACACAGCTGCTGATGTAATGTTCATTGTTAATGCATAGTTTTCAAACATTGACCCTTGAAACATTATACTTTTGAGTTTCGGAATTCTTTATTATCAATATCAGTCAAAATAGAAAATGGGTTCCCATGATGAACGTTTACGGAACCCAACATTTGTTACCGTGGCTTCCCATTGGGTAATCCGACGGAACCCAAAAACGGTTACCATGAATTTCCGAAATCCTCAGGCCTGCTCCTGAATTATTTAAATTTTTGCAGCATTTGTTTATCATTGTATGTATATGTTGTTGTTTGTGTTATTATCATATGCAATTGAATAAGTAGACCCTTTCAGAATTCGAAATTTGGGACTCTCTCAATGCATAATGGGACTCATACTTTTCTGATCAGCGAGGCCCTGGGACTCGCTGCCGGTAAACTGTAAAATTATCACTGAGAGATTACCACTTTTTCTGCAGTCAGTGATTGACTTCTATGCAAAGTCATTTCTCAACTTGTGTTCCGTGCCATGTCATGCCTGTTGAGTGTTGATTTACTTCATATTAAGAAACTACTGCACTAAAACATTAATTCATAAATGTATACCATATGATTTTTTTTCTCAGTATAAATAACACGTACCCTGACTGTTCTACTCTTTGAATAAAAACACTTCATTCAAGCGTTAGGGAGTGCAAGGGGTTATGATGGAGGGGTGTTGCAAATCATGAAGACCTGCCAAGTGGTATGATAGCATTGTTTTATACATGTCCTCGGCTAGGCCTCAGTTTCAAAATCAGTCCTTGGTCCTTGGCCTTGGCCTCAGAGGTAAGTCCTTGGTCCTTGGCCTTGGCCTCAGAAAATTTCTCAAGTCCTTGGTCTTGGCCTTGCCCCGGAAAATTTTCCAAGTCCTTGGCCTTGGCCTTGGCCTTGGAGTCAAGTCCTTGGCCTTGGCCTTGGCCTCGGGTTGCCGGTCCTTGGACACAACACTGCTAGCCACTGATAGGACTTCTTGAGATCAGCCACTTCAGTTTTGGTCCGGTGGTACATCCCGTGTAGGGGCTTGTCCTCCCATGATGGTCCCTCTTCCAGCGCCTCATCCTCTTTTCCCCATTGTCTGAGACATTCTCTGAGTACGTCATCCGTTGGAGCCTTCTCCTTGATGTATTCATGGAGCTTGGATGTTTATATATATATATATATATGGAGTATATATATATCATATATATATATATATATATATATCATTTACAAATGACTGTCTTAGCTCCCAACCAAATCAGTATATTGTAAAATTTTCAGATGTTACAGCTGTCCTTAGTCTGCTCAGCGGGTGACTCTGGCATTAGTCGTCAATGTGACGGGATTGACACATTTGTTGACTGGTGTAATGAGCACCATCTAAGTATAAATGTGGAAAAAAACCTGAGGAAATGGTGTTTGACCCTAAATCAATTGGAGACCATAGCCCCATCTCTGTAAATGGCACGAACATCAAGCAGGTCTCCTCTTACAAATACTTGGGATGTATATGGATAGCAGGTGTAACTGGCAGACACACGTATCAAATGTCTGTTCGAGGATCCATGAGCGCCTTTATTTCTTGCGACGTCTGAGAATATTTGGAGTTGGCAGAAGCATTTTGTTAATCTTTTATAGAGCAACCATCAAGTCAGTCCTGCACTTTGGAATAACCAGTTGGTTTGGGAAATTAACTGTTAAATCTAAAGCTCAGACAACCAACTTGGTTAAGACAGCAGGGAAGGTAATCGGGCAGCCCCCACCCCCTGCTCCCCAGCACATATATGTCCAGCCCAACAACATTTTAGACAATCCTTCCCATGTGCTACACTCCCAATTCAAGCTCCTAAATTCAGGAAGTACTGTAGGTATAGGACTCCTCTCTGCATGCAAACTAAATCGAAAGAAAAACTCATTCATACCACAGGCTATGAATGAGCTTAATTAACAAACAATTAGAGGGAGGCAGACAGACAAGCAGGAGGACGTGAGGGCAGTGTGGGGTGTGCATATGCCTGTAATGTATTGTCCAACGTGTGTAGAGCATATATTGACCTGTACTGTATGTATTGTCCAATGTATGTTGTGTATTGCATGTGGTATATATTGCCCAATGCATGTAGCAGCACGGAGGGCCTGTCCTCCGAGACAAGTTTCTCCTACGGGAGACCAAATAAAAGTCATATATATGTATATGTGTATATATATATATATATATATATATATATATATATATATATATATATATACGTCCAGTATATATATTTATATACTGTATATATAAAACATTAATATAGAAATGATATAGAAATTGATTTAGGTCATAATATAAAAGAGATTAGGGAGTACCGTGAGCATGTTAATGATGTTGCTTTTAATGTTTTACCGGTATGTTTGTTTTAAAGTCAATATTTCAATTAATCAATTTGAAAAGCACAAGTCAAAATGATATATAAAAACTACTCCAAAAAAAATTGTATTCAAACTATAAAAAGCCTGATTTTAGTACTATAGGCATAATGGTCCTCTATATGTCACCAGAAACAAATTTGTGCATCAAATGGGGGCCAGAGCAAAAGAGCAGGCCGTCTTATTAAATAATTAATCAAGGTGTAGTTCAAGGCATACAATTTGATAAAAGCGCTGGCTGTCTGCCAAAATTAAGTTCTTCTGTCACTGCATTATTATTGTTAGTTCAGGCTGATCTGTCTTTCATATCTCTGTCCCCTCATCCTTGTCTTCCATCCAAGTTGGGCGGCTCTCTCTTCTTATCCTAAGTTTGAGGTTGTCAGGGTGTCAATTAATGCGAGCTGCTGCATGTTGTTTCATCAACTGGGACGTTTGATGTCTTGATTTAAAAGTGCTTTGAAATCTGTTTATTTTGTGTTTGCGTTGCTCTTTCTTCGGCATTCTTCTTCTGGCTGGCTGCTGTGCCGCAGGCTTTTCTTATCATGTGTGGCTGAGAATTAAAGGGAGGCGTTGGGGTGATGCATAAGGACCAATGATGCCTCTTATATGGCGGATAAAGATGTGTTGAAGTACTACAGGGGCAAGAAGACAAAGGAGATTAATCAAAGCAGTCGATGGTATTCATACAATATAATCCTCATACATAGACTGTGCAGATTCATGATGCTAAATGGACATTTTATATAATTCTAGGCCTCAAAAATGTTGATTTAGAAAAAATTGAGTACAGTACATGTTGTAATTCCGTTCAAAACATCAATACGAACTGCACAAATACGATCCACCCATCCAATTTGTGTAAGGTTCGTCATCATTACACTTGGAAATTTGCAAACACATATCCCACCTGACTTTAATCGAGAGGTAGGTTACACCCTGGATTGCTCGCGAAACAATACTGGCGGCACATAGAGACAACTATTAATCCTCATACATGAACATTTTTTTAACAATTCAAAGCACAGGCTTCAAACACAAGGCCTGGGGACCTCTTCGAAAAGTTAAGATATCGCATCCATTTTTTTTGTTACCAATCTCTCTTTGAAAATAAATGTAACAATATTTGAACAAACACGTTTTTCACAATTCGACTCATCTTTTTTTTTTTCTATAGAGCACTTTCACAGCAACCACAGCTGCAAACAAAGCACGAGACATCAAGTAAAAATCAGACATATGAAAAACAGTCACAGGTAAAACAATAAATGAATAACATTAACTCAATAAACAAAATAAAACACTAAAACAATGTCGAGGCTCATTCTGAGTCGAAAGGCAAAGAATAAAAATGTGTTTTAAAATAAGTTTAAAAGATGCACAGAGGGCGCATGTTGTGTATATCGCTTGAATCGGCCCAAACCATCATATGTCACAATTACATTTTAGTCGCTGTCATTTTCTATTTTGATTGTGTTTCAGTTCCAGCTGGAGTGAAGGGCGTTTCCCCTCCAGCAGGCGCACCTGTTCCGCGTTTATCAATCAAGCCGGCCATGTATTTAAAAACTACCAGGCTATCGAGTCTCATTTCGGATTATTGACCTTGCGCTGTTGCACTTTAAGTCTTGTATTCTAGACCTCTCGATATCTTTCATAGTGGTTCTCATTTTGTCGTACAATTTTGTATTTTCATTATTCCTTTATATCGATCTTGATCTTTGGTTTCACGTGAAGGGACTTGTCATATTTCCTTTGTGTATTCTCAGTACTGTATTCTCTTGTACCTTGCCTTTGCAAGAGCCTTTTGTTTTGTGCATTTTTTTTCTGGCTCCTTGCGACGAGCGATTTCAGTTTGTACTTTTCTTAAATATAAAATATTTTTGTTATCGTAGTTTGTCTGAGCCTGCAGTTCTGGAATCCAGAACATTATTCGGTTTGGTTCAGAACCTGAGAGTCGTCAGTCATCCCTCATTCAACCAACCCCCAAGGAGGGGGTTTCTTGCTTTAGCAATGATGGTATTAAGCCTCAAACATGCAAAATGACCCTCTCTGTAATACTACACATAAATAGATTTTGTTTTTGTGCATTATTTCACGATATGATAGAGGTGGGATCAAGAGGTGGAGTGAGTCCCTTAAGCCCCCAATGAAGGCCCAATTTTGGAATCCGCTGCCTGCCACTGAATTATTTACAATATACAGTATCCCACCATGATCGTGATACGTTTACAGTAGTTAGCTTAGAGTTAATGTTTGAACAATCTTTTTGCTTACATCAACCAATGAAAAAGAATTGAACCTATGAGTAAAATGGTGGGATTTTCAAAAATGACAATTCCCAAATGGATTCATTAAGGATAGCCCAGGGGAAATTCACATTTCAATGGAGAAGTAGTATGAGTTCTATACATGCATTCGCATAAATAATATATCATCCCAGCAATATATGGAATTGTCTATCAATGATGTACAGTAATTGCTTAAAACCATTAAAAGCACACATCACAGGAGACAAATAGAGTCTCGAAGGCTGCAGTATTTATGCATTGGTAATTACGTCCACCAAAGAGGTTTTCATTGGCCTGTTGACTCGTTCTTTCTTTCTTCGTTGTTTGTATGCAACTAAATGGCTTGTCTTTTATGAAGTGTTTCTAATATTTATTCAATATTAGCGAGGATCCACATTCTCATTCGGGCAAAAATGTGTGAATAAAAAAAATTCATATGGATTGACAATGGCTGAACCTCAAAGGTCAACTGTGAAGTAATTTAAGAAAATCCCAAAAGAAAAATATATTTTTTCTGTGTCAAGTAAAATTATTAAACAAAATACATTAAATAAAGCATGAAAAAATAATTTCTTTTTCACAAATTTGACAAAGTAATCATTTTCCCCAAGTGAGATCCTGACAAGCTTCGATTCGGAAAGTGACCTTTCAAACTTATTTGAGGGCATGCAGGTGTTTGAAGAGTTGGAGGTAGAGATGTATATTGGACCATACATGTTCGAGCCAGATGCTTAGGATGCAAAAAATGTTGTACCCAAACATCCGGACATGGAGTGGAGATGAGACCCATCGGGATTGGAAGAACGATAAGCTATCTAGGTTGCGGTTATTAGCCTAGCATTATGGTTTGCAATTCGATGCCGTGGCGTGCTGTAAATTGCACATGGTGAGCTTACTTACTTAGTCCATGCATTCCCATTTGCATTGCTCACATCGTATGCCTACAGTGTTCTTCTTGCTGGGCTTCCACCTCTGGTAACTTCCACGGCGACTACCAATAATAATGACAATAACTTATTTTTATATACTGCAGTTCTTTTCAAGATATGCAAAAACGCAAAGAAAACATTCACACCTAATATAGGAACCTTTTTTTTTTTAATTCAGAATGCCGCTGCAAAAAAGATTTGGTTTCAAAAGCAGATAGCATGAATCACCATTGTCTCCTTTAGTAGACGTCTCCATGAAATGAGATCAAAAGCCTCGCCTCATTTCACCCAAAACATTTCAACCTGCTCCCGCATTGCTCATCCGCAGATAGGAGATAATAAAACGAAGAGCCACTACATGCTGAACCATATTTACTTCCGTAAGCACTGTCACGTGATGTAGTCTTTTGTGTAGGTTACTTAATGGTGTGCTATGTGTGCATGCATGTCACATCACGGGTTTCGTTCATATTTGTTTTCGTAGTGTGAATGAATGCATAAAACGATTGAATTTAACACCAAAGAAAAATCTGAATTGGTCATCACAACCTGCAGTAATATTCTGCACACATCCCCCTGTTCCGCGGACTGCTTTGATTTCCGCGCAGGGCTGTGAAATCTGCGGTAAATTCCATGATGGCGGAATTTTTCCTGGAGGGACTAGATAAAACTGTATGCCAAGCTACTAATTCATACACTGTATGTATTGGGTGTATTCCAAGCCATTACTTGATCAATATTATGATTATCACTTCTCAATATATTTGTGAGTCCTGGCTCCTGACCAGGTAGGGCTAAGATGAGTTTGCGGTCATTGCACAAAATTAATGTTAACATTTTTAATGTGGTAATGTAAAATGGAATTGTAACCCTTTCACGCACCCTGTAACCTGATAACATGATAAGCTGTCCACTGTAACCGACCGCTGTCCCTGAAAAGGTGACTGACCACTTATAATTGTGTTCAAAATCTGTATTTCCTAATTACAACAATATCTACAATTTCTATACTCGTAGCAATCGACAGCGTTCAAGTTAAACACATTGGCTTGGCCCTTGGCAAGTATGACAGTCTAAATTGCCCGCCCCTGCCTTCGACTGATCACCAGTCAGTCATCAGGGCACATACTGGTCAGTGCAAGACGACCATCCACTCACATCAGTGAGTGAGAAGTGAACAAATGCAATGAAAAAGATCAAAGTAGACTGCAAACTTGTTTTAAAGAGGAAGCTCCGGCCCAAATTAATTGGGCCTTTACGTCTCCACAGTCAAGTAGCTTATTAAAGAGAGGATCTGTATGCAAACAGTCCAAAGGTAACACTTGGCTTGTCAATGTCCAGAGATGCAGTGTCAATCATGCTATAACCAAGAAGTTTGAATGGAAGGGCTGTAACAATACACCAAGGTCATGATACAATATGTATCACCATTTCTGAACCACATTTCGACACGGGATTCCATTTGTGGGGTGGGAGCGGGTTAAAAGAAATTGGAGCAGTGTTTCCCATCGTTTATTAATCCAACACACATATTTTAAATGACAAAAATCTTATGGCATACGATTGTACCAAGCTGTCCAAAAAGTGGATACACCGGGAAATTATTGTACCTGCTACTCTCTAATGGAAGAGCGTTTCACTGTTCTGCTTGTCACTTTCCAACCCTGGCATAGTTAGATGATCAAACACTCATTATTTGTCGCGAATAAAAGATTTTGGGACCAATTAAGTGAAATTAAATAATTTCCCATGGCACATGTGATGATCTCTCACGGAACAGTAATGTGCAGCGGCACACTTGCTGGGAATCAGCGATTTAGAGCACTTAATTAAGCATGATTGTAAAGAGGTCTAGTTATAAGCTGGGGCAAGAGAGGGCATGCACAAATACGTGCAAGCTTCTTCAACTTTTTTTCCTCCGCTTTATGCGATATGTGTGGCCACCGTCTGCAGTGAGACTGGAGAAAGCGCCACAGAGTTTTGGTTTAAGGAAGTATGTTTATCTTGATATTTATTTATTTGTTTTTGCATTAAACGTTTATTCATTTTGTATGAATTTATTTAATGCTGTTTTTTTTAAGAGTATAATGAAAGTGTGCAGTGTCACTATTTTGCAGTCAGAAATTTTGAAGATAACCTCTGCATCATATTATGAGTTTGCTTAGCGGTCTAAATAATGTCACCCGAATACACGTGCATGCAAATGCGTTCTGATGAGTAGAGAGATAATGGGTCAAATATTTATTTAATTAATTGATGGTGTCTTGAATTTACCCCCTTACAATAAAATCAGACACCTTAAGGAGCACCACGTCTGTTTTGGGATTCATTTTAAAGGGCTTAACCAGAGGAAAAACCTGTGGAAATCAGTCATTAATAGAAGCATCCTACATTTGGAGAGTTTTTTATTCTCGAAACCGACATAGGAATTGAAAGAGGTACGTCACAAGGAAACTAACTACGGTATTTTCACAACCATAAGACGCACATAAAAGTCTTAAATGTTGTCCAAAAATGGACGGGGCGCCGAATAATGCGGGTCGCCTAGTCATGTTCCGTATTTGGCAGCAGGTGGCAGGCGTTCATTTCTGCCGCCTGCACACCTGCTGCCTATTTGTCCGTGGTTGCACCTGCTATAGCTCGGCGCTTCGGCGGTCGACTCATTGCCGGAGTATTGCATGCCGTGCCACTGCTGTTGCCCATGTTTGTAAATATCATTCGATACCATTCGCTGTTGGTTACATTTTCTTCGTCCCAAGGGAATCATTATATTAGCATACGTGAACTAGTACTTGTTTTAACATATTTTCCTTGCCGTTTTTTGCAAGCGTTTTCTGTTGTCGCGTTTCCTTATTCCCTGGTTCTTGTTTTTACCAGTGCTTTCTGTTGTTTATTTGGCAGGTTTTTGTTTGTAATAAATATTTTTGTTTTGACGAAGTCCTTGTCGGTGTCTGCTATTTCGGGGATCCACTTATTCTCGTTTGCTCTGTTACGTACGAAGCAGTTCCTTTTCCTGCTTTGTGCGTAACGTGACAGAATACTCCGGCCACCATGGATCCCGCAGACATTGAGAAGGTTTTGTCGGCTCTGTCCCGTCAAGAGCAACTTAGGAGTCAGCAGAGCACCTACCCCGGAGGTCCAACATATTACCCCGGAGGTACCTGTCCAGTCTCCTACATTTAGTAGGGAACCGGATCTTCCACACCCTCCACGTTATGGAGGCGAGCATGGTCAGTGCGGGCACTTCCTCCACCAGTGCTCGCTCGTTTTTGACCAGCAACCTTCCATTTATGTCAATGATGACGCGAAGGTTGCATATGTCATGAGCCTATTGACTGGTCAGGCAGCGTCATGGGCAATTGCAGTGAGCGAAGCAAAACCGAACCTTCGGTCTTCCTTCCCCGACTTCGTGGCTGCGTTTCGTCGGGTGTTCCATCATCCCGTGCGGGGAAGAGAGGCTGAGGGTCGGCTACTGGAGCTCCGACAAGGAAGACAATCCGTGTCGGACTACTCGATTGAGTTTCGCATCTTGGCTGCCCAGAGTGGCTATGGCGACCGGGCGCTGTGTGGCTTGTTTCGTCGCGGGCTGAACACGACGCTGAAGGATGAACTGGCCACCCGCGACAAGAGTACCAACCTGGAGGAGTTGATTGATCTCTCTCTGCTCCTGGACAACCGCCTGAGAGAGAGAAGCCGGGAGCGCGGAGGTGGCTGGTTCCCATTCCGGCACACAGCGGACCACCCCAGCGCCCGGAGGGCTGCCGCCAGGGAGGAGCCGATGCAGCTGGGGGGCGGAAGTTCCAGACCGGAGGAGAGACGGCGCCGGTTCGAGGACCAGGCTTGTTCCAACTGCGGCCAACCGGGACATTGGGCCGCTCCCTGCCCATCGGGACCTCAACCACCTACGCCCGTCGAGTTCTGTGAGTCACGACCCCGCGTTGAATCTCAAGAGCCTCGGAGAGTCGACTCCCGGCCGGGACACCCCAGGAGACTTGAACTAGAGGGAGAGATCTACGGGGCGTCTCGGTCGCGGCGGATCAGAGCTCTGATTGACTCGGGGTCCGATGATTGTTTCCTCGATACGGACATTGCCTCAGAGATAGGCTGTTTAATCGAGGAGCTAGCCGAAAAGAAGCGTGTCCACGATCTCGATGGGTGCCTTCTGGCGATGGTGACACAGATCACAGAACCTCTCGAGCTCAGATTATCTGGGAATCATGTCGAACACAGACAATTTTATCTGATGCATTCCCGAGCCGTCCCAGTTATTCTCGGTTTACCCTGGCTAAAGACACACAATCCTATTATTTCATGGGAGCGCCCAGCAATAGAGATTTGGAGCCCGTTTTGTTACGAGCATTGTTTGCGATCCGCCGTAGGGGGGCCCGTGCGTGTCTGTAACGATGCCCCTTAAATCATCTGCCTTGACAGAGTGCCTAGTTGCTATCACGACTTGCAACAGGTTTTCAGCAAGGACCGCGCCCGATCTTTGCCTCCACACCGTCCGTACGACTGCGCCATAGACTTGCAGGTGGGCGCCCCGCTGCCGAGCTCTCGGCTTTATCAGGTGTCTCATCCTGAACAAGAGGCGTTGAGGGACTATATTAATAGCTCGCTCGCTGCAGGTCTTATCAGACCATCACGATCACCGTTAGGGGCAGGGTTCTTCTTCGTTGAGAAGAAGGACAAGTCGTTGCGGCCGTGTGTGGACTATTGTGGGCTCAACGACATTACCATTAAGAACAAATACCCACTTCCGTTGTTGTACTCCGCTTTCGCTCCCTTACAATTGGCCACCATTTTCTCGAAATTAGATTTACATAGTGCGTACCATCTGGTTCGCGTGCGGGAAGGGGATGAATGGAAGACGGCTTTTAAGACTCCCTTAGGCCATTTTGAGTATTTAGTCATGCCTTTCCGTTTGACTAATGGTCCCGCCGTATTCCAAAGTCTGGTCAACGACGTGTTGAGAGACCTGTTGAATGTATTTTGTTTTGTTTATCTCGATGATATTTAGATTTTTTCCCGGTCATTACAGGAACACAAACAGCACGTCAGGCTTATTTTACAACGGTTATTAGAAAACAGGCTCTTCGTCAAGGCAGAGAAGTGTGAGTTCCATGTACAAACCATCTCTTTCCTGGGATTTATAATCGAGCAGGGTAAGCTGAGAGCCGACCGCGTCAAAACTAAGGCGGTGGTGGAATGGCCGACACCCACTAGCCGTAAGGAACTGCAACGGTTCTTGGGGTTTGCCAATTTTTATAGAAGATTTGTCCGTAACTATAGCCAAAAGGCTCTTCCGTTAACCCAGTTGACATCCATTAAGATCCCTTTCAAGTGGGACTCAGATGCAGACTCTGCATTCGCGAATTTAAAGAAAGCCTTCGCTAACCCACCCGTACTACAACATCCTGATCCTGACCATCCTTTTATTGTTGAGGTGGACGCCTCGGATTCAGGAGTGGGGGCGGTTTTGTCTCACCGTTCTCCGGTTGACCAGAGGCTGCACCCCTGCGCCTTTTTCTCTCGTCGACTCAGTGCCGCCGAGTTGAACTACAACGTGGGAAACCGCGAACTACTGGCTGTAGTTGCGGCCCTACAGTACATGGAGACACTGGCTCGAGGAGACGAAGGAGCCACTCACTGTTTTCACGGACCACAAAAACCTGGAGTACATTCGCTCCGCTAAAAGACTGAACTCACAACAGGCCCGGTGGGCACTTCTGTTGACTCGGTTTAATTTCACCCTCACATACTGTCCCGGTTCAAAGAACACCAAGTCTGACGCCCTCTCCCGTCTCCACGATCCTGCAGAAAAGGACCGCCCACCAGGAACCATACTTCCGGACCATTGCATCCTGGGGGCGTTGAGGTGGGAGATCGAGCGGAGGGTTCAGGAGGCTCAAGATGGGGTCCAAGTCCCGGCTGAATGTCCCGCAGGGAAGCTGTTTGTGCCTCCACCACTGCGTTCGGAGGTGTTGCAGTGGGGGCACGTATCCAAGGTGGCTTGCCATCTCGGGGTGAGCCGGAGTCTGCGTCTCATCTCCCAGCGGTTCTGGTGGCCAGAGCAACGGAAGGATGTCGTGGAATTCATCAACGCCTGCGCCTGCGGTAGGGCCACGCACCGGCCTCCGGCCTCCGTCATTCTCACCATTGTGGACCGTTTCTCTAAATCAGCCCACTTCGTCCCGCTGTCCAAGTTGCCGTCGGCGTTGGAGACCGCCAACCTCCTCGTCAGGCATGTTTTCCGTCTCCATGGCATTCCTCTGGACATCGTATCCGACCGGGGGCCCCAGTTCGTGTCCAGAGTGTGGAAGCGATTCTGCCGGTCCCTGGGGGCCACGGCGAGTTTGATGTCGGGATACCACCCGCAGTCCAATGGGCAGGCGGAGCGCGCTAACAAGGATCTGGGGGCGGCCCTCCATTGTGTGTGTCTCCACCGTCCCTCGTCCTGGGCTGACCACTTACCTTGGGTGGAATATGCTCACAACACCCTCGTCTCTTCAGCCACTGGGCGGTCTCTTTTCATGACGGCCTACGGGTATCAGCCGCCGCTGTTCCCGTCCCAGGAGGGACAGGTGGCGGTTCCATCGGTGCAGTTCCACCTCAAATGGGCCCATCGCGTGTGGAGGGAGGCCAGGGCTGCATTATCCCGCACCGCATCCAGAATCCGGCAGATCGCAGACCGTCGGCGACGCCCAGCGCCGACCTATGTGGTTGGGGAGAAGGTGTGGCTGGCTACAAGAGACCTGCGCTTGGCCGGCACGTCTGCCAAGTTGGGGCCACGTTTCACCGGACCGTTCGTGGTGGACTCCGTCATCAGCCCCGTCACAGTCAAGCTCCAATTGCCAGCCTCCATGAAGGTTCACCCCGTGTTCCACGTCTCGCTGATCAAACCGGTGGCGACCAGTCCCTTGGCTCCTTCTCCCACCCTGCCTCCTCCTTCGCGGGTCGTCGATGGTGACCCAGTGTACACTGTGCGGGCCATCCTGGACTCTCGGCGCAGGGGTAAGGGGTTCCAGTATCTGGTCGACTGGGAGGGCTACGGGCCAGAGGATCGGCAATGGGTCCCCCGCTCCTGGATCTTAGATCCGTCCCTTCTTCGTGACTTCCACGCGTCTCACCCGTCCAAACCGGGTAGGCCGCCGGGAGGCGTCCGTTGAGGGGGGTACTGTCATGTTCCGTATTTGGCAGCAGGTGGCAGGCGTTCATTTCTGCGGCCTGCACACCTGCTGCCTATATGTCGGTGATTGCATCTGCTATAGCTAGGCGCTTCGGCGGTCGACTCATTGCCGGAGTATTGCATGCCGTGCCACTGCTGTTGCCCATGTTTGTAAATATCATTCGATACCATTCGCCGTTGGTTACATTTTCTTCGTCCCAAGGGAATCATTATATTAGCATACGTGAACTATTACTTGTTTTAACATATTTTCCTTGCCGTTTTTTGCAAGCGTTTTCTGTTGTCGCGTTTCCTTATTTCCTGGTTCTCGTTTTTACCAGCGCTTTCTGTTGTTTATTTGGCGGGGTTTTGTTTGTAATAAATATTTTTGTTTTGACGAAGTCCTTGTCGGTGTCTGCTATTTCGGGGATCCACTTATTCTCGTTTGCTCTGTTACGTACGAAGCAGTTCCTTTTCCTGCTTCATGCGTAACGTGACAGCCTTGTGTATATTCCAAAATCTGTGAATGCTGTTGTGTGACTTCGATGAGGGGCCGGCTTGACAGAGTGATGTTGTGCCTACACGTTGCTAATATAGATGAAAGATGGACATAATTGAGGACAGCATGCAGACATAAAAGTGGGAAGGGTGGGCCTGAAAGAGGATATGCATTGTGCAAAACCGAAAAGGAGTCACCCAATGAATGAGCAGCGGGAAGTTCGTCCTGATTCAAATCTCGCAGTCAGTGGTCAAGTGATTTGAAAAAAGGAGGTGGCAGGAAGATGTTAGGGATTTTTTTTAAATTTATTTTTGGTGGTCCTGCAGCCCCGGAGGTTTGGTGCACCTCACATTTGCAGTGCACTTTGCTTTTCGTGTCTGCCTTCCTTTGTTTAGTCAGTAGTTAACTATGCTTTCAATATTATCTTTGTTTCATAATGGTTGCGCAGTGCCAGAGATCAAAAGTAAGTTGTCTGTTGGAGTGTGTCGGGCAGAACCCTTTTACGTGAACAAATGGTTACTGCTAATAATCACCACAAGATGGCATCGGAACACTAACAGGGAAACAACTCAATGGGGAACATAGAGAGTTACAGACTCTTTATATAAGATGCATTGGACCACAGGGCGTACTGTCGACTTTTGAGAAAACCAAATGCTTTTAGGCGCGCCTTATAATGCCAAAAATACGGTAATCCATATGGGACATTTGCAAACAGCTGCAGTTACAGACCAACCTAGTAACAATCGTAATTTCTATTTGAAACAATGTCCTGTTATTGAATAATTAAAAAAAATGCTATTTAACATTTTTTTTAATCTGCTTGGTTAATTAATAGAAGAACAACAGATCAATTGATTATTGGACAAAAATCTGCAGCTGTAGCTCCTAAATTGAAATGTTTACACCAAATCCACATGAACGGTATCTGCAACATAAAATCCCTAACAGCACATCCCAAGATGCAGATGTTAGTTTTGGGAATGGAAATTTACAGTGTGATTCCATGTTTTATTTTTCCCTCAAGATTGAGTGATTGGGTATTATTATTTTTTCATTCTGCTACCTGTTAACTGTTACCAACTACCCCATTTCTTTCTCGATTTTGTGTTTCTTCATGCCAGAAAGTTGCCATTTGAAATGTTTTTTGTTTTGTGGCATGTAGCTGATCAGCTTTTTTCCCCACAAATTTAGACAACTGAATGAACATCGTCTGAAACTGGTGACTCCATAAATTTTGCCAAGGTTTGTATTACACACATTAGTTAATACTAGAACCCTGGCATAAAGACACACATCCATGCTTGGCAGTCAACTGAACATTTTCATTTTATTTCCAGAGTACCGTACAATACCGTAGACATGACTAGCAGATAGTATTTCCAAAAGTCTAACAGAACATTGTAGAGAGTGTGACAACCGAAAAATAGATGGGCTGGGAGAGATTTTCCAAGCAGAAGTCCAGCCCTGTCTGTGACATAAACCCCCGATATCTTTGGAATCTTGTTTTGGATCTCATTGTGTTTGGCGAGTGTTCATCATTTTGTAGCTGGCTGGTATGGCTATTGTACATCGACGTTATTCCTTGATCCATCATAAAAGGCAAACACAGCAAGATATGTTTATTCATTCATTCATTTTCCGATCCGCTTATCCTCACAAGGGTCGCGGGGGGTGCTGGAGCCTATCCCAGCTGTCTTCGGGCAGTAGGCGGGGGACACCCTTAACCGGTTGCCAGCCAATCGCAGGGCACACAGAGACGAACGACCATCCGCGCTCACACTCACACTTCGGGACAATTTTTGAGTGTCCAATCAGCCTGCCATGCATGTTTTTGGAATGTGTGAGGAAACCGGGGTACCCGGAGAAAACCCACGCAGACCCGGGGAGAACTTGCAAACTCCACACAGGGCGGCCGGAGCTGAAATCGAACCCGGTACCTCTGCACTGTGAGGTCGACGTGCTAACCACTGGATCACCGGGCCGCCACGCAAGATATGTTTCTCACCTAAACGACTGTGTGTTTGCTAAGGCTGATAATGCCTGAAAAGGCAGTTCATGTATTAGTTTGTGAAGAAGTGGGGTCAGGACATCATGGTCGAGCTCTAAAAGAGGAGTTGACGGCCAACATCAAATACTACTTAAGTTTATGAATGACTAAGACACTGCACTGAACACCAACACATCAATGATGGCATCATGACCGTTGGTACATTAATTGACTATGAAATCGTCCCACCAAGCCAAAGATTTGAAATGATGCCATGTTCATCTTGTTTCACTGAGCGGCAGACATGGACAAAGGCTGCTCCAGTGCCAGTATGAAATGAGTCTACTTCTTTTATTTTGTGCATCACAACGATAGCCAAGACTCAAAGGAGAGACAAAAGTTGTCTTTTCTCCTAGTGGAGGTTTGTATCATTACAGTGGTCATATAGCAATATTGTTTTCCAATTTTGTCTGTTGCAGAGGTTGGTTAGCCACAGATAAAAAAAAAATGTTCCGCTTCAAACTACGTCTGTGTGCCTCAGGCTACCCAGTATGCAATTCCAAAAACAGAGAGGCTTTCTTTTTAGTTCTTCACAGTGTGACCTTTTTTGATTGGGTGAGATTGGTTGGCATGGAAATCAATACCACATTGCACATTTGATGCAGCCTTATCTCTTCTCCACACTGTCAGCAGGTGCAGACAAGGGAGTTTTGTGTGCATGTGCTTGTCAGTGTATGTGCGCCCGTATATATTTAACACTTGTCTCGTGTGATTTCATACCAATAGAAACTCTTCATGTGCAAATGACTTGGATATGCCACTGAAAAACAAACATTCGAACAAACAGAAAAAAAGCAAGTACAAGTGTCAGAAATGAGTCTGAGCAGACTGGAAAATTTCGGCTAAAGCATGTCTTCTTTCGACACACATCTCACCATTTGGGGTTGGCATAACAATAAGGATGTTGCTAATGCATTTATCCACAGTACTGTAATTGCTATTGCAAAATAAATAACAGCCAGTTTTTTTCCATTTCCATTCACTTCCATTCACTTTTGAAGCTGACCAATAATTGACCCAATATATCAGGAAACTTTACAGCAAGCATTGCTTCCCTGCTGATTTAAAAGCAGAGTGCAAACTTTGAGCTCAAAAGATACATTGTGAACAAAGCACCATCAGTGTAGAGGAATGAATTGAAACGAGCAGGGTTAAGCTGAATTCCACTCAAGTTCCATTATTCACTCTTTTTGAAAACATGTGCCGGGTAAACAACCTCAGCAACCAACTTTTCATATGTTCCAAAACTTTAATGTTTATTGTGAATCAGAACCTCCAGAAAATTTGTCACACCCTGAAATGCATTAATTACAATCCAATTATTTTGTTGAGCATCCGTTTTCAACCATGTGTTTGCATGATCATGTGTTGAGCATGCCGCCCGACACTTTTTTTTTTGTGCACATCAACAGGTACAGCAGGCAGCTGTTTCTCACCAAACAGCTCCAAAATGCACATCTGAAACCATTTAAATCAAAAGCAGTCACACTTTCCATTATAGGCATTCCAGCATGGCCTTTCACTTTGTGCTGCAGCCTTTCTCAGCATGGGTGTCTGTGTATAAAGTGGGCACATGGCAGCACAAATATGACACCCACTGTGCATGCCCCTCAGGAACACCAAAAAGAGAAAGAGACCAAGAAAAGGAAAGATTGCGCCAAGCCGAATAACCTCCTTGGACTTACATTTTTTTGCTGCTTCAGATAAGAACCTTGACTATAACAAACAAACAAAAATGACAGGGAGAAGACAAATCATAGCCTTTGGTCAAGCAGCGAAAGACGAGCAAAGGTGGAGGTAACAGTTAAACTCGCTAGCCTTGAAAATGAAAATGAAATCATCTAACCCTATAACAATACTTATAATTGGAATCAGGGTTGACAAACTTTTCATTCAAAAGAACCCATTTTTTTTTCAGTGAGTGCACGACTAAGGGGTTTAACCATTTTGTAGGGGTGTTTAAATGTCCAGGGAGGATATACTGTATGTAGTGCATTCAAAATTACCGACAATGCACTTTGAAAAGTAGTGAGCATTGATGGTCACTCAACGGGTTAATAAATACAACAACACATCGTGAACAGGAAAAGAGTCAGGGAGTGACAGTCAAGTCAAGAGACGATTTACAAATATAACTCATTTATTATTTTCATTCAACAGTGTGAATGTATATGTTAGATGTATGGTTTGGTCAGTATTGATCTGAAACAAACAAAGCAACAAACAAAGTCAATTTTGGAGTTATGGGAGGGTGACACAGAGGTAGACTGGTTAGCATGTCTGCCTCCCAGTACAGAGGTGCAGGGTTTGATTCCGGCTTTGGGTTTTCCCCGTGCCTGTGTGGGTTTTCTCGGGGTACTCCAGTTTCCTCTCACATTCCAAAAACACACTTGGCAGGTTAATGGAACACTAAATTGTTCATAGGTGTGAGTGTGATTGCAAATGGTTGTTCATCACTGTGTGTCCTGTGATTGGCTGGCATCCAGCACCTCAGGGTGTATCCCGCCTTCTGACCAAAGTCAGCTGGGATAGGCTCCAACACGCCCGTGACCCTCATGAGCATAAGCAAATTGGAAAATTAATGGATGGGTTACGGTATTGCCTTTTTTGTTAGCTCTATCAACGTTTGCTTACTGTATCCTGCGCCTTCAAACATCGACAAATAATAACTTGCTGGTCATTAAATTGCTTTTCCTGCCTTAAAAGCAGTGGTGTCAAAACGTACAGCCTGTGGGCCGGCTTTCCCCTCGACTATTACAGCCAGCAATGGCACACGTAAGGCATGACCAACGACATAAGATGCTTTGTTAGCGGTGCTTGCCTTTCAGTATGTCTGCTAGCAATGCATTGTGGGAAACTCAGAAAAGCTCGAACCTCTCGATACTGTATGCTTCAATTTGGTGCTAATTTGGCTCTTCCCCGATCGATTATGAAGGACCGGGGCTGCTCTCATCGCTCCACCATGCCTCCATGCGTCCCCCGCTCAATGCACAATTCAGCATTTCACATTTTCAGTTGTGGGGCAACTGTATGAACACAAGTTAACCTTGAGCCAGCGCCGTCTGCGCAATAACCCCACATCTGCAACTGGCTTGTTGTCAAGCAGATAAAATAGCCTGCCACAATTGTCCAGCAACTATTTTTGCTTGTTTTGAACCTTTTCCGGCAATTTGATTTTTGATTTTTCTTTTTTATATGTCTGTAACAATTAGTGGCAGTAACGAGTATGTCTGGAGCTGCTGAAACCCGCTCTCAAAGTGGCATTGATCAAAGAGAAAAAATACAAGTGTATTATTCATGAAATGCCCATTGAACCATGACCACTGTCTCGAACGATTCGATACAGAATGCGTATTATTACACCCTTAATATAAACACATCTTTTCTTCACTTGAAATCAATGGTATTAGACTGCTTATTTGGTAGTCATGAACTTGGATGACAAAAAAGAAAATAAAGAAAAAAATTTCCGAACACCAGGCAAAACCAATAAATATGATTTGAGACGGAGTGTGCACAAATGGGGATTTGGAGGGTGCTCACTTTGCTGCTCATCTTCTGATACAAACTCCCAGACACAGCCACTGCCACTTTGTATTATTTCGTAGCAGCCATCTATAATCTGTTCCAGCACACTTGCCATGAAATGAGTGATGTGAGACTTGTAATGTGCTGGGCAGGCAAAGCCTAATAGATAACATGAGCATTCCCCTCCCTGCATTTAGTCTTCATTCCTTTCCACAGGCAAATCAGGCTCCCTCAGTGGTAAACAAGGCAATGATTTGGTTCAGTACGGGGGAAGCTGATTTCTCTGGCTGACTAGTCATCTCATAGACAGTAAAATATCTTTGGCGAGTTGGTCTCATTGCTTTATGTTTGACTCCGACACTGTTCAAAATGATGATTGTCATTTGGCAACTGTATTGTACGGTCTGCGTGTGCTTCTATACATATGAAGCTTGACGGGAAACCAGTGCAGAGCTGACAGTTGTAGTCTGTCATCTCTTGTGGTGGAAGAAAGAACCCTGTTTTGATTGTGATGAATATATAATTTCAGTTTTTTTTCCCCCAAAGAGCTGTCCGCATTTTCTTTTGTGCTATTGTTCCTTTGATCTGGCTTTGGTCAAAATCGCATTCCATCTGGATGAGCTCACTCTCGCCCTGCAAATAAAGGCATTTTCCACTAACATATACAGCAGCATACAAACTGTAACAACCAGTGCATTGATTACATTACATCGATTACTGTACATTTGTAACTGGTACAAACAACACTTACCACATGATTATTCATCTCTTTCGTTTATTTGGGTTTCACCATGCTTCTCTGGACTTTCAGGAGGCCCGTGTGGCTTTAGTTCAAATGTATGCACTGTAGGTGTGCATGTGAGTATAAATGGTTATCTGTATCTGCATGTGTCCTGCGAATGACAGGCAACCAATCCAGCTTGCAGCCCATCTCTCAAACACAGTCACCAGGGATGTACTCCAGCTCTCAAATCCCCAAAGAGAAAATGTTGGAACCTGATTAGCTTCAGCCATTGTGGTCGCCAAAGCTTGACTGTACAATTACTTTTTTAAGTAAATCATTATCATGGCTGACAGGTTTCTACAGAAATGCATGAAAACACCACTCACCGACTTTTACTTTATTATACTTGACTGAATAATAATAATTAATAATCATCATGATATTAATAGGGCGGCCCGGTATTCGAGTGGTTAGCGCGTCGACCTCACACTGCAGAGGTGCAGGGTTCGATTCCGGCTTCGGCCTTCCTGTGTGGAGTTTGCGTGTTCTCCCCGTGCCTGCGTGGTTTTTCTCCGGGTACTCCGGTTTCCTCTCACAATCCAAAAACATGCATGGCAGGCTGATTGAACACTCTAAATTGTCCCTAGGTGTGAGTGTGAGCGTGGATGGTTGTTAGTCTGTGTGTGCCCTGCGATTGGCTGGCAACCGGTTCAGGGTGTCCCCCCGTCTACACCCTGAAAAGAGCTGGGATAGGCTCCAGCACCCCCCCACAACCTTTGTGAGGATAAAGCGGTTCAGAGAATGGATGGATGGATGTAATGTGCAAAACACTTTATTTAAATGATATAAAAAACACGCAAGTATTCACTTAATTTTCGATTGTTTACTTTAAAAATGTCTTGTGTGTTTTTGAATCTTTCCTTGTGAGAAATCAGGAATGGGTGTGATTACAGTACATGTATAATAGAACAATGTGACTCCCAATCATTATGGACATGTTTGTGTCCTTGATCCTATATTTAACAAGAGGAATTAGGGATTCCCGACATGCCTTTAGCCACTTGGACAGCCTCATACTAGAAAACCCTGTTGAACAGGATGATCATCAATCTTCGAAGGACAGCGGGGACCCTCGTCTTTTGCTCTGCGTCTAGCTCGTTTTTCACTTCTCCTTCCTGAAAACATGCATATGTAATCACGTTGACATCTCTCTGATTCAATACTCCTTTTCTTGTAGTCTGTAGTGCTGCTTCTTCCCGCCCTTTAAAGCAAAACTCACCTTACTATTGCTGTGGGTCCTTGACACCAAGTGGTAGAAGGTGGCAGTCCATCCATTTTTGTTCAATATCTGAAATGCACTATCAAAGCATTCCAGGAAGGTCAAAGCAATTAAGAATGGCTTGCTCTGTCAGAGGATGAGATGCTATTGGGTGAACAAACATGCCGATTTTGTGGTCTCCGAAAAAGTGATAAATTCTGAGGTACAAGGAGTCCATTCAGCGTGAATAATTTGCGATTGGCTATGTGCAGTTTTGCTCACGTGACATCGGTCATCCGGCGCAGCCCTGCTCGAAACAATGCAACTACCGTCCCTAATTTGGTTGCGAGTCAAGTGCGTAAACCAACAGTCCAAAAGTCAGGGCTGCTGACCCGCCTCTCCCTTGCACTTGCTTTTGTATTTCCACTGCTCACATTGTTTGTTTAGATCCTTGTCTTTTACTTAAATTTGTAATGCGTACAAAATTAAACATATTGCTACACTGTATGTCCAGTCAGGAGTTGCCAGTTGGTCCTCAGCTCTCTTTTTCCAATATGCAGCTAACAATGCCTCAGCACATGAAATCGGTGCTGAGTCGGCTGACTTGGAGTCAAGCTGTAAATGTAATTTTTGTATTCACAACTATAAAGCAGCTGACAGTCTTTTATTGTGTGAGAGAGGTTGTAACATCCTGATGAATCTCTAACCAAGACTGACTTTTGAAGGACAATTTATGTTCATATATGGTCTCATTTTTGTCTCCGCAGACACAGCTATAATTTTCATAGCAAACAATTGATGCTGAATTGAGAATTTTCAAGTGATCAATAAATCCTAAATATTCGATAAATATGTTTTCATTTGTAATCTGATTCCATTTTGGTCACATTCTGAAAGTGCAGAACATATTTATCTCTGGGAATAGCTGTAATGTTTCATTGTTGTTAGGGTTGTCATGTTTGACAACAAAGAAGCCCAGATTGGGATCAATGCATTCCCAGCCAGCATCTTTCCAAGTGTGCTGTGGCTTTTGGGGTTCTGCAAATACACCACGAAGCAGGGTCCCCCCATCTTCTCTGAATCAAATCTCATCTGGGTGGTTTTTGTCATTTGCTGCTCGCTGTTGAGAATGCTGACAGCGAGTATAACTGCGTCCTAAACCTTATCTGGGAGCTTTCTAATTTGTGCATTTTCTTCTGCGACTTCCTCCAACCGAAGACCTTTTCAAATTTATGGCCACATCATCACCCCTCTTTTAAAAATGTTTAATGATGTTTTTTGTCCCTGATTCTGCCAACATTCTTTTTGTTTCTGTCTGCCTTTTCACCATGTTTCTGCTAAAGGTAGTTGGCCAAGGCAAATATGTTCTGCATGATGCAATTTGAATTTACTGGCATCACATCATCATGTAATAATTGACCAAAATCAGATTCGACCTACACACACTCACACACATGCACACACTCAGTGACACAATGAAGGGATCCGCTCGTACTTCGACAGTTCTGTGTGTGTATGTGTGTGGGTGCACAGGCACACACTTCTACTATCACATTTCAAATACAGTGAAAGTGACAGACCACCCACCTGCTCTGGCTCCTCTTATTTGTGTTTGCACTGCATTCGTGGGAGAGCAGCTAATGGGATTTCACTATCAGCATTTCAGTGTTGCGACCATGTCAGCTCACACTCCTCCGTCTCGAAACAGTCAAGCAAGGTGAAGCTGCTCAGTCTGCAAGGCGACAAAATGACTGTGAATGACACAATAAATAAAGTCCAACATAATGCTGCTTTCGTTTCAGTTATTCACAGGCAGTGGAGGCACAGCGCCAACAGAGAGCACCTCACGGTATTTGCTACCTGTGAGGAGCGGAGGCCGGCTTGGAGGGTGTGAGAAGGACGGCGCTTGCCAGATTGTCCGCGACAGCCTCTCAGGGCTTTACCGTCTCAGTTGTCACGGACGGCCGAGGAGGTGGTGCAGACGTGGGGCGTCCCGGCCCGCTCAAGAAGTGGCACACCAAAAGGGAAAGCGGGTGGCGTTTCATTTCAAAACCTAAGTTTGATGAAGCCTTTTGTCAAAAATCAAATATTAATATTTTGATTCATTCATACATTGACCTTGTTTTTTTTTCTCTATCAGCTATCTCTTTGCCAAAACAAAAACACTCACTTCAAGTTCAAGTCGAAATAGGTCATGAGCATCACAACTAAAAATGAAATGATGGCAGACAGTCATGGTGTGATGGCACCCTCTGTCTCAGGCTGACATGAGGTAGAAGGAGTTACTGGTTTTATCGGAGGTGCAGACAGATGTTAACTTGGCAGGCAGGAGCAGCAGTGAAGCCACATCGAGTACAATTCAGTAGTGTGTTTGTCACATCTTGGGGACATCGATTTTTTTTCCCATTGTCACTCATGGAGTGACATAAGGAAAACCGACTTAAATTAATCTAGCAACTTTTCTGGACATCCCTGTTTTAGTGTGTGGCTCTGTACTTGCAATCAACATACACCTCGGTTTTCCACATGTGGATTGATGACCACATTTGATGAGGACATCTGTGCAGCCCACTGCCCGTGAAAAGAACCGCTGGGCTGGCTATTGTGGAGGTGCATGTTATGTTAACTAAGGATATGAAATGCAAGGTAAGCATCTATTTTTAGCACATCCTGTATATTCAGACATAGGACTACCTTTCAAATGGTTTACTTTTCCATTTCAAATGAAAGACGATACCACAAAAAGTGTTTTGTCCGTGCCTACCTGAAAGCACAAAATGATGTACAAGAGAAATGACTGATTGGATTCCGCCAAGCCTTCTGCGCTTGATGAAAGATGTGTCAAAGATGAGTGAACTGTTTCCATTTTGTCACTATATCTACAAATGCAAGTCAAAAATCAAAGCAAAGTGAAAAAAACACATCATCAACAGCTCCCAGAAATACCACCGACTTCTCTGGGCCAAAGCTCATCTGAAATGGATTGTGGTTTAGTCTGACTAGTTCATATTTCAAATTTCAAATCATGTATGTCATGTCCACCGGGGAAAAGAGGAAAGGGCCTCTTCTGATGAATATCATGTCATGTCAAGTTCAAAAGCCAGCATCTGTGATTGAACAGGGCATGGCTTCACAGTAAAAAAGAGTGCCCATAGAAGACTGGCCTGCCAGCAGTCCAGACCAGCCTCCCATTGAAAATGCTTGGTGTATTATGAGGTGAAAAATACAACAATAGAGACCCTAGATTGAAGAATGGGAAAGCACTCCACCTACAAAGCTCCAACCATTGTACAATGATTGTTGAGTATTGTTATTGTTGTCGTAAAGTAATAAAGTTCATCAGATTGAACATTAAATAGCTTGTCATTGAATTAGCTTTGTCTTTGTATTCAAATAAATATAATTTAAGTTGAACATATTGACCTATTTGTGCTTTGTAAACTGTTTCAGTATTTTCGGGCCAAATGACCGTCTGCACTGAGTATAATATTTATTGTGTTGTAGCATCTTTGTGATTGCGACAATGCACGCTTCCTGTTGATTATAAACATTTAAAAAAGCACATCAAAGTAATTGTCCTCGATGCAGCATATACAGTCGGTAGATGTTCCACATTAGATTTATAATTTCCATGGCAAAAATATTCCAGGTTTTTTCCAAGACAAAATATTTATACAGTGTTAAGTGTATTAAAGTACTGTATGTCTTCAATTAAGGCAACACAAAATTAATGTTGGACATAAACATGCCAAAATAATGACCAACCTTCTACTAACCCACATAGGTTGTGTGGGTAAGCGGAGGTTCCACCACACTTGCTCACCCAGTCACAAATTTAGCAGAAGCCGTGTTGGATCTGTGAGTGACAGTGGGAGCGGATAGATAAGATCGCGGCACCCTTGTCAATGTTGGCTCGCATAGAGCCCCTGCGGTCTACTCACCACACATAAACCGCTCGGTGTACATCTTGTGCTGAAGGAGCTGACACGTCATAGCAGGAGGGAAGAGTTTCAGCACTCGACAGTCAGGGTTAAGAATGACAGAGAGATGATTTCTAACATGACATTGACAACTTCTGCTCCTCCACTGACTGATGCACAAGTGTTTCAAAGGACGGAGAAATAGTCAAATGTCTGAGCCGACGGAGACCGACATCTTGGTGATTGATTAGCGCAAAGGGAAACCAGTAGATGTGTCACAAAGACTCGATCGATCAAGAATTCCTTAATCATCTCGTGACTCGATTATTTTGACAAGTAAGTAATCGCTTTTAGCCATTTTCCCTTAAAATTCCTGACATCCTCTTATGTCCGCCTCACACAAGTAAGTATTTACAGATTTCTGTCATCCTCACTGAAAGCAGACATCTTTTGTTTTTGATCAAAGTCAGACATTTGCAAACATCTGTTATTACTTTGGAAAACAATGATCAACATGTTTCCCTATTATCACACATGTTGCGGACCAAACCAGTAATTGAGCAATCATTTTTGGGAATTTGTTTGTAGTTCAATCCATTACAACTCAGTATATGTGTGTAGATATGTAGATATATATATATATATAGAGAGAGAGAGAGAGAGAAAGCGAGAGAGAGAGAGAGAGCGAGAGCGAGCGGCTGGGTAGCTCAGTTGGTAAGGCATCGGTTTGGCGTACGGGAGACGGTGGTTCAAATCCCGCTTGGAAAAATGAGCACATAACACCATCCAGTGTGGGTCCTTCACGCTAATGCCTACCTTCATGCTAATGCCTACCTAATGATGAGAGACAATAAAACGAATGACATGCTGGCTCAGACGTCGCCCGGCCAAACAAGGTCTGCGTCAGGTGCTGGGGAACCAGCGGAGAATGGCGAGATGTGATAACATGGCTCTGTTGGAATGCTACTACTCAAGCAACCCTAGTCAGAGGGGTTACATGCAGAGAATGTGGGCTAAATGGTTACTTCGAAACCCACAGTCCCGGTTGACCACGAAACAACTAGTTGTATGCTAAGAGCAATCTCATACCAGAGATTGGGAGGCAAGCCCCAATGAATGCAGATGATGAGATTGGGAGGCCAGCCCCAATGAATGAAATGCTGAGCGAGGCAGCAACTGACCTGTAAGCTAAGATCATGGGGAGAATTAAAGCTGGGCAACCTAGAAACCGATTACAACGGCTATGTGAAGTACCACCTGAAAGTCTCATGGAAAGTGTGAATGCAGCACTGCGGGCGATCCCTACCGTAACGATTATGGAAACCAATGAGCTGATATACGCTTCAGCATCACTGATCCTAGAGATGCTTGGCTATAAGAGCAACCATGGAAGCCATGAGATACGTTACCCACCATGGAAAAGACGGTTGGAAGCTAAGATCAAGGCGGCTCGAAAGATGTGAGTCAATTGACGGAGGCCCAGAGAGGTGTGATGAAAAGGCCGATACCCGAGAGGTACATCCAGATGACCATACCTGAAGCACTCGAAACTGCCAAACAAAGGCTCCAAGCCTTGTCCAGCCGCCTAAAGCGGTACACGAAAGAGAATGAGGCCAGACGAATAAACAGGCTGTTCGCAACACAACCTGTGAAAGTGTACGCTCAGTGGCAGGGTCCAAACAACAGAGCTGACCCACCAAGACTGGAAACCGAAAGGTACTGGAAAGGCATATGGGAGAAGGAGGTTGCAAATAACAGCAGTGCACAATGGCTGGTGACCCTGAGAGAGGAGCACAGCAACCTCCCTGAACAGAACCCAGTTACCATAACAGTGGCAGACATACAGGAAAGAGACTCAGATATGAAGAACTGGACACCACCAGGCCCGGACATGGTCCACACCTACTGGCTAAAGAAACTCACAGCACTCCATGAGCGCCTAGCAGCACAAATGAACCAGCTGCTGAGGGATGGGACTCACCCAGGATGGCAAAGTGCGAACGATCCTGATCATGAAGGATCCCTCAAAGGGTGCAGTCCCATCCAACTATCGGCCAATAACCTGTCTCTCCACCACATGGACGCTCATGTCAGGCATCATTGCGGCTAAGATAAGTGGACACATGGATCAATACATGAGCGAAGCACGGAAGGGCATTGGTAGAGATACCAGAGGAGCCAAACATCAGCTCCTGGTTGACAGAACAGTCGCACAAGACTGCAGCCCCCGACACACAAACCTGTGCACAGCCTGGATTGATTACAAGAAAGCCTATGACTCGATGCCACATACATGGATCACAGAATGCTTGGAGTTGTATAAGGTGAACAGGACCCTAAGAGCCTTCGTTGTGAACTTGATGAGGATATGGGAAACCACACTTGAAGCCAATGGCAAGCCACTTACCCAAGTGTCCATCAAATGTGGCATATACAAAGGTGATGCACTCTCCCCACTGCTGTTTTGCATAGGACTGAACCCCCTATGCCAAGTAATCACCAAGACAGGCTATGGATACTGTCTCAGAAATGGAGCTACGATCAGTCACCTCCTCTACATGGATGACATAAAGCTGTATGCTAAGAGCAAAAGGGACATAGGGACCCTGATCCACACAACCAGGATCTACAGCAGCGACATCGGGATGTCATTCGGGCTTGAGAAATGTAGTCGGATGGTGACTAAGAGAGGAAAGGTAGTCTGCACTGAAGGGGTCTCACTCCCTGAAGGAACAATAGCAGACATTGAGGACAGCTACAAGTACCTCGGTATATCACAAGCCAATGGCAACCTCGAACTGGCAACAAGGAAAGTCCTAAGAAGCCAGCTCAATGGCAAGAATAAGACCCAGGCAATAAACAGCTATGCCCTGAATACATCAAGGAGAAGGCTCTAACGGATGACGTACTCAGAGAATGTCTCAGACAATGGGGAACAGAGGATGAGGCGCTGGAAGAGGGACCATCATGGGAGGACAAGCCCCTACACGGGATGTACCACTGGACCATAACTGAAGTGGCTGATCTCAAGAAGTCCAATCAGTGGCTAGAGAGTTCTGGCCTGAAGGACAACACAGAGGCACTCATCCTGGCTGCTCAGGAGCAGGCCCTGAGCACCAGAGCCATTGAGGCCCAGATGTACCACACCAGACAAGACCCAAGGTTAGGTTGTGCAAACAGGCACCTGAGACGATCCAACACATAACTGCAGGGTGTAAGATGCTGGCAGGGAAAGCCTACATGGAACGCCATAACCAGGTGGCTGGCATAGTCTACCGAAACATCTGTGCAGAGTATGGACTGGAAACCCCAAGGTCAAAATGGGAAACACCTCTGAAGGTGGTGGAGAATGACCGAGCAAAGATCCTGTGGGACTTCCAGATCTAGACTGACAAGATGGTAATGGCGAACCAACCGGATATCGTGATCATAGATAAAGGGCAGAGGAAAGCCGTTGTAGTGGATGTAGCGGCCCCAAGTGATGGAAACATCAGAAAGAAGGAACACGAGAAACTCGAGAAATACCAAGGGCTCAGAGAGGAGCTGGAGAGAGCCTGGAAGGTAAAGGTGACAGTCGTGCCTGTGGTGGTCGGAGCACTCGGGGCAGTGACCCCCAAACTAGATGAGTGGTTGCAACAGATCCCGGGAACAACATCGGACATCTCAGTCCAGAAATGTGCAGTGCTGGGAACAGCAAGGATACTGCGCAGAACCCTCAAGCTTCCTGGCCTCTGGTAGAGGACCCGAGCTGAATTAGGGACGGACACCACCCGAGGGGTGAGACGAGGATTTTTTTTATTTATATATATATATCTACATATATATATAATGTATATATTAAAACCCACCTCAAAACTCACTTGTATTCTTTGGCATTTGACTCAGCATGACTTTGTGATTTGTTCTTGGTTTTGCTGTTCGGTGCTTTCTACCGTCTTTGTTACCGATTTGCTTTACTGTTTGTTGTATATGTTAATTGCTCCATGTACGGCACTTTGTACGCAGCGATGGCTGTTTGAAAGTGCTCTATAAATACAATTGAGTTTAAATATACTGTATATATATATATATATATATATATATATATAGATAGATAGATAGATAGATAGATAGATAGATATATATATATATATATATATATATAGATAGATAGATATATAGAGATATTCTTAGGGGGTACTGCATTGTTTTAGTTCCTGCTTATGAAACCAAACAACCACAGGTCATAAACTGACAAGGACCTTGACAAATAAAGGTCGCAATACCATCTTAAGTGTGTGTGTGTGTGTGTAATGTGTCATAATTGAAACATTTCCCAGTGAGAGAGTAAGAAAGGTTATCTGATCTAATCTTATATTAATGTCAAAGGTTATATTAACGTTTTGTAAGTAAAGGCAAGACAAACTTCATATTAGGATGTAATCAATTACAATCATACAAGAGACTATCTTTATTTACATAGCGCTTTCACAACATTTGCAGCTGCAACAAAGTGTCGTCCGCAACATTTCACATAAAACATTGACAAGAACACGTGTAACTATTCCAACGTTCGCCTTGTTTGAAACAGTTATAGATGAAAGAGGAGACAATCAAAGGACGGGAAGAATGAAATGCATCCCTGTAAACTGGCTCAAAACGTCACATGAACAAACCACAGACAGACTTCCAAGAACCACTGTCCACTTCCACAGTGGAAATCACTCTTTCCCAGCAATGACTGACCTAGGCATTCCTCAAGTTGGAGAAGATGACGCCATAAAAACGCAGAGAAGCTGTACATGAGGCTTGTGATGTTTCTGGACATACGGTCTTGGTGCTTTGACCTTGACTCCATCTAAAGTGTGTGGGAGCAAAACGCACAGTGTCGAAAATCCTCTGAAACAAACAACAGTGATGCAGCTGCATTCAATTTCCTGCTGCATGCTGTTTTCTCTCAGAAGATCTTTCAAGATGCATCAAGAGAGCCAAGCTCGGGAATGCCCGTGAATTTAAACCAGTTCTCCCTCAGCACTTGGCTTAATTTGGGATATTCACAAGAATGCCAGTTCTCACTCCACATCTTTCCTCATGGGATTTTCATCTTAGAATGACAACAAGAAAAATACAATCATTTAGATTGTGCAGTATGCCAAGTGTGATCTGTCACATATTTTAGCATTTAATATTATCACTCGTGGGCAGTCACTACAATAGTGACCATTAAAAAAAAATCTGTTATCAAATAGACTCTCATATTTAAAAGCCAAACCTTTCACCCGCATACAAAAGCAATATCCTGACATGTCAATTGCTGATCAACATTATGGGGCAACCATGCATTTTCTTTTCTGTTTTTCCTCTGCTTGGTTTAATGAGAGGGCGGCCCGGTGGCCAACTGTTTAGCGCGTAGGCCTCGCAGTGTAGAGGTGCAGGGTTAGATTCCAGCTCCTGCCTTCCTGTGTGGAGTTTGCATGTTCTCCCAGTGCCTGCGTGGGTAACATTCCACAAATATGCATGGCAGATTAATAATGGAACACTCGAAATTGTCTCAAGATGTGAGTGTGAGCACGGATGGTTGTTTGTCTATATGTCCCCAGTGATTGTCCGGCAACCAGTTCAGGGTGTCCCCTGCCTTCTGGCTGAAGACAGCTGGGATCGGCGACAGCACACCCGCAACCCTTGTGAGGATACGCAAATTGGAAAAAGGATGGATGGGTGGATGGTGTCATGGATCTGTTTGTGACCAAAAGGAGGCACTGTAGGGCACCGCCTGCAGCTGCACACCTGTTGGTCATTGTGTCGTGAGTGGTCACTTTAAAAGACTTCCTGCCCGACCACTCAGTGTCGGATCATTGTTTGTTGCTGTTGCTGTTCCTGTTACTGCTTCTGTTGGTTGGTGTTTATCACTTTGTTTTTTGCTTATGCCATCAAGTTGCTGTTTGTACGCCCCCGCTGCCATTTTTTTTAATGCTTTCGTTTTAATTTGATATTATTGTCATAGCAGGTATTTTGATGTCAATAAATGCTACGACTGAGTTTTCAACATTCAGAAATTAACAATATAAAGAAACAGTGATGTAACATTGTCTAATTGACTGAATCAAATGTGTAAATAACCATTCATGCCACAAAGTAGGTCCAAACCATGCAAAACTGACGGTGCTGTAACCCATCCATCCATCCATTTTTCAATCCACTTATCCTCACAAGGGTCACGGGCGTGCTGGAGCCTATCCCAGCTGTCTTTGGACAGGAGGCGGGGGTATGTCAATGTAGCATAAGGCCAACCAATCACAAACCCTATTCCATGTTGTCCATGGTACTGTGTGCAAGCTGATCATGTGATCGGAAATTGGACCCGATCACATGGGTGGCACGGTGGTCGACTGGTTGGCATGTCTGCTTCACATTGCAGAGGTCCACACTGAAACAGAATTTCATCTTCACACAGGTTATACACTGGTACAGCACAATATTTCTGGTCTGAAATAGATGTGCAAAGAGAACATCTAAGCATATGATTTGAAGCTGTATTATTTTTTGTGCTCTGAGCGTCAGTCTGAAACTGCTTTGTGCATTGTGCGTCTAAAGAACAATAAGAAAAGCAAAAAAAAAAAATAATCAATGTACTGTATCCTCAAGCAATGAAAAGTCAATAGATTTCTTAGAATCTGCACATATTGACACAACAGACGGAATGCTTGGTTTTGCGTGGCCACAATTCCTTCAATTATCTCAGCAATAACCTGTCATTAATTATTTGTTGAACTGGTGCTTATTAATTCACTGGATTTCATATATACAGTATTTTTTTTCTTTTCCACAGGCTTGTATGTGAAGCAATATATACTTCCATATTCAGAGGTGATGGTGAGAGCGATAGTGGTAATGCGAAGGGATTTTCTGGCTCGATTGAATGCTCGTATCAATTGCTAGTCAAATGTAGTTAGCTCATCTTTATTTTCATTATACAAGACATATTACGCCCTGGACTTACATGATATTAGTACCACCTAATCTTCATAATAAATCTTACCCCATTTCCCTGTGTGAATGAAAAATGAAATAGATTATGCAGATGTAAATTATGCAATCTCACTGTTTTATACACACACACACACATATATACATATATATATATAGAGGGCGGCCCGGTATTCCTTATTAAAATTCTATGAAGCACAACCTCAGTGCCTGTGTGGGTGTACATGTACGCGGTGTAGCACCCCCGCCCTGACCGAATAAACTGCATTAACTATCCTTTTGCTGTCACGGCCCCATAAGAAATAACTAGATAGCGGTTGGCAAAATACTGCATTTCTTATCCTTAGCAATATGTTAACCCTATTCCTCAGATGAGTTCCTCATAATATGCCAAGAGAACTGTGTTAAATACACACACACACACACACACACACACACGCACACACACACACACACACACACAAATTGTTTATGGAAAATGGGTACTTTTTAAATGGGAATGAGTTCAGAGAGTGTTGACTGCATCAGACTGAAACCTGTGATCTTCGGCCAGTTCATAAACTTCCCAATGAGAAGTGAGTCCAATTAAATGTTGTTTGGATTTCATCCAGTTTTAGTTTGGGGCCATGTAATTCGGTGCAGGTTTTGGCTCGTATGTTTGCGGGGATGCATCCTGCATGTTTTATTACTATATATTGGTTTTGAGCATTCCAAATTAATTTTTGATGGATACGACAAGATCAAACCTGAACATCTGTCTGAAATGCTTTTGTGATAAAGTTAATCAAGCTACATTTTGAAGATTATTCCACATGCTCAGTTCATTTGAAATCAGCATTTTTTTGTCAAATAAATACAGAAAGTTTGTTTTCCCCAATGGTCAAACAATTTGGTAACCAACTAAACGTTGGCGGACAATATGCCTCACATGATCAATTCACCCATTCTCAATGTTTTTTTTGTCATCCCATAAGCCTTCAGAGTGTACAAGGACTTTGGGCTCTGAAACCTCTACCTCACAATTCGAAGTCTATGAGCAAAAAGAATGCCTCCAGCTCATTGATGTCTTGTAATTATTATGATTTTTTTTATATATATAATTTCTGTAGATGTCATCACATCCCTCATATGAACCATCAAAAATGCATTCAGGTGCAAACACTTTCCGACCAAGTTGTCTTCATTATTTACTGAAAGAAATACAGAAATCCCAACATTGGCGTAAAACATGGCACACGACCTCCAGACCTTTTTTAGTGCATGCACAAAATATATGAAGGAGATCCCCGTTTTTGTAAACTAAGTAATAAAAACATCCTTTATCCATTTTACTGTTAAACTGGTGACTGCTGTGGTCTCGAATGTGTAACACTGCGTGTTACTTTCTTTGTACTGATTGGAGCAGTGATAGAATCGGTATTAGTGAATTCTTGCAAATTAACAGATGAAGTGAAACCACCTCTCAAAGCACAAACAAAATCCTACTTGCTGGCGTTTTCTTGGGAAATATCAATCTCAAATCACCATGTACTATAACCTCGAAACTAAAACTTCTTGCGCATCTGCGTGTCGAGGAGGGGAAGCGTTTATATTTTATTTAGCAGGCCTCGTAAGCAATGTGATATTGACAAAAACTACGCCTTTCATGCTCCTTTTCCGTCAATGCACCAAAACAACACTTTTATCCATTGAATGCGCAGACTAACTGAGACTTTACTCCCTCGTCTTCCGCTTTAATTTGCAGTCGTTTGTGGTTCCTTGCTCCTAATAGCATCCTCTTAAATCAGATCTGATATTCTCGTCTCAATTAAGCACGGTATGTCCCACAGAAAGGCCCGAGTAAATACTCCCCTCTTCTGGCTTCTTGCATGTCTTTGTCAGAATGTAAATTAGGGCTCGATCAAGATGGCAGCAGCTCACCGCTATAAACAGCAAAAGGTAGCACAGAGAAGCAGATTGAAAGCCGTCACTGCTGGAGCAGTCCGGTAAGCTTGGCAGACTCCTACATGTAACATGAGGAAATGAGTTTGTGTCAGGACTATTTTGGAGATGCTTTGAAGTCTTATTTTACTCCGTTTGCCTTCTGGGTGGGTGGGGGGTAACCGCCGAAAGTGGGAATAGGGGTCATTTGAGAGGTTGCCTGGTACGATTTGGGGAAATCTACCCTCATATCCCAAAAGGCACTCTTCTCTGCTCTCCTGATCTTGTTCTTGGGTGGTCAAAGTAAAAATCTCATCAGATTTGATATGCATTCGACTTTGTTGCAAATTGCATAGGCGCACCGGTGTTGTATGATTTCTATTTTTTTGTAGAAAAATTATTGTTTTTTTAATGTAGAAAATTATTGCATAAAACAAAATTATCCATTCCAATGCAATCATTTTCAAAGTTCCCTGTTGTGTTTTTTGTTTGCTCATTGAAAAATTGTTCACTTAAGCAGATAAGAAAAAAGAAGAATCAAAACATCACCATCCCAGTGAAAAGGGCATTGTTATTCTTATATTGTCCAATCGATAGTCAGCAGAGAGTCTGTCGATATGAGCCTTGAGCAAAGAACTCCTCACTGGATGAATGGGGGAGGGGGACATTTCTTAAGTAGATCAAACAATCCTTTCTACTCACTTACAGGCAAAGACAAACATTTGCACTTGTGGGACATACAGTACAGTGTGATATACAGTACAGCAATGGAGGAAAAAAGAATAGGCCTAGTCATCGGCAAAATTCTCGGCCTGTGTGGTTGGCCGAAGCTTAACCTGCTTTTGACTTGACAATCGACCCTCCCATTTGTTTCTATAGCATCAGCAGAATGGACGCTGAAGGACTGCAAAACTCACACACGTGCTCATGCACACATCCAGACTTCCTTATTAAAGATGGTGGATGCGTCCCACCCCCCTGTTGCTTCCAGAGCGATGTTCAGAGAGTTGGGACAGTGAAAGGGGCATCCCGCAGTGCTGTTGGAGCGTCCTTGGCAGCGCCAGACAACTTCACTATCCCTGCCCTAGCAGGGGGCAATAATCACATCAAGCTCCGCTGACAAGAGGCATTGAATTCAGCTCCGGTCTGCTTTAGAGTTTGGTATCCAGCTGCCTCTTCTGAACATGCTGCTGACATGCCCAAAGGTTTGTATTCCTTTTTTTCTTCCACCTTACAGTTTTTTTCCCTTCCTCTTTTTGTGTTGCAACCATATCATAAATGTATATGGAAGCGTTTCGAAATTCCATGTCATCAGGCAAATATCTGCATGGACAGAAACACCTCTCATCACCATTGTTGTCCCGCGCCTTCTGTTTGCCATGGTAGCTTTGATGCAATACACATTTTTCCTTGTCATTCTCTATTAAAGTATAGATTTTCAGGGGGAATCATATACAGTATATTTTGGGAATCAACAAACCATATTTTGTTGACATTTAGTGTGTGGTGCTTTTACATGTATGCTGGCAAACCAATTATAACTATAAATGACCTGAAATGGCATGATGTACTTCTTCTAAAACCCACCAAATGTGATGCTAACCCCACCGGACTGTTGTAAACAGCTTTGAGGCCCGATTGAACTCATCGGCTACCCAGTGAGTCTGGCTTCCAGCAGCTACACTCCATTCATCACCTGCTTTCAATGGCCACCACCAAGCCGCCTCCGGCTTGAAGGCCAGGTAGGGAGCCGAGTGGTGCACAATGTTGAGGGGATTAGCAATCAAAGGAGTGCAGAGGCTAGGGCCTTATGTCTCAGGCGGCCATTCTATTCTAGCTTGTGAGAAGAGCTCCAGGAGCGGCCAAGGTCACCGTCTACTGCTCGGCAGGAGGTAATTGGGAAAGAGTCTGGGAACTGTCCGTCTGCGCTTTGCTAATCATGTGCTAGCAGACTAGCAGCACAGCAGGTGTCTCAGCCAACAAACATTCATTGTTCGTACCACAGTTAGCATGGCTGACAACATGATAATGCCTTTTGCCAGCCTTGCACTTTTCCTCCGTTCCAGTCTGTCAGATTGCTTTATCGATATTTGATGTAAACTGTAGGTCAACGTAGACAACGGATCAGTTGATCTAGTTGCATTGTACCTAAACTGTTTTGAGATATTCCCGTGGAGGATATGGTTGTGAGATGATGGGGAGTTATGACAAAGGCCTTTTGTGGAAAGGAAGTGAAATGGAAATGTCCTAAATTTTCTCGTGTATCGGACACAGCATTTATGTATTTATTTATTTTTAACATTCTTTTTTGATCTTCTATCACCATCCTGAATAGTTTTAAGCTGATTTGGCATCCCGTGGTGCAAGACACTGAGCCATTAAACTGTGATGGGCCAGCTGGTCGTAGACTTGGATTGTAGTTCATATATTCCCTGGAAAGGCACACTGAGAAGATTAGCGTAGCCTTCTACGAACGAGAGGGGGGGAAGCAAGCGGTGAGCGAACAGTGATACAAAACAATTCGTAATCCAGTTGGAGGCAAGAGAGCAAGCATGGCTCGCCAGTCCAGCCTCCCACAAACACACCCCTGTTGGGATATTGGCAAGTTGTCATGACGACAGGGATGTTCTGCTGATGAAGTCTCGCTTAACGTTGTCCAATCAGATCGTGAAACTACCACCGCAGCGTGAACAGCGCAGGACGCACCTATTCCGGTTGCACAATTCCAAGAAAGGGCTGGCGAAATCCGAGACCACCAACGGAAAATTAACAGTCTATGGGATGATGTCAATGGAATGCCATGGTTCGACAAAACGCAATCAGCGGGGGTCGTGGATCCAGGGGCTGCCAGGTAGGGGGTCCCCCTTATTATGCCGTTAAAGCCGTATTTCTTTCGTGTTATTCGTACAAAATGTTAATTCAACATTCGTTATGATTATTGTGGTAAACTAAATCAAACGTGTGTTAATATGACTTAGTGGTTTGCATACCGAGTTGAAGCGATCCAGCTTCTTTGGAGAACTCCACTAAAATGGTTAAACACTCCTGCAGGTGGTTTTTGCAAATCTGCACCGGCAATGATAAACCCGATGAAAAGTGAAATGAAATCTTATGAAGGGGTGGAAGTGTCATGCATATTATGTCAAATCCAAGTCATATGATAGAATGTAATGTCATTTGCTATTCATTCCACTGCGGGATGTGAACCAGGAGCAAGAAAGGCTACTGTTGCTAAAGTGCAAAGTGAGCTAAAAACTCTCCTGGTGTTATTTTGAGTCAGGCCTTTTATCACAAACTGCAGGGAGGATTTTCTATTCATTTTCTCCAAGCTGACCAAAGGAGAAGCCTTAGCTATGTGAAAGATGGAGGGCAGAGTGGGGGCGCATTCTTTATTATTATTTTTTTCTTAGTGCACTGCAGGTAGCCGTTACGGTCATCATCCTTTTAAGCCTGTTATTGCGTTCTATCAAATTTCACATTTTTACTAATAAACACAACATGACAATGATTATTATTATTTTTTTAAAACATTAAATTGATATTATTTTCAAGTAGTTTTTAGCTTTTCGTTTGTACACGTCACGTTTCTGTCTTCCCTCCCTGGCTGAACTCTATTCTCTCTCACTGGTTCTCTGTGGGATACCATTTGACAAACTTGGACATAACACAGAGTGTGTTCAATGGTTCAGACTTTGAAAATCAAATGTATGTATTTCTTCCTGAAAATAATTTGCTTGTTTGGTGGCTGGTTTGGACGTATATACAGTATGTGTCATTTTTGTCTCACAGAATACTGATTTTCAGTGTGAACGTTTTTCATTCGTTTTTCCCAAATGTGTTGTCAATTTTCTATTTTTGCTGGTAAAGATAAATGCAGCAGATGGGATTTGAAGCAGTAGCCATTCAGTCAGATTTCTCGAAATAACAAGAAAAATTCAAAATGGTTTTTCATGCCACATTCATTAAATGTATGAGGAATTGCAGTAAGACCACGTGTCTTACTGTGTCAACATGGCAGCTCACCACCATGTCTTTCTTTCACTTCGCGATCTTAGGCTAGCTCACCATCTTATACTCAACTATATATATTCGTTCTGTTTTGCATGTAATTATCCCATTTCATTGCTCTGTATTGGTAAAATAAATTTGGGCCAAGTTCCCCCAAAACGCTCATCAGCACTGCCTGATTGTTGTGCTACTAAAGTATATGAAGTGTGAGGATCACTTGATTATTAGAAAGTAGGGATTTAAATCTACACTAATTCATTCAGTAAAACACTTTGATTGCAACAGTACTGAGAGCAAAAAGGTTTTCACAACTTTGTCACTTGAAGCATCACAACATGGTACATTGTCATGGTGACCACTTGAGGTTAACCACTTTGAAAAAACTACTCATGCTTCATACACTTTCTCCATGCACAATATTAGTCAAAGCAAATGGCTGTACCACACTGCATTATGCTTCTACTCAGTTTTCTACTTTGATTGCTCAGGTTTCGATCTCGAGTCTATTGTAAAGTTTTCTTCGTCTTGCCCTGAAAATATATTCTTGTAGGTATTTCATTTTGTGTCTGGATATGGTTAAACACCTACAGCCCAGTTTGTTTTACTCATATAAGTGTTCCGTGCCTTGGTCGACCCCCGTAGTCCCAGCACGGCCGGTAGAAGTGGGAATAAACGTGCCATGATTGTTCATGCACAAGAACCTGAATGAGGGGCACAACCTGGACCTGTTGTATAATTATCGCACAACCTCCAGTTATTGTGGTAACCGTCATTTTGCACGAAAGCTATCCAACAGACAATAGATAACCACGTCAACTCAAAATAATCCCTGGAGTCGGGAAATGTGCATTCTTGTATTATGAAGTAAGGACGAGTTTGTGAGTAACCATGTTGACGGATGGTACGAAAACTGACCCAGTATAAGTGCACAGTTATTCACGGATACGTGCGAATTTGAGGTGGAAAGTGATCATTCTATTTTGGCCTAGTAATTGTTTGAAATGACGCACTTCAAGCAGGGCATTAGCACGACCATCGCCGCGATGCTCATTTGAGCAGCACGATGGCATATCTTTGTGAATTTGCTTGTTCACCATTAAGGACAGCAAATGCCGTTTCTTGAATTTTGTGTATTTGAATGGAACCCAAACTTTTACAGTGAGATTCAAGGCGACTCGAGAGGATATGCCATTTTCAAAGTCATTCCTCTAAAAGGAAAGAACCACTTAGAAGAAACTATCTTCATAATTGTCATGACCACCAACATGAGTATACATTCAAACCCTGGCAGGAAATGTATAACGTGATGATCGGGCTTGGGGTTGGCACAATTAATTGCCTGTCACTTGTCAGAGAAGTGCGTATAAAAACAAACACTGTTGTTTGAGAGACTGTCAGCCAAGGACAATGAATGTATCCAATTTCCTCCCCAACTTCCATCTGATTTAATAAAGAGAGACGTGGAGCCCAGACAGAACTGTGAGAAAGTACTCGGCTGCAGTGCGGTCAGGTTGTAAACACAGACATGAAATAAAAGAGCCGCATTACAAACAGGTTTGATCTCCTCGGGGCTGTCCAGGCTGACTGACAGGGGAGGGGGTGGGGGTGGGTGGGGGAAGCAACGGTTTGGACTCCTTTTATTCCCATTTCTCACATCAACTACCTCTCTTTTGCCAGCAGCATTGTCATTTGAGCCGTCCGGATCCAAGTGAAGGTCCTACATTGACAGAAGCAGCACCATAAAAGAGGGAGACAAACTGGCAGACAAACGCAGCCAGAGGCTGAAGACTTGAGAAACAGCTGAGACCCACCAATTTGTTAACGGCAGCATTTGCGATGGAGTCATAACATTTCCCCCTCCATCTCAGCCTTGTCTTTCCTTCGTTATGTCTTTGTTCATAACAAAGAGGCACAAAGAGATAAGCAACACACATTCCCCCCCCGTTTAGATGTTTGATGGAAACAGCAGACTCTCATTCGGATGCCAAACTAATCAAATTAAATTCCTTGATAAAATTTCATTTTCAAATGATTCAAAAGCTGTTGTCATGCCAGTAAGATTGAGTTCTTTAAGAAACTCTAATTATTATCCGCTGTGTTCTTATGCTGCTCGTCTTGGAACAACCATGGGCAGATCATGAGATAATGAGCGTGTGTCTTTCTTCCGATGATGAGGCCCAGAGTGATGATGACACGGTCCAAAGATGAAGAGGCATCCTCCCCGGCTAATTTAGACAGGAGAATTAAAGGTCTAACATAGCTCCAAAGTGAATTGTGTCCTTGAAGTAAATGTGAGACATCAAATATCATTTGTAGCTGAAAGGCAGTTTCCTCAATGAAAGATAATTATGCATCTGCAGTCGAGGAATTCGCTTGAGCCTTCAAGAATCTAAATATATTATAAAGTAATGGAGAAAGACATTAACTTTAAGTCCAACTTCATTTCCATCTGAGATTGTTATTTTTCTTACTTCTTACACACAGAAATTTACCACCCACTGCCTAAGAAAGTTAGAGGTACGCGTGCCATTGGGATTTCAACAAAGTGTGCCATGATATTCATGTGAGCAGCAGTATATGGTCTGCTGACGTGGAAAAACCTTCCACATTCCACACATCTTGATTTTTGCACTGGTGCAAACCAGGTTTTGTGTCTTTGTAAATTTGGACGACTTGACATGACGCTCCTGACTAGAAATAACAGTTTTTTAGCCACCTCCTACGTCTGGTACACCACAGTGCCAGCGTGAAGTGTTTTGGAGCTATGAACAAAGTACAAGTAGGCTTTTTCGACTTCCGAATGCTAGTACTGGCAAAGTTTCTACACGACACAATCTAGGGCAGTGTCCATATCATGAATTACTTAACATCATGTTTGTTCAGGCTGTTTTCATCACCTCTGACTTCAGGAAGATCATGTACTGTAACTGTAGAAGGCGTCCACGTTACATAATGAACAAAAATATCCCTCAAAAGGTACCATGAAATCCGAATCGGGCAATGTAAATGTCCGATTTTTTTTTTCCAGGGAAGAGTTTAAATAAATCATTTCAAAGAATAACTGAGTTAGTTTTTGTCCAAGAATTGAGTGGGGTGTTCCTTTTAGTAAAGAATGCACAACAGTGTGTAACAAACCTTCTGAATTACTGTTCATTGAATGCATTAAGATAAGAAGGTAAGAAAAATGTTATTTGTCTCACAATGGAGAAATTCGCCATTTACAGCAGCAACATTTTGAAAGAAAGCATTTGCATGCACACAAATAAATTTAAAATGAACTGTACACAGTACAGAATGAAATCTAAAATAGAAGATGTAAGCATATATGCAACTGCATGCAGTATATGTTGCATATGGTGGCTGTGCTATTTGAAATGGGTGAATGGGGGTGAGTCCAGGTTTTCAGGTGTGTCTATTCAATTGCCTGACAGCAGTCGGCAGGGATGATTTTGATTATTTTCATCTTTATTCCATCCATCCATCCATTTTCCGATCTGCTTATCCTCACAAGGGTCGCGGGGAATGCTGGAGCTTATTCCAGCCGTCTTCAGGCAGGAGGTGGGGGACACCCTGAACTGGTTGCCATCCAATCGCAGTATTATCATCTTCATTGTATTTTTAAAATCCCCCCCCCCCCCCTGTTCAAGGAACAGCTGAGAAGGGGTGTCGGAGGGGCATGTCACACGTGGAAGGTGATCTGAGGTGCCCACTTCACAGCCACCTGCGATCGTACCGAGACATCATCCGCCAGAGGAGGTCAGCTTGCAATCCCTAATCAAAATACTTGGCGTGTTTCAAACTCCTGCATGGACTTCACCAAATCAGTTTCCACTTCAACCATGTCAAAGACTGGGCACCTCTCGCGCGTCGATATTAAAGGAAATGAGAGGAGCCCATTCCAATGGCTTCCAACTAAGTCTGCTGTTTCAACGACTACAATGGCGCAAACCGCCCCCTTCCAGCTGCAACAAGCTGAGTGCGTCTGCAAAAATGCCAACACTTAATATACATGCCGGACTTGCTCTAGACCAGTGGTTCTCAATTATTTTCTGTCATGCCCCCCCCAAGGAAGAGGAAAACATCTCGCGCCCCCCCCCCCTCTCCCCGCACGGCTATAAATAGTATCATTTGTCTATAAAATTGTCCACACACCTTTGCATAACACTGTATCCTTATTAACGTATAAGAGAATAAAAAAAGAAAGGAACATGGACCAACTTACAACAAAGAATAGCTTTAGTAACTGGAACAGAAAAGATTTAAAGTGCATCTGAAATTCAAAAGTAACATTGAATCCTTAATATCATCCTTCCATTGTCCGAACCGCTTAATCCTCACTAGGGTTGCGGGGGGAGCTGGAGCCTATCCCAGCCGTCTTCAGGCAGTAGGCGGGGGACACCCTGAACCGGTTGCCAGCCAATTGAAGGGCACACAGAGACGAACAACCATGCGCGCACACACTCACACCTAGGGACAATTCAGTGTGTTCAATCAGCCTGCTATGCATGTTTTTGGAACGTGGGAGGAAACCGGAGCACCCGGAGAAAACCCACGCAGGCCCGGGAAGAACATGCAAACTCCACACAGGGAGGCCAGAGCTGGAATCGAACCCGATACCTCTGCACTGTGAAGTCGATGTGCTAACCACTGGAATACCGGGCCGCCCCAATCCTTAATATAACAATAAATATTTTTTGACTGACCATGTCAAACTATACGATACTGAAAAATAAAAAGACATAAACTCAATAACTAATAATGAATTCAAACTAATCACCAACATTATCTCAGAGCACAATATTAAAAAAAACTTTACCCAGCAAAACAAAAATATATAAAAGAATTTGTGCTTTTTTTTAAATCAAAGATGATGTCTGGATTAATGGCGACAATGAGCACATTTTGCAATGCACAGCTTTTCGAAGCGAGGTTTGAAGCAGGACACAGCAACTCTTGGCTCCTGCTCAATGTGTAGCCGGGACCTGTATTATCATACTGAAGTAGCAGTCACAAAGCGGCAGGATTGTTGGCAATACTCGGCACGTTTTCGCTGAAAAAAACTCAAGCAGCTTATCAGCGTGATTGGGGTGTAATGTCTTGTGATGCAAGAATGACGCCTTAATTTATTTGGCTTCATTCTGTCCGCTACCAAAATTTTTAGACAAAGTAAGCATATCGATCTTCCCTCGTCTGCCACCGCAGGCACATTGAAGCCAAGCTCTACATACGCCTCGCCCTATTTCCTCCCTGCGCAAACTCTGCCAATGAGAGCGCTACTGCCCCCTAACGTAGTGGAGGTGCAACTACAAGTTATTTTAGGACAGTAAAAAAATAAAAAAGCATGTTCCCAGAGGTCAAACGCGTCCCCCCGACGGAGCCTCGCGCCCCCCTGGAGGGGGCGCGGCCCACTATTTGAGAAACACTGCTCGAGACACAAATGCAGAGCCCGTAGTTTCATGACATTATTACAAAAATCGATAACAATTTGTGCACTTAATAGTTTGAAAGGGGACTTGTGAATTGACCTGGAATATTTATGTTTTAACAAAGTCATACTGTGCTTGTTACACGTGTTAAACCACGACTCAATGTGAGGTAAATGCCACAGCTGCCCTCAATCAACAGCAATGGAATTTTCCGGATTGGCTAATAGTGAACATCATTCAGTGGCTGAAAGTTATGCTTGCTATAGTTAGACTCTCTGAGTAGGTGTGTAAGCTGGTACAAAAATTTTGAATTCATCTTCTAACTGCCCCCCTCCTGTTCAAAATTGTAAGCTTCAAAATGTCCCCACTGTGGGCCTGAGAAACATTGTCTTGTATGTTAACTTCTAGATTTACCCATAATTGGGGAGTCCAGCTCATGATGCTGGGTGATTTTTATGGTATGGATGTGCCAATGTGTGCTTGGGCTTCAAAGCATGTTTTGTAGCATTCCATCAATGGGTTTGTGTGCACATGAAGCGTCACGAGCAGTATGTCAGGTGGTCTAATACATTTGTTTAGTGCAGTAGAACAGTATATTTTTGAATAACCTTCTATTAATATGTACAAGCTGAGAACTGTCACGTTGCGAGGTGGTGGTGGACCCCAAAAAGCAGGCAGGAGGAAGGAGCAGGGTGAACTTGAAGAAGTGTATTGATAAAACTAAATCCAAAAACAAACAGTCCAAAGTAGCAAACAAAAATAACAAGTGAAGCTAAAAAAGAACCGTGACCAAAACAAACCTGACAGCAGTAAAGGAACAGCAAACAAACAAACATGACAGTAGCAAGAGCAAACAATGACCCGACACTGAGTGTTCGGGCTGGGGGTCCTTCTAAAGCCCTAATTACCTATGACCAACAGGTGTGCAGCTGCCGGGGGAGCCCTACAGTGCCACCTGTTGGTCCCTAAACCGAATCATGACAAGAACGAACCAAAATTGTTAAAACAGCAAGTTTCCACAAAAGCTCATCATCACGTCAAAATTAGCCTCATTCAAAGTTTAATGGGCAATTTAGTACTTTGTATTTAGCTTTGACTGTCATAAATATGTTATCTATATATATATATGTATATATAGATATCCATCCATCCATTTTCCGAACCGCTTGATCCTCACTAGGGTCGCGGGGGGTGCTGGAGCCTATCTCAGCCGTCTCCGGGCAGTAGGCGGGGGACACCCTGAATCAGTTGCCAGCCAATTGCAGGGCACACAGAGACGAACAACCATCCATGCCCACACTAGGGACAATTTAGAGCGTCCAATCAGCCTGCCATGCATGTTTTTTTGGAATGTGGGAGGGAACCGGAGCACCCGGAGAAAACCCACGCAGGCCCGGGGAGAACATGCAAACTCCACACAGGGAGGCCGGAGCTGGAATCGAACCCGGTACCTCTGCACTGTGAAGCCGACGTGCTAACCACTGGACTACCGGGCCGCCCATATATAGATATATGTAATCGAAATGTTATAAATGTTACAAATATTAAGTGGTGAGACAAACTTCCCCTCCCCCTTTTTTTAACCCTGAATTATATCCATTTAAAAATTCAGCCTTTCATCAGTCATTGATATTGAATGAGAGTGTTGCTCCCAGAGTTGTATGATTGGGTTGGCCATGCATTTACAGACCTTGTTTTATACACTGGAGTAAAGGCACATTGGAATAAGCCTAGGATTGCCCAAAATTAAGAAAAAATACAGTTGGATGTAGATCAAATTATAATATACTATTAATCAACTGCTGAAGAGGTACAGTATATATATTTTTTCAACATGAATGTTCCAGTGTTCCACTATATTAACTCTCTCACACACACACACACACACACACACACACACACACACACACACACACACACACACACACACACACACACACACGCACACACACTAATTGGAATAGGAACATGTGTCAGAAACAGGACCAGTGGTTTGGTTAAAAGATGAGGAACGCTCTGCTATTCACATGACTGCCCATTGGTTTTAATTATTGCTTGCTCTTTCAACTTACAATCAAATATACTTCAAAACGCTTTGTGATTGCCCATTGTTTCTGTGGGCCATTGAGCACGGGGAAAGGGCCCACATATGTGTGTAGGGTATCTGTGAAACTGTTCTATATTTTTCCTTGACTATATCTGACACTGGTTCCTTCATCTATTAGCATGCGCGCACACATGTACACGCGCACACGCACACGCACACGCACGCACACTTTTGGAAGTGATGAGCATTACTCTGTCCACAGAATTTGTGTGCTCACGTCAGCGCTCGCTTTTTCATGCAATTGCAGGATTGGTCTGCTTTATTTTCCCGACACAGCTGCACAGGCACTGTATTGATGTGTAACCCAATCCGGCACTTTAAAGGGCGAGAGGCCTGGACAGACGTGGTCTTGCTAGTATACCAGATGGGGCTTTATGATGAAAAGAGCATAATCCCTATCCAGGCATCACTTCCATCACTTGTGCCCTACAAAGCCATTCACGGTTTTATTTATTGGAATAAATAATCCCTTTTTGCACACTCCCAAGCAGAGCCCAATTTCGATGTTTCTCTCCTCATCCGCTTACTTTCAGTTTCTATCTTTATCTACCCCCTTCTGACATTCTTCTGTTTCTTCATGCCTTTCTATCGCCTTCATCTCTTTGCCCCTCACCCTCTTCACCAAACCCCCTTTGCACTTGAAGACTTGCAAATGTGGTATTAGCTAAAATTCAGAGAGCCAGGCAAGTGATCTCTTTTTATCCACGAGGGCCTTTCTGATTGAGCTACAGCATGTGCATTGGAAATGAGTGCTGCACTGGGGCTGGCAAACCTCATGCCTGTGATTGGTATTCAATATACATGTCACTGCAGGACATGCTTGTTTGGGGCTACGAGTTTACTATGTCTCTATTTCGTGCCCTCTCGTGAGCTTGCCCCAAATTCCAGGCTTAGAAAATGGCTTTCGCTGCTAGTATCACACACAGAGACAACAGTAAATTGGACTCTCTGGAAAATACTGTTTGGCCGGGGTTGGACTTAAAGTGTGTCAACATTATGCTGCGGGTGTAGTCGGGCATTTGAAAATTTTGATGATGATTGATTTCATGAAAGGTAACATTATTACAAAAAGACAGAATGCTGTTTGCTTCTCGGATTTGTTTTCCATTACCCCTTTGTATTCAGTTGAACTCTATTACATAAAATAAGAGTATACACAGAAAATATCACTTTTTTAATGTTTTGCTCATTATCTTTTCATAGTAATCTGAGCCCGCTGTCTAAAATCCCCTGCAACTTTTAGTCTAGTTGCTGCTTCAGTTTTTTTTTCATTCATGAAATAAACACGCATGTTCTCCCTCAACCTATCGATGTAGTTGCCTGTTCTCTTCATTCTCTGAGTTTCACTGGCGTCACCAGGGAAGCAGATGATTTCGCAATGTCTAACTACTTATGTCACACTTGCAGAATAACCCAGCGATTGAATTTGAATTTACATTAGGCAGATGTGGCACACACTACGAAAACGACATTGCTTAAGTTGGACTCAGACACTGATGTATGAATGAGCATGTGTGGTTTTACGTGTACTTTATCTAGATGAGGAATTCTATCCCAATGGACGAGCATCTAATTTATCACCCCAAATACAAGGGTTTCAAGCATTTGATGAGCAATCATGCAAATTTTTTTTTTAGATGAGGGAGACATGACAATCGCTCACAGCGATTGAGTGGTTACCACATTCGGCTTACAGTTTGTTGCATGTTCTCCCTACTCTTGTGTCGGTTGTCCCCTCATGCATGCAGTTCATATGTTAGGGTCAGTGAAGACTCCAAATTTGTCTTCGTTGTAAATATGAGTATGAATGGTTGTTTGACCCCCGAGGTCAGTTGAGATCAGCTTCAGCTCATCTTCAATGCTAGCAAGTATAAGCGGCATCCTAAATGGATAGAACGATGCCCTACTGAGATCTTGGTTTTGTGGTCCAGACAAATTCTCTGAAATCAGGGGATCAATCCATACTAAAGATCTGGTCATCTCAGAGAATTGAACACGTGGGCAGTGGCGAGCCAATATTACATAAGAGGACACAAATGCCCCTCTTCTAGTCAAAACCTCAGGTCTTTTCTGTCGGTTCCTTTTTCAAGGTTTGCCTTTGCTCACTGTGGTGTGGAAAGTGAAGTGTCAACACAAACCCGGTCAATCAAAAGCAAAATCCTGAAGGTATTGAGAGCAGTGAAAGGTACTTTACATGCTAACAAATATGAGAGGCTTGAGTGACTGTTAAAAGAATATTCCAGGATGATACAGCAGGAAAACAGAAAGCAGTTTTTCTAGGAAACTTTGAACAGTAAAATGTCACTTGAACAGGGTGACGGATTATTATGAGGCCAGTTTAACCAAGTTCTGATGCACGGTGCTGTGGTAACTGCCTTTCAAGACCTTGTAAATGAAGATGAGCCTGATATTAAGTGCAATGTTGGGTGGAGTAGCTGTTGCTCGCAAGGAATCTAAGTTTAGAGTGAAGAACAGAATCCAGTGGTTTTATTGTCGTGACAGACACATGTCTGTACTGTAGATACTGGCGCTGTAGTCCAAAACTGATAGAAAGACGACTTTGACCAGATGTTTCCCACATGGTAGGGGAAATGTGGTTTTGATCTGCTATAAATCTTTTTTTTTCCACTTCAGTTGACACAAGAGTGTATTTACACAAGTTTTGAAGACATCTTTTGGGGGTCCAACCCAAGGCGTAGATATTTGTGTCCAGTAAAACCTTCAATATTCTTTCAAAACACATGCAAGAGCAGTTTCGTACATTGACCGAGTCAGTCCTATTTGTTAGTAAAAAAAATGCGCCAACTCGAGTCGGCGAGCCGAGTAGGTGCGGTGCAGTGAAAACGGGCCATTCAGTGATCATATCATCTGGTTACATGAACTGATTGTTGGCGGACACACACAGACACACACACACACATTTGCACATATCATTCTGAATGCTGCAGATGCTGTAACAGTAAAAGTAAAAACAGCAAAATGAGGTGGAGGCGACAAAGAGCTTTGAGGAAGTCAACATGTATCTCCAAGGACACATACCACCCAGCAGATCAAAGGACCCGGAGGACGTTTTTGATGGGGAAACCACAGCGGTTTTCAAAGCATTGTCGGCCCGCATCTCACCATGCCACCAAGGCTCGTGATAGAAATTCTAATACAGCCGCCTGTCAGTTAATTGACGCTCGATGCTGTCCCTTGGGGGACGCCGGGCTACTCTTTGGAGAGTGTCTTTGCTCTGCTGCATGCTCATTATTAATTTTTTTGTCCAATCAGCTCCTTACTAACATCATTTAATCGCTGAACTGTATTGTGTGTCTTGTCACTGGTATCTAATCTTCGGTGAAGAAAAACTCCAGTTTTACACATATTCATTTTTATCTCATCAACCTACTTGTATGACGATGTTGACTGAGGAGATGTGTGTTTATATTTACTCGGTTTTATTTGATCATTGAGGGACACTTTTTCATTGTCTATGTGGCTGAGGACACGAGGAGGACACGGAGTGAAAGTGACAGGCAATTGTTTCATAGTTTTGCTGCAGCTACAAGGAAAACACGCTGAATGTAAAACCAGCTGTCCTGTCATTCCAAAGAAATGCCCACAACTACAAGAAAATACTTGACAAGAAGTCAGATCACTCCGTGCGAGATGACTGGCAGCTGATCTGACCTTGACTATTGACTTAGTGTTTACACTATAGCGTTATATATATATATATATATATATGTCATGATGAAGAAAGACATATATTAAAAATTCTGTTTTTTTGTGGATTTTGGATAGAAGAAAGGTGCACATTTCTTTCCATCCAAAACCGTTGTACTTTTTCGAACACTAATTGTTTCAGATGAGGTAATTGCAACCACCTGGGAAGGGCCAATTGTTGCTTGGACCTGATTGGCCTGAAGCTCAAGTGAACTCCCTTTAAAAGATGAATGAGGAAGTCACTGGGGGCCAGACAACTTGGAGAGCAGTGCTACACGTGGGCTGCTCAAAACTGGTCAACTGTCACTCCTGACAATTAAGAAAACTGGAAAATCTCCTTCCTGAATCCTGGCTGAATTGCCTTTTTATTCTTTTTCACCTGGCCTGCTGTTTCGCCGCACAACAACAATATATATATATATATATATATATATGGTATATAAAATACACACACACACACACGATAGACAATTGAGTTATTTCTACATATGACTTTTGTGTCATATTTTCTGACACTATCCAAGTACTTCATAATAGAGCCATAATGCATCAATTTCCTCTTGTACAATTTCTGCTCTGTATAAGAAACATTGCTATTACATGTTTGTAGAAGGTATGCAGATTTGTTTCTTTTTACAAAGCAGCCTTTTTTATTTCCCATTTTGTATTGGATCTCATTAAATCGTGCAGGTGAACACCTCTTGGCTTCTCAGTGTACAACCCTATTCTTACTTCTTTCTCTGATCATGCGAGGGACCTGACGAGACCTCATTTGGGGGCAGCACAGTGGTCGAGTGACATGAAGTGTTGCCTCACAGCAAAAAGGTGTCAGGGGATCAAGGTCTTAGAGATAATAGAACATTTCTGTGTTGAGTCAGCATGCTGTAACGGTGCTGTATCATAGGTTAATTGGAAACTCTAAATTGAAGTTGCTAATGTCAGTCAACTCTGATGTGCAGTATGTTTCAGACACGTAATTGACAGGGATTTTACGTAGCCGCTAGCCAGCATTCCAAGTTAATTTTGACAAGAAATTTAAAGTTTGTTTTAGTCCAATTTTAGTTGACGAAAACAGAGCAATTTTAGTCAACTCAATTTATAATGAATATAATCAATGCTTTCCTTCAGGATGCACGGAAACTTTGATACAGAAAAGTATAAGACTTGTTATTACTATTATATTGAGAAAATGCTTTGACGCCATTTAAACTCTTGGTCAAATCTTCACCAATTTTCAGGATTCCTCTTGTTTTTTTGCTCTGTATCTTTGATTATGTGCAGACTGTATTTACATTCAATATATACTCTAAACAGTTACGTGGTCCTGCCAGAGAGAAGTCTATGACGTTTTTACAAAAGAGCTTTTTTGCTATTTATATTCCTAAAATGTAATGTGGTTTACTTATGCAGCTGGATGGCACAAATCAAAGCATTCATTGCCGGGGATCAAGTGCAGGCAGAAAAAGGGAGCGAGAAAGAGGGATTGAGGGGTGGAGGAGAAAATGTTCAAAGCGTTCAAGGTCACGTTAAGGGTCAATCCCTGTGCCTACTCACTGCCTGCATGAATTCATAACTGCCAATTGACTTTCCAAGGGCTTTCATAGGGAGGTCATTAAATATGCAGTTTAATAATAACAGTCATTATGCTACTTTTTTGTTTCCACCATGCATTTTGGACAGAAGCATCTAAGCTTTGGTGTGTAATTATTGGGCTGGTACCTGCTTCCCTTTAGCTCAGTGTTTTCCTCTGAAATACAAAATGATAGCCAACTATTTCCTCCAACCACTCATATAAAAGAACTCCCACCACTGGTTTTTGCTCTGATTGGATCAAAGCTTTGACCCGTGTTGCCGGGTGACCTTTACTGATCCCATTGGAGGGTGCAGAGGGGTGGAGCTTTGCCTTGGACACCTGGGAATTGCTTCAATGGAGGCCTCCTCAGGGGCTCGAACCTTGGCTTTTTGATGCCGCCACATGGGATATCTGACAACTCTTCTCATCCTGTGAATTCAAAAATGCATTTGCTTGTTTCGGCCCATGACTGTCACTTGCATTAAATATTATCCATGCTTATCTTGAAGAGTTATGCGGTCTTGCTGATTGTTTCAGGGTACAGAACAAGGTGGTGGCAGCCGACCGTGGGAGCCAGCTGGCGACAAGGTGGTTCAGCTGGCAGCGCTCAAAGCTCCCAAGAGGAAAAGAAATGTTTGAAGAGAACTACTTCAGGACGCTGGAGGATGACAAAGGACAGCTGGGAAAGAGGAGGCTGGACCGGCCTATGGACTGCAGTCATGACAAACATCAAATGATGGTGACAGTCCCTCAAGTTCCGATTTGTTCAGTAAGTTAATGAGACACATGGCTTGCTTTGCATTTACACTACAGCTGTACTCATTACCTTCGCACAACAACAATACAATACAATACAATACATGCAGATTTATATAGCGCTTTCACAACAGCGGCAGCTGTAACAAAGCGCTTCACAAAACAGTTAACATAAAGTAAAATAATAAACACAACACTTATATAACATAAAACACGGACAGTCGTGCAGTCCTAAGCACTTCTCCCTCACACGCTTTGTTGTTTGAAGCAGTTTGAGATGAAAGAGGAGAGAATCAAAGTGTCCTTTCACCAGTGGATCAGAGACGTCATGCTCAAAATGCGCACACGTCGGCTGCAAGCTAAGTTTCAAAGTCAACAAGAAGCTGTAGCATCCATTGACGAAAAAAGAGATTGGTTCACTTCTCCCGCCCCGTGGAAATCCATTTCAATTCCAAGCGGCGACTCACGGTTCCAAATACGCATCCTCTCTCCTCATCCTCAACTTCAGCAGCCATCCATCCAGCCGCTGTGCAACAGCGCCGACATCGCCACTGAACAAAACGGGGTTGTGAAAAATGCTGCCCATTACAGGCGCAAAAAACACAAGCGCCCCAGGTCTGTCCGGCACCGACGGTCAATGGCGGCGACATTCCTCCAAATCAACATCTGTGCCGGTACAGGCGTGCTGCCGAGAAGGCGCAACCACCAAGCACAGATACTTCTCCTTTGACCAATGTCGTGGCCAAAAAGCGCTGAAAACAGTCCATATCAGGTCCACACCATGAAACAACAAACAACGTGTGACAAAACAAAAGACAAAAATACCAAAAAAGAACAAAAAAGCAAGGCTCTTGAAGAGCACTTGCTGAAGGCTGCCTGCCTACTCGGGCGCCATAGAGCTGTTAGTTAAACGGTTACTTATTTTCCTTAAGCAGTTAGTTCAACTCGGTAGGTAGATAGGTTGGTTGGTTGGTCGATACAGGCATAAACCTATTTCTAGTCTTTGTAGAGGGATAGCACAAAAGAAGAATCCAATTTTGGTCACCATTGTTGGAATTTGGGGCGGGAATTTACACCCATCCATCCATCCATCCATTTTCCGATCCGCTTACCCTCACAAGGGTCGCGGGGGATGCTGGAGCCTATCCCAGCTGCCTTCGGGCAGTAGGCGGGGGACACCCTGAACCGGTTGCCAGCCAATCGCAGGGCACACAGAGACAAACAACCATCCACGCTCACACTCACACCTAGGGACAATTTAGAGTGTCAGTTAGCTTGCAATACATGTTTTTGGAATGTGGGAGGAAACCAGAGTACCCGGAGAAAACACACGCAGGCCCGGGGAGAACATGCAAATTCCACACAGGTATTAAACCCGGTACCTCTGCACTGTGAGGTCAACGTGCTAACCACTGGACCACCGGGCCGCCAGGAATTTACATGTGTTTTTTTTTTCTCTATTGTATTTCATCCTCTGTGACTTGACAACTGACTAAACTTGCTTAAAATGTGTGGTTGAGTTTTCACGTGTTTGTTTGTGTTGCTCACATTAATTATGTACGAAGGAATGCATCTTTTCCCACATTTCAAGATTAATAAGGCCAAATATCTGTTGGAGACTCTGCCCCTATTTATTCCCTGACCTTGATGATTAAGAATTTATTCGGCTCTTGTTTGTTCTTTTTGCGATTAACAGCAACGACAACAAATAGCTTGGTGCTGTCTCAAGCAAAAGTATATGTTTGATAGATACCTCAATGGTCACTAGCTTAGGCTGTGTTGACACAACATAGAGGAGAAAACAGGAAGTCACAATTCACTTGGATATAGTACTCATAAATGGACAAACTGGGTTTTCATCAGATAGCTGCAATACCAGTTATATTTCCCACCCCTCATAGTGACACATTATAATCGTAGAAGATACAGTACATTAAGTGACTTGGAATCTTTAGTTTCTCCCAGCATGCTTTGCTTTTATATCCGCTGATCATCATCTAGCTTCTACGCAAAATCCAACTGTCTTTCTTCTTCTATCTCAATTCCAACCCTTTCGAACTACCACTAAGCTGTTTGGAGATACAGTGCAAACCTCATTCTAAAATGCACACAGAAATGCTCAGTGCTCCAACGTCAGCATTTCGGGCTACTACAAGTTCTACTCAATGTGCGCGCGCACACACACACACACACACACACACACACACAGTGCCAAGGAGAAATGAGAATGTGAGGTGAAATCTGCTAAATCAGCCAAAGCCAGGAATGTATTTTCATTAGACAAGTTTGTTTGAGGGGATTGGTTGCTGAAGGAGAAAGAGAGGTTACTCCAAGGTATCAGAAACGGTGATGGCAGTGCTGGTGCGGTAATTTGATTTGTGGACAGAACAGAAGTTTATCAGCTGAGGATGGTGACAGGGCTACAGGGACATCTTGATGGATATTGGATGTGCATGTGTGCGTGTGTGTGCGTGCGCCCGTATGTGTCACACCTCCACTTAAACCACAGTGTTTTGTCACCTTTGAACTGATGACATTGAAGAGTCAATTGCCTCTAAAATTGTCTAGTTAAGAATTTAACTCAATGTTAAACTCAATGAATTTAACTTCATTAATACTGGTGCACGTGCCCCACTAAATGAGATCTGGGGATGACCCTATTGTCATATTCTGTCTTGTGCAAGCTATCTGATGAAAGCAACCTTCTGAAAATCGGATCAGGATAATGAAAGTGATAAATGTTTTGCGCCATCTCTCGCAACTTTAACCCCCCCGCGCACTGGCTGAGATGGATCAAAACGGCTTTTACCTGGAAAATAGGGGCGAGGTTTATGCAGATTAGGGCGCCGCAGGCATAATTCATCATTTAAAATGAAATCGGAGTCATTAACATATGCACAGAGGTGCGAATAAAATTGGCCAGTGCGCTTGTGTGATGAATCTGAGGCTGCGCAAAAAACATTTCTATGTGTGTGTTAACGAATGAGGTCTAAAGACCCTTTACGTATGTGTAAACAAACGAGCCAAGAGGCAAAAAACATTTAATGCTCGCAGTGGGTCGGGGCGGGATTTGAGTCGTGTATTCCGCCTTTCGTCCAAAGTCGGCTGGGATAGGATACAGCACCTTGTGAGCCTGCACAGGATAAGCGGTATCGAAAATGGATGCATGGATGGGCTATAAAAGAAATATGGAACTAGTGGGTGGGAGCACATGTGGCGATTTTCACTTTGTGTGGATGGACACTTTGAAAAAACATGCATGTTAGGTTCAAGGACCTGTAGCATCAACACGCTCCATTTTTCACTGACAAGTTCACTTTCCTCAGGAAAATGAAACTGGCATTCATTTTCAATAAAATGCATCTGTTTTGGAGCACTTTGAAAATAACTCAATGTACCTGGCTGGATTGCCCATTTTTCAGGATCATAATCAAAATCGATACAATACAATCAATGCACTAAAAATCAATGTCTTGGTGACATCTGCCCATTGGGGCAGACAGTGAAAAGTATCGCTAAAGATCAGTAGGAGCCGCATGCGATGCTGATGGAGTAGGCAGGAATAAATTGTTTGGCATCTGGAAGAACGAAAAAAGGAAAAACAGAGGCAAGAGCCAACTGTCAGAAGAAAGAAAACATAACTCAGAGGATCATGACCCTTTGTTGTATATTTGGTGTTGCCCACTACACAGAGAACCACGTTGCAAACATGCAGGCATGCAACGAGTGATGTCAAATTGAAATGAGAGAACAAAAATGCTCCACCACTTCATCTGGAGATGTGATGCCTGGCGCATGGGCACTTCAATACTCTCAAGCGGTACTCTGAACATGACCTTTTGCTTTCAGAATCCAATTTTTCCATTTTTAACTATGAGTAAGAATTAAAATGATTAAATGATTTGTATTGTGTGTTTCATCACTGAATTTCCTTAAAGAAATTGTTTGAGAAAGACAACAACTAAATAACCACAAATAAAAATTTAATAATCAGTCATGAGTATACTGTATAATGGTATTCACATCCTAACATATGATGCAACAAAAGCATCACCTAAAATTAAATAATGTCAGGTGTCATTTCCCAAGACGAGTATTCTGTGGAGTTTTTTTTTTCTTCCAGAAAACGCATTGGTGAATGCCACATTCTTCTTGAAATGTGCATGGGGAAAAATGGTTTGTGAACAAAGCCACGAGAGCCCTTGATGTCTGAGGGCACCTAAATGTCACAATAATAATATTCATTTTAAGACCCAACTTGTTTCTCTCCCGAGGTCTTCTTTTTCTTCCTTCCTTGTTCTTTTGCCACCGTCCTTGTCACCTTGAGGTGTAAAAGCAGAGTGATGGATGATATTTGGAGACCGGGTTAGTGGAGAACGATAGGAATGAAGGGAAAATGAGAAAGATGAGACAAGCATGAAGGGAGTAGAGGGGATGGTGGGTGTTTTTCTTTTTCTTGCAGTTTCTTGCATTAAACTCATACAGTGGCTGTGCACGGCTGATAGCACTGCAATTGGCACATGAACACGCATTATAGATGCAAACATACGCTTTCTCTCGCTTTGCTTGCTCTACGTGGCAATCACCATGGTAACAAAATGTACAGAACACAATCGGCTGGGATATTTTTAAGTTTCAAAGACATGGAAACAACAACGGGGACAACAAAGGGAGGAAGAGAACTCGGGACCAAGAGAGACGAGTGTGCGAGAGAGAATAAGACTAACATCAATGTAAGTGCAAGCAGATGGAAATCTGAGGTGTGCGAGTGTAGTGTGTATGTGGGTGTGTGCGTGTGTGTGTGTGTGTGTGTGTGTGTGTGTGTGTGTGTGTGTGTGTGTGTGTGTGTGTGTGTGTGTGGCTCCAAGGTCACAGCCCAGAACTCTCTGTACTGAAGACATCAAATGATAGTGAGGTATGGAATATTGACAAGGGGTAAAGAATCTCCAATATTTTCTTCAAAATCATTTTCACCGAATCAATTAACGTATCAATTACCGTATTTTCCACGCTAAAAGGTGCACTGGATTATGAGGCGCACCTTCAATGAATGGCCTATTTTGTAATGTTTTTCATATATTGGACGCTCCTCATTATAAGACACAATCTACAATGCATCCACAAGATGGAGCTACGCTTAAGGAAATGCCAACAGAACACTACACTCCACTACACCCTGATTTATATAGCGATGATCAGATGTCAGTAAAACTTATTTAAAAAAGCAGCGACACGGCTCACTTAACCAACAGCAAGTTATAACACTGACTCATTAACGCTGAACTCTCTTGCCGCTGCTCTATTTCCGTGTTTCACTGAGAAACCGATCGCCTTCATTTTGAACTCTGCGTTGTATGTCTCTTGCAAGGAGCCATTTTGAGGTTGACATATTGCCGTAATGACAATACACAAGGCGCATCTGATTTTAAGGCGCACTGTGGAGCTTTTAAGAAAATGGAAGGCTTTTAGGTGTGCCTTTTAGTGCGGAAAATGCAGTAAATGATTATGATTATTTACAGGATGTCAAATTGTAATCTCTCAATGTGTGCGCATCATAGCGACATGAAAGGCTGTCTTGACTGAATCAGTGTTCTTGTTTTAAACCCTTTAAAGTGACAATTATTGGTTTCCATGAAGTGGTCATGATTCAGTTACTGGTTTGCTCTGTTACATGACAGAAAATAGGGAAAATGTAAAAGTAAAAGTGGTTGCTTGTAAATGTCTATTTTGAGTAAGACTGTGTGCCCCGAACTATAAAACAGTTGCAATAATTCTGAGAGGATCCATCTACTCTCTCTCTCCCTCTCTCTCTCTCTCTGGCTTTTCTCTGTTTACCCTTGCTCACTAACTCTCTCACTCTTTCTATCTATCTGTCTGTTCGCTATGTCTCCTCTTGGTCTTCGCTCATGCGCTCTCTCTCTCTCTCTTTCTTTCCTCTCTCTGGCTCTTCTGTGTGTCTCCTCTCTCTCTCTCTCTCTCTCTCTCCCTCTCTCTCTCTCTCTCTCCCACACCCACTCACTCTCACACTCTGGCTGTTCGCTTCATCTCTTCTTCTATATACATCCATCCATCCATTTTCCGAACCGCTTGATCCTCACTAGGGTCGCGGAGGTGCTGGAGCCTATCCCAGCCGTCTTCGGGCAGTAGGCGGGGACACCCTGAATCAGTTGCCAGCCAATCGCAGGGCACACAGAGACGAACAACCATTCACGCCCACACTCACACCTAGGGACAATTTAGAGCGTCCAATCAGCCTGCCATGCATGTTTTTTGGAATGTGGGAGGAAACCGGAGCACCCGGAGAAAACCCACGCAGGCCCGGGGAGAACATGCAAACTCCACACAGGGAGGCGGCCGGAGCTGGAATTGAACCCGGTACTTCTGCACTGTGAAGCAGACGTGCTAACCACTGGACTACCGGGCCGCCTCTTCTATATACAGTATATACATAAATATATAAACCTGTATAACCTCAGGTGCATTCATCTTTAGAGCTTCCACTGTATTTGACTCCCATTTCAGAATATTTGCAACACCGGTTTTTACTTGAGTCTTGCTTTTGTCTCTCAAAATGATTGCACAACACATATGCAATCAAATGATTGTTTCTAGCTTGCAGCTTAGAGACTAACGAAGCGTACGTGCACATACACATGTAGGCTTCACCTTGACACCAGCTGCAATTTTAGTTTTTAGGCCAACGTGCTGCAATCATTTTTTTAGGAAAGTCGGGCCTTGGCAGTCCAATTCACGATGTCTCGTGAAGTAGTGTCAAATGGAAGCATTTCAACTGTACATCTGGGCTGAACTAAATTCAGACAAGAAGGTCACAACAGGGTTACTGGCTGTGTTGTGTTGTTGTTGTTATTGTTTTGTTAGTTTTTTTTAATATATGCAGATGACAAACTAGTGTGGTGAGCAGCTCCAGATTGTGCTCAGTTTGTTTTACTGTCACAATATGCCTCAAAAGATAATTTGATGATTTGTTTATTTTGCTGCCAGGTTCGACTTCCACCTCCACTATCTTCTTCCAAACCTTCCTCCTGTTCATTTCTTTGCTACCTTATTCATTTCTGTCAGCTGGTTTTCTCTGCCATTTAGCGATACTAAAAAATCATCTTATGTCAGTCATGGATTATGTGTACCGGCAGCCAATCTCATTGAAGAGGAAGAAAAAGATCAAAAATGTTCCTACAATCGCATCTTCATGGATATGGGAGGTGGACATTGATGTGTGTGTGTGTGTGTTTATTTGAACATATGCAAACATGTCAGTCTACTATCTGAATGTGTGGGTGTGTTCATCCTGAGTTTATTATGAAATTGTTTATTTTATTTTTTTTACTTCTCTGATATCTGTTATTCTGTTTTTCTTTCTTTACACTGTTAAAAAAATGTCACCATAATAATTTACATTTCTGAGGGGCATTCACGCGTGATTTTGAACTTGAAACAAATTTTTAAGGATCAGTTTGGGGTCCTTTCATAACAACACACATTTTTGGAGACTGAGAAAGCAGACATCAACATTTCTGTTTTGGAGTCGGTTTATGAGACCCTGCATACTCAGGTCATGTTAGGACATTACATTTCTGCTTCCCAGACCAGTGATACAGTACTTCATTTGTTGACCTTTTCTTAACTTATTTGAACTTATTAGGCACATTTGGGGTCCCTGCCCACATTGTATTGTTGTGACACCACAACATTACATTAATTCGAGTAAAAATAAAATGGTAGCCAAATCTGCAAAATACTTCAAGAGCAGCTCCTAAAGAAAAATGGGGAAAGGTAAAATGTATATCCAAAATTTCGGGAATTAAATCAGTGAATTTAGGTACAATAAAATCTCTAGCTTCATATGACATTAATACTTGACACAGTTTAGAAATAGCCGGAAAATATAAAACATGAGTTATTCTTATAAAGTTTTTTTTTAGTACAGTACATTGACATTTGACGGAATTGATTGTTTTCAACTCAAGTTTGTGATTAATTTGAATTTATAGTTGTAAATAGTTGTTTCAAGTGGCACATTTACCTATTTATGTGGTTAAACAATTTAGAAAAGTCAGAAATTGTAAACAGTTCTTATTCAACCAACATAGAACCATCTGTCTTTGTGCTAGATTTTCATTTGAATATGGCTTTAAAGGGGAAGTCAACCCAAAAATATTCTTTATATTAACATATTGTATGGCCCTTCATTAGTCTGAGCATGCAATTGTGAATCATATCACGCTTGTGGAATATGAGTGAAGCAGCAAAATCCACCTATTTTTAGCCATCTGTGGGGGGTGGCCATTTTGCCACTTTCTGTCAACTGAAAATGACATCACAGGGCTCAGGTAACAACCAATCACGGCTCACTGGTTGTCTGAAGATGAGCCATTGGTTGTTACCTGAGCCTTACATATACCATGATTATGTTGAAACACTGGCGTTTGTCGCACCTATCTCACGGATTCTTATTTTTCACTGATTTTTCTTCTTTGGTGTTCTGGCTTCTTCTTCTCTGTTTTCCGTTGACCACAGCACCACTCTAGATTTAGGCTTGTAAATTGCAGCCTGCCATTATATTCAGCATATTTTTGTGGACACACACATTTCTTGAACTGATTCCATGTTTACGAGATTATGATGATGATGATGATGATTATTTTATGAATGGAGTTTCCATTTAGGGCGGCCCGGTGGTCCAGTGGTTAGTGGGTCGACTTCACGGTGCAGAGGTTCAACTCCAGCTCCATCCTCCTTGTGTGGAGTTTGCATGTTCTCCCCGGGCCTGCATGGGTTTTCTCCGGGTACTCCGGTTTCCTCCCACGTTCCAAGAGCATGCATGGCAGGCTGATTGAGCACTCAAAAAATTGTCCCTCGGTGTGAGTGTGAGCGCGGATGGTTGTTCGTCTTTGTGTGCCCTGCGATTGGCTGGCAACCGGTTCAGGGTGTCCCGCGCCTAGTGCCCGAAGACGGCTGGGATAGATTCCATCAACCCCTGCGAAGATAAAGCGGTTCAGAAAATGGATGGATGGATGGATGGATGGATGAAGTTTCCTTGTGAACATGGCCTAGTTTTGCAGGTGTTATGCGTGAATGCATATTGCATACCAAAAAAGGCAGCTGTCTAGCTGAGTGAATGATCCTCAATTTAACATAACTCAACTCAACTGTATTTATAGAGCACTTTCAAACAGACATCACTGCATACAAAGTGCTGCACATGGAGCAACTGACATATATACAACAATAAAGCATTAATCAGTAACAAAGATGGTTGTAGGCACCAAACAGTAAAACTAAGATCAAATCTGAGTCATGCTGAATCAAATGCCAAAGAATACAAGTGAGTTTTGAGGCGGGTTTTAAAGATGGGCAGCCAGGGGGTTTGCCGAATGTTCAGCGTTGTTCAATTTAACAACAAAATGTGCATGATGTGGACAACAAACAGTTGACCGAAGGACAACGACGGTAAAAATGTGCATCGTGAGTCCAAATAAAGAGAACACAGAAATGACACTGGAGGGCAGATTTGAAAGAGAGGCATTAAACTGGGAAATTATAATCACACCCAAACTGCTACTTGAATGGAACAAAACTACTCAACATAGCGGTGTCCACAACACCTGGAAAAAAATACTAAATAACAGTCCAGGTGATGAGTAGCAAAAAACAAAAACAAAACAAATTTGATGACTCCGCTCTGCCATGGCCAAGCTTAAATCTCCACCTGTTGCAAATAGGCCGCAGGTGTGGAACAGCAGCACCCTTCCTCGAGCAGTCACGACTGGAAAGAAAAAAAAAGCAAACGGCACAGAACCAAAACATGACGTCAGATGCAGGACTCAGAAGGATGAGTAGAAACATTGGTCATCAAACATCTGTCTGAAATCTTGACCGCTGGCACAATAGCATATTGTGAGAGTTTCTTCACCAGGGCACGAGGTGTAGAGACTGAATATAATGTGTAACTGGTACAGTGATAAAGAACTGGATCCCACAAGCAATGAAAAACCTACAAGAAGTCTAAACTTTGAAACGATAAGGAAGATGTACCTTAGCCACAGTAACACGGGCTGATGGAAAACTACACGTAATCAAGCCGTATGACAATAATCTCTTTTTTTTCTTGTTTGTTCATGCTGTGGCTGTTGCTGTTGCTGTTGAGCAACCTCCAACTGGGTCCCAAAGCAGCTCCTAAAGCCACAGCGCCCCGGGTACATGCAGACTCGGTTGTCGGCTGTTGACTGGGAACTATTCGTAGCCCAAAGGCATGTCCAACAACGCTTGGAGGTCGTTGCCAAGTTGGGCGAATGTTCATGCTGAGCAAACTGCCAGCCATCGTCCAAGAAAGCCAAAAATACTGTTTTTATTTCTTTCTTTGTTTAGCCCTTGTCTTTTATTAGCTAAGTCCAGAACTAGAGTGGACAGTTGCAAACAGTCATCATTTCATTTAAATACTTTTATTTTGGCAGACATCAAGCTGTCTGGGGTTGACTCGGCGGGCATTAATGATATAAATGTTAGAGCCTCATGCTCAAACATAGCACGACACAGGTCCTGAAAAAACATTCACTTATGGGTGTTAATATACTGTACGTAAAGGGAACTATTGCTGACATACTGAAACAATTATTTCAACACTGATATCTGTCATTAGATCAATATTTTGAAAGGTCAGTTTGGTGTGTCCATAAAAATCTCCTGTGCATTGTTTGCATTTATTCGTCTTCTTACACTGGCAAATGAATTAATTTGCATATCAGTCTGTTTATCTCCCTGTTTTACATTCTTATCAGAAACTACAATGAAGCAAGAAGAGAAAAAAATAACTCTCACAACGATCTCTTACAGGACAAGGACAAATGACTCACATTTATAGGACAATGAGGAGACTCAATTGATGTTTTGGTTCAGTTTGTACAAAGTATATTCAATTGTTAGCTGGGGAGGTCTCATGAGAACGCAGAAAAAAAATTGACCATGAAAGAAAAATGATGGTAACAAAACAGAAGGAGAGGCTCAAAGAGACAAAACAATCAAATCTCGTCCTTGGTGATCAATGCATGTGCTATTGTCTGTTCTTTTTCCTTTGTCCTCAAGGACAAAGGAAGACAGGAAGTACAAAAGTGGGGTATGAGGTGTTCAGCCCACCAGATAGATGTCGATGTCTGACAGGCTGGAATGAAAAGTCATGGCTGCTGCTTGCACCTTAATTTGTCAGTGTGAACAGTTATGGTTACTTTCTATCAATTCATCAATTCATTTGTCTCAACTGAGGGCAATCAAAGCATGGTACGCACATTGCCCTCAGAACGCAAAGGTCTTACTTCGAACCTTGGCTCGAGCCTTTTGTATATGTTCCCCCAGTGCTGGTGGTGATTTTCTCCTGTAATTGACTGGCTGCCTGTCCTTGATATATTCCTGATCTCACCAGTCAACTGGGACAGGCTTGAGTTTATCTGTCACCCTGAACAAAATAAGTGGTAAAAATAAATAAATACATGGATGAATAGAAATAATATTGAAGCCAGCGGCTCATGACTGCATGTGGCTTGGGCATTTTGCCTTGAATGCATGTACTTGTGGAAAGATCATTTTGTGCAGGGGTGTGTGCAATCCATGTGGAAATGAGTATCTAAATGTAATTTCCCACTTAAGGTAGGGGACGATTACTATTCTTATTATGTGCATTGCCATGGAAATTGTGATACATTATTCATAATATCTCAGTTACATACAAACTCTAGCCAAAATGTGGAACTTTTCATCATAATGTTTTTGAGTCATTTTATTTGAAAGGGATGATGCACATTAATGAACACTGGTCCAACACCTGCGTAAATGTGCCGAAGTTAGCATACAGCTAAAGCAACATTTGGTAGGTAACGTAAAACACGGACAAGGCATAAATACAGGTACAGTGAAACTCCTCCACAACTAAATCATGTTTGCAGAAAGAAATGTTTCACAACAGGGGACTTTTCGTTGTAGGGGTAGCAGAAAAGTGGGAATGGCTTTTATGCATTAAAAGTTTTTCATACTAGGGGATATTTTCGCCCATGTAGACATCCAACTTTCATTCAGTCTTTCACACTTTCACATACAGTGGTCAAGTGTAATTTTTCTAAATCCCAAATATAATCATTTGATGTCACAAGTACAGTAATTAAACAAAATACATGAAATAAAGCATGAAGAAAACATTTAGATTTTGTAAATTTGACAAAGTACTGTAATAGTTTTTCCAAGGTGAGATCCTGACGAGCGGCAAACGAGTGACGCCATATCAAGACAATAATAGCCGGGCGGCCCACTATGGAAAGTGTACAAAGCCAGTCAGAAATCGATTGAAAAGCGATATTTAGATTTATCTGAGAGGTGCTTGAAGAGTTGGAGAAAGATGAGGTTGTTGGCAAGATGTGTGTTGGACAATGCATGTACGAGCCAGATGCTCAGGAAACGGAAAATGTTGTCCTCGAGCGGCTGGACATGGAGTGGAGACAGGACCCGATCCAGACTGCGGTTATCACCTTAGCGATAGTGTTTGCAATTTGAGGCTGTGCTGTGCTGTCAATTGCACACGATGGGATTACAGTACCACGTATTCCTGCTAGCACTCAGAGCACACGTTATAGTGGGTGGTTGTCCTACATTGTCATTGCTAAGATAGTTCTCTTGCATTGTTGGCCACTCTACACATTATATCGGCAGCACTGTTAGTTGCAAACCCTGACAGTTTGAATGTTTTTGTACAGGAGTACATCCATGTACACATATAATACTTTGAATCGAAGGTTTTTAAAAACAACAGCCAGAGTTATTCATTGATTACTTGCAAATCCGTTTGAGAAAACAGAGGTCTTCTCAGTGCTTGTAACAAGGAATGTTCGTTTTATGTTATGTTTTGTCATTCACAGGCTGTCTCTCCATGGGGATTCCAGGGCTCTTTTCCTGGTCGGAGGTCAGAAAACTCACTCTTCCCACTTTTGTGAAATGCATCATCAAAACTTATCGAACAAACAAAGCCCCCACTGACTGTACTTTTACATTTCAATAGACTGGCAAATAAATGTATGTGAAATGTACGCGAGTTATGCGTGTGTTTGGGAATACACCGTATGATATAGATACACTGATAGTGCACTCCATTAACCAGTTTAATCACATTGGATTTTTCATCTCTTGAACTATGATGTGTTTTTTGGTGGGGGCAGGTGACGGACAGATTCGCAGACTGGCGGACCGGTGAAATTTACCGATGAAAGCGCAGTTAAAATAACATGATATAAAGAAGTCAAGAATACAGTAATGGTTTATTCACCTATTGTTTAACATACTGTAAAGAGGAGTTTGGTCACAAGAAAATGTTTACAGTATCACTCCTATTTATTACAAATGAGAATTTGAAATGTTGGTAGAGATTTTAGCGAGCATCATGAAAGTTGATTTGCTTTCGCGGGCCACATAAAATGTTGTGGCGGGCCAAATCTGCCCCCCAGGCCTTGAGTTTGACACCTGTGACCTATGGGTACCCAGGCCGCTTTTGAATGACAAAAGGGCAAAATTTTTAAATAAGTCAAGTCAAGCTTTAATGTCAAATATGCTCTGAGTGCAACATACGGCACAGATGGAATTACTTTCCTTTCAACCACAGTGCAAATATGTAGTGCATTGAAACACACACAGCTAAAAATAAGTGCAGCAAAACAACTGCATAAAAAGACAGACATAAATATATAAATATAAACAATATGCCCTCCTCTGATAAGAACAATAGGAAATAGACTTGAGTCAGACGCTCTAGAATCCTCACCCCAATAGTAGACAAGAGAGTGAGTTAGGAGAAGAGACCTAATGTTGAAAGAAAAATCGGAGTTCTTGCGTCCATAGTCGCGAATAATTTTGTTTTGTTGTCATTGTTCAGACATAATAGTTTTTATTTAGTTACAGTTAAAGTTTTTTTAGAACAGTTCTAAAAAAAAAAAAACGCTGAGCGCCGAGTATTTGGACTTCTATTTCACTGTTCCAAAAGTGTTTTGAGTGAAATAAGAAAATGTCAGTGTTTTGTTTTGTTTTTTTCAGTTGAAAATTATGTGCAGTAGAAAAGCTTGTTTTTGTGATATTTTATTCTGTTTAAGATAAAAATAGTCATAATTTTTTAAATATTTATTTATATTTGAAAAAATATCAAAAGGTTTCGATTGGCACCGATTCTGATACCAACATGATTGGCATCATGAAAGCCCTAGTTTTAAATGGAACTTAACATGCATGTTTTTGGAATGTGGGAGAAAGTGCAAAGCCACAGAACAATGAGGCAAACTTGCAAACTGCTTACAGCAAGGCTGCAGCCCGGATTCAAACCCCCAACCTCAGAAATGCGAGGCACGTGTGATAACCACTGCACAATGCTGCCCTAAATAAGGGAATGTTGAACTTTTTTTTTTTAATGTGTCATAGCAGACATGCAAAACCTGTTCACAGCAATGATCACATCTTGTAAGTCAGCTTCAATCTTGACCAGCCTCACCACTAACCTGAATCAAACCATCAAACAGCTCCCCTCTTCTCTGCTCTTGCTTTTTACACAGGCAGGAAAGACCTTGATGTTCCTCCCATAATTGGTAGTAGAGGTTGACTTTTATTCCCTCTCCCCCTCCCTTTTTTTTCCTGTTTACCGGATTCAAATTTTTTTTTTTTTTTGCTTTTCCTCTTCCTTTAGAGATGAATAGTTGGCCAAGGATCAAAGTCCGATCCCAACCGGCCACTGTGGCCACCACAAAGGGGTGTTGGGTGCTGGCGTGGGGCCAGATGCTGCACATGGTCACATAACCAGGGACAAGACATGCAGATGGGGCCAACAGAGCTCTTGTCGTCCCCCCTCCGCCCCCACACACGCCTGCACACAAGAGGTCAGTGGCAAAATTATCAGAGCGTGTGCTTCCTGTAAGATGATCTCGTCACAAAATCCCTTTTTGTTTTCATCTGGTTGGTCTTCCTGTTTGTTTCTCCATCCTTCCAACTGTCATATCTTTGTTTGTTTCTACAACCCTCACGTAATCTTCCTCTGTTTTGTTGCATTTTCTTTGCAGCTCAGAAGTGGGCCTTCCAAACACACCGCCAGGATGCACAACAAGAAAGGAAGCTGAGGTAAAAGCTCTTGTCCCCAATGACAAACAACTGCAGGTCAGCTAGACAGCCCTTGTTTACATAAATATGTTTCGAGTGCCAGTAAAAATTAATAGAGGTGAACGTTGAGCGGGGCTGTTTGATCAAACAAAAATGATCCGACCTATATTTTTTATGCAACACCCAACAGACCCAACAGACTGTTTTGCTTAATGTTCGCAAAGAATTACATAAACGATACAAAGCACACACCAAAAAAGTTTTGTTTAACATTCACATTTAAAGGGTTTTTGGTAAATATCTAGAGCCATATCGCTTGGAAGGACGAAACAGGGCAGGACTTATATTTACCACAATTAATGTTTAGTTATATTCATTCTTTTAAAGCCAAAAAACACAATATATTTCAGAAACTTTTAATGGTCATTTAGGCTGGATTTATACCAGGTCCAACTGCCGAATTAAAAATTTCCAAACATGCCCCTGTAACAATGTGCTTAAGATTTTTTTGCTTTTATTTACCTATGTCAGTCATAAAAACTGATCTTCTAAATCACAGGTGTCAAAGTCAAGGCCCAGGGGCCAGATCTGGCCCGCCACATCATTTTGTGCGGCCTGCAAAAGCAATTCAAGCATGTCAACTTCCATGATGCTTGCTAAAGTCTGAACCAAAATTTCAAATTGTCATCTACAATGTAAGAATTACAATGTTTGCACAATCCATTATTCTTGACTTCTGATGTCAAAACTAGTTATCCATCTATTTGTTGTTCGCTGCGTATGTAATATTTGGAGGTGGTTAAACATTTCTATGCTTTCATAAAATTCACAATCATAATGGCCCTCCAAGGGAAACCGTAACTACAAGGTGGCCCGCGACAAAAAAATGAGTTTTACACCCTTGTTCGAAATAGCTCAAATAAAGTACAATTTGCTGTGCACGTTCATTAATAGTATTGCTTTAATTAAATTGAGATTGTCTACAAAAATGTAAAATGGTTTCACGCGAGTCATTTATTGTTGCATAAACAGTGTGCTGAGGTACAAGGCTGCCAGGAGAGGTGGGATTGGGAAAGAAGGGTTTTCTTTTTGAGAGGCTGGGTTCAGTCCGAACGCGACAGCACAATTTTGGTTTTAATCATACGGTATCACCCAAGATTGGTGTGAGGGGATGTGACATGGAGCAGGGAGCTAACGTTTGTCAGGCTCTCCTTTAGGTCTCAGTGGCAGTTCAATGCAGGAATACTTGGCTACTCTTTTATTCCACCTCAGTCATGTGGATGAAGTCGTTAGCATGTTATTTCATGATGGCTTGTCAGCGTTTACATTCAGGATCACGAATAAACTTATCACAGGCTCCACCCAATCAGGAAGATCCACCATAACCCTCTGAATCTGTAACTGGGGTTCTGTTGAAAATACAGCAGCTCTAATATAAAGTGCAAGAGAAAAAAGTGACAGCTACACTTGCTATGTTACTTATTGTACGTGCTGGAGTAAATTTCAATTGAATCCACAATTGAAAAAAAATGAGTGGAAATGTATTATTTGTGTTTGAAAGTTTGTATTGAAATGAATTTCAATTCCATTATTTGTAATTTATTTTGGTTAAAAAGGGGAGGGGGTGGGAAGCCAATGTTTAAAACGTAAATAATTTAAAATGGAACAGTGATAATAATAAAGTAATGAGTTATCAGATAGGATATATTTTTTGGAATGGAAATATAAATAGTCAAAATAAGACCTTGGATTCATATTCAGAGATTGGCTGTTGCTAACCAATTATAGAGCACTTTTTGGTGAAATACATGCATTAGCCTCCCAGAGTGCATGAAGCGTAAGAGGTCTGTATCAATTAACACGCCAGAGTTATGTACAATCATTCTATTTTTCATACATTCTGCTCGTAGTTTTAAAACATGTTTGTTAGATGTCATTGATGAAGTGGGCGCTTATTATCGTGAAAAAATAAAAGTTGATGTCATGCCATTAACTACATCTGAGAGGGCCTTGCACATTTACTGTACATGTGCCAAAGAAATTATCATCGTTTTGGTATAGTCTACAATCAGGGTCATTGATAGGCATACATTTTGATATCCAATCCTGTGAGCTCAAACTTAAAACAGCACAATTCACAAAACCATTGTAAAACATCTTTGGGACAGACTGCAGTATATGTATATGTGGGGCAGTGTGGGTTGGCTTTGGCTGGGCTGTGGAGACATTCAAGGAGCCTTTCTGGGGGTCCAGAATTTGGTGCTACGCTACTATGGCCCCGTTCAAATTCTAGCTTTCTGAGATTTACAATTTGCGAAGGCGATCAACAATTTCACATTTTTTCCACCGATAATTTGGCCTATAATCTGTATACCATTAAAAAAAAAACATCTTTCTGAACGCAAACATAAATAACTGAAACAATTGTATGCCTTTGTCGATGTTCATGCCAAATATCTTAGTACTTATATGATATTACTATGGTTCAGTGAAATCAACATTCTTTTAAAGCAAAATATAAATTCAAAAGGATGTGGAAAGCAGCATTTTGTTTAACGAGAACTAACTGACAATCATCAACATTAACAAAACTCAGCAAAAAAAAAAATCAGTTAACATTGCAACTGTGCTTTAACAATTTCACGCTACGTGTCTAAAGGGGTGTTCACACGGCAAGATTTGGTCCGGTGCTACGCCGGGGCTGCCCCAGTAGAGCGTTCACACGTGCAAATTAGCTCCGGCGTAGCCCCGGAAAAAGGCTTACACCGGACCAAATTTGATCCACCTCAGGGAGGTGGTTTAAAAATTTGCTCCGGAGCAAATGCTCGTTTGCGAAGCAGCACCGATATAAATTTGCACGTGTGAACGCAACTGGGTTAAATTTGCTCCAGAGCAAATGCTTGTGAAGCGTACGTACGGCGAAAATGTGTTGCTTTCGTGCTCTGTCGGACTTCCGTCATGTGTTTGTTTAATAATGACACAAGACTTGGCTGGTAACATCTTTCCTTTTGTAGGAGACTGGACTGTCTCGGAGTTGTTAGTGTAGTTTGTTCCTTTGTTGTGTGTTCACAACCCCCCGCCCCCCATATAATTTATTTAGTGATTTCCTCTCTTGATTTTCTGTTTGGCGCATGATGTGTTTGCTTTTCTGAGTGTCATTGAAGTCATCGTTGATTTACGTTTTTGGGGGCGGTCACTCTCGAGCAGAAGGCACGGAGACCGAGAAGGAGAAGTACGTGCCTGTCCAGTAGTCGCTTGACTTGTGTATACGTTTTAAAAAGAACCAACACGACAGCTCATTTGTTTTCTGTCGTTTTGCTCCGCTGCAGAAACTGCCGTGTGAACGCAAGTGGGGCTGCCCCGACGCTGTGCCGTTGCAGACACGCTCAGCGGCTTTGTACGTGTGAACGCTCCATACAATTTGCTGCGGTGCAAAATATATCGCAACAAAATACATCGGTGCAGCGCCGGAGCAAATGTGTGCCGTGTGAACAGCCCTTAAGTGTGGGTGTGGGCGAGGGTGTTGGTGTGGGTGTGGGTGTGCGCGCTCATCTGGACCAATTTGTGCATGCATGTGCAATTGCCAGGTAATGTTTTTTTTTTTCTAAGCACAATTTCTTCCATGACAGCATGCAATTATTGTGCCGAGCAAGCTATCATATGTCTATAACCTAAAAATTGCATTTTACCTGGATGCCACACCTTCCAGAACAGCTCACTGTCAGCATTTAAAATCTGATATGTTATGACGTTTGTGTTATTCGGGTGAGGATAATATGTTGAAACATAAAGCATTGTGGAGTTTAGAACTAATGGGAAGTACGTTCTCAAATCTGTCAATGTGAGACATAAAATGCGTGACACTGTCTTTCATAAACAGTTAACAGCTAACTGCTATGTGGACCCATACATGACACCAAGCTATTCGGTAACATATTGGGCAACTTTGTGCTCCGTGGTGTCCAGAAGCCTGCTCGCCTGACATGGAAAAGACCTTTGACAGCTGCATGGCAGATATTCTGCAGGCACCCGAGGCTTCACAGGTGTCAAACTCGGGGCCCTCAAGAGCCGTTAGCCTGCATGTTTTCCATCTCTTCCTGCTGCAACACACCTGATTCAAATGATTGCTTCATCAGCAAGCTGTGCGAGAGCCTGCTAATCATTTTGATAACTTAATCAGGTGTGCTGCAGCAGGGAGAGATGGAAAACATTCAGGGTAACGGACCCGAGTTTGACACCTACGCTTTAGGTGGTATATATTGCGGCTGATCAGCATTCAGTCCACACCCCCACAACATCTGAAAGCTGAGAGTATGGCTCAGTTTTTCCTTTTTATGTAACCTGTAACCTGATAGAACATGATAAGCTGTCCACTGTCCCTGGAAGGGTGAAATTTGACAGGCCTTCTAACAACACACTTCTCAGCTGTGTGTCAAAATACATTTTATTTCACTTCAGAGGTAGTTTTAGTCGTATATTTTTAACATCTTTTGTTCTCTGTGCAGTTAGGGCTTTCCATGCCTGCATGTTTTTTAACACGTTTCTCAGTACTGACAACAATAAGTAGCACCTAAGCTCAATCCAAGCTATCCATTAACTAAATCACAGGTGTCAAAATCAAGGTCCGGGGCCAGATCCGGCCCACCACGTCATTTTCTGTGGCCCGCGAAAGCAAATTGTGTGTCAACTTCCACGACCCTTGCTCAAATCTGGAGCGAAATGGCATATTGTCATGTGTATTAACGTTGAGATTTTCCATCTTTTTTTTTACCCTGTTTATTTGATCTGAAATTTGATTTGTTGTGTACAAGAAATAATACGATGTAATGATTAAACATTTATTCGGTTTCACTGGTGTAACGGCTCTCCGAGGGAAGACATAACTCCAAAGTGGCCCGCGACAAAAATGAGTTTGACACACCTGATCTAAATAATGTACTGTATGTATAATAGAATTTCCAACATGACTTGCGCAAAACAAGGATGTGTGCACTCATCGGCAACCCGATTTCAACCCCTCTGTTACGTGGCACTTGTGACAGCAGTGGAGAGGTCAGTAAAGCCAACTCAATAAAACTATACAATGCTTGAATATGACCACCGTGGAAAAAGCAGTTACCTCCAGCTCAGATAATGACCCCGTTAACAATGAAAGTGGACTCATTAGAGTATGAGAAATAAGTGTTCGGTTTCTCAAGTAGGTTCAACTGCTTGTAGATTTGGAGGCAATTTTTGCCAGTTTAACGGCATGTTATGAGGAGCACCGAAGGCTAATGCTGTTTTTCTGTAATAAAGAACATTATTTTCACTTTTATGTGCTCCTCCTACGGAGAAAATAGGCCTGATCTCTCCCTTTGTGGTTGCTCCAACTGCTTACTTCCACCACCCACACAACACATTTTCCCAGGCAACAATGTTCCTCCAAAGTTTACAAACAACATGCCCAAAGCAGTTAGCAGCTTTCCGTTTCCTGGCTGGAGTTGAAATGAAATGGTAATTTTGACTTGAGGAGGATTTCAAAGGGATGGCCTGTACTTTTCATCTCGTTGGATAGCACAAGCTCGCCGACACATTCGCGATGGGAATTGAGGTTGGACAAAAGACAGGAGAGAAAGGTGCATTTTAAGTTTTTTTTTTTTTAAAGTTTAATGTTCTTTGCTGTTACACCCACCCTCCCCCAGCATCTTCCCACAACAAAAAAAGAAATGAAGCAGTGTGAAGATCTTTATCCCAGATGGACAGGATTTATATAAACATCCACCCACAACTCAGGGAATATTTGATGTGTCAAGATTGTTTCCTGGTATTTAAATAGATCATTTACTTTTTCAAGTCCCACATTTTTATTCAAAGAACTGAGGGGCCATGGTGTGGGTAGAGAAGTTGTGTCATCTCTTTCCCGTGTTAGTTTCCAATAACAAATCCAAGAGACCAATCTGCTTTTCATAGCAGTTCTTGTCATTTGCTCGAGATTAGTACAAGGGAACACAACCCTGTTCCGAAAAATGTAAGGTAGCGGTAATCTGTGATGGGAGCGGCCAGTCTTTTCACTGTACTGAATCACAAGAATCTGTTCTTTCGAATGGCTTGTTCACTAAATCAGCCCTGATATTCACATTCACTCTGAAACACATTCAATTACTGATGGACAGTGTGTTCGCAGACCAGAGTGCACAGGAATTCCTGAGAGCTAGAGCTTTACTTTTAGTACTACATTCATCGAATTCATACACAGCTCTCTTTCTTTTATATTTCAAAGTTTGTCAAATATCATTCACTAGAATAGGCTATTTGCAGAGAGGTGTTCCTCGAGCCGGTCCTTGGCCTCAAGGACCGGCTCGAGGACCGAGGGGTGGTCCTTGGTCCTCGGCCTTGGCCTCGGAGTCAAGTACTTGGTCCTTGGCCGTGGCCTCGGGAGTCAAATCCTTGGCCTTGGCCTCGGATTGCCGGTCCTCGGACACAATGAGGGATTAGAGCCTCGAAACCCTTGTATAAGGACCGCAATAATCACGAAGGAATCTAATAAATTCCATCCAAGGAAACCCGTATTGATGGATTAACTCTGGCCCTTTTAGAGGGGCGGAGCTGCCACTGACAGTCAGTAAAACGTCTAAAGAGCGGCATCACAGTTAGTTTCAATCACAATTCGTTCCGTTCGCGATCGGCAGTTTAAATAGCGTGTAAAGCCTTTCTGTAACAGTGGTGTCTTCTATTTAGTTATTTTTGCACAGTCGTTACGTTTGTGCAGTCGCACTAGAATGTTTGTTTGAACCAAGTAATTTGCGTTACAGCTGGAGTCAATAATGTCGGCACTTCACTTCCGGGTTTGGCCGTTGGGATTTGGAGTTCTTTTGCTCGATTCCAGTTATGTTTGCTGAATGCTTTCTTATGTTTGGAATAATGAATATTGATAATACATAGTTTAAAATCATGGTTGATTTAATTAATTTTTATGATTATTGTGAATTTGAAGGTATTAAATTAATAAATGTAGTATTAGTGGGAGTGGTAATAATAGTAGTACTCAGAGAATGTTTAAAGATCAGCCATCTCGTTACCTCTGCGTCCCGCGTCTAGACGCATAATTTTCCCACGGGACGCACAGTTCCAAACAATATGCGTTTTTGGGTCGCAAGGAAATTTCTCAGTCAAAACAAAAAAACTACGGCAAGCCTGAGGATTTCACAGTAACAATCGTTATCGGTAGCGTGTCGTTTCCGTGGCGTCATTTTCACGGTACTGAAAAATTGTTTAATTATAAAAGTCACCGCACTTGAATTGACTGTGTGATCCACGCGATTTCACTGCGCCTGTATGTGTGTTTGTGATGTGGCATGGTGTGTGAGTGTGTTTCTTCTAATTTACTTTCGTTTTGTTTTGTTTTCAGTGTTGGGGGGGACACAACAGATGACGTTATGTGCGCATGCGGGTTGTTATTTTAGTCCGCAAACTGAGGAATCGCGCGGATGAAAGTTTGAGATGGCGCCGAAAAAAACTCACCAAGGTCTACTAATTACGATATTTAAGAAATGGGAATGCTTGTCTGATTTTTCGTATGAATCGTCCAAAGGGCGTATCACTAAACTCAAAAGCATCAAAGGCTAAGTTATGCATGAAGTCTTTTTTAAATGAGAACTTTCATTTCTTAGAAAATCGCTTTCTGACTTTCGGGTTGAGTGAACGCTGGCGCGTTTTGGCTGCCGCTGCTCAACCCGTATTGTTTTGTGTTTTTTGTTATTGTAAAGTGTCCTTGGGTGTCTTGAAAGGCGCTTATAAATAAAATCTACTACTACTACTACTACCTGTGACGTATGCACAGAACGCGAGAGCGAAATACGACGCGAGGCACGATTACGAGGCAAATTGGTCATTAGATTTGTAGGCTAATCGCTGTGAAAAATATTATGAAACAGTATTGGTTATTCTATAATTTACTGGTTGTAGCATGGTAACTTTATGAATAAAACATTCGTCACATGGTGTAGTAATGCTAATGTTAACTGTTGGTAGAACTAATGATGACGTGTGTTAAATTCTTTTGTCAAATTGATCGTAGATTACACATGCATCGTCTTGGGAAGAGGATGTCAAGCCACATCAATACTTACCTGTATTCATGATTACCAGTCAATTAATCTTTGCAGTGTGAGATTGGAAAAAATACTCTGATGATGCCACATGAGTGCACCAGTTTTTGATCCATTTATTTTTTGGAATAAACCTGGAGTACACAGCTGCTGATGTAATGTTCATTGTTAATGCATAGTTTTCAAACATTGACCCTTGAAACATTATACTTTTGAGTTTCGGAATTCTTGATTATCAATATCAGTCAAAATAGAAAAATGGGTTCCCATGATGAACGTTTACAGATTCCAACATTTGTTACCGTGGTTTCCCATTGGGTAATCCGACGGAACCGAAAAACAGATACCATGAATTTCCGAAATCCTCAGGCCTGCTCCTGAATTATTTAAAGTTTTGCAGCATTTGTTTATCATTGTATGTATATGTTGTTGTTTGTGTTATTATCATATGCAATTGAATAAGTAGACCCTTTCAGAATTCGAAATTTGGGACTCTCTCAATGCATAATGGGACTCATACTTTTCTGATCAGCGAGTCCCTGGGACTCGCTGCCGGTAAAATGTAAAATTATCACTGAGAGATTCCCGCTTTTTCTGCAGTCAGTGATTGACTTCTATGCAAAGTCATTTCTCAACTTGTGTTCCGTGCCATGTCATGCCTGTTGAGTGTTGATTTACTTCATATTAAGAAACTACTGCACTAAAACATTAATTCATACCATATGATTTTATTTTTTTTCTCAGTATAAATAACACGTACCCTGACTGTTCTACTCTTTGAATAAAAACACTTCATTCAAGCGTTAGGGAGTGCAAGGGGTTATGATGGAGGGATGTTGCAAATCATGAAGACCTGCCAAGTGGTATGATAGCATTGTTTTATACATGTCCTCGGCTAGGCCTCAGTTTCAAAATCAGTCCTTGGTCCTTGGCCTCGGAGTCAAGTCCTTGGTGCTTGGCCTCGGAAAATTTCTCAAGTCCTTGGCCTTGGCCTTGCCCCAGAAAATTTTCCAAGTGCTTGGCCAAGGCCAAGGCCAAGGACTTGACTCTGAGGCCAAGGCCAAGGTTGCCGGTCCTTGGACACAACACTGGCTATTTGATATAAAGCTAACAGCTAAGCTAAGTTAGCGGTGGCTGCCAGACACATGCGGTCAGGGGAGGCAGAGCCACACATGCATCATGAAGACAAATGTAATCAAATGAATTTTAATTTCAGATCTCTGGTGTGTGTTTTATATTTATTTCCTTGTACTTGCTAAAAATTTGAGCTTGGTATCGATCGATACCAAATTAATACTGGAGCCAATATTGCCGATATCAAAAGTATGTTTTTTAAAATAATCTTTTTCCTATTAAATAACATGCATTATGCCAACTAAACTTTATTTTTGGGTTCTTAACCATGACATAATACAATATCCTCAATGGAAATATACATAAACATAAACTCTTGTTTAAAGTTGCACATATGGTAATCTTCATTCTCCTAGTCCCTGTCTTTCTTCCGCACTCAAAGAAATCCTGGCTATGTTCTTCTAGCTTGTTTTGATTTGGTTCGTTTTGGTCCACCTTAAATTTAACGTCAAATTATTCTCAGACATCGTACATTTTATTATATTGTACTTCATATCTTATGCTATGGCAATACACATCTAGTAGTTGTAGAAGGTAATATTCACTGTAAAAATAATTATTTGAAATTAGCTACTAGTAGGGCTATTGATTTGTAAAAACAAACAATGTCCTTCCATCCATCCATCCATTTTCTAGTCCTCAGGAGGTTCGGGGGTGTGCTGTAGCCTATCCCAGCTATCTTCAGACAGTCAGCGGGGTACACCCTGAACTGGTCGCAGGGCACACACAGACAAACAACCATTCGCACTCACATCCACACCTAAGGACAATTTAGAGTGCTCTATTAATCTGTCACACCTACTGCCTGAAGACAGCTGGGATAGGCTCCAGCAACTCCAGGACCGTCATGCGGATAAGCGGATCAAAACAATCCACCAAGAAGTTCGTGAAATCCACTTTCCCAGGCTGGATCATCACATTTGATTTTCAGTCAGCCCTGCACGAATTGTCCCCATGTCAAAAGCTTTGTGTGAAAAAAACAACTTGTGTCATTTTCACTTCACTCCCCAGGAAGGTTCACAGAGGAAGATGAGCATAGGATGAGGTCACCTGCGGACAGTGATGTGAAATCAGAGTAAAGTGTTCTGCGTCTTTTCGAAGCTTCGACAGACAGATAAGGAATACTAATTTCACAACATCAAAATATATTTTACTCCAGTGCTCTGTGTGTTACTCTGGCACTGTTTGCCGATTGTGTTGTTTATGTGTCGATGCTGCCTGGTCTTACTAAAAAAAACATTTGTTTCAACATCATCTGGTGGCATTTTACAGTATTGAAGAACATACGTCATTGCTTGGTCAATTCTTCACGTTTTAATGTTTTTAGTCAGCTACCTATGCACAAAAGTGAAGGGAAAAAAAACTCACAATGGTCACCAGCACCGATATACACAAATTACAAAAGAAATGTTCAGTCGAAATCAGGCATTGCCTTTAATTTGAGGTCCAACAGAATTTTGAAAAATAAAAAATGGCACCATCAACTGTAAATATTCGGTTGCAGAGCTTTTAGAGGCAATCATTGCAAGCCAATGTTTTCTGCAACTCCCAAAGATACTTGCTTGCCTGTCAACAGGTATTTTGGTGACCCAAAATACCTATTGCCAGACGAGCAAACTGTTCCAGCTGTCTGAGTTTTGAGGAATGCCCATACTCCAGACTGCATGTTTCAGCTCCTTGTACAGATGTCAAAATACCCATCAATAGGTTCTGTCATTGACCAATGTGTTTGTTTGTTTTTTACCTTCAACCAGTGTTTCTGAATTTTTATTGAGCCAAAGCACATATTTTATTTTAGAACAAATCTCACAGCTCACCACCAAATAAAGTGGTCACAAAAAGTGGAAACGCAGATTAGTTACCATGATGGGCGTGACAGTTCATTGTTCTGCATGTCACCAAACCGCTGTTAAAGTACCAAATTTGCTGTTAAATGCAGCCATTATAAGGGCTAAAATTCCTTGAATGTAATTATTAATGTAAAGTGCTAAATAAAAATGACTTATGGAAAGAGCTTTTGTCCAAAACTGAATATTTGAAAAAAAAAAAAGTATGTCTTGCCATGCCATGCTATCGTCCATCTATTAATTTTGTATGCTACTTGTCCTCATTTTTTTTCTTTTTACTTCTAACATGCATGAAAAAACAGTACAGTAACAGTAAAAAAAAAAAAAGGGGAAAAAACTGAGCACAACAAAGTTATAAAAAAAAAATCAATCCACCATAGGTAATATCATACCTGTTTATACATGTTCAAAAATGAGTAGGAAAAAAAATAACTGTTCGAACTTCAGTACATTGATTTTATTATTAGTATATCCCAGTGTCATTAGCATAATGGTGAGCTGGAACCTAACCCTGTTGACTCAAGGCGAGTGGTGTCAGCCAATCGATGTCACGTTGCGAGGTGGTGGTGGACCCCAAAAAGCAGGCAGGAGAGAGGAGCAGGGTATATTTGAAGAAGTGTATTGATAAAACACAGAAAACTAAATCCTAAACAAAGTAGCAAACAAAAACAATGACTGAAGCTCAAAACATGACAAACAAACAAACAAACAAACATGACAGCAGCAAAGAGCAACAATGACCCGACAATGAGTGGTCGGGCTGGGAGTCCTTTTAAAGCACTAATTACCTAATGACCAACAGGTGTGCAGCTGCAGGGGGAGCCCGACAGTGCCACCTGTTGGTCCCAAACCGAATCATGACAGTACCCCTCCCTCAAGGGACAGATCCCAGACGTCCCAAAGTTGTCCAGAAGGCTTGCCTCGCCGGGGAACGGGAACTAAAAGAGACTGCGACCTTCGCCTCGCCGGAGTACAGGAACAAAAGCGACGGTGACCTTCACCTCGCCAGGGAACAGGAACAAAAGCGACAGCGACCTTCGCCTCGCCGGAGAACAGGAACAAAAGCGACGGTGACCTTCACCTCGCCAAGGAACAGGAACAGAAGCGACGGCAATCCTTTGGCTGGGCGTGGCCTGACGTGGACGGAGCTCGACGTAACGGGGGACATGGGACAGCCGGACGTGAACAGGGGCTCGGCCTGACGTGGGCGTGGACGTGGCACGGCTCGTTGTCGACGTGAATGTGACTCAGCTCGAACAGACACGTGACGAGCCTCGGCTCAACGTGGACGCGGACGGGGCTCGGCCCACCGTAGACACGGCTTGACGAGACGAAAACAGGACAGCCGCATCACCAGCGCTGCCTGAAAGGGAAAAGGGTGTCGGCCGCAGACGCGCTCCGCCAGGCGCATGGTGGAATAGGGACCAGTTCTTAGTACCTGCGGGGTCCAGGTGGTCGGGTCATTCTGTGACATTTGCGAGGTGGTGGTGGACCCTAAAAAGCAGGCAGGAGAGAGGAGCAGGGTATATTTGAATAAGTGTATTGATAAAACACAGAAAACTAAATCCTAGTGATGGGTCCAGCGACACCGATGCGTTGACGCATGCGCCGGGCTCACAGAGCAAACCACGTGTCGGTGCATGTGCTGCTTCAATACGTCACGTGATTGACACGTGAACTGCACCAGCGCAGTTTAGACTGCATCGGCTGCGTTGACACAGTCCAGGCTGCTAATTGACACATCGGCTGCGTTGACACAGTCCAGGCTGCTAATTGACACATCGGCTGCGTTGACACAGTCCAGGCTGCTAATTGACACGTGAACTGCACCGGTGCAGTTTAGACTGCATCGGCTGCTTGGCACAGTCCAAGTTGCGCCACTTAGTCCAGGGGGCGTCGACTCAGTGCAGGGGGCGTTGACGCAGCAAAAGCCCGCACAGTGTATCCTAAGGAAGTGCGTCTGGCGACACGATGCCGATTGCCGAAACAAGCCAGATCCCACCCTCGCTCGAATAAAAATATATGTTTGGGCAATACGGAAAACACACTGATTATCAGAAAAAATGTGTCCGTCTGACTTCGAGCGTCATGTCGGCTGTCATATAATAGGCTATTATTATATGAGAAGTGCTTTATGAACTAGCGGCCCGGTAGTCCAGTGGTTAGCACGTCGGCTTCACAGTGCAGAGGTACCGGGTTCGATTCCAGCTCCGGCCTCCCTGTGTGGAGTTTGCATGTTCTCCCCGGGCCTGCGTGGGTTTTCTCCGGGTGCTCCGGTTTCCTCCCACATTCCAAAAACATGCATGTCAGGCTGATTGGACGCTCTAAATTGTCCCTAGGTGTGAGTGTGGGCGTGGATGGTTGTTCGTCTCTGTGTGCCCTGCGATTGGCTGGCAACTGATTCAGGGTGTCCCCCGCCTACTGCCCGGAGATGGCTGGGATAGGCTCCAGCACCCCCCGCGACCCTAGTGAGGATCAAACGGTTCGGAAAATGGATGGATGGATGCTTTATGAACGTTTGTACTGTACGTCATACTCCAGTTGATTGAGAGGTCCCGCCTATAAGGGGGAGTTCCAGAAAGTGACTGCGAGTGAGCACACCGCATGTTTGATGACTCTGCCATGTTGCTATTAAAAGTCACATAAAACGTAAACCTTGTCTGCTGACCATCATTACATCGGCTAGGCTAGTTTAGCTGTTGTCGTAGTTCAAAGCTTAATATGTGGCGTGGGTTGGGTCGGCGCCGCGAGTACGTGCTCGCGCTCACGCGCTCACAACAGAGAGCAGCAGACTATCGACTGCTGAGACGCGCTTCACTCGAGTGACGTTGCTACAGTACGTGCATATTATGGAGCAGCTTCCGGACACATACAAATTGTCAGCCGTGTAGAGCCATTTTGATCTCCTTTTGGAGAATAAGGTATTTATTAAAATCTCCTTGTCTCTCCAAGTGCCTCTCGGATTTTTGACATGTCTTATTCCATTGTGTGTGTGTGTTCTCCACAACAGGGGAAATAGCATGCATTAAACGCAACCGACTGAAATTTAAAACACTGGAGCATCTTATTTTTCTAAATCAAAATTTGTGAAGACAAAGCCCACAAGCATCCTCATTCACATGATTTTCACATTATTGAAACACATTGAATGATACAATATGAATGCATGGATGTGAATGATATTGTCAAGGGTCAATGTCATCTTTATTGTCAAATATGCTTTATGTATGACATGCAGCATAGATGAAATTTCTTCCTCTCAATCCTCAGTGCATACATGCATGCAAACATGCTGTGCATTAAACACACACAGCTAAGAAAGGATAGCAGCTACACTGTATAAAAAAGACATGTAATCTGAACAGTATAGACAATATAAACAATATAAACAGCATAAACAACAACATAAACAATGGTGCTTGTGGCTATTGTGGGTAGAGTGAGGTAGTGCATTGTATTGTATTGTATCAAATCAGTTTGTTCAGTCTGTCAAGTGGGATGGCTGCAGGGACTTTGAAGGTCCAGCAGGTGGCAGTGGTCAGCGACACAGTATCAGTACAGTATCAACACAGTGTGTCATTGTGTCGACACGCCTCATGAGGCCTCATGGACCCATCACTACTTAAATCCTAAACAAAGTCCAAAGTAGCAAACAAAAACCATGACTGAAGCTCAAAACTATCATGACCGGAAACATGACAAACAAACATGACAGCAGCAAAGAGCAACAATGACCCGACAATGAGTGGTCGGGCTAGGAGTTTTAAAGCACTAATTACCTAATGACCAACAGGTGTGCAGCTGCAGGGGGAGCCCTACAGTGCCACCTGTTGGTCCCAAACCGAATCATGACAATCGAAGGGCAGCCATCTTATTGTACAGACTGTATTTTAGTTTGTAGAAAATATGCAGACCAAGCCAATGAATTGCTTTAAAACAGTGGTCCCCAAACCTTTTCCTGTGAGGGCCACATAACTTTTCGCTTCTCTGATGGGGGGGGCCGGGGTCAGTTTGTAACAGCAAAAGTGTGACTGCAAGAGTACCTAGACGTAAAAATGTATTGTTTCCCAGAAACCCACACAAAATCAAATAACTTTTTTTGATACACTCGCGGTATTAAAGACGTCTTTCTTCTCGGGACACACCACCTCTGCGACAGCATTCATGCATTTCTTGACAAACTCTCCTTACCGCTGCTTGCTATCAGTTGAGCAAACCGAAAGCTAGCCCAAACAGATGGCTGGTTCAGCTGAGCTTGGCGTACAAATGTATTTTGCTGAGCTAACGTTCCTCTTTTTAGCGTTGACAGTTTGTCTGCTCTCATTTGCCCATGCAAAAAATCGTACTTGTTGTTGTGACGGGATTCATAGTGTCTCCGCAGATTGTATTATTTGAATACCGCCACCGACAGATGAGACAGACAATCTTTTCTTTGCATTGAAAAAAAAAATCGTTTCTCCATTTTGGGTTAAATTCCCTGTATTCTGAATAATTCTTTTTCTCTTACCTCACCTTTTCGCCATGATTACGTTCTCTTTGAGAGGGACGGGTTTAGGATTTTTTTTCTGGGGTTGCCAGATAACGGCACAGACCGCAGAAGGATGGAACAAATGTCACGTTATACTGTATGTGTTTATGAAATTGTTACTAGCTAATAGTTAATCATGAAAATAGTTCATAAATAAGGAATATTTTATTGCAAAAGCCAAATTTTATGATAAAATACAAATATACATAGATGAAAAATAAATCAAAAGACTCTCTGGTATTGTTCAGGGGGGCCGGACCAAATGTGGAGGCGGGCCGGATCCGGCCCGCGGGCCGTAGTTTGGTGACCACTGCTTTAAAGGGATACAGTTCATGTTTGTACAATCCGTAAATCTGGGTAAATGTAATTTTTCTCAAAATAATCAAAATTGTGGAAAACAATATGTCTCTCTAACAGTAAGAGTCATCTCCTTATTGTGGGGAAGGGGTTTGTGTGTCCCAGTGATGCAGGCAGCTAAATTCCTTGGGGCCTCTGGCAGAACGTTGACCGCGTCCCAGGGGAGGCAAGGGACATTGAGTCTGAGTGGTCCATGTTCCATCCTCCGGTATTGAGGCAGCCGACTGCAGTTGTAGCAGTGCCTGTGGTGACGGCATCCACCCTTACCAGCAGTAAGGTCTGCTGTAAGGCTTAAGAAGAATTTAAGAAGAACCAAGCCTGTTTGAACTGCGGAACTCTGGAGGCAACTCATTGGCCAAGCCGAATGCAGCTTTGTTGGCCAGATGCAAAACACAGGCATGGAAGAAGTTGAGTGAGGCGATGGAGAACAATTCCCAGATGACTTTGAGAAACTTCTGGTCCACCATCCAGCATCTCAGGAAAAGAAGAAGTGCACCATTAACACTGTCTATAATAGGGACTGCTGAACTCGACTTGGAGCATTGTGAGGCAGTTGGGAGAATACATCAAAGAACTCCTCAGTTCCACTGACATGTGGGTCTGGGGACTATGAGGTAGGGTCTCCTATCTCTGGGTTTGAAGTCTCCAAAATGGTTATACATCTCCTCAGTGGCTGGGCCGCAGGGGTGGATGAGATCCACTCTGGATGTTGTGGAGTTGTCCTGGTTGACACACCTCCAAAAAATTGCATGGACATCAAGGACAGTGCCTTTGGATTGGCAGACTTGGGTGGTGTTCCCCCTTTTTTAAGAAGACTAGAGGATCACAATCGGTCTTCCTGGTAAGATCTATTCGGGGGTACTGGAAAGGAGGGTCTACCCAAAGTTAAATCTCAGATTCAGAATTGGGCAGCCACAATTATTTTGCTAGTCGACCAGATAAAGAGAGTGGTTGTGATTAGTCGATTACTCGGATCATATTTTATTCGCAGCAAATAGCATATAACCATCGTTATCTTACAGCTTAATTTCTTGATAGACATGAAAAAAAGTCAACCGAAACGCTTTTTTAAAAACGTTGGGTACATTGAAATATAGGTTTGAATGTACAGTAGCAACTCAAGCTGTATTTCTTTTAAATGTGATGAACATTGATTATGTTACTGTCACAAATTATGTTGTCAACATTTAAAGTGAACCATGAGTGTTTATTTTATTTTATTTTTTTTAAAAATATTTTTTCCATGTCATGTAAATGACCCACATCAAAGAGGGCCAAGCAAATTCCACTCCTCTTCTTCACCATCATTTGATGTTTTGGGGAAAACAGTGTTGAAACTCGACCACTAGACCAGGACAACAACAAGGGTGCTGATTGCAACTCTTTATTAGTGGTGTGACATCTCAGCACCTAACATCTGAGAGTCATCACAGAGTAAGAGAGGCTGCTTGAGCAGATAAAGTAATTAGACTTAGTGGGGCCCTTTCATCTGCAACAACAGAGAAGGCTTCTGGATCTTGTCACTACACTCTCTGGTATTGTCACAATAGCGCCACTGTGTTCAGAAGGGCTAATAGGCTGCTGTGCCATTCAGTTTTGAAACCTTTTTTTTTTCTGTTATGTTGTTTCAAATGTTGTTGTAATATTATTGTTTGATTTTATGTTGAAATGATTATTTGTTGTTGTATTTTCCAATTTCAAGATATCATCATAATCTAGTCCACTCTGAATATTGAAAGACATCACCATCTCTGAAGACGTTGAGGCTGGTGTCCTTTTTGTTGGATGTGACTCAAAGCCAAAGTGACTTGAAAGGACAACTTTGCCTGTGGGAAGGACGGTGTATCAGGTTCAGCTGCATTTCTGGTTATACTTTGTATTCTGCAGGCACTGGCGACAACTCTTATGCTTATGTGTGATTATCTCTTTAATGTTCTCTCCTCCCCGCCTCCCCTACACAATAATCAGGAAAGTGGAGGTGAAGCAATATCCAGCAAACGAATGCAATGAAAAGAGACTGACGTGCGACCCAGTTCGACTGTACTGACGGATAGAAGAAGACAGATATTGGCACGCCGATAGGGTTTCACTTTTGTGTATCGATACACCAAAAACTCTGTTAATTCAGAGTGTAGGTAGTTGTCTGGTGGGAGGGTTTTTTTTTATTTTTATTTTTGTCAGTAACACCACAAAGCTGTTTTACAGTGTCATCATTTCATAAAAACACAAATGACTCTGGTCACTAACACATTTTAATGAGAGATGGTTTTGTATTGGAATGTATTTTTGACACTCAAAAATGTGTTTTTTTTTCTAGCACATCAGGTTTTGAGATTTTTTTTTTTTGCTTTGGCAATAGGGATTTTACAGATTGTGTTGGATTTTATAGCTATGATATTGTCGTTCAGAAAGAAATTCCACCTGTTGTTCAACCTAACCCTTAATTCGTTAATATTATAACAAAATATTTTACTATATTTCATATTTATTATAATTGCTATTATCTCTATCGATCCATGCATGCATTTTCAAATCAGCTTATCCTCACGAGGGTCACGGGCGTGCTAGAGCCTATCCCAGCCGTCTTCGAGCAGTAGGCGGGGTACACATTGGTTGTCAGCCAATCTCAGGGTACACATAGGCGAACAACCATCTGCGCTCACACTCATACCTAGGGACAATTTAGAGTGTTCCATGCACCCGCCATGCATGTTTTGGGAATGTGAGAGGAAACCGGAGTACCCGGAGAAAACCCACACTGGCACGGGGAGAAAATGCAAACAAGAAGGCTGGAGCCGCAATCGAACCATGCACCTCTATGCTTTGAGGCAGAAATGCGAACCAGTCAACACTGTGCCATTTTGGGTTAGATTATCGCATTAAATCATTGGTGTCAAACTCAAGGCCCGGGGGCCAGATCTGGGCCACCCCATCATTTTACGTGGCCCGCGGAAGCAAATTAAAAATGTCAACTTCCATGATGCTTGTTAAAATCTCTACTAACATTTTAAATTGTCATATGTAATGAATAAGAGACATATTGTAAGCATTTTTTGCAATCAAACCCCTCATTACAGTAACTTAAACAATTGTTGAATAAACCGTTTTTATTGATTTTTTTAATTTGGTTTCAGTCATAATGGCCCTCCAAGGGAAACGGTAATTAAAATGTGGCCCACGACCAATATGAGTTTGACACCCCTGTATTAAATGATACACTAACCTTTGGTTTATGCTGATTTTATTGTGTCGCTGAGGAATGTAATGGATTACTCACGTGACTAACAAGCAGCCAGTGTGGGTTCAGTCACATGCATAAATGCATATCAATGCAATGCTTTGATGGCATTGAAAGATTTTTCACTCCTCTTTCCACTGGCGGAGTAGGCTCATGGTACACCAAACACTAAATCATGATTTGGTGGTAACCGCGGTTCTAAAATGGCAGTTGTAATTCGAATATTTAAGACTTAGGTGCGCTCTATAGTCGTGAAAATACGGCAGTCATTTAACACCCAAGTTAAGTGCTCGGTGTACTTTTCACAGGAGGTTGGCTGGAACCACATTAATGCGGAGAGCATACAACTTTGAACGGCAGAATAGCTGGAAAATAAATATGTGTCCGGACGATGGAGTTTCGGACATCCCATAACTGAAAAAAAGAAAATCACAAAAATGGAGATACGGTACGTGTTTTCCACAGGGCAGCGACGATATGGCCCTTAGTAAATGTGGCGGTGTGGTTGAAAGCATAATCACAGGTACATATTTTTTGGACATGCAAGCGAGAAAGATATTTTTTTTTAATGGTTATTTAGCAGCACATGTTGAATTTCATTCTTCTGAAGAGCCTTAGATTTAGGAGGTTATCAGACCTTCAGGAGACAAAGTCAAGGGCTATTAACACATCATCCCTACAACAGGTCATCCCAAAGAAGCCAGTAGCCCGTGGGCCTGTTCTAAAAACAGCTAACTAATGATGGGACAACTGGATTTACAAGGAATGTCAATGAAGTGATCATTTGAAAATGTAAAAACAAGCAGAGATCAGCCGTATACTGTATCTGTTTCCTAACCTTCAATTACTGTTGATAAATCTCGTGAGAAATCTTGAACAGGATCTGTATCTTTACACCAAAAAATGTAATTATTCTTCACGGCTTATACTCAAACGTATTATGAGCAAATTTGTTTCAGAAGTGTGCATCACACCGGTAGCCCTTCAAATTATTCAGGACCTAAAAAGTAGCTGTCACATTCAAAAGAGTTGGCTACCGCCGCACAATATGTCAGCATAACTACAGCCAGTGTAATTCCACATGACAAAAGACCTTAACTACAATATCATCACAATATTTGTTCTTACTTTGTGGCCACACACATCTCAGTTTTGCTCGAGAATTTTAGGTGCCAACTCGACTTCCTGTCTTCGCAGGCTATTGTGTCGAGATGGAAAAAGACTACCCACTACTGTGAGAGAGAGGCCCAGAATTGGTCCTACTCAGTTATAAGACAAACATATAAGAGTATTAGATCGAGTTTAATTATACAGGGGCTGGCGGCAGGGCCCCCTTTTCTCTCAGCAGTGAGGATGCTTTGTGTTAGTTGTCGGTTCAAGGCTTCCAAAAGGATGTGCTGGCATGTGCAAAAGGTTCTGGCAAAGAGGAAACTTGTGGTGGTTGCGGGGGCGGGGGGCTGAACTGTTATTGTTTGCAAAGCGTGTAAGCGACCATCACAATGCCGCATCCATGGAAATGAAGCAAAGATACAGAGAAAAAGCATGAATAAAATGCAGCTTTGACTGGCAATTTAACAAGCAAAACCAAATTTGTCTTTTGCCGCAAGACGTCAGATGTATTGCCAGTGAGCGAGAGTGTATGTTGAGCGAGAAATAGAAACAGCAAAAGCAGACCGCAGAATCTTTCCTGCATCTCTTTCCCTTTTCTCCTCTGGTTTAAGACGACTCGGCGAATGTAGCAACATCAAAGGGCCTTGCTCTCTGAATGTACATTCTTGTTCCAGTATCCACATGAAACAGAGAGAGCTGGAGAAAAGCTGCGAGAGATGAAGCAAGTTGTTTTCTACTCCTGTCTTTGTACATACAGGTATCGATGGAGAGAAACGGCTTAGAAATTAACTTGTGCCATCTTCCTGCCATGCCAACAAAACACGGGTGTCTCTAAAATTAGGACATCTGTTTGTCACAATAATAATGGCTAAAAGCAGCATTTCCAGGCTACAGTCTTCCACCCAGAATGTTAATTCTACGCATGAAGATGTTTTTGGACTATTGTGTGCTTCCAACTCTCGGGGAACAGTATGAAGAAGACCCTTTTCTGTTTGTTTCCATGAAGGTATGCTCTATGAATTTGGTGTGGAGGATCAAAGTCACATTATAAAACATAAGTGACGAATTAAGTTATCATATCCATTCAAATTAGTATCTGTTTTTTAATTAAAGCAAGTCATCAGAATCTACTGAGTCCACTTAATTATACCAGGCTTTACTGTTAGTTGTAATTATTTGAGGACTTTTGCTGAAAAACAATGCAAAGGCGTTGTGCTGAACATGCAATCCCCCCAACGCCCCGCAAAAAGTCATTATGTTTACATGTGATGAACAAAACAAACCAACTAAATGGATTCACTTTGAAATGAATCTGACTTTACATACTGTACATTAAAGTAAGAAGTAGATTTTATGCTTAGCGTTATTACCCACAGGTAATTAAGCGAAGTGCTTCTGTGGCCGCCACCTCGGCGGGGGCAACACTAGCAATGCATGTCCATGAAAAGTAAAATTGAACTTGTTGATTTTGCAACGGATTTTTAGAAGCTTTACGTATCGTCAACACATACTATTGATACAGCATATTTGAAAACAAAAACAAATGTCACCTGCAATTTTAGTTTTTACTCTTTAGAATTATATATATCAAATATTTATTTCCATTCAAAAACATTCATGGATTATAGATTCAGGGCCCACAATTTAATGTTTTACATAATTTGAGTTTCCAGCTCATGAAACCCACAAAAGCAAGAATTAGAAAAATGTGAATATGACAGAGAAATTCAGCCCAAATTTTGCCGGGCATGAATGTTTTAAACTAAGTGTCACAGGTGTCATTGAATTGCTCCAGTTTGGTTTAATCATCTCAGTTCAGTTCAAAATGGGACTGCAGGCTCGACAACTGGCCAGAAGACCATCACCGATACCTTCCATAGGATGTGTTAAGCCACAGACGTTCATAACTAAGGAGGTTTGCTGTTCAGAGTGATGTGTCCAAGGATATCAACGTAATACTTAGTGGAGGGGTAAAATATGGCAAGAGAAGATGCACACGCAAAAGAGATGACCGTCGGCGTCAGTGGATTACCAAAACATAGGAGATATAAGACCAAACCAAAGATCCAGAAAGAACTGAATGGGACAGGAGTCACCGCTTCAAACACCACCATATTCAGACACATCTCGAAAATGGGCTACAAGTGTCGAGTTCCTTGGGTCAAGCCACTTCTGAGCCTGAACCAATGTAGGAAGAGTCCCAACTGAGCCAAGGAAAACAAGGACTGGACGATGGGCCAGAGGTCCAAGGTCCCCTTCTCCGATTTAAAGTAAAATTGTGAATGTGGTTATTCTATAATTTACTGGTTGTAGCATGGTAACTTTATGAATAAAACATTCGTCACAAGGTGTAGTAATGCTAATGTTAACTGTTGGTAGAACTAATGATGACATGTGTTAAATTCTTTCGTCAAATTGATCGTAGATTACACATGCATCGTCTTGGGAAGAGGATGTCAAGGACTGTATTAATGATTACAAGTCAATTAATCTTTGCAGTGTGAGATTGGAAAAAATACCCTGATGATGCCACATGGGTACACCAGTTTGTGATCCATTTATTTTTTGGAATAAACCTGGAGTACACAGCTGCTGATGTAATGTTCATTGTTAATGCATAGTTTTCAAACATTGACCCTTGAAACATTATACTTTTGAGTTTCGGAATTCTTGATTATCAATATCAGTCAAAATAGAAAAATGGGTTCCCATGATGAACGTTTACGGAACCCAACATTTGTTATCGTGATTTCCCATTGGGTAATCCGACGGAACCGAAAAACGGTTACCATGAATTTCCGAAATCCTCAGGCCTGCTCCTGAATTATTTAAATTTTTGCAGCATTTGTTTGTCATTGTATGTATATGTTGTTGTTTGTGTTATTATCATATGCAATTGAATAAGTAGACCCTTTCAGAATTCGAAATTTGGGACTCTCTCAATCCATAATGGCACTCATACTTTTCTGATCAGCGAGTCCCTAGGACTCGCTGCCGGTAAACTGTAAAGTTATCACTGAGAGATTACCGCTTTTTCTGCAGTCAGTGATTGACTTCTATGCAAAGTCATTTCTCAAGTTGTCTTCCGTGCCATGTCATGCCTGTTGAGTGTTGATTTACTTCATATAAATAAATGTATACCATATGATTTAATTTTTTTTCTCAGTATAAATAACACGTACCCTGACTGTTCTACTCTTTGAATAAAAACACTTCATTCAAGCGTTATGGAGTGCAAAGGGTTATGATGGAGGGGTGTTGCAAATCATGAATTTTACATTATACATGTCCTCGGCTAGGCCTCAGTTTCAAAATCAGTCCTTGGTCCTTGGCCTCGGAAAATTTCTCAAGTTCTTGGCCTTGGCCTTGGCCTTGGCCTCGGGTTGCCGGTCCTTGGACACAACACTGTTCATCTTCCAGCAGGACCTGGCCCCTGTCCATACCGCCAGAAGCACCAAAACTTGCTTTGATGCCTATGCCATCGTAATGCTTTATTGGCCAGCCAACTCGCCCAACCTAAACCCTATTGAAAATGTGATGTTATATCATCAAGAGGAAAATAAGAGCCACCAGATCCCAAGAACAAAGAAGAGTTGACAGTAAGCATCAAGGAAATCTGGGCTTCCATAACGCTCTGACAATGCCACAGGCTGATTGCATCAATGCCATGGCGTATGCAGGCAGTGATTAAGGCAGAGATTCCCGACCAAGTACTGAAGATTGACATATCATTTTAAACACACCATATTTTTATTTGATGTGATGCTAATTTCTCTGTTTTCCCCCCTTGCAAAATATTGAGAAGTGTATGGTGGCTCCTTAACAGTATTCACATTTGTTAAATTCCTGTTGTCATGGGTTTCAGGAGCTTTCAGGCTGAATTATGAAAAAAAAAAAAACAAATTAACTCATGAAATCATTTACATCGTAATAGAATAAGCATACGTTAATGCAAAAATGCACCCGCGTTCCCATTCAGACGGAGAATGACGCAGCCGAAACAAGAATGTGGTGAATGCTGACGCAATTGTGACCAGAGTTCTTCCAAACATCAAAGGCTTGACTCAACACTCTGTCCATGTTCGCTTTTGTTGACAATCAGTCGAGTGTCTTGTGATACAGAGAGGCTCTCATATGACGTCTTCTCATGGCGCTGGCAGTCTCCTCTCAGTTGTCCAAAATGATAACAAATGGAAACAGGCTTAAGTCGCATGTTCGTTTTGGGCATTTTCACTCAATTAACGAATTTTGTTTGTTTGTTTATTGAACATAAAACATATATACAGTAATAATTTGACAGAAAATAAGGTAGATAAAAAAGAAAGAAATCAATCTTCATTCAACACAGTTATTATGTTCAAGGGAGTAGGAAGAAGTAAAAAACTTATCTAGTCCTACCCCGTTATGTGATTGTATCTAATAAATCATTTTTATATCAATCAGAAAAGAAAAAAGTAAGAAGAAAGAAGTCTCCATTAAGGCTCATACTTTACCTTTAACCGTGATATTTTTACAACTTTTGGTTTGTATCGGGATTATATACTTCCACACCCTGACACTCTTGTGTCAATTTTCTCTTGTATTCATAATGGATATTTATATACCTTTCTCTATTTATCGACTTAGTTCTGATTTATCATTATATTTAATGTTTTGAATTTATCATTTTAACTCTGATTGATGTAGGTTGTTTGTACTATTTTTTTGAATTTGTTTTTGAACTCAGCAAGCAATTTACTCATTTTCAGGTCCGTTTCGAGATTATTCCACAGATTAACACCTTTGATAGATACACTTCTTTGCTTGATGTTTGTTCTTGTTTTGAGTTTTTTGAATAAGTTGGTACCTCTTAAATCATAGCTGCTTTCTCGAATTTCGAAAAACTTCTGAATGTTTTGGCAGAGCAGGTTATTGTGTGCTTTGTACATTAATTGGGCGGTTTTAAAGTCAACCAGGTCATAAAATTTCATCGTATTTAATTTGATAAATAGTGGATTTGTGGGTTCCGTATATTTTGATCTATTAATAATTGGAATTGCTTTTTTTTGTAGGTTGAGAATAAAAATTTGACACATTTAGTTGGAAATCCCATTACAGTTGGGCTAAATGCATCGGTTTGATTGTATTCAAACCGATGCATTCAAATTGGGATTTCAAAAGTGTGAAAAAGTCTAAAGAATGAACCATATTACAAACCCGATTAATTTTTGCATTTAGACAAGTAGTCAGTGGAATCTCCGTAGTGTATTTAAACCAATACGTTTTGGAATGCTTGCTGACTGTACAGGGAATTTGCAAATCCACATAACCTTTTAGAATCAGAATCGTCTTTGTTGTCATTGTATGGCATACAACGACATTTGGGTGCCACTCCTTAGTGCATTTCGAAAAAAGATAAATAAAATAGAATTAAATATAATAAATACAAAACTCAACAACACACAACAGCAGCAGTAGTGGTAGTGTGGACTGAGGCTTATGTTGCACACAGGACACATTTTGCATTCAACAGTCTTAAGTGGCAAATTTAAAACCATTAATCCACTACCTTTGAAAAATGTAAAAACAAATCACTCTGACAATGAAGACTCAGCCGACAACTACTTAACGACAACGAAGTAAGGCACACCTCACAATGTGCCAGGGAGACACTCAACACAACTCCTCTAAAGCAAAACAAAAGTAAAAGATCATTTCACAAGTGACCTGTACTGTGAAACTATCTGTGAAATGCTTAAGTTTTGTGCAACATATTTTGTGTGGCATATTTTTTTTCACTTATGTGGTAGAATTTAATGATTTTGATTGGAGGATGACAAACTCAACAGGTTTAGTCAAAACCCCCATACCTTTTCCATCGACCACCCAAGGAGTGACAAGGTAGCCCTCACCTTTGTGTGTGAATGTGTGTGTGTGTGTGGGAGCCTCAAACTTTCGAAGGAGTGTGCACCAGGGAGAATGTGTGTGTGTGCGTGTGTGTGTGTGTGTGTGTGTGAGTGAATGTGTGTGAATGTGTTTGCTGTGTTTGTGCTTCTCCCGCCCACCATCTGGGCCCTGTTTGGAAAGCTTCTCTGTAAAAATCACAGTCACGCCGTGGCAGGATTACCACTGTGAAAAGCAACACCTGGAAGAACCTCAGTCCTCATGCTCAAAGATGTCTTAGACTTCCCAGCTCGAGGTGTCAGCGTTGTTTTTGACCTACATGGTCATTTTTCGTCCTCACTTTGCCTCAAAAGAGGCACAAAGCACACATTCCAAAGCCGCACTAGACACGGCCGTGGTTACAATATCACCATACACCAGTGAATTAAAACAAAAAAATCAAAAAGGGCCCTGTATGTCTGTACGCAAATGCATGTGTGCAACTTGTATATGTTTTTTTCTGTTTTTATAGCATGCCAAAACATTAAAGGATGATTATCCACTGTGTGGAAGGCTGTGAATGAAAGAGTGTATAATCCCAGATGAAAACTGAGCCAGAGCGTCTCCATTGAAGATTTCCCATCAGAAATAATCTCAGTTTCGGATTAGTTACAATTAAAACTGTTTTGATGTTTTAAGTGGTTGTTCCACAGAATTATATTATTGTATAGCAGTTTTATTTCAATTTTTTTCTGCATGCCACATCCTCAGCATAGTAAGAGTGGAGCTAAACCAGAAGAGAGTCTGTATTGAGACAAGGGGCAGTGCCCGACCAGAGCCAACAGAGGGTGCTGTTTTTCCATCATTTCAATGTGTATTTTATACCTCATACAGAGTAATGACTAATGACGATTGGCTGCTGACCAGTTCAGGGTGTACCCCCGCCTCTCCCAAAGTTAGCTAGGATAGGCTTCAGCGCACCCCTGACCTGAGTGAAAATAAAGACCACAGAGAATGGAGTGATAAATGAAATATTGAACCTCTGACAGTGCTCTATAAATACAGTTGAGTTTAATTGAGATTCAATTACGTGGCCATTTTATTAGTAGGAGTAGTAGTAGTAGTCATGTTTTTTCTACAACAAAAGTAAAGAAAACTGCATCTCCTGTGTGCCTTATGTCAAGGGAGTTGTTTTATATTTTAATTAGAGGATATCATTTCAATTAGTAATTAGAGTGAGGATAAGTGGTTCGGATGATGGACGGACAGATGATTACATTATTATTTAGCATATTGTAATTTATGTGCAACATTCTCTTAGAGCTGCGGTTGTTGTGCAGAGCGATATAAATAAAACTAAGCTGAGTTTTAACTAAATGATGGCAGATATTTCAATGTTCTTATAGCCACATAAAGCCACACAGTTACTCCAGCTGAGGATTGAAATGCAGCCAGAAAACTCACCAGTGTTCACTGATAAAATATATAAATCCATCCATTTTCCGAACCACTTGATGATTATTTTTGTTCCCATCGCAAGTCAAGTGCAAAGCGCAGTCTAACTGTCCGCACACTGGTGGAGTTTTGTTTGTTTTCGTGTTTAGATTTTGCACAGGTAGAATTGGGCGAGTGTTTTGTAGGGATACTTCATATTATGCAGGTCATTTGTGGCAGTAAAAAGTTAATATTCATTGATTTTCCGAACCGCTTTATCCTCACAAGGGTCGCGGGGGTGCTGGAGCCTAACCCAGCTGTCTACGGGCAGTAGGCGGGGGACACCCTGAATTGTTTGCCAGCCAATCGCAGGGCACACAGAGACGAACAACCATCCACGCTCACATTCACACCTAGGGACAATTTTAGAGAGTTCAATCAGCCTGCCATGCATGTTTTTGGAATGTGGGAGGAAACCGGAGTACCCGGAGAAAACCCACGCAGGCCCGGGGAGAACATGCAAACTCCACACAGGGAGGCCGGAGCTGGAATTGAACCCGGTACCCCTGCACTGTGAAGTCGACGTGCTAACCACTGGACTACCGGGCCGCCCTGATAAAATATATAAAAGAAAATAAATAAAATAACAATAATAAAGACGTTACTTTTAGATATCTGTGCTTCAAATGGGGAGGAGACGTAAAAATCTTGATGGGCGGGTACTGAGAGATATACAACAGAGCCAGCTTTCTTAACCGGCTAGATTGATCGTGAGTGAAATGGGTGTCTGTAGGAACTTTGTTATGTTTTCTGACTGTATTCTAGGTGGCAGTGTTGCCATAAAAATACGGTTGAGATGAAAAAGGAAGGTTCTGTAAAGGCGACTATTTATGACCTAAGGTTGTGCTGTCAATAGCCTGTTAAGAAAATACAGAGTTTGGCTACACTCTGGCCTTGTGATTATGCCACGCGACACCACATGCTTAACCTGGTTAAGGACAGTTAAAGGGATGGAGGAAAACCCACTTCCGTTCTTGTTTAGTCCATCCTTTAAAAAAAAAAAAAAAAACTTCTCATCCTTCGTTCTCTGCTCCCAAAATATGCGTCTCCGGGCAGTAGGCGGGGGACACCCTGAATCGGTTGCCAGCCAATCACAGGGCACACAGAGACAAACAACCATCCACGCTCACACTCACACCTAGGGACAATTTAGAGTGTCCAATCAGCCTGCCACACATGTTTTTGGAATGTGGGAGGAAACCGGAGCACCCGGAGAAAACCCACGCAGGCCCGGGGAGAACATGCAAATTCCACACAGGGAGGCCAGAGCTGGAATCGAACCCAGTACCTCTGCACTGTGAAGCTGACGTGCTAACCACTGGACTACCGGGCCGCCCCGGACCAAACAGTGCAGGTGTGAATACATTAGTTTAATTGTGTTATAAATTATGACTCAAAAACCTGGTGTAGTTGTGACAAAGTGTAGGGTAAGTGACAGCATTAATAAAGTAAACTTCAAACCTTCGTTAATATGTTGCTGATTGGACAGAGACTGACATTTTTTATCAATCTGTTTTTTAGTCCACTTATCCTGGTCCAGAATTGGAACGTAACCCAGGTGGCTTAGGGCGAAAGCTGAACGACATCCTGGACTGGTTGCCAGACAATCACATGCGACATGGACAGAGACACAATCATTCTGATGCAAATTCACACAGTCACCAAGTGGGGACTGAAACAATGCTGACTGCTCTAAAGTTAGGCAAGTGTACCATACACAATTTTTCCCCTCTCCCATGACTTCTGAAAAGATATTTGTTTCTTTCATCAGGAGCGTGAATACACGCCCTCCCCCTACACGCGCGCGCACACACACACACACACACACACATACTCCATTCAAATCCACCACCCCACTCGCACCCACAACCATTCCCCTCCCTCCCTGAGCTGTCCACCCTCCATGTTGACCCGCTGACATTGCTGGTGGTGTCTGGATCTAATGTTGATGACATCATGCATCACAAAGAGTACGCTGCCACCGCCGGCTCTGCTTGCCATTGTCAACCTCACAGTGATTGCCCTTGTTTGCAGGCAGTGAGTGTGGGGTTGCTGTGGCACGCTCCCTCAGTAAATGATGCAAGAGGGCAAGAGTGCTGCTGCAAAAGCATGGGCCATTTTTTGGGGGTGGGGAAGGTTCAGGGAGTTGGGTGGGTGTGATCTGAGTGTACTGGACAATCAAAAAGCAAGAAATATGTGTTTGATGTCGAGATCAGAGAGATACTCTAATGTCAATTTCACGGTGTTAATCAGACGTGTGTTTGTATGTTTGGTAGCAAATGTGTTATTTATGGATAACTATAAAACAGAAGTTGTATGTGTTAGCATACAATGATTTATTGCTCCCACATCCAGTAAGTTTAAGAATTTGTGCCTCCAGAGCATTTCCAACATCCTTTTGTTGTTACTGTAAATTGCATGTACATTTTATGTACATGTTAATATATGAGAATTAACGTATTTTCCGCACTCTAAGGCACTTCAGATTGTAAGGCGCACCTTCAAGGAATGTCCTCATTTAAAACGAGTTTCATATATGGTGCCCACCGCATTATAAGGTGCATAGAATAGAAGCTATAACAGTGGCTGCGGTTGTGTTATGCATCCACTAAATGGAACTATGCCAAAGAGAATAGAATACAACCTACAATACAATACAGCTTTATTTATACAGCGTTTTCACAACCGCTGCAGCTGTAACAATGCGCTTTACAGAACATTTAAAATACTATGTTCCAGCAATCAGAATATTGATCCATATATAAGGCATCGGATTATGAGGCGCACTGTCGGCTTTTGAGAAAATGGAATGCTTTTAGGTGCGCCTTACGCTTTATAGTGTGGAAAATAGAGTATTCTGTGGTCATCCACCTTAGAACATGTACATAGTCCATACTGTTTTATTGTATTTGGTGCAGGTTTATGGGGCGGGGTGGCCATCGGGAATGTCGAGAAAATATGTTCATTTTCCTGAACAGCCGGTGTATTTACAGGCCGGTCCTGGGAATGATGGCTCCCCCAACTACCCTTCACCCCCGTGTCGCCATTTATGTTTAGGCAAGTAACAGCTGCCGTCGACACATATTCCTGGGCCGAAATTTGTTCCCAGCACATCCCTGGTTATTATAGTTACCAAAAACTAAAGAAATAATAAAAACTAAACTTAAAAACCAAACATTTTCTTGAAAGACATAAAAGACATGGTGCACACAATCATTATGTGGTGTACACTATTCAAAAAATGATGACCATAATAGGGAAATGGACGTACGCACTTCAACTTATGCTATGTTTGCTAACTGCAAAGCTAGTATTAGCTGATTTGAAAATGTGGTGTCATTTAACAAATTCATTACCTCAAGTTCTTTTTGGAAAATTGACAGTGTATCACTCTCTCTCTCCACCACCCAGGAATGAGTCCATACTCATTTTTTTTTCTTACTTTTTTTTTTTTTTGCCTTTTCTGAACAGAAAAACTATGCATGTGCACATAATGCCTCCATCGACATGACAAGAGCTGCTTGTTCTGCCTCCCAGACAGACTTGCGCAAATGCACCGAATCGTGACGAAAGCATGTAGCGATTGGGCGGGGCCTAGTCGGTGAAAGACTAGTGTGACATCTCGCCCGTGCAAGACACAGAAAAATATTTATGTGGTTGTCTAAACAGCGCAGCCATTGTAAACGCCAAAAAAGTCGTGTAGTCCAAGAAGGCCATAAGAGTTCTCCCCAAAATCAATTGAAGCAGTTTATTACTCAACTCTTCTGAGATTGGCAGCTAATGCAAAGTTTTAGATGCTGTGCTTTGTCGCCGATAGTCATTTTTCCGGAGTTGAGTGGGCGTGTAACAACCACGAAGTGAATGAATAAGAAGTCACAATCACACATCGCAATCCCTCTCATTTTGCCGGCCTTTTGCCTTTCAAAGGCTGTTGCATGCAAATGACAAACCACATTGATGTCAAACTTAAAAACATGTCACAGGCTCATTTTTGCCATATGTTACGCATGAAAACAGTGGGACAAAATGGATTATGATGGAAGGTCAACTTAAACTTTCATGCACATGCCAAAGTCTGACTGCTTCGAATGTGAGTCTGCTTCCTTCAAATTTGTTATTTTCTCGTGTTCTTTTTTGAACAATCCTTGTTAAGTCTGGTCTTTCTTTTGAAAGATGTGCTCAAGAAAAAAAGCCCCACAAGAAGCAAAAACACACACCCTATTGCTTTGTTGGTCACTGAACTGAGCTCTGTAAGCTGTCATGCAAGGTTTTTTTTCTTTTCAGTTTCTGAGGCATATTTTTGATTTTGTGGTATTGTGAATGGAATTACCATAAGGGTATTTGATTTTAAAAGTTTGGATGTTTTATTTCTTGTCACCATCAGAAAGGTTTTAATTAAACTTTATCATTGCAATTGCAGTTTGCAGTGATGTACAATATGTGGCATCATACTGAAACATAGCTGAATAATTTTACCATCGGAAACATGCGTAATCATACTACGAGGTCTTTTGGGGATTTCACTCGCTTACAATGCTGTGTGTGCCATTTCAAACATTTTTTCATTTTTTTTAGATTAGACATACATATGGATGAGCGGATCAGTGATTATTTCCTGGAATTTCACGGAGATCCACATCTGGAAAGGATTTTGATTATGGTATGAACGCTCCAGCTGCTAAGCTAAAAGCTGAAAAGAAAAGCAGCAGCTTAGAAGGTGAAGTTTTACCTTTTAAGTCAAGAAGGCTGGAGGGGAGCCTCAAGATGCTTAACCTGTAAGCATCTGGCTGCAATATGACTTCCATCTAACTCTTGAAAACGTCATTTGAAGCTCCTTTTGCACTGTGTTGTTGTTTTTCTAACAACTGTCAAAGTAGTTTGATGAATCAGAGCAGCAAGGTGAATGTTTGCTGAGCACGTTTGACTCACAGTTCTGATGTTTGGAGTTTGAATCTCAGCTCTAGGCTTGGGATGCTTACACCCCGATTTGCTTGTGTGGCGCTGTGGGCTTTCTTTCAGGTACTTAGTCTGTTTTCCTCACACATTCCAAAAAACTGTTAGGTGAACTGAAAGTGTATGTGAATGTCAGGGTTGAATGTCAGTGGTTGTTTGTCTCTACATAATGTGCTCTGGGATTAGCTAGTGACCAGTTCAAGTCATGGTGTTTCCTGACTCTCGCCCACCGTCAGCTGGGATAGGGTCCAGGTCACCCACAGCCCTACGAAGAGCAAGCGGTATCGAAAATGGATGGACAGATGGATAAACGTACTCAAGAGTGACAGATGTTTCATCATACGTTATATTTTGAGGAGTCGAGGATTTGAACAGTTGGAGAACAACTCCTCATAGGTGTCAGAAAAGCAAAGCCTTCACCATCCCTTGTCAAAAAACAAACTTTGCTGGCGTGCACACCATTTGGAGAACTGTTCCAATTTCCTTTCCTTTACAACAAGTATGAGGCGTTTCAAGTCAAACCTTTTATAGCATACACCACTTGCGACTTGGGCTCTTGTGTGACAACGCAAACTTTGACTTTTTGATATCTCTGTCAGTGCTGCCAGACAAGTTTCTCTCACTCGCTGTTTCTTCTTCTCTCTTCAACACCAAATATATTTTCTAACCCCATCGATTGATTAGCATACATCCAGACCCTGTCGTCATGGAAAAAAAAATCTTCAGTAGGTCTTTCAACCAGCAGCTGTCATCCACATGAACACATGATACATTCCTAGCGAGACATCGACGCAGGCACACTCTTAACACGATTTATATATTTAAAAGTCTGTTCATTCAAAAGACAAAGTGCCTCGAAAGCTGTCAATACAGAGTGCCTTATCGTTGGCAAAATAACTTTGAAACTAGCGCGCGCAGAAAAGATGAAACAATCGTTTTGTTCTCCTTTGAGCTTGGGGGGTGGGGGCAAAATTATTCTAAAGAGGGCAGAAGCGTTTAAGGGCTTGGTTTTTGATTTTCCTGTCCATCAACAGAAATGTTGCAAACCTCCTGATATTTCGGAACGTTAGGTGTCCTCAAAGTGTCTCAACGTCTCTTTGTTATAGCTGAGCGTGTCGATGAAAGGCACAGATATAATTTATTCATTTTGCCATTGAGCAGAGGAAAGAAAATGATTTCGAGAGCTCACTGTTCATTTTTGGCAAACTGTTAATGCAGTGATTAAGTCAGCTTTGTTTTGAAAGATACTCAACAAGGTAAAAGGATGTGGCATGAACGATTTTGCTCTGTACATTTTGAAAGACCCAATTTGAGTATGTCTGAGAAATAAACAAGTTCAAATTCTGTCCAAATATTTTCAATGGAAATACAGTACCGGTATATGTATTTTTTTTTTAAATAAGAAATAAGAAAACCTTTATTTGTCTCACAATGGAGAAATTCGCAATCTATAGCAGCAATGATGGATACTCTAAGTCAGATGACAATGTTGTCAATGAATATTAGACTTTCCAACAAGCTGATCGGTTATATGGGATCAGTTGAATATTTGGTGACGGGCGTCGTGTCATAATTCGCCGATCCGACAAATGACGTCATTGATCAGGTCTGTGAATTACCCACCCCGGGCGGTGTTTCCAACATATACTGTACCATTCTATATGATGGGCTGCCACAAATTAATATTGGCCACTACTGATAGATTTTGGGGCTACCTGTCAATATGTAACAATTGGATCAACTTTCTTTTGCTGCCCGGAGATTGTGTCGCTATGCTCATCGATGCCCAAACTGCTTTCCTTTCAGGTACGATACTGCAAGTGCGATACAACTGAAGTATCAAATGTATTGATTTTAGTGTTTGGCAGCAAAAAAAGCCTCTTTTGTGAAGTACCAAAGCTGCAGCGCAAGACTATGAGCATGACGATGGTCCCTCCTCCCCACCCATCCCCACACACCTCCAACCTCCAAGTATATTTTAGTGAGCGTAACTCCGTTGAATTTTTCATAGTTATGCCATTTTAAAGTTGGATAAATTAGCTTGAAACAAATCAAGATATATGGAACTTTTAATTCCCATGTCCACAATTAATGAATACTGTACAATTTTAGTGTACCACTTCACTTGATACTGCCATGAGGTTGGGGCTCCTAAATCCACAGATTCTTCAATGAAACTAAAACATTAATAGTAGTTGTAATTTTATACATTACAGTACATGTTTTGAGAGCAACCATGTCATTCATTAACCTAAAGTTTTGCTCGATTATTAACAAATAAACGTTTAATAATCAAATCACACTACCGGTAATTGTTTTTTTTCTATTCTTTTTTCCCCTTAACTCGCAAAGAATGGGAATTATGGAGGGCTGAAAGAAGCATTTTAAAACTGTACGCGTAACATGCTGCAAAAGTGAGTCGAATGCCTCCGCGCCAGGCTGTTGCTCATCATGGCATGCGTGTGTATGTGGGTGGGCATGCGCGGTAACGGGTCAATCGCAGAAGGTTGGTTGATCGAAAAGTAGATCTTCGGTCAAGAAAGTTTGGGCACCCCTGACCTAGTACATACTGTACGTGCACGTGTGAGCAAAACGGTTGGCAATCCTCTGTTAATGAAAGAAAAATAATGATAAGAAAAGAAAGATATCATCATCATCATCACCATAAATGAATAAATGTTGGAAATTCACTCATGCAGGGGTGTCAAACTTGTTTTTGTCACGGGCCACATTGTAGTTACGGTTTCCCTTGGAGGACCATTATGAATTTTGGGAAACCATATACAGTAAATGTTTAATCCCCTCCACATATTCCATACACAGCGCACAACAAACTCATCAATAGCTACTTTTACAATCAGAAGTCAAGAATAATGACAGTTATTGTGGATTACATATGATAATTTGAAAATTTGGCTCAGACTTTAGCAAGCATCATGGAACTTGACATGCTTGATTTGCTTTCGGGGGCCACATAAAAGGGTGTGTCGTTGACGTTGACACCTGTGCACTATTGCTTTGGATTTGTGGCTCAACACACAATATTCGAAAAATCAAATTCATGAAACGGGCCTGAACAAAAATGATGGTGCCCCAAGAAAAGATTGAACATATTTTTGGCCATCTGGGTATATTCGACCAAGGTGTGTCAAAAAATACATTTTTGACACACGGTAACTCAATCTGTAAATGAATCCTTTCTGACTATTTCACTTTTGTTTTTAAACTTTCTTTTTGTCTGCCCTATTGTGAGATGTTTTTTGTAGTTGAAAAGTTATTTTCAAACCCCAACTTTTTGCTGTTTTCACTTTTCAACTGGCAAGATGATCTGTGGAACAAAGTATTGAAGGAACCGCTTTTGACAAGACTTCTGAAGGCCCAGGAGCTCATCCTGTCGCTCCCTTTTGCAGTTTTCCCATAACTGGCTTTCTCGTGTGGCTGCTCAAAAAAAAAAACATATCAAATGCAAACTAAGAAGTCACTAGCTTTCAAGATACATCAGTGAGGCCCTGGCGGAGCGGCTGCTCTGCATGGTTTTTTTTACAACTTTTGAAAAATAAGAAATTGGTGCATTCCAACTTGTGTTATCAGAGTAGCTTACAGCAAAGTCATGTTCAGTCTATTCAGATGGTTCATACCATGAATAAGATAAGATAAGATAAGATAAGAAAACCTTTATTAGTCTCGCAATGGAGAAATTCCCAATTCACAGCAGCAAAGTTATGAAAGGAAGAAGTAGAACAACAAAATATGGGAGCTGCTGGAAAGGCAGCCACTCTCGCAGCGCCATTTTGAAGTCAAAATAACAAAAATAACACAACACAACACATAGAATACATGACCCAGAGAACTTGCATGTAGGAGGAATTTACACCAGAGTTCCAAGTGGCCAATTCCAACGTCGTCTCGATATGTACATTTCTGGATTGCCTATTAACATGTAAATTTCTAGGCACTGATAAACAACCAATGAACAACTGCAACGACATGTATCAATGCATCAATTAGACAACAACATGGATGAAGACTTCTTTGAAAGAATAATAAATTAACAATACAAACGTTCAATTTTACATATGTACTTGGCCTGGAGTCAATTCTATGCTATTGAATTTCCTTTCCAATAATTCTCAATTATTTTCTTATTTTAAAAAGCTGAATGTGCATATTCCCTATGGTTCGGTAGGAAGTGAAGCGAAGCATCGCAAGCTCAGTGCTTCAATTTATCATTGCTGAATCAGGCTCTTGGCGCAACAGAGGCTGCTGTTTGTCTTACATTTGCCAATAAACAAGTTTTATCACACTTAGACTGCACATGCTGACATTCAACATTTTTTTATGAATATGTGAGACGTATTTATTCCGACGTCAAACTACACAAATGTAGCCCAATTTTGAGCCGACAGACATGTCGCATACAAACGTGGTGTCTCGTCGCCGATTTTGAGTTGCCTTGACGCATGGTTGCCCATGTAGTGTGACATACGCAACAACTGGTTGTCTGGCATCTGGGACGCTTCACGACCATGATGACAAATGTCTGGCATGTCCGAATTTTTGTTCGTTTTGCCGCATAGTGTGACATGTCCTATGTCGTCCTTTGATTGGTTCTTTGGCACTGACCAATAGGAAGACTGTGCCCTCCTACTTATAATGAGAGACTGCACGTGGTTCACACAATTACATTGTGGTGTACAGTACTGTATTTAAAAAGTGACTTGAGCAAAAGGGGAAATACTGAAAAGTATACGTAGCATTCCAACTCCTGATGTCTTTGCTAACTGCAGAGCTAGTAGTTAATTCACAAATGTGGTGTCATGAATCAGATATGCCACCTCCAGTTCTTTTTGGAGAATAGACAGTCAATACCGCCCTCTCCCCACCATCCAGGAAGTTCATACTCTCTTTTGTTTTTTGTTTTTAGAAATATAGGCTAATCTATTTTGGGGTTCATAATATTATATCTGACTAAAGGGAAGCAGTGATGAACCTCACCGCATGTCAGTGGTCTTTATGGAGCTGTAGCTCATGAATGAGCCTAAACTCCCCCCAGATTCTGCCTCGGCCTTTCAATCGAATTCACCCAGACTCTCATTTTAGACACTGCTCAACTTCTCCTTTCTCCCCCTGCTTATTTGAAGCAAAGTCAGGGCTTCTCTTGAAACAATGAAGAATACATATTGCCAAGCTGCAGCCTACTTTAGTTTAAACCAGCAGAAAAAGGCGCTAGAATGTTTTGTTGTTGGGTCACCAGGCAGCACCACATATTGGCACGCTTGTGCCATGCACAGTTGTCTCTGCCCTGTCATGCTTTGTGCACCACAATGAGGCCACGCAAACCCAATGCATTGTGTAAGCACCTTACAGTAAGGCTGGAGGGCCAGTGAATGAACACTTTCAAGAATCACTTTGTTGGACAGCATTGACCAGCAGCCTCAAGAAAGCTTGAAATAGCTGAAACTCGACCACTGCGCAAATAATCACACAGGGCCTCTGTAACCCTGTATCATGTTTATCCATTGGAAATTGTGAAAAGGAATGCTTTAACAATGTGTGCCATACATATTTCAAGGCTTTGAACATTGGATGGCATCTGGATTCAACCCACACAACCGCAGCCTCTTGCTCTCTCCTTTAGACTGACATTCATTCAAATTCCGAAATGAATGAAATAAAGCAACCATTTTTTAGGCTTCCTGAAGAATGTCTCTGAAGTTCATCCCAATCTGGTTCCGTGAATGGAACTGCCACTTCTCCCGCTACCAACTTTTCAATGTATTAGGTATCTAGTGACAATGCATTTTTGCAATTACACAAGACTCAACCACAAACGAGTTTCATTGTAACATCCTTGTTTCAAGGATTCAAGGAATTTTTATTAATGTACCATTATTTCCACGATATGGCTTGAAATACGATACCAGTTTTTCCCAGGTTAGCCCTGAAAGTCCCAAGACTTGTGAAAAAAAAAAAAACCAGAACAACACAATAAGATAAAATCGATACGGTTATAAAAGATAAGGGAAATATTTAATCAAGGTTTGATCGTGAGCAAAGGTTCAAATGGAGTGGATGTAGCAGGAATAAAAATGCAAGAGACTTGAATTGCACTTGATATTTAAAAACTCTTTGTCCTTGGTTGGGGGGGGGGGGTATATATCAACACAGGGATGAATAAGCATGGTGTGGGGGGGGGGGGGTGATGTTGGACGACAGAGCTCCGTTCAAATTTAACAACTTCGGGAAAGAAGCTGCTCCTCAGCCTGTTGGTCCTGCTCCAGATGCTCTGTAGTCTCCTCCCTGAGGGGAGATGACGGCAGAGGCAGTGTCTGGGGTAGGCTGGGTCCCTAAAGGGAGCCCTCTTTATGTATCTGCTGGTGAAGGGGATGTGGGATGAGTGTACCCTACAATCTTCTGAGCAGACTTTACCGTCCTTTGAAAAGCCGTACTTTCTGCAGCTGAGTAGCTGCTGTGCCAAACTGTTATGCTGGTGCTGAGAACGTTCTGCGCCACACATCTGTAAGGATTCTCCAACTTGGAATGTCGCAGCTTCTGGAAGGAAGCCGAGACATTGGTGAGCCTTCTTCAGCAAACATGAGGTATTCCAGCTCCAGGTGAAGTCCTTGTAAAGGTGGACCCCAAGGTATTTGAAGCTGGAAACACTTGCGCTGCTGTGCCGCCAATGTGCAGGTTGGTCAAGGGGCATCTGTCCTTCCTGAAGTCCACCACCATCTCTTTGGTCTGCTTCACGTTGATAGGACGGTTGTTGTGTTTGCACCAGTCCACTAGATGTTTTCTGGCTTATCTGTTGTCGAACTGACTGTTGTTCATGACAGATTCCACTATTGCTGTGTCATCTGCAAACTTCACTATATTACAGCTTGGGAATTTCATAGAGCAGTCATAGGACGACGCACACTATATGCTGTTTCTTGGTCGTCCATGATTATGAGGACCTCGCCGGGCAGAAAGCATCAGCCCGGAGTCTGCGAAGTTTGCTGTTCAGCATTGAATTTGGGGCTGCTGGAGCCACTGCACTCACCGTCTCCCAGGCTGGGCTGGCTTTCCACCGGATGGTTCTGAGTGAGAGGCGAGGTACACTGTGGAAAGATCAGCAGCCATTCGTGGGGTACATACAGACAAAACATTCACACTCACATTCACAAATTAGGACAATTTCTATTGTCCTCAATGAACCTAACATACAGTACTTTTTTTTCTCTTATTGGAGAAAGCCGGAGAACCCAGAGACAAACCATACACCAAGCACAGGGAGTCATGAAAACTTTAGACAGGAGGATTGGGGCTGGAATTCAAACATTCAACCTCAGAGAGAAAAGAACTCCACACGTACAGACAGCGAATAGCATGGACATGTGTGATGACACGTTTAACCTTGGAAATGACATTTGAAAGGAAATATGAGTGTACTGCATATGTTAGGACAATGAAGGAATGCAACATTTTTGAACCCCTAAAATCATCTGCATTCCTTTGCTTTTGTCAACATGCAGCTGGTCACGTTTTTTTTTTTTTTTTTTTAATTGTTGTGGATGCTGTGTTTGTCAGCTGCACACACTACGGTCTACAAATACATACAAGAATCCAAAGCATTGTTTTTTTCTCTGGGGTTTGTCTTTATGGCGGTTAGCATAATTCATTGAGAGACTATGCGCATTCCGACATAAATTTATGTCATGTTGCCTCCGTAGGAACGGATCATTGTTATAAAAACATTGTCGATTTGTGTGAAATTCGGATTTCTTTTTTTCATGATTTCAAGTTCCCATGTGTCTTAATAGAGTCTTTTTTTTATCATCATCTCTGTGACATGCTTTCATCAAAATACCCCAAGGATCAAGAATTGTAGAACAACCTATTATTTGAGCCAGCCCCATGGAAATGATCTACTGTTCACCCCACCTGCTTTACAGCAGAATTTTTGTAAAATGCTCTTGATGACAGATATTTTTGACGATGGAGTTACACTCACCATTCTGTTGACTGACCACAGCTGGCCGCTTCCATACTGCAAGAATTTCACTGGAAGAATCCAAAACTGCTCATTTGAAAAATATTTTGTGGATTAAAACTGAGAGAAGGTGCAGTATCATTTTTTTGTGTGCTGGACTCTGTATACAGTTTATGACAACTAAAGTGGGGCTGCCATTAAAAAATAAAAACAACACGTTTTGTCATATTTGTTATAAATGTCAGTATGACCTAAGAGTCGAAGACATGAGTAATATGATCTGTGGGGTAAAAAAAATCGGGCTTTTTTTGGCCCCATTTTGGATCACTAATTGATTTTTAGGATACCACCACACCTGAAGATAAACAACCAATCAGAGACAGAAGGTGTGACTCATGAAATGTCAAACATTGCTAAACAAATGCGATCACACAAACTGCAGGCACAACCCCACTGCCCTGCACTGAGCTGTTACCTAGGGCTTTAGGAGACATTAAAAACCAACACGGTGCCAAGTATTTTTAAGCTGAGGGAGGATCTGTGAATCCTATCAAAACCCCACCATCCCCAGCGCAGGTGGCGAGTGGTTGGTCGCTTTGCCCGTAATGCCAGCGCAGTCCGCAATCGTAAATTAAGCCGCTGAGATACCAAATCAAAGCAGCACTCTGTTCGTACTGTATTAATTCCATCATTGTCCATGCGTGTGAAGCTTGCGAACAAGCGCCATGTCCACCACACTTTCTGATCCACTGATCCACTCCAAAGTCTATTTTGTGCCATCAAATGACCATGTGATGCTGTATATTTCACATCAAGAGTGAAATCTCTCTCAGTAGACTTATGTCCGGGGGCGGAATGGCTCAGTGGTCGTCTCCCAACCCAAAGGTTGTGGGTTCAATTCTCAACTCTTGTGCGCATGTCGAAGAATCATTGAGCAAGATACTGAACCCCCAGTTGCTTCTGATGCTGCATCAGCAGTAGCTCAATGAGAGAGACAGTGTTAATGCACTTTGAGTACTTGAGGTAGAAAACTGCTATGTAAGCAAAAGCCCTTTTAGTATGTCATAGTATTAGCTGGAAACGATATGGCTTCATTCTTTCAGGATTAACACTATAGATGCATTACATTCGGCATAGTTGTGTGTGTGTGTGTGTGTGTGTGTGTGTGTGTGTGTGTGTGTGTACATCAATGTGCAGTCTAGTTCATTCACACAAATGCGAGTTAACTAATGTCACGTTGCAGCCAGCTATATTATTTTTGAAATCCTTTTTGAAGTTATTAAATGTATATGAAAAATAACAAAGTTATCAAATTAATTGTAGACAAAATATTAACTTTTGGGCGGCCCGGTAATCGAGTGGTTAGTACGTTGACTTCACAGTGCAGAGGTATCGGGTTCAATTCCAGCTCCGGCCTTCCTGTGTGGAGTTTGCATGTTCTCCCCGTGCTTGCGTGGGTTTTCTCCGGGTCCTCCAGTTTCCTCCCACATTCTAAAAACATGCATGGCAGGCTGATTGAACACTCCAAATTGTCCCTAGGTGTGAGTGTGAGCGTGAAAGGTTGTTCGTTTCTGTGTGCCCTGCGATTGGCTGGCAACCAGTTCAGGGTGTCCCCGCCGACTGCCCCAAGACAGCTGGGTTAGGCTCCAGCACCCCCGCGACCCTTGTGAGGATAAAGCGGTTCGGAAAATCAATGAATATTAACTTTTTACTGCCACAAATGACCTGCATAATATGAAGTATCCCTACAAAACACTCGCCCAATTCTACCTGTGCAAAATCTAAACACGAAAACAAACAAAACTCCACCAGTGTGCGCACAGTTAGACTGCGCTTTGCACTTGACTTGCGATGGGAACAAAAATAGGGCCCTTCGTGCTATAGAATCATCCAGTTACGAATAAGCCATGCTGTCAAAGTAGCAGTTGCGGCTGACGTAAATTTGTTCACATAACATACTACAGTGAAACTCCTCTACAACGAAATCACGTTTGCAGCAAGAAATTTTTCACAACAGGGGGGTTTTCACTGTAGCAAATTTGATATCAGATGTAAACACACACACACACACACAAACGTATGTGTACTCTTTATTTTTGTTCCAATAGTGCATAAGTATGAGCACACACTTATTTGACACTTCATATAGTCAGTGTAGAAAGAAAAAAAAGGGAAAGCAATTGCAAAATGTACGATCAGCATTCACTTTCACTTGACATCAATTTCTTGGATTATGTATTTTATTTTGCTTCCTCCGTCTTTCATTTTGATCACTTTTACCCTATCTTCCAGTGTCAGAGCGCTTCTTGTCTTAGCTGCTTGACATAAAGGTCCGTTTTGTAGCCATTTTAGAAATGCAACGTTCTTGCTGCGTCTGAATCTAACAATAACAAACACTTCCTGGACTCGGTGGCTTTTCTTTCCACCATCTTACTGTCTCTAACTCGACCTCCCCTCGATCGCTACCCAAGACAACGTTGCTCAGCTGATGTCATGCAATGAACTTTTAGTCAGCCACGGGACACTTCGTAGTGCTCGATGGCCATAGTTAGCATGATGGAACTCGCCTTCTCTCTAATTAGCGCTCCAGTTAGCGTAAGGTTTTTAGCATGATAACAAGTAAAGCATTTGAGGAAACGTTCGTTTAATTGAGTGTCCGTCGAGCTACAAACAATTTACTCTGAGCAGCTAATCGGATGCATTCCACTTTATCTTCCACGGTTCTAGCTACAGGATCTAGATCACAGAGATAGTGAGGTCCCTCTTGGCCAATCGGAGGCCAGGATGATGCTCGGTAAGCCAATGGCAAGAGCACCTATGAGTATGTTGCGTTCAGGAAACTCAGAGCTGTGTAAACCAGTGTAGTGGTTGCTTTTGCCATTTCCAAACGAAGCAGGAGAGGTCGCTGTTGGATTAAACTTCGTTGTAGTGAATCTCTCGCGAGCTAAGAGCAGAGAAAAATATTTTGTATCACGCAACAGGGTTTTTTTTCGTTGTATGGGGAGGCAAGAGAATGGGAATGGTGTTAATGCATGAAGATTTTTTTCACATTAGGGGGTATTTTCGCCCATGTAGGTTTCGTTGTAGAGGAGTTTCACTGTATGCACATCCCATACATGTTAGAAAGGGGTTTGACTTTGGTCAGAGACTCGAGGGGAGAGGGATGAGTTAATTGAGGCTACATGCTAACCGTCACAACCCACGCGTACTATTTAAAACGATAGATTCTGTACTCAAACCTCCTCTGCCTACTTGCTCGGATTCTTCACCCGAGATGTGCAACAGATTCCTTCAGTTTTTCATTGATAAGGTCTCTACAGCTAGGACTCCGGTCTCAAATACCGCATCTGACCCCTCTGTCCATGTTCCATGTTCAGCTGTGCTAAATTCTTTTGAAACTGTGTCCTTGACGCTTTTGGAGGATGTAGTTCGGCAGACGAAGCCATCTGGCTCCCCCTGCGACTCTCTTCCCCCGTACTTCTTTCAGGAGGTTCTCCCGAGTGTTGGCGCATCGGTCTTGGATATCATCAACAGCAGCCTCTCTTCTGGTATCGTTCCCAAACAGTTTGAACATGCTGTGGTCCAACCCTTGATCAAGAAACCTGGTCTTGATCCAGATGTGCTGTCAAGTTTCAGGCCCATTTCCAAACTGCCTTTCATTTCCAAAATTCTGGAAAAAGTGGTGCACATGCAGTTGAAATTTTTCTTGGATGAACATAACATCTTGGAGGTCTTCCAGTCAGGTTTCAAGACGATGCATAGCACGGAGTCAGCCCTATTACGCGTTTCTAATGACATCCTCCTGGCAAATGACGCTGGAGACTACGTGTGTCTAGTTTTATTGGACTTAACTGCAGTATTTGATACAGTGGATCACAGTATTCTGCTGACTCGTTTGCAGCACTTGGTGGGCATTGGCGGCAGTGCTCTTGAGTGGTTTAGGTCCTATTTAGCTGACAGAACCTTTTGTGTCAGCCTTGGCTGCTCTGAGTCACGCACTGCTCCCCTGTCATGTGGTGTTCCACAGGGCTCAATTCTGGGGCCTCTGCTGTTCTCGCTGTATCTGCTCCCATTGGGTTCCATCTTAAGCAAACATGGTATTCCCTTCCACTGCTATGCAGATGACTGCCAGATCTATGTCCCACTGAGCAAGAAAGACGCCTTCTCATTAAGGCCACTCCTATCCTGTCTGGAAGAAATCAAAACCTGGATGGCACAAAATTTCTTGAAATTCAATGAAAAGAAGACAGAGGTGATATTGTTTGGTCCCAGTAGCCCTTGTACATCCCATCCTGTAGACTTGGGCCCCCTTATCTTAAGTCAACAGTCTCAAACTTGGGCCTTAAACTGGACAGTGATTTCAAACTTGATCGGCAAATTGGTGCCGTTGTTAAATCCAGCTTCTTTCACCTTAGACAGCTGGCCAAAGTAAAACCTCTCCTCTCTCATGAACACTTTGAGACAGTAATTCATGCCTTTGTCACATCCCGGCTCGATTACTGCAATGCCCTTTATTTTGGAGTCCGCCAGTCCTCCATTAAGCGCCTTCAGCTGGTCCAGAATGCCGCTGCTCGCCTCTTGACTGGTACTTGTAAGAGGGAGCACATAACTCCTACTCTGGCATCCCTTCACTGGCTCCCCATTCATTTTAGAGTTATTTTCAAGATCCTCTTATTTGTTTTCAAATCCCTGAATAATCTCGCGCCACCTTACCTCTCTGAGCTCATCCGCCCCTACACACCTGCCCGGCGCCTCAGGTCTGTGGACCAGACTTTATTAGAAGTACCAAGAACTAAACTGAGGCTCAGAGGGGATCGAGCCTTTTCTGTTGCTGGTCCCTCTCTCTGGAATGACCTCCCACTGAACATTCGGCAAGCCTCCTCGCTGCCCATCTTCAAAACCCTCCTCAAAACTCACTTGTATTCTTTGGCATTCGACTCAGCATGACTTAGATTTGTTCTTGGTTTTACTGTTTGGTGCTTTCTACCGCCTTTATTACCGATTTGTCTTACTGTTTATTGTGCATGTTAAATTGCTCCATGTACAGCACTTTGTATGCAGCGATGGCTGTTTGAAAGTGCTCTATAAATACAGTTGACTTGACTTGACATATTAGCAATTTTTAACACCACAAACTCTCCTCTAAGGCATGTTTGGAAAATTACTGAAGTTTCACTCAAACTCATAAAGGCTAAATAAACATCTAATTATCTTCAGTAAATAACCTCCAATGCCTCCATACATCTGTCTTCTGTTGCAAATTTTAGCACTTCCTGATGCATACTCGACTTTCTGCTGTCATCGTTTTGTGCAAAACTCCTGATTATGTTGTCAAAACAGAACATTTGCAGGGCCCCCCTTATTAACAGTTGTTCACCACATAGTACATACACGTTATACACGTACTCACACTCATGCCCAACTGCCCTTGATCCCAAGTCGGTGTTCCAAAGTGATTGAAGGTACAGCTGGTGGACCAGCCCTTTGATCCTGTTTCCTTTTATGAGAAAGACAAACAGCTCAACATTGTCACCCACACTCGAATGATTGATACGTACACACACAATGTGATCACACTGAAGGCTCACATGCACATATTCTCATGTTGATCAGACTGGCGCACATGTACACATTCGTTTGCATTTTTGAATGGATATTGCTCCTGCAATTAGTCTAATAATAGCCTTTGCTGAATTAAACCATTTAAGACATGCACAGTGTAAGCATTACAAGAATGATTAATTTCAGGTTCACCAAATCAAATTAAATATTTGTTCAGCTACTGCTATGTGCACTGGGAGTATTGTTTGATCATCTGCCTCCATGGTTGTTGTAGTTTCAGTACAGTGCACTTACTGATGAACGATCCCACTTCACAAACTGACTTCATATGTGTACAGTAGTTAATGCTCAAGGAAGTTCTCTTAAAACAGAAACAGGCTGATTCTCATTTTTCCCTATTTCATTGCCTTTGTGGCACAACTGATGGCAACTATCTGTGGATAATGGCGCTTTTCCACCACGCTTGTGCTAGTTCTAGTTTCGCCAGTGTCCAGGTTAGCGCCAGTGCTTTCTTTTTCCACCATCGAAATTGGCTCTAACTCTAGCTCTGGTGCTTGAAACTGATGCTTAAGATGGCCCCAATTATTTGTTGGGCCAGACTCTGGCACCCACTACGTCAAAGGGTGGGGGGCGGGGTTATCATGATGATCGCAGATATCGAGGAAGGACTCCCTGGACACATGAAAGTTTTGCACAAACTGTTGAGCGATGAACTCCGTCACAATTGTGTCCCACCAGAAGAGTGATGGCGGATGTGCCCAGATAGCATGCGATCTGCGACCTGCAGCCAGCCTCGTAATCATCTACAATGATTAAGAAAGATAAAAGCGTTTGCTGGTTGTGTGCCCTTGGCTGTTGTATACAAGTATAATGGATGATATGCTAAGTTGCCTTGCAGACGCTAACAGTAGCATGTCCATTAAGAGGAATCGAAATGTACACAAATCACTGATAATTACCTGTCTTACATGTTGCTGCCATTCCCTGTATCAATGACAAGGATGGAGAGCAGTAAGTAACATCATATTTTGTCGACCCCGCTTCATGATGGCTTGCAACATATAAAGTGGCATACGTAGAACCTGATTATCCATTGTGGTTGCAAGTTCTTCACACACAAAAAAAATCTTGGATAAAAAGCGCAGGCGCAATAAGGAAAAGGTCGACTCAAGCAGTGACATTTGGACGCTTTACGATGACGTAATGATGGAGCTACTACTTGTCTCTTGGCCGGTGCAAAACCAAACACGTTCTTCGTAAGAACTTGTTAAGCACCAACTAAGCAGGCCTTGGCGCCAAACGAGCACCAAGTTTTTTTGGGGGGTGGAAAAGGGGTATGAGTGGACAACAGTGGGTCTAGCTGAACCCCATTGCTACTTTACAGGACGGTATCGCTGCAGCAAGATTTCCAGAAAGTGGCAAGTAGTCCTGTTAAATGTCATTTACATAATGTAATGTGTTGGCGTTAGACATCTTGATCAGGCTTATATTTCTACCACAGGATGTAAGGGGGGATGGTGATAACTTGCTAGTTGTAATTGTGTACAGTATAAATGAGTAAATAGCATCTCAAAGCAGCCACGAGACTATTGCATGAACTCGATCGACTTTAAAAAGGCATGTAAACACCATAATCTGATCACGTTTGATGTTTTAAAAATGTGATTGACACATATATTGAGAGTGTTTTCTCCTACTTCTACTACTACAGATTCCTCCATGTTAGGTTGACTCTAAATTGTCCCGAGGTGTGAATGTGAGTGTAAGTAATATGGTTAATTTAACCTGTGTTTTTCATGCAGTTTTCTTGCATTATTTTGTTCACCTCACACATGTGACTACATAACCTCTTCCCAAAAATGATTGACATTGAATATTTCCAAAACAACATATGGCTTTTTGATGTTGACCATAGTGGCATTGTCTGGTAAAGTTTAGTCAGTCAGAAATGTGGTCAGTTACATCATGGTCAAGTTGTCATAGCTACAATAACAACATTGTTTGAAAACAAAGAGCCATTTCCCATTCCACCATGTCATGTTTTGTTAAACAGCAGCCAATGTTGTCACTTTGTGTCTACAAAATCCAGTCATGTTGCTAGTTTAGGTTGCTTTATTATTGGTAGGAAAGTTTTGCATGACACTCAAAAGATCTTTATTTTTTTTTGTGTGTGTGTGTGGCTGCAGTTAAATGTATTTCCAGGATTTTTGTTTTCCTTTTGACGAGAGTCTGCCAAAGGATGTACTTTATGTTGAAGGTCAGTGCTAACCACACCCCAAACTGCAATGGGACAGTCATCGGGACAGTCTCCTGTCATTAATGAGTCATTTGTGGGGATCACTGCGGTCAGTTTAAAATCTAATATCCAATTTATATTCTAAGAAGGTTGTGGTTAGTGTAATATAGCTGTAATCTTGTGGTGTGTACTATATGCGCTACATACTTGACCATGAAACAAACAGAGGATAAATAAATAAATAAATAAAAATCTAAAAATGTATGATGTATTTTAATAAGGATGCAGACAAGGTGGGGGGGGGGGGGGGGGGGGTTCAGTTGGTGGAACAGACACATTGCACTACATCCAACGTGTTCCAACAATGTGTCCAATGCCTAATACTATGATCAACACACCCACGAGTGCACATTTGCTATTTAAATGGCTTGTCACTAGGCGAGACAGTGACAACTGCGCTAGACTGAAACAAACAACAATACCAAGAGATAAGCGCCATGTGTGGGACACAGACCATATTTTTCCTGGTCTCATTCCAAGCTTGCCATATTTTGACTGGAGGTCAGTGGCTCATGAATGAATCCTTCCAGTGATTTGATGTTGAGGCATGCTGCACTGAGAGAATGGTATCCAATTTTTCTGTTGCTTGTTTTTTCTCCTTCAGATAAAACAATTGGTAATTTAAGCAAAAAATTTAAGCTTGCCCTGAGATGGCTTTAGAATAAGTATATACAGTAATGTAAGAAATATACTTGTAGACTAAGTATACTAATTACCTGTATAAAAAAATATGAACTGTGCACACCAGCTGTGAATGGAAAACAAGGTTCAAAATGAGCGGTTTCACATTGCTGTTTGCGAGGCAAAATTTGCATTTTGCGCCTTCTCAGAATACATTGAAAAGCAAAACTGAGAATCAACCGCGGTCTGAAAATGTTTTGCTTGGCTGGACGCACGTGTGTCTTTCACAACGCCTATTGCGGGTAGTCGGAGGTCGCTCCTTACGCGGCACCAGCTAGCTAGTAACGAGCTCTGGCTGACAACTCATGTGGCTACTTTGTGGAGTCGTTCCTCTTTCTACGCCACACACAGCGTGGTGAAATAAAGCTAATGTAAGACAATATCATGGTGATTTATGAACACAGAGCCGAAACGTAGCAGGCGTGGAGAGGTGAGTGTGTTCACTTTTTTGCAGCGGTTGAACTGTCAACCAAGAGATAATTACCGTATTTTCCGCACTATAAGGCGCACCTAAAAGCATTAAATTTTCTCAAAAGCCAACAGTGCGCCCTATAATCTGATGTGCCTAATACAAAGAGACTGTAACACTCGTTATATCCCCCCATTGAGTTGTTTCCCTGTTAGTGTTCCAGTGATTGGTGATTATTGGCAGGAACCAATTGTAACCTAAAAGGGTTCTCTGCCTGACAGTAACTGACATGTGCAATCGCCAAAACACACTCAAAACAGACGAATATTTTATGAGCTCTGCACAGCCGTTATCAAACAAAGATAATACCAAAAGCATTGTTAATTACTGGCTAAACGAAGAAGTAGACAAGCAAAACCTTCAAGGATATTTAGCCCCTTGTGGATGTGAGCCCAGGAGGTTTGTGTGCCTTTTTCTTGAATCACTTCTCTTCATAACTTTTGTCTTTCATTTATTATTTTGTAATGCCATTTCTATTTAAATGTTTTATGTTCGTGTTTTTGACCAGTTCTTATGGCTTTGTTATAGCTGCAGAGTTTGTGAAGGCTCTATATAAATAAAACTGTATTGTATTGTATTACTTTTAAGCGTAGCTCCATCTAGTGGATGCATAGCGCAACAGCAGCCACTATTGTAGCTTCTATCCTATGTGCCTTATAATGCAGTGCACCCTGTATATGAAAAAAGTTTAGGTCAGTCATTGAAGGTGCACTTTATAATCCGGAGCGCCTTATAGTGCAGAAAATATGGTAGCAGCCAAAGTACTGGTCATCAGAATGGCAAGCAAAATTCAAACTTGTTTTTCTCCCAGAGGAAAAGGAGGACCCCCCTTATGTTCCTTTAACACCAGAAATAAGTGCTTGGGTGATTGAGCACACTTTTCACAGACGTCTGGTTGGAACCGTGTTAAAGCGGAACATATCCAACATCCAACACAAAATAGCAAGCAAATGAATAAATGTCTTAACTGTTGGGAGAAAATTGACTCGCTAAACTGAACTGGAATCTGGAAATTAATTCTATGCCTGGGGGGGTCAAGAGTCTACCCGTCTTTATAATATCATTAATGTTTTTGTTTGTTTTCACAATAGAGTCCTGAGTTATGATTTAGACTTTTGAGGTCTGCATGATAAATGTTCTCAAAATTACACTGCAGTAGATCTTTTTTTTTTCTGAATCAATTTAGCTTTGCTTCTAGACAACAAATGAAAGGCACTCAATCTGAATTTCAGAAAACAAAACTGTTGATTGTATGAAAAACATTTCTTCATTCATTATAGTTTCATATTTTTGTTTAGTTAAAACCCTTGCTTCAGATACCTGGGATTCTCCCGGAAAAAAAAAAACTCGGCAAAATTCGAAATTTGCTCCTCAAATGAAGTCGCAAAACTGTTCCACAAAGGACAGGCAAATTTTCCGAGGCTTAGGAGGGGTAATGAACACTGTTAATTCCTGATAATAAACTTCACAGATTTCATTTTGAAACATTAACTGTTGCATAAGTATAAAATTAAATCAGCACACATTTAAACATAATTCACGCACAAAACACTCCACCCTTTTGATTAGAAGTGGCAAGCATACTGTATGATAGGTAGCCAACCAGGGCCATACTATCTTGCTCTCCGCTGACATTCTGATTCTTCCCTTTTTACTTTTGTCCTTTCATCAAAAGTGTCACCAAACCTCAAAGAAAAAAAGCAAAACACAGAAGCAGAAATCTGGTCTACTGAAGTGGGCTGATGGCTCAAACTTCACTTTCTACATTCGGGACATGAAGTCACGCAGAAGGCTGTTCCCATGGAAGAAGTATGAGTACAGGCTGGCTTGGTCAACATCCGATTGCATGCATCAGATTTTGCTAACCATGCAGGTTTGCCAAGCCTAAAAGGATTAGGCCAAACATCACAGACATTGTCTGGATACATTATTAAACTTTAAAGCCACCCAAAAACTGCATTGCAATAGAAAGGCACGAGAGTGGGGCAGACAAAGTAATTATTCATCCTCAGTGCACCCCTCCTGGCTTCTCAAGCAAATCCCTCACTCATGTTTTAAAAGATGACTATTCTTTTTATTTTAATTCTCTTTAGTCTTGTTGAAAACATTAGCTAGTTATTACTACTCTAGATTTATTTATACTTTTCCAAAATTGGAATTTAAGTTTATTTTCTCAAATTGGCTCTTTTAAGAGGAACAGCCTTAACTAGCCATAACAAGAAGATGAATGGCTGGCTTCTCAAATTTTAAGGGTGTTATGCACCATGTCCAACTTCAAAGCCCGTCTTAACTCCACACTTTAATTGTATCTTCTTCAAGCCTGTCTGCCTGACCGCCATCTGATTCTGCTGACAACTGCACTGCTCTCCCCTTCTTCATGCTCATCCTTCTATCTCCCCAGTCCTCCTTCCCGGTCTTTCCCCATCTGTCATGACAGATCTTCTTAAGTCACTATAGCTGCTACAAGTGTCAACTCTGGCACAAGCCCGAAATTACTTTTCGGGATGAGTGTTGACATCAAGCACTCACCCCCTCAACTCATGCAAACAGAATGATGTTATTTTTCTTTCTTTTCCTCCTTCTCCCGACTCTGTTTATTCCTCTATCCCCGCATCCCCCCCCCCACCCCGACTATTTCTCTCTGAGCCGACAAACAGCCATTCACGCTTCTCTCCGTATGGGCTTTAATTTGCCATTGTCCCCCAAGATATTCCTCGCTCAGGCTTGAGATAAAGGGATAATCACTTCAAAGGGAAGCTAGGGGGGGAGAATGCCCCCTCCCTCCCATGCTGAAAGGAGAAGTGGACAATACGCTAATTGAGAGGGGAACTGATCACAGGGTCTCTTCAAAGGGACGCCTGGCCACGCCCCCTCCGATGCACTTAATTTTATTAGTGTTTATAGAGATGCTTCAGCCAAAATTATCACCCAAACGCACCGTAGCCTTTGATCTCCTAAATATTGGGTTATTTGCAATTATCCACCCTCGCCACTTTTTTTTTCCTGTGCTATTTTAGTACAAGTGTAGGATTTGTGCTGAGGAAAGGGGTGATAAAACAGGCGGCGCAGAATGTATTGTTTGCATTGTGGGAAACTGTGGGCTGATGCAAATAGGAGAGTTCCTAAGAAAGAAGTGACTACAAATGAAACAGGCCTTCTGCCGGATTGATGTTTCTGTTGGTGCAGCATCAAAGATTTCAGCATTACAATACCCAAGAACACAAGTATAGAAAAGAAGTTTATTTCAACAACACCTACGCTTTGCATCGACTGAAGTCCTGGGTCATTTTATTTCTGTCCTGGTATGTCACTTCCACTGGCAAGCGGTGGATTGCACACTTTCTCTTATGTTGTAAATGTGTCTTTTCATCAAGTGCTTATTTTGCAATCTCCATTGAAAGACCAGAGGTGCTTAATTTCATCTCTTTCGCAAGCTGTCAATTAGCCTCCAGTTCACCCTGTTTTATTGAGGCTTTATTGCGAGTCGGGGGGCTGCACTCCTGTCCTGTATTGTGCTTGTAAAGTATTTGAATTTTTTTTTTCTGTGTGTGAAATGGTTAGGGCCCCAACAAAAGGGTCAATGCAGGGTCAACATCAAAAAAGGGGTTTGCTGTGGCTACTTTACAGCACCCTCTTTTGTTGAAGCACAGCACAAGTATGGGCATTCAAGGGTCAACAGGTGTGGTCTCAAGGATTTGGCATCCTGTGGCGATTGCAAAATGAATTGGAATCAAACAATCAGTGATGACTTTATCTGGGAATCGTAATGGTTTGAAGAAACTGATTCAAACCAAAGAATCCTAAAGTAGTCTGAACTTTAGCTCATTAAAAGCAGACTGAGGAAGGCATGAAGCTGCTTCCCGTCCGTCAGCAAAAATTCTACTGTCTGTGGTCCCCCCCCCCCCCCCCCCCCCCTGCAGCTCTATCTGCAGCCTAATTTGATTTGGACAAAGATGTCAGCTTATTCTGAATTGAAAAGAACACATATTTAAAACTATCTGAATCCTTCTGTACATCTACCCACCCGCTTTTCAAAGATGACTATAATGTAGTTAGTGTTGACATATCAGCGGCTCGACATGCCGGAAACTGGGCCAGATCAGTCGAGTGCCCCTTGATCATCCCAGTGCTCATGCTACTGACCCAATTTGTCATTTCAAGTTCCATCTTGCAGTCAGCAGGCACTTTGCTTTGGGAAGTGTGAGAAGCTTTTTGCATTTCGGGTGCTGGATTATTTGGATTTGTGGCAGCAGTGTTTGTTTTAGAGAGACCTCCAGAGTAAACAGAAGCCAGGACCTTTTCGTATTCCATCTTTCCAACACATCCACCAAAACAGACTTAGGAGGTTGTCACCCCGCTTTATGATAACACATTGCAGTGAAAATTTGTTTTAAAATTATGTTTGAATAAGCTTGTCTTAACCACCAGACAAACTCACTGTGTGCAGGGTGTGGTTGGCTGAATGGAAAACCGGACAACCGGAAAGGCTTGGTAAAGCTTATATTTTTGTAAAAAGTCAACGGAATGTGGAGAACTATAATTGAGAACTTGTATATAAACTTCAAACTCTTGGATTATACTAAAAGCACAGAAATATTGGAAATTCAATTCTATATTAAATACTGACAATGATTCCAGTGGATCAAAATCAAGAGTGAAACTTTCCAGCAAGTACAGTGTCATTTTATATTTTAAAAAAAATAGTACTAGGAGTGTGAGCACCGGTTAGGTTGATCTAATGTGCTTTTTATGTCCATCCTTTATTCTTAATTTCCATCCAATGTCAATGCACTAAAGTGCACAAGCAATCAGTCCATAATATTTGTTATAAACGTGGACTCCTATCTTGCTTTTACTGGTTTTGCATGGCCAATTTATTGCTTGTCAGATATTCGCCACACTTGATCTTCTGATCAATTCCTTGTGTTTTTATGCACAAAAGAAAACTGATAAACCTTGAATAAGTTAATACTGTAGTTTAAGGCAGTGTTTTCCAAACTCTGTACTGCGGCACACCAGAGACATTGTCAGGTGTGCCGCGGTAAAATATCCAATTTGTATGCCATTGCGGTCTATCGCCCAGAAAGTAATCGTGTAGTACCCTCCCATACCGCGAGGAAGCAGCAACGGCTAGCCAATTGTCTTGTGTTTAGACGAGAGACAAGCGAATTTGATTCCAATTCAAGCTGTTATAACGATATTCTTCAATGTTAAAAACGGTTATAGTAACAATATAACACGTTAGTTATTCAAATAAGTGTTTTTTTCTTCACATTTTCTGCTAGTAGTGTGCTGCGAGATTTTTTTTCAATGAAAGAAGTGTGCCTTGGCTCAAAAAAGTTTGAAAAACACTGCTTTAAGGTACATGGATGGAAGAAAACAGGTGGCATCTATATAACATCCATTTTAAACTGTGACGTGATGACTGGGCAAATTCCTTTTTATACGTAATAAAATACGTGCCGGTTAACAAAAAAAAATTATACTCATAAATTTCATTATGGTAATTCCAGGAGTATTGAGTGGATGTGAATATAAGACGTGCACACTAAATATAAAAAAGAAAATTAATTTGTACACGTACAGTGAAACTCCTCTACAATGAAATCATGTTTGCAGCAAGAAATTTTTCACAAGGGGACTTTTCACTACAGCAAATTTATATCAGTGTGTGTAAACACACACACACACACACACACACACACACGCACAAACATACGGGTATGTGTACTCTTTATTTTTATTCCAATAGTGCAAAGGTATGAGTATACACTTATTTGACACTTCATATAGCCAGCGTAGAAAGAAAAAAAGGGAAAGAAGTTGCAAAATTTACGATCAGCATTCACTTTCACTTGCATCAATTTCTAGCATAATGTCTTTTACTTTGCTTCCTCCATCTTTCATTTGTATTACTTTTATCCTGTCTTCAAGCGTTAAAGCTCTTCTTTTCTTCACTCCTTGGTCTGCAAAGGTCCGTTTTTGTAGCAATTTTCGCAATGCAACATCCGTGCATTGCGAAAGTAACAATAACAAATACTTCCTGTACTACTGCACATGTGTAAACCAATGTGGTGTTTGCTGTTGCCGTTTCCGAGCTAGGCAGTAGAAGTCGCTGTAGGCTGAGGTTGGATTACATTTTTGCAGAAGGCTTGTTTTCGTTGTAGTGAATCTCATTGTGAGGCAAAGGCAGAGAAAAAGATTTCGTATCACGCAACAGAGGGATTTTTCGTTGTCGGGGGAGCAGGAAAGTGTGAATGGTTTTAATGTATGAAGATTTTTTTCACACTAGGGGGTATTTTCGCCCATGTAGGTTTTGTTGTAGAGGAGTTCCACTGTATAGGCTGCACATTTGTATATGCCACTATTGTCCATGTTATAACATGGGATGTTTACAAATAAAGATCTGAGACACAAATACGTATTTTTATTTTTAATCAACACACACCCGTGTATATTTCAGACATCATCCTTCAAAAGCATTGGTTTCCTTTTCATTCATGATTTATACAGTTCCCCAATTTGCTGGTATCCATGCTGAAACATCCATCCATCCATCCATTTTCTGATCCGTTTATCCTCACAAGGGTGGCGGGTCATGCTGCAGCCTATCCCAGCTGTCTTCCGGCAGTAGGCGGGGTACACGCTGAACTGGTTGTCAGCCAATCGCAGGGCACACACAGACAAACAACCATCCGCGCTAACGCTCACACCGAGGGACAAGCATGCTGAAACAGTGACGAATATCCACAATTTCATGGAGTTCCTGTCTTCAGACACACAGTTTTGGTCTAAAGAGAAATCCTCTTATCTTGCTCACAGTTTCGGCCGTCAAGATCTCACTCTCACTAAGAATCATAATGGCCCGCGAGTGGATTTGTTCCGAAACCAGTTGGTGCAAGTAACAAGGAAAACCAGTTGGTGCAAGTAACAAGGAGATGGCCGCAATTTAAAACAAACATGCTTTAGCCGTCGTACGGTTTTGTCTGAAAGTGGGTTCCCTAGACGGCTAAAAGTATTTTCCAAGGCAAGTCTCCCCACAGTGTCATTTCACCACACTCTTGTCTCGATAAACACTGGAGATTACCAGAGGAGATCGCAGACTTTTTTTTCGTTCTTTGTTTTTATGACGTCATGCGAGAAGGCTTGGCCTCATCAGGCTGAACCTCGCTCGCTCGCTTATAAACTTCAGGTGTATTCCGTAATTTTTATCTCTGGCTTTGAATGCCCCGATAACCGCAAGACCTGAGAAAGATTTTTGTGCAAATATGTAATGACCGACTCGTACAGAGGTTGTCCTTTTCACCTCTGAGCTTACCAGTTAGAAGGAAGCAAGTAGCAAAGAGCAACCCCCACCGCGAAATCAGTTGAAAGGCGCAGCATTACCCCCTAGTGTAGCGGAGACAGATATTTGGCAAAAGATCGAATCGCACTCAGTGCATACAAACAAGGAATACTCGAGTGTGAGAACATAGATGGAATGAACTATCTCGACAAGCTTCATACTTTGTGCATGTCGCTGGTGTCAGTCCGATATCTCTTATGTCACAATTTGGTCAATTAAATATTTTTTTTCACAAATCGGTACTACTGGTCAGTCCACACACAGAATGATGAAGACATCCAGTGCAACTTGGAATTGGAGACAAGGAATGACTATGTAACCAGCGCTGCCGAGCTAGGCTACCTAAAACATGACAAAACAAGTCCATCAAAGCTGCAAAGTTAAACTGGAAACAAGTGTCGAGTGAACAAATTGTGCGACCAACTCGATGGCCAATGGAGCGAAGACGAAGGTGAAAATGAAATACTAACAGAAACACTTGTTCTCAGTCAGCTTGTTACCTGTTGTAGCAGTTGTTCCACTGACTACACAGCATTGAACATGCTTATCTGCAAAAGGTCTCACCCCTAAAGAATGAATAAAACAGGATGCAGGATTCACGTACTTATTTCTGTCAGAACATAAGCATTGTACTCATTCATTCATTCATTTTCCGAACCGCTTTATCCTCACTAGGGTCGCGGGGGGTGCTGGAGCCTATCCCAGCCGTCTTTGGGCAGTAGGCGGGGGACACCAGCCAATCGCAGGACACACAGAGACGAACAACCATCCATGCCCACACTCACAACGAGGGCCAATTTAGAGTGTTCAATCAGCCTGCCATGTATGTTTTTGGAATGTGGGAGGAAAGTACCTGGAGAAAACCCACGCAGGCTCGGGGGGAACATGCAAACTCCATACAGGGAGGCCAGAGCTGGAATTGAACCCGGTACCACTGCACTGTGAAGCCGACGTGCTAATCACTGTACTACCGAACCACCCATAAGCATTGTACTGTACCTTAAAAAAGAATTTCTGAATTTTGAATGAAACTTCTAGCTAAGTGTTAAAAAGACAAATTTTAGAGATAAAATGAAAATATAATGCTGACATCACATGTCTAGATAATCTAAGCATGAACTCTGACCTTTGTTTGGCATGCATTTTTGATTTGCAGCTGTTCTGGATGGATATTTTGAGTTTAAAGCGTGTGTGAGCTCTCCATCATCTTCTAATCTGCGTCCTCAACTCCGGTTCTGGTCAGTTAAATTTTTCGTAACTTGTAGAACACTTCAATTAATTTCTGTGGCTGATTTTACATTTACATTTACTACAATAGGTAAGCGGAAAAGGGACAAAAACTAACTCTGCTCAAAGATGGACTGTGCCGCTGTTTCTGAGGAACAAATGTACCAATTATTCAAACGCCAAGTATTCCTGTGAGAACAATAACTACTAAACTATCAGGAATTCTCGATGTGGTGGTTTTACTTATTATACTCTCAGGAATACTTGGTGTTTTTATTTAGTTCGTCACCTGCTGTAGTATTTTTCTGCAGCACTTTTTAGTACTGTAATCTATAACAATTAAAGGCTGATGCCGCTAAGCAGCTAAAGCTCTGTGTACACATCAAATAACCTTTACTCATTACCTACACTAAATAGATACAGTAAGTATTCATAAAAACAAGCTAGAGCAGGGGTGCCCAAACTTTTTGGACCGAAGATCTACTTTTCGATCAACTAACCTCACGGGATCTACCCTTACCGACACGCACATGCACACGCACACGTACACGCACACGTACACGCACAGGTACACGTACACGCACATGTACATGCACACGTACGCACACACGCACACGCCATGATGAGAAACAGCCTGAAACTGAGGCATTATGCAAACTGATGTTAACTATCGTAGCTCACACGTACCGTTTTAAAGTGCTTCCCTGGGCCCTCCTCGGTTCCTATTCTTTGCCCGTGCCCTCGGTGAATTGTACACGAAGCAAACTCTGAATGAGAATAATGCCGATAAAAGATTGAGAGCGCAACAGCTCTGATCACAAGCTGCAATTGCAGACTGCTGAGCGCAAACAACTTCCGGTGACGTCATCACATTTAAAAAATAAAAATAAAACCACAACCACAGCTCTCCTTTTTTCAACAAATACAGGTGCGTCTCTGTCCGTCTCCGTGCCTTCTTTCCTTCCAGTCAATTCAAGAGGCGTTCATGACCGCCTCCGAAAAACGCATTGGCATTTCCTTTATCGCAGATCCAACAGTATGATCAGATAAGATAAGATAAGATAAGATAAGATAAGATAAGAAAACCTTTAATAGTCTCACAATGGAGAAATTCCCACTTCACAGCAGCAAAGTTATGAGAGGAAGAAGTAGAAGAACAAATACCGGTAAATAGGAGCTACTGGAAAGGCAGCCACTCTCGCGGCGCCATCTTGAAGTCAAAATAACACAAGTGTCAGTCGTAGTTATTTATTCCTTTGTTGTGTATTCAAAAATGATGAAATCACAATATAAATTCTGTGGGGGGGGGGGGGGGCTATAGAATGTATTTTGTGATATCCTCGCTTGCTTCAGTTTTGTTATATTATTTTCAATTTTTGTAGTTTCATGGAAGTAATCGGGGCGGCCCGGTAGTCCAGTGGTTAGCACATCGACTTCGCAGTGCAGAGGTACCGGGTTCAATTCCAGCTCCGGCCTCCCTGTGTGGAGTTTGCATGTTCTCCCCGGGCCTGCGTGGGTTTTCTCCGGGTACTCCAGTTTCCTCCCACATTCCAAAAACATGCATGGCAGGCTGATTGAACACTCCAAATTGTCCCTAGGTTTGAGTGTGAGTGCAGATGGTTGTTCTTTTGTGTTTGCCCTGCGATTGGCTTGCAACCGTTCAGGGTGTCCCCCGCCTACTGCCCGAAGTCAGATGGGATAGGCTCCAGCACCCCCCGCGACCCTAGTGTGGATAAAGCGGTTCGGAAGATGAATGAATGAATGGAAGTAATTGTAAGTTTACGTTTTTCGGAGGCGGTCTTGAACACCTCCCGAGTCGAACGGAAGAAGGCACGGAGACAGACAAAGACGTACCTGTGTTTGTTGAGACTGTTTTAAAAAATCTCCTTTTTTCGGAGCTGCAACACAAACTTATTTAATAAAGCAGCGACACAGTTCACTGAACCAACTGCAAGTTATAACATTGGAAGCATGTCTCCAGGAAGGAGCCATCTTGGAGTCGACGTATTACCGTAATGACCATACAAAAGATGCACCGGATTTTAAGGTGCTCTGTGAGCTTTGAAGAAAATTGAAGACTTTTTGGTGCCCCCTATAGTGCGGAAAATACGGTATTTTAATTCACTGCAACATACACAGTTTGACTATAAACACTGCACATAGATACTGTATAGGAAAATAAAATGTAATCCAATGATGATTGAAATAAAATGCATGCAAAATCACTGATACACACTTATATCCTCTAAGACTAGACTGGGACATTTATACTGCTTGTGTTTTGATTTACAGCAGTTGTGGATGGACATGCTGAAGACATTTCCAATGCCATCAAGCAGCAATCCTTGTTCAGACTCTGCCTGTGTCAGTAAGAAATTTCACATTGAGTAACTTGTCGGGCAATTATTTTATCAAGTGTTTTTACTTTTGCGTTTCTATGTCAGTAGGACAATAAAGATAGGACGCTAGATTCAATCAGAGCAATGGAAATGACAAGGCAAGAAGCTCACCAGGATAGGAAATGGCATCTGGCCAGGCAGACACTCCTCGAAGCTGCAGACAACCCCGAGTTGGCCAGAGTGAAGGACTGGAAAATTCAGCCTGACATCTGGCTGTATATGTTTTGTATTTTAGGTTCACAAATAAAAAGTTACAATGTACAATTAGTCACCCCCCCCCCCCCCCACACACACACTTGCGATGCAAACATATTCACAGACAAAAAATTGTTCATACTGCTGTAATTTTAAAAAATCCCTCAAAGTTGTCAATAAAGTTATAACAAACGGGGTACAAAGATTCAAGTTCCATATTACATTAAAGCACATGGTGAAATATAGTTCCATGAAAGCCTATAAGCAGGTGCAACTATGATGTGCATTATGGATAAACTGTTTTCCCCCCAACAAAATTAACTGCCTTACCAAGATGAAGAACAAATAAATAAAAAGATAAGGTAAGACTTAACTTTTGCCAGGCGGCAATCATTGTTTTAACAAGCATCTCCACCAGCCCTGTGATCTTCCAAATGCATGCTCCACTGTGAATCTGCCTCTCGTTGTCTTATTTGTAACCTAGCATTTTTGTTACGGGACGAGAGGGGTAGTGCAGTTTGCTTTTCCCCTACGACATACATCCTCAGTGTAATTTGGATAAATTACCCTAAACTCTGGGTCACAGTGTGTGAATGCAAACTAGATGGGTCATACACGGTGCTGCCTTTTTCCTCTGAAAGCCACTTTGTGTGTTGAAAATGCTTGCTCTCTTTGACGATACAATGTTAATGGTCAAGCAAACATGCCATTTTTTTGGTCTCTTGAAATGAGATTTTGGGAGATACAAGGATTATGCTCAACAGCAATGTAACCATGGCCATGCGCAACTTGAGGGGAAAGGATTCACCCTCCTCTAAAGTGTAGACAGAGGAAACCAGGAGCAATGTCCAACAGACACAAACTCAGAGGTACATACTAGTAACTTAATGCATTACTAGCTACCTTTTCACATTCAACTGAATCTTTTCAGTGTAAGAAATACTTTTTCTACCATCTGCTGGTCCTGGAGCAGCGCTGCCCAACTTGGTCCTAGTGCACACCACTGAAGAGATAGATGCAGACACACAGGGCCTGATTTAATAAAGATTTGCATGTGCAACAACAGGTGAAAACTTGATAGCTCAGTAAACAAATGTGGAATCAGAGCTACGAAGCAGGCGCACCCAGGATTGCGACCACCAAAAAGGCAAAATTGCTGCACAGTTCATTTTGTAAGCTCGACACCGAGATGAATTATAGTGGCTCTTTGCGACTCCAAATACTGTACGAAAACAAGGTTGGCCCCATTGTATGTAACCATGTCTGCGTTACTGGGGCCAGGAGAATGTCTATGAAAAATGAGAGGAAACAGGGAAAATTGATCATTTTATGCTTGTGCTTGTTTCAATACCATTGCAACAATATTATTTATTCATCACTGCAAACTTGGAACGTCTCACTTTAAGGAGAGACTTAAAACTGTCGCAAGAAGGAGTCGTGAACATCACCTGACAAAACGCCTTTGAACTCGGCATTTCCTTGAAACTGGGTCATGTCAGTGCACTGTGACAATTGGTGCTGGTCTCTCCCAGGGCAGTTTTTTGGGGCATGCTGTCCAAAGTTTGAAACACAATGTTATGCAGGATTTGGCAGATATACACCATCCATACAGCCATTCTCTACTGATTATCAGGGGTCGAGTTGCAGGGGCAACAGCTTTAGAGGGGAAGCCTAGACTTCCCTCTCCCCAGCCACTTCTTCCAGCTCTTCCTGGGAGATACCAATGTGATCGCAGGCCAGAAAGGAGGCATATTCTCTCCAGTATGTCCAGGGTTGTCCCCGGGCTCTCCTGCTGGTGGGACATGCCTGGAACACCTCATCAGTGAGGCGTCCGGGAAGCATCCTAACCAGATACCCAAGCCACCTCATCTGGCTATTCTCGACATGGGGGAGAAGAGTCTCGACTCTGAGCTCCTCCCAGATGACCTTAGCTCGTTCTTTCGGTCATGACCTACAGCTCGCGACCATAGGTGAGGGTAGGAACGTAGAACGACTGGTAAATCGAGATCTTTGGCCTTTAGCTCAGTTCCTTCTTCACCACGACAGACCGATACAAAGTCTGCATCACGACAGACGCTGCACCGATCCGTCTGTCAATCTCCATGAACTCTGGCACAATTGTGTCCGATCAGAAAAGCGATCGCGGACGTGCCCAGATAGCATGAAATCTCCAACTCGCAGGCAGCCTTGTGATCATCTACAATGATTTAGAATGATATAAGCATTGCTGATTGCATGTCCCTGACTGTTCTATACTACATACAAGTATAATTGATTAGTGCAGATGCTGCAATGTAAGCAGTGACGTTTGGACACTTTACGATGACATTATGACATAGCTCCTACTTGACCCCTTGACGGTGGAAAACCAAACACGTTCTTTGTAAGAACTTGTGAAATACTAACTAAGCCCCGCACTGGCCTTGGCACCAAACAAACACACAATTTTTTAGGGTGAAAATGGCGTATGTGAAAACTTCGGACGACTGCACAACATGCAACCGGGCCTGAAATATGTACATACATTTTGGCGACAGAGACCGTAAGATTCACTATTTCATCCACAGATTCATATATAATTATAAAGATAGTTCAGTGTTGTTGTAAAACACAGTATGTGTGACCTGTATATTTTGCAATTTTATGGCTTGAGGGCGGCGCGGCAGCCGTCTGTCTCGCTCACTTAAAACTTAAACTGTATTTTTAGTGCATGTGAAAGCTTTTGTGCATTTTGATTGGCTGTAATCTGTGACGTTTCCACATCGTGCAACAGTGACTTAAATTCTGAATAGCTTCAAAAGCAGTGGCCAAGCCTCGGCATCTCATGAAGGCTAGTTGTTGCCGAACCCTGCACATTGTGCGAGAGTTCAGTCGGGTTTTGCTGCATCTGTCAGTGTGTGGCAGCCTTTAAAGCACAAAACCTTGTTTTAAAAACGGTGGGCCTCCACCACCATCAGAAGTGTGTCAACAGAGCGTGCAATTAACTTTTGAGTGAACACACAATTTTGCACCCTGATAGAACAGGCAACACGCCCAGCAACATCATGTGCGATCTGTTGGAGTGAACACACAATTTAGCACTCGCTATTTGGGATCATTGTAAGTCAGGCCTAAACTGTAGAAATTCACGTGGGAAGTGCTCCACAGTGCTTATTCCTTCATAACTTAATATGAAATAATGTCAGGAGCTGACTTTTATTAGTTGTCGAGTCCTATACCACCAGGAGAGTGTTGCGAATGTGAATCCTCTGGCTTACATAATTATATTCTCCGCCATAAAGTTGATTTTCAACATCAAAAGGACCTTTGAAGTACCATGGGACTGGATCACTGTCTAAGCCACACTCAAAGATTCTGTCACAATGACATTAGAGAAGTCATGTGAATTAAAAGACAAGCAAACAGCTCTTGCCTTTGCTCTGTCCATTTTTTGTCAAAATATCATGCTGTACCATTTCCCCTGAATGTGTCACAAGTATCTGTGTTAGAGTAACAACTTTGTGGCAAGGCCTGTAAGGTAATGTGCAACATTTGACAGTTGACAAAAACACTAACATAATCCAGGTTAGCTATAACTGTGTGCCATTTGTTCTTTTCGTGTCCGATTGTTGAATGATAATGAAAGCATAAAAAAGAGACTATTTTTTAACCCCCGCCCCTCCCCCCCAAAATAAAATCGAACAAAAAACACAAAATAAGGAAGTCACAGACACACACAAGAGTTTTCATTATTCAATTTTAGCCTCAACTCAAAAACACAAAATGGAAAAATGAGTCAGAAGACTGAAAGGGACTTTAATATATCACTCATGACCCAAATAATAAGAGGAGTAGAAAATGAATGGATGAATAGTCAGGTTTATGTGACCTGGACGTTTAGTAATGAGCATCATTTTTACAAAGTTGGAAATGGTCACAATTTCACCATTGTGGGACTAATTCAGGTTAATTTATGAAAGGTAAATCAAGGTAAATCCGTTAGCCGCCACAATCAGCCCTGGAACATGACCACACTGCATCAAATGATCCATTAACAATATGAGATCTAGGACTTTAGTATAATTGTGATAATGCATTATGTGTGATACAGAAGATATGCTTTCAGTATTTGTCCAATCATATTGTTTTCAACTCATTCATGTTTTCATAAAACTCCAATTTATGGTCCACCACGCCTACCGCCTAAACACAGCTGGGGATTGTCTCCAGCATGCCTGTGACCCTTTGTGAGGATCAGTGGTTCAGAAAAATATGTGTGTGTGTGTGTAAGTGCTATACAGTGCATATATATAAATCCTCGTCTCACCCCTTGGGTGGTGTCCGTCCCTCATTCAGCTCGGGTCCTCTACCAGAGGCCAGGAAGCTTGAGGGTTCTGCGCAGTATCCTTGCTGTTCCCAGCACTGCACATTTCTGGACTGAGATGTCCGATGTTGTTCCCGGGATCTGTTGCAACCACTCATCTAGTTTGGGGGTCACTGCCCCGAGTGCTCCGACCACCACAGGTCCTGTTCACCTTATACAACTCCAAGCATTCAGTGATCCATGTATGTGGCATCGAGTCATAGGCTTTCTTGTAATCAATCCAGGCTGTGCACAGGTTGGTACGTCGGGACCTGCAGTCTTGTGCGACTGTTCTGTCAACCAGGAGCTGATGTTTGGCTCCTCTGGTATCTCTACCAATGCCCTTCTGTGCTTCGCTCATGTATTGATCCACGTGTCCACTTATCTTAGCCGCAATGATGCCTGACATGAGCTTCCATGTTGTGGAGAGACAGGTTATTGGCCGATAGTTGGATGGGACTGCACCCTTTGAGGGATCCTTCATGATCAGGATCGTTCGCCCTTCGGTTGGCCATCCTGGGTGTGTCCCATCCCTCAGCAGCTGGTTCATTTGTGCTGCTAGGCGCTCATGGAGTGCTGTGAGTTTCTTTAGCCAGTAGGTGTGGACCATGTCCGGGCCTGGTGCTGTCCAGTTCTTCATATCTGAGACTCTTTCCTGTATGTCTGCCACTGTTATGGTAACTGGGTTCTGTTCAGGGAGGTTGCTGTGATCCTCTCTCAGGCTCACCAGCCATTGTGCGCTGCTGTTAGGTGCAACCTCCTTCTCCCACATGCCTTTCCAGTACCTTTCAGTTTCCAGTCTTGGTGGGTCAGCTCTGTTGTTAGGACCCTGCCACTGAGCGTACACTTTCGCAGGTTGTGTTGCGAACAGCCTGTTTATTCGTCTGGCCTCATTCGCTTTCGTGTACCGCTTTAGGCGGCTGGACAAGGCTTGGAGCCTTTGTTTGGCAGTTTCGAGTGCTTCAGGTATGGTCATCTGGATGTACCTCTCGGGTATCGGCCTTTTCATCACACCTCTCTGGGCCTCCGTCAATTGACTCACATCTTTCCGAGCCGCCTTGATCTTAGCCTCCAACCGTCTTTTCCATGGTGGGTAACGTATCTCATGGCTTCCATTGCTCTTATAGCCAAGCATCTCAAGGATCACTGATGCTGAAGTGTATATCAGCTCATTGGTTTCCGTGATCGTTACGGTAGGGATCGCCCTCAGTGCTGCATTCACACTTTCCATGAGACTTTCAGGTGGTACTTCACATAGCCGTTGTAATCGGTTTCTAGGTTGCCCAGCTTTCATTCTCGCCATGATCTTAGCTTTCAGGTCAGTTGCTGCCTCGCTCAGCATTTCATTCATTGGGGCTGGCCTCCCAATCTCATCATCTGCATTCATTGGGGCTTGCCTCCCAATCTGATGTATGACCTCCTCCTCTGATCTGGCAGCCTGGGGCCCTTCACCATGGAACCTGCGTTGTACCTCATCAATCTCAAGTTGTGACAGCAGTTGCCGTTTGTGGATGTTGGAACACTGAGCTACTAGTTGTTTCGTGGTCAACCGTGACTGCGGGTTTCGAAGTAACCATTTAGCCCACATTCTCTGCATGTAACCCGTCTGACTAGGGTTGCTTGAGTAGTAGCATTCCAACAGAGCCATGTTATCGCAACTCGCCCATCTCCGCTTTGTTCCAGTAGCCCATTTTTCATCAAGGTGCTCTGGTTCCCCAGCACCTGACGCAGACCTCGTTTGGCCGGGTGACGTCTGAGTCATTCATTGTTGTTGTTGTTGTCACTGTTGTCATTCATTTTACTGTCTCTCATCATTGTATGAAGTAGGCATTAGCGTGAAGGATCTTGCCCAAGGACCCACACTGGATGGTGTTATGTGCTCATTTTTTTTTGCCCCAAGCGGGATTCGAGCATATCCAGTATCATCTCATATGTACTGTATGTCCAGAGTCATAATATTCTTTGATAGAGGCAAATGCTTTTGAATCCCTGGTTGCACTCAGTTTTGTTTTTTTAAAAAAAAAAGTACATCACGGGGAATAACTTGCTGCTCAAAGACGAGCTGCGTTGCATCTGTCCAATCAAGTTGTCCCTCTCGTCAAATCAGCCATGAGTCTGATTCCCCCTGCCCTTCCCCACCTACCAACCACTTCTTGTAGGAAATGGTGTTGTGCTTCAGTTTTTGTTTGTTTGTGATGTTTTATTCAATGTTGTGTTTTGTTTTGTATTCGTGTTTGGTTTAAGATTTGTCTTTGCTTTTTTTGTGTGTGTTTGTGATAAATGTTTATTTATGGGTTTTGATTTGCTGTTGAGCTACATTTTTTGTTTTTCAATTTATGTTTGCTTTTACCTTATTTTTTGTTTAGTTATTTGTTTTTGTGATTTTTCATTTCGCTGTTGTTTTGTTTTTGGGGTACATGGCTTTGTGTTGATTTTTATTTTTTTTTGGGTGATTTGCACTTCAGGGCCACCCCACTGTTTCATGTTTTGATTTTTTTTTCAGTTAAGAACAAATGATACACTTATTGCTATAACTTGAAGAATGATTGAAGAATGCTCTTTTTCATATTGCTTAAAATGTAGTCAATCCCACATAGCGCTAACCTTCTGAATTCTGAAAGCATAATTTTGTTGATACAAACGTTTACCGTGATTGTGTGTCAAGCCATAATCGACAAGCGCTTTTGTGTTTCGTTGTTCCAAAGTAATTGTGTATAAACGCTGTGAGAACACATTACAGTGGCGCAGTCGAGTATTGGCTCGGCAGATGACTTGTAACGTTCCAAAGCCTCAGGGATTTAGCTCGATTGTCTGTCTTTGATAAGGTCCTAGTATACAAGTGAATTATTTCTCTGCTCTCACATATATTTGAAAAAAGTGTTTACTCGGAGAGGTATGTGTTTGAATCAGTGCAGCGTGACGCGTTTAGCGGAACCGTTTGTATCGGTTTGCCTGCATCTTATTTCAAATGATTATATGGCGTTTTATGAGGTAAGGAACTAGTCGCGTGTTATGTATCTTCCGGGACCACGCCAGCCGCTTTCCTTTGAAGTGCGTACAGTTAAACCTTCAGCGCAGTTGGTTTAGAAACATCCGTGGTGTGGTGTCATGCCTCTCTCGTTTCTTGACACTTTACCTGGGCTGAGGCTGAACAAATTGAGGAAGACGCCTGTTTAGTTAAATGTACGCCTGGGGAATTGTCCAACTTGATAGGACGGAGGAGAAAGCGCCCGGTGCGATGACACACAAATTGCCGGGACTGGCGAAACTTTGAACGATTTCGAATGTGGCAGGCTGGTGGGGGAACATGGACGGTAAGTTGTAGCGAAGCTGTTCCACAGGCCCCCTCTCTTGGCCGCTTTGATGTGCTGCTGCTCAGCTTTGAAGTTGAGAAAGCGGAGCTGTGTTTCTTGTTTGTGGGCGAGAAATACGGCGAGATAAGAAGCTTATGTGTCTGTGTGTGCTTGTGCGCGCGCGCGTACACGTGGCTCAGATTTAAAAAAAAAACGACCATTTATCCGTCTGCGCGTTTCTTATAGCTGGGAAAAAGTGGGACGTATTCTACAGCGGGAGCCCCCTCCTTCTTTTCTTTTGCCTCCTCTAGATTTTGACACCCCCAGAGAGCTACATAGGAACTGAGCCTGCCACTTCTGAGGCCATTTGTTGAATAGGGGCGAAGGCTATATGTTACACTGTTTAGCTCCGAGAAGGGACACGCGTGGCACGTACGGCGCTTGCGGCGCACGTTCGCAGTTTTGTGTGGGATTACTTGTCCTTAGAGTTGTGGACTGACATCATCTTTTTTTTTTTTAAATGGATTAACTCAACTTTTCAAATGCACTCCCACTGGACATTATCTGCGATGGTATGTTGCATTTTACAAAGCGTTGATAATATCGTGCGCCTTGTTACAAATGCTACAATTCTTCCAACATGTACTTGTAATTGCTCTTTAATTTTTTTTGGTTCGTCCAGCTGTGACAAATATGTATTTTTTACCCTTTACAGTCAGAGCAGAGACGTTGGCAGTCGTTATAAAGATGTAACTCTAAAATCGTAATAGCCTCTATTGACAAACAATTGGTTATTGATTGTTCACGTTTACGCTCAAACGACCCGATTTGCCAGAGGGGCTGCTCAGCCCTGATTTGGTTTTACTATGCGCACGTGAGATGTACTGTACTGCATCTGCACGCGTACCTGGAAAGCTGTCGACAAAATGTTGGACTCCGAATGCAAAACGAGTCCGTGTGACTTTGTGTGCGTGTGATACCGGTGTATGATCCTGTCGCAAGTGGGAGTGATTTGGAAAGGGAGCCAAAAGGAAAGCACGTGTCAGGAAAAAAAATGACAGAATCTGGTTATGGTGAAGAGTTAAGACTCTTGTTTATTCTTCTAATATGGTTTGATGTGACAGATTAGTGCACATTCAGAATGTGGGCTTCGTTTGATGTCCCATTTAGATTATAAATAGACAAATGGAATGAAAAAGCATTTCGTTTTCTGAACCTATTGAGGTTTTTTTTGTTGTTGTTAAAGAAGGTCTGTTTACTTGATGTCTTCCTTTGAAGTTCAGCAGGATATGTCTTTGATTAGATCAATACTTTGTGTGTTTCAGAGTGAAGAGGAGCTGAGAAGCTCCCCCGCTGCTTTTAGAGAGTGAGTAGGATTAGACTGGAGCTCAGTGGAGGCACCACTGCACTCTCACACAGGCAGCCGGAGCTGGAGCCATGAGCAGGGCGCTTACGGAGCACATCAGCAGTAGCTTCCGAGAAGATGCTCCTCGTCCTCCGGTACCGGGAGAGGAGGGAGAGTCGCCATGCTCCATACCCAGCCGGTCTGGAAAAATGAAAGCCCTTAATAAGGTTAAAGATAACACCACTGCCGCCGCGCTCCCCGGCTCCACTCCACGAAGGAATGAGGATGGATTGGGAGAGCCGGAGGGAAGTGCGTCCCCAGACTCGCCGCTGATCCGGTGGACAAAATCTTTGCATTTTCTTCTTGGCGATCAAGATGGTGCTCACCTCTTTCGGACCTTTTTGGAGCAGGAGAATTGCGTGGACACTTTGGACTTTTGGTTTGCTTGCAACGGTTTCAGGCAAATGGACTTAAAGGATACCAAAACAATGCGAGTTGCCAAAGTTATTTTCAAACGGTACATCGAGAACAACAGCATTGTTGCCAAGCAGCTCAAACCAGCCACCAAGACCTACATAAGGGATAGTGTTAAAAAGCAACAGATAGACTCGGCCATGTTTGACCAGGCACAGACAGAAATCCAGTCCAACATGGAAGAGAATGCTTACCAGATGTTTTTGACTTCTGACATATACCGCGAGTATGTGCGCACTGGCTGTGAGAACGCAGCTTACGCTAATCATGGCACGCTCGGCAGCCTCAAGCTTGTGTGTGGATATCTTCCACCTCTTATGGAGGAAGAGGAGTGGAGCTGCCATGACCTGAAGGCAAAGGCTTTAGGTTCTATGGTTGGACTTTCAGCCAAATCCTTGAGGGCGACCGCTGCCATCCGGACAACAGCTGAAATTCTGGAGAACAGTTGCAGGTAAGAACAATGTTTCCTGAAGGATGTGGCATAGTGCGCCGGCATGTTTGTTTCTACGTTTTCATTGGCTACTTTACTCATGTCAGTTCGTGTAAAGAGTGGAGGAGGGGGGGGGGGGGGGGACAGTTGATCAAAGGGTCCCAGAATAACATTCTTTGTTTGTGCCCTCCTGCCTTGCAGTTAGTTAAGGGGTTAGAGGGCGGGGGTGCATTGGGTACAAAACATCAATGGAGCTGAGCCTTCCTTTTAAGTAAATGGTGTCTCGCAGGTAACTCTCTGCTGGCTTCTTCCAAGTTTCCTGTGCTTTGAAACCCTTCCTCCGGTTCAGGCATGACTTCACACACCAAGTGCCAGACTATTACAGCTAGATGGGGGAGGGGGGTGGGCAAATTTTTCACTGAAGCAGTGTGGGGTTTTTTTTTTCCTTTTTGCAATTCAACAGTTTAGACCTTCATGGCGTGTTCATCAAATGTCTATCAGCAAACGAACCCCCAGTGAAGCTAAAAACACTACTTGTGGTTACCAACTAGATCTAGAGACATCATACCTTTGTTGGGAAAAGTGTTTTTTTTTTTTGCAGTACTTTATTGTCGAATTAAACAAGACACTGGACTACAGAAACATAGAACAGTGCTTGTCCATGATGCTGTTGCTCAGAGATCGTTTTTAAAAAGTTGTGGTTTTTCCTTTGCATGTCAGTGTCAATGCTAAAATAAGGATTCGGGAGACAAAAGCGGCTCTTAACGGGTATTTTTAATGTTGTTTTTGGTTTGAGTGGAAAAATTATTTATCAAGCAGAAAGCCACCTTTTCTCCCTTGCACCACTCATACGCCCCCCCCCCCCCTCCCCCTTCTGTGGCCCTCTCCATGTCTGTAGGTCAACCCATTTCCATCTCAAACATGTGGAACTAATTTTGGCACTGCACAGATTCTCTGTTCGAGGATTTTTTTCTTCTTCTTAGATCTCCCATATGCAACTCCGGAGTGGTAAAAACATCCCCACTTCAGTGACATGCCATAGTTTATGCCACTACTTTGTGTGTAACTGTAATTTAACACTTTTATTTCTCCTGTTTGGAAAATAAATTGCTTGTCGGAGACTAAGCATGCTTTGCAGGAAGAGACAAGAGGGGAGGAAGTGAAGACAGCAAGGGGGATTGTGGAAGCAACAAGAGATGCAGAAAGAGAGTGGGGGTGCAGAAAGCCCAGCTGTGCTAAATACCTGACTCTGCGCGGACCTTACAAAGGTCAGGTTTGTGCTTGGGGCCTACAGCTTTAGTCATGCTGGGGTTCTCCTCTCAGCACTCCCAGCAGAAGGCATTCTCATAAAGAAAGGGGCCCTCCTACCCCCTGTCCTTCGCCCCCACCCCCCTCGCAAACGCTCAAGTTCCCCCTACCTCCTCTTCCTCATCCACCCCCTTCGCCACTACAACTGGAATGCAACACAACAGGAGAGTAGATAGTCACACAGAAAGAGGGGAAGGGAGGATTCTCACACTGTAGATGGGGAGAGCAAATGCGAGAAGAGGGAGAGCAGGCAAGGGACGGCATGAAAGAAAAGAGCGAGACGGATCTCCGATGCGGATGAAACAGTTTTGTGGAAATGACTCACGTGACAGAAATCGACTTGAGGACATCGCCAAAACAAATTTCAAGTTGTCCTGTTTATCTTATTAATTGGACTGAATGCACACCAGAAGCAAACGTCAATCGGGTGGCACGTTCTCCGACTCGGGTTTGCACAGCAACACTGGAAAAACCTCACATTAAAATGTCAATTCTCTTTTTCTTCACAGGGCCCATCGTCGAGGAGACAATGCCAGCCCATATTTTGTCAACTCTGGCTACATCTTGGCTCCTGCCACCAGTGCCAATGACAGTGAGATCTCCAGTGATGCCACGACGGATGATTCACTGTCAATGACAGACAGTAGTGTGTAAGTGCGATGATGAAGATGCGCTCCTCGGGAGATTTAAAAGTAGCCACTTTCAGTCTTTGATTCCGTTCCACCAACTGGTCACATTTCTGTGGAGGTTATTTTTATCAGCTAAATCTGTTTTTCGACACACACGTTCAACACATTTCTAGTTAAACAACCAGGGGCGCGAAGAAAAATATTTGATCTTGTAGATTAACAAGACCTTTCTATGTGGTCAGCAGGCAGCTGGAGCGCGCTCCAAAAAAATGGCCTGCAATAATGTCATTAAACAGGTAATTCTTCCGTTAATGTAGCGTTGCCGTGGCTTCAGAACTGCGAAAGACGTTATTTCTAAAGACCTTTTTGAAGTTTATTTTCTGATCCATGACTTGCGGGAGAGTAGGGGGAAAAATATGAGCTTGTCTTGATGTGGGTGGGTGGGGGTGTTGCTTCATTCCTCAAATGTGAAATTCATCCCTCCCACCCACCCTTCTGCCACAACCGACCTGTTTTTTTCCCCCCTTCTTCTTCATATTATCTAATCGCTCTTCTCTTTGAAGAGCTAAAGGAGAGGGGGAGGGAAATGGCCATTTGGGCCTCAAGACAAACTCACTGAAAAATGTTGGCACCAAATGAAAGGAGGGCTTACTCACATGGTGGGTCGGTTTCCTGCCACTGGCCTCTGTGGCGTGCTGAGATCATGTGTCTGCAAGGCTTTCACATGGGTTACTCATTGATAGACCTTGGGACAGAGGAACTCCCCTTTGGCCAGACTGGTGCACCCCCAAAAATCACTTCCATCATGACCCAGCCCTCCACAGTGTCTCTCTTCTACCCTCCAGAGCCTGTTGCGGGGAGTGGTGGGGGCTCAAAGTGCAAGAGAGTGAGAAAATAAAGTGCGTGGAGTATAAAGGGCTTAACTGAATCGCTTTCAGCCTATTGTTGGGTGAGGGGGGCTTAGGGGGATAAAAGGGTGGCTGGCTGCTTTGAAAATGACTTGCACAACTGAATAGGAGATCCCCATAAAGTAAGGGCCCATGAAGCCGTGAAATAGTACGTCTGTTTTCGCTTCCAAAATCTACACAAAGCATCAAGCTGCCAAATTGTATCTCCGGTGGGCAGACAGTTTGGGTCGATTCGAAAAACAGCGGGGTAGGCCATTTGCTCGATTTTGTGGTGATAAGAGGAGATTTCTTATCAGCCCGTCTTTTTTAGTTTCACGTCACTTTTTTTGATGAAGGATGACTTATTGGTGTTGGAGAGACAGCAGTTTTGATAGCGGGGGGGGGGGGCAATCTTTTCACCTCTAAGATAAGATAAGAAAACCTTTATTAGTCTCGCAATGGAGAAATTCCCAATTCACAGCAGCAAAGTTATGAAAGGAAGAAGTAGAACAACAAAATATAGGAGCTGCTGGAAAGGCAGCCACTCTCGCGGCGCCATTTTGAAGTCAAAATAACAAAAATAACACAACACAACACATAGGACACAGACAGTCGTGCAATCTTCACCACTTTTCTGCATACACTTTGTTGTCTGAAGCAGTTATAGATGAAAGGGGAGAGTGTTAGTATTGTGTGATTTAAGTATTGTGCAATAATGCCAAGCTCATAATAATGGGGGGGGGGGGGGGGGGTTGCCTCCAGTTTGTTGAACATGGCAGTTTATCAAATGTCTTTTAGTTCTCAGGAGAGATGTGTGTCGCAGACCTTGGTGTCTCCTGTCCTTGACTCCAGTTCTTTTTGTCTTTCCACCCAAATGGATTTCAGTAATACAAAAAGAGTTTCTTCCCTCTTTAATTCGAGGGAACAATTTGATTAGTGTTTGAAAGGCATTGTGAGCGTTTGAATCTCATTTCCCAGATAAAGAACAAGAAGGAGGATTTTGGAGTGGGGGGGGGGGGGATTTGACGGCGGCTTCGGTTTTTGCTTATATCTTATTTATGGATTTACTTGGACGCTGGGGAATGTTGCAGCACCAACTTCAAACATTACCTTATCTTACAAACCAGCCTTTTGATGTTGCTTAGATCAGAGGCTCACAGCAAAGCGCTTGCCAAACGAAGATGGCAGTGGGTGCATATGTGCATGAGTGTGAGATTTCAAAGCAGTAGCAGAAAAGTAGCGTTTGGGCTAGGTCAGATACTTCTGAACAGCCAAAATGGCCAAGATAATTGGCTCAGCTTAAGTGGCAACTGACTCGAAAGGCGAGCAAACTGGAGAAAATAACATTCCCATAATAATTGCTTAATTGTCAGCAGGCTAGAATAGAATGTCTTCCTAATGACATGCTCTACATTGCTCATACAAAAAATGTCCTAGCCAGCTACTGAGATGACTGCATAGTGTTCAGCATTTATTTAAAAAATGCTGTCAAAGTGGACAGGGACTATTCTTACCGGGGGGGCTCTTTTGAAGTTCACAGGAGGGTGTTTAGCATATCTCACCCATTGTTCTGCTGGGTTTTGTGATATAGGCGTTTATGTTGCCTTGGCTTCAAAAGATGTGAGGCCTGTTGACTTTTCTCTACTGTGAATAGCGGTATGCCATTGGGGTGGGGGGGGGGGGGGTGTTGTGTTAGTCACTTTTCTGTTGAACAGCTTTCCAGCTGTTTTTTTTCCCCCTCACAACAAAGATTGGCAAATGGCCCGAAAGTACCAACAGTTGGCAAGAAAGTATAGCAGGACCAGCCAGTAGCAGAGAATCTGAAAAGTTTGGTTGGTTGCATCTGAAAGGGACTGTGAATGTTATTTATTTCTTTTTTTTACTTTACAGAGATGGAATCCCTCCATATAAACTGGCCCCCAAGAAGCATCTCCAGCGAGAGATGAATCGCAGTGTCAAGATCAATGGCCAGATTACACTTCCCCACTTTCCAGTAAGTCTTAAAAAGTTTTTTTTTTTAATGTGTGAGACTGATTGTAGTGCTTCTCTTGGAGCGAGTCCAGTTCACCGCCACCTGTGTACTGTCACTTGCCTTGTCCTGTAGTGTTAGAGGAAATCACAAATACCCCAAAGCTACCCAAATAAGCTTGTCAATACAGGACATCGACACTTCGCCCTATTATTGGACCTGATTGAGTCCTAAGGGGGAGGGTCAAAACCTCTGCTCTTTTCAGATGGGCATCTGTTTGACGTAGAGCAAGAAAATCTAAATGTTGCGTACAAGTTGTGTGCTTGCTTTCTCTGCATGTACTTTACAATGCTCAGTCCCCATATTTCCCCTCCTCCTCCTTGCGTTTCTCCATTTCAGTGTCTTTTTTTTCCCTTTCCCACTTGCACTCTTTTAATGTTTCCCTCCTGATTTGGAGATGGCTCTGACTCCCATGATGTACCAGCCCTAGGCAGGGGGGGCCCCATGTAGGGCTGGCGCTCCTTTGCCAGCAGCTTCACTCGCCTTTCTTCTTTATCCCTTCATCGTGTATACAAAGAGATGACAGAAGCAACGAAAAAATGAGTCAAAATCAAGAAAGCCAGGGTTCCAAATAACAGAAAAAGAGAAGGTACATATATTGAAAGTAGGATAATGTGGACTAGCGCGTCGTTGAGCTGCCCTGCACGCAACTGGAAAATGAATTACTACTTTGTCTTCCCGCTATTTGACTCGTCTGTCCTCTCCTTGCCTTTGTCCCGCTCCTCACTGCCACCATGCAATTGCACATCTCAATCCTTATTATTTTCATGCTGTTAATTTTGTCCCGCTTCTCTCATTTTCCTCTCTTCTCTCCTCGCTCCCTCTTTTCCGTCAATATCTGGCTTTTATATGGAGGTTTAAAGCTGTGTGTCCCTCCCACCCCTAGTGTGCGTTTGATGTTTGACAAGGGCCCTTTGAAGTGCGCTGACTTCAGACGCTGCCGAGCTGATGACTCGGTTGGGCTATAGAGGGTGCAAGCAGGGGGCCGCCCCTCCAAGCAACGAAGCAACTGCTACCCAGCAGCCTGGCACTGCCAAGGGCACTGGCCATGGGGAGATCTAGGGTGTGATGGGCAGTGAAGAAGGTTCAGATTAGCGAGGACAAGGGCATCTGGATCACGCTTTTTGGAATAGTTGCAGGGTTTTTGGAACTAAACTGGCTTAGGACACAAGGGCATCGGATTAATGTGCCATGTTGCATATCTGTCGGGAGCACTTCACAGTTACGCTACCTCGCGTTAAAGTGTCCCTCTCACTGCGCTGTGTACCTTGCAGAGGACTCATCGTCTGCCTAAAGAGATGACCCCCGTTGAGCCTGCATCATTTGCTGCCCAACTCATAACGCGGCTTGAGAAGCTGAAGCGAGAACAAGACACCATGAGCTCTTTGGCGGAGAGACTACAGCAGATACAAGAGGTAGAGGCACACACTCACACAGCTGTACATTTTTTTTTCGGGATGAAACCGTCCGTGACAAGTGCATATGATTATTTCACCAAAATCATTGACCACTGAGAGCATATCAGTTGTCCTTTATTTTGAATACAAAACAATCTAAAAGAGAGCGTTCACGGTGCCCGCCTTATTTCCCTCATTCTTTACATGCAGGTCAATCATCTTTTCTTCATTGTCCACTGCACTCTTAATTAAAAGCTAAAATACGGCCAATCTTATCTTCTTGCCCAAATCTTTATTTGTCTGATGCTTTTGTTGCTGTCTCGACCTCTCCTTCGTCGTCATCTTCTGTGGTTATTTGCTTTATCGCTGTTGTGGTACAGGGAAAGTGAGCAAGACAAGATGCTCAAGATGGGAGTAACGATTACAATTTGAAACAGTAACACTATCTGTCTAAAATGTTCTTACAGTTTATCAGGATCCGTAAACCGTTATATCTCTCCGAGTAAGTCAGCATGACAGTAGTGCTTAATACACAAGAGCCGTTCTGCCAGATTTGGTGTGCCGAAGAAGAAGGATGAAGCCAAGAGATTTAAAAGTCTGTCTACTTCTTGCCTTTTCCACTCTGTCCCTCCAGTATTTGATCCAGTGGAACTTTTAAAAGTTATGTTTCTCAATACTCCTGAGAAGTTTTTTTTTTTTTAAATAGTTAGCACTTAGCTACTCTCTAGTGGCACGTTTGCTGAATATGTGTAGTGCCAGTGTCTTTGTTATGCATAGGCGCACTGCATTATAGATGAAACACACCCAAAGCCTGTTTGCGATGATAACAGCGTGGCAAAAGGAAATTCAAATCAAGTGACGCAGGCTTTTACTCTCACTGACTTGTGAGGATGATAGATATACTGTACCGTAAGTTGGTGTAGGTTGAAACATAAATTCCTCAGCTTGCTGCTTTTCCCACATGCCCCTCTGTATAAGTGTTTCTTTGAGTCCTTGATTGTTTTTATTTTTGTATTGGCCTGCGCAGGAGGAGGAAAAAGAGGAAAGCGCAGATCTCACCAGCAACACCTCCCTCCATCAGCCTCTTCTTCCATCTGGTAGCCAGTGTGAGGAGGACCCCCAAGCTATCCTCGATGATCATCTGTCACGGGTCCTGAAGACGCCGGGCTGCCAGTCACCCGGTGTGGTTCGGCACTCACCGCGCTCACACTCCCCAGAACGGACCGGTGGTGCCTTGGTATCTTCAGACCACGGATCCTTCTTTGGTGCTTATCCTGTCTCTGCCAAAGCTGTCGTGTCAGGCCGGCAGCCCACAAAACATACCCATCACCACTATATCCACCATCATCATGCTGGGCACAAGACGAAGGAGCAGATTGAGGTTGAGGCAGCTCAGCGTGTACAGTGCCTCTGCCCTCCAGGAGGCGCCAATTACTCTGACGTTACCCCTGTGTGAGTGTCGACGCAAACCATCTTGTCACTTACTGTTCGTTCACTTTGTATTTCACCAAATTGACCTTCCTTACTGCAAATGTTTCCTCTGGAAGAAGCTCTTTCTTGACGCGCCTCTCTCCTCCTCCAGTCGCTGCAGCACTTTGTCACGGCGGCAAGTCAGATCCTCCAATGAGGGCTTGTCATCACCATGCCTTCCTCTTGATACCACTGACCGATCTCAGAATGTTTGGCAGTGGATCCTGGAGAGCGAGAGACAGGGCAAACACAAGCCTCACAGGTAAAGTCTCTGTTAAGCAACATTGGCCTCTGCAGTACAGTCCAGTATTATCTTGAGTTCATGTTGGACTTTCCCCCCCCCCTAACAGCTACCCCGTCCTTAATAAGCCCAACCCACTTGGTTTTGAGACCTTGCCTGCTCGAACTCACTCCTTATGGGGTGGGGGTGGCATTGGTTCCGGGATTAACCTTCGTGGGCACCACCCCGGCCATCCATTTGTACAGGACCCAGCCATGCCGCCGCTGCCCCCACCCAACACTTTAGCACAGCTCGAAGAGGCCTGCCGTCGACTGGAGGAGGTCTCCAAGCCACTAAAACCCAGGTAGGACTACACTAAGACTCTGATATGTCATGACAACAAATCACACTTTTCCTACATCTGATTCGAAAGTGGTATCCACTAATTTTTCATCAAATAAATTTGAGTACTCACGACCATTTTATCTCACTGACTTTAAAAGGCATTCAACAGCGTCCATCAGCCTGAGAGACCAGAGCCACCCAGCCATAGCCTTCCCCGCTGGAGGCAGCTCTCTAGCCGCTTCTGGACTACAAATGGACGAGTAAGGATTTCAATCTTGTTCAATTCTATTGTCTGGACTTCGTTAGTGTCACGCTCGCTTCAAGTATTTTACTCCTTAGCTCCATATATATTTTTTAGCATTTCTGCTTTCTAATAGTCTTGATTATCATCCATTCGGGGGCCTTTTTTTTTTTACAAGAGACTGCTTTTAGTCGGAACTGATAAGAACTGCGTATGTTTGTTTGATCGTTCACACGACAACTGCTTTTTGGAGAGGCAGCACACAAATGTCTCTTTTGTGCAAGTTTTGGAAAGCCGGTGTTGCTGTATGTAAAGGCGACTTCGTCTTTTCTAAAACAGGACATGGCGCCTAGCTCCTTGCGAAATTTGACTAAAAGGTTGAAGAAATAAACAGTTGGAGGGTGCTTGTGGTTGGAACACATTATGCAAATTATTGTTATGTGGAACTTCACAACTTTCTTGTTCTCATGTAAGACGGCCAGCAATGATTTCGTCACTCAAGACCCTCTTTTTCCTTTTTCATCATTCGAGATTTATGTAGCATGTTAACCAACCTCTAAACTCTTCCATCTCACATTCATCACTAGAAGTGAATAAAGATACCGTTCGTGAAACTGCCCATTGAATTTCTAGAACTTTCGGTATGCAGGGGTGGGCAATTATTTTCCCGCGGGGGCCAAATGAGAAGCAGAAAATATTGTGGAGGGCCGGGCCAAAAGTTAGAAATAGAAATAGAAAATAAAGAAGATAGCACAATGTCTTTGTATGCCAGTAATAATGTAACATTCTCCTCCACCATCACACTCAGCACCGGTTCTCCTCAAGGATGAGTACTGAGCCCCCTGTTGTTCACGCTCTACACATTTGACTGCTCTCTGACTCTTATTAGCGGTCCAGTTTGCGGAAAGTTTCAACATGATAACAATCAAACCATTCTAGGAAATGTTCATTTACTCGAGCCACAAGCAATTCACTCTGAGCATGGAAATTGCCAGAATCGGACTGAGTAAGAATCGCTTCCTTGTTTTTCAAAGTCTCGTAGATTTGAGTCTTTCCGACTTCAGGCGTCTCCTGAATCTTTCGTACTTTGTTACCCGCTTCGTTTAATCAGATACATTTCACTTTCCCTTCCATGGTCATTACTCTCTCCCTCTTTCTTCGTCTTCCCCTCCCTTCCTGTGCTCTGCAACTTGAAGTAACTGCGCCACCTGGTGTTGAAATACCTGTCATTACAAGTCCAAACGAAATGAATGCAATCAAACCTTAATTGTGCACCAATCTTCGGCGGGCCGGAATAAAAAGACCAATGGGCCGGTTCCGGCCCGCGGGCCGTAGTTTGCCCACCGCTGTTTTAACGTCATCTTTGATTGAAGAATAAATGCCATCAAAAGTACAGATGTTTGAAGCATGTCCCGTTTGTCTACATAGGTCAAGTGACCTCATGGTCACCTACTTCTTCTGTGGCGAGGAAATTCCCTACCGGAGTGTGCTGAAGACCCACTGCCTCACCTTGGGACACTTTAAAGAACAGCTTAGCAAGAAAGGCAACTACCGGTAAATACAGCATCGACAGCCTAGCTAGGTTCACACACTACAGCGGTACAGAATTGGGCTTCCAAAGTAGTAGTAGTCGTAGTAGTAAGGGGTTAAGACTGGAATTTCACTGCGGGTCCAAGTACCCAACTCTGACATACATGTACTGTTTCAGATTTTTTGGGGAATGTCTATTTACATGAGCATTTCTAGTGACACCAAATCTGATACCACTGTTAACACTCAAGGAACACATGAAACAACCTCACAAAGAAAGGTGGTTGCTCAAATTGCACATCCCTGAACATAGACGAGAGTCTAAACTGGGCGGTGGCAACACTGAAGTAAACCATAATGCATAAATAATAAAATCTTAAATATTACATCAGTTGATTTGGCCTGGACTGACTCTTCCCCCGCTAGTTTAAATGAGGGTGACTTCAACACTATGCCACTGGCCTCAATCATTTTCCCTAGTTCATGATGGACACCTTTTCAGTGAGCCATATTTAATGGGCTGCAGTCTCACTGCACTTTAAATTCAATGTTATGTAGTCGGTACGTCAGAGTTTTGTTTTTGTTTTATTTTTTCGCATTTGGCAGAGGCCTGATTCCAATCTGTGGATATCTGATTCTATGTATGATTCATCTTCCAAACCGCTTCATCCTCACTAGGGTCGCGGGGGTGTGCTGGAGCCTATCCCAGCCATCTTCGGGCAGTAGGCGGGGGACACCCTGAATTGGTGTCCAGCCAATCGCAGGGCACACAGAGACAAACAACCATGCACGCCCACACTCACCTCTAGGGACAATTTGGAGTGTTCAATCAGCCTGACAAGCATGTCTTTAGAATGTGGGAGGAAACCGGAGTACCCGGAGAAAACCCACGCAGGCCCGGGGAGAACATGCAAACTCCACACAGGGAGGCCGGAGCTGGAATTGAACCCGGTACCTCTGCACTGTGAAGTCGGCGTGCTAAACACTGGACTACCCGGCCGCCTTCTATGTATTATTTGTTGGGGTTTTTTTTTTGTCTTGACACTGCCACGGCACATATTCAAAGTGTGCCACTTGAAGCTAAAAGGCAGAACGGCGCCCCACGAACCAGTAAAACCCATCTTTAGCATCGATTGTTATTAGTCATATGATCGTAAGCTAAGAACCGAGTGTGAAGTACTGGAGCTTCTGAGTTGAAAGAAACTGGGCTGATCCACTGAAGGGGGGTGGGGGTTCTGCAGCAATTTTGTTAGCACATCTGTTCCTGATTTCCATGGTAAGGCAGCCTTAATAAAATGTCTTTGAAGCCTGATCCATTTTATTTTGGGCACAAAGACTGAGAGGCCTTCAAATTCCGATTCCCCATTATTGCATCAGGCATTAAAATCAAATGTTGCAAGCTTCCTCTGTAGCTCCGGCCAGCGACTGATAAATAAATTCTTAAACTCTTGTTTTTGGATAAAATTTGGTGGCCAATCAATGAAAAAAAATTAAAATGAAGAAACACATAATTTGTCACGTTAATTTCTGCGCACACACACGAAAAAGCCTGAAGGCTTCCTGTGCTGTCTACATGAGGTTGCAGACCCATCTGTTTGTTAGGAGAGAGAAACAAGTCCTTGCACCCCTGCTAACCCAAAACTCTTTGAGCAACAGCAAAGAAGAGGGAGGCGGACATGAAAAGTTTGGCTTCAATAGCAGCAGAATGTGTGGAGTTAGTTAATTTGGACATGGCAATGGTACAGCAGAGAACAGTATGCGGCAGCCCTGCCAGACAATATTGGTGCCAGATGTTGCAAAGAGGGAGAGAAAAAAAAAATCGACCACATAAAACATGTTCCAATGGAAAGGCTTCGTCTGTCTCACTCTTGTGCACTGACACAAAGAGATGACTTTGAGGCATTTGTGAGAATGTAGCATGATGTTAAATCGAGCAATCGTAGAGAGATGACATTTTTTTTACGAATGAATGAGTGTCTGCAAAGTTGAAAAAAGAGGAAATGTCATTACGACAAAACCATTCCAATTTTCACACGGAGAGCTGCGCAAGTAGGAGCCCCGACGCTGTGCTCATACATACCACCTTTCGTTATTGTATGCCCCTCACCCATGTGCATGTGGCGTTCAATGACTGAGATGAAAATTTGCTCGTTAAACGTCTCCACTTTACACCTTTGTTTGTAAGTGAGACTTGACAAATAAAAACTACACAGCCTTTACATATTTTGCACTGTGAGTAGTGGCGCACACCCCCGCCCCCCATTGCAAAGCTTATCATTAAATCCCCTCCTGCTGATCTGAATCAGGCTTGAAAGTAAAAAAGAGAAATCATTAGGAGCCTTGGCTTCACAATCACTGGGAGCAAACTAACCCTGGGAGTTCTCTCAGCTTGAGAGAAGAAGAGCGGGATCGCGAGGTGACCCGTGACCTTCAGGAGACACCTCCCAGCACCCTAAGCAAAGCCCCTCGGGCTCTGCCCAAATGCAATATATTGCTTTCACTCACTGAGTCAGGACAGCCTCCACTCTAACTCTCCAGCCTTTATATCCGCCCCCCTTCTGCCTTTTCCCTCACATTTTTTGCTGGTGATGAATACGCTCCCGAGTGTATGTGTTTGTATGTGTAAGGCAGAAACATGGGGATCATATGTGCTCATGTGCAAGCAGCGCGCTTATGCTTATGCAGACTCTGAGGCACCTGAAATGTCAACCTGTGACGAAAAAGGCCTACATTTGACAGCAAGTCCAATTACAAGCTGAAGAGTTGTAAGGGGATGTGGGGGGCGGGTCAATTTAAGACAGCTTCTAATTAACCCTTCAACTTTAATAAGAGGTTGGAAAAAGATAGGCATCAGTTGAATGGCCAGCAGTCATGACGAACAAGAGGATGTGCAGAGTCGCGTGCACGCATGCACGCACACACACACCCACACACACAGCATGGATTGTGTTTAAATGAGTTGAGCTGTGTTTGTGCAGCGGTGTGAGGTGGAGTCGTTCTCTGCCTTTGAAGTGTGCAGTATGCCATGAAAGCGATGACTAAGTTTGCTTTGAGCTCCATCCGTTTCTGGCTCTCTTGGTGTGTCAGTGTTTCATTTTGGACTAAAGAGAATTTCGCGACAGTGTTTAAATGGACATGGATGCATAGGCTCCTTTTCCTGTCAGATGATGTTAGCTTTTGCTTGTTTTGTCTTTCAACACCAAAACGCACAGTGTATTTTGTCTGACTCTTTTTGTCTCCTCCACAGGTACTACTTTAAGAAGGCCAGCGATGAGTTTGAGTGCGGTGCCGTATTTGAGGAGGTGTGGGAGGATGCCTCGGTTTTGCCCATGTATGATGGCAAAGTCCTGGGCAAGGTGGAGAGGATGGACTAAAAACACGAGCAACATCCTTGTTGCCAAAAAGCTAAGTCCCGGAAAACTTAAGGAAAGAGAGTCTTGTCATGAACTTTATTTCTTGAAATGATGAATACTAAGCTAAAACATACACACACGCAGAGTTAATATATCCAGCACAAGGAGTGATTGAAGGAAGACGAGCCAATGAAGTATGCCTAATCCAGAGGAGGGGGGCTGTCCCTCCCTGAATTTCTCAACCAACCAGCCTTAGAAACACAAAGAACGATGCGAAAAACTTTCAAAGACCAATGTAAGGTGGGGGCGGGGGGACCCCTGACCACTTCTTGAATATAAAACCACTGTTGTGATGCATATTGAGAGACTGTTGCGCGTTTACACTGACAGGCGGGTCATGTGCAACGGACTAGCAGGAGGGCTGGAGACGCAGCACCACGCCAGCCAGCCTACGCTTCAGCTTGCCACATAGTTACAAAAGTGTTCATACATGTGCATATACATAACTTGCATATATGTATATATACATGTATTGTATATGCGTAGTGTCACAAGTTGAAGGTTTATAGTGATTATTTATTGATTTTAAAAAAAAAAAAAAAAAAAGGACCCCTCCCAACCTTGTTCTTGCCCTCCCAATTTCCAGCCAAAAGGCAAGCTGCTCTGAATGTTGGGAGACTACTGCGGTGAAATTGTTTCATATTTTGTTTTGTCTGATCTTAGTATATACACATAGGATGCGGCGCTAGCCTAGCACCTCCCATCGCCTTGGTACCTTCTCTGATCCAAATTGCCATTCTTTTGTGGTCTAGGGGTCGAGGCTTCTAATGGTCAATCCCAGTTTTATATGCTGCTGAAAGTTTGAAATGCTAGTTCTGTCACTCTGGCGTTCCCTTCCCCCTTTTGCCGGAGCTCACTTTTTGTGTCTTTAGGCTGGCAACGGAGCTCCGTTTTTGTGTTGTGCCTTTGTTTGTACACCCGGGCTTTGCATGGGGGGGCGGGGGCATACACACAGAGCAGAGATGTGGAACACAAGTTGTACCATCTCATAATGGTCGTATTTACAGCTCATGCACCAAAATGATATGAGCGAAAAAGAACAAGTTTGAGAGGGGGAGAAAAAAAACTGAACTATGAAGAACAATGGCTCTGATATCCTTTGAATGTTGCTATAGTGATTTCGTATTTAACAATACCCCTGTATACATTTGTAATTATGCATTGGAAAGTATGGATACTGACACACGTGTTGCACATCAGGAGTATACGCTCAAAAACAACACTTATAATAAGAACACACTATTGCTGGTGTTTTAAGAGTACAGCGCCTGTGCCTAACTGGATGCCATACCATGTGCTACCCTGTTTCAGGGTTTTAATATATATCCCTTGGTTTTCAGAAGGGTTTTTTTTTTGTTGAAAAGATATTTTTTATGCTTTTAATATCATGTAATCGTGTTTGGTTGTTTGTTTTTTACACCACAGCCTTTTTCTTCATTCTATCAAAACTGTAAATTATACATTATATAAAGAGTTTCATTTAAAGATTTACATGGACCTATAATTATTGTAATTATTGAGAGATGTAGCCTTTATTAAAGTTATATATTTTTCAAGTCTGTACTTGTTGATTTTCTTTCATGGTTAACATTTAGTTTCACTTAAGCTCAATTCCTCCTTAAACTCCATCAGGAATGTAATTATTGATACAAACCCAATGTGTTAAACATAAATAAACACAAAATACAATGATTTGCAAATTATGTTGAACCTATATTTCATCAAATGATACAATGATTTGCAAATCTTGTTCAACCAATATACAGGACTACAAAGACATTGAATGTTTGAACGAAATTGTTTTTAGCAAATAATCATTAACATAGAATTTTATGGCAGCAACACGTTCCAAAAAAGCTGGGACAGGGTCATGCTTACCACTGTGTTGCATCATCTTTTCTTTTCAAAACATTCAATAAACGTTTGGGAACTAAGGACACAAAATTATTGAAGCTTTGTAGCTGGATTTCTTTTCCATTCTTGCTTGAAGTACAGCTTCGGCTGTTCCAACAGTCCGGGTCGATCTGTGTTGTCGTATTTTATGCTTCATTATGCGTCACACATTTTCAATGGGAGACAGGTCTGGACTGCTGGCAGGCCAATCTAGTATTTGCGCAATTTTAATACGAATCCACGCAGTTGTAACACATGCAGAATGTTGTTTGGGATTCTCTTGCAGAAATAAGCAGCGGCGTCCATGGAGACGTTGTTTGGATGGCAGCATGTGTTTCTCCAAAACCTGCATGTCCTTTTTATCATTAATGGTGCTATCACAGATGTGTAAGTTATCCGTGCAATTGGCACTAACACAATCCCCATACCATCACAGATGCTGGCTTTTGAACTTTGCATCCATAAATAAGATAAGATAAGAAAACCTTTATTAGTCTCGCAACGGAGAAATTCCAGATTCACAGCAGCAAAGTTATGAAAGGAAGAAGTAGAACAACAAAATATAGGAGCTGCTGGAAAGGCAGCCACTCACGCGGCGCCATTTTGAAGTCAAAATAACAAAAATAACACAATACAACACATAGGACAGTCGTGCAATCTTCACCACTTTTCTGCATACACTTTGTTCTCTGAAGCAGTTATAGATGAAAGAGGAGAGGATCAAAGTGTCCTTTCACCAGTGGATCAGAGACGTCATGCTGAAAATGTGCACACGTCTGCTACAAGCTAAGTTTTGAAAGCAAACACAAAGCTCTAGCGTCCATTGACAAAAAGAGATTCGTTCACTTCTCCTGTCCCACGTAATCCGCTTCAAACTCCAAGCCGCGACTCCCAGTTCCAAATCCGCATCGGCGCTCCGCGCTAACGCTCCTTTCTTCTCATCGCCGGCTCCTCAAGCCTTACATCCATCCAGCCGCAGACCGTTCAACAGCACCGATCTCTCCGCTGAACAAAGTGGGGCTGTGAAAAAAACTGCCCATAACAGGCGCAAGACACAAGCGCCCCGGGACTGTCCAGCAACGACAGTCAAATGGCGCCGACATTCCTCCCAGGCAAAAACAGTGCTGGTATACCCATGCTGCCGAGAAGGCGCAACCACCAAGCACAGAGTTTCCTCCTTGATGAATGTCGTGGCCAAAAAATGCTGAAAAAAGTCCACATCAGGTCCACACGATGTAACAACAAACACAAAGTGACAAAACAAACCAAAAAACAACAACAACAAAAAAAGCAAGGCTCATGAGAGCACTTGCCGACGGCTGCCTACTCGGGCGCCATCTGAAAATGATGGTCGTAGATGAATGGCTCAACACTGGACCTCAGCACCTCGTCATGGTATTGTGGCATTCGAAATGCCTTCAATAATATGCACCCTGCAAGTTTGTTGTACAGAATATCATACACGCTTGTCTCCCACCTGCCCTGCATAGTGAAAGCCGGGATTCATCTGTGAAGAGAATACCTCTCCAAAGTAAGAGATGCCATCGGATGGCCCACTCAAGTCGGGTTACCCTGACAAACGACAGTCAGGTGGAGTCCCGAATGAGGATGACGAGCCCTCAGATGAGCTTCCTTGAGACGGTTTCTTACAATTTGTGCGATGATTATTTGATTATGCAAACTGATGTAGCCGTTATCCAGGCAGCTGTTCTCAGACGATCTTAGAAATTCAGATGCTTAATGTCGAGGTGTTTGGCTCGTGTGGTTGCATGTGGCCTGTGATTGTGAGGGAAGTTGAATATATGACCATATCCTCTGAAACGTCTTTGAAGACCCTTGATGGTCGAGAAATGAACATTCAATTCTGGCAGCAGCTCTCGGGCACTTGGCTGCAGTTAGCATGCCGATTGCACGCTCCCTCAAAATGAATGGCATTGAGCTGTGTGATAAAACTGCACATTTTAGAGTGGAAACTGAAAAAAACCCACTTGTTGGGTTGACTGCATACCGTCATCCATTTTGCACGTTTGGCATACTGTGGATCGGCACACAAGACAGTCAAGCAATTTCGCGCAAGCCGTTGAGGAGGAGTGGACCAGCGTTCCACAATCAACAACCTCATCGACTTCTTGCGAAGGAGGATGTGTTGCTCCGGCGGTCAAGCCACAAACAAACTGACTGATTTTCTGACACCACAACTATAAACTAAGTTAAATGAGCACCTTTCTGACAGTGTCAAACAAAGTTATTGTCTTTTCTAAAAGACAGAATGCTTGTAGATGTTGCAGATGTAGCAACTTTCTTGGTGTAGCTATTTAATCATAGCTGAGGAAGATCAAGTTTCTTTTTTTTTCTTCTTCTTTTTTTAAATGCAATGCCCTTTACTTTGGAGTCCGCCAGTCCTCCATTAAGCGCCTTCAGCTGGTCCAGAATGCCGCTGCTCGCCTCTTGACTGGTATTTGTAAGAGGGAGCACATAACTCCTACTCTGGCATCCCTTCACTGGCTCCCCATACATTTTAGAGTTATTTTCAAGATCCTCTTATTTGTTTTCAAATCTCTGAATAATCTCGCGCCACCTTACCTCTCTGAGCTCATCCGCCCCTACACACCTGCCTCAGGTCTGTGGACCAGACATTATTAGAAGTACCAAGAACTAAACTCAGGCTCAGAGGGGATCGAGCCTTTTCTCATACCTGTCAACTCATACGGTTTAGCCATAGTTCATACGGATTTTGTGGTGAATCTTACGTATATGGCCGTATCGCACTAATCATGCGGATTCTGAAAATTTCCGTTTTTTGTTTTTTTTCCGCCCCTAACAGGTAGTTCCGTTTGCTTTTGCCCAGAATGGTGCTAGTCTACTCGAATGCTTTCATTTCCAAAGTAAATATGAATGGATGCTGTAACTTCGAGCCGATAGGTCAGCATTTGGAGTTGGTGAAAAAAGTAACGCAGGAATACAACTCTGAACACAGTAATGCCACTAAGTTGAATGATGATTAGACATTAACCAGACATTGTATTATGGAGATCCATCCATCCATCCATTTTCCAAACCGCTTGATCCTCATTAGGGTCGCGGGGGGTGCTGGAGCCTATCCCAGCTGTCTTCGGGCAGTAGGCGGGGGACACCCTGAATCAGTTGCCAGCCAATCGCAGGGCACACAGAGACGAACAACCATCCACGCTCACATTCACACCTAGGGACAATTTAGAGCGTCCAATCAGCCTGCCATGCATGTTTTTGGAATGTGGGAGGAAACCGGAGTACCCGGAGAAAACCCACGCAGGCCCGGGGAGAACATGCAAACTCCACACAGGGAGGCCGGAGCTGGAATTGAACCCGGTACCTCTGCACTGTGAAGTCGACGTGCTAACCACTGGACTACCGGGCCGCCCTGTATTATGGAGATCTACAATAAATATCATTGAACATTTCGTGGGGTTTTTTCTGCCGTTATTTTGACATATAAAATGCTTTGGTATGTTATAAGGATTTTTTGCTCTTTATAAGGATTTCTTTGGTAGTTTATACAGGTTGGCGCTCCGAAAAGTTGACAGGTATGTTTTCTGTTGCTGGTCCCTCTCTCTGGAATGACCTCCCACTGAACATTGGGCAAGCCTCCTCGCTGCCCATCTTCAAAACCCTCCTCAAAACTCACTTGTATTCTTTGGCATTCGACTCAGCATGACTTAGATTTGTTCTTGGTTTTACTGTTTGGTGCTTTCTACCGCCTTTATTACCGATTTGTCTTACTGTTTATTGTGCATGTTAAATTGCTCCATGTACAGCACTTTGTATGCAGCGATGGCTGTTTGAAAGTGCTCTATAAATACAGTTGACTTGACTTGACTTAAATTTCCTTTTGATTCAGGACACCTGACAAGTGTTTTACTGGCTAACAGCAATTGGTGTATGTGCTTAGTTTGGTTATGAATATGTTTTACAATGAGGTCTAGTAGTACACACATTAATCCACTCATAAAGTAGCTGTCGCGTATTTTAATTGTTTTCAGAACTAGACACTCGCATGGCGGCACAGAGAACACGGGGTCAAGCATATTCACTTCAGCGTTGTGAGGTTTTAGGGATCAAATCTGGGCTTGCAGCTTATACCTGTATATATGTGTTTTGTTTTGTTTTTATTCCCTAGTTTCTTCCTGTAATACATACGTATGCATGTTTTTTATCACGTAAAACAAATTGGCCAAAGGCGTTAATGATAATGGCCACCGGGCAACCAGTTCACGCTTCCTCTCACCCAAAGTCAACCAGGAAAGCCTCCAACCCTAATGAGGATAAGTGGGACAGAAAATAGATTGGCGGATATTGTAGCGTCACACAAAAAAATAAATACAAAAAAGGTGGGAGGAAAATGGGGTTTTGAATTTTATTTATTGATTGCTATTTTGTCAAGTGGCTGCACACAATAGAATCATCTGGATTTAGCTGTATTTCTTCACAAATGCATCTGGAGCCAGAAGATTTTATTTGGTGCAACCGGTGACGAAATAAAATTGTGTCAATACAACACACCATTTTTTTTTGTTTTCATTTTTGGTGCAGTGACCCATTGGAGTGGGAAACTGTTGTCCCCTTTGCATCCGGGTTGGCAGCGTTGCTGTGCTACGACAGATTGGAGCACACTTGAAGCACATTCCAACACAGATGATGTCATGAAATTTATCAGTGTGGTGATTTCACAAATGATCCTGTCAGTGAACGCCCTCGTCATCACCTCAAAGAGCAGTTTTCTGTTTGTTCCTCTTTCTCATCGATAAACAACTTCAGACAATACGGGAATAAGTCCGGGCCTCCTGCTTTTTGTCATGGGTTCCGGAAAAATTAGATGCAGGACCTCAATTCCTCGAAACGGTGGGCCAGCAGAGCGACGGTGTCACTGAGATCCGCTAGAGCGGTTTCCTGTTGTCCCACCAGTTGTAACTTGCCTAGCCAAACCTCTCATGATCTTATCCGAATCTATGGTCAGAAAATTCTGTCACCGTTCCTGAATAATCTGGAACAGAATCGGATCGCACAAACAAATGATTATTGATGAAAGACGCAAGACCGACAGAGTATGTAAAACACTGGTAACAAAGAACCAGGAAAGAAAAAAATAATTTCAGGAAATAAAAACATCATTTAAACATTAAAGAAATGGAACCCAAATTTAAAAAAATAAAAAATTACTCTGAGATGTCTGCTTTTGCCTTTGAACTAAATATTTTCCAAAATGGAGAGCAGGTGCTCGTAAGGGGTTAAGACTTAAGATATCCTTTATTTGTCCCGCAATGGGGAAATTTACAGTCAGAGTTCAGAAAGGAAAACACTGGGTAGGGAGAGGGAAAAAAACCCACGCTCGGTTGTTGTTGATATTGGTGTGGATGTTGACATCTTGTTGAAATGTGCTCCTTTAAAATATTGTATAAGTAATAAGTATAAGTATTTCGTGTACCATACTGGCCCGGATATAAGACGGCCCTGATTATAAGACGACCCTCTGTTTTTCAAGACTCAAGTTTGAAAAAAGACTTTTTGAACACCAAATACATTTTTATACAGAAAATAATTACAGTACATCTGAAACAAATGATTCTAACAATATATTTGAGAGAAAAAGCATGTTATTTTGCCTCATTCAAATCAAAAGTGCAATCACATTCGTTAATGAATGGCTTCTGGTTTTTGAAATGTAAATTACATCATAACTTCTCCTCAGCTGCCGGTTAACCTGGCCGATCTTTTACCCACTTTTCTCCAGATTGTCGCTACGTTTCTTCATTTTCTGTTATCTCTTCTATTATTTTCTTCTTTTTTCCTTCTTACCGCTATTTTTTTTTCTTCGTGCTACCGCTATTTTTATTTTTATCCTTCGTGGCAGGGGTTCATTTTGGCCTGGGGAGTTAAGTTCAGCATTCACTTCATTGATATCTGGCACCATCTAGCGTTGTGAATGGGTATAATGTCTAGACCCCGAATATAAGACGACCCCCACTTTTTCAGTCTTATTTCAATGCAAAACACACCGTCTTACATTCGGGCCAATACGGTATTTTCTTTCTTTTTACTGTGACCTTTGTCAATGTACATGGTGATAAATAAGAAAAGTTTGTAAGAGTGGGGGTGGTGTATGCCGTTCCATCATAAAGTCCCAATTGTTAAGTAAGAGATACACTGATGAATATTATCTAAGAGTGCAGCTAATGCAATTGCACGATAGCTACTAATAGCATTGTGTGAAACAATTGTGTCCTCAGTCATGAAGACAGTGCTTTGCTGTCGTCTTTGTTAAAGCGCTACGCTAATGCTGAGGAGACACAAGGTGAGGCCGAGGCGAAATGACGGAACCAAATCTCAGGTTAAAAGAATATGCTCCATAAATTCCAGTCACTCGTCAGAATTTTAAAGACGCAGACAGAAAACCGGCTGTAAAATATGACTCATTGCTGGGAAAACAATTAATGAATTCAAAGTGTTTCACGAGGTTAGCAGAAATCACCAGAGGTATGCGACCCTTTGATGCATCGCAGCCTCTGTGCGGTTCAATCGGTGGATTCTTTATTCAGCACTTAAATGGGAGACGTTAGGCATGGAAATTGGGGCACTAGGCTAATTGGTCCTATTAAAGAGCAATAAGGAGCAACGCTTCCCTGAGAGTCAACACAAAAATTAATGAAGCACCGAGCACAGAGCTTAGCCATGCTTGCCTCAATTATCTTGTTTTCCTTTAGCGGAAGGGGGTATTTAATAGCGGGAAATATTTCAGTGTTTGGGAGTCACTTGCAGTGCTTAAATCAAATTGAGGTCATATTTAAAGACTTGCAACTGGTAAAACGCTGAGCAAGATAACAGCCGTCATTAGTGAAAAAGCTTTCCACTCGCAGCAAAATCATTTCGCATTTTCTACCCACCTTAGTAGCAAGTTGTTCCTGGCATTTTGGCACAAAAGGTATTTCTTTTTCATAGTTTGAATGTTGCCTCAAACATCTTTTTTTTTACTGCAGGGTTTCCTTTCAAGTTTGTCTTTTTAACACTCCAAATAGCACATTAATTTCCCAGAGTCTTCATCAAAGGCATGGAACGGTGAAACCTCAACACATAATCGGCGTATTACATACCCCGCAAAGACCCGAAAATCAATTTGTGCGTGGATTTATCAGGCCAATGGGGAAGGTTTATCAGACTGAAGCAGCGAGTTGCTGTTCAACTGTCTGGAATGGGGCAGGTGGAACCCTCCAGCCCTCCACCACCACCCTCCCGACCGACTCTATTTTCACAGCCTCTTGGGGCTCCGGCTTTGAAAGGAAACCTATCCAGGAAAATTGCTTGCATTTTTCCTTAGCGAAGTGTTGAGAGATGGACATTGACTGTCACATTCCCACTTCTCCTTCCTTCTGTGGTCTGCCTTTCTCTGGCATTCCAGGTGCTTTGTTAGGGTGCCGTGGACGGGCATTCATGGAAACTTGACTTCCGTTCCATGCTTTTGACTTCTTCCACCCCGACTTCAATCGGAATCACACAATTTTGTCGCAGGTCCTTTCATCAACGAGGAACAAGTTATTCCTCATCTCTGCCCCGCACGGCTCGCAACTCCTGCAATCGCGACCTTTGCCTTTACCTTTTATCCACACAGTTGCACTAATTTCTCCATGCATTGCGGTAATTGGCATGCCATAGTCGGTGCTATTGTAAACATGGCTGTGTGAGCATAAAACGGCACCAGTCACTCCCCAGGCTAAGCTAGTGTATGAGGCAGGCAGGGGCTGCTGCCTATTGTGCTGCTGAAGCCTTTGTAGATTTGCAGCGGGCCCCCTTTTAATCGCCTTCTCATACACCGCCTGTCGACTTGCTTTGCATATTTAATTGCCAGGTAAAATCACTGTCGACAATCCATTTAATTATTTGATTGTACAGTAACCGTAAAGAGTGTGAAAAGGGAAAAGGAAGGGATGAATGGAGATAGGGAGAAGGCGAGCGGCAGAGATAGAGCAGCAGGCAGCGCAGAAAGAAAGAAGTCTGTTGCCAGAATAGACATCAAAGCTGGGCCTTGATGTTGCTGTTGAATGGGCGTTAATGGTTTCTGAAGGCAAGAGATTGCAGAGGGGAAAAAGAAATAGACAAAAGAATGGAAAAATAAACCCTTCTTTTTCTCTGACAATCCCGCCAGCAATCTGAGTAAAGGCATAAACAGGGGAACCCGGTGCCAGAAAGACAAACTCGGAAGAAAGTGAGGCCGAGAAAAGTTAGTTGCTCGCTTTCTTGTAATGATGGAAGTCATTGTGAGATGGGCTTAGTTGGACTCATTTAGGGTGCGCGTTAAATACCAGAGGACTGAAATTGTTGTCTGTTCATGTGCCACAAGGAACTCGCAGGAAAACACAGATATTTGACTTCCACGTTGTCAAGGCTGGATTAACACTGCAGGTCCAAACGCCAAATTCCAATTAAACATCATAGCATAGCATAGCATGACATGACTGTGTCTTCACGCTATTCCACCGGCTGCCAACAACAATTATTTTCCTTCTGTAATTTAGGACACACTTTTTGATCATATTTGTTTGCCAGCTTGCGCTGTGCGAGTGTACGTTAGTAAAACCTCACTCTTCGGAACCTTCAAAAGAGAGTGAGCGAGCGGCCCGGATTTCTAGCTTAGTGGTCATCGCATTCGACTTCCAAGGCCAGTGACGCAGTTGCGGATGTGTGTTCAAAGCCTGAGTAAATGCGCATATATATATAAAATCCTCGTCTCACCCCTCGGGTGGTGTCCGTCCCTCATTCAGCTCGGGTCCTCTACCAGAGGCCAGGAAGCTTGAGGGTTCTGCGCAGTATCCTTGCTGTTCCCAGCACTGCACATTTCTGGACTGAGATGTCTGATGTTGTTCCCGGGATCTGTTGCAACCACTCATCTAGTTTGGGGGTCACTGCCTCGAGTGCTCCGACCACCACAGGCACGACTGTCACCTTTACCTTCCAGGCTCTCTCCAGCTCCTCTCTGAGCCCTTGGTATTTCTCGAGTTTCTCGTGTTCCTTCTTTCTGATGTTTCCATCACTTTGGACCGCTACATCCACTACAACGGCTTTCCTCTGCCCTTTATCTGTAATCACGATATCCGGTTGGTTCGCCATTACCATCTTGTCAGTCTGGATCTGGAAGTCCCACAGGATCTTCGCTCTGTCATTCTCCACCACCTTCGGAGGTGTTTCCCATTTTGACCTTGGGGTTTCCAGTCCATACTCCGCACAGATGTTTCGGTAAACTATGCCAGCCACCTGGTTATGGCGTTCAATGTAGGCTTTCCCTGCCAGCATCTTACACCCTGCAGTTATGTGTAGGATCGTCTCAGGTGCCTCTTTGCACAACCTACACCTTGGGTCTTGTCTGGTGTGGTATATCTGGGCCTCAATGGCTCTGGTGCTCAGGGCCTGCTCCTGAGCAGCCAGGATGAGTGCCTCTGTGCTGTCCTTTAGGCCAGCCCTCTCTAGCCACTGATAGGACTTCTTGAGATCAGCCACTTCAGTTATGGTCCGGTGGTACATCCCGTGTAGGGGCTTGTCTTCCCATGATGGTCCCTCTTCCAGCATCTCATACTCTGTTCCCCATTGTCTGAGACATTCTCTGAGTACGTCATCCGTTGGAGCCTTCTCCTTGATGTATTCATGGAGCTTGGATGTTTCATCCTGGACAGTGGCTCTCACACTCACTAGTCCCCGGCCTCCTTCCTTTCGGCCTGCGTACAGTCTCGGGGTGCTGGATTTGGGATGGAACCCTCCATGCATGGTTAGGAGCTTTCGGGTCTTAACGTCCGTGGTCTGAATCTCTTCCTTTGGCCACCTTATTATTCCTGCAGGGTATCTGAATACTGGCAGGGCATAGCTGTTTATTGCCCGGGTCTTATTCTTGCCATTGAGCTGGCTTCTTAGGACTTGCCTCACTCGCTGGAGGTATTTGGCCGTAGCCGCTTTCCTTGTTGCCAGTTCGAGGTTGCCATTGGCTTGTGGTATACCGAGGTACTTGTAGCTGTCCTCAATGTCTGCTATTGTTCCTTCAGGGAGTGAGACCCCTTCAGTGCGGACTACCTTTCCTCTCTTAGTCACCATCCGACTACATTTCTCAAGCCCGAATGACATCCCGATGTCGCTGCTGTAGATCCTGGTTGTGTGGATCAGGGAATCTATGTCCCTTTCGCTCTTAGCATACAGCTTTATGTCATCCATGCAGAGGAGGTGACTGATCATAGCTCCATTTCTGAGGCGGTATCCATAGCCTGTCTTGGTGATTACTTGGCTTAGGGGGTTCAGTCCTATGCAGAACAGCAGTGGGGAGAGTGCATCACCTTGGTATTTGCCACATTTGATGGACACTTGGGTAAGTGGCTTGCCATTGGCTTCAAGTGTGGTTTTCCACATCCTCATCGAGTTCGCAACGAAGGCTCTTACGGTCCTGTTCACCTTATACAACTCCAAGCATTCAGTGATCCATGTATGTGGCATCGAGTCATAGGCTTTTTGTAATCAATCCAGGCTGTGCACAGGTTGGTATGTCGGGACCTGCAGTCTTGTGCGACTGTTCTGCCAACCAGGAGCTGATGTTTGGCTCCTCTGGTATCTGTACCAATGCCCTTCTGTGCTTCGCTCATGTATTGATCCATGTGTCCACTTATCTTAGCCGCAATGATGCCTGACATGAGCTTCCATGTTGTGGAGAGACAGGTTATTGGCCGGTAGTTGGATGGGACTGCACCCTTTGAGGGATCCTTCATGATCAGGATCGTTCGCCCTTCGCCATCCTGGGTGAGTCCCATCCCTCAGCAGCTGGTTCATTTGTGCTGCTAGGCGCTCATGGAGTGCTGTGAGTTTCTTTAGCCAGTAGGTGTGGACCATGTCCGGGCCTGGTGCTGTCCAGTTCGTCATATCTGAGACTCTTTCTGAGCGTACACTTTCGCAGGTTGCGTTGCGAACAGCCTGTTTATTCGTCTGGCCTCATTCTCTTTCGTGTACCTCTTTAGGCGGCTGGACAAGGCTTGGAGCCTTTGTTTGGCAGTTTCAAGTGCTTCAGGTATGGTCATCTGGATGTACCTCTCGGTATCGGCCTTTTCATCACACCTCTCCGGGCCTCCGTCAATTGACTCACATCTTTCCGAGCCGCCTTGATCTTAGCCTCCAACCGTCATTTCCATGGTGGGTAACGTATCTCATGGCTCCCATGGTTGCTCTTATAGCCAAGCATCTCTCGGATCACTGATGCTGAAGCGTATATCAGCTCATTGGTTTCCGTGATCGTTACAGTAGCGATCCCCCTCAGTGCTGCATTCACACTTTCCATGAGACTTTCAGGTGGTACTTCACATAGCCGTTGTAATCGGTTTCTAGGTTGCCCAGCTTTCATTCTCGCCATGATCTTCGCTTTCAGGTCAGTTGCTGCCTCGCTCAGCATTTCATTCATTAGGGCTGGCCTCCCAATCTCATCATGTGCATTCATTGGGGCTTGCCTCCCAATCTCTGGTATGACCTCCTCCTCTGATCTGGCAGCCTGGGGCCCTTCACCATGGAACCTGCGTTGTACCTCATCAATCTCAAGTTGTGACAGCAGTTGCCGTTTGTGGATGTTGGAACACTGAGCTACGAGTTGTTTCGTGGTCAACCGTGACTGTGGGTTTCGAAGTAACCATTTAGCCCACATTCTCTGCATGTAACCCCTCTGACTAGGGTTGCTTGAGTAGTAGCATTCCAACAGAGCCATGTTATCGCATCTCGCCCATCTCCGCTTTGTTCCAGTAGCCCATTTTTGATCAAGGTGCTCTGGTTCCCCAGCACCTGACGCAGACCTTGTTTGGCCGGGCGACGTCTATATATATATACTGTATATATATATAGGATAAGATATCCCTTTATTTGTCCTGCATGGGGAAATTACAGTCAGAATTCAGAAAGGAAAACGCTGGGTAGGGAGAGGGGGGAAAAATATATATATATACATATATATAATATATAATATATGTATATATATATATATATATAGGCGGCCCGGTCGTCCAGTGGCTAGCAGCACGTCGACTTCACAGTCCAGAGGTACCGGGTTCGATTCCAGCTCCGGCCTCCCTGTGTGGAGTTTGCAATGTTCTCCCCGGGCCTGCGTGGGTTTTCTCCGGGTACTTCGGTTTCCTCCCACATTCCAAAAAACATGCATGGCAGGCTGATTGATCACTCTAAATTGTCCCTAGGTGTGAGTGAGGGCGTGCATGGTTGTTCGTCTCTGTGTGCCCTGCGATTGGCTGGCTACCAATTCTGGGTGTCCCCCGCCTACTGCCCGAAGACAGCTGGGATAGGCTCCAGCACCCCCTGCGACCCTAGTGAGGATAGAGTGGTTCGGAAGATGAATGAAAGAATATATATATATATGTGTGTGTGTGTGTGTGTGTGTGTGTGTGTGTATATATATATATATATATATATATATATATATATATATATATATATATGCAAGCTCTGTGCTACTCATGCTACAACCACCGAGCTAGCAATAAGCTTCGCTAGCTACTAGTCTGGCTAAACACTTTGGGGATTCGCTCCTGAGTCAGTAATCATCATCTCCATTGGCGCAAATAAGCTCCAAATCTGACCGTTATCATTCTCACATCGGCATAATGAGGAAAGACGGAGATGCCATGCTAATTGCTAAGATAACCCAAGAATGACAGAGGTCGTGTGTTGAACACCAAAATTAAGCGCTTGGGGTGATCGACAACTGGAAAAAGTGGAGAACGTCCAATTTTGAACAACAAAACAGCAGGCAAATTAAAAAGTGTCTGGACTCTGGAGCGAAAATCTACACGCTAAATAGAATTTTAAATGGAAAAAAAAATAATGGTAATCCACGCTGTACGTGAGCAAGGAAGAAGGGCCTCTAAGGTTCAAAATATGTTAATACAGTGATCCCTCGCTACTTCACGGTTCGTTTATCGCGGGTTCAGTGCATCACGGATTTTTTCAAACATATTGAAAAAAATTTATATATATATATATATATATATATATAATTATATATATATATATATATATATATATATATATATATATATACAGTATATATATATATTCTTTTTTACATATACATGGAGTACAGCACTGTATATGTTGCTCTATGTGACTCGCTGTTGTTTTGAAGCTTCTCGCGGACCGTTTGCGGACTTTAAAAAAAAGATTTTTTTTTTACCTGTTTATGTTAATTGGACGCTACGTCGCGGATTTTCGTTTATCACGGGTGGTTTTGGTCCCCATTAACCACGATAAACGAGGGATTACTGTATATAATTATTTATAATATGATGTGTTTGTTTTCACAATACAGTTATGAGTGTTGATTTCTACTTTTGAGGTCTACAGAACAAATGTTGACAAATAATATTACAGTAGATCTTTTTTTTCTTCAATTGTTCATTTGTTAAATTGTCATATTCTTGTCGTTTTGAATTCCCGTCTTTTTGCTGTTCAGTTTTGCCATTTTGCATGAGCCTTATATTATACACTATTAACCATATACAGTACTTTTAAAGCATTTCTTAACAAAAATAAACTGTGAAAAAAATACATTTGATATTACTCTTGTTCAATATCCATCCAGTTGACGGTGAACTATATTAATAAGCTGCCTGTTTACTTGTTCATTTCCTGCGATGTATGCCCATCACCAACAGTAACTATTTGATTATTCTCAAATATTGCTCAACAAAAAAGCATGCACTGCAGCTTCTTCTGATCACTTGTACTACTTGAAGAGAACACATTTGGTTCATTTATTTTAGGAGCATCCATTTGTGTCAGTTTGTCTGTAGCTGTACCAAATAGTGACAGTGGCGGACAGGCGCCTATTTTGTTGAACTACCCCCCGTTGAGTCTCTAACCAACCTCATGGAAAGTCTCTGTTCTTTGCGCAAGATGGAGCTTTAGGTCCAAACCACTGTCAACAAGGGGAACAATTTGGCTGGTAAGGGCCATATTTACAGATTGGTGAACCACAGCTGAATTTAGCCGAGTTCTTTTGTCAGTAAACACCACAAGACTGCATCTTTTTCAGATCACAAGAGGAGGAACAGGCTGAAATGCATGCTTCGCAGTCCAAAGGTGGTCAGCGTTGTCCATCTGGACCGCTATTGTTTAACCTTGAAAATGTCCAAATTGTCTGATAACGTAAGATTGTCATGGTACGCCGTCTTGTTCACATTCCACACTGACCAAATGGAATGTGGCCACTCAAATGGCTTCGTCTGTGGCCTCAGATGGAGATTGCGGGGTGTGTTTCGAGTGAAGATCAGAACGTCCAAGACTCAATAAATTAAGCCATTGGGGTTTTGTTTTTTTCCCACATGAATGCACAAACATAGGACAGCTTACACACAGGAACAATGCTAGCAACTTCTTGATAACGATATCAGTCGGTTTACATGCATTAAGGGAATGCTTTCAAAACTAGATCTCACTTTCTCCATTCAGTTACTTTGTAAACTTTGTCGTTTTGCTTGGTTTCTTTTGACACGGCAAAAATGTAATTTACTCTTTTATTTTTATTTTATTTCTCTCTATTATTTGCTTTTTATTCTGTATTATTTGCATTACAATTATGATAACTGAAATTGTCTGCTCAACTTTTTGCAAGAAAGTGGTTACCTTGTAAATCTATAAATGTTATCCATTATACATGCATTTAAAAAAATGCATGAGTGAGTGAAGCATGAATCAAATCAAAAATGCAACATGAGCTAAACTGCTTGGAAGAGACCAACAGTGGGCTTAATTTCCATTTCAACAGGTGTAAATTGGAAAAAAAATGTGGAGAAATGCAGAAGACATTATATGGTTAACTTGATCATTGAAAAACTGGCAAATTGAAATTTCAGGGGCAGCAATAGATTAATTTCCATAGATGCTGAAACCTCGTCTTCTATAGAGTAGTTCCTCTGGTTATTGATGCTTTAGAAGTCAATTAACTGTCATTTATCCATCCATCCATCATTCTCTACCACTTATCCGGGGTCAGGTCACGTGGGCAGCAGCTTAAGCAGTGAAGCCCAGACTTCCTTCTCCCAAACCATTTTTTCTAACTCTTCCAGGGGGATCCCAAGGCATTACTTGGTCAGTCGTGAGACGTAGTCTCTAGCATGTTCTGGGTTGACCCCAGGGACTCCTGCCAGTGGGACTTGCCCAGAACACCTCACCAGGGAGGCCTCCAGGAGGCATCCTAACCAGATGCCCAAGCACACTCATCTGGCTACACTCTGAGTGTCTCCTGGATGACCAAGCTTCTCACCCTACTTCTAAGGGAGAGCCCGGACATCCTGTGGAGGAAACGAATTTTGGCCACTTGTATTGGGGATCTCATTCTTTCGGGCATGATCCATAGCTCGTGACCATAGGTGAGGGTAGGAACATAGATAGACCAATAAATTGAAATCTTTGCCTTTCAACGCAGCTCTTTCTTCACCATGACAGACTGAAACAGAGTCTGCATTACAGCAGACGCTGCACTGATCCACCTGTTGATCTCCCTCTCCATCCTGCCCTCATTCATACCCCAGGATACTTGAACTCCTCAACTTGGAGCATGATCTCTACCCCAACACAAAAAGGGCACTTCACCCTTTTCTGACTGAGGACCATGGACTCAGATTTCAAGGTGATGACTTTCATCCCAACCACTTCACACTCTGCTGCGAACCACTCCAGAGAGAATTTGTTTTTTCAAAAGCTGTGACACTGATACTTTATTGGCATTCGCTGATGCAGTACTGTACAGCCAGGTATGGGAGTCAGTATCCAGGGCCAGAAAATGTTATTGGACCAGCACTAATTAGAGCAGACTCTGGTGGGTTGATTTCTCTCCTTAACATTCGGTCTGCTGTCCATTAAAATTTTTAAGAAAATTGGTGTTCTTTCCCAAACAGCCGGCCGGTCGAATTGTGTGATACCCTTGCCCGTCGCCGATTAAACCCTCGTAGTGGGATGTCCGCCATATAAACTCCCAACCACAAGCCACCATCCCGTTGACGATTACGTTGAGGCGCGTGACGGCCGCTGTCCAAGCATCCCTACTTATTGCATCTACTCATCCTTAACCATGCTTTCAGTCTTTGGCGTGGCAGCCGTAAACATCCAACTGAGCTCTTTTTTAGAAATGTTCATTTTTGCTGCACTTTTATCTAAAGACAGCATAGAGGTTCTGTATTGTGCCCCACACATACCTTCAGGTCTGCAATCCATTCCCTAGACGGCTGTGGGAAATGTGGTGACTCCACTCTAGGCTTGGAGACCTCCCAGCGACCACAGCGATTAAAAAAAAAAAAAGTCATGTGACAGAGTCATGTGATTTGTTTGCCTTTATTCAGCGAATTCAGTTTATGAATGAGAGCATTGGGTAAGTCAAATTTTAGTGGTTATTAATGAGTTGGGAATTGATTACAGTAGACATTACAATGGGAAAAAAAACGGTAGCAAATCTTAAGAGTTCATTAAAATATTAAAATATGACCTCTATAAAAGGCTAAAAATGGTTAAAACGTTTTTGTGTCAGGTTTCATTAAAGGTGGCAAAGATGTGTGCCAGATGTTCGTAAACAGTTTAAATGTTTGCAAACAGTTATTCTTGTGGCAAAGTTTTTTTTTTCTTTTTTTGATAGTGATGAGTAATGATGAGTGAAGATAGAGATGCTCGGATGACAAAAAAAATGCTATGATGACAAAAAAAAAGTCTCAAAACCAAGCTGTGAAGCGAAAAAAATGCAAATGGAATAAGTAACTCACAAACATGTGTATCTTGCATGAAACTGGGACTTCATCGCACTTCCCCCAACCAAGAGGCCACCATTGTAAAGAAATGGTGAGGGAGTCTCCAGGAGGCAATGTGTGTTTTTTTTGTTCTGCCTCCCTGTCGCCAGCTTGTCCCTCTTCTTCCTTTGCTATTCACACACAGGCAATTAAGTCGGTTTCCCAATGCTGTGATCCCCTCCTCCATTCTTTGTTCTTGTTTTTTGTTGTTTTCCTGTTTCTTAGCTTTTCATCCTCTCTCCCTTCTTTCTTGCGGTTTTCTTTTTCAGGCAAGGGAGTTGAGGCTGGGGGCAGAACAGAGGGAAGAACAAAATGGAGGGGAGTGGGGGGGGGGTCACATATGCAGCTTTATGACTTAGCACATGTGTTTCTAGGCCTTTGTATTTACATGTTTCTCATGGAAAAGAGGCTGGTGGAAGAGGATGATCGGAAAAGTAAGACAGACATATGGTTTTGGTTTGGTGAGTTAAATTCAGTGCTGGACTGTTTGTTTCCTATGATGAGAAACGACGTTGCATTCTGTGGTACAACTTGTCCTTAAAATATGGTATTTATACGAAGAACGAAAACATAGTACTAGTTTCACTCTGTCAAAGAATTATTGCATGAGATACAGATACTTAAGCCATCTGATGTTCTCTTCTGAATACATGATTGATAAATAAAACCAAAAAAAGGCCATTTTGATTTTGCCACTGAATTAGACTTGGGCTTGAGCGCTCACTAGAACTATAAAACACGTCCGTAGACAATTTAGATCGTGACTCATAATCATTCTCTTGATTCGCAGAGCTACAAATAATCAAGCCCCATTTATTTAAACGAGACTTCTCAATCTACTGGAGTGCTATGCTTCCAGAGTTTTGATGTACTTGCAGTTCCTAGAATCTCCCAAAAACTAGCGGGAGGCACACCCTGCAGCCTCGGCCTCCTCTCATGCGGAGATATGCAGATTCTGTCTTTTGGGGTCAATTGGAAACTTCTTTCTGACATGTTATATGGGCTGGTTCTCCCCTGTGCTGAACCATTTCTTACGTATGCTGAGACTGAGATTTCTTAGGATGTACCAAGCTGCTACCAATAGTACTGTCATAATACTTTAGACATAGCAGGAGTAGTAATACTCACATTAGTCATGTTGATATATTCATGCAGTGTTATTTATAATCTTATCGAACTGATTCTCACAGTGAGGTACAAGTACCACGAGTGGTGCTCCAGCTCCCTCTAGTGACACGCAAAAGATTGACTGAATTAAATGTTTAAATTGTGCATAATCGAGTGCACCCCCACTATTCGCCTTGTTCGTGAAAAACAGGGTTGGAATCCCCCTCCCCCCAAAATGTAGTAAGTTCTGTTGTATTTAACTTCAAAATATATTTACAATATATTTTGAATTTTCTCATTAGAAACAAAATGCATCATTAAAGTGTAGATGTTTTTCTCCTACATTTAAGCATAGTGTTAATGTTCAACTGTGCAAGATGCTGGCTCACAAAAACATTGTTTTGCTTACTACATTACTGTATTGAAATGTTGGTCTTTATAGTGGTACTTGGAGAGCTCACCATTTTTTGGGTTCATACTTGGCTAAAGATATCACGGAGTTCTATTTATGGTTTGAATGTATTTTACTCCTTGATGCCTCTCATGGAGAAATTCGATTCAATTCACACGTCAATGATATCTTTGTGCTGCACAGCACACAGAGAATCAGGTCACACACATGCAGGCATTCACGGAGAAAGAGTGAAAGAGGCGAACAAAAATTACACTTGAATTTGGTGGGGACGATGCCATGCACATGAGCACCTCAACAGCAGCCAGCAAGCACACTAACAAATCTCCAACAATTATTTCCTGATGTTTTTTAGACTTTTGTCTGTGACAGGACTCCAACTCAATTCTTCCAACTCCAAATGCAGAGTCCTGACAGACCGAGCCATTAGTTACCTAACGGACGGGCAAAGTCATTTTTAGTCATCTCTTGATGAGAAGTTGGGAACACTGGCACCATGTGGGGCAGCCCCACCCCCAGACACGTGGCTGTGGTTTCCTTGAGAAAGACACTTATACTCCGAGTTCCTCATTGAGCTCTTGAGTAGCACCCTGCTTCATTCAGTGTGTACCACTTAGCAATGTGTTTGCTGTTTCCACTACCGGATGGGTAAATTACAGTGGTCAAATTTTGTGTACGTGTGCATATAGTACATAACAAATTAGAATAACTCTACTTCTTCTTCCATCATGATTTTATATCAAGTGGATTGATTTGTTTTCTCATGGCTTTCCAATCCCTTTGGTTCCTCTCTCTCTCTCTTTCTCTCTCTCGCCCCCTCTCACTCATCCATCCATCCATTTTCCGATCCGTTTTATCCTCACAAGGGTCGCAGGGTGTGCTAGAGCCTATCCCAGCTGTCTTCGGGCAGTAGGCGGGGACTCCCTGAGCTGGTTGCCAGCCAATCGCAGGGCACACGAAGACGAACAACCATCCGCGCTCACACTCACACCAAGGGACAATGTGGAGTGTTCAATCAGCCTGCCATGCATGTTTTTGGAATGTGGGAGGTAACCAGAGTACCCAGAGAAAACCCACACAGGCACGGCGATAACATGCAAACGCCACACAGAGGGCCGGAGACAGGATCGAACCCATGACCTCTGCACTCTGAGGTCGATGCACTAACCACTCAACCCCCCCATTTTGAGTAAAGAGTTACTATTTCAAAAAAGTACCGGTAGTCTGATTCAAGTTACTGTTCTAATATGAAATGTGTTACATTGTGACTAAACAAAGTGATCAAAATGTCAAATTGAATTGTCATTTTCAGTGATGTTAACAGCAATAACTACCTATAAGCCACTGTAGAAAGGCGTGTTAGGCAAATGGTCTTGTGTGCCATGAATTGTGCTTCTTTACAGGGGAGACAGTCATAAGTGAGAAACATGAGCCACAAGTCATTGATCACCACATCAAATTCAGCCATGGTCTGTTGCAGGGTTTTCAATTGCAAGAAAACTAATAGTTAACAAATAATGAAATAAATGAACGTAAAACACGCCTTTTTACTAACCAGCAAGCATACAACAGCAAAATCTCCCTTTTGGGATATTAGGACCCTAGTTTGATAGACTCGCGCCCGCTCGCTCGGCATGTCTTCATTTTCGTGCCGGCGCAAGTCTAGTCTACCGTGTTTAGGGTCAACTTGCGCCTCTCCAGGTGTCCCAGTGCACGAAGTTGCCCTGCCCCTGACTCATCTGACATTTTTGTAGAAAGTGTGTGCTTGGCATAAAAATGAGCACACCGTCATTTTTGTGCCAAGGCAATGGTGTAGTTCAGCTTGTGTGTGAATTTGGCAGATGCACTATACCTCACTGGGCGTATCATCTGATCGGCTTATCCTCACGAGGGTCGTGGGCGTGCTGGAGCCTATCCCAGCTGTCTTCGGGCTGTAGGAGGGGTACACACTGAACTAGTTGTGAGCCAATCATAAGGCAAGAATTTAGTAGCTCTATTTATAAACAATGTACATTATTAATTTTAATACATTCACCTTTGCAGTATTAACAGTTCAATATGTCAGGTCAAAAAAGACTGCCTTTAATTTATATTATACATATTAAAAAATCCAACCCTCTGGCACCTCCTCCTACCCCACCTCCCCCTCCGTGGGTGTTTGACGGCAATCCTGTGTACATGGGGAAAGAGATCCTAGACCAGGGGTGTCCAAAGTCGGCCCTCAAGGGCCGATGTCCTGCCTGTTTTCCAGCTCTCCCAGGAGCAACACACCTGATTCGAATGCTGCTTCAGAGCTGGCTAATGAGCTGATCATCTGAATCAGATGTGTTGCACCTGAGAGAGCTGGAAAACAGGCAGGACGGCGGTCCTCCAGGCCCGGAGTTGGATATGCCTGTCCTAGACTCTAGGTAGGGAACTCCGGTTCTTCGAGAGTCATACCCTGCCTGTTTTAGATCCCTCTTCACTTCAACACACCTGATTCAAATGATCAGCTCATCAGCAAGCTCTGTAGAGGCCTGAAAAAAATCAAACAATTGAATCAGGTGTGTTGCAGTAGGGAGGGATTTAAAACAGTCAGGATATGGCTCTCAAGGAACCGGAGTTCTCTATCCCTGCTCTAGGTGCAGGGGTTGGGACCAGGGTTGTCCAATATCTGGTGGAGTGGGAGGGCTACGGACCAGACAGTGTGCCAGTGGATCTGCCACTCCTGGATCTTGCATCCGTCTCTTCTACGAACCTTCCAATCATCCTGTCCGTCAAACCCAGGTAGAACCACCAAGAAGCATCCGTTCAGGGGAGGGGTTCTGTCATGATCCTGTCCTGTTTTTTTTGTTTTTTTTAAGGTCTCAGTGGCAGGCGTTCCCTTCCAGAGCCGCACCTGATGCTGATCATCCTCGTTACCCAGCTGTCTATATATTCTCTGCCACCCCAACAACCAACTGTCGGATCATTCAGCCTTGCTCACGACTCTGTCTCTAAGTGCTTGTATATTCTAGATGTTCTTGGCATTTTGCTTCATAGTATTTTTTTCATGAAAGTAGTTCTTGCTGTTATATCTCATTTTATTGGATTTCCTTGTTCTTTGAGTGAAAAGCAATTTACATTTATCTTGTTCCTTGCTTTTTGTATTTTTGGGTTTGTTTTACTTTTTTCCTGGTTCTTTGTTACAAGCATCCTTCGTTGTAATTTGGTGGTCTTGCGTTTTTGTAATAAATAAATAAATTGGGGTGTGTCGAAACTCTTATCTGTGTCAACGCTTTGTGGAATAACAATTCTGTCCGCAACTTTGAGGAAACCTGACAATGGTCAGTGAATTGTTGAAATGTTTTTTTTTTATATAAAACCAGACAATTTATATTTAGTGAAATCCAAAAACAATCTTTTTTAAATCTAAAAACGATTACAGTCAAACCTTGTTTGTTGTAACTATTTCCAATAAAATGGCTGCCAACTACGATGTATGAACATTTATAGATGTAAAAACATGAACATAGAAAACAGTATAAACAAGTCAATTACAAACACATGTACCCAGTATGAAGAATTTTTTTTTTTATTAGACATGAAACAAACAACTGTGGTGTTCCAACTTCATCTTTGAAAACGTTGATGTCACTTCCGGACGCCGTTCTTTCAGTCTTTTGGCCTTGAACTCTGCCTTGATTTTGTTGCCATTACAGATGATTGTGGAAATGGTCAACCTTGCCAATTCACAGTCTCGACTGAGCTTCGTCTGGGAGATTCCCTTTCAAAATTGGGAGACAATGTCAGCCTACACAGACGATTTGCTTCCGTTAATCAGACGTTTTCTGACCGTGTGTGCCGTGCCTCCGGAAGTACCACCTTGCATGAGTCGATGAGTCATGTTGCTACGCAACTGACATTTTGTTCATAAGCAAGGTCGCGACGGCAGTTAACTTATCACGGTTCATCGCAACAAAGGATTTTTCACTATTATGTCGGAAAAATCTGGTCGTTATAATGAAGTTTACGTTATCAGGGTGGTCTTTGTAAGCAAAATCGGCAAATGGAAAATTAATGACATGAAATCGGGACTTTGAAATGTGAACGGTGTGGGAGTGGGAACGTTGTAAACGGGGTCCATTGAAAAAACGTTCAACTCGAGTTGTTGAGTCAAAAATGCTGTCTTTATTTAATTTTTAATAACAACTTATCCTTTAATATCCCTGTTAAAAATGCACTTTGAATAAAGTCCTGGCAAAAATCAGTTGTCATTTTCATTTTAAGTGGGATTGAACGTATTGTCATATTGTCATCTACATTTGAAAAATAAAACTGAACTCAACTGAAAGATGTCATTTTAAAAATGCATTAACTTACAAACAATGAATAGCCATCCTTCCATCCATCCACTTTTTGATCCGCTTATCCCCACTAGGGTCGTGGGTGGGCTGGAGCCCATCCCAGCTGTCATCGGGCAGCAGGCAGGGTACACCCTGAACTGATTACCGCCAATCACAGGGCACACATAGACAAAAAACCATTCACACTCAGAATCACACATAAGGACAATTTAGAGTGTTTAGTTAACCTGCCATGCATGTTTTTGAAATGTGGGAGAAAACCGGGATACCCAGAGAAAACTCACACAGACACGGGGACAACATATAAACTCCACACAGGAAGGCCGGGGCAGGATTCAACCCTAGAACCTCGACACTGTGAGCCGGATGTGCTAACTGGTCGATCACCATGGCGGCCATTCTAAACATGAGACATTCAATTCGATAAAATAACAGCATTACACTCACCCTTATGTATTTTCCACATCACCATTACATCAATGCAGGTGGTCTCTTTTGAAAGTTGGTCCATTTGAAGCATTGATAGACTCAGTATGAACAAATACTTAGATGTGGACTGGTTGGTATGATTCCAGCTGTTTTGAAAGGTTCACAAGGCAAAAAAAAATAAATGAATAAATCCCTCCATTTGCCTCGACCAAATGCAAAATTTGTGTGGCAGTTAATGATTAACACGGGCGATTCAAACAATAAGCAACATTTCACAAGATCATGTTTACTCCAATCATGGGTTGCATCTGTTGTCTTGTGGAATCTGATCAGTGGGAAATTAAGAAGGAGAACTATGAAGCCAATACAAAAATATGTTCATTCTTACACAAATCAGCTCGGCATCAAATAGATGCTGATATGAAACAGTTGAGCACTTAAATGAGTCACAGGCATCTTTTAGAGAGGATGGTCTGGGGTTTGTCAAAATGGGACACTCAAAAGGCGAACTGATTATTTATTCATGTATTGATTTAGTGGTTGTTTTTGTGCCCCTTGTCACACTTGCATTTCAAATGTCAGAGGACCTCATTTGGGCAGTGACAACATACACCAAGAAACCCGCCATTGCCTGCTCACACATGGATGGATTCGGCAATTTCAGGACATCCAAATGTAGTGAAAGCTGGTCGTCAGCTCTCTGCAATCCCTTCATGAATATGGACCGTCTTATAAAAAGAAACCGGATTTGGGGCTTTTTGATCCATTTCATCTACCTGGCAGTGATGGAGCAGAAAGCAGTAGCTCAAGTTCAATAAGAAGGGGGTGTTTGTTTGGAAGGTGGATTAAAAACTCGTAAAGATTGCTGATGTAAACAAACATGGAGCTCGTACAAGCTTTTTGATCTTCTGAACTGTGACATTTTCTTGAAATGAAAATTATTTGTCCTTATTGCATGGAGACAGAAGGCAAATGTTCATGGGGAATGAGAGTCTGAAAGATCGCTAGTTCCAACAAACTTAATCATACCAACATGGCACCTTTTAAATGGCTATTGAAACAGTGGTTTCAACCAATGAAGACACTGCCATCCTTTTTTAGCACCTACCGCTCCAAAAATGTTGTAGGGAGCCCTTGGGTAAGCCAAATCTGAGGCAGATAACCAAGCAATGTGTTTTATGTCAAACAAGAAATACGAATTGATAAATTAATCCGTATTAGGCAACATCATTCGAGGACAGACGTATGATTTTAAAGTCCTACCTGAATGCTGCTGTTGTTTACCAAAAAACAGTCTTACATCCAATGGCAATGGGCCACACTGTTTACCTTTCTCTGTACAGACATGCACCGACACACACGCGCGCACACACACACACATACACACACACGTCAGTAAACTTTACTAGACAATAGCAGCACTGTTGGCTTTAATATTAACACATGCACGTTTCAGGTTTTCTTCCATTCCTTTCAAATATGACGTGATAGGCATCGGCCTACAGTTTGACCATTTGCAACGTTTCCTGACTTCTTCCTACCAAGTAGCTACATGATTGAACAGTAAATGCAGCAAAAACAAAACAAAAACAAAAACAAAAAAAGCGATTAGTAATGAAAATGTTGTGTTGGTATTGAGTGGTAGGGTAAGACATTTTTCATGTATTATGGGTGAAGCAAGGTGCAAGGACAATTTCACTCCACTAGACGGGAAGACATCACTCTGGGCGGTCATGCTTCACTCATCCGCTCGCAATGCAAAAGCAGAGGTGGGAGGAGTGAGGTGGATCAAACAATTTACTACGCAAAAGGTGGTTATATTGATTTTTTTTAAATTGCTTTTCAACCAAGTAGTTTTTTTTAAACGATTTTTTAAAAGCTTTTTAAAAAGAACACAGTTAATAGATCGACAGATCGAATTTTGAATTTTGGGGGTGCTATTATTGTGTTTAGGTGTGTGTCACCGACCCCCCAAAAAATGTGCGAGACATGCCAATGGTTATGGATATTCTTGGCTGAGGTGTTGCGCTTGCTGCATGAGGATCCTATTGAGCAAGCTCATTCTCATCACACAACCAAAGGCTCGAACGTTGTGACATTGAAAGACAGCTATAGGGGGTGGGGATTGTATGGGGGTGCCTGGGTGATAAAAGGAGTGAGGAAGACGACTTGAGAGCAAAAAGAAAATGTTAAGGAGTTGTTGTTGTCTGAGTTTTTCTTTGTATTTCTCCTCATCTTGATGCCTTACTAGGATGTGTTGGTTTGGTACAGAGGTAAGCAAGCTGCCCTACATCCCGACCTCCCCCCTCCCCCCAAAACCTCTTGGAAAGCTTGTGCCCAAGAGTGATCCATTTGAACTTCAATGAGAGGCAGCATCCTTGTGAACACTTGAAACACACACTTTGGGAGGCTGTTAGAAGTGCCTGGGTATTCTTCAGGTCTTCTTTACCTGATGTGATGTGAAGCTAAAGTTTGTTTGATGATTCCATACAGAGATATAAGATGGTGTCCTTGGGAAAGAAAGAGGGACCAAAGAGGCCGAAAAGATTTGTCCATGGACATTTTTTTGCATGTTAAATCATTTCCAAGGTGATTTGAATCAGCGCAACATTTAGAATTTGAAATGGGAAAGACATGTCCATCCATCCATCCATTTTCTACCACTTATCCGGGGTCAGGTCACGGGGGCAACAGCTTTAGCAGGGAAGCCCAGACTTCCCTCTCCCCAGCCACTTGTTCCAGCTCTTTCCAGGGGATCCTGAGGTGTTTCCAGGCCAACTGGGTGACATAGTCTCTCCAGCGTCTCCTCGGTCGTCCCCGGGGCCTCCTGCCGGTCGGACATGCCCGGAACACCTCACCAGGGAGGTGTCCAGGAGGCATCCTAATCAGATGCCCAAGCCACCTCATCTGGCTCCTCTCGATGTGGAGGAGAAGCGGCTCGACTCTGAGCCCCTCCCGGATGACCGAGCTTCTCACCTTATCTCTAAGGGAGAGCCCAGACACCGTGCGGAGAAAACTCATTTCAGCCGCTTATATCTGGGATCTCGTTCTTGTGGAGTGGGTCTCCATTGGAAAGCAACATAGTACTTAGTGAGGCATGCTGGGAAATTAAACATTTCCATAAGACATTTTATTTAAATACTGTAGACTGATACTCTGTGTGCCTTGCGATTGGCTGACAACCGGTTGAGGGTGTTTACTGCCCGAAGATGGCTGTGATAGGCTCCAGCACCCCCCGCGACCCTTGTGAGGATAACGCGGATCGGAAAATATTGAAAATGACTGGGTCTTTAACCTTTTCATGCACCCTGTCACCTGATAACATGATAGGCTGTCCACTGTCATAACCACTGTCCCTGAAAGGGTTAATTGCATTGTGACTACTGCCGTGTAGATAAACGGTTGGATATTTATTTTAAAGGTGATGTCTTGCCCAACATTTTTTTTTCATTTCAAAATCTCTTCTGCTGTTATGTGTAGTGGAATCTTCAGATTTTCTAAAACGGTTTTCTGTTGTTGTTTTCTCTAGGTGTCTATTTTTCAACTTCATGATGCTCCATCAAAGTTGTCCAAATCAAATTTAGCTTGTCTTCTGAAAAGTCAACTTTGCCAGTGTGCGATGTTAAATATAAAAGAAGTAGCCTCAGTGTGACAGGCATCATGTTAAAATGGCCAACTTGGTCAACTAGCAAAGATGTCGCCAAAAAGCCAATCCTGAATTACTTTTTATGAATCTTCCTTTTAACAAGTCTCTTTTTAAGATCCTTTCCCATCTTCAAGACTGACAAAGGGCATGAGACAGCAGACAAAAGAACTAAAAAGCAAAGACTTCACTTCTCCCCTTGAAGATGTTAAAATTAGTGACTTTGAAAAAAAAAATCAAAGGCCCAACATTAAACGTTAAAAGATTCCTGAAACATCGACACTTCTGTTTTTTGAATAAAGGACATAAGATGAGAGATACTTGGAACACCACTTTGGTGTCACTTCAAAGTCTAAGCTTTAAGAAAGTAGGCTAATATGATACTGATAGGAGAATCAGTACCAAGCTCCTCTGACCTCTTCCGAGGCTACTGACAGTCCCATCACAGATCCTGGGACGATGCCTTTGCACCACTGGGAAAGAGTGGCTACTCGGGTCTGCGAGTCAAGGGGGGTCAGTTTTGACGAGTAACCTTGAAGGTCATCTTTGATGTGTTGCGCTGTGATGGTTTCTTTCTTCTTTTTATGCCCCCACCCCAAAAAAAGAAAAAAAAGATGTGCGTTTTTCTTTGAACCCTTTAGTATCTATAAAATCGTCTGGAGTTCATCCACTAGCGATTAGCTGTCAGTGTCTGGCTGTGCCATCATGGTGGGCTAACATCATTCGACAATGCCGTAAACAGGACACACATTGACAAGTTTGTTGACACAGTGTATAAACCAAGCCCCATGGAAGAGTCTGTGTGGATGTGTGTTTAACGTCTTTAGGGGGTAAGGGGTCATTTTAATTGGGTTGGCCAACCAACCTACGGACATTGGAGAACTCATAAGCAACAGGCCTGATGTTCGATTTTTATTTCAGTTTGTGCTGTTTTTATGGCGCTGATTTAAAAGTTTGCCATGGTTCACAGCTCCTGCGAGTGCCACATCTTACCAGAAATAAAAGAAAATAAAAGTCATGGTGGAAGACGGTAACAAGGACTCGGAATTGTCACTGCTCAAACTTTCAGAAATGCTTTTGACTGCGTGGCACATTCATGACAAACAAGATTACTAAATTTGATTGCCAACAGCTGTCAGTCATTTCTTTGCAAGACATCTCAGTAAATGAAAACTGTTTTCATCAAAGATTTTGATTTGGCAGGCTCTACAACTTTAAAGCTGTTGCAAATTAGGAGTCCATATCTCTTTTAGACAAGATAAGATAAGAAAATCTTTATTTTTCTCACAATGGAGAAATTCGCAATTTACAGCAGCAAAACTTGAGCAGTTGTCTCTTTTGTTTCATTCTGATGCACTCTTCAGCAAAAATGTACATTAATGACACTTTTAAAACCAATTACCTGTGTATTTATTAGTAGTTTTTTTGAGCTGGCCTGGCAAAAGAAGGTTCTTAATCTCATGTCCAATTGCAAGTACTTCCATTTAATACCTGTGTATACGACTATTTGCCTTACAGTCTTAGCAAATGAGCTGTACACCCCAGACTGCTCTGCATAAATTCATTGGGATGAAGACGCCCCTGCATCCCCCCCATCCACCCGCAACCTTTTCACTTTGATCCATGAACGCATTTTGGAAGCTACTGGTTGTGTATTCGAACATCAATGGAAACGTTGTTGCAAGTGCTTGCTTTCATTATTTTTCACAGAGATAAAACGTAATGAAAGAGGGAAGGGGCAAGTAGGGGGTGTTAGGGTGGTAAGAGTTCGTCTTTGGTGTCTGTCCAGAAAGGCAATTATCATTCTCTGTCAATTTGGAGTCATGTTGTTATCAACTTGTATGTTCTGCCTATTAAAAATAAAGGGATGTTGCTGCTAAGGCCTTGATGCAGTCACTGCATTTTCTGGCTTCCTGTTCCTGCTCACTCTCTATCCAAGTGCAGGGTGCCATCAGCCGTACAAACAGCATAGTGGGCGTGGCCTGCAATTTTAAAAAAGGACTTCGGAGAGAAAGAGGGTAAGGTAAATAAGTAAATTTATGTGATTAAATATGCTGTACAAGTTCTGGCTAGGGCGGCCTAGTGATTATCGCATCAACCTGACATTGCAGAGGTACCAAGTTCGATTTCAACTCTGGCCTTCCTGTGTGGAGTTTGCATGTTCTCCCCGTTTCTACGTGGGTTTTCTCTGGGTACTCCAGTTTCCTCCCACGTTCCAAAAACATGTGTGGCAGGCTGATTCAACACTCAAAAATTGTCCGTAGGTGTGGGTGTGAGGGTGGATGGTTGTTCGTCTCTGTGTGCCCTGCGATTGGCTGGCAACCGGTTCAGGGTGTCCCCCGCCTACTGCCCGAAGACAGCTGGGATAGGCTCCAGCACGCCCTGCGACCCTTGTCACGATAAAGCGGTTCAGAAAATGGATGGATGGAAGTTCTGGCTAGCAACAAGTGACCATGCATGCCACTATATGATGTGACCAGGAATAGGGTCTTGAATAATTCACAAGAAAGGCTGAAACCATTTTTTACCAATCTTTTATTTTCCACACCACACAATGTGTATTTTGGTAGACATTGTAAAATAGAAAAGAAAAAAAGAACAAGAAAGTTAAAACTGTCCAAAATAAATTCACAAAATGTAATCTTAGCTCAATATGCTTAATGATGACAATTTATGGTCTTCTCTTCTTTTAGACCATGACCGCTACATGTGTAAAAAAACTCTTTTTTTTTTCAAAATAAAAAACATATTCAAATCCAAATTTTTAACTGCTGTCCTATGCCCCTTTTGGGCTCCAACACACACATTGAAAAACACTCATGCAGATTTCGTGTCCTTGGAATTTAGTATAGGAGTACCTTGATTTACAAGTGCCCCAACTTACAAATTTTGCAAGTGACTAACCATCACCTGGTGTAATTTTTCTTTCTTTTGCAAGCAAACATTTGATATTATACGCTGCCACTCAAAGGAAGTTAAAAAAAAAGGGGAGCTACAGTTCCTGATGCAGCCAATTATTGAACGGAAAAAACATCCTAACACAAAAACTAAATAAACAAACAGCTCCGGAGGCCCCAACACACTTTCTGTGGCTCACTAACTGACTCGGCAAGTATCTGACGTCACTCAGTAGGTCACAACCATTAAATGCATACATAAAATACTACTGTTGCTGTAACATTTAGGTTGTCCCAAAATAATGACACTTTATATAACCAATTTATTTATTTCCATTATCTTTTGTTACATTTTACTATTTTTTAAATTCAGTGAAGTGCTATTTTTCTTTATTAGGAAACTTTTAAAGAAAGAAAAAAAAAAGTTTTCAAAATGTTGGGTTTGACTTCTGTCTTGTCAAAGGGAGTGTTTCCCTTCTCCTGGAGGTCGGTCTCCAGTGAGGCACCGTGAGCCATGACTGCAGCAAATGGGGGATTGAGGCATCCCACAAAGTGTAATGAGTGATGGGACTTCTTTGATTCAGAGTAAGCTTTCATCTTCAGTCAAGACTGCCCTCTTTTTTTTTTTGGGGCTCCTTTTCGTCTTTGTCTCTCTTGCCCTTTCTGTGGTGCAGATAAAGAAAAAGATATTTTATGCAGTCCCTGTTCGATTATCTGCAAACTCTCAAAAAGTTGATGTCTTGCATTCACTCTCCTTGTGTTCACAGTTTCTTGGGATTGCATTACTAACTCATTGTACCTGTGGAAACATTTTAGTCTATGTGACAGTTCAAGACAATAATTGTCCAGGCTCAGAGACATGCTTGTTTTGCTGAATTTTAGGGGCACAGAAAGTCACAGAGACCAAAAAAAAAAAAAAAAAAACCCAAAAAAAACTTTGCATCATTTTGAACAAAAAAATTGAAAGTAAAGTCTAAGGTTCTAATCTTTGATTGGTTCAAACTTGGGGGGAGGCAAAGGAGTCTCAGATCAAAACACATGACTATCACGCTATCAAATGAGCACCACACCGGCACAATTCCAAACGCTGACTGCAGGAGAATGAGAAGAGTCAGAGTCAGATGGGTCGCGTATTGTTTCCACTCACTTTGATGCTGAACTTAAAACGATTGCTAAAAAAAAAAGAAAAAAGGGAAAAAAAATCAAACGATGATGATGAAAGAAGGAGGGAGGAAAAGGAGAGAAGAAAAACAGAAAACAATACAACACAACGTTTACGTATGTGCGCTTGCCTTTTGTTTCATTAGCGGACCAGCAGATAACCTTGATAAAGCTTGATCTGGAATTAAACTCATGGGCCAAACAAAGCTTTGAAGCTCCTTTCCTGTTTGTGCTCTAAATGTAGGTTGTGGTGAGGAGATAAAGAACTTCTGAAGGATACGCAGACTTGAAAGTCTCTTGGCTATTCATCGGGACATATTTGATGTTGTTCTTTTGCTCCTTTGCTAAATTAGCATCTCTCTTTCAAAGCATGGCTCCCCCTCGCCAGAACAAATGCGATCCTCCGCCATCACATGTTCACCAAAACTCATAAATGATAGAAATATAGAGTGTATGCTACTGACACATCAAAGGCACGATAACAAGATTAACGATGATGACTCAAGTTTGTTGTCTCCCCTCTCCGCTCTTTCGTCTCATCATTGTAATCAGGCACCTTTTGCTCCCGCCTTTATTTCTCGACACTTTCATTTCAGACAAAATCACAGTCACTGTTACTGTCGTCTCTCCACTCGCAATAGGGTGAGATGACCTTTGCTTCGGTGTGTTCACTTTCATTCGGTTCATCGCCACAAAAGAGTTATCGCAAGCTAAATTTAGAAGCTATTGCGTCGTCTCGCTGTGTGACAGCTCTCTCTTATCCCGCGCGCGGTTCTCTTCTTGAAACGAGTCTTGTGCTGTGGGTGACAGGGCAAATGTGGCACACAACTGTGGATGAGCGGCCCTGTGTAAGTTAAACAGCAAAGCACTTTCTGCGCCTCATCACAGTGCACACATCAAAACAAAAGACAGTGACAGAATCATTGTGATCTATTATTTAGCCGCCCTCCACATCAGATCGCTAGTGCTTGCCATAGTGATGATCATGCAGATTAGACCTCTATTCTTGCGGCTGCCCCACTAAACTCCTTTGCTTTTATTTCCTCAGGGATCTGCGATTTTTACCTTGCTCGCAGGAGCCAAAGTGGTGTACTGTTTAATAAAGATGTTCTTGTTGGAGTGTTGATGTTTCATTAGGTAACAATGCATTGTTACTCAAAACAATTTTGAAGCTGGTTACATACCGTGGCTTGCTGTACAACATGAGGTGACTGTGAATGGCCGTCATTTTTTGGATGACCAAAGAAGGTTTCATTTTCTTTGAGAGTAGCTTTGTGGTGATGCAAAACACCAAGGGGCTGTGCCTTTCGGAGATTTGAGTCCAGGTTCCAGGTTGAATGTCGACTTCCTGGTTCCAGATATCCAAGCATTACTGTGGTTTCTTGGTTATACTGTATAGTGAATAGAGAAACACCAATGACGCTTTTGTTAACTGTTGTTACATTTGTGAAGTAGGGATGAGTCATAGGGGCACACACAAAAAAAAAAAATCTCAAAAAAAACCAAACTGATTATTGTCCGAAAAATACAGTAAATTTACACTTCCAAAGGGAGGTTACATATACAGGATTTCTTAAGAACAGCATGTTTACATTAAATTAAATTGCTTACTGCAGAACATCATATGACAATATTCAATCGTAATATTTAACAATGAAGAACTTAAAATTATGACATTGCTACACAGTGTGTTCCTGTTGATTTTTGTGAATATTTCTGACAATTTCTTTCTTCCAATTTCACTGCCAGATATATTCCGAGCAGCTATCTCCACCTTGCTAGCTGTTTTGAAGGATTTTCATTGATATTTCGAGGCCCACAAAATATATTATTCAGCAGTTATATGAACACATAACCTACCAAAATAAATATTTTTCTGTCTTTTTGCATTTTGAAAAAAATGGCCTTTCTACCTTTCTGTGTTCTTTAGTAATCAGTAGCAGACCACAGCCGAGGGTCACCAATTTTTCCTTTTCTGACTAGAAAACAGAAAATTGTGTGAAAAGGTTAATTTCAAGCTGAACTTTGACTATGGCGCTAATATTTTTTTGCTTTTGTGACATGAAGAAGAAAAAAAAGAAGCAGGTGCAGGCTGCAAGTGTTTTACAACAAGAGTAGGCGTGCAAGGTCAAGGTCAAGGTCATCTTTATTGTCAAATATGCTTTATGTATGACATGCAGCATAGATGAAATTTCTTCCTCTCAATCCTCAGTGTAAACATGCATGCAAACACGCTGTGCATTAAACACACACAGTGCAAGCCACTTGGATTAGATTTTACCCCTGGCCACAATGCATAGCTGGATTTTGGTTCAGGTCAGCCACTTTAAATTTTGGATTAAATGTTTTTGATGATATCTGAGTTAAAATTAGTAATGGGCAAATGACAGCTCATGAAGCTGTGGCACATTCCCTCAATTGCGTCGACACGGCGTGTCGCTTAATAGTGACATCTGGTGGATTTAAAATAATCATTGCAGGCTGCCTGGATGGAGTGAAGTGCCTTGTTTCACTGGACAGTGAACTCCAAATTATTAATTGAAGTGCTTACTGGATGAAACAAACAAGAATCCTATTCCAATTCATTTGAATGCAACTAAAAGGACTAATACGATGCTCCACATGCATCATTAACAAGAAATATTTTGTTGCAAGGAAGTATAAGTGAAAATGTTCAGTTAAAATTTTAGTTTTGTGCAAACCATTTACAATCTTGGAGTGATTTTGGACATTGGAGTGCTGTTATGACGTTTACGTGCAGTTCCCACCCGTCAGTGCGTGGTGGCAAATAAGTAGGACTGTGAGAATTTCAGCCGATTTATTTGAGCATTGATATCAACGTGCTGCGTGTACTTGTCTTTCCATTACAGCCCATCTGGCTCCTTCTCCTTACTGTACTTGTGTTGCTTGAGGCATTCACGAAGCAGGTCATCCTTGAGGGCCATCATCATGATGTATTCTTGGAGGCCTGTTGTTTCCTCCTGGATAGTGTCCTGGATGCTAACTTGTCCACGGCCTCGCTCTTTCCTTCCATTTGTGAAGCTTTCTTGTCTTGGTATCAGTGGTTTGCATCTCTTCCAGTGGCCAGGGTACCTGATTACTGGCAAGGCATAGCTGTTCAGGGCCTGGATCTTAGTCTTACTGTTGAGGTGATTGGTGAGGATCTGCCTCACGCACATTAGGTATTTGGCCGTGGCCTCCCTCTGAGCTGCCTCTTCATGAATGCAATTTGCCTGTGGAATTCCAAGGTACTTGTTGCTATCCTGCACATACGCTTGCTGCTTTCAGGTAGTTCGATCCCTTCAGTTGTGATTATCTTCCCTCACTTAGATATCATTCGGCCACACTTCAGACTAGATCCGAATGACATTCCGATGTCATTGCTGTATATCCTTCTGAGGTGAATCATTGAGTCAATGTCACGCTCATTCCTAACATACAGCTTGATGCCATCCATGTGGCTGATCGTTTTTCCACTTTTGAACCGGTACCCGAAACCACCCTTGGTTATGATTTTACTGAGTGGGTTCAGGCCAGAGGTGATTGCTCTAAGACTGCAAGGGAAGCTCAGCTTCCCCTAAAATGTCAAAAAAATAAGTGATCATATACTGTATATGTGTGTACATACAATTATGTGGACATGTCATTGACCAAATATGCGCTACAACGCGCTCAACTTTTGTTCCAAATCAGCTTCTTATTACTGGTTACGACGCGACTCTCTTCTCATTCATTCCCACAGCTTCACTGTGCTTTAAACTGTGTGGACGCTGAGCGTCTACAACGCGGACACTGGGCGTCTAGAGAGTTCAGTGGAGGTTGTCCCAACGCATTGAAACGAGACGAGTCATTGGATTAATGCTGGTTTTGTCCCGCCCACTGGACGCTCAGCGTCTCTGGGAGTCTATGAACAGTGGGCGTGTATCGGCTGGCCCAGACGCTCAGCTTTTCTGCGTGATGGTTGGATGATCTGTCTGAGGCTGAATCTCTTTTTGATTGACAGCGAAATGAGCCAATCACCGATCTTTTGGTGTAGGCATCCGTGGGAGCATCATTCAATTCTCATTCTGTCCTAAGTTAAACTGGAGACTTCTTCTAATCATCTGAGTGACACTCTCTTTGTTGAAAACAACAAGCGACAAATTAATCTTTTTTTTCTGGTGGGTCTTATTGTAGTTGTAGGACACTAGTTAAGTCCCTGGAAAAGACGCCTTGTTGGTATGACAGGGTCACAGATAATTTTCTTGAAAAGGAACGGAGAGTAGAATTCACGTATAAATACACATTTTATGATGTCGGCCAAAATTGAGCTTCCCCTCCTTGACAGACCAGCATCCGCCACTGGTTCAGGCCTATGCAGAACAGCAGTGAGAGTAGAGTATCACCTTGAAATATGCCACATTTGATATTGACCTGTGTAACTGGCTTTGAGTTTTCAGAGTTGTAGTTGTAGTCCACACCCTTATTAAGTTCTTGATGAAGGTTCTCAGAATCCTGCTTTAAGTGATACAGTTCCAATCATTTCAGTGTCCATGTGTGCAGCATTGAGCTGTAGGCTTTCCTGTAATCAATCCAGGCAGTACAGTGGTTGGTGCTTCTGGTTTTACAGTCTTAGGCGATTGCCCTGTCAACCAGTTGTTGGTGTTAGGAACACCTGGTGTCATTACAAATGCTTTTCTGTACTCTGCTCATGTACTGATCCATATGCCTAGTTAATTTGGCTGCTATGATGCCTGATAGGAGCCACCAAGTGTTGCTGAGGTAGTTGGAGCGCTCACAAGGCAGCGATAATAAATGCATTCTTCATTCTGTCCTCTTAGTGATTTATGCCACACTGAAAGTGTGAATAAGGTGCAGATTTTTTCCCCCCCAGACATACTAATATAACGTTTCAAAGTTAATGAGGATCTTGTTTTTTCACGACAAGTTTATACTTTTTACCATGTCATTTTCATAAAAGTGAATGAGCATCTATCTAAATGGTGTAGAGAGTGGGTGAGATCATTACACGGGGAGGCCTCACTGGCAGTGCCAATGAATCGGGTAACAATCCAACGCTGGGTGACGGCCTGCACAGCGCCCTCCCTCGCCTCTGATTAAAAATGCTAATGTTTCTCCTTTGTACTTTGATGTTGGACAAAGGGGGTGAATTACAGCCAGACCATGTAATCCTTTATTTTTCCTCATGCAATGACACCCAGCCAAGCGGCGTGACTATCCAAATCAATAATGACAGACTGAACCACGAGCACGGGTCCCCCCACCTCCAACTCAACTTCCAGAGCTGTGCAACTGTAATTGGTTTCCCTCTCAACATGTTTCCCAAGGAAGCTACCAGTTGAGAAGTTTTGTTAAGATGATTTACACATTAGATTACAGCAAATTTTAAATAGTAACTCATTTCTGGACAACTCTCAACACAGGTCCACTGATGCATTTCGAAAAATGGGTTTATTCAGATTTTTTTCTTTTTATCGCTCCTGATTGGTGTGGAATTTCACAAATTGTTTCCCCAACCTATCAGCAACTGCTAAATGCTATATTTCAGAGCTATTCAACTGGCGGCTTTTCATCTTCTTTTTCCATCAAGGGTTTTCATCTGGCCCGCCAAACATCACAATAATATTGTAAATGATTTCATTGAACTGGAGAAACGCTGGTTCATGCAGTTAGTCCTCGGTCATGGCAGGGGGCAACAGCAAGCGAGAGAGAGCGTAATGTTATGTGATGGATTTGAACTATCTGTGATTTATCTACTACTGGTTTGCAAGTCTGAGTCCTTTCCCAGCAGTCTTTGAGCAGTCGCCAGCCAATCGCAGGGCACACATCATGCATGTTTCTGTAATGTGGGAGGAAACCAGAGTACCCAGAGAAACCCCACGCAGGCACAAGGAGAACATGTAAACTCCACACAGGAACGCCGCAGCCAGATTTGAACCCTGCACCTCAAGCTAACCAGTCAACTACCGTGTCAGTCTGCACTGTAGACTCTACAGTATTTAAATAAAATGTCTTCTGGATATTTTTCATTTCCCAGCATGCCTCACTAAGTACTACATTGCATCCCAATGGAGTCCCACTTTCAACCATAAACCTAAACCGACCAATAAAGTAGGCAGTCAACTTTACTGTGGATGGAACAGTTTTGAACTCAGAGTTTTGACCAAGATTTCCTGGTATGTTTACCATGTTTACTCTACTTCTATCCTGTCACAATCAGGATGTGCCATTGCTGTGACTTTGTTTCAAGACATCCACTCTGCTTGAAACCGTCGTGTTTGTCACATCCTGGCGATCTGTCGCTCAGCCACAGAGATACAAAGCTTGAAAATTTCCTCTTCAGAGAGCCGTGTATATGTGCGTGCATGTGTCTGAGCCAAAGAAGAGGGGTGCAGCGATGTGAAGTGGAGGGGCTTTTATCAGCTTCTAAGATGGAAGCCTTTGAGGGCCTCCTCAGAAGCTCAGCACTCCTTCCATTGTTCTATTTCCATCCCTCGTTTCACTCTTGTCACATGTAAAATCACAAAAGGCCTCCTATAACGCCCCAGTGTACCCCTCCTTCTTTGCTTATATCCCACCTCCAACATCAGCAAGGCATATAACCCACTTAGAGTCTTCTCAAAATACTTCACAACTTTACAATCTTCTTCCCACAAATTGGAGTTCGGGTAAAGAACTGTAAAATCGAGGTTGTGAACCTCGACAAGTAGCTTGCCATATTTAGCCTCACTTAATATACCTTACATAAAATGGACAGAGAGGACAGAATTCACTCTGAGACACACACTCTTACTCCATTACTATTCACAGGGTTGGAAGTCCTGTAATTCGTAATATAAAAAACACCAAACCCATTAACGTGCGTTACAATTGATATTGTTTCAGTCATCAGATGCTCCCTTTTGCTTTTGGGGGGGTTTTGGGACTTACCAAAAGAACTTTTACAATGATCCAGGATTCAATTATTCCACTCAGCATGTATTATTCGACTCCATGGTTGACTTGTATAGACAATGGACACTCAACAGTCCATCATTTTATGCAGCACTTTGATTGCCCACGATATCCCGCTGTCGGTGTGCATGTCATAACACCCAGATAAAGGATTACATTCAGGGCCAGTGTTTACCAAAGTGCTTAATTGTCATGCATCTGCAGTTGTTTTGAGGAGCGTAACACAGAAGTCGTGTCAAAGCAATACAGGGACACAAACATTGTAATAGAACTCATTATTTTCAAGTAAATGATTAGTAACTAGTAAAATAGACCGATTATATCATGTTAAAGTTCATACTGTATGTGCCCTGTGATTGTCTGGGTCCAGTGCAGGGTTTACACTGCCTCTTGCCTTAAGAAAGGTAGGATAGTCTCCTTCATGAGCATAAAATGGATGGAGGGATATTGTGCATTGTGGAAAAATTACTCAGCTTTGATGTAGTTTTCCATTTATTTTTCAAAATGTATTTTGTGGTTTTGCTCTGTACCACTTTGACATCGTGAATAACAGTGCAGCGCTCACATGAAAGAGCACCGGAGCTAACCTGAGGGATGAGCGTCAACTCGCCTGGCGTCTGAGTGTCATCCTTTGCCAAGAGTTGTGTTTACTGTACAGGCTGAAGAGAAAACCTGTCACATGGTGAACATGCACACACACACTTGCACACATGCACACACACTCTCACACACACACACCCATGCACATTCACATATTGACATGTGAGACTGTGAAAATCCTGCCTACAGGCCGCCAAACAGGTGATACCAGTAAGTCACGTCGGCGCTTCAGCGGAGAGCCCCCTTCTCTTGCTCTCTTTTATCTTCTTCAATTACCACCCCCTTTTAACCTTTCTCTTTCTCCCCTACTCCTCTTTCTTCCCCCAACTTTTTCCCCCCTGAATCCTTTCTGTTGCTGTTGTCATTTTGACTTTTGCCCAAAGGTACAATATATTTTGAAGTCAGATTTCAGTGGCTGGCACAGAGAAAAAAAATTAGCTGACCATTTTCCTAAACATACACTGCAGCAGGTGTATCGGAAGTCCCCTGGTTCACCTTTTTCCAAGGCGAGGATCACCTTTGATTTTTGAGCTGACTTGCCCACGAGCCTGTAAAAACAAAATGAGCCAAGGAATGTGTCATAGATATACAGTAGGACCAAAGTATCCTGGTGCCATTACTTGCTGTGCACATTGTTATAAGGATCTACTACTACTACTCTTCTTCTGTGTCAATCCAGTGGATCATATCTGCTGTCTAAATTAATGACACATTTCGAAAGAACAACTTGGCCATGTTAGGAGATGAATGAGTTGAAAAGCTTGATGTTGCCATAGAGCTTATTTCAATGATTGTCAGGGTGTCCATGTATGTGTCTGTGTATAAAACTATCAATGTTTTGGTTGCAGGTGCATGTCTGTGCCAGTTAGAATTTACCAGAAGAGACAGAGAACAATAGATTTCTCTTGGAATACACGCCGAGTCAGTGAGGGGTTGAGGCTTTGGTAGTAAGAGGGCCCAAATGCAGAAAGAATACACAAGAGCAGACTTAATTAAACCAGGGGCAGGTAGGCAATAGAAGGAATGAAGTGAGACAGAAAGATAAAAGAGAGAAAGACTGGATCGATGTCGAGTCCGATCCAGGCCAAAATGCACAAAGACACGACTCAGGTTAAATCCTTCCTGTTTCAACAAAAAAATAATCTATCTATCTAGTCACTGATAGTGTCGTGGTACACTCGCTCGCCTGATTTGTGAGCGGGCAGCGTGGGATCGGTTCCCATTCAGCGACGGTGTGGATGTGGCTGTGAATGGTTGTTTGTCTCTATATGTGCCCTGTGACTGACTGGCGAGTTGCTCAGGGTGTCGTCTGCCTTCCACACAAAGTCAACTGGGATAGGCCCATTCTCAAACATAGTGGTGGCAGTATTGTGGGCTGGGGCTGCTTTTCTTTAGCAGAGACTGGCAAGGTAGTTAGAGTTGACGGGCAGATGGATGGAGCCAAATACAGGCCTATTTTGGAAGAAAACCTGTTGAATTCTGCAAAAGACCTGAGACTTGGAGGTTGGAGGTTTACAGGACAACAGGACAATGATCCTAAACATAAAGCACAATCGACGAAGCAATGGTACCAATACCCAGAAAGACTTGCAGCTGTAACTGCAGAAAAAGGTGTCGTGGTTCTGTTTGTGGCCAACAGGTGGCACTGTAGGGCTCCGCCTGCAGCTGCACACCTGTTGGTCCTTGTGTCATTAGTAGTCTGTTTTAAAAGGACTCCCGGCACGAACACTCTGTGTCGGGTGATTGTTTGTTCTATCATGTTTGTTTCTGTCATGGTTCTGTTAGGTTTTTTTTTTTTTGCTTCAGTCATGGTTTTTGTTTGATACTTTGGATTCTTTTGTTCTTAGGACTTGTTTAGGATTTAGTTTTCTTTGTGTTTTAATAAAATGTGTCCACTTCGCCCTGGTCCTTCCTCCTGCCTGCTTTTTTGGGGTCCTCCACCTCCACGCATGGTGGCAGAATGACCTAACCAACTACTGGACCCCACAGATATAAAGGACTGGTCCCAGTTCCATCCTGTGCCTGGCGGAGCACTTCGGCGGCCGACACCCTTTCCCCTTCAGGCAGTGCAGATCATGCGGCTGTCCTATGTTCTTATTCTTGTCAAGGCACGTCCACGTCAGGCCGAGCCCCGTCCCATGTTCCGCGTCACGCCGAGCTCTAATGGTTCTGTTACTGTTAGTTTTTTGCTTCAGTCATGGTTTTTGTTTGATACTTTGGATTCTTTTGTTCTTAGGACTTTGTTTTGGATTTGGTTTTCTCTGTTTTAATACAATTTGTCAACTTCGCCCTGCTCCTTCCTACTGCCTGCTTTTTTTGGGGTCCTCCACACATCGTGACAAAAGGTGGTTCTACAAAGTATGAACTCAAGAGGGTTGAATACTTTTGCATGGCCCACTTTTCATTTTTTTTAATTTCTGAAAAAATAAAGTTGAAAATAGTTTAGAAATTTCCTTTCACTTCATGATTGTGTCCCAGTTGGTGTTGATTCCACACAAAAAATATCCACTTTAATGACTTAATGATTGAAGCCTGAAATTTGGCACCGGGTCAAAAGTTCAAGGGGGCTGAATATGGGCGCAAGCCACTGTAAATCCCAATTTCTGACCACTTAATCCAAATATGTTACTTTGACTATGATACAGGTATTTGGAACATTTTTATGGTGGCATCACAGTGGTGCAAGTGGCTACCACTGCAGCGCAATCAAAGGTTCTGGGCTTTCATTTCTGCTTTGGCAGTTTTGTGCTCTCCTCGTGCTTGTGTGGGTTTTAAGCAGGTACTCTTTATTTCTACATTTCAAAAACAACTTGCACTAGAGCAGCTATAAAGGGCACTTGCTGCCCACGTCACATTTGGGGTACTGGCACGGTAGGATACTGGCGCACAGGAACTGGAATTTTTCGAGACTGAAGAATATCAAATCAAAAATTAATTCAGTGAAATATGAGCAATATAAGAGGTCTGAAATGAGGCAAAAAGTGAAACGAAGTTGAAAACGGTGGACTTCCTGTTGAGTTTGACAGTAGAGGTTTTCTAGTTCTTGGGTTGTTACACATGCATCCAAATTTTGGTGAATTGTTCAACTGGAGCTGTTTTGTTAAAAAATAATAAAAATGCACAATAAACGAATTGATTATTTTTCACAATGCATATGCAAAGGTTCTTTTCACAAAGGTCCAGAACATCAAAATCAGCGCGTCTTCACAGGAACAGTTTTCGGCAAAATAAAAAGCATTGCTTTTCCGGGTAATCCTGAACATTTTAGGATGAAACACCCACAGTTTCAAGACAATCAGATAAAAAATAGTGTGTGTATGTGTGTGTATGTGTGTGTGTGTGTGCATGTGTGTCTGTGTGTGTGCGTGTGTGTGTGTGTAGACAGGATAAAATAAAAATGAACGATGGAGGAAGCAAAGTAAAAGACATGCAAGAAATTGATGTAAGTGAATGCTGATCATAAATTTCACAATTTCTTTACCGTTTTTTTTTTCTTTCTACACGGGCTATATGAAATGTCAAATAAGTGTATGCTCATACTGATGCACAATTGGAATAAAAATAAGAGTACACATATGTTTTTGTGTGTGTGTGTGCGTTTACATCTGAGATAAAATTTGCTAGAGTGAAAAGTACCCTGTTGTGAAAAATATCTTGCTGCAAACATGATTTCGTTGTAGAGGAGTTTCACTGTAGCTGATAGTGCCTCACCAGTCATGTACTTGATGTAGAGTGTTATTCAAAAACTATAAACAACCCAGAAGCAATCACCCTGCAGGGTAAGCTTACAAATAAAACACATGTTGTCATTATTATTACCCCATCATTAGTCAGGTTAACTGCGAATGTGTCATGTTACCTTGTCAGGTAAAATAACAATGTTGAACACTCAGTTAAAAAAAAGTGAAAGAGACTCTTCCAGAGGCTTTTGTGACTAATTCATGACAAATACTCTGTATGGTTGGATAATAAGGGGGAGACATGGTGACAAGATGACAAAAGAAGAAATTACATCGAAAGACTGAGTTGTAATTTGACTCTCATCTTCCTTCCTCCTCCTCCAGCTTTCAATCATGCCTCCCTCCCATGCGTCGTTGCGAAAAAGTTCAGAAAGTCAAAGCATCCGTACTTTCACACAGGATGAGCTCTGTTTCTGTCTCAACTTCTCAAAGATGAAACACAAATGGTATGTAAATGGCGTCTTTGATTCTGTTTAATGTAGTTGGGTGACAAGGTGCAAAGAATAAAGAGGTTTTTTTTTCCCCTGTGCTCATACCTTTAAAGCATTACAGCACACCATTACAGGACAGTGGACTCCCTGCTGTGAGAATAATAGGAAGAAATTGTTTTGGAGTGAGATGATGTGATAAGCGGAAAAGTCTAATTTTTCAAAGACTTCTCAACAACTTCATTGTGTTCCATCTGGAGCTGAGAGAGAAATATTTCAGCGTTAATTGAGCGACTGCTGATTGTGAGTTGTATAGCTTTGAAGTGTATTATTTTCTTTATGCAACTCGCAAATGAAACGTCAGTAAAGTCGTTTTTTTGGGCTTCCATCCATCCATCCACTTTCTGATTCGCTTCCCCCAAATTCCAGCCTGAGAAAATGGCTTTCTCTGCAAGTATCATACACAAAGACAAAAGTAAATTGGACTCTCTGGAAAATCGTGTTTGGCCAGGGTTGGACTAAAAGTGTGTCAACGTTATACTGGGGGTGTAGTCGGTCATTTGAAAACACTTTCGATGATGATTGATTTCATGAAAGGTAACCCTCCATCCATTTTCCGATCCGCTTTATCCTTGCAAGGGTCGCGGGGCGTGTTGGAGACAATCCCAGCTGTCTTCGAGCAGTCGGCAGGGGGACACCCTGAACCGGTTGCCAGCGAATCGCAGGGCACACAGAGACGAACAACCATCCGCACTCACACTCGCACCTAGGGACAATTTGCAGTGTTCAATCAGCCTGCCATGCGTGTTTTTGGAATGTGGGAGGAACAAGAGCACCCGGAGAAAACCCAAGCAGGCCTGGGGTGAACATGCAAACTCCCTACACGAAGGCCGGAGCTGGAATCGAATTCACGACCTCTGCACCGTGAGGTACAACACGCTAACCACTCGATCACCAGGCCGTCGTTTTTTGAGCATTTTCCCTTAAAATGAGCCAGGCCTCAGAAATACGTCTGTAGCAACTTGAACTGCAGATGTACACCTGTATTTTTTTCTGCCTTTTAACTGGTGTGCTGTCTCGTGTGTGTCATGATTCTACAACCGATCTGGCCAGGCCTCACTCTCCTTGGCAACCTGCTGCCTGCTCCCATTTTCCTGATTTTTTATCACCTATGCAACTATTTACATACCTCACTCCTATGTCTGGCAGTTCGGCACCCACAGCTTTTTTTTTGTATAATTATGTTTGGGGTTTACTCAAAAAAAAATAAAGAAGAGCGATCACACTGCAGTTCAGCAGAGCGGCTATTATGCATTTTTTTATTCATGGGCCGGCAAGGTTCTATACCCCATAAATAAGTGGACATCCACTGTATCCTTTAATGGAAGTTGTCATGCCACCATTCACTACTATTGTAGAATACAGACATTGCTTATTTGCACTTGCACTGGGTCCGAAACTGCCCTAAATTACAACGCGAGTAGGCCTAATTTTTACTGATTTGAACTGAAATGCAGAACAAAGAAATAATAGTCCAATTTTGAGTGAATTGATTTTGGGGGGTAAACAATGAAATGAGATTTTAAGAGAAATGTTCAATATAAATATTTTGAGGGGGGCGGGGAACATATAATGTAAATTTGACTTCGAGGAAAAGGTCACTCGCAAAAACGACTCGATTTCTGCTTTCAAACTGCTTGTTTCAAACTAACAAAGAATGTGTGTGTGTCTACACTGACAGGCCTGATCCAGCTGGGCTTGACAGCAGAGCACACATGAAAGAAAGGCAGAGAGGAATGAAGTGGTGAGAGCAAGAGGGAAAAAAAAGCAAGGGATGAACAGAAACACACACTGGGCCCCCGCTGTTCACAGCAGCAGGTGCAAGAGAGAGGAGAGGGAGGGAATGCATGGAGGGGGCGGTCCAAGCAATTTTATTTAAAAAAGAAAAAGATTATGTGAGTTGGGTAGTTAGCCATAGCCACTGGGTACAAGATATATGGAACATTTACTGAGTGAAGTTCCAAAGAGATGATTTCTCAGCATGGGATTCTATAAATGGGATCCATGTTTGATCATAACCTTTTCGTTAAGATCCAGTGAAATTAGGCTGTCTGATGATGTTTATACTACACGAACCAGCAAATAGGAACTGTCAGTTGTGGCAACTGACAGTTCCTATTTGCTTTGGTGCCGCATAGAGGAACCATCCTGGTAAAAGCTAATGATACTCAAGGAAAAAATAGAGGCCTTTCTGGATTGGATCACAGTCATGAGTATCACTTGAGCTGCTCTTTGTGAGACAGTTTATGAGGCTAAGCAGGCATACATGAGGGAGCAGGCAGAAACGTGAAGGGGACATCATGCTTACATGCCATACGGCAGCATATTGTTGGTTGTTATAAGTGTTTTCTGCGTAGGATGTTTTGAGGGCATTCAAAAAATTTTATATACATATCTATGCGTGTGTGTGTGTGAATGTGTGTGTGTGTGTGTGTGTGTCTTTTCCTCTTAATCTGAGTGTGGTTAAAAAGAAAAAAATAGTACAATATAAAAATAATTGAAAATATACCTCATTATGAAGAAATCACACACTCCATAAATGATTGGTTAGTACGCTTTCAGGGGCGGCCGCTGTTGTAATTGTGATTGGACGAAGCGCGTCTGTAAACAGAATTTACGGCCACACATACAACAGCTTTCTATCAATCGGGTGTCGCGGAGCAGACATTGAGTTTTATATGGCCTTTTTAGTGCATTTGCAGCTAATAATAAACTTTAAGTAATTCTGAGGAGTAAAAAAAAAAAATGCACAACTGCCACAAAAAATTACGCACTTAAACAATGATGGTGAAAGAGCACAAGACGCACAAGATAATGAAATTAGAGGCAGCAATTCTACAAAAACTTTGTGCGCAACTTGAAAAGTTTGTAAAGAGGATCTTTCATGTCTTGGGGTTCCATTGTATATGTGCGTGCATATACTGTATTGTTAAAAGCGGTTCTGGATGAAAGAGGAGAGCATCCAAGTCTCCTTTCGCCAGTGGATCAGAGACATCATCATGACAGCGCGCATGATGACACACCCCGGCCTTCCTGTGTGGAGTTTACATGTTCTCCCCGGGCCTGCATGGGTTTTCACCGGGTACTCCAGTTTCCTCCCACATTACAAAAACATGCATGGCAGGCTGATTGAACACTCAAAATTGTCCTTAGGTGTGAGTTTGAGTGCGGGTGGTTGTTTGTCTCAGTGTGCGCTGTGATTGGCTGGCAACCGGTTCAGGGTGTGCGCCTCCAGCACACCCTGCCACCCTTGTGAGGATGAAACAGTTCAGAAAATGGATGGATGGATGGATGGAAATGTTTTTACCCCTATCAGGGAGCATGGGTTCTTTTCAGTTTTTGGCTATTTTCTGTCGGGCTGGTTCGCTATCCCTGCAAAGCGCAGGAACCCGCTGAACTTGCCAAATGGTCAGTCCTAAAGTGATAAAAGTTTACCTGTTCTGTCTCAAAAAAAGTGTTTACTCCGAAAAAAAAGGTTCTTTTTCAAAATTGGAGCCCAATTCACTTTTCCTCAACTGAGACGTATGAGGCGTTGCCGTGGTGACTGATTGAAAGCAGGCCCAGTGCTAATTAGCTGCCAGGTGTCAGGTGTTTGTCGTCCGCTGCGATTGGTTGTTGGAGCTCCTCAGCCTGCTTAAAGAGCATGTGCGAGCGTTGGTGTGATGTTTCCTGGTTGTGGTTCTTCAACGCTGGGCATGATGGTGGCTCATATATTGACTTCTGTTCTCCTTTGTTGTGTTTTGGCTCTTCCTGGTTTGGTGGCATCTAAACCTTTGCTTTCTGTAACATGCCGTGAGGACAGTGTGACAGTGGCGGCCAACATGTCTGTCCAGCACATCAACCGACATCACAAGCATGGCTACAAATTCAGCCTGCATGAGGTCCAAAGAAGCAATTACCAACAGGTTGGTGCTTTTTAGTTTTTATCACTTCTATAGCTCGCGCTCTTGAATGGTGGCTGTTGTAACCATTTAAGTTGGTTTTCCTTATGTCTCCTTGCAGTTTTCTGGAGGTTGCCACATTGATGTGAATGTGAAGCTGCTGCAGACCAAATGTCATTTTACCAACCCCAAACCTGTGGACCAATGCGAGCTGTGGCAAAGGAACGAACGGGTGAATATTCCTTTGGTCCTGCGAGTTGATGGCTGTGTCTGTTGGTGATGTGCTAACTGAGTTACTGTCACTTAGGGCGCAGTGGCCACCTGCAGTGTTAAGTTTTGGGTCATGTGGGGTGTGGCCAAAATCACCCGATACGAATGCACCACCAGACCAGGTCAAGAACTGCAGACACACCTTGTCCTACTCCCCCCCCCCCCCCCCCCATTCTGACATGTATGGGAATCTGTGGCTTGTTGCCAGTCCTCAGGAGTTGAAACCAGCCCTCAAGTTCGGCTCCTAAGGTTGGGTGACTGAGATTGTTGAAATGGAAGCTCAATATTTAATTTGAAACTCAAATGAATCTGATGGAAAATTATCATTTGAGTTAAGAGAATGGTAACTTGGGGGGGCCATGTTTCTTACTGGTCACATTATTTTGGCTCGTGAGCTGTAGTGGAGTTTCAAGTCAATCCGTGATGGTGAACGTGCTCTTTTCTGGTACCAGACCACACCAAAGATGAGATGATGACCCTTTGTCCTTCCTGCCCCAAGTTGTTGTCCCTCAACGACAAGACTGGTGTCAGCGCCGTGCAGGAGGCGGTGGTCAGGTTCAATCAACAGATGAACCACCACCATTACTTCACCCTGCTCGAAGTGGCTCAGCTAACTGAGGAGGTGATGACTTCTTCCCCTTCCACAATTTGTGTCAGGCTTCCTCTTTAAGCGCCTCAATGTCTTTGCGTTTGCAGCACATCACAACCATCGGAACCATCACTTGGCTCAAGTTTGCCCTAGTGGAGACTACATGTCCCCGAGAGGCCACGCATACTTTTGCGGCCTGCACGCCTCTCTGCCCTGACCGAGCTGTGAGTTGCTTCTTGACTAGATCAGTCTATACTAGGGGTGCATACAGGTTTTGCCTTGAGTTTCTTGAACGTGCTTGATGGGTTTCTGACAACTGATTCATTACCCGGTTGATAATTTGTTAAAAGCTCCAAAGCATTGAATTCTTTTCTGTCTTCTCTGGAAGAATCACGCCTACTGCCAAACCGCCTACTACAACTCTCACAGACAAGTGGGAGAACTTGAGTGTGAAATCTACCCTCCAAAGGTAAGTCGGTAGCAAAACTGCCAAATCTATTTGGGCGGCAGAGCACCCCATTGTTCCTCCTGGGCCTCCACAGAATTCAGAGACCCTCCCAGCTGGTGAGCCGGAGCCCATTTGCATGCCGCTGTTCCATCAGAGTGCGGAAGCTTGCACGTGCAAGGAACAGCTGAAAAATTCAGAGCCGTCCATCCACAGCATTTGTCCCTTCCCACTAAAGTGATGTACTCTCTTTCAAATGAAATAAATTGACCTGCCGTTTGCCTGTGCTGCAAAAAAATGCTTCATTTTTCCTTAATTTACTTGGCTTTGATGCAAAATGTATTTCCTTTAATGAAAATCTTTACTTAATGACTCTTAAATCCTAAGGATCACAACCCTTGTATTTTTCTCAGAATTTGCTCCTCAATTCAAATGATCAAGATTGCAGGCTTCTGCTGAAATTTGCTGAGCTCATTTGAATTGGGTTTGTTGGAGGGAGACATCCAAAACGGTTACGATGGTGACCCATGAGGCCTGGGCACAGTTTGTTTACCTGTTCTCAAACTTGGTTGTTGGTATTTAAAAAATAAAAAACTTCCCCCACGTACACTTCAGCACCTGTTTGTGGATTCAATAGTTTGCATTTAATTTTGGGAGGTTTCATAGATCCTCCCATTTACCCGGTTTTTCATACATTGAGTTTATTAACATTTGGGAGATCCCCCCCCCCCCCCCCCTTGCATATCAACAGGTGTGAATTAAACATCTTTGATGCAGCACTTTCACAACAGCTGCAATTGTGAAAAGGATTTCCAGGACAGTTAAAATACATCACATTGACTTTACAGAACATTTAAAAAAAAAAAAGAACACATCAGTCAACCTTAAGACAAAAAAGGCTCTGTATTTACACAAACTGTTCTCATAGCTTTCTTTCATCCGTGAATATAATTCTTCCTCTAAAATACAACTCATGAACACAAATCAGACTCGGCATTACAGACATCTTTTGTATAATCCAATACGCACACACAAAACGGGGCTTAAAAGATGCATGTGCAACTACCTGCACAAAGTAGGTGATCACGCCCGCCCCCCCCCCCAAAAAAACTTGACAGTGTGCAAATGTACAGCGGCTGAATTTGTATATGCTATGTGCACACATGGGCCTGAAAAATGCGTATGCGGCTTCCTCCGTAAAGTGCGTTACCCATCAAAAAAATTGTGTGCTCGGGCACGGCAGCTTCAACCCATCTGTACGCACATTTGGGACACACAGTTGGTGGGGTGGTTAGTTGAAATCAAAAAAAGCAGCGCACAGTACAGCTATATGAACAATACAATATAACACGACGCGGCACGAAATTAGGACTATTTGCTCCAAAATGAGACTAGGAACAGACCTGGTGGCTTTTCTTTCCACTCACTGTCTCTAACTTGACCTCCCCTCGATCACCACACAAGACAGCAATGCTCCGCTGATGTCGTGCAACGAACCTTTGAAGCCAGCCACAGGAGTCCTCTATGCCCATAGTTAGCGCCATGGAACTTGCCTTCTCTCTAATTAGCGGTGCAGTTAGCGGAAGGTTTTTAGCACGATAACAGGTAAAGCATTCCAGGAAACGTTCGTTTACTCGACTGTCGAGCCACAAGCAATTTACTCTGAGCAGCTAATCGGATGCATTCAACTCTCCCTTCCACGGTCATTACCGTTCCTCTTTTTTTGGATGCCACGATCTACAGGATGTAAATGTAAATGAATGAAATAAAACATCGTTCGCCATTCCAGTAAAAGTCATGCCAATAGAGTCACTTACGTGTTGCCAATTTGGATCCAATGAGAGTAAATAGCAGCGAGGGCACTGTTATTCATTCCATAATATCTAGCGGGATGTGCTTGAGTTTGCACTACAGCTGGCTTACGTATGGCTTCCGAGTTACGGGTACCGGAACTTCCGTTGTTACGAATCGATCACTAATGTAAAATCGTAATCTGAATTTTTATGCATCAGTTTTTATTCCAGTGAGGGAATTTCCGTTTGACAGAAGTCCGTAAGTGGGAATACTTACTGTATTAAAATATATACATTTATGTACAGTAAATATTCTCTAGTACGGACTCGTGTTTGCGCTGTCCAATTTGTCCTGATAACAGAAATTCCTCATTTGGGAAATGAGCATGGTACATGTCCTTTATGAACCTGCAAGTATGTTGACAAAATGCACGTGTAACAACACAATCAATAAAATACAAAAATATACTGTCCAAAAACTGTTTATATAACAAAAACTGCAATACAGGTGTATCCCAAAAAAATCACAACAGTAAAATACATACAGTATTTTAATGTTTATTTTTTTCTGTCTTGGGGAAAAAAATTATTTTGGATTGTTTTGTTGGATGCATTCTTTGGTTTATGACAATGTTTGCCTGCGTGTCATACAGTTTTCTTGCTAGTTGCAAGTAACTGTCCCGTTGATCACTGATGTCTGGTAATTCTTGTGCATACTGAAGGATTTTTGTTGCCATTTGGATTGCTTCCTTGCTGGATGGTGGCTTGTCATCAGGAGTTGAATCGATGCCTTGTTTTTTTAAGTTTCGTAAATTTGCGTCTTTCCGACTCAAAGTGTCTGCTGGATCTTTTTAACTTTGTGTCCAGCCTCGCTCAAACGGATGCATTTCACTCGCTCCGCTCCAGTCGTTACAGTTCTTCTACGTTTCGATGCGATGATCTACACGACGTAAGTGAATAAAGTTAAAATCTTTCGCAATTACAGGAAAACGCACGCCAATAAAAAGTCGCTTACATGTCTTCGTTTCGAATCTGATGAATGAAAACGGCGAAGTGTCAAATGTGAGTCAAATGTGACACAATGGCCTGACTTCACACGTGATTCGTTCATCCTGACTCACAGCAGTGTAGAGAGCAAACTTAAGGTGGGGGTAAATGAACACCGTTAGATCGCAGAAGTTCTTACCATTAAAGCATGAAAACTCAACTTGACCTGCAGGTGACAGTTGCTACCCCGACAGATCGTGGCTCATTGCGAAACCCCTGAGAGCACACAGCAAGTACTCTACAATAGAGTCCACGCTTGTGCGCACTCATTGGTAGAACGTGCCGTCGTGCCATCCAATGGCGGTTTTTGGATAGGTCAGGCTGCTGTACCACCCGAGGAATTCGTGCAAAATTATATCGGCATGTGGAATTCAAGGCTGGCTTTCCTCTTCCTCCTGGCAACCGTCCACTGGCGTGACATATTCAAATGTTAGTTTAACACAAACAACCAATGTACATGTCCAAATTAAGTAAATCTAGGAGAATGAAAGATTTTTTTTTCCACTTATATGTTTTAGGGTTTTTTTTTTTCTCTCAGCCATGTCTGTGTCTCCCTCCTTCTCCGACATTATACCAGACATAGTTGCTCCTCCGAGAATGGAAAATATTTGCACATCTTGTTGAGTGATCCCGTGTGTGGTCTTGCTCCCACCGGTCACAGCAACACTTTGTCGATGGGCTGCAATTCTTTCTTTGGGCATCCACTTTTAGGTCTGAGAATTTTTTTTTAACTTTCTTTCTTTTAATGATCCTCTTTGCTGAACTGCATTCATTCACAGCAGCAGTGACCTCCTGCCATACGCAACATTTTCTCTTGTTGGACGTGTTGTTTCCAAAGCTGCAATACAGCACGCCATTTCTTGCCTCCATCAATTGCATTGTGTGTGAAGTTTCGCTTCGTTGTCATTTTTTGCGGTTATCGCCATATTTTGCACTATACAAACCATGAGCCTGCATGGTTCATTGACACACATTTTCCTGCTTCCTATTGACCGTATATGAATCATATGAAATTACAGTACATCACTCTTGAGGAGAAGCATCTTTCTTCAAGACTGGGTGTTGACAGACAGCAAGAGAATTGGCAGGGGGCTTTAGACACACATCTCTGTGTTTGATGAGACAGAACAATATCCAAATCCCCAACCGCCTCATATTTAAGTTCCTGAAGACTCTGAAAAAGGGAAGTTCTTCCAAAGTCGCTCAGAAGCTTGCGCGCTTATAGGTGCTGGGAGGGAATGGAGGGAGCAAGAAGTAGAGGGGCGGGAGGAAAGAAGATAATGTTTATTCATTAGATTTTCAAAGCCCTTTTCTCTGCAAAGAAATTCAGATTCAAAGGTGTATTTCTTGCAGGAAGATCTGAAGGATTCTTTCTCCCTGTTATTGCTTGAGTGACAAAGTCTCTGTAGCTTATCCAGGACTTTGTATGCACATGGTAACTGAGCGTGAGGAGGCCCTACATAGCAACGCTTTATCCGCTCGGGCAAGTGAGTGGTGTGTAACTGTATGTTTAATATTTTATATTTTCTATCCTCCAACTACATATTCGACTTCAAAGAGAAGAGTAACGCCGAATAGTAACACCTTGACTGTGCAATCAACTGCTCCTGTTCAATCAATCACCTCGCCCCAGGACGAGCGTCAACTCTATGAACACAATTGAGTATGAACTGTGTGTGCCCGTGCTTGTCGCTGCAAATTCAAAGACGCCGGAACAATATTAGCTGAGACTTCTTCTGAGAGGAAGTTTGAACTTCACAACTTCAGAGGCAGAGCACTTTGAAAGAGCTTAAGGAGCAGAGATGAGAGTGTTCGGGTGTGGATGTGCACACTTGCGTCTGGATAGTGCTGAGTGCAGCAGTCATACATACGTGTGATTAAAAATTCAAATGAGTGCCTTTAGAATCAATGTGAGGCTTTGAGGCTTCGTAATGAGGCTGATATGTGAAGTTTAAACATTCTCATCTGCTGGAAGTGCCACCGTGGAAAAAGAGACAGAGAAAGGGGAGGTGGGGGGGGGGACGAAGAAAAATGGGAAGATGGGTGGCTTTGATGCCGGGCTTTCACCGTAGGGCATGGCTGCTTGGCTGGCTGTTACTGAGATCATTCAGTCTGCAACATTCCCGAAGATACTATTTTGTTCACCAAAACGGCCGCAATGCGAAGCAGAAGAAGCGCTGGAGTGGAGAGTGGTGTCGAAGAAAGTGAACACAATAGGAACAAAGGGTTTGTAAAGAGGAGCTCACTGAGGTGATGGGTGTGGGGGAAATGGGCCCGATCAACAACAATTCTTAAGAAAAACGAAAAAATAATAATAATGTGGCATTCATCCTGTCAGTCTCAGGGCACATATAGGCAAATAATAATGTCCTGGTTTAGAGTGAAGGAGAATTATTGTTTTGTTTCTTACTTCGACTGCTCCTACAGTAGGCTACAGCTAAAATTGCTTTACCTATAATGCACATGCATGACTGTATACACACACACACACACACACACACTTAGCTGAGGTAGCAGTGGGAGTCTTGTGCCACTTGGAATGCACTTACCATGACAAGACAGAAGATGGAGTTTTGAAGAGGCCCATTGAAAGGGAACCTGCATGTGCATTTAAAGATATAAATGTATTTTTTTTCAACCCTTTCTTCTTCTTACCTGCTTATTTTTTTTGACAGCCTTTGAAATTTGTCATATGTACGTCCGATTTAACAGTCACAAAGACTACTTTGGCCCCATTTTTTTCCCTTTGCTTTAATGAAATAAAATCTAATCTTTCATTTGGCTGGATATTTGGGCGTGATTTTCTTTCATAAGGTCACACTTTTCCAACCACACTGCATGTTGGACATATATTAAGGTCATTTTCTGACAGATGTACTCCATCAATCAACTCATCAGAAAGGGAAAACAATAGATCTTGTCAAGTGTTTCACAGCAGGCTAGTTTTCTACACCTTTTACTGTTGCCGTTGACTGAAAATGGCATAACAGTTCCTCAGGTAACGACCAATCATGGCGCATCTTCAGAAAACAGGTGAACCGTGTTGGTCGTTACCTGAGTCATCAATGTCCGTCTATCTATCTATCGATATATATACAGTATATACAGTATATATTATATATATAGCGCCGCTTTGAAATGTTTTCAACTGAAATGTATTAAACATGTTAAATCAGTCAAGCATGCAATGATATACTGTTTCCGTTTTGTAGTTGCTTTTGGACACTTTTACAAAACTACTTTCTGTTCAAGATGTTCAGGTACATTTTAGAGGATTTTTCATGATTTTAGGGTGGCCAACAGCCTTTTTTCCTCCCTTGACGAAATTCACCCCTGCACGGAACAGTAGCTGAAACCCATTTCAACACTCAGAACCAAAACAAGAGCAAACTGTGTTAAGCTGAGCATTTTTAAAACAGTCGCTGGAAAATAATTCATGTGACATGTTTATGAATCAAACTTAAACATAGTAGGAAGTGAAAAAAACAAGTTATGCTTTTAAATTTTTATTTTGAAGAGAATGTGTGCTATTTTATTCATAAATGCAGTAGTTCATTTGTATTTTTGCATATCCGAAAAAATTATAGTGGCGCCTATTTTTTTCAGCATCCTCTCTTCTCACTCGGTCAACCTTCAACCTCTGTTTTTTTTTTGTTTGTTTTTTAACTCGCCTTGTGGGCCGTCAAATGTCATTTTTAGTACATGCCGTGACCCACTGAAAATTGACGGTGGGCCACAAATGGCCACCAGGCCACAGTTTAGACATCTCACAATGCTGTTTGAGACACGGTTCATTATGTATTGTTAGCCACATAAAGACAAATAAGAATCCATGTGATTTTCACTACATGATTTTGTTTGATCGGTTAAAGTAAACCTTGTATCAGTCACGTCACAATATGTTATATATCCGTCGGCATCACCGTGTACAGAGGTGTTCTGGTATATCACGAGAATACATTGACACTCTCTAAACAAGTACATGCCACTTCAAGACATGAGATACTTATTAGAGCTGATGTGTTTTCACTTGCAGACCACCTATAGGTTGAGAGAAGAGACAGACTTTGTGCCGCATTCACTCGCGCAAACAAGGATGCTGAGTTGTTGTGCCAGTCATTGGCAGTGGAGTCTTAATAAAGCCAAAACCCTGCCGTGCGTGCTCTCTCTTTTCCGCGACTCCTGCTGGTCGTCAGTCTCACCAGTGTCGTAATTTACTGTCAGAGAACTCCTCAAACTGGCCACCACACAGAGTGCTGACGGGGGACCACAGACAAGGTAGCAAAGATCACAGTCAAAAAGAATGAGCGAAAGAATTCTTACTTTTCTCTGCTGGAAAACAAAAAACAAAAAACAGAAGAAAGGCTAAAAAATAATGGGGGAGGTGGAAAGGGGAACAAACTGGCTGAAACACAAGCAGCAGTTTGCCTAGCTTTTGTTTTTGTTTGCCTCAGTTTTTTTTTCAAAGAAGTGCAAAAAGAAGGGGGACTGGGGGCTGCAAGGCTGTTGTCAATAGTTGAAGCTACAGCCGCACCTGGCGACGTGCGACTGGTCTTTGATCACTTGTCGAGTGAAATTCCACAAGTAGATTACAGTGACTGAGAGGGCAGCTGCAGGTGGGACGGATAGAGGAGTGACAAAGGAGGAAACAAGAGAGTATATTAAAATGTATTTGGCAGTGTATTAGAAAATCCACGTGTGTAACAGTGCATGTGACAGGTGTTAGAGGCTTGCTATGTAATTGTAAGTTAAGTTTTTCAATCATACCAGCACTTGTGGAGCATCCAAAACTGAAGACCACTGCTTTAAACTTGTCTCCACTTGACAGCTGGTTCCCGTGTCTGACCTTGACATTGCTTGCAGTAAATCTGTCAACAATGTTTGGGTAGTGTGCTCCTGGTATGCTAATCTGCACGATGTTTACCACAATACTAAGACGACGTGTCTGTAGCGACGCCACTCAGGCGAAGCGCGACTCAGCAGTCCATGACATGAACAGCAAGATTTCAAACTATTGTTGCCTATTGAGTCATTGTCATTCAAGGTATCCGTGCCAAGAAAAGAAGGGCATTAAAGGTCACCTCCTAATGTTGACATTATCTGCATTACTATCATTTATTATGTAAGCATGTACTAAGGCAAGAATTAATGCTTATTGAATCAATTCAAAGAGATTGGCCATGTATCAGGAAATGGTAGTTCTATGTTCTTGAAGCTGTCAAAATTATGTCCTGTGAAAACAAAACAATCTTTTAGAGTTGTATATTTTGTTTCGATTGTAGTTTAATTTTATTTATTTATTCATTTATTTTTGGGTGCCGGGGGAGTGGCCGTTACTTTCGGCTAAAAATAAGAACGCATGTTTTGAGGCATGTGGGAGATTCCCAAACTGCATGGAGAGATGAACTGCTCAGATGAGATGAAAAGAGAGCTTTTTCAATGAGCAGGGAAAAATGATGTCTGGTGCACACCCAGCACATCTCATCACACAAAGAACATATGTTGAGAGGGAAGAAATTTCATCTGTGCTGTATGTTACACATACAGTACATTTGACAATAAAGTTTATCCAATCCAAACCAATCCAATCCCCACAGTGAAACATGGAGGTGGAAGCATCATTCTGGTGGACTGTTTTCAACCAGCAGTCCCTGGGAAATTAGTCACAGACAACGGATGATATTTTTGAGCAAAACTTGTGCCAGTCTGTAAATGACCATCAAACTTGAAGGAGCTGGAGCCGTTTTCCCTCAAGGGATGGGGGAAAAAAATCCAAGTGGCTTGATGTGGCAATCTCAAAAATGACTTGCAGCCGTGATCGATAGTTACGCACATGCCAATTTTAACTATTTTATTTATTTATTTCATCCACTGTATTTACTTAAACTTTCACTTTAAAGCAGACTACACGATATGATGCAGGGGCAGCCTGGTGGTTGACTGGTTAGTGCGTCGGCCTCACAGTGCAGAGGTGCAGGGTTCGATTCCGGCTCCGGCCTTCCTGTGTGGAGTTTGCATGTTCTACCCATGCCTCTGTGGGTTTTCTCCGGGTACTCTGGTTTCCGCCCACATTCTAAAAACATGTGTGGCAGGTTAATGGAACACTCTAAAGGTGTGAGTGTGGATGGTTGTTCGTCTATCTGTTCTCTGCAATTGGCTGGCAACCAATTCAGGGTGTCCCCCGCCAACTGCCCGAAGACAGCTGGGATAGGCTCCAGCACTCCCCACAACCCTTGTGAGGATAAGTGAATCAGAAAATTTATAAATATATACTGTGTATATGTATATATATATACAGTAAATATTCTCTAGTACGGACTCGTGTTTGCGCTGTCCAATTTGTCCTGATAACAGAAATTCCTCATTTGGGAAATGAGCATGGTCCATGTCCTTCATGAACCTGCAAGTATGTTGACAAAATGCACGTGTAACAACACAATCAATAAAATGCAAAAATATACTGTCCAAAAACTGTTTACTGCATATGACAAAAACTGCAATAGTGTACAGGTACAAGTGTATCCACAAAAAAAATATATCACAAATGTACAATACAGTATGTACAGTACAGTATTTTAATACTTATGGTTTGTCTACCTTGGGGAAAAATGTGTCTATTTTGGATTGTTTCATTGCGTGCATTCTTTGGTTTACGAGAATGTTCGCCTGGGTGTCATACAATTTTCTTGCGAGTTGCAAGTAACTGTTGCGTTCATCGCCGATGTCTGGTGATTCTTGTGCGTAGCGAAGGATTTTTATTGCCATTCGCATTGCCTCCTTGCTGGAAGGTGGCTTGTCATCAGGAGTTGAGCTGGGAAGATCATCTTCTTCCTCAGACTCAATCACATTGGTGGTTTGCTCGAGCAATTCTGTGATTTCTGTTGCTGTGCAATCTTTCGTGACAGCCAAATCACAGTCCACATTTAGAAGATCCTGGTTTGTCAGGCCAGGAATTATTTGACACAGTGGAATAAGGTCAGTCTCATCAATATCTTCCCCCTCAGCATCGTGAGTGATGGTGTCTGTGTGTGAAAATCCACACTTGGCAAAGCATTTACCAATGGTAGAAGATTCTAATTTCAGCCAAGCAGCTTCTAACCATTCAATGGCATCCCTGACAGTGTTTTTTTTTACAAGGTCACTTGCTTTGCTGCACTCATCCATGTTGAGCAAAATACTTTTCAGCATGCTCTTACGATACTGCAGCTTGACATTCTGGATGACTCCAGCATCCATCGGCTCCAAGTGAGATGTTGTGTTTGGTGGGAAGAAAATTATCTTTATGTTTGACAAGGTTGCTGGGACGTGGGCTCCACAATTATCCATAAACAATATAATTTTTTGGTTTTGGATGACCATCTTGTTATTTAGCTGATGCAACCACTTCATAAAGATTTCTGAAGTCATCCAAGCTTTGCGGTTGGCTTCATATGTCACTCTCATTTGTTGTTTATAGTCCTTTGAAAAGCACCGCGGGTTTGCTGATTTTCCAATGACCAATGGACGCAACTTTTCACCAGCCATTGAACTTGCCAACAGTACGGTAATCCGGTCTTTAGCAAGTTTGCCATTCTTTGCAGAATCACATTTACTCACATATGAGCGGGATGGCAGAGTTCTGAAAAATAATCCGGTCTCATCACAGTTAAAAATATCCTTTGCAGAATATCCTTCAATGAGACCTGGCAGCTTCTCTTTCCACCCCCTCACCGTCTCACTCTTTACCTCCCCTCCCTCACCACACAAGACAGAATTGGTCAACTGATGCCGGGCAACAAACTTCTGCAGCCAGCCACCGGACGCTTCGAAGTCGTCTATGCCCATAGATTTCGCTATGGAGCTAGCCTTCTCACGAATTAGCGGCCCAGTTAGCGGGAAGTTTTTTGCGTGACAACAGTGAAACCATTCCAGCACACGATCATTTACCGCGCTGAATCTCGTCCGTCGAGCCACAAGCAATTTCCTATGAGCAGGCAGACTCCCACATTCGTACCGGGCAAGAATCGATGCCTTGTTTTTTAAAGTATCATAGATTTGGGTTTTTCCGACACCAAGTGTCTCCTGGATGCTTTTAACTGTGTGCCCGGCCTCGCTCAAACGGATGCATTTAACCCGCTCTGCGACAGTCAGAACAGTTCTTGGACGTTTCGATGCCATGATCTACAGGGCACAAGTGAATACGTACAGTTAAAATATTTCGCAAATACGTACAGTAAAATGGACGCCAATAAAAACTCACTTACACGTCGTCAATAAAAACTCACTTACATGTCGTCGTTTTGGATCGGATAAATGTAAATTACGAAGTGAAAACCTGTCTCAGAGTCGTCTGTTTTCCGTAGCATCGGGTGGGCGTTGCATGTATTTAAGCTCCCGCGGCATGACGTCTCCATCCGGGTTACGGGTAGTGGGATTTCCGCTTACGCAACTTCCGGTAACATGTAATATCGTAGTCAAAATGTTAATGCATAGGTTTTTATTCCGGGTGAAGGATATTCCTTTCCATAGAATTCCGGGGATGGGAATATTTACTGTATATATATATATATATATATATATATATATATATATATATATATATATATATAAATAAATCCTCGTCTCACCCCCCTCGGGTGGTGTCCGTCCCTCATTCAGCTCGGGTCCTCTACCAGAGGCCAGGAAGCTTGACGGTTCTGCGCAGTATCCTTGCTGTTCCCAGCACTGCACATTGCTGGACTGAGATGTCCGATGTTGTTCCCGGGATCTGTTGCAACCACTCATCTAGTTTGGGGGTCACTGCCCTTAGTGCTCCGACCACCACAGGCACGACTGTCACCTTTACCTTCCAGGCTCTCTCCAGCTCCTCTCTGAGCCCTTGGTATTTCTCGAGTTTCTCGTGTTCCTCGAGATGGGCGAGATGCGATTTATTTATTTATATATATGTATATATATATATATATATATATATATATATATATATATATCCATCCATCCATCCATTTTCCGAACCGCTTGATCCTCACTAGGGTCGCGGGGGGTGCTGGAGCCTATCCCAGCCGTCTTCGGGCAGTAGGCGGGGGACACCCTGAATCAGTTGCCAGCCAATCGCAGGGCACACAGAGACGAACAACCATCCACGCCCACACTCACACCTAGGGACAATTTAGAGCTTCCAATCAACCTGCCATGCATGTATTTGGAATGTGGGAGGAAACCGGAGCACCCGGAGAAAACCCACGCAGGCCCGGGGAGAACATGCAAACTCCACACAGGGAGGCCGGAGCTGGAATCGAACCCGGTACCTCTGCACTGTGAAGCCGACGTGCTAACCACAGGACTACCGGGCCGCCTATATATATATATATATATATATATAAAATCCTCGTACCAGATAGATACCAGAGGAGCCAAACATCAGCTCCTGGTTGGCAGAACAGTCGCACAAGACTGCAGGTCCCGACATACCAACCTATGCACAGCCTGGATTGATTACAAGAAAGCCTATGACTCGATGCCACATACATGAATCACTGAATGCTTGGAGTTGTATAAGGTGAACAGGACCGTAAGAGCCTTCGTTGCGAACTCGATGAGGATGTGGAAAACCACACTTGCAATGGCAAGCCACTTACCCAAGTGTCCATCAAATGTGGCATATACCAAGGTGATGCACTCTCCCCACTGCTGTTCTGCATAGGACTGAACCCCCTAAGCCAAGTAATCACCAAGACAGGCTATGGATACCGCCTCAGAAATGGAGCTACGATCAGTCACCTCCTCTGCATGGATGACATAAAGCTGTATGCTAAGAGCGAAAGGGACATAGATTCCCTGATCCACACAACCAGGATCTACAGCAGCGACATCGGGATGTCATTCGGGCTTGAGAAATGTAGTCGGATGGTGACTAAGAGAGGAAAGGTAGTCCGCACTGAAGGGGTCTCACTCCCTGAAGGAACAATAGCAGACATTGAGGACAGCTACAAGTACCTCGGTATACCACAAGCCAATGGCAACCTCCAACTGGCAACAAGGAAAGCGGCTACGGCCAAATACCTCCAGCGAGTGAGGCAAGTCCTAAGAAGCCAGCTCAGTGGCAAGAATAAGACCCGGGCAATAAACAGCTATGCCCTGCCAGTGATCAGATACCCTGCAGGAATAATTAGGTGGCCAAAGGAAGAGATTCAGACCACGGACGTTAAGACCCGAAAGCTCCTAACCATGGAGGGTTCCATCCCAAATCCAGCACCCTGAGACTGTACGCAAGCCGAAAGGAAGGAGGCCGGGGACTAGTGAGTGTGAGAGCCACTGTCCAGGATGAAACATCCAAGCTCCATGAATACATCAAGGAGAAGGCTCCAACGGATGATGTACTCAGAGAATGTCTCAGACAATGGGGAACAGAAGATGAGGCGCTGGAAGAGGGACCATCATGGGAGGATAAGCCCCTACAAGGGATCTACCACCGGACCATAACTGAAGTGGCTGATCTCAAGAAGTCCTATCAGTGGCTAGAGAGGGCTGGCCTGAAGGACAGCACAGAGGCACTCATCCTGGCTGCTCAGGAGCAGGCCCTGAGCACCAGAGCCATCGAGGCCCAGATATACCACACCAGACAAGACCCAAGGTGTAGGTTGTGCAAAGAGGCACCTGAGACAATCCAACACATAACTGCAGGGTGTAAGATGCTGGCAGGGAAAGCCTACATGGAACGCCATAACCAGGTGGCTGGCATAGTCTACCGAAACATCTGTGCGGAGTATGGACTGGAAACCCCAAGGTCAAAATGGGAAACACCTCCAAAGGTGGTGGAGAATGACAGAGCGAAGATCCTGTGGGACTTCCAGATCCAGACTGACAAGATGGTAATGGCGAACCAACCAGATATCGTGATCATAGATAAAGGGCAGAGGAAAGCCGTTGTAGTGGATGTAGCGGTCCCAAGTGATGGAAACATCAGAAAGAGGGAACACGAGAAACTCGAGAAATACCAAGGGCTCAGAGAGGAGCTGGAGAGAGCCTGGAAGGTAAAGGTGACAGTCGTGCCTGTGGTGGTCAGAGCACTCGGGGCAGTGACCCCCAAACTAGATGAGTGGTTGCAACAGATCCCGGGAACAACATCGGACATCTTAGTCCAGAAATGTGCAGTGCTGGGAACAGCAAGGATACTGCGCAGAACCCTCAAGCTTCCTAGCCTCTGGTAGAGGACCCGAGCTGAATGAGGGACGGACACCACCCGAGGGGTGAGACGAGGATTTTATATATATATATATATATATATATATATATATATATATATATATATATATATATATATATATATATGTATATATGTATATATACATGTGTATATATACGTATATATATATTTTGTGTGTGTGTGTGTGCACCCACATGCATGTGGAGTGTTGCCACAATGCAAGGGTGGGGTGACCCTCCTAAGCCTTCTCCACCTTTCCTTCGTTCTATGGGAACCTGCACATTGCTAATCCTCCTTTTTGGCCTGAGAGAGCTTCTCCAAACAAATCATCCGGCTCTAAGGCCCACTGTTCCTCAAGTGGGCTTCTGCCTCTCTTTGCCAAGTCGCACCAAAAAAATAAATAAATAAAAAGGTCCTCCTTTCTTCTCGCTTTTCTCATATGCTCCACATAAAACAGCTACCTAGTGTGAGGCAAATCCCACTCGCCTCGATCTCTTTTCTTCTATGGGCCAGGGAAGGAGAAATGAATAGGGTGTGGATAAGACACACCAGCAGGGGATTGTCAAGTTGAAGATTGAAGTTGAAGATGACCCCTTTTAAAAATTTGGGCAAGTGTGACTAATGCTGTTAAAGACGTCATTGTTTGATTGCATGCAAAGAGCAAAGTGAGCATGAGAGATGCTGCACCTTATCCAGAATTTCCATTTAATTGCTTCACTGTGTACACACAGTAATATATACAGTATAATTAACTGGATAGCAGTATTTAACTCAAATGGTAAGGCCTCTTGTTCTTCCCTCCGAGTCCCTGTCTTCCAAGCCTTTCCAGCGTTTCTTGTCAGACAGTAGATTTTCAGTTCCTTATTCTACAATTTCCAATTCCAAATACAAATATTCTCTCATTTTGAATTTGATGCCTGTAGCACTTTCAAAAATAATAAAATAAAAAAGCTGGGACAGGTGCAGCAAAAGACTTGGAAAGTTGAAGAATGCTCAAAAACACCCATGTGGAACATTTCACAGGTGAACAGGTCAATTCAGCACAAGTGACTATCATGATTGGGTATAAAAGAAGCATCCTCGAAAAGCTCAGTTGTGCACAAGCAAGGATGGGCCCTACCAGGGTTGGAATTGTTTAAGATTTTTCATTGTATTTTGTTTTTATGTTGTTTTGTGTAGGGCTGCAACTGCAATAATTACTTTAATAATAGTCTGTTATTTATTTCGCCGATTAAGCTGTAATTTTGCTGATTATTATTGGTGTTTTATTTTCATCCCTTTCTTCAAAAACTTTTATTCAAATTAACAGAGCAGAAAAAATACATTAACTGATTCAGTTGCATGTAAAAATTACTTGTTACAGGTTGAAACAAAAACAACACGATAGATGTATAATATATTATATATCCCATCAGGGGCGGTTCTGGATCAATTTCACTGAGGGGGCCGGGCTGGGGCCAGGGGTTTTGATGTGGGGGCACATTCAACCCAGGGCTAAAAAGACAGATTCGAAATCTTATTTGACTTTTTATTTCTTCAGACTTTGAAATTGTAGTCATAACATTACAGTGATGAGAAAAAAACAGTATTAGGAGGGCTAAAATGTCTGCAAGCGTAACAATACGCCGTGTCCATCTGTTGAGAATATTCAAGCCAGGGGATGATATGGTACCAGCCTGCCGGGGACAAAAATTGCAAATACACTGAAGCTAGATGTTTTACATGCATATAATTATCCAAATTTTAAAAGGTAATGTCTTATATATTGATCCTGTTAAATAAAAATTAAAATAAAAAGGGAGACTAAAAAAGTTACACACACACACGCACGCACACACACGCACGCGCACACATGCGCGCACACACACGCAAACACGCGCACACACAAACACGTGCACACACACACACGCGCACACACGCACACACACGCAACTAGCACTCGTCGTGGTAATTTCCTTCTCTGCGGACTGCTTCTCATTTTCCCGCTCATTTTTAAATGGCGCAGCGCACTAAAGGGTCTGACTAGAATGTTAAATCACGCACTTTGGTTCCACCTTTCGCGTCGGCGACTCGGCACGACTGCGTAATCTGCGCTCGGAGGGGGGGCCACAGGGGGGGCCAGAATCGGTGCTTCAGGGGCACTGGCCCCCGTTGCCCCCCCCCCCCCAGAACCGCCACTGTATCCCATCCATTTATCATACTGCTTGTGTTCATTAGGGTTGGAGCTGACCTGAAGCCTCTCCCATGCAGCTTTTTTGGGCGAGAGGTGGGGTGCACCTGACAATGAACTGCCCACCAACCAATCGCAGTCAAGATCACAAAGAAAAGATGAATATCGTGTGGTTGAGGTAATTTGCATTCCCAAACTGTGTGTGTCTGAGTAGGAAATGGTGATTAAAGATCAACTTGATTATCAATCATTATGTATGGTTTAATTAAATTTGTATTGTTATCTGAATTTTAACCTGCATACCTTCATGAATAGGCAGCCCCTGGCAAAGTCCACCACCCGCTGTTGGAATAAAACATGTCTTCTGTAAAACGACCACAGAGGGGCGCTAATATAGTGCTATTTTTATTTGATTTTTTTTAACCTTTCTTTTGTTTTGTTACAGTTCTTCAGTCTTCCATCCATCCGTCCATTTTTAACACTGCTTATTCTGAACAGGGTTGCGGGGAGTGGCTGGAGCCACTCAGCTGACTTCGGGTGGAAGGCAGACTAGACCCTGAACTGGTCGCCAGTCCGTCGCATGGCAAAGAGACAAACAACCATTCACGCCGACATCCACGCCGTCACTGAGTGGGAACCGACCCCACGCTGACCGCAGACAAATGAGGCGAGTTTATCACGACACCACCAGTTTGAATGACGTCTGAATGATTAAAAAATATTAATAATAATAATAATAATAATAACAGTCAGGCTGTACACATTTCATATGATTGCATGATTTGTACTCCAATATAATCTCAAAGTCTATGAATACTGTATGTTAAGAACTGGAAAGTCATAATTGTTAATGTGCCTCATTTAATTCTGTGAAGGGCTGCCTCACTGTTTTTTTTAAATGAGTGACATGAATTTAAAATCCACTAATGACACTGTATTCATACAACACAGAGAGCAGGTGCTCATGCACAAATCAGTGATTATCTGGGATTTTCAGATGCATGCACACAAGCACAGTGACATTTATTGAAAACCACCATGCATACGAACACACACAGAAATTCAAAGCAAAACAAGTTCCTGTTCCTTGCGGTTTCAGCACACATGGGGCAATATTTTGTTCAACCCCACAGAGAGCACAAAACACAGCTGCACACATTTACGGCATACGGGATTACACTATTCAGTAAATGAGATTAAAGTGGTCATCATAATGAAGGCAAAAATTGGCAAAGTAATGGTTGCCAAGATTTCCTCAATTAAACGTGAATGTGAATGTTTGTTGGGAAATTACGCGATAATCACTAAATATAATGTTTTTTGTTTTGTTTTGTTTTGTTTTTAATTTTGCATGACTTCATCTGTACACAATTCCTCTTCCTCCAGTTAAAGTACAAATACCTTTTGAAGGGACAAGGCCTGGATGTGCCGCACTTTATTCTCTTTTTATCTTTGCAGTCCTGTTCATGCTGAAACTCAACATATAAAGATCATTTTAGACAATTGTGGATCGATTGTATGATATTTAAATTTAGATATTTAAATTTAGAAATTCAGAGAATTATTTTTAAATGAGTAGTGGCACAGTGTTCATTGTTGTGTTAATAAAGAAGCTGTGGTCATAATGGTTTATTACTAGTGGCTCAGAAAAACAAAACAAAACACAGCAGCATTTTGTGAGAAGCAAGAGCTTCTTTGTTTGCATTACCTTTTACTGTGGCCATCTGCACCTTCCTTCCGTGAGACTTAGTGTGCACTGCTGAAACCTCAAACGGGAAGTAGGTGCGGCTTATGTTGACAGACTGTGATGCACAATGTATATCCATTCCATGATGTCAATTGTTTGTCAAAAGACAGTGGTGTGAAGAACAAGAGAGCATGATATTTTTGATGAACCTTTTGTACATTCGATTTTTTTTTTTATGGACTTTGGGGTTTTTTTCCCCTCTGGAATTCAGTTGGACTAACAATTTTGGAGTAAATATTTCTTGGTTAACAAGCACATTTTCTCCAAGAACTGAGAATGAGAAATATTTTGTGCTTCAAAGGAAAGAGTGACTCTGATCTGTTGCGTATCTATATTTAACTTTGTTGCAATGCCCGCGATTGTTCTCGAGACTAGAGACTTTGCAAGTCCTCTGTTTTTGGTGAGGTCATGCGAGGTCCTATTTAGTTGTATTACATTCAGTCTGGTGACTGCACTAGAATCATCAGAGCTAACCAAGAATCCACTGCATCTTCAACACCTCCCCACCATCAAGATCTTCTGCATATTTACCTGGTGCTTCTTCTTCACAGTGACCCTGCTGATCCACCTTCTCAGCACCATCCAGTTTCACAGCTTCCTTCCAGTGTCATGGAAAAATCTGACTGCGACCGTGGCAGTTTTGGGGTCTCTGATGTGTCTCAGTGCCTCCGTATTTTTTCCATGGCTCATCATGGAGCGCCAAAAGGCCTGGCCACGACCCGTGGCGGCTGCCGTGACATCAGTCCTCACTTTCCTCGCCTATGTCTCGGAGTCCTACGTCCTCTGCTCCCAAGTCCAGGAGCAAAAAGGTTTTATGGGCAGCCTACCTGGTCTTCTCAAGATTGTGCAACTTTGGGGAGGTTTTCATGTGATTCCTCTGTTTGTGGAAGAAGATCATGGCCTGTCCAATGGATTGCATCGTTGGCAGCCGTGGGTGTCTGGAACGTCTTATGGCGTCTGTATCCTCATGTCTCTTGTCACAATGGTAGTAATATTGGGTGAATTTGCAGGGCGGTGTCGTCTCCCTTTTGACAGATTAATGGTTGGCTTCACGATTATTGGACTCCTGCTATATATGGTTGCTACCGTAATTTGTTTTAACAAGCTACTAAAGCTAATCAACAGTGAAAACAAAAGTTCAGAGCTGGTTATAATGGAGGCAGTGGTTGCTGTTATCACACTGTTATCTTATACTGTGGACCTTACATTCTCTATTAAAATCTTGTGTGACAGGAGTCACACATGAATGAACTCTTTGTGATAAATGTGAGTGGTGATATATATTTGATGAATGTTAAAAATGATGAACCATTGATTTAATGTTATGATCTTCACACAAGTGGTAATTCTTCAGTTAGAAATACCAAAAAACGTCATCCATCATGTGACCTCACAAAGGTCGCAGGTGTGTTGGAGCCTTTGCAGCTGACTTCGGGAAGCAGCCGGGTTATTCCCTGAACTGGTTGCCGCCAATCGCAGAGCACACGGACGAACAACCATTCACACTCACAATCACACCTAAGGACAATTTAGAGTTTTTAATTAACTTACCATGAGTGTTTTTGGAATGTTTTTTTTGGTTGTTTATTGAACATAAAAACATATATACAGTAATAATTTGACAGAAAATAAGGTAGATAAAATAGTAAAAAGAAAGAAATCAGTCTTCATTCAACAGTTATTATGTTCAAGGGAGTAGGAAGAAGTAAAAAACTTATCTAGTCCTACCCCGTTATGTGTTTATATCTAATAAATGATTTTTATATCAATCAGAAAAGAAAAAAAGTAAGAAGAAATAAGTCTCCATTAAGGCTCATACTTTACCCTTAACCGTGATATTTTTACAACTTTTGGTTTGTATCGGGATTATATACATCCATTCACCCTGTGAATGTGGGAGGAACCCGGAGTACCCGGTTTGTGAGACAGACGTGCTCACCAGCTCAGAAACATGTTTACATAATGTAAATAAATCATATAACTATAATATAAACATATACTCCTGACTATATGCACTATAAATTTTATTTAGTGACTCTTAAGATTGGATTCAGATTTATTTATTTATTGATGTTTGTATTTATTGCAACAAGATAAGATAAGAGAAGATAGCTTTACTAGTTATAACCTTTAATAGTCTCACAATGGAGAAATTCCCACTTCACAGCAGCAAAGTTATGAGAGGAAAAAGTAGAAGAACAAAAATAGGAGATGCTGGAAAGGCAGCCACTCTCGCGGCACCAACTTGAAGTCAAAAAAACACAACAAAACATATAAGACACAGGTAAACCTTCATTGTATTGCAATTTCCCCTTGCACCTTACCCCATGCATCAAATTTCACGCCTTATTCTTATTTTTTTTATCGATGTTTGGTGTTTTTCTCCTTTTTAAGAGTGTTTGCAATTAGGCATGCATGTTTTGCTTTGTGTTGTTTTCGTTGTGGAAAGAGTGAATTTCCCAACCATCCACCCATTCATCCATTTTACTGGACAAAAGATGATTAAGGTCTGCCTTTCGGAACGTAAATGGAGTGCATGCCCATATTTTTCAGTGTTATCCTAATACCAAACCATTACACTAGATGGCAACATTGTTTTTCCTTCACATCTGCCTCATCTGTTCTAGACTCACTAAGTAGCTGCTTAGAAACATCGCTCGAAACGACTCCAGTGCACGGTGAGGCTATGATCGATACTCGGTGCTTGACTATTTCGGCCTTTACGACAACCAATCGTTGTTTTGTGTGTTTTTTTCCCCTACCTATAAGGAATTGAGTCAGTTGTCAACAGGCGAAGCAGGACGGTGAACAGTTGGCCAACCGATGACACCCGTTTGTACATGTAGTGGTGTGGAAAGAAATTCGATTATTTTCAGGAAAATCTGCGTTCTTTGACGTATTTCGGGAAAATTAAGTTTGTTGTCCCCGGTAAGCTATTCTGTTTTGATTTTCGCAAGCCTGTTCTAACAGTGGCGAGGTAACCTTCGACCAACGAAGACTTGACTTGCCAACACTGGGATTTAAGTTGTAGCAAGCTAACCACTTTCTCTTTCGTGTATTTTGTTTTCTAACGTCTACTTTGGAGAGTTGAGGAAGACTGTCAATTGATGTTGGTATTAGAATCTATGTTTGCTCAACTAGCAGTGCGTATGTTTCGTGAGCGTTGCCTGATATTTGTCAAGAGCTCGTGAAGACTTTTGAAGCACAGACGTTTACGTCTCCATCGACTTGGAACACGGTTCATAATACTACTACCACTGCAGTCTGCTTGACAACACTCACCTATTATGTGACTGTTGTTGTACATTAGTCAAAGACTCAAAACAGTATATCCCACAATCGGTGTATATTTTTCTTTTTCACTCAAAATTATTCTTGTGGTATTTTTACAGAAGTCGCCTGAATATCATGAAGATGTGAAACATGACTCTGAAGTGGGCAGATGGACGTCCCCTGCTGCATTGAATGGCACTGAGAATACAAGGTAAGCACTTTGCCAGTAAATGTGAACTCATTATCGATCGGTTTCCTGAGCTACAAATGACCTTCTGTGAGGATAAAGTCCAGCCAGATAGAGAGAAGAGGGCGGAGATTGAAAGAAATATAGTAGGAACCTGAGTAGAATCAAATGTAAATACACAAATAAGCATATTTTTTAAGAATCCAAACACGTCTTATGGGACAAAGTACACGACACATACATGTTCACTGTTAATATACATACTGGAAAGGATTACTCAGTCATACAGCTTTCATCACATGGAAAGCCTAGTGCCCAGTGATGTGCATAAACCTTTTGGAAATAGAATAGGCAAATTAGCTCTCCAGAAACATAGCCTCAAGACAATTACTCAAATGTGGAGAAAGTTGCAGAAAAATCTCACGCATTCTTACAATTATTCCAAATTCTCAAAATTACTTATCACACGTGACAATTTGACATTTCGATCCAGATTTTAGCAAGTATCATGCAAGTTGACACAAACAATTTTCTTTCACTGGCCACATGAAATAATGTGGTGGCCACGGGGCCAGGAGTTTAACACCTGTGGCACAAAGCATTGCTTAAAAAAAGAGAGGTGAAGAGTGCAAGTGTCAACAATGGTCGAATTACCAAAGGGTCCAGTGATGCAGTAGTTGGTGTGCGGTCTGTTTGAAAGGCAAACAGCTGTGTCTCTACGTCTTGAAATGCGGTAAAACAGGTCGTGGCAGTTTTGTTTTACTTGGGGTTGTTTTCCCTCTTGTTTGTTGAATGCATCACACGTCAAGCTCAGGCAGAGCTTTGAGCAGCTAAACTAAAGATGCATAGCTTTATTTTGTCTTTTAAGAATAAGATACTTTTGTTTGTATTGTGTAACACTGTGTAATAGTAATAATGAATATTTTTGTTTTCATAAAACACAATAGTCATACTTAAGAAATGTGCCTTTTTTGTTACTGTATGAAGTATCCAAGCATTCAAATGAATGCCTTGGGACTGTTTGCAGTGTCCCCGTAGATATTTAAAAGCATTGAATTTATGAATTTGGAATAAATACCTTCAAAAGTGTTGAAAAATTCTTGAAATTTAATATCAGGGTCTTGAATTTGTGTGGAGAGACCCTAAGAAGTTGGCGCAACAGGCTGTTAGGACTGGATGGTTTTGGACAAAAGAATCATCACATTTTGATTGAGATTATTTGCTGTAACTTTGAACAGATTTCACTGTAGTTTTGCAAGAGTCAGGTGGTATTGAGTCAAGACAGCGAGTTGATTGTTTCAACTGCTCAACCAAATCAGTTTTTTTTTAAATTATTATTATTATTTTTTGGAGCCACTGTCAATTTATGTCACGGTTATGTAATTGTTCCTGGGTGATTTTTAGTGTTGCATCCTTTTGTAATTTTGCTGGTTTGCGATGATATTTCACCCCATGTATTGGACTTTTTCACGAAAGTAGCAGGCAAATTCATTGCATTTATCTGTTGAGAGGAGTTGGGGGATTTGTGAGTTTGTCGACTAGAGAAAATAGAGTGCGTGTGATGTTTAGTCCTTACCAATGATTTCAGAAAAGTGTTGTCTGCCTTTTACTAAAGCTTTAAAACTACAAAGACATTGTCTAACCACGTCAAAATGACCTTTGGAGTTTAGTTTTTCTCCAGTCACGTGCTCGTATTGCACCTCCAAGATGTTTTAGGTCGGCATGAAATGGTCTTAGTTTTAGTCGGAGTAACAGCATCCAGGGCATTTGAAATTTTCCAAGTGTTTTTATCCAGAAGTTCATCATCAGCAGTCTCCGCATTCACAGTTGGTGATACAGTCATGATGTTCATAAATGTCTTGCTTGTGTTCTCATATATATATATATATATATATATATATATATATATATATATATATATATATATTAGAGCTGTCAAACGATTAAAATATTTAATCTAATTAAAAATGCAACTGTCATAATTAACTTAAATGAACTAAAAAATTAATCGTGATTACTCACGCATTTTTTATCGTTTCTGAATTTCCCTTTATATTTTTTATCCTATTTTTCCCCATTTTAATGCTCTCATCAACATGGAATCATGAATCCGTTTTCTATGTGCAAAATGCAAATATTTACTGAAATAACAATTTCAATTTTCAATTTGACATGAACATTTTTCACTTGGAACAGTTATTCACACATAATCTCTCACACAATATTACTGTCCATCAACAACAGTGAAAAAAATATTTTGTCACACAACAGCAGCTTTAACAGCTCTTTTTATGGACTCAAAACAGAGCAATATAACATGATAAAGTGCATATCAAAGGGAAACTATAGTACTCAGCCTATAGTGGATTTAAACCATGGTTGCATACTTCGTTTTTCTCAAGTTTGCTTTGAACACAGCAGTCAGGCTATGTTGATTCTGTTGGTCCTTCTTGCGCGGAAGTCTCTCTACGGTTTGGTGTAGACATCATTTCAGATGACTACACTTGGTTCGATGACAACACTGGAGACGTTTTATTTTCGCTAGGTCGCTACCACTGCAGCGCACCGTCACTGTCAGACGAACACAGAGAAGCTCCACCCGCTCTATTTATATGGACACGGAACGCTGTAACCTTCCGCACAAAATAGTTCCAAACAGGTAACAATCGCATCAGTGGCATACATCGTATACCTGTATGATACAGGTAACTTTGGTCTTGTCAGTGGAGCAATCTGGCAACTTTTTAAAAGTAAACTTTCCATTCATAAACTCTTTAAGTATCTGTTTTCGGTGTCTCGCGCTGCCGTGGCTGGCAAAACAGACATGGGCGTGGACTTCTGCAGCGCGCTTGTTGTTTTGTTTCTAGTCTATTTATAGAGCAACGTAACATCCGCTTGTGACGTGTGCCGCGTTAATCTCGCGAGAAAAAAATTAATCCCGTTAAAATTAATTTAAATTAATGGCAATAAAAAAGCGCTAAACTGACAGCTCTAATATATATATATATATATATATATATAAGCTTTTTTTTGATTGGCACAATGGTTGTCTGAAATTTGGGGATCAGATATAGTTAATTCAAGTACACACAGAAATGATCTGAAAGAGCTTTAACATCAACACATCTTTATCATCAACAGATGAAATGTCAACACCTGTAGCGATAACGTGATCAAGAATGTGACAACCTTGAGTTTGTGTTGGACTTTTGGCATGTTGTAAGATACCAAAAGTATCAGATATAGTGTAAAATTCTTTGGTGCTTTTTTTTCAAGATTGTTAGTGCCACTTTTCATATAAATTACTCGCCAATTTATGATTTAAACACCATATGAACAAAAGCTGGCATACAAGTATCTTTTTACCGTTCATCATCATTGTATCATAATTACAGTGGGTTTGTGTGTCTATCGGTGAGATGGTGGCGAGGTTATTTGGCTGTGGCCCTACCGCTGCAAATGTTGCCTTCATAAGCTTATTTTGTTAACAATAACTTTGTTGTGAAGCAAGCAAATCTACTTTCCCGTCTGGGATGAATTAAGTATCTGTCTGTCTCTCTGTCTGCATTGAACAGTTTACCTCATGCAACTAATCAATTGTTTCACATGGCTTTCAATCAGGGATGAGCAATAACAATTTTTTGTACCGATGCAGATACCCAATAACTTCCTGCCTCTCCAAACGATGCAGATAAATGCTAACATGTTTTTCCCTTATACTACAAATAGATCTGTTGTTGTATCTTAAAACAAAGATTTCAATCCCGCTTCCTGCCAATGCAGTCGGCTCGGTGTATGATACCAAAAAGTGGTCAGCGACAATGTACAGTCCCCTTTTTGAACTCTGCGTATCACTACCTATTTATAAAGACAGTCATGTTTTGTTGGCACCCCCACTCGTGTTTTATGCACTATATTTAACAGGACGGCTTCAAAAAATAAATCACTCGCAGTGACATTTCTACAATGCACTTTGCACACACATACACGCGCACACACATCATTTTAAATAAATGCAGGACTCCAAACATTTTCGTGCTCCTATCCATTTTCATGTGGAAGTCATTTGAGACCAAAATAAACAGTGATTAAAAATACCACTCACCATAGCTGCACTTCAAGGACCATTTGGATTACAAGTTCAGTGCAATGTCACAGCATTTGCTATCCATTCATGCGTTTTCTGAACCATTGCGTTCGCTATTAGTGATTAGATTAGCCATAGCTCGGCTCGGCTCCCCCGCTTTTGTTTATGTTGCCTCGGCCGCCCACAACAAGCTCGTGTTCGAGCTGTATATTATTTTCAGAATAAACTATGTGCATTTGTGGTGGCTTTATGATTAAACTTTATTATTAACCTAATTTACTGATCTCAGACCTGCGCCATAGCACAAGACATGAGACGAAACAAAGCTACAACACAAACAACTAGATTACAATAAACACTTCACACAGTAGTGAGGTTGACATACAGGTGTAGCATGCGTAACAGAAAAGGCATGAAGTTAACAGTTGTATTTTTCAGTCATGAGTGAGTTTAAAACTAGACTGACGGGAGTGATTCCAAATTTAATGTGGCTTGAAGTTCATTCCAAAGAACACGAGCATATGATGAAAGAACTCTTTTAATATGTTGTGTTCTTGTCAATGGTGTAGTTCATAGCAATTTTTCTGATGAGCTTTTCCTGTGAACACTACTAAGGTATACAAGCAGATGTGAAATGTAAAGAGGAAGTTTATCCACAAGCGATTTAACAATAGAAATCAGTGTGTGGGTTTTCATTCTAATGTAGAGGGAGGATCGTTGTACAGTTTTATACAGAATGCAGTTGTGGGTTTGAGCTGATGCATCTGTAATGACGTAGGACTGAGTGGAACTCCTGTTGAAGAAGCATGCAAATAAATGAGGTCACTGTAGTCCAAGACTGATTAAAAAAAGTGCACTGCACTAACCTTTTCCCTGCTGAAAAAAGGAAAGCACTTCTGCATTCTAAAGAAAAAGCCTAACTTGGGTCTGTCTTTTTTTTTTTTTTTTTAAGGGTCATGGAGTTAAGTTAATGTTTCTTTCTGTATAATGTTCAAGGCAATCTTTTGTTGGAAAGTCATTAGCCTCAGCATCAGTAAACACCTTTACTCATTTAGTTTGTGCCAAGATGTTTAGTGCAGCTATCGCTTATAAAATCCAAGTCACTCTTTTAAGAATTTTGAGCAGAGTCACTCCCAATGAGCCACAGATTTTTTTTTAAACCATGACATAACCCGCACCATTATAGTCTCCCATGAGTTGTTCATTCACTTAATAACAATGTAGTCCTTTGTCACTCTGGCTTAACTAAGAAATGCTTTGCCCAATTACATTGCCCTGACAACAATGATGTATTGTTATGGTTAACTGGACACGATCATGTGAGCTCGGCTGTGATATGAAAGGAAAAACCATTAGGACATACTACTTTTAACCACTTAAATGAGCACCTTGAAAAATGATGTATTTAAGATATTCTGTTTAATTTTCTCCCTGTTATAATTTTGCCTAAAGACGAGGTAGCCTTGTACACATGAGAAATGTCAGCACAAATGGACGTGACAGGACCTCTTTCACATCAATTTTGCTTTAAAGAAACCTGCCATGTATAAAAGTTGAGTGTCCATAATTTGTATGAATGAATGGAAGTTCAAGTTCATGATGTAACCGTTGAAAGTTCAATTTGGAGAAAACGGGGAAGTCTTTGTAGCCACATTAGGGAGCCGTTTCTCTCTTTTGAACGTTCCAGTATTAGATATGGTTGTTTTCATCTTGGTTGGAGATGTCTCTGTTCTCCGCTTGTATAAAGCTATAGATGATTCTTTTTTAGGAATTTAAGGCCACCTGGAAGACGATGTTAACAGAGCAGCTATATTTAACATTTAAGCTATCGTTTGCCGCAACTTTGATATGGTGTAGTTGTCACATTTCCTGTCCCGTACGTAGTATGTTCCGAGTGAGAACTTGGTGGCACTCTTTATTGCACAGAGAAATCTGAAAATGAATACGAATGTACTGTTAGACCGCATAAGCATTTTTGATGCACGCTGGTCAGAAAATGAAAAAAAACACTAAAACACAAGCATACGTTCACCTACAATGCACGTTAAATATTTGACTGCGGAAGGGGTTGCTTTGGTTTATGATCAAGTTGAATTTAATAGTGGTAGAATATAACCTAAATTTGGATACAAGTCAGAACACGCTGTAGGCTATCACTAACGTTTTCTTGTGCAGTGGTAAAGTAAATGATGTTCAAAGTTGCAAGTCAGACATATTAAGTCTCTTGATAATATTGTGAAAGCAAACAAAGTCTGCAATACAAAATTCAATCTTTCAGTCAAATGGCCTGCAACTTAAAGCAAAAACCAAGAAAGTAGGACCATTTCTTTGAGGTAAAATAATGTTCATGTGTTTTTCAAACTCCACATCATACTGGTTTGATTACTTCTGGTTGTCATTTAAAGGGCATGTCAAATTATCAAGGAAGACATTGTAGACAAACGAGCCTCACTATTTTACCATTTAGTAGGAGAGTAAAAAGCCAAATGTAAAATAACTGCGTTATGTATCAATATATCAGATCTGTTTTTGATTACTTGCAATAATCAATTCGCAATTGGTGTAAGAATTGACACAAGAGAGTTGATTGTTGGGACCCGAACTGGAAATTAATTAAGGTATGCGTCATCCGGGAGGGAGGAGTTGCTTATGAGGTTTAAAGTATACTGTATTAATATAGAATATTGAATATTTTTATTGCTGTTATTTGTTTGTTTTCCCAATACAGTGCTAACTTTTGACGTTGACTTGAGAGATTGACACAATAACTGTTCTCAAAATTATGTTACAGTAGATTTTTTCTTTCCTTTTTAAAAAAAATCAATTTAGCTTAACCAAAAGAGTCAACCATACAACCCACTCAAAGTTCAAACAGAAATTTATATTTGTTTGATACATTGCCCTTCTGAAAAATGTTTTTCCACAATTTACTGCTATACAAAATGTGAATTGAAGAAATGAAAACTTCATTATCCCCCCCCCCCCCAAAAGAAAGTAATTTTCATTCATAACATTGGCATATTTTTATTGAGGAATAAAAATATTGCTTCAGGTCCCTGGAGTTAACCTTCAAAAATTATTCTTCAAAATTAGAAATCAGTTTTTGTTCCCGTGCCACATGAGGAATCGAAGGTCACAGGCATCCCATGAGAGTTTTCGGCTTTGCCGCTTACATGCAGTGATTTCTCCAGATTCTTTGGACCTTTTGTGGTATTAGGGACCGGAGATGATAAAATCCCTAAATTCTTTGCCATTGTATTTTTGAGGAGCATTGTCCCTAAACTTGTTTGCCTATTTTCTCACGCAGTTGTTCACAATGACTAGAACCTCGCCCCATCTTTGTTTGTGAATGGCTGAGCAATTCAGGGAAATTCCTTTTATACCCAATCAGGACACCTACTTGTTCTCAATTAGTCTGTAAACCTGTGGGATGTTCCAAACATGTGTTTGATGAGTGTTTGTTCCTCAACTATCTCAGTCTTTTTTGCCACCTGTCCCAGCTTTTTTGGAACATTTTGTAGCCATAAAATTGAAAGTTAATGATTGTTTGCTAAAGGTTGGTCAGTTTGAACATCAAATATCTTGTATTTGTGGTGATTAAACATAGGTTCAACATGATTTGCAAATCATTGTGTTCTGTTTTTATATATGTTTCAAGTCCCAACTTCATTGGAATTGGGTTTGTACATCAAATCTGTTGGAGAATGTGCACTGGGAAACGCTGTGGTTCTCAATAACCATGTTTACCTTATTTATTTTTAAAGCGGTTTTATATCTGTACAATGACTCGTGATTTTCAAATATTATTTCTGCACTCACTACTCACTTAACTAGTGTTGTCTTTTTCTTCTTACAGACTACGCGGGAGGACTGCAATGACTAGCCAGCACCCTAGCCATGCAGAAAGCACTTTCTCCACAGACAAACAGCCACCGGCTTTGGCCTCTAAGCTCCATGTGCGTCGATCAGAGTCAAATGAGACCCTTACAATCCACTTCTCAGCTTTTGGGAAGGAGGAAGAGGAGGAGGAGGAAGAGCTGTACACCACATCGGTCTCCTCCACATCCACCACTCAGGATGAATTCAATATTGTGACCGGAGTTGAGGCTAGTGAGGAGATGTTTGAAGCACAGCAATCAGACGGTTCCGGTGATGTGGCTCCCACAGCCCATTCTACCAAACGTTCACCACTTTCTACTTCTCACACCACTTCGTTGCCACATCTTGCTGAGCAAAAAGGCACAAGTTCGAACTCATCACCGACCAAATCTTTGAGTTTTCCGTCTGCTGACAAGTCCTTTCTAACTTTGATGAAATCGTTATCTTCTGACGTTGAGTCGAAAGATGGAGTCTCTTCTATGACTGCTCCCACAACAAGACATCGGCATATTATGAAATCCCTGGTTAAATCCTTATCGTCTGACACATCACAGGACTCTTCACCCAATCGCCTTTCAGAGTCCCGCCTTAATCTGCAACTCTTCAAGCAATTAACTCACTCCAGGATGCACAATACTACTACATCAGCAGCTAGTGATTCAAAAACAGCCCCTTGTTCACCGCTGATTTCGCCAGATAACCGCAGCTTCTTCAAAGTATCAGAGGTTGAAGCACGAATTGAAGACACTAAACGTCGTTTCTCTGAGGCCATCTACGAACCACTACAACTCCTGAGTAAGATCATGGATGAAAAGAGCAGCAGTAGCCTCAGTCGGCCAAAGGCTCTATCTGCCAGTGCATCCGAACTCTATAACCTGAACTCTGTCACTGGCCACCTTGAAAGCAACAACAACGACTGCATCAAAGAGGAAGAAGGCAGTGAATTGGAGCGGGAAAGTCCAGAAAGTGGAACCTCTGCTCCAGCAGATTCTCATGTGGCACCTTTTGGCATGAAGAGCCCCAACAAATCCTCCTCCTTCCCAATATCTTTGGATAAGTGCTCAATGTCTGCTCTTGCAAAACAAGAGGATGAGGACTTTTGCATTTTGTACAGCGAGGACTTTGAATCTAGTACTACCGACAATGATGTTGGTACTGGAACTGATGGGCAGCCTCAGCTGCCATTAAGCGGCACTACTGAACCTTGCATCGAGAATGAAACGGAAGATGCTGAGCCCTCACCTAGTGTGCCGCACAAGACCCTTTTCATCCTTACTATTCTGGTCTATGGGTTTTTTATATTGCCTTTGCCAGACCATGTCAGAGGCGTGCTGATTGGAGTGGCTCTAGGATTCTTCGTCACAATAGGAGTTGTGTGGCTGGCTGGACCAAAACATGACAGACCTTTCACATATTGTAAAAACCATGGAAAATTGTGGAATCTTCCACAATTAGACATTAAAGAACCAGAAATATTTAAGGTCAGTCAAAATCTATTGGTAAACGCAATTTATTAGTGAGGTATTCACCTAACATTTTCTTGACCAAGTAAATGCAAACATAAGTGTGTATTTATTGAAAGCTCATTGTTAAAAGTCTTTGTTAAAACGTAAAACATGTCAAATGTTCTTCCTCTTCAGGGCTGGATGAATGAAATAACAAACTATGACCCAGAAACCTATCATGCCACATTGACACACTCTGTGTTTGTCCGCTTGGAGGGCTCCGTCATCCGTCTGTCGAAACCAAACCACAATATTGCTCGACGTGCCATACACAACGAACCAAAACCAGATGTAACCTACATCAGTCAGAAGATCTATGATCTGACCAACAGCAAAGTATGTTCCTGAATGACTTGTTTCCGCCATAAAAGCAACACGCGTGCTTTATCTCACACCACACCACACGCACGCACACAAACACACACACACACACACACACACTCACTTTCTCTCTCTCTACTACATCAGGGGTCACCAACCTTTTTGAGACTGAGAGCTATTTCTTGGCTACTGATTAATGTGAAAAAGCAGTACCTGTTTGATATACATGCTTAAATTACCGTGAGTAATGTTATTATTATAATACTTGTATGTTACTATTAGTTTGGGTTTTTTTCTCATCAGTTGTTAAATTCATGCATGTGAAGAAAGCCATCAATGGTTTCTCATAGTACTTAGGAAACAGATAAATATCAATATGCCACACTTATATAGCACCCTGCCAGTCTTTACATTTTCAGTTAATCATTCTACAACATTGCTAGAAAATCCTAATATCCCATCACTGGTGAGCTGTTTTGTTTATGGGCTACTCGTGTAGTCCTTGGGGGTCTAACTCGTGCCTGTGAGCACCACCTTGGTGACCCCTGCTCTATGTAATTTTAAAGTATATTTCACCAATGTGCTCCAAACCATCTTCTAGGTGCATTTATTGCCTCAAAGCCTGGCCAGGAAACGGATATGGAACAAAAAATATCCTATCTGCATCGAACTTGGAAAACAGGATGATTTCATATCTAAGGTGGAAGGTGACACCAGTGAGAACAGAAAAGAGGGGACAGGAGGAACTCAAGAGCCAAACCGGCCAATGTCCTCCAGCAGAGATCTGACTCTTTATCTGTTTGGAAGGACTGGGAGGGAGAAGGAAGAGTGGTTCCAAAGGTTTATGTCAGCTTCTATGCTGAAGATAGATTTGAAGAAAGTTACAAGTCCTGCAAGCTCCAGAAGTGGTGAGCACAATCATTTATTTTCCTCAAAAACATTCTCCTTTGCTGCTATATAACTGTTGCTTTTAGTAAATGATTCATTGTTGATTACATCATCATCCATAAATACACATGAATATCAAATGAAAGCCTCTGAAAACTGTCTATTCCTCAGCCCGTTTTTTTTTTCTTTCAATTACTGCCCACAGCGCTCAGCTCTCACAGTCGGAGTAGTAGCCGCAGCAGTCTGGATGAAGCCCTCGCATCACAGCCCAGGACAAAAGATTCCCCAACAGCAGGCAGTGTCAAAACCCAGCTTTTGGACTACACTGTCTACATGGCTTCATTATTGACAAAGCCAATTGCACTCAAATCCCCAGCTACCAGCTCTGAGCTTCACTGTCCCCAGAGCAGCCCTGGAGCTGAAAAGAAGGTATCATCATTGGATAGTAGAATCACGAGCGCTTCGATATTCTTACTTGTGTGTATGTTTGTCAACATACCCGGTATTGTTTCTATAGCTTCAGAGCCCCACCTCAGAGCAGGAACAGCTCAAGGAGGAGGGGGAGGACGCTGTTGCCTGGGTGAATGCAGCTGTTGGCCGGCTCTTCTGGGATTTTCTGCGGGAGCCTTACTGGGCTGAAGTTGTCTCCAAGAAGATTCAAATGAAACTCAGCAAGATACGGGTGAGCAGCTTGAGGCCCATTTCATGATTCCTCTACAAGTGTAAGAATTTTAATCAGTGAAGAAAGTCATTTTGCATGTTTGTCAAGGTTTAGAATGGGGCACGCGAAGGATTCAGACAGTGGCGTTTTAATTTAAGATTTTTTTTTAACTTTAGCATTTGTTTCCTGTCTTCTAGCCATTATTTGTTTGACAATAATATAGTTGCAGACTCCATAATAGATCCTAATTGCTTTTCTTCTTCAATTTGTTGAGATTGTAGTCTCAGTCCCATGCTGGAAAATGTTTGAGCACAGACATATCCACAAGGGACTGACATGTACAAACAAGGTTTCTTGGGGTGTTATTTCTCTGTAGTTGTGGTGTATAGAATCCTCAATTCAAATTAAATCGAGACGTTGTGTAAAACATAAATAAAACGGAATTCTTGTTTTTCAAATCCTTTTCATTATACATTTAGTTGAATGCACTACAAGGACAAGACATCCAATCTTCAAACCGATCACATTTTTGATACCTTTTCAAACATTTCAAAAAAGCTATGAAATGTTTACCACTACGTTACCTCATCTTTCCTTTCCTAACAACACTCAAACATTTGGGAACCGAGAACAGCACATTTTCAATGTTTGTAGGCGGATTTCTTTCCCAGTCTTGCTTGATGCAACCCTTGCAGCTGCTCAACTGTCCAAGATCTCTGTTGACTGTATTTTGAGCTTCATAACATGCTACACGTTTTCAAGAGACAGATCTGCCAAATGTAGCGTGACGTTTTCTTCTTGAAATAAGCAGGAGCATTCCTGAAAAAGGCGTTGCTTGAGTGGTAGCATATGCTACTCCAAACCCGTATGTACCTTTCTGCATAAGTAGTAATAGTAAGCACACACCCCTATGCCATTAGAAGCTGGTTTTAACATTGCCCTCAGGGGAAAACACTTAAATTTCGGAAAAAAAATGTCATCAAAAGGTTTTTATGTTGTCATGAGGTGGTTTTTGAGACATGTCAAAATAAAAGTATATTGTAAAAGTATCATGAAAACACATTTACTTTTTGCATTACCACGTCATGTGACAATGCCTCCAGCAGCTACAGCGACGAGTGCTGGTTTGACGGAGGACAGACGGGAGACATAGTGAAACATGGCTTGCTGTTGGGAGGCCGCGCCGGGAGTGGGGGGCCCCGTCTGAGTGAAGGGCACAGCGAGCATTGTCCCGCTGTGCGGCGAGGTCGAGACAGGGGAGCATTGTAGGACATGGCAGTGCGACGGATACCGAAACCCCTTGGCCTCCCCAAGCCTTTCCAGGTCCACCTGGAGCCGGTCGTGGTACACCGCAGCGGGGGAAGTGCGCCCGGCCAGGGGGCCGTCGTGCCCCAGGGAGGGGATGACCATGGAAATTTATCCTGCATGCCCTTTACCTCTCAATGATTTCACGTCCTGTTGCGAGTCTCACAAGAACATTTCATGATATTTTACAAAAATTACGAAATCTTGCTAGACGGGACGTTACGAGTTAACTGGTGGTTTTCTTAAGTGTTGCTGAGCCCACATGGCAACTTCCTTTACGCAATGATGCCAGCTTTTTGTATGCAGTGCCACCTGAGGGATCAAAGGTCACAGGTTTTTAATGTTGTTTTGTTAGTTTTTGGCCTTGCTGCTTTCCAGAGATTCTCTGAATCGTTTGTGATATTAGCGAACGTTGATGATGAAATCCCTAAATCCCTTGCTTGTTGAGAAATATTGTACCAAAACTGTTGGTCTTTTCGCTCACGCCGCATTCTTCCTGGTGAACAACTGAGCCTTCCAGGGATTCTCCTTTTTTTACCCAATTGTGACCTTAACCTGTTTCCAATTAACCTGTTCACTTCTGGAATTTTCCAAACAGGTGTTTTTTTGAGTTTTTCTCAACTCTCCCAGTCTAAGTGTTGCTCGTTCCTGTCTCAGCTTTTTGGAAACTTGTTATAACGACCTCCCTGTCTACGTTCATCAGTTTGAATATGAAATATCGTTACTTTGTTGTTTATTCCAATTGAATAGGTCAAAATGGATTTGAACTCCTGTTTTTATCTGTGTTTCACACAAGGTCCCATTGGAATTTAGGATTGTACTTTTTGTCAATTTTTTTTAATGTTATTCCAAATTGTAAAATATGTTTGGGGGAAAAAGTAATTTCTTCTTCTATTTTCCAGTTGCCATACTTCATGAATGAGCTAGCCCTGAAAGAATTAGACATGGGTGTGGCCACGCCGAAGATCCTTGGCGCATCCAATCCTTCCATTGACTACAAAGGTTAGCAAAAGAAAAGAATTGGGGCTGTCACTAACAAATCTCTATAGAATCGGTTATCCTATCGATTATCCCATGGATTATTTGGGATTTCCGTAGTGCATGTTTTAACAAGGGTGACAAATACTTTTTTACACAGGGCCAGGTAGCTTTGACTAGGTTTTTTTCTTTAATACAGTCACCATTTAAAAACTGCATTTTATATTTACTTGGGTTATCCTTTTTTTTTTTTTGATGACCTTAGACATTGAAGTTGGGAAACTATGCAAGAAATCACCGATATGAGAATGGGAGAAATACTTTTTCACAGCGGTGTACATATTTACGGACTATATTACGTAAAATTACAAACAGCTTTGCTCACAGAGTTATTTTTGGGAATTGACAACTAGCAGCTGTTTGGTTGTTTAATTTCACACTTGATGGCTGCACAGGCACTCCAGAGGCACAATTGTATAAAACCAATTCTGGCTGTTTTGTCTCTCGTAAAATATTTTATTTTTCTTTCTTGGCTTGAAAACAAAGAACACATTTGCACCCTTTGCCTACGCTGACATTTCACATGCAGATTGCATAACCTCTACTGGAATGAACAGGCACTCTGTGAGAAGTTGTGGATTTGAAGAATGTTCAATTTATTACATGCCTGAATGGCCAAACAGATCAACAACAACCGTGCTAGCAGTTTTCATCAGGAAATGTCTTGTCCAAGGGTGTCCATTACGTCGATCGCAGACTGGTTCAAAGTCGATCGCGAGTGGTGTAGAGGTGAAAAAAAAAAACCCAACCATGTGTGCGTCTTTGTGCATGTTAGTAATATACAGTATATATTTTTTGTGTTGATGCACACGGCACCCTAATCATTATATCAGTCTCACTTTCACAAAAAAGTATTTAAAAAATAAAATTTAATAAAGCAGGTAAATCTTTAACCTATGGTGACACGTCACCTGCGTCACCGGAAGTTGTGAGCGCTCAGCAGTCTGCAATTGCAGCTTGTGATCAGAGCTGTTGCGCTATATCTTTTATCGTCATCATTATTCTCATTCATAGTTTGTTTCACATACAATTCACAGAGGGCACGGGCAAAGAATCGGAATCTAGCGGGCCGAGGGAAGCACTTTAAAACGGTACTTGTGAGCTACGATAGTTAACAGGCTGCAAAAGAGTGTCGCATGCCTCCGTGTCATCATGGCGTGCGTGTGTATGTGTGTGTGTGGTAACGGGTCGATCGCCGGAGGTTGGTTGATCGAAAAGTCGATCTTCAGCAAAAGAAGGTTTTGAATGATGGATTTATGAGATAACAAACCTCTTGTTTCCTCATTGTTTTGTAAGGTTAGGCGAATGAACAACCCAATAAATCTGCAACCAAATTACTGGTAAATGATAACCAATCTGTTTAGGATTATCACACTTTCTCATTCCTGCCTATATTGCAAATCCCTATAGCGCTTCTTAAATTGGATTATATTTGTGCACTGTTTCAACCCTGTGGCCCGGGGGTCGACTGGTTAGTGCGTTGGCCTCACAGTGCAGAGGTGCAGCGTTCGATTCCGGCTCCGGCCTTCCTGTGTGGAGTTAGCATGTTCTCCATGGGCCTGCATGGGTTTTATCCAGGTACCGGTACTCCAGTTTCCTTCCACATTCCAAAAATATGCATGGCAGATTAATGGAACACTCTAAATTGTTCCAAGGGGGTCTGAGTATGAGCGCGCTCTGTGTCCTCTGCAATTGGCTGGCAACCGATTCGGGGTGTCCCCCTCCTACTGCCCAAAGACAGCTGGGATCGGCTCCAGCACACCCTGATGAGGATAAGCGGATAGGAAAATGGATGGATGGATGTTTCAACCCCTCCACTCAAAATATTCCATGCCAATTTTAATTGCATCACCTTCTTTTCAACCTTCTTCATGTTTGGTAATGCTGCAAGTAAGCCATGACAAAGGAGTAGCAACTAAGTATTGCCTTTAAGATAAGAAAACCTTTATTAGTCTCGCAATTCCCAATTCACAGCAGCAAAGTTATGAAAGGAAGAAGTAGAACATTTATATGAATAACCGTACTTTTCAAACTTTATGAAGAAGTATTCACGCAATTTAGTCTCGTCGGTCAGCCTAACTTTTTTTTTTTTTTGGAATGGGGGAAGAAACCGGAGTTCCCAGAGACATCCTATGCATACAAATGGAACATGAGCCAAAATTCAAGGCACTTGATCGTAGCACTATTCATGTTGGCTTACAAATCGGCCCACTTTCAAAATTTTAGCCCTCTCATTTTAACTTTTCCCCCACAGGTCTGTGGTTTGACTTGGACATTTCCTACAGCGGTTCCTTCCTGATGACCCTTGAAACTAAGATGAACCTGATTCGCCTGGGCAAGGAAGGAGAAAGCCTCCGTTTCGGGGAAGATGGGTAAAGAATCCAAATGATAATCATCACTAATTGAAAAAAAGGGGACTTGGTTGTTTCCATCTTCTGTTTTATGGGTTTTCCCCCTGCATATAATATATATAACGCTACTCTTCGTCTTCAAAAATCACGTTTTGTCGAGTCAACTTCACCTGTTTTTCTTGATTTTTCTGACTTCTCTTCCTCCTTTCTACTTTCTTGGATTCTGCTTTTATGCTGCGGTTGTACGGATACATTTCTGTTGTTGGTAAGTGCTGATTGACCACATTCATCATTCTATGCCTGCTGGGTTTGGGATGTGGCATTTTATATCTATAAGTGTAGTGAATTCAATATTATTCTCGAGAACCCCTTATCAGAAATGTAGAGCAATAATATGTCGAGTTAATCGACAACTATGTTATTAATATGCAATGTGCCTGTACATTCTTGGGGGGTAAATCACACAGAGAAGCGTGTTATGGGTTTGCACAGACCGTGGAGATGTGATACAGGATGTGAACAAGGGGGGCCCTGCAGTAATTGAATTGTATGTCTGTTGGTGTTGTGATAGATCCAGACCCCGAACTTACTGCCTGGCTGACAGTGATGAGGAGTCCTCCAGCGCAGGCTCATCGGATGAAGAAGATGCCACTGAGCAATCAAATGAAGTCCCTGGAGCAGAAGGGTGAGGAAGGGTCTCTAAATGTTATCATCTGTGCTGCAACAAGCTTGTGTTGGGCACCTACTGATGTTTCCCAGAAGAGGAGATACTGTATTTTCCACACTAAAAGGTGCACTGGATTATGAGGCACCTTCAATTAATGGCCTATATTTAAAAAAATTTCATGCATTATAAGATGCAATCTACAATGCATCCACTAGATAGAGCTATGCTCAAGGAAATGCTGACAGAACACTACACCCTGATTTATATAGCGACGATCAGATGTCAGTAAAACTTATTTAATAAAGCAGCGACACAGCTCATTTAACCAACAGCAAGTTATAAAATTGACTAATTAACGTTGAACTCTCTTGCCGCCGCTCTATTTCCGTGTTCAACTGCGTAACCGATCGCCCTAAGTTTGAACTCTGCGCTGTCAATATGTCTCGAGCAAGGAGCCATTTTAGGGTCGAAATATTACAGTAATGACCATACACAAGGCGCATCCGATTTTAAGGCGTGCTGTGGGCTTTTACGAAAATGGAAGGCTTTTGGGTGTGCCTTTTAGTGCGAAAAATACGGTACTCATTTTCCTATGTGTCACTGCACAGTGACCCATAGCTACTACATTGCTGAGTAATTTGGTATCGGTGACTCGCACTACCGGAGAACCAAAGCATTTCCTTGTTTCAGCTGAACCAAAGCATTTCCTTGTTTCTTTCAACTTGAGTGAATGCCACAGATTGTGGGCACCATGCTTCCCTCTGCTGATTAAGAAATTAAATACAAGGTGCCTGATTGCTTGTGAAGATTCAAATTCAGCCAGGTCGTTCAATTCTCGGTGCCTCGTTATTAGATTGTCCTATGAGATTATCTTTATGTCTGTGGTGTGTGAAGTGTGGATTTGTCCCAATAATGAGGACCAAAGGAGTATTTGGTTATTACGTGTTCAGTATCTCTGTCCAAAAATGTCCATGTGTGGAGCGAAAAGCTGATGACTCTCGAGCTGTTTGACTCAGTGGATGAACAAGAAAGTTGGAGTCAAGAAAAGAAAATCTGTAAAAAGTATATTCCAAAGATCGCCATTGTACAACGCTCCAGCAGGTCACGTCAGCGTGTGTCCGTGAGCATCACTTCTTTGATTTTGAGTGACCAGGTATTATCACTCGTGATTTCTGTTTCTGTGGTCATTGGTGGTGGAAGTGGATCTTTGTGAATGTGCGTGTGCGTGTGTGTGTGTGTGCATGTGTGGTGCTCAGTGTTGAGATTATTGAAGCACCCCACCAATAATACGACAGTAGCTGTTAATTGCCTGATTTTTTTTTTAAAATCTTATATCGTTGTGTGAGGTCTGCTAAAGCTAAAAATAAATAAATAAATAACAAAGAAAAAAAGAAGTGTTGAGAAATCCTAGCTTGTACCTGCGCTAAGACAACCAGAACAGTCCAGTTGCAATCAATTGAATGACCTGAGAAAGTTGTGCTCTTTTGTACTGGTCTGTACATTTTGTACTGATCTATTGCTCTCAAAAGTGGCAACATATGTACCGTAGTCAGGTTCATCACAGTGACATGCGGTGAGTTCATGACTGATGAATCCGTTGCAGGATAGAGTGAATAAACAACTTCAGATTTTACAATGTTATCTTGTAATTTTCATCTAGATATGCTTTTGTTGGAGGACACAAACCCAGCAAAATCATGCGCTTTGTCGACAAGATCACCAGGTCCAAATACTTCCAGAAAGCCACGGAGACAGAGTTCATCAAAAAGAAGATGGAGGAGGTATCCAACACCCCTCTCCTTCTAACGGTGGAGTTGCAGAAACTGCAAGGAACTCTTGCTGTCAATATACCACCCCCGCCCACTGACAGGATTTGGTATGTTGAAAGAGAGTTTCATCTTCATACTCTGTTGTCAGAGATTTTCTCGGACAAAGTTAAAGAAATGACTCGGCACACAGGAAAATTGTCTTCAATATCGGCGGGAGCGGATCTCTGAGAGCGAACGACGGTTAGTTGCTCCGCGATCACACTCGAGCTCCCTTCCCGCCAATTCAGGCTTTTATTGTAACATACAAGGAAAACACTGCCCCCGATATTTGCATACCGCACCCACGGTCCGGCCCCTCTGTAGTGATTGGTTACCTGTGTTAAACATGGAACCACCAGTACGTTGGCGCCTTTTCTGTCTGGTCTACATCGAATTGACATGTTGCAGACTTTGCGGATGGCCAATGTCGCCTGGGCGCGACGGGTGTTCTCAACTCGTCTTTTGTTGTTGAACCGCTGTTCCCGAATTATTCATTCCCCTTTTGTGACCGAGTTTCACCCTCTCCCCCGTGATCGCCCACCTGTATTGACGTGCTAATTGTGGACTTCAACAGCCCTCCGGCTTTGTGCACAGGAATTTGGGGGTGCTGGATACGCACCCAAACGTTTAGATGTGCCCAGATTAAATGAAACTTTAAACATGATACAATTTTGCTCATAGATTCCTCTAACACCTGTGAAATGAATATCATGCACTTTTAACATCAAAAACTGCAGTGAGTTAGCTGCCTTCTTGTTGTCGTAAATGTAAACTTTTAACCGAATGTTTGGGAATATGTTTTTCAGGTATGGCTTTAGGAAGCCCCCGCACTTGGAATTGAAGGCACGACCTAAACTGGGAGAAAGAGAAGTGACTCTGGCTCATGTTACTGACTGGATCGAGAAAAAACTGGAGCAGGAGCTTCAGGTACTCATGCGCCGTTTATTGCATAGCATTTAGATTCCCAGTCACTCAATCTTAGAAAGACAAACATCTCTATGTGTTCAATTAATGATGTCGTGCTGATCAGTAGTTCAATTTTATCCACCATTTTAAAATTTAGTCTCAGTTTCAAGCCTGTTTCAATCACGACTGTTTTTGTTTGATGACAGTGAGTCAACCCTGTCCCGTTTTAGTCGACTATAAGTTGAGCATTTTCATCTTTATTTTACTCCCAAGAAAATGGAATTTTATTTGTCTAGTTCTAGTCGACAAAAACTCAACTCTTAACTCAACTGTATTTATAGAGCACTTCAAAACAGCCATCGCTGTATACAAAGTGTTGTACATGGAGCAAATATCATACATGCAACAATAAAACAAACAAAGACAGTAGAAAGCACAAAACGGTAAAACTAAGATCAAGTTTGAGTCATTCCGAGTCAAATGCCAAAGAATACAAGTGAGTTTTGAGACGAGTTTTAAAGATGGTCAGCGAGAGGGCTTGCCGAATGTTCAGTGGGACGTTCATTCCAAAGAAAGGGACCAGCAACGGAAAAGGCTCGATCCCCTCTTAGCCTCCACTTAGTTCTTGGTACTTCTAATAATGTCTGGTCCGCAGACCTGAGGCACCGGGCATGTGAATCGTGCGTGAACTTCATCGAGAGAGTTGGTCATCAGTGCCAAGAAATCCTATTATTTTGGTCTCGTCTTTGTTCATGAACGAAAATGTCCATAGATTTTTGCCCGGTCTTTATTTAATGAACTACATTTTCATCTCGTTTTCACTCGTCCACCAAATTGCATACTGATTTAGTCCCAGTTATCAGTTCCCAGCTCTGTTCTGCATACGACGAAAATTGAAGTCTAGATGTGATTAGCTTTTCTTTGGCTTGCCTGATTGCTTACCACAGAGATATTTTCAGAATTGTGACAGTTGAATTTTGGAACATTTTATTTTTATTTCCTTTGTTTCCAATTAGAATTTTTTTTTCCCCCCATATATGAATTGGAGGTAAAACAGATTCCTGGGATTCATTTTGTTTATACATGAGTCGAAATGTGTAAACAATAACCAGTCAATGATCTCGTCACTCTTTCTCTGCTTTTTTTCAGAAAATTTTTGTAATGCCAAACATGGACGATGTGTGGCTGACAATCATGCACTCAGCCATGGACCAACGAACCGCTGCTGGTACTTTGGCTTCTTCTGCAGCGGACCAACAGCCGTCCCACCCGGAGACCGACGGCACCAGCTAGCCACAAAAAAAAAAAAGAAAAAAAAAAGCCTGTTTACAATACAGTATTCCCCCTAAAATACAGATAACCCAAAGTGGAACTTGGGGTTAAAGTTGATCGGAGATTGACAGAAACACTGTCGTCTCTCACTGTGTGAATGCTTTACAGTATCACCCAACCGATAGGAAATGTAAATGAACAAGATCGTTAACACAAATACTGTCACTAAAGAAGAATGTATGTGCTGCTCTGATATATCGCATTTGTCACGTTTGGAAGGATTTTCATGGAAGAAAAAAAGGTAATGGGTGATTGAATGGCTTGGTTTTAGCTCTTAGGGCGCGATGTCTGACCTCCTTCTTGCGCTACAGATATAGATATATAGCATTCACCAGATGTCTTAAGGCCTTCAAAAAAGAAGACGCTATTGAGGCCATAGAAAGCGAGCAGACAGCGTAGCGGGTTTTGAGGGGGCAACTAAAATGTAAAGCAGGGTTGTTGTTGATCAGGTGCTCACGAAAAGTATTTCTTTGTGCTGTGATTTCAACCTGAATGCCGTCTTACGCTTATGCCAATAACGCCCTTGATCCATGCCTGTCTGGGAATAATGCCCAAGGGCAGAAAATGAGAATTTACTGTGTACATTCCATACCTACAAGTGAACACAAGTGCAATGATCTAAAAATGCTGCGTCGACTAATGAATGATGTGGAAGAGGTGTAAAAGTCTACTGAGAAGTTTTTTTGTTTAACACATCTATTGAAAGTACGTGTGGGTGGTTTTGCTTCTTTAATGATAAAATGAAGAGTGTAACTTTTTGATTGAGGTATGCAAATGACTGCACGGAGACGTTTTCCTTTTGACGTTCTTGTGATAAAACTATGTACAGTGTGTTTCGATAATTATGTTGGTGTCATTATCTTTGCAACGTTTATCTTTAACAAACATTGAAGGGTTTGAAGTAAATTGAATTCAGCAACTGAAATGAAAGGCCAAGCTTGCAGAGGGCTCTCATTACCATTTGTAAACTCATCCTGTAAGTGCGACTGGTAGTCTGTTTGATGATGCAACGGTACTCTTTTCGCAAAGACTCGCTTGCCAAGAATGTATAGGCTTGTAGGTTACTTTTTTGGGAGAAAAATCGATATGTCATACTTCCAACGTTAACCAGTCCTACCATTGTGAATAAAGTGCCAGACATCTCTGCTAAAAGGTACACACGCATCCATTACAATCAATGTTATGTGTTACCGTAAGTTACAATTGCTACATCACGTTTATCATTGTTTACAGGAATCCCCCCGCCCCCCCATTATTGTAAGTATCCGCGATGAGTCAATGTGATTGTTTACCCATATGCCTTAGTAGCAGCTTTTTGTCAAGTGTATTTTACACAAAGTGACGGGTGGCTTCTGTTTCTGTCTACTTTGGAATGAATTGAATCACGATTTTGAGGGTATATGAAGATCGCAGCTGTTTGTGTCTGAATTATTACTGACCTGTTAAAATGGATGTGCAATTTTTAAGGCCAAATTTAGTCATTGTGTATCTATCTTATTTATGGAGCAGAATAAATCTCAAATTGATGAAATCTCTTTTTTATTGGATCAGGGGTGAGGCCGGAGGTACCAGGGGTACGGTGTTTTTTGTCTCTCGACGTGACTGCTCTGAATGGTGGTGTTAGGTACAAAGCACACAAATGATAAAGTACAAATTTCTGACGGATGAAAAAATGCATCATTTGGTGACTTCACTTGCAGCTCATTACAAGTGGTGGGTAGTCATGAAGTCATACTTAAGTATTTTTACACCTTGGTTACTTGAGTTTTTATGATAATTTTCCAACCTACATTTGAAAATCAAGTACAACTTTATTGTCAAATGTGCTGTATGTGCAACATATATGTACTGTATGTACTTTATACTGACTTTGTGAAAGTACTGTAGTCTTAATGTTTTTTTTTCCAATCTCAGCAGAGAACAGATGTAGTTCAAGTCAAACATGGGCGACAGCTTGATTGAGATCCCGGTGTCCAATAAAGTGGAAAAAAAAGATGGGACTGCAGTGACATTGAGGGACTAACCCAGGAAGGTTTAATGCCAACAGCAACATACAGTATTTGGAGAAGCAAGATATTACCATTGTGGGTTAAGAGAATTGAAAACAATTTTTTTCGGCTCTTAATTTACCATTTGGGTTACTTGTGTCACAACGTTTGCAAAGCTGTTTGAGAACACGCATTGATAGCATAAGAGTTGAGCCAATGCTCGGATCTAGCTCTATAGCATCATGCTGGACTAAACACTTCATGTCAAAAGTGTATCACGTGGCCAGCCTGCTTAATCACTCCTGGAGAGTGTCTCGTCATCGTTTTTGATGAGTCCCACCAGAGTTACTGTATGTATGTCATCCGCAAATTTAATGAGGAGGTTTTTGAAGCTGGATGCTGGAGTGCAGTCATGGGTCATGAGAGTGAAGAGGAGGGGACTCGAACTGTCGACCTTTTGCCACATTGTGTTTTGTTGTATTTATCATTAAGATAAGATAAAAAAACCTTTATTAGTCTCGCAATGGAGAAATTCCCAATTCACAGCAGCAAAGTTATGAAAGGAAGAAGTAGAACAACAAAATATAGGAGCTGCTGGAAAGGCAGCCACTCTCGCGGCGCCATTTTGAAGTCAAAATAACAAAAATAACACAACACAACACATAGGACACAGACAGTCGTGCAATCTTCACCACTTTTCTGCATACACTTTGTTGTCTGAAGCAGTTATAGATGAAAGGGGAGAGGATCAAAGTGTCCTTTCACCAGTGGATCAGAGACGTCATGCTGAAAATGTGCACACGTCTGCTACAAGCTAAGTTTTGAAAGCAAACACGAAGCTGTAGCGTCCATTGACGAAAAGAGATGAGTTCACTTCTCCTGTCCCACGTAATCCGCTTCAAACTTCAAGCTGCGACTCCCAGTTCCAAATCCGCATCAGCGCTCCGCGCTAACGCTCCTTTCTTCTCATCGTCGGCTCCTCAAGCCTTACATCCATCCAGCCGCAGACCGTTCAACAGCACCGATCTCTCCGCTGAACAAAGCGGGGCTGTGAAAAATGCTGCCCATTACAGGCGCAAGACACAAGCGCCCCGGCTGTCCAGCAACGACAGTCAAATGGCGCCGACATTCCTCCCAGTCAAAAACAGTGCTGGTATACCCATGCTGCCAAGAAGGCGCAACCACCAAGCACAGAGTCTCCTCCTTGATGAATGCCGTGGCCAAAAAATGCTGAAAAAAGTCCACATCAGGTCCACACGACGTAACAACAAACACAAAATGACAAAACAAACACAAAAACAACAAAAAAAGCAAGGCTCATGAGAGCACTTGCTGACGGCTGCCTACTCGGGCGCCATCTTGACTTCAAAATTCTGGCGAGGTCTTTTGTTTGTAAAACTTGCCTGCTTGGTTGAATTGCATTTGAGCCCTCACCCTGCTTTTTTGCGCGTTTCTGTCATGAATTCAAGTACTTTGGAAGGAGTCTAGGGGTGGTCTAGTGTCCCCCAGAACTGGTCTGCTCCTGGGACAACAAAAGATGAATTATTATTATTATTATTTTTAATTCTGGCATTTATGCAGATTTATTCATTCATTCATTCATTTTCCGATCCGCTTATCCTCACGAGGGTTGCGGGGGGTGCTGGAGCCTCCCCCAGCTGTCTTCGGGCAGTAGGCGGTTGGACACCCTGAACCGGTTGCCAGCCAATCGCAGGGCACACAGAGATGAACAACCATCCACGCTCACACCTCGGGACATTTTAGAGCATAGGTGTCAGAACTCAGGTCCCGGAGGGCCGCTGTCCTGCATGCTTTCCAAGTCTCCCTGTTGCAACACACCTGATTCAAATGATCAGCTCATCAGCAAGCTCTGCGGAAGCCTGACATTGAATCTGTTCATTTGAATCAGGTGTGTTGCAACAGGGAGACTTGGAAAACATGCTGGACAGTGGCCCTCCAGGACCTGAGTTTGACACCTATGATTTAGAGTGTTCAATCAGTCTGCCATGCATGTCTTTGGAATGTGGGAGGAAATCAGAGTACCCGGAGAAATCCCACGCAGGCCCGGGGAGAACATGCAAAGTCCATACAGGGAGGCCGGAGCGGGAATTGAACCCAAGACATCTGCACTGTGAGGTCGACGCGGGAACTCCTGGACCACCCGGCCGCCTTATGCAAATTTTAATTTTACTTAATTTTCAAAGTCCGGATACAACCTTGATTCCTGATACAGTTCGCATTCACCCAATAGGTGAATGTGTTTGCTGACAACAGAGAGATAATTTCATAGTATTATTTCAAATCCAAATCACGGGTGCGACTATACATGCATTTATTTGTTGCGCTTTTATTTTGAAGGTGACCAAAGCACAACATACCAAGCATAACGTAATGCAAAGTCGGAACAATCGTGGTGGCGGCTGGCTTCACTTCGTTTTTCCGTGTGGACTATGGAGGCAGATTTTTGAATTGTAGTTCCGTATGACATTAGATTCGGTCTTCCTTCCGCGGAAGTTTAGGGTTGCCAAGCAACCCTTTGCGGTCCGCGGCAAAACTATGGAAGTGCAACGCTAGCGACTCTGGGTAAGTCGTCAATTAATACTAAATACACATGTCGATTTGTTCAACGCTGGTATAAATTTTGCGTCAGGATGCAACCTACTACCTGCGTTAATTAAAACGATGTTAAGTAGTTTTGTTCATAGTTTTTCAAATTGCACTTGTTATTTTTACGAGCCGGTCGTAATTAATTGTCCGCGTCAAACGAATGATTGCATGTTATCGTACCTAATGTGGTTTTATTGCCAACTATTAGTCTGGATGGAGAGAGCCGAAGAGCAATTCGCAGACGGGGAGGGGTGGGTGGAGGCAGAAGAGAAGCAAAACGAGCTGCTTGTTGACAGTGAACAAGAGGAGGCCGACGCTGGAGCAAATATGTCCCCTCCACGGGTAAATGTGTAGAGCCGACAACCAGTTTGAAGACGATGTATTCAATTTCAATAATTCCATTCAAATCACCGTCATTTTTCTCACATCAGCCAGGATCAGAACCTGTTGATGTGGGCCAACAGTCTCAGGCCGACAACACTGGTGCTGATGGAGACCCTGCTGCAACTGGACTTACTGGTCTTGGTCTGTCTTATATCTCATATACTGTATTCTAAGATTTATTGCAAAGAAAAACAATGTAGTATAAAAACGACAAATTCCATAAAGATCTAGTGCAGTGTTTCTTAACCTTCTTAGAGGTACTGAACCCAACCAGTTATTATGCACATTCACTGAACCCTTCGTTAGTGAAAAATAAATGTTTACAAATTCAAGATATGGAAAAAAACCCCGCATTCATTAAAAACAGAAAAAAGTAAATAAAAATTCATGAGATAGGTATACTTTTTTTTTTAATTGTGATAGTACGTCAGTCACACGTTGACTACTACGCAAACTAAATTTCCCACAGCATCGATTGGACAAGCAATACAATGTGATCATCTGCAGCCAGTGATGGCCAAGCAGGCGTGTCATTACTAATTGACATCTTGAGTCGGGTCTGTCTTACCCTCTATGGCAGAGGCTCCGTCGAACCCCTGAAACCGATTCACCGAACCCCTAGGGTTCGATCAAACCCAGGTTAAGAACCACTGATCTAGTGTGAGCTACTTTAAAATGGAGCATGGTATACAGGCATACTAATTTAGTATTACTAATAAGCATAATTGAATTTTTGCATAACTATTCATGACAGTCTTTTATTTATTTTTTTTAAATGTGGTATTATGACTTTTGTCTCTTTTTCAGAACAGGACAATACTTCCCGGGTTGGGTCACCAAGCCACTTTGTAAACTCATCAGAGGACGTGGACGAAGAACCACTGATGGAGGATGAAGATGAACTGATTGTTCTTGATTCTGAACATGTTTGTAGTACCTTCAATATTTCTGAAAATACTGTATATTCATTTCATGGTAGATGTCATTTAAATTCCAATTCTGTTCAATTTAGAGAATGTATGGTAGTTGTACATTCTGGAAAATAAACCAAAAAAAACAATTTTGACGCTCTGGAGCTGTGTTTTCCAACTTTGTGTAGTTAAATGTTGCTGTTTAGAAATCACTGCTCTCAAGAGACAAGTTTGCTCCTGGATTTCTTGCAAATGTGAACAGAATGATTCAGATTTCATGTTGGACATGTTGACAGCCTCTGGTTGCAAAGAAGCAAGCTGCGCTGAAGAATCAACTAATCAAGGAACTGGAGAGGCTCACACTGGATCTAAGGGAAGAGGTTAGATTAGCTTGATTTTTCATGGGGACGCACAAAGAAGTGTGTGCTTCACATGCACTTACTGTTAACATTTCCCTGATCACTCATTTTATATTTATAGGCTTTTGTGTGTGTGTGTGTGTGTGTGTGTGTGTGCGTGTGTGTGCTTTCTGCTACTTGTGCAGTTGGGAATTGAGAAGGCAGAGGTGAGCCAAACAGAAGAAATATACGTGCAGTTGTTCAGGGAACAGGAGAGGCTCAAACGACTCCAGACAAGACTAGATGGCCAACAGCAGACCAAGATCTTGGCTGAAGGCAAACATCGACAGGTGCAAGAGGAACTTGAGGTGGTAAGATCTTGCCAGTCCAGCACTACCAGCCAGTGCAACAAGGAGAGGGCCAACGGTGAGATGCTCGGATCACTCCGAGATTTATTTTCCTCATGACTTTTAATAAACCCTGACCTCATCTTGCATGGAGTTGTTTTGATGTACAGTATTCGTCACTATATTGAAGTAGAGGTGCTTGGAGTGCTTACTTGCAAATGGCCTTGGAGTATTTTTGGAAGGACTGGCCAGTGTTTAATGGTTTCCCCAATTCTTAGGATGGTTTACCTGTTCAATCTGTGCTCCCTGAATCGACAAAAGTCGAAAAAGATGCAATGTCTGCTCTGTCTCGATCTAAACAAAGTGTACATACTTGGGCTGCAACTAAAGATTCATTAATAATTCAATAATAATAATTGATAACACAGTGGTACCTCTACTTACGAACGTCTCTTCATACGAAATTTTCAAGTTACAAAACGCCTTGACAGGAAAATATTGCCTATTGTTACGAAAGAAATTTCAAGACACAAAAGATAAAAATACAGCGTGGGCTGCTACTCGCAGCTCCGAGTTTCCTGAACGCAACATAGCTGCTCTGCCATCGGCTATTACCGAGCACCATCCTGGCATCCCATCGGCTAGGTGGGACCTCTTCCGTATCTGTCTATGTGTGCAGATAGATAAATATGTGTCAATGCAGCGTCCGCATCATTCGCCCCTCAGGCCATGAAACCTTCCGATAGTTTTACGTAAATGTGAATCACCCAGAAAAAGTGTTCACCAGTCGGACGATCACTCACTATGCTGATGTTTGCCCAAGACATATTCAAAGGATTGTTAAAAGCCTTGGATCAGTTCTTTACAAAACGCCAGTCAAAAACCACTTCTGAGCAAGAGAGCATGGACTAAAGAGGGCAAAAAAAAACGATGATGACGCAGTCAAAAGTTAAATGACCATCATTTTTATTCTTTACTCTATTCTTTGTTTTTTACATTATGCACAACTCTCATTTATTGTGAAATAATCAAATTGTAACATGTATTTGTTACATATTTTTATGCATTTTTATGCTTTAGAAAACATTGATGTCTGAATGTTCAGGGGGCTTGCAACGGATTAGGGCATTTACATGGAAATCGCGTCTCTACTTACAAAATGTTCTAGTTAAAAATTGTCTTCCAGAACCAATTATTTTTGTAAGTAGAGGTACCACTGTAATAATAATTCTTAATAAATAATTCATTTTTTTTCCAATTTAAAAAACAACAAGCTTTTAACCCAGAATCTTTGTTATGAAACAAACGTTCTAACCAGCCCGTCACCATGCTGCCAATGTACAAATCACCTTCACGTGGATTTTTCCTATCCATAGTATCCAACCTACAAACAGAGCTGGACAAACTGAACTCGCACCTCAACTTCACACAAGAAGTTGGTGAAGATCTGCATTCTAATGTCAAAGCCATGAAGAATGTCACACGCAAAACAGCAGCTCAGAAGTCCCAAGTCGAAGAGCAGAAACTCAAACAGGTGAACAGGTTTCGACACAATATACAGTGCCGTGAAAAAGTATTTTCCTGATTTCTGTGTTCTTTACATATTTATTACTCACAAAGATTTCAGTTCATCAAACCAATTTAATATCACACAGAGACAACCAATGGTGATTTCATTGACCAACGGGAAATAAAAATTAAAACCTATCTGGCTCTATGTGTAAAAATTAATTGCCCCTATTGTTAAATCACAAAGTAGCTGTGACTAACGACAGTTTTGGGAAAGCTGAGTTCAATTTCACTGAGTTTGACACCCTAGCACCACATTTGTTGAATCAAGAAATCACCTCAATAGAATCTGTCGGACAAAGTGAAGGAGGCTACAAGATCTCAAGAAACAAACACATCATGCCACGGTCTGAATAAATTCACGAAGAAATTTAAAAAAAAAAAGGGATTAAATCTGATCAGTTTGGAAAAGGTTTCAAAGTCATTTCCAAGACTCTGGGGCTTGAGCAAACTACTGTCAGAGCCGTTATCCACAAATGAATAAAACTGGGAACAGTGGCAACATGACTATTTCACAGCACTGTGTAGAATCCATTGCATCCATTACATTTATGACCGCACCAACAGGACATGTATGTGGAGCACCTCACAAAGGGCTTGGAGCGAGTGACACAACAGAAGGATATGTATGAGGTCCAGACCAAAGCCCAGGCAGAGACAACGGAGGCAACCAAGGAGGCTCTTTCTGAGGTACGTACAGCACAACATACTGACAGTTGTGGACTGTGAAGGAAACGCATTCTCCCCAAGTTGCAGTGAAAACAAACATTATTCTTTGTTGAGACATTGGAGCCCTTTGTATATCTATATCAGGGGTGGCCAACCAGTCAGAGACGAAGAACCAATTTTGTTTTACCGTATTACTGCAAAGAGCCACATCATACCCTTCCTCGTGCGCGCTCGCACACACACACACACACACACACACACTTTTTTGCCCAAAGATCGACTTTTGAAGCGACCAACTTCCCACGATCGACCCGATCGCGAACGTGCAAGCATACATACACACCCACATGCGCTCGCATGCACGTGGGTGCCCACCCGTGCACTCGCATACGAATTGACGCACGCCACGAAGAGCAACAGTCCGAACGGGCCGAAAATGAACGAAAGCTAAGGACACAAACAAATAAATCTTTTTTTTCCACCCATTTCCTCTTCCCACCCCTTGCGGTCGTCTTGGGACCAGTTCACTGGCTCCCGGTCGATTGCGATCGACGTATTGGGCACCGCTGCCTGAAAATCAGAGGTAATTTGATGACTAGCTTAGCGCCGTTGTTTGCGCATGAGCGATGATGCAGTCATCTGATTGGTTGCCCTCTATGTCAATCAAGTAATAGGATTGATGGTAGGCTGACGTAGTACGTTCTGTGTATTTAGCGCCTTTGTTTGAATGGCATCGCCACTGCCGAGGCATTCTCAAGGCTTATCATGTGAAAGCCCGGGAGCCGTATTGAACCAGCCAAAGAGCCGCATGTGGCTCGCGAGCCGCTGGTTGGCCACCCCTGGTCTATAGTGTTCCCTCACTTATCGCGTTTTATGGGGACCGAGAAAGTCAGTGAAAAACCACAAAGGAGGGTTGACTCCACCCCTTGGGAATTTTTTTGTAAGTGTATGTGGGTACCAGCATGTTTAAAATATGAAAACAGGATTTATACTTGACATAAATGCCCGAGTAGGCAGCCGTCAGCAAGTGCTCTCATGAGCCTTGCTTTTTTTGTTGTTTTTGTGTTTGTTTTGTCACTTTGTGTTTGTTGTTACGTCGTGTGGACCTGATGTGGACTTTTTTCAGTATTTTTTGGCCACAACATTCATCAAGGAGGAGACTCTGTGCTTGGTGGTTGCGCCTTCTCGGCAGCATGGGTATACCAGCACTGTTTTTGACTGGGAGGAATGTCGGCGCCATTTGACTGTCGTTGCTGGACAGTCCCGGGGCGCTTGTGTCTTGCGCCTGTAATGGGCAGCATTTTTCACAGCCCCGCTTTGTTCAGCGGAGAGATCGGTGCTGTTGAACGGTCTGCGGCTGGATGGATGTAAGTCTTGAGGAGCCGACGATGAAAAGAAAGGAGCGTTAGCGCGGAGCGCCGATGCGGATTTGGAGCTGGGAGTCGCGGCTTGGAGTTTGAAGCGGATTACGTGGGTCAGGAGAAGTGAACTCATCTCTTTTCGTCAATGGACGCGACAGCTTTGTGTTTGCTTTCAAAACTTAGCTTGTAGCAGACGTGTGCACATTTTCAGCATGACGTCTCTGATCCACTGGTGAAAGGACACTTTGATCCTCTCCTCTTTCATCTATAACTGCTTCAGACAACAAAGTGTATGCAGAAAATTGGTGAAGATTGCACGACTGTCTGTGTCCTATGTGTTGTGTTGTATTATTTTTGTTATTTTGACTTCAAAATGGCGCCGCGAGAGTGGCTGCCTTTCCAGCAGCTCCTATATTTTGTTGTTCTACTTCTTCCTTTCATAACTTTGCTGCTGTGAATTGGGAATTTCTCCATTGCGAGACTAATAAAGGTTTTCTTATATTCTTATCTTATCTTATATTTGAGACAAAGACTACAACAGTACACGTAGTCATTGAAATCTTCGATTATAACACCTTATACAGTAATTAACATTCGTCAGCATTGCCTTCTGAGGGAGAGACGAAGACACTTGTGTTAGTCTCATTTTACACTCTTGACGGCGTGGCCGCCGTTAGCCTCCAGCTAGCTACTGACCAGCTATCGCCGTGCAGCCGATGTGTTTATGATAAGACAATTAATCGGTAGTGATGAGGAGGAGGCGAAGAGAGACCTGCTGCTTTTTTCGGACAAGCCCAATCAGTCTCTCTCTCTCTCGAGCGCGCACGTAGCAAACACAACAGAAAAGAGTATTCCTGAGAGAGGCAGGCGAACAATCAGATAGTCAACAGCGTGATGAGACACTGATCAGAGTCAACAGCGTGACAAGACACAAGGGAAGATGCTGGGTAGGGCTGCGAAGATGGGCAGCCAATCAGCTCACGGGATAGATCCACTCTGGAAGTGGTTCATTGGTCGACGCCGCGCTGGAACCAGTCATGCGTACAGTCATGTACAAAACCCCTAAGTCATTTGGCATTTCTTTCTGAATACAGTACTTTGTGAAAAAAACGTGATGTAGTAAAGCTGCGATAAATGAAGCGCGATATAGCGAGGGATCACTGTATTCGAATTGATGTGCTGATGTCTCACAAAAGATTTGTTGAAGATTTTAATTGGATCAGCCATTTTTTTCACCAACATGTTTCACTCTCTGTCATTAATATTGTAGATCAGAGAAAACTCTGAGGTTAATCTTTGAAACGGTGAAAATGCACTAAACCTGTGGGGCATTGTTGTATCATTTCGTGTGTGCTTGTGTGTTTACGTTCTTCTACAGGCGGAAATGCAAATGGTGTCTCTGGCGATGTCACAGAAACACCTTTTACAGCATTGGAACAGGAGCCTGGTGGATTTGAGGAGGCAAGATGAAGACTTCAGAGCAATGCAGGAGGCTCTTCGGTCAGAACCGACTTCAACATTGTATTCGTGTGGAATTCCCTTGAAGTGGGAATTAAAACAAAACATTCAGTCGTAGCAAAATGCGACTGATGCTCTCCTCTGCAGTGAAAAAGGAATAAAATTCACAAAACACGAAAGTGAAGCCGTGCATCATTTTTTCTCATTCAGTTCCCCGTACTTTCTTTTTTCCACAGCATGGCTGAGCACCAGGTGATCGTGCTGAACAGCGAAATTGAGGGTATGAAAAAATCCATCTCTGAGCTACAGGAGGAAAGTGAAACTTTGACCATGCTGCTTAACTGCACCGATATGGACTGCGACGTCTCCAAGAAGATGATCAGTCAGAAGCAGAGCCAGCATGAAATTCTGCTGGCCGAGTACAGCATCTACCTCCGTGCTCTGGGGCAGACTGAGCGGACGCTTGCAGAACTCACTAAGGTTGACAGAAGACTTCTAATGAGGTAGCTGTGACTTGATTGGCCACAGAATGAATGACTTTCCTCTCTTTCTTTAGGAGGACAGCACTCTTCAGGCTGAGGTCGCTGATCGGAGACGAAAGTTGGAGAAAGACAAAGATAAGCACTTGGAGTTAGAGAACAGCATCATGACTCAAATGCTACAGAAGTTCATGGACAACAAGGCTGCTCAGTATTATCAGCGACTTACCAACAAGAAGGCCTCCCTCAAAAAGGAGAAGGTAAACTTTTAAAAGAAGAATCTGTGGTATTGGGGCTATCATGGTTACATTTCTATGTTGAGGTTCAAACTTCCGCATAATTTTCATTTCAAAAATACTACCGGTTAAAAAGCTGAATCAAATCTAGACCACAGGTGTCAAACCTAAGACCCCTGGAACAGATTCAGGCTGCATCAGTTTATGTATTGATGGAAATGGATTTCACTGCCAAATGCTTCGCGAATCTTTTTCCTCAACTTCTGGCTCTAAAATGAATCATCCCAAAATGAGTTGGATTGAAAAGATATTCATACAATGCAGGGACAGTTATATTTCACCCTTTCATGCAACTTGTAACCTGATAACATGATTAGCTGTCCACTGTGGTAACCGCAGTCCGACAGGGTAAAAAAATCTAAAAATTCTATTTACATTCTGTATTCTGTCGTCTATATTTTTGAAAGCCCACACAGGCAAAGAGAGACAATAGTCAGGGAGCAGGCTAACATCTGACTAGTTATATGCTGAGGCAATTATACATTTACCGTACTTTATATGATCTCACACTTTTAACAGGCCCACAGGAGGCAGCCATAAAACATCAAATTTGACATACAGTTTGAAAATAGCTTATCGGTATGTGTTAGCACGGGTTGATATTTGATACTGTTTCCCTGCTCGTATATTGTTCTTTAAATTCATCACCCTCTACTTTTAAATGAACATTTTATGCTGACAATGATGATTCAGACCAATCTGACATAACAATCCCTTCTGTCCTATTAGGTCTATCAGTTGTGGCATTTAGAGAGTCAAGTAATGGCCGCAAAGGTGGAAAGTAAAGTGATTGACGAGAAACTGGAAAACTTGGCCCGATCACAGAAGGAGCTCGATGAAGAAATCAGAAAGTACAACAAGGTGGTCGAATCAAATCAGGCTGAGAGTTCCTCCATTGATGCACTTATCACACAGAAACTGACTGCTATCGCTAACTACAACAAAAAAAAGGATCTCATTGCAGCTCGCACCGGGGTAAGGAATCCTTGATTGTTTAGCATATATTGTGAGGATTTGGAACATCGGTGTCAGATTCAAGGTCCTGGGTCCAGGTCCGGCTCACCACATCATTGTATGTCATCCAAGAACTCTGTACCTTCATTTTTAACAGACACAACAAGCATTTTAATGCATTCCTTTCTTCACACACACATGAATGAGATTGTGTTTGCTGTAATGTCTTTGTTTGCGGATGTTGTCATTGATTATAATCCATCGACCGTGTATAATTGACACTAATTTTAATACAAGATATGTCTCAATTCGAGCCTGCCTATCAGATCTGTGTAAAGGTTCATTTCAAATAGAAGTTGTTGAAAAATAAACAGTATATAGTCGTTAATGTCACTCGTATGAATATAATGGCTAATGAAAATTCGCGTGACACCCCTTTAGAATGTTCTATGCCAAATAGTCTAAATTGAGTGTATGTGTGTGTGTGTGTGCGCATGCTTGTTTTCACAGCATGAAGACCTCAGTCCTCTGCAAATCAAAGTTGAGGCAATAAAGACTCAAACTGAGGAATTAGCCGAAAAAATCAAGAATGATCAGCAGCTGTGGCTGAAGCTTCAGGAAACACTTGTGGGACTGACCCTGGAGATTCAGGCATACAACAAGGTGTACAACAAGCTTCAGGCAAAGTACACTGTGACCTGTCAAAAGAAGATTTATCTGGAGCGTATGTTACATGTTTTATGACACATTTTTCCCAAATAAAATCAGATTTGTCATTTGCAAAATGTAATTCATGAGTGCTGATATTCACCGAAACCGCGACCAGGCCATCTTGAAGTTGCCCACCGTGAGGAGAATGAGGTGGAGAAGAGCAATAAGATGCTTCAAAGAGACCTGCTGAAGCTCAACGCGCTTGTGAGCAAAAACACGCAGCTGCGCGATGCTTTGGAGCAGGAGAACGCTGCGATAGAGACTGACTTCCTTCACAAACTCAAGGCATACCCTTTCTGTCTGACACAAAATCTTTTTTCTCCTTCAAGTGGTTTTAATGCTCCGTCTGTAATGTTATATGATTAGGTGGCAGAGCGGGAATCTATCGAGGTGGAGTGTAAACTGGAGAAGGCCCGGGGGGAAAAAGAGAAACTCCTCAGCAGTTTGGTGGAGGCTGAGTCAGTCGTTTGCTCAATAGGAATTCACATATCAAGTAGACGTGCATCTGCTGTAGTCACGCGTTATTCACCAATGTATGCAAACATCTGTGTGCGTTTTATGACAGGCGACAGATCATGCTGTGGGAAAAGAAGGCTCAGCTTATGAAAGAGACACGTTTAGTTGTGGAGGAGGGTCACGGAGACATCCAGATAACCAAAGATGACATTCACCGGATGGAGGTACGTGAACTGGTTCTCCTGGAAAACGTGTATGAGTGCTGCTCATTACATCTTGGCAGTGATTCCCTCGAAAATCTGAACCGATATAATTCTGACATTATATTGATTTTATATCATTGATAAAACTCTCAATGTTCATATAATCTTAATTCAAGATGGCGCTACTTAGGATGCTTTCAGGTGTCCAGGGAGGGCTTGGGGCGAGGGTTTGAAACCGCTTAACACTGTGCCTATGCACAGTGGAGCGACTCTTCCATGAGGGTGTTCCCTGTTGATGTCTTACCTGGACCGCACTGAAAAGAATCATATGATCGAGCAAAACGAATCGCTTTATGAATTTATTTTCTCTCAAAATGGAAAATTGAAATGGATGATCACACCTATTTCGCTAATTTGATTTGAAGAAATCAGGACAAAAACCAACCACTTTGATTGTCGCTGCTATTGCCAGATGGAGAGAACCATACAATGATAAAAGAAGGTGGGGTTCTGGTGTCATCAGTCAACAATAAGTGTTGCTAACCTATTAATGCTTTTGTTTTTGTCATTTATGGTAATGTAGTTTCTTGCACCTTAAATGTGTTTTTTTATGTGCTAAACAGCGGCAGCTCAATCAGCTGATGAAGCAGCGGGAGCAGCTAGTGAAGGAGAGTGTCATAGTCGTGGAAAGGAGGGGAAACATCATCAAGCGCAATGATGCCCTGGCCCGAAGCACGAAAAAGCTAATTACGAAGGGAACGCTAAATCTCATCAATGATGGCTTGCGGCGCAAAATAAAAGAAACACAAAAGGTGATACTTTTTGTCTTTTGTCTGTATACATTATTCGTTGTGTAATAACCTAAAAATGTATGTTTTTAAGATGGTCAAAGAGTGGGACCAGGAGCTCAAAGAACTGCAAGAGAGCCGGTTGAATCTGAGCAACATTGTTGCACATCAGAAGCAGCAGCTGATGAACCTGTCTGGCACCAGTCGTGACCTTGAGACTGATCTGGAAAAAATCCAGGATGCCAAAAACAGGGTATGTTGTCACATAAAGTAACGCATATACCATGCCATTGTTTGTCCCAAGCCCAAACAAATGGGTAAATCTCAACAATATGCGCCTTGGAAATTTTTCGAATGCAAACTATGTGACATAGCAAAATAATAAACACTGCATATATATATTTTTTAGCATAGCATGATATGAGCATGAACTTGAACACCAACTAAGGCTACTTTTTTTAACCGGTGAAAGCATCACAGTCGCAGTTTTCCACTCATCTTTTCTACTTCCTTTTTAGGACCAAGCTTACCTAATGGAATTTCAGAGCAGGACTAAGAAACTCCAAGAGGTGACTGATGGGAAATATCGACCGTCATCCTCAACTAGTCAATCAGTGGAAGCCGCGACACAGAACCTAAACGAGCGCTTGCTCGCTATCGGCACCATTATCCACCGTGTGTGCGAGGAGTTCCCCATTCACAGAGAAGCTCTCTGTGCTCTGTTACTGCCTTTGGAAGCAGGCACACACAGTCTCCAAGAACAGGAAGCAACATGTGAGTGATATGCAAAAAGTATAATGACCGAGAGTACTGAAGAGCTCTAGGAAACATTTGAAACTCAGAGCCCCCTATTTAGGTCTGATGGATTACATGGAGGCAGTGGTGTAACGGTAATACGTTCATGAGCAGGGCAAGATGTCTTTTGGCGAAAGGCAGGGGACACCCTGGACTGGTTGTCAGTCAGTCACATGTGCACATAAAGAGAAAGGCACCCATTCACGCTCGCCTACATGCACTGTCAACAATGAGTGGGAAGTGAACCCACACTGCCTGCTCAAGTCAGGCAAGTAACCCCCTCCGCCATCAGTGATGCAAGTAATTGTAGTGGGTATACAGTGAAACTCCTCTACAACGAAATCATGTTTGCAGCAAGACATTTTTCACAATGGGGTTTTTCACTGTAGCAAATTTGATCTCAGATGTAAACACACACACACACACACACACACAAACGTATGTGTACTCTTTATTTTTATTCCAATAGTGCATAAGTATGAGCATACACTTACTGTATTTGACACTTCATATAGTCAGTGTAGAGAGAGAAAAAGGGAAAGAAATTGCAAAATTTACAATCAGCATTCACTTTCAGTTACGTCAATTTCATGGATAATGTCTTTTATTTTGCTTGCTCCGTCTTTCATTTTGATCACTTTTACCCTCTCTTCCAGCGTCAGAGCTCTTCTTGTCGTAGCTGCTTGACATCCAAAAGTCCGTTTTGTACCCATTTTAGCAATGCAACGTTCTTGCTGCATCTGAAACTAACAATAACAAATACTTCCTGGACTACTGCGCATGTGTAAACCAGTGTGGTGGTTGCTGTTGCCGTTTCCCAACGAAGCAGTAGAGGTCGCTGTTGGATTAGACTTCGTTGTAGTGAATCTGGTCGCGAGGCAAGAGCAGAGAAAAATATTTCGTATAACGCAACGGGGGGGGGGGGGGGTTTCGTTGTATGGGTGGCAGGAGAGTGGGAATGGTGTTAATGCATGAAGATTTTTTCACACTAGGGGGGTATTTTCGCCCATGTAGGTTTCGTTGTAGAGGAGTTTCTCTGTAGCATTCTGTTTTTCCTAATTATGTTGTCCTTCAGTTGCTGTTATTTCTAGTCTGTCTATACTCTTCTGCATGTAACCACCAACTAGATATCTTGGACTACTGCTGGTCATCTCAAACCGTGCCGCTCCATCAAATTAAATAAAAAATTCTAAACTTCAATCAAATAAAAAAGGCCAAGTGGTGTAGAAAATGAATATATGGGGGGAGGGGGGGGAATAATTTTAAAGAAATGACAAGTCGTGGGGCATCACGGTAGTCGACAGGTTAGCAAGTCTGCCTCTCAGTGCAGAGGTGCAGGGTTCGATTCCAGCTCCGGCCTTCCTGTGGGGAGTTTGCATGTTCCCCAATGCCTGTGTGGGTTTTCTCTGGGTACTCCGGTTTCCTCCCCCTTTCCAAAAACATGCATGGCAGGCTGATGGAACACTCCAAATTGTCCCTTGTTGTGAGTGTGAGTGTGAATGGTTGTTTGTCTCTGTGTGCCATACGATTGGGTGGCAACCTCTTCAGGGTGTACCCCGCCGACTGCTTGATGACGGCTGCGATAAGCTCCAGCAAACCCATGATCCTTGTGAGGATAACGAGATTAGAAGATGGATGGATGACAAGTAGTGTTGGTTAAAAAACAGAAACAAGGTAAAAAGGTAGTAAAATTGATCAAGGCCTGAGGGTTAACATTTGTCGTCTTTACTAAGGTTCAGGTTGAGGTTGTTAACATTAATGGCCAACAATGATACATATTGTCAATTGCAGTGTGTCAACATATCTTAAAGTCACAAGTGTTCTTTCAGCGACTGCAGGTGTTAAATTTGGCGAAGAAACTTTCATCGATGCATCCTCTTTTGATGTCAGGTCTGTTGCGTCTGTCATATTCAGCGGTGGTGCTGTTGTTGTGGTCCAGCTCTTGCCGCAGCTCCTTCTTCTGTCGTTCCTGCTGCCTCTGTAGGATCATAGCCGTACGTGCCGCGTTCGAGCACCACCGAGCATATTGTTGCTTCTCTCGGGTCCCCTCCAACTTGGTCATCATTTTCTCCTCAACTTGAAGGTTCCAGAACTTTTTCATCTGCTGCGAACTCTCCGGACGTGGCCTCCTGTCGTAGCTGTGAAAAATACCCGGTACCCCCACCTGACTCGGCCGTATCTCTCTCGGGTCGTCTTTGAGTTCCCGTTCGTACCGTTGCCTCTCTTCAGCCATGGCCTGATTGAACTCGTTCATTTCGACCGCGTTTTTTTTCCTCTTCTCCATCTCGGCGTTTTCCAGTCCCAGAGCTACATTGTCGATATGTACTCTGAATTGGTCGTCGGCCAACTTTTCCATTCTCTGTCTTTCTTTCTCCACGGCTTGCTCTGTCTGTTGCTGGAGCAGCCACTCTCTCAATTGCTCTTTCTGTCTGTATACTCGGCTTTCACTGTCCGGGTCCTCCCCGGCCATTCCAGGAGGCATCATGTGTTCCACTGCTTCCTCAGAGTCATCCCGGTTCAACCTCTCCTGAATGGCACGCTCATACTGTTCCAGAAAATTGGTCCTCTCCATTGCTTGTTTCTCCTTTTCTTCTTTGACATGGAGAAGGTACGCTTGCTTGCTATCATGTAGGAATTGGGCCTCAAAGGTATCCTGTTCCAGTTTTTCGGCATCTTTCCATTTCTTCTTGTCATCCAGCTGCTTTTCAAGGCCTTCTTTATCGATACCAATGGTTCTGAGTTTGTCGTTAAAAATTCTCTCTTTTCTTTCTCGCTCATTGTTGCGACGTCTCTCTACACTTGCCAGTTCAAATTGAGAGCCATTCCACATTTTGCCTGACAAATCAATATGCAGTCCGTGTTAAAATTATCAGCCTGTTGAGAGTGGTTCACCAGCACACTGACCTACAATCCACTAGATTTCTCTTATGGCTGGTCCTGAAACACAAAACGCACAAAAACAAACAAACAAACAAAAAAACATTCACACACCAAGATTTTATACAACTAAGATTGTTTATATGCGTCTTGCTGGAAATCAGACAAAGGACTTTAAAAACAATATAATACAGTATTTTCCGCACTATAAGGCGCATCTAAAAGCATTCAATTTTCTCAAAAGCTGACAGTGCACTTTGTAATCTGATGCACCTTTTTATGATGTTCCAGTCTCTTGATATCCCCCCATTGAGTTGTTTCCCTGTTAGTGTCCCTGTGCCATCTCGTGGTGATTCTTAGCAGAAACCAATTGTAACCTAATAGGGTTCTCTGCCTGACAGTAATTGACATGTGCAATCGCCAACACACACTCAAACAGAATTAGCCATTATGAAATAAAGATAATACCAAAAGCATAGTTAAGACGAAACGAAGGAAATAGGAGACAAGCAAGACTTCTAAGGATAATTAGCCCCTTGTGGAGGTGAGTCCACAAGGTTTGTGTGCCTTTTTGTTGAATCAAATGTCTTCGTAACTTTTGTCTTTCATTTATTGTTTGGTAATTCCATTTGTATTTATATGTTTCATGTCCGTGTTTGTGACCAGTTCTTATTGTTACAGCTGCAGCAGTTGTGAAGGATCTACATCAATAAAGCTGTATTGTATTGTATTGTATGGTATTCCTTTTAGCGTAGCTCTATCTAGTGGATGCACAGCGCGACCGCAGCCAGTAATTGTAGCTTCTATTCTATGTGCCTTATGATGCAGTGCGCCCTATATATAAAAACTGTTTTAAAATAGGCCATTCATTGAAGGTGCGCCTTATAATCAGGAGGGTTTTATCGTGCAGAAAATAATTACTGGAAAATATGATTTTTTCTTTAAGTTTTTTTGTTTAAATCATCTCCTTGACAATTATGACTAAAAGCAATCTTTTGCACCACTATACTTTTAGTATGCAACGATATATTTAGAGAAGAGTCAATCTGCCTGAACTGTAGAAAAAGGGAATGGCTTAGTTCAAGAATGATCATTTCAATACGGGACTGTTCCTCATACTGGTTTAAACAATGAAATTGGTAAATATTTCTTCAAACAATCACTTTCACCATTTCCATCCACGGCATACTCATTCAACAAAGACATTTACATTAACTCGGAATGTGGCCAGGTTATGAATTATTTTGTGGTTGATAAAGACGGTGAGTTTAAATACCTATGCAGCATAATAAGTGCCATGAGCACGTATTTGCAACCTTCTACCATTTATTATTGTTTTGCAGAGATTGCCCACTTTGTTTCCGATCAACAAACAAATGCAACGATCAGACAGAGAGCCAAAGTGAACATAAAATGCAGTTTTCAAATGGTGCGTTGATTTATGTATCTCTCTCTGACCTCATCATTTGTAGCTTTCTAGATTGTATTTGAAGAATCTAACACAAAATTGCAGCGACAGTAGGTTGGGATGGAAGGGAGAGTTGCAGGTTCCTAAATTATTCAAATCAATTGACATTTTTTCAAATGAAATGAGTGTTGACTATCAAGAAGTCAAGAAATTTCACGGTGACTAGAACCCGGTATAACGTACAACAGGGGTGTCAAATTCACTTTTCTCACGGGCCTCATTGTAGTCACATTTTCCCTCGGAGGAAAACTGTGTGTAACCGTATAAATGTTGACTTATTACATATACAGTCTACAATACTGGATAACTAGTTTTGAAATAAAAAATCTAGCACAGTAGTGTGTTCAAATGTTGTTCAAGTTACTGTCATAACATAATAAGAATGCTTGCAATAGCTCAATATTATTATTTATTACATGACGCTTTGAAATTTTGTGACAGATTTTAACAAGCATCATGGGAGTTGACCTGATTAAATTGTTTTTGCGGCCCATATAAAATGATGTGGTGGGCCAGATCTGGCCCCCGGGCCTCAAGTTTGTTATCTGTGCAATAGACCCCTGGAAGAATCCTGAACTTCAGCAGTACTTCTTTGTTATTTGGTCTAACATCTAGCTTTTTATTTCATCTATTCGTTATTTTACTTATGGCTTTGGAAACGGCAGCCTGACAAGTTTTTGTTGTTTTTGTCCAACATCACCACTGACAAACAAAAGCCCTCTTTGGTACTTAATAACCCGGTTTTGTCTCACCGTAGGCAACACCGTTGTCTAGTCTGCCAGGTTAAAAAAAATCAAATAAAAATAAAAAACGCACACACACATTACACTTGATCCTGGAATTTCCTGACGTACTCCAAGTAAACTATTATAACTCTACTTCAAAAGAGTTATAAGTTATAACCCCTCAAAAAGCTTACAACGCTTGCTTTTCTACTCACTAATCCGATCTACTTGATCAACGACAAACTCAACACAACTCATCGCATCACCTTCAAAATCAAGGGAATTCAATGTCACCCTGTCGCTTAAAGGGGTGACATCGTCCTTCGACAAAGCCCTCGGCGCCTCGCTACCCGGCTGAACTCATCCTTCACATATTTACAAGTTGTGTGATCATAAAGTTTTCAAAGTCATACATCACCAAGAGTAAGCATAAAGGATGACATCACAGGAATAATATACAATTGTGGACATTTTGGAAATGGAAGTGAACTTTTTTTTCTCAGTGTCTGTGCCACAAGTTTCACACTACACTCTGTATGTTTCCATCATGTGCGATCACCAGTAAATAAAAGGAATAAACACATGAGTCTCACTGATATTGTACCAATTTAGCGGCAGCATTTTGCTTTTTTTTTTTTTTTTTCCGCACCGGAACCGGGTGGTCATCTGAGGTACAACAGTATTCAAAAATATTTGGACAACTTTTGCAAGCGGCAGTGGGCAAATATTCCCCAGTCAATGTGTGCCAGCAATCCAGTGGTCTCGATCCGAAGACACGTCGATCTGGTGGGGAAAATTGTTCGGTTCACACCGAACCGAATAATGTTTTTAGGATTCCAAATATGCAGGATTAGACAAGGTGCGATTACAAAAATGTTTATTAAAAGAAAATCGCACCGACAAAGTATTAACTGGAATTGCTGGTCACAAGCAGCCAGGAATAAACAATGCATGAAACAAAAGGTGCTTGCAGAGGCAAGGTTCAATAGAACATAGAATATATGCATACATATATATATATAAGAATCAAATAGTAAATAATAAATACTTATAAACTAGAATCTACGAACAAACGGGGGGTGACTATGAATATATCGAAAGGTCTAGAAAATAAACGCACCAGCGAGCAAGGTCAATAATCCGACAACGAGACATGATCTCGGCAGCATGGCCAAGCATGATAAGGAAATGTGGAACGGGTGCGCCTGCTGGAGGGAAACTCCCTTCCCTCCAGCCGGAGCTGAAACCCAAATCAAGACAGCACAGGACAAAAATTAAGTTTGCAGATTCAGGTGCGCCCCATCCACCTCACCACCGTTTGCTGAGCCTGAAGTATTTTATGTGTGTGATGCTGTTGTGGTAAAGTTCTTCCATTTATGTCTTGCAAGAAAGAGGTGTTAGTAACAGTTCAGTTTTGTTGTTGTTTTTTTCATTCTAGGTTATGGCCAGCAGAAACAAAAAGAAGTGCTGTGAAGTCTCTTGACACAAGTTGGACAGGAACACTCAACATAACCTGCAGCAAGTGTAAGAAATACATATGCAACAGAGAGTGAACATCATGTTTGGTATCTGCTGGTGTAAACAGGCAAATAATTCAATGATGTGTTGAGTCTGGTTTCCTTTCTGAAGTGTGTTCAGTTTGTCTTCTGTATATTGACCTCAATGAGTTATATGTCGTTTCAATGAATACAAATATAGAGTTGTGAAAGATCTTTCTTCATTTGTAAATCAGTTTTTCCCACTCACTCCACTTGATTATCACTGATTTTGATTTCTTTTTTTATTATTTTTTATTTTTTTAGTTGTACATGAATTCTTAAACGGGATCTAACAAAGATAAAGGGCAAACATTAACCTCGTTTGCCATTCATATGACTTGGATTTGGGATGACATAAACACCTATTGGGTATTTTACAGAAAATTATTGCATTATTTTGAAAACCCAAAACTCGAGTGAGGCCACTCGATCCATGAACACCACTCAAGGGTTAAATTACGACAGATTCTTTTAGGGGCGTGACTTTTAGTGTTGACATCATTTTTACATTCAGAACCTATTGCATAAGTGCCAATGTTCAGCCCACTCATGTGTCCCTTTAACAGTTTGTGCATCTATACTTCATTGCAGCTCCTTCTGGTATACACGACTTGGGGGATGGGTGGTAGTTCAACACTTGTCATTCAGACAAAAAAAAAAAAAAGCGCTCAACTCCTGTAAAGGGACTCAAGAATCTGCAGTTAGATTACCGGTCGTAATATTTCACAGAGGATAAAGAATATATGCCTGTGAGTAATGTTATTTCACGTGTTGCCCCATTTGTGTTCCTGAAACCATGATGACACAGATGTGATTCATTAGTTCGCGTCTGCCGTTTCCAAGTATGTACAATGCCGGACCACTAGTCTTAAGTCGAGTACAATTCAACTTGATTTAAATAGCACTTTCACAACAGCTACAACTGTAACAAAACCAGGATTCTGATTATTGCGTTTGTAGAAATACTAGAAAGTGAATTTCACACTAAAATTCATCCAATTTTGTTCATTTCAGCAAGGCGGCCATTTTGCCAGAAGCTGACATCACAGTTGCTCAAGGCTCAGGTTACGCCCAATCATGCCTCAGCTTGTGATGTCACATGACTAAACTCGGAAAAACCGTTGGTGAGCCCTGTGCCGTGGCAATTGCCGTTAGTGGTAGTTCAATTTATCAAAACGAATAATCACAATTGTTGTGAACATTACTGCTCATTGAAAAAGAAAAGACAAGACAAGATTCAAACATTTTTGGATCAGATTATCCAATCAGTTACTGTATTGAATATATCAAGCCAATGTTCTTTTCCAAACGATCACTTCTGAAATCAACTTGGAAATCTGATGCTGATTCTACAGAAAGTTGCACCATTTTTTAAATATATTGAAACAAGGCTTAAATTCTGAACATGGAAGAACAATTTTCAAGGATATTAGACTACAGTATTGCCAATGAGTCATTCTCCATCATGTTGCACAGTCAAAGAGTGAAATTACCTGTGATGGCCACTTTTTTGACAAACTAGTCACGATTTGCATTTTGACATTGATGCTGAAATACGCGCTTGAAACTCAGACCTCGAGTTCCATAAAAGCACTGCTTTGAAGCGTCCGTCAAATCCAGGGACACCAGGATTTTTTTTTTCGGGTGGCTGGACTGATAAATAAGAGGGCTGAGTAAATTATTTATAATTTTTTAGAATAGCAAATAAAATGCTGGAGCGATTAACTGGAGCTCCACAAATTTCTGACAGAGCTAAAGCTTTCAAACGTCAACCTTAAAATGTTAAAATATGAAACATGACACTTTATAAAGTAATGTTTAACTTCTTTCTGGTGTGGCAGCACCGTTTCTTTAGCATTTAAATTAATATAGGTTATAAATGATTCCCAAATGATTATATTGTTTTTATTTACATTTTACACAACATCCCAATTCCAAAATGAGGTGTGGAAAAAAAGCTCATATGAGACTTTTACAAGATTCTATGAAACACTGAAAGTCAACCTGCTTTTTTTAAACCTAGCTAAATGCTTTGGGGCACAGTCATGTTGAAACATAAATAGAGACGGTCCCACACAGTTGTAAGCGTCCAATTGTCTAAAAGGTCCAAGTAAGAAAAAATATTTAAGATTCAGGGGGACTTGAGGGTGTGGTTCGGTTCCAACTCTCTTGATTCAGCTATGCGGCTGCAAAGTGGAAACGTGTCTACAAAGCGGCAGGGAGTGTAAATGACGTATTGTGAAAAAGAATAGGTGTTGAATTCAAAACAATGGACGAAGAATAAGCAACTGCACATTCCACCAAGATTTAAAACAGGAAAACATAACCACAGGTTCCACCGAGATTTGAACTCGGATCGCTGGATTCAGAGTCCAGAGTGCTAACCATTACACCATGGAACCCGTACACACAAAACGCTCAAACTGCTGTGTTTTAGAAATTAGTCTTCGCTTAATATGTAAACATCGAAACAAAAATCATGTAAATCGGGGTGCGCAACCGTTTTTGGGGCCAAAAATCTACTTTTCGATCAAACCTCCCGTGATCGACCCGTTACCGCACACGCGCGCCTACGCACACACTGAAACGTATAGCATGATGAGCAACAGCCATCAAAGCCCGTAACGAAACGGAAAAATAAAGTAGACCCAAGGGTTTGTGGGTTTCACACTTTATGTGCGAAAGTGAGATGCTTTGTCAATAACAGTCTTGTCCATAAAAGTGAAACACGAATCTCGTCCACTCTCCTGCAATCAATCTACACACACACGAAGGTGTAATTTTGATTCAGAAGACTGAATTTGTCATCAAAATCTAAGCGATAGTTCGCTTCAGAACATCCCTCCAGAGTACACTCGCTGTTACGTTTATTGACAACATGACTTAAGTAATGTGACTGACTGTCTTAATCATATACAATAATACAGTACAAGCACTTGTTGTTCTGCTGTCACTGACATGTTCAGTGAGGACACAATACACTTTTTTTCATGTACCAGTTGTAATGGAGCATGCATTCCACAAGATGCCAGTAAGTCGTCGAGAACAACCCGTTTTGTGCGTGCGTGTGTGCGTGTGCGTGTGCGTGTGCGTGTGCGTGCGTGTGTGCGTGTGCGCGTGTGTGTGTGCGTGTGTGTGCGTGTGTGTGCGTGTGTGTGCGTGTGTGTGCGTGTGCGTGTGCGTGTGTGTGTGTGTGTGTGTTTGTAGAGTCTATATATTGTCATAGTTTGTTTGAAGATGAGTGTGAATGGTTATGTGACATCACTGTGAGTGACGAACGCCTGACTCCCAGTTTGTCAGCCTCTTCATGGAAAAATATACATGCAGTGTATGTGACACAAGTTTACTTTCAAATTGTGGTTTGCTAAATAATCTGCATCGCTGCATCAAAATGTACCATTTTGGTTGAACCTACACCAAAGGCGATCTAAATTATTGCAAGCCTCATGCAATTACTGAATGATGATACTCAACAACCCCCATGCCCACACAGGACACATGCACATTCCTGTTATACTTCAAGCATTCTTTGATCTGTATCGGGGCTTAGTCCGCATAAGCCTAGCAATGAGTAGTGTCCAAATTAAGACACAATATCCTATTACTTTACGCAGCTTTAAGAAAGAACTTGTCTAGTGTGATTAGGAATGTGATCATCATTCCTGGTCAGGAACACTCAAATAGTTGTAAAATTCTTTTGAATCTGTCTGTATTTCCAAAGGAAAAAAAAGGTTGACGACACATTTCAAAGAAGCCAAAGTGAACACGTGTCTTTATATTTACCCAAGGTTTTGTCTGAATAGGCAAGAATATCATTGGCGCAGTATGTAGATGTGTGGTGTCACACATTTATGAACAATGAACAAAGCCATGCATCACCCCAGATCTACCTAAGAAAAAGGCATGCAATGGGGCTCCCTAACATTACCAGTGAAAGTCATTTTAATGATTGGGGTTTTTTTCTGCTCATGTTGTTGTTGATCCTGTGTGACCTCGACTGTGTCTGACACTTAACAGCACTTTGTATTTGCAGTTTTAGGGACCCCCCTTCAACATATAGTAAACTATTTTTGTTCTCCCCGCAGAGGCACTCTCGGCCCAAACTTCACCCCCTGCAAACACATACTTGCACTCACATGCAGACGCGTGGCTCAGTGAGTGGAAAAGTACTGGACAAAGCAGCACTGGGAGTGTGTACTATCGCAAAACATTGGCAGCCCCCTTGTGTATCTACACATGGGAGAACAACATCAACCCTTGATTAGTCTCGCAAGGACAAATTCAATTTGACACTTTGCGCATCGTTTCAGTTGACTAGAACAAAGTGGCTATTCAATAATGGACGCAATGTCAGTGGCCACTCACAACAAAGCTTTTGGCAGTTTGGCTGTTAAAGATTTCAAATATTAAAATAAATGAAGCATTCCTAAAAACAGATCCCAAATAATTGATTGAAAAAGGAGGAAGCGGTGCAGTGGCATATCATTTGGTCAAGACACACAGCAAAATGGGGAAACAACTGCAGAAATGTTGTGTTGTTGATACAGCTATCGCAATAACATCATTTGGTTCATTGTATTCACCATATTGGTTTCATACGGTGCAACTGTTTGACGTTTACGTTCTCCATATTTATGTCACAGAAAAACTACAGTTCTCACTCGTAAGTCACCTAATAAGGTCTGCTTGAATGACCTACTGAGGGCCGATGGCGCTGTGCCAAAGCCAACAGGAGCAGGAAGTTAGATAGACATACAGCCAAAAAGAGCAAGTTATGTAGAATGACACGATATCATTTCGTAGCACTTTCGATCGTGTAATCAGATTGTTCCGATGCTGCTCGCATGCTGGGATTTGTTGTTATGTAGTCATCAGCGTAATTCATTTCTTTGGCATGGCTTGGTAACAGCACGGTTCTGTTCTGTCAAACATTTTTTGGGGGGGATGGGGGGGGGGGGGTTGGCAGTTTGATGAATTTTGAATGGAAGCTCATCTATTCAAGGGCAGAGTCGTGATGGTGCACCACTGGTTTCCGTTAGGCCTAAAATAATCCTGAATCAATTTTTTTTATTTTGCTCCCAAAAGTTTCTTATTGCCTTTGTTTAATTCCATTCAGTGTGCAACATAAAATCCACCTGACAGATTTTGAGGTCATATGGGGAGCAAAGTGGGATGGGTTACATTTCGCCCCACAGTTCTGAGGTCTTGGGTTTGAATCTCGGCTGCGACCTTCTTGGGTGAAGTTAACATGTTCTCGTCCGTGCTTGCGTGGCTTTATTCCATGTTCTCCAGCTCACTCCCACATTCTCGAAACATACGTCATGTTAACCGAAGACTCCAATTCTCCCAAAGGTGCGACTGTGAGTGTGAATGACGATTTGCTGGCAATCAGACGAGATGAATCTGAACGAGGACCTGCAGTAACCATAGAGAAAATGTATGGAAGAATGTTAAAGCTACCTAGCGATAGCATGATTTGTAAATATAATTCCTGTCTTCAATATTGGATTTCAATATATAATATAAATAAACCTGGACTCACCCCTATCCACCCATTTTTAATATGCTTTTATTTCTATTTTATATTTCTATTTATTTACTGTATATACTGTTTGTCTTCTACCCTTTCCTTTCATAATTTTGCCACTGTAAATTGGGAATTTCTCCATTGTGAGACAAATAAAGGTTTTCTTATTCTTATTCTCATTTAATTCAACTTATGGCTATAATCAACATGTTCTGTAGGCATGACAATTCTTTTTTTTTTTCTGTAGGTGGTATAGAAAATAAATGAATGGAAGCTTAAGACTGTATACATAACTGATCGAAGTGGCTCTGAAAGGGTTTTGTGCCTGTCGAAAAGAAGCCATGTGTGGCGGTCGTCTCCTCTCCAGGAAGGCCTTGGCATGACTCAGATGTCAGGTCTCAAATGACTGAATGAGTGGGTGACATGTCAGATCAACTGCTCACCATAAATGCAAGATCATCAAGAGGGCTTGTCCAAATAAAAGAAACCATAACAATAAGAATGCAAGATTGAGGTTTGAAAATGAATTACAGGAATATGACCTTTGATGACAGGGAATGAAATGAAGTTGAGAAATAAAGTAGTACAGCACCATAACTATTCTCTCCATGCATTCTCGATGCCGCTTGCCCTAATTAGGATGGTGGGCGCCCTGGAGCCTGTCCGAGCTGACTTTGGCCAAGAGGTGGGATACACTCTGGACTATTCCTTGTAGCTAATCGCAGGACACTCAACCACTCACACTCACATTCACACATAGAGACAATTGAGCACACAACCGATGCATGTTTTTGGGACTGTGGGAGGAAGTGAGAGTACATAGAGATAACCACAGGGTAAACGGCAAGATTCAAACCCAAAATCCCAGAACTGTGTGGGAGGGCAACTTGCTGATATGATATGTAAATGAAAATAATACCTCCCACTAGGTTTGAAAACATATTCCATAACAACATGTGTGCTCATGAATTTCCATGCAGTCAAGTGGCAAAAAAGCAAGTCTCGGAACAGTCTGCGCCAATGTGCCTCGAAAAGGTATTGATTGCGGTGCACCTTATGGTGGCTGTTTTGTTCTTTTCTCGTGAGTGGTCTGAGAAAATAAAGTGAGAAAGGAGAAAGTATTAGGCTAAATAATCTCCGACGTGGGCATCTCCGCCTTTCATGTGCTGAGCAGACATTTTTTTTTTTTTTTTTGTGTCGCAAGTGTATGTTACATGCATGACCTCTACCTTCTGGGGTGGGGACTGATGTATACTTCTGACCAATTTACGTAAATGTCTGGCTATCGACGTATACTATACAAAGCCTAACCCAATGTTCCTCATCTATCCCCCAATATGCTTTAGCTGCTTTTTGGGCGCGAGGCAGACTAAACACTGAACTGACCAATCACAGGCCACCCCGCGGCCATGTGGAGCCTGCTTCAAGTCATCGACTGGCAGAAGAATGTGGGCCAAAAAACAACAACTTAAGACTCAACAAGTGTGGACACTGATATCAGCTGGAGAGGATACGGCAATGGACAACCATCCCTCCCGCCCTCCACGGCTGTGGTGTCCTTGAGCAACACACCATTACCCTGAACGTCTCTCCAGGTGCTTAGTCGGGGCCCCCCGGGCCACGAAGCATGTTTGCTGTGTTCGCTCTTGTCAAGGGTTAAAAGCTAAGGACAACGTTTATGAACGTGTACAACATGTGTTCATGCTCATGACAATAAGGCTGATTCCTCTTTACATATATAGACACAGAAAACCATTCACACTACTACCATCACTGGGTGGGAAATGACTCCTCGTTGCCTGCACAGAAATCACGCCGTTAATTACTTTTACTGGAATCATCTTCACATTTTAGTGTCAGTGCCATTCGGTGCAGTTAGACCGATTGTTGAAATACCTTTTGACAGGGCAGTGGCAAAGTCGTGATCACGTCAGCCTCTCATTCCAGAGGCCCGCCGGGTTCAATTTTGGGAGTGGGTTTTCTGTGTGGAGTTGGCATGTTCTCCCTGTGCTTGCAAGTGTTGCGCCAGCTTTCTCTCACACTCAGAAGCCTCAATTGTGCATAGGTGTAAATCTGAGTTTGAATGGGTGCGTACCTCTTGCCCGCCTTGACAGCACTTGGTAGCTCCTTCAGCCAGAGACTGTTACACCCGCGCTGCAAGAAGGAGAGATACCGACGCTCGTTCCTACCGACTGCTGTCAGGCTGCTGAATGAAAAATATAATGATGTGATGTGAAAAACAATAGTAAATGACACAGCCACCTTATCTATATCTATATTTATATTGCACTTAATTGAATGGTGTGCATTGAAACTGTAACATTTATTTTTGTGAATGCAAACACTTTGTTTTTCTTCTTTCTTCTTTCTACCCACAATCTTGCTGCTGTAGACTGTAAATTTCCCCAGTGTGGGACAAATAAAGGATATCTTATCTATTTGCTATTTGTGCCATGTGATTGGCTGATCACCAAGCCAGGCTGCCCCCCCCCCCCCCCCCCGCTCTCTTTCACTGGGATAGGTTCCAGTTGGCCGGCAACTTAAAAATGGCATTTGTCTATATTACCTAATCGACCAGACCTAATGAAAAGACAAGCACGATAGAAAATGTATGACTAGATATCTTTTCAACATGTTCTTATGTCATTTCCAGCTCAAATAAATCTAGGTGGCAAATTCAAATGCACTTTCACTCCAAAGTTAGCCGAGTTCGAAATAATTTGGCTCATAACGGTCGCGTTGATTTTAAAATCCATTCAAACCCACAATTGTACCTAGAATGAATCCGTCGACTGATTTCGTGTGACAATTCCTTTAGAAGGAAATATCGTCACTGAGGCCGGCTGATACAAGCTGGGGAGCAGCAGCAGCAGATGCTGTGAAACTTGAGCCTGCTTCTCTTTATTTGAGGCGTTTGTTGATTGCATCCACCTCTTATAAATAGAATGAAAGTAAAGTAAGAGCTGTCTTTCTCCACTTTAACCTCCTCCTTGAAGTCGATGCAAAATAAGGCAGCTGCCGAGCTTGCCCTGTGCTAACTTCACAGTTTATTATTAGCGATTTTATTGAAGTGCGATTATATGCGGTTTTGCTTTCTTTGCCCTCTCCTCTCGAAAAGTGTGTTAGATTTTGTGCTTTTATCTTTTCTGGAACATGTTTTGGACTGTATAGGTCAGATGGAAATCGGAGTTTGACAAGACTGAGCGAAAGAAGACAAGCAGCGTCCTGTTTTATCAGTCAACTGCAGAATGTTCCATATGCAAATGAGGCACAAAGGCCACCCAGCATAGCTGATGGTCAGCCTCCAAGTCACTTAAGTGGTTCAGAAGCGACAGAAGTTTATTTTATAAGAACGTGACAATTTCAGTGGTCTGTGTCAACAGTTAGAATGGAAAAATTACTTTTGATTGTATGGATAGAAATAGTTGGGTTGAGTGCCTGCATTTCATTTTACACTTAAACAATCAAGTCACTCTTCATGTATTTGCCTGATTCTGGAAGAATTTTGCCAAAATGTGACGGCACAAATTGGTTAAATTAGCCAGAGACGCCTTTTGCGTAAACGCTATTAATCTGAAGTCTGGACACACAGGGGTGACCATCTCCTGCTGTGGAGGGAGACTCGGGGCCTCTTTGGAAAGTCATGCCTCCCACCTTTATGGCACCTTTCCTTCACCTTTAATAATAATAATAATACATTTAATTTTGAAGGCGTTTTTTCCCCCCTTCACTTCACTGTCTAACTCAAATACAGTATTTTAAAAAAAATAGCATTGTTTTTAAATTGTTATGGTCTGTTGTCTTCATTTTTGTTTACATTACATACCCTGAGGGTATGTAAATTTAAGAGCACAATGTTGACTTGCCCCCACTAAAGTGCTATTGCTGTGTTTTTATTTGAAAAATAAACATCATGAAAACCATGAGAAATTTCAAGAGGAAAACGCGTCAAATGTGTGGTACGCCACATGCAGTGTGCATATCGGTCATTTGCAGAGCATTATGAAATCAGGTGCGGTCCATTGAATAGCTACTTGAAAAATGTGGACTTTTGAATCTTTTTTTTTGGTACATGACAAGACGATTGCCAAGGACATGTAGTAATTCAGGCACTGTAATCTATTTTTTGGGGGTGTGGTGGTGACACCCTGCATAAAGTGGATAATCTCTACCACAACACCTGATTTAATAAAACCTGGAAATGTTTTCCCATCCTCTATTATATTACTTTTTTCTCCGCCTTTGTTTCCATCTCCCAAAGCAATTGTCTTGCAGTCATGTCAAAGAAAGCAATGTAGCCGGTATTTTATTTTTTATTTTTTAGATCAGTTTTTATTCTGAGAGCTCACCCCATGGGAATTTATATTCATTGATTACAACGCAGGACCTTGCCAAGTGGCAAGAGAGAACAGCCTTCACGAAAGTTCAGCATACAGTTCCTGACATGCATAATAGTATAAAACCACATACAGACAAGGAGAGAGAAATAAAATGGAGCTCACTATTATTATTATTATAAAACTATTACCAGTCAAGGATGTTAACAGGAGACCTTTGGAAAACCACATCATTGGAAATCAAGTATTACTGCCCCAAAATTGATCCAAAAAATGCCAGACAAAAACTCCACTATGAAGGCATACTTGTCCGTTGGTAAGGACTGCATGTAGTGCTTTTTGGCAGCAGTCTTCATTGTGACCGTTCCGACACGTAACGCTGCTAAAAAAGTGCAGGCCAATCCGAACATAAAGTGATACCATGTCTACATTCATTATTCAGCAAAACCGGGGTGATTTTTTTTATTCATTGTTCACTTGAGATCATACAAATACACATTTGTGCCTTTCCTCTAAAACTAACAACGCATGGCAATCCACTTTGATATAAAAATAAGAATCAATGTACAAATTGTGATCAGGCTGTACAAGAGTATGAAACATTTAGAACTCACATCTATTCAAAAAGACGCATGCAATGAGTTCGGTTTTATTTCAACAAGAAGTCTTTGGAAAACAGATTTTGGCCACCTGACAAATCGTTTAAAATGGCATTCAGAAACATGTGCTCAGCTCTTGCGCCCACTACACAAGGTCTTCCATACACACCCAGTCGACAGCATCAATCAGAAGTTTCCAGGCAGATCAGTTTCCAGTGATTATTTAAGTAAATTGTAGGTTAGATTGTCACACATGCTAGTGCATTGTACAAGAAAATCTTTGGAGGCTCAGAACGATACCGTCATTTCTAAATGGCTCGGCTCTGTCGAGAATACTTCTGCTTGAGAATGATTTATTCACATTATGGGCATGTTCACAAATGATGGGCGCTTTCTAACTGGCTCGGCTCTGTCGACAGTATTTTTGCTTGAGAATGTCTTCACATTATGGGCATGTTCACACACTGGTGAACTGGTTGTTGGTTATCAACGAAGAACAGTTGTAAGTTTCTTTTTAAACAGTGTAGCTGTCCATTTTATACCGACATGGCTACAATGCAACGTGCTGAAACAACGAGGTTGTTCACAGGATGAAGAGTATTCTACAAGCATACATGAAATTGCGGTCAACACCACAACCAAACTGTGCTGAATCGGAGTAATTGATGTCATGATTGCCTTTTGCAGCTTGTTTCTGGAGTGACAATGCGTTGCGAGAAAAATAATCTGTAGAAGCCGTAGGACTGTGACATATCGGTGAAAAGGGAGTTACAAAGTAGCTCACCGGTCTTCAGTTGGACTGAATATTCCTTTCCTTTCTTGTGCAGATGTGTTGCACATGCACTTGAGTCAAGGGACTACGTTTGCATCCAAAAGGAAACATCTTTTTCCTGGTGTGATAAAATATATTTCTACCAATCTGTACAAATCCAAGATCCATTCAACAAAAACAATTGATCAATGCCATCCTCCTTTCTTTTCCACATGGAAATGATTTGAAAAGGCTGCGCTCCCTCTGTCCATTGCAAAGATGTATGATTAGCTGATAAGAAGACTCTGTCATTGGATGTTTTTAATGAATCACATTGTATGCTACACTGGTTAATGGGTAGTTAACTATCATAACACAAGCTAAGTTGACGTTTTTTTCTATGGTTTATTTGATTATAGAAGGAAGCTGATAACAAAGACGGACGCTAGGGGACTCAGGGGACATATTGCCGATGTTGGGCTGTTCGGTATGTGACACAAAGTCCGAGATTCTGACCAGATTCGATTGAAAACATGAAGCCACTCCTGTTAACGGCCCTGGCCGAACCCCCGTTGAGCAGGCGAGCGCGTCTGCCTCTCCCATCGCGGCTCATCTTTTGCCCGAGAGGCCCCTCAGCAGCTGGTGTCCAGTTGCTGCTTGGATGCGAGCATCTCTTCGTTTTCTTCAGTGGTCTTCTCTTCGACACGTTTGCTCAGCTTGCGCTTCTTGACCTTGTACACATCCCACTTCTCAGGCAAAAGATCGTTGTCGAAAGCCAAAGACAACAGCCAAGACACGGCGACGATGCTGACCAGCGAGCTGAGCATGATCACAGTGCGGAAGGGGAAGTACTGAGTAAGCTTGCCCTCGGCATTCAGCCGGCAGTTGGGGAAGTGGATGACCGGCGGCAGGCTGACGAGGGGCTCGCCGCTCATGATTCTCAGAGTGATTCCCATTAGGAAGCCCATGGTGGCCCCGTAGCCATTTGACGCCTTGAAGAAGAGGACGCAGACCAGCTGAGGGAACATAATGGTGTAGGACATGTCCACACCCACCAGCCAGAAGACCAGCACGCTGCTGTCCAGGAAGGTGAGGCCAGTGCCAGCCAGACCGACAACGACCACCGAGATCCGGATCACCCACTGCATCTCGCAGTCCGATGCCTGAGATGAGAGAGACAGACAGTGTTTCAAAATGGTGATTTTGAATGAAGGAAGGAGCAGCTGATGTCGCCTGGAGGCCAGGCCAAAGACTCAGTCGACATACGACAGAAGATTAACATGCAGGGACATATTATATGAACTTTTTTTGTTGTTTAATTTCATGAATGTTGTGAACTTATAGTACTCAAAGGGCTATTTTTAACCAGGATCTTCATTATTCACGAGCTTTATTGTAGAGAACCTCAAGAAAATACAGTAAGCATGTGACTGCAAACTGATTGATAGGTTAATCAATACGTAATTCAGTTGCAGTAAGAGTACAACACACTTCCGTCTGCAGCAACCGATGTCTGTGGGGAAAGAATTAACATTCGCTCCAGAAATTGGTCAAGACAAGACATGATAACTGTCACTTTCTTTTAACGAACCAAATGGTTCATTCATGAAAAAAACAACCTTTTTTTTTGAGTCACATATGTGCAAACACCAACAATTCCACCTGCATGTCAGCGCACATTATCATTGACATTCTCACCTGCTTCCGAATGATGTTCTTGTAGATATTGGAGGAGAACAATGATGCCGAGGACAGCAGGGCTGAGTCCATGGAGGACATGACAGCACCGGCTACAGCTCCGATCCCGATGATAGACACGTAGGTGGGCGTGAGGTACTGCAGGGCGATGGGGAGGATGGATCCTACTTCCCCACGATCATATGGAGTTGGCAGTCCATAGGATGTCGAGTTCCAATCTATGGAATGGTTAGAGAAGGAGAAGCGATTAGGAATGAGGAAGCGTTGCCAATAGAAAAGGCCTAATTGTCTGGACGCCACAAGTCCTGCAATTAAGAGTGGAATGTACCAGTAGATGCAGCCACAGCTCCCACCAGCACTGAGGGGATACCCAGCACCAGGCAAAAGGAGGAGGAGATAAAGCAGGTGAATTGAGCCTGCTTGTAAGATGAGGCAGACAGGATCCTCTGGTAGAACGCTTGGTAGGCCAAACCACCGAGAGCCTGTCACATACACAGTCAACCTTCTAAGATATCATCACTGTCATTTTCACACCTCTTAACAGCTGGCATCGATTCTATTTGAAGCTCCCTTTGAGGCGAGAGCCCTAAAACCGAGCAGAGTGTCGCAAGTGATATTTTTACGATCCAGCGTGTATTTATAAAGCGTTCCTCGACTAACCAGCAGCATGAAGTCGTCAAACCACTTGCCGGCTTCATTAAGCTCCACCTTGCCAACCCAAGGAGCCTGGAAGGTTTGGTTGTAGGCCGTCAGTGAGATGTCCACAGAGTGAGGGTTGGTCAGCAGGAAAGGGACACACACCCACTGTGTACACAAACACAAAGCTCAGCTGATTTCGCGATGCACTCAGTTCAGGATGTTTCCAGTCTGCCTGGAAACTAGGAATCTAAACAGCTTCTCTTGGCCATACGAAAGGCGCCCATACATACATACATATACATTTATTCAGTCATTCATTTTCCGAACCGCTTTATCCTCACGAGAGTCCGGGGGGGGGGGGTGCTGGAGCCTATCCCAGCCGTCTTCGGGCAGTAGGCGGGGGACACCCTGAACTGGTTGCCAGGCAATCGCAGGGCACACAGAGACAAACAACCATCCACGCCAACACTCACACCTCGGGACAATAGAGTGTTCAATCAGCCTGCCATGCATGTTTTTGAAAATGGGAGGAAACCGGAGTACCCGGAGAAAACCCACGCAGGCCCGGGGAGAACATTGCAAACTCCACGCAGGGAGGCCGGAGCTGGAATTGAACCAATTCCAAATATATACTATATATACATGTACATATACACACTATTCGACAATACTGGTTTCCAATTCGCAGCAAACCCCAACACTAGACCCCACCCTGCCGACAATTACCTCCCAAAGTGGAATATGGACCTTATTTAAGACACTGAGAACTTAGCTAAGAGAACACAGCAGGCTAATGCAGTTTACATCGCGTCAAATACAGAAAAGAAGCGGGAACATCCATAGTAAGCACTTTTCTTGATTCATCAGTGCAACACTCTGCAAACTCCCTTTTCCAAGATGGCTGCACCCATGAACCCAAGCTTTGCAAAAATAAACAAATAAATAAATGAAAAGAAAGAGGGCGGCCCGGTGGTCGAGTGGTTAGCGCGCCAACCTCACAGTGCAGAGGTTCAATTCCAACTCCGACCTTCCTGTGTGGAGTTTGCATGTTCTCCCTGTGCCTGCGTGGGTTTTCTCCAGGTACTCCCAAATTCCAAAAGATTGAATTGAGATTGAACACTCCAAATTGTCCCTTGGTGTGAGTGAGTGCGGATGATTGTTCTTCTGTGTGTGCCCTGCGATTGGCTGGCAACCGGTTCAGGGTGCCCCCCGCCTACCTCCCGAAGACAGCTGGGATAGGCTCCAGCAGCCCCCGCGACCCTAGTGAGGATAAAAGCGGTTCGGAAAATGGATGGATGGATGGACAATGGTCTGATCATGTAATCACTCAGCTCTATGTCTCACCCCTTTTGGAAGGCAATGGATGGGGTGTAGGACTGACGTATACGCTGTGTTAATAAAAAAAAATGGGAATTTGGGGTATGGGTTAGTTTCTGATGGAATACTGATCGGAAAGGTGTTCTGACTTGCTGGCTGTCATGGGGTAAATATATATTGACGTACCAGGCTGATAAAGATGAGAGTGAGCTGGATCACATCTGTGTAAGCCACAGAGTAAAGCCCTCCCAGGAGCGTGTAGACAACGGCAACGACGGCGGAGATGACAATTGAATAGACGTAAGAAAGGTCCAGGATCACACTCATAGTTCCCCCTGGAACAAAACAGCATTGTGATGAGCTGCAGGCAACGGCTGGGACAACATTTGCACATACATCCAACACTGGAGACACATGCAACGTAGTGTATTTTTGTGGCGGGTTTAAGTTACTTTTTATGTTCTCAACCTGTCTTTTGCTTTTAATTTTTTTTCTCTCTCACAGACATACATACACGCATATACTTGTACATGCATCCACTTTTAATGAGCCATGTATTACATATTTGTTTGGGCTTGTTATTTAATTCATATCCTGAAAAACAACAACCGCATAATACAATTGCCTAACATAGCATTGTCATCGAGGTCAATAAGGTTACACGTGCGCAGATATAGTGTTGTATTAAACATCTTAAAAACAAATCCTAAAGCATAACAAGCAGACATAAAGCAACAAGATTAAAAACAGAACCAAAAAGAAGAGAAGCAGCCTATTGATTGTGACTCCATAAACCCTTAACAGTCGACACTGATCATTAAAAGAAAAAAAACTGTTCTTGTAGTGAAACAACTGAAAGTGTAAAGAATAAGTAAATGTATAGTAAATAAGTGAACTTAAAAAAAACACATCTTGTTACTCAAACAAGGCAAGCAAAACGTGACTACCTTTACTGTCTCTTCTCCCACATTGCCAGGGTCCCCCCAGCCGTAGCCTGCAGCCACACCACAACAATGTCCTTAAACAGAGAAGGGTCAGATCGCCACTTATAACCCCTCTGACCTACCATGCCCACCCCTAACTCACTCCAACACCCTTTTTTGAAAAAATACTCTCACTTCTTTGGGTTCAATGGTTACTTTGACTGCTACGGTTCGGTTCGTTCACGCTTCTTCTCTCCCCACTTCATGTATTAGTCATATTCGTCATTAAAAGCCTACGGGACCCCTTACCTACTAACGTTTACATAACTTTGACTAGTCGTCAACGATCTGTTCACTCAAATGCCAAAATGTGCTGAGTGAGCTCAGTGTGAAAGCACAAGAAAGACACTGTGCCCTCCGCATTCACGCGTGGTGAGTGACATCCAATGAAAGATGACAAATGTCCAAAATGCCACTGCCACCTCTTTGCTTTAACACGCACCCACAATTCCTCAGTCTCACTGCAAATTCTTTGCTATGATTTGATTTAAGAATTCATAATGTACAAATAAAACAACCCTATGGTGAATGTCAGCACTTTTTGGGGACAAAATGTCCCACAAGAATGGTCTTTTGCAGGGTGCTGAGGTACAGGTCGATGCTAAAATGTGGGAAGGGAAAAAAAAGGTCTTATCATTAGTTTTTAGATGGATTTTAGCGAATCTTGCATGAAAAACCTTTCAAATGAAGGAATCTGTATGGCCCCGTTCAATTTTAGATAACTGTCAATGCCATAATGCATTATTATTTATTGCCAACAGTCTTGAATGTATATCCAGGAAGCAATGTGACATTCTATTCTGATTCCAGCTGTGAACTTAATCTCTTTGGATACGTTTGCACCACGCAAGCACGCCATCGCTTTTATTACCGAAGCGACCGTATGGCTCGCCGTGACATAACATTGACTGAATTGTAAAGCACTCCTGCTTGGTATGCTTTACGGTTTTAGTGGTGCATCCCTTATCTCTTGTGTGTTGAGCTGTGCCCTTTGCCACCGCGCTAAATTTAGGATCCAAAAAAATAGGAGGTGGAATGAGAATCGGCGCCTGTTTGGCCCCACGAGCTGCACTCGGGTAGGCCAGAGAAAACTGGCCGCTATATGCTCTCATGTTGTTTTTAGATCCTCTGCCTACCTGGATACACGCTGAGTGTCTGAAGAAATACGCATACACACACACACACACACACAACATACACCATTGATCAATTCCAGAAATTTGACGGTGGCTTTGTGCTGTTGATGCCTGACGGCATATGAAGCCCGCCCTAATGCAAAAACGTTCTCATAATCAACCGCAATGCAGTAGGCAGACAAACGATGCTTAGAGTGTACATCAGATGCACAGTTAAGATTTACAATAAACGATAAGCACATTCAATTGTATTGAAGAAAAAAAAAATCTTGAATAAGCAGGCAACTACCAACAATCATCTTTTTCAATGAAAAACAAGGCGGTTGGTTAGAAAAAAAGCAACAATTCTCCAAATACTGTAAGTGAATCTGCAGGTATGTGGTGGTCCACTATATTGCTATGTGAGCATCTGCTTTTGTGTCTGTGGGTGTCTTCAGCAGCGAAATTGGTTTAGAAAAAAAGTCTCACAAACATTGCTTTTGTGGCGTGTCCACATAGTCTACAGCACTACCATGCTGACTCAAACACAGATTTCACATTTAGAAACATTACAGACACATGAAGTGATGTAAAGGCGCGTATCATTGAACCGGTCAAAGAATAGAAAAGTCTCTCATGATTAGAACAACCTGGTTTGAATAATTGATCACCTTTCACAATCAACAGGCTGCTCGATGTTTAACCCCCCTTTTCAAATACCACTGGAAAAGAAGACAGCATTAAAACACACACGCAAAAACATGACATACGCTCTCACACTGCACAACATTGCACTCACAGCCAGCATAACGCACACATGGATACACATGGCAACGCATCCTCGGGGTGTCCCGATACAACTTTTTCATGCCGAGATCGATCCGATACGAGAATGATAGAAGCTTGTATTTATTTTGTTGTGTTTAGTACAAGAGACTTGATCAAGTGACACTATTTGAACAACAATCAGCAACGGCGGGCATGAGAAAATAGGACCAACTTGTATCAAGCATTTAGGTTACCTCAATTCAATGTATTGCTCTTAAATCACATAGAAGCATCTAAAACCTTTTCTTTTCTGATTGATTGATATAAAAATGATTTATTAGATATAAACACATAACGGGGTAGGACTAGATAAGTTTTTTACTTCTTCCTACTCCCTTGAACATAGTAACTGTGTTGAATGAAGATTGATTTCTTTCTTTTTACTTTTTTTTTATCTACCTTATTTTCTGTCAAATTATTACTGTATATATGTTTTATGTTCAATAAACAAACAAAAAATAATAATAATAAAGTAAAATACAGTCAAGGATATTGAGAAGTAGCCCGAATAAAGTCACTCAACACAAATTGTACTCTCTGTGTGCAAAATAACAATTCAAGTCTACTTCAGTACATTCAGAATTACGCATTCAGTTCATGGGGACAACAGAGTCGGAAATGGACCAATATGTGAGATTTGGGATGTAGACCAATCTGAGACTGTATTTTTGGCCAATATCGAACCGATGTCCATACCGAATCGGGACACCCCTAAAAGCAGCAGGAATTACGGTACAAAATCATGTTCACTTATGAAGAAACAATACAATAACAATTTGAATTTTAAAATAATCTATCAATTCATCATATGGGGCATTAGCTAATGTGTGCCCATATCAGTTTGGGATCACTCATAAATATGATTTTTTTTAAAAACAACTTATGAGGTCATGAATGTAAAGCAAAGGTGCCCAAAGTCCGCTCCTCCAGAGCCCCTATGCAGCCGGTTTTAGATGCCCCCCTGTTCCAACACACTGCACTCAAATGATCAGCTCATCATCAAGCTTCCAGAGGCCTGAGAATGATCAATCAGGTGTGTTGGATACAGGGAGACATCGAGGGGCTCTCGAGGACTGGACGTGGGCACCCCTCATGGAATGGATCATCTTGAGCTTTGTTTTGTTGAATCAATTTCGAGTTCATTCCATGTTTGACAACATAGTTGAAATATGGTCGCTACCAACAAATCAGTGGACAGAATAGTAGCTGACTGTCGACAGACACATGTCCTCTTATCTTAAGTGATCGTCACCTTTCAGTTAGTTGTGTTGTTGCTGTACATAACTGTCACGTTGAAATGTCTTTGACTGTCACGAAAACACTACCAGTCATTTTATTGATCGCACTGGAACATTGCTTTGTGTAACAAACAAAGTTCACACTGGTGTCACTCCAAATAAGTTGTCAACATAAATGAGTGCAAAGCACTTTCAATATAAGAGTACTTTTCTTTTATGAACATCGGCTTTTCGAAATGATCCCAAACTTTTACCAAGTACTGAGCTTGGCGACAACACGCGTGCGTCGTTTATGCACTGTATATTTAAGCAATTATGCGGCATGGCATTCTCAGTTGACAGCAAGAGCATGTACGCATGCCTTGCTCATATAACCGAATAGCTGTCCTTGACTTACTTTGGGCCGAGGTGCCCCCACCCCTCACCACCCACCAGTACAAGGACTTCACAGCTTTTACAGGAGTGTAAATAGTCATAATTTAGTCCTGAGGGGAACGTTTCAACAAGTGCAGGAGTAAACGTTCCTGTAAACACCCCATCATGGACATTTGAGTGCCCACTACATCAGTGGTATGCCTCATCAAATAAGGATTGTACTCATTGTGTGCCTACATGTTGATGGCTGCAAGGTGCATGCACACATTCTGTGTCACACACGCACTTCGACGATACGAAGGAACTCACCCAGGCTGACAAGTGTGCGCGACACCCACAGTACATCGGCGATTAATGCGGGAAGGATCAGAACACTGCTCAGGAAGTTGCCATACTTCTTCTGGAAAGGGTCCATCATGGTCACATACTTGTTCTCTCTCATGGGCTTTGCAAAGAAAAAGCCGCCTGAAAGAGAACGGAAAGTATTGGTGCAAAATAAAGATGTTACATTCCTATCACTGGAAAACAGGGACAGAAAATGGCAAGGAGCGGGTTCAGGAGAATGACGACGGTACATGTGGACAGAAAGGAAAACGAGTGTTCGCTGGAGATAATAAAATGCGCTCAGCTGAACACAGGAGTCCACGTAGCCAAGAGCGGCACGTTATATTTGCTGATTTCTCTACTGCTGAACTCTCACACTCTGCCGGCCATTGTGATATTGGCCCAGCGCGCTGGTCACGTCACCTGTTGCAAATGTGTATGCGATTAGAGGTCGCTTTGCTTCAAGTCATCACTTTGCACCTGTTGCCTCATATTACCATCCTAAACTGATTCCTCGTCGTCGTATTTTTAACCTGAGAGACAGTTTTATAGTTTTGTGCAGTCAGCTAGCTGATGCGGGAGGGGGGGGGGGGGGGGTATTGAGGATCTGTCCGTTGTCACCGACACTATTATTGGTATGAAAAACAGAAAAGCAATTTGTCTTTTTTATTTATTTATTTTTGTATAAGGTCATTTGTGTTGATTTGTAGTTAACTGTCATATGGCAGCATGCTATAGAATGAACGATGTTGATGGATCCTGAAGAGCCCCCCCCAAAAAAAAGCCTGCAGATCAAGTTCCATTTAAGTAGGTGCATTGTAACGGTTACTTAATGTACAGTAGGACAAACTCCTGTCAGCATCTAATTTTACGGACATTTCCTGCTACTTGCCGGGGTCTCAATTTCAAACCCTTTACACTTATGTGTAATCATTTGGTCTAGCGAGAGAAAAAAAAAAGTGTGTGATAGGTAGGTGGGGACTGACTGAGTATTTAGTTCTCGGCTTCAGCCTCTGTGTAACAAGGAGCACTCACCCAAGAAGAACGTAACAACGTAAGGCACCGGCATGAGAGCCCACACTGCTCCTAATGTTGGATTGTATGTGGCTTCAGCTATACCCAGGATAAAACCTCCTCCTACCCATGTGGCTGCAAAGACATTTATTTTGAGAAAAAAAAATCAGTCAGCTGTTATTTGTTTTCTTCATACAAATAAACTAGCACTTTTCTTTTTTACCCGTAAGGGTGAAGACGCCCACGAGCAAGTTGATGTTCCGTCCGGCGAGTAGTGTGATCTCCATTCCATCTCCTTTGCACTTTTTCTCCTCCTTCCTGGAGCGCATGGATGCCCAAATGCCCGTTCCCAGAATCAGCAGGTAGAAGGCCGCCATAACCACCAGACCCGGCACGTTCAAAGCCATGGTTGGCTATTGTCTCTGTTGAACAGGAAAAGGCGCATAAACACACACACAAAAAAAAAAAAATGCATGTGTGTTCACTTGTGTCATTCTTTTTCAAACAGATGTATTAACTTGGGGAAAAAAATTAATACTGTGAAAAGGGAAAGGTTGTGGGAACTGTGGAAGGGCAGTGAGCGGCTGGATGTTCATGTTCAAATGACATGATGACTTTCTTGGCAGACAGGAGCATGGGGTAAAAAGTAGGGGGGCGGGGGGACAACAAGGTGGTACATGTTGGGCTAACAAAGGGGGAAAAAAACAGAGGCACGGGTGGTCTCACTATGTCTATGGCTGAACTTACAAAATCCTGGAAGTTTGTTTTCCAATTATTGTGTGGTTGGATGGCCCAAGTTTTGACCCCAAACACAGGAAGTGGAAACAACTCAAGGGAGATCAGTACACGAGATGAGACTATGTACATTTCTTTTATGGTCCGCTTCTTCTGTAGTCAATTTCAGAAACATCTATGCAACCGTCATCAGGCGCCAGACAACATCAGTGATCTATCAGAATTATAAAAGGAGGAGTAGTGTCTTGGAAAACATCATTCACCCCCCCGCCCCTACTTTTGACATAAATTCAACCAGTCATTTTTAAGGGAGGAAAAAAACAAGACATAACTCCTAAGTTAAAAATAAATCAATTAAAAAAAACAATGCATTATAAGACCAGAATCAAATTCGAGCTGCCGAAAGAATGTTTGGACATTCACTTGCATATGGGTATGGGGTGGCGGGGGGAGGAAATGTTTGTCAAGGGAAGGGACTGTCACGTTGCAAGGTGGTGGTGGACCCCAAAAAGCAGGCAGGAGGGAGGAGCAGAGTGAACTTGACGAAATGTATTTAATAAAACACAGAGAAAACTGAATCCAAAACAAACAAAGTGCGAACAACCAAAACAAATCCAAAGTAGCAAAACAAAACCATGACTGTGGCAAACAACTAACAGGAACAGAACCATGACAGAAACAAACATGACAGTTGCAAGCAAACAAACAATGACCCGACACGGAGTGGTTGTGCCGGGAGTCCTTTTAAACAATTACATAACGCCATAACGACCAACAGGTGTGCAGCTGCAGAGAGAGCCCTACAGTGCCACCTGTTGGTCACAAACCGAAACCCGGCGTCCTATCTCGGATCTATGACCCCGCGGCCGAGAGCAGTTTACCTCAGAGCATCCTACCGGACCATTGCATAATGGGGGCGCTTAGGTGGGAGATTGAGCGGAAGGTCCAGTAGGCCTAATCAAGACAAGGGCACGGAAAATCCTCCTGGATCCCCCGCACCCTGCCCACCACCTTTTCCAGCTACTCCCCTCAGGCAGACGCTACAAATCCATGCGCACCAAATCCAGTAGACACTTAAACAGCTTCTTCCCTCTAGCCATTAACTCCTTAAACAGTCACTGACGTAGTCACTCTTCTTGTACTACAAATACTGCTACTGGTCACTCTAAAATTGTTCAATGATTTTGTTGTTTACGATGATACTAATGCAGCGTGTTATACCGGAGACAAATTCCTTGTGTGTTCTACATACTTGGCCAATAAAGATGATTCTGATTCTGATTCTGATTCTAAGAGGGAACCCAAGTTCCGGCTGGATGTCCCACAGAAAGACTATTTGTGCCCCCACATCTGCGCGCGGAGGTGTTGCAGTGGGGGCACACATCTAAGGTGGCATGCCATCTCGGAGTTAACCGGACATTGCATTGAGGGAGGGGTACTGTTATGTTTCGGTTTGCGACCAACAGGTGGCACTGTGGGGCTTTTCCCTGCAGCTGCACACCTGTTGGTCGTTATGTCGTGATGTAATTGTTTAAAAGGACCTCCGGCACAACCACTCCGTGTCGGGTCATTGTTTGTTTGCTTGCAACTGTCATGTTTGTTTCTGTCATGGTTCTGTTCCTGTTCGTTTTTTGCCACAGTCATGGTTTTTGTTTTGCTACTTTGGATTCAGTTTTCTGTGTTTTATTAAATACAATTCGTCAAGTTCACCCTGCTCCTCCTTCCTGCCTGCTTTGTGGAGTCCACCACCTTGTAACGTGACAGGGACTGAAACATGCAAGCCAAGAGGAGTGTGTGTGTGCGTGTGTGTATGTATGTGAGTGTGTGTATGTATGTGAAGGCATAGAAGGAATGGAGGGGGGGACTAGGACCGATGCCAAAGTCAACAAATGCCTGAAAATTCACTCATATGGCTTGTGTGATCTACCAGTGTGTGTGTTTGTGCGCGCGCTATAGCACACAGCTCTTTATCATAGCACACATTGCAGAGTTCATATCGGGTAACCGTATAGCACTGGTGCTGGGCCAAAAACCTCCAAATTTGTTCAATTACAAATTGTTTCACAAATTGATACTGTTGGTCAGTCCCAACGCGACTGTGCTATTTTTACAAATGACTGGCCAATCTGAAGGGTTGAAAGTGGCCCGCTCTCTTTGGCAATGCAATGTCAATGGCCGTTTCTCAATATGGAGAACGCAGAGTACAGTCGTGAACAGCCCGAGTACGGACTTCCTCGGAATACATGCGAGAACGTTTCTAGGAAGTATGAGCGAGTCTTTGTAAATAGGAGTCGCTGTGTACTGGTGATTGTATTATTTGTGCATGATGGCACGCACACACATACATGCTACATGTGGAACGGATTTTGAAAAACATTTTTAACAGTTCGGTTTGACTGTTTCGCCTTGGTTTGCACGTGTCCCTTCGGATCACGGGTACTCACAACTCATTTAGGAATTGAATGCAGTAGTGTGCAGTATCGCTTATGGCAGCCAATTGGCACCAATGCTATTTCTGATGACTAATATGTATTTTTTTTAAAAACACTAACTGCAGACTAATCAGGTGGTAGAAATTGCTTTAAAAATGTGTATTTCCCAAACATTCATTCCAGTCTTGTACAATCAGGTGAACGACAACAAAGACATCTCAATTTACTGTCAATACAGATACTATGCTGTGTTGTATTAATAATTGTTTACGTGATTTTTTTTTCACAGAGCCTGAGTTCTTTTTATTTATTTGTTTTTTGGGTCAAAGATATTTTATTGTTCTACATTTCAGTAAAAGTGTTCAATATTCTTGAAAATGTAAAGATAATTGCTCTTCGAACGGATGTACTTTTATTATTTTATACGTAAAAAAATGTTTTTAAATACGATCGTTCATTGTAATAGTGTCTGGGAAAATATTTCATTCTGAAAAATTTGTTTTTATCTTCACAGGTCGAGATTTAGTCAAACACATTGGAAGCACATTCAAAGGTTGACTATGTCTTGCATAAGCGAGGGTATACTTGGCATGCCACTTCTAAAACACATTGGCGGAAAGTACAGAAAAAACAACTCATGTCTCGAGTGTTCCTGGGCAGTGTTATCTCGGTACGAGGGAAGGAAAATTCCCTTTCGGCTGCTGCGATTTTTCATTAGCTTGTAACACACAACCCAGAACGGGTTACTGTCATTGAGATGACACAATCACCTTTCTGTCAAACATTTCAATGACTGGATGTACAGCTAACGTGCCATAATCAAACATTACCGCATTCGTGGCGTCTTTAAATTGGATGTACTGGATTTATTTATACTAGTCGAGGAATTTGAATGCAAGAGTAAACAAACCTCCTAGACATAACGTTGTTTGCTGGAGCGTCTTGTTCACTTTGGACTAACGTGTGGTAATTGTGTGAAGGCTTTCACAAGTTCACCAGTGAATCCTAATATTAAAAATGTTGTTTGCCTTAGCGGTTATTTGAATTCAAACAAAGTGCACATTTAGGTGTTTGCAGATTGCCGGTTATTTTCGAGAGCCCCCTCCTTATACGTATGCAAGATATTTCACACTCAAGTCAGACAGAGATTCCTTCGTGGGGAATAGACCGATTTTGAAGTTGAGGGGGACTCCCCTTATAGCTTCCTCCGGCGCTACACACAGCGATTGCGCATCATCTTCCATTTCTGGAAATACTCATGTTACAGTCTTCTCGAAATACAAGACAAAAAAGAATTACTTGAAGTATCTAAGGCAGGGGGTACCCAAGTCCAGTCCTCAAGCTTGTCTCCCCCCCTCCAACAAATGATCAGCTCATCAACAAGCTGATAAGCAACCGGATCATTTGAATCATGCGCATTGGATGCGGGAAACGTGAAACAGTCTTGCTGATCGGACTTGGGCAACCCTGATCTAAAGTGATTCGCTTACATTTCATTTGCCGTTCGGTGCTCTCTTGGATTAATGGCTTGTGTCGATGTTTATGACTGGATTCAACATAAGTTGGATAACTGCAATTTTTTTCATTTTCTACCAAATCATGAAGACATCTGAAAGAATGCCAAATTATTTGTCGATTTTTTTGTCAAGATCTTAGCTGATGTCAAAATGGAGGTTTTCATGTCACATTTAGTCTTGTTGAGCATGTGTGTCGAATAAGCTTATCAGCCAGGAGACACTGGGCGTCAGGTGGCTGAGATATTCTTGTTTCCCTCCCTCTTTTTTTTAACACATACAGATGAACAAAGCAAAACAATTGTATCTTTTGTGAGCTATAAATTACCTAAAACGCCTAAAACTGCTATAAATTTACTATAAAGGAGTGTTGTAAACCACAGAGGTAGTAAAAAAAACAACAATAAAACCTCAACCATTCATTGCACTTCAAATTCAAAGGCCCATATTTCTTCTGAATGTTGGCTAGTTGAAACATGATTGATTTGGGGTAAATATTGAAACAGCGCTCATCTTTGGGCCAAACTGTTTTTCTTCACTTTCACAATAAGTCATATGGTGAAAATTCCCCGCTTACGAACGCATACATTCAGGGCGGTGTGGGCACTCTCACGCATAACGCTGCGCCATACACATGAGCCAAATCACACTTTATTGTATGACCTCCGCACCTCTAAATTGCACTCACAGTCTGGCCCCAAATTGTTGTTTTGCTTGAATGTTTACCTGACAGAAGCACATCACGTCGCTGCTGTAACAAAACATATGTCCTCTTTCACAGTTTCAATGGTAGTAAAAAGTCACCTCAGTTTACTGTATACTCTCTGTACATATTAGAAAAATGGAACTTTGGCAGGATCACATTTATACCATTCTGGGGGTTTCTTGGTGAGGAATCAGCCTTTTTACATGGCCGAAAGCAACAAAAAAAAAGTTGATTTTGCATGATAAAGACCCTTGGTGTAAAAATAAGTTATTTCATCCCCATCATTTTTCTTGCGTCAGCTTTTATAGATTGTTACAAAGCTCACATTGTTGAAATATTTGTGTATATTAAAGTTTAATACATTGATGGAGGGCTTTTTTTTCTGTCTGAATTTGAAATGTACTGTGTCTTGACAATGCGTTATTATTTGATTACTATTGTGTTTGTGGAACAATTATACATATACAGTGTATGTATATATATATACACACTACTATGAGCACATACGGCCAAACTGCATGCAAAGCTTCACTAGGTTAATTTGTGCTGATTATAAGAAAAATGAACCTTCGGCTTGCTGTTCAATACATACATACATACATACATATATATATATATATATATATATATATGTGTGTGTGTGTGTGTGTGTGTGTAAGAATTAGAGAGATCTATATACTGTATACAGTACATATATATTTACAAACATATCACACACACACACACGTACACAGTATGTTTGACTTTACCTACTGACATTTGAAGTTGTTGCATCAGAGGGCTCAATGTAACCTTCAGCAGCGTTTGGCTGACAGACAGCTGGCACAGCATTTATTTATTGCCAGTGTAACTGAAGTAACTTCAGACATGAGGACACTCTCGGTCTAAATAAGCAGTGTCCTCTGATACAGGTGCAGAAGTGTGACTTGGCAAAGCCCAGCTATTACTATCTATGAATACCTCCCTCCCGAGCCGCATGTCTCCATTTCCCTGCCTCTCAGTACTTTTCCGCTGCCGCTCACCACATCTCCATCACGCCTGCGATCTTATAGATGGGTTATTATCCACTACTATGAGCACATACGGCCAAACTGTATGCAACGCTTCACTAGGTTGATTTGTGCTGATTAGAATAAAAATATAACCTTCTGCTTGCTGTTAAAGGCTCAGTAAAATGTGACCTGTGTGTTCCTAAACACCAACATTGTCCTTCAGAGACAGAACACATTGAGAGCCAACTATATCGTAGTCAAAATCTAGCCTTTGTACAATATACGGCCTGAAAACTGCCTTTGCATACCCTTTCTCCTAGTTGATATTATGACACGTTGTTTGGAATATATCCACCCCAAAAATCTTTCGTCGAGTCTAAAGACGCTGGTTTAAAATAATGACAGCTCTGTTATCTTGATATGACAATAATTCCTGTTTCGAATGAGAGGTCCCTAGTTTCCCCGTCTAGGAAATACCACATTCCTGATTCCTGAACTGATATAAAAATGTTCACTTGTGACTAACATGTAAGTTTACATCCTACATTTGTAACACCTTTTCCAATGGTTTGTGTTCCATCAAATACGGGTATTCTTCCGGGCTATCAAACGCCCAATCGCGAATCTCGTCAGTTCTTGTCTTCTAGAGTAGCAGTGGCAAATGAATCACAATCCTACAAATTCACAAAACAAAGACAAACTGTACACCACGGTGACGTCCCCAAGGTATGTGGCCCCAACAGTCTCACTCAACCATTTAAAGCACACTTGAAAAGAAATGTAAAGCAAACAAGTATCCATGCATTATAAAGGAAATGAACTTCATGCACACGGCAACTAAAATGGAGAAAAGAGGATACGCACCCAATTCTGTGTTACACAGAACGTCTCAGACCTTTGCGATGATGGGAAGATGGAAGAGAGTGATGCTTTTCTTACAGGTCACAGAGCACGCAGGATGATTGAGTCCGTCCAAAAGAAGAGGTGAGAGTTGAAATGCACTCAACCAGAATGGTGTCACACACTGCTCAGAAAGAACACAAAGAAAAAGTACAAAAATTGTCTAATTAACTCAATTGTTATTTAAGTGGTTTGTGTTAAAAATAAATAAATAAAGGAAAAAAAAGAAAGCTGGCCTCAACTCGGACTCAATGAGGGAGGGTGGAACTCTCTGGAAGCGGCACCCTTGCCTTTCTTTTAAAGCTCTCCAGGGGGCGTGACTAAGTGTCCAAAGTGAGAAAGTGGGGGGGGGGACGTGCGTGAACGTCACCACAACCACCTGATTGGTGAGTGGTCGCAGGCCCCCGTGAGCACAATTCATGGGCATGGGGGATGCCTTTTTGGTCCTGGAGAGACACTACAGCACCTCTTGCTGCTCGTGACCATCTCATTAACCTCTTTCTGCTCATGCCATTTTCCAACTGGATTTAAATAAGATCTTTTCACAACACCCCCATCCAATGTTCCCTCTAAGCCGCGCGCGTGAGCAATTGCGCACTTTTTTTCACCCTCATGGTGACAGCTGGCGCGCACCACACGCACACTTTATTTCTACAATCATTCCTTCATTTCCTTCACCATTTTAATCTATAAACAGGACAGCAGACTATTGCCACTTCCATGAGTTTCAGTAGTGCGACCGAGGGTGCGCACTCAGTTGTTCTTTGACAGTTTGATGCATACATTGACACTCATTCATTGACACACACCACAGACCAGACGAGAGGCTGCCGGCGAAGCGCGGACGGCTCCCTTAAGGAAGTCCAAATATGGACATACAGTAGTTTCCCAGCCCCTTGAATGAGGCTCTTTCGCACGCTTAGAGGTCAGGTGACTAGTATTATTTGTGTTTTATTAAATGCCACATAGCTCCGGCCTCCCTGTGTGGAGTTTGCATGTTCTCCCCGGGCCTGCGTGGGCTTTCTCCAGGTACTCCGGGTTCCTTCCACATTCCAAAAACATGCATGTCAGGCTGATTGGATGCTCTAAATTGTCCCTAGGTGTGAGTGTGGGCGTGGATGGTTGTTCGTCTCTGTGTGCCCTGCGATTGGCTGGCAACTGATTCAGGGTGTCCCCCGCCTACTGCCCGGAGATGGTTGGGATAGGCTCCAGCACCCCCCGCGACCCTAGTGAGGATCAAGCCGTTCGGAAAATGGATGGATAAATGCCACATTTTCCATTATTTGTGAGTGGATAATGTGTGACTATCGTTATACAGACTAACTTAATAATGCTTAAAATAACCTGTGTGCTTCAATAAAAGTAACAAACTTGGGCCGATTTTATTCATGTCATGAATCTCCATCCGATGATATTTTCTATTTTGACTCAAAGATAATTTGAATGTTTCCGTATCTTAATATATCATGCACTTTCTTATGACCGCAGGTTTTGGACAGGTGTGATACTAGTTTGGCCTCTGTGTGCATGTCTGATGTTGCTCACCGTGATCCAATGAATGCTCAGGGAGTTTTTGTGAATGCTTAGACTTGGACGGATGGAAAATTAGAGGGAACATTGCCCCCCCCCACACACACACAAATAACCGCTCGCTGTGTATGTGTATACAGCTATATTCCCTTGTGAGGATACACGGATCACAAAATGGATAGACTATATATATATATATACTTCACTAAACGAATATAATTAATGATTTAGCTCTGTGTCTCACCTACCTGTTGTGTTTCACAGTGACTTAACAGCCAGCCTGACATATCACACCAAGATCCTCACACCCACACCATAAGGGGGAAAAACATCTCCTCTCCCAGACTGCCCATACTTTGTTGCCCCCTTTCAGTTTGATTGGTGTGTACTGTGTGGATGTGGGTGCCTCCTTGCTGAAGACTTTCACAAAGCCCACCTTGTTTCAGTCCATATGGTTAACTGCATGAAGTAGTGAGTAAATCACATGGGAAGAAACTTTGTAGCAACAGGAAAGAGTTCCTGAAAGAAACTTTGTAGCAACAGGAAAGAGTTCCTGAAAGAATTGTGCTCTCCTTGGCATCTTTTGCCTCCAGCCTTTATAAGCGCAATTTGTATCACCTAATGTGATCCATTAAGGTAAAAGAAAAACAATATGTTAAAAATGTCAACTCGTGGCTCCACATAATCAAAACATTTTTATTTAATACCCACTTTACAAACACGCAGCCTATCATTGTAAAGCTACTCTTGGTAAGGGATCAAGACACATTTCCTAATTAAGGAATTGGTCAGACCTACAGGACAATTGTATGCTTCCAACTTTGTGGCGACAGTTCGGCGAAGGCCTGTTTCTGTTCTAGTATAGAAAACAAGGACACACTTGGATGACTTTGGTGTGAAAGAACAGTTTTGGATAGGGGCAACCAGCGACATACGACATCTCCATTTTCAGTTGCTGCTGGTGCAGTGATTACATGGTCCAGTATGGTTCTAGGTCCAACAATCACCAGCCAACAATATTGTCAAAAGCCAAGTCAATGAATACACATACTAAACACTAACGGGATTCATTTGCGTCATCCGATCAAACTTGGAAACAAACATGACGTACAACTGGGAAAAGTAACGCACAGGGGGCACCTTCCTGGCACCAGAGCCGACCAAAGTGAAACGCTCCAATGCAAAATTACAAGTTAACAATTTCTTGGAAGACTTTTAGGATGTCTTGTGACTTTGAAAAGAACAGATAAAATTCGACTAACACTAAGAAACACAAAGGACAAAAAAGTTACTCATGGTGTGAAATAATTTGTCCACATTAAATACATGGGCTGCCCGGTAGTCCAGTGGTTAGCACGTCGACTTCACAGTGCAGAGGTACCGGGTTCAATTCCAGCTCCGGCCTCCCTGTGTGGAGTTTGCATGCTCTCCCCGGGCCTGCGTGGGTTTTCTCCGGGTACTCCGGGTTCCTCCCACGTTCCAAAAACATGCGTGGCAGGCTGATTGAACACGCTAAATTGTCCCTAGGTGTGAGTGTGAGTGCGCATGGTTGTTCGTCTCTGTGTGCCCTGCGATTGGCTGGCAACCGGTTCAGGGTGTCCCCCGCCTACTGCCCGAAGACGGCTGGGATAGGCTCCAGCACCCCCCGCGACCCTAGTGAGGATTAAGCAGTTCGGAAAAAATGAATAAATACATGTTGGTATGATGACCTCAGGGTGAATTTAATATGTAGTTCCAAATAAAGCAGGATCATCGAAAGCTGTTAGTCAGTTTAGATTTAGATGTTCCCATTTCATGAGTATGTAGAATCAGAGCTCAAACAAAGCTTGTGCCAAAGGGGAAATTCAACTCACTCTGCAGTGTATGTTGGGTTGCATATCACACAGACAGTGATTTGCTAGACACCAGTTCAGGGTGTACTCTGCCACGCCCAAAGTCAGATGGGATAGACTCCACCACACCTGTGACCCTAATGAGAAACAGTACATAGAATGGATGGAGGGATGGATATCACAAAGAAAACCAGATCACATCAAAGACAAACATGTAAAGAAAGACATCAGAGTGCAAGAGATGCCCATAACAGTGCTGCACCACTTCAGCCATGGGGTGAGGCCAGTGATTTGCTCAAAGGCTCCTTGACAGTAGCAAGGGAACAGATTTGCATCTCAACAACAATTATTTGCTGGTTACATTTTGCCTGCAGCGGGACTAAAACTGTGACCTTCGAGCTTCAAAGTACTCATAGGAATTACAGTACTAGGACAAGTCGACCGAGGGTGAGTTTGATTGAATGCTTTGGTAGCATAAAGGCAGAAAAAACAGGGACAGGCATGCCATTGAAGAACGTGAAGCATGGATCATTAAAGGGGAAGTCAATTCAAAAATGTTTTCAGATTTTCGTGATGACTGTGAACCCAAATACTATAAATACATGAATAACTCATGTTGATATCAGAGGCCAGTAAAATCTGTTTCTTTGTATACGATTACATTTATTTTAAAAGGGGGATTGGGAACAAAAAATGCAACATCGCAATGTTTTTGAATATGAAAAAAAAAACTTAAGTTGACGTGCATAATTTGCTTTGGTGGGCCACATAAAATGTGGCGGGCCAGATGAGGCCCCCGCGTCTTGAGTTTGACACCTGGGATTTAGAGTCTTCACTTGACCTACAATGGATTTTTTTGTAATTTGGGAGCAACCCAGAGTACTCGGAGAAAACTCACACAGGCTCAGAGAGAACACAACACAGGAAGGCCAGAGCCAGGATTCGAATCCACAATCTCTGAACTGTGTACATATAAAGTACTGTACTTCATTAGTGTTTCTGGTACTATGCACTTGACTGAGAACTTATTTATTAAATTAGATTTTATTTTTACTTGTTACATTTTCACACCAGTATCTGTACATTTTAAAAACAGCCATTACTTTAGTTTTAATGCCTTAAATAATAAATTAGACCTAGAAGAAAAAGCCTCAATAGCCGATTCTGGGCTTGTGGGCAAATGAAACATTACTTCCAGTCCCTTACATCCCAATTTGTGATGTGCAATTATCCATAAAAATAAAAATAATGGAGACAGAGAGGGCTACCCACAGATTAGGGGTGCGTTGGGAGATTCAATCTGTTGTCCTAACTCTACTTTGAGTATGAGTGTAGTAGAGCGCACTTGGAATATATTTCCAGAAGCACCCGTGATTACAGTACCGTGCATCCACTTCATGTTTCTTGCAAAAATTCCCAAACTGCAAATTGGCTTCACTCTTCAAAACATTGAGCTATTGCAAACATTTTTCATTGCCGTGGCCCCTTTTAAAATAATTATACAATTTGAACAAGTTAAACTGGCTTTTGACTTTAAAACTAGTTATTAATCAACATATTGGGTCATGCAATCGAAGGCGATCATGCATTTATTTGGGTTCAGTCATCACAGCTCTCTGAAGAAAATCCGAACCAGTATGTGGCGGGACAAAAATTTGTTTGACACCCCTGGCCTAGCGCATCAGGGAATACAGATGGAAATAGTTCAGGCAAAAGCTGCTGATTTATAACATGAAAATGAACGGGAGGGGAGCGTGCGATGCCTCGGAAAACACAGTCACAGTGCAGCACACTGAGTGCAACTGAATTGCAGTTGCACGATGTGGCAATGTCACAAATTATATTCGAAATATCAGAGGTGTCAAACTCATTTTTGTCGCAGTTATGTCTTCCCCCAGAGGGCCGTTATGACAGTCAAACCAGAAAAATGTTTCATCGTCTCATCGTATTATTACTTGTACACAACAAATTAATGGACTAATAGTTTGGGAATCAATCAGGTCAAGGAAAATAGTTTGTTCAATTATTCCATCCATCCATCCATTTTCTGATCCGCTATATCTTCACATGGGTCGCGGGGGGAGCTGGCGCCTATCCCAGCTATCTTCTGCCAGTGGGTGGGGCGGCACCCTGAAACAGTTGCCAGCCAATCGCAGGGCACACAGAGACAGACAACCATCCGCGCTCACACCCCCGGGACAATTGAGAGTGTTTTTTGGAGTGTGGGAGGAAACCGGAGTACCCGGAGAGAACCCACGCAGGCCCGGGGAGAACATGCAAACTCCACACAGGGAGGCCGGAGCTGGAATTGAACCCGGTACCTCTGCACTGTGAAGTCGACGTGCTAACCACTGGACTATCGGGCCGCCTGTTCAATTATTGTTGTATGTAAATCGGGTAACAAAATTATTACAAAACCTCAACATTCACATGACAATTTGACATTTTGGTCCAGATTTTAGCAACGACCATCCACGTTGACACACCTGAGTTGCTTTCGGAGGCCAAAAGAAATGTGTGGTGGGCCAGATCTTTCCCCTGGGCCTTGAGTTTGGCACTTGTGCTGTGTGTGTGTGTGTATCTCTCTCTCTCTCTCTAAATTATATATATATATATATATATATATATATATATATTTTTTTTTTTTTTTTAAATTTAAAAAATCCAAGATGTTTATCCTGAGGAGGGGCATGGTGAAGCCTATCCTAACTGTCTTTGAGCAGTGGGGTAGGGGATTATATGCTGAACTGGTTGCCAGCCAATTCCGGGTCAGACTTAGACGGACAAGCATTCACACTCACAATCACAACCAGGGATAATTTAGAGTGTTCAATTAACCTACCCTGCATGTTTTTGAAATGTGGGAGGAAACCGGAGTCCCCAGTGAAAACCCACATGGGCATGGGGAGAGCCAGTTGTCCACCATGTTAATATCTATATCTATAAATATACTGTGGAATGAACCTATGTGTTTTACATTTTGAATTGAACTACTGAAACAACCACTGTCCTGCTTTAACATGGGGCCACGGATTCTAAAGGCTCTCTTCTTGCCCGCCAATCAGCAGGTGTTTCGGTTTGCTTATTCGCCAAACTTTTTCATTTTAATGCATGTTTTTTTTCATTCGTATTTAAAGAAGAATGTGTATTTCGATTTTTCATTCAGATCTAGTTAGCTATTGCATTTAATTTCTAAAGAAAGACACAAAAATAGTTAGCACCTATTTGTGAATCTGTACAAACGTTCATTTGAAGCCATAATATGTTTAATCACACTTTAACCTTTGAATGAGTTTTGAACTGTAACGTTGCTATGTTTTCCAAAATCGCTACGACTCAAGTGCAGTCGGACAACGAAACTGAAACACCACCTGAAGTCAAGCTCCCGGCTGACCGCACCACGTCCAAGCCGGTTCGATTCCATAGCAACCGCAAGTGATCGTGCGAAACGTTTTTTTTTAACCGAGTCAGTCATACTCACATTTCTGTTCATATTCTTTTCTGCGTAAATTTTTGTTGACTACGGCACTTATTTTCCTTTGAAAAGGTGCGTTTAGACTTGCAGCGAAGTAGAATTTTAATGCAGTTTATGAGCGAATCGACGAGAGTTAATTCTGTCAGCAACGAAAACGTGTGTCGCGTTTGACATAACGTCAATGTTTGTATGGTCCTGTTTTTCAGCGTCCACACATGACGATTATGTGCTGTCATAACTGTATATCACACAATCGTAAAGCGTCGTCCTTTCTTTGCCAGCAGCACAGATGCGTTGCTTTAGTCACACTTTAATAACGCTGTGGGGAAAGATCATCATTGATAGACGTATATGTGAGTTTAAAAAAAGAATTAACATTAAGTCGACTTTTATTCTCCTCCCACCCCCCAAATGCAAATATAATGAAAATGAAGTGATTTGTGAGAAGATTGGATCATTCGTCCAGATGTTGTATGATTTGTTTGCACGCATAGTGATTATCACGTACTTTGCTTGGTTGGTTTTACATGTAAAACTAAGTCCTCCTGTAATTTAGAATGCTCTACATATGTCGTAAAAGAGATCAAATCTGTTATAAAAGGCAACATAAATCCAACCATTTATGTGTACATTTACATGCATGAAAGAGGCAATAACTAATATTCACTCTTAATCATTAACAGCGTGTGTGTATGTGTGGCTCTTAGAGTCGGTGAAGTCAGTCAAATCTATTGACAGTTCCGAACGCGATATTACAGAATAAATGTGTGCCCCGTACATGGAAGTTGGTTAGTTTTCTGCTCTGCTGCCTTTGGATTAATGGTTCATGGAACCCGTCACCGTTTGCTTGATTATTTATGCAATGGCATTATTTCTCTTGTTACAACCAGCAAAAACAGTACCGGTGTTGGCCAATCTTTTTGATTGTTTCATCAAGTGATTGACGAATTGCCTTTTGGAGCCAAAGAATAGGAAAGCAATTTTGTCATTGCACAGTATTTGAAATAAACCACATCCATTTACATTACATCACATTAACTTTGAATGGCAAATAATGTGAACACATTTCAGCATGACAGTGAAAGATGAAATGGCATAGGCAGGCAAAGCAACAAAAGGCAAGTAGTATAACCTCAGTGCAATACAAGTGTGTATATTTATTCCATACTCCCATTAGCACAGATACAGTTTACCCCACAACTTTTACTGAGAAAAGCACCTCATTCATGTAAGAACAACCTCACAGCACACCACCAAACAAAAACACCAAAATAACAATCATCATGTCTCAATGAAGAGGCGGCCCGGTAGTCCAGTGGTTAGCACGTCGGCTTCACAGTGCAGAGGTACCGGGTTCAATCCCAGCTCCGGCGTCCCTGTGTGGAGTTTGCATGTTCTCCCCGGGCCTGCGTGGGTTTTCTCCGGGTGCTCCGGTTTCCTCCCACATTCCAAAAACATACGTGGCAGGTTGATTGGAAGCTCTAAATTGTCCCTAGGCGTGAGTGTGGGCGTGGATGGTTGTTCGTCTCTGTGTGCCCTGCGATTGGCTGGCAACTGATTCAGGGTGTCCCCCGCCTACTGCCCGAAGACGGCTGGGATAGGCTCCAGCACCCCCCGCGACCCTAATGAGGATCAAGCGGTTCGGAAAATGGATGGATGGATGTCTCAATGAACACATAACTTTTGCAGAAAGCCATGAATTATTCTGTTGTATGCCCAATGAATGGCAACAGGTGGACACAGTTTTGTCCTCCCTTCTGCCATCTAATGGAGGAGCATTTAATTTCTCTTCCTTTCACCAGTAATTAATTAATGGTTTTCTGTTAAATGAAATTGCATAATTTCAAGGTGCACTTGCTGGGAAACAGTGGAAAGACAAACAAAAATGTTGCGAAAGTTACAAATGCATTTAAATCTCAGAATAATACCAATGTTGTTTTAAGAGGGAGGAAAGTCAATCACTTGCACATGCTTCTTTTTCATGTGAGGTAACTGTATAATTCACCGAATTAAATCATCCTGGCCTGATTAATTTCCATCTTTAAGTGGTAATTAAGGCACGTACAAAGTAATTGGTTCACATTGAAATCTGATTAACAAATGGTTACAAGTAAAATGTCAAAAAAACTGTATGCAAAGTAGGTAGGTAGGAGACAAAAATAAGGAAGGTAGAATAAAAAAACCCATCTGCCACAAGAAATAACAGTGGAATTGTACTGCAATGCTTGTCTATGGATATGGTGGAAGTTGCAGTCTAAATAGACCAGCGAGTAGAAAGCAGGGGAGGATAAAAAGACACCAGTAATACAAATCAGCGCAGGGCCATCTGTCACAGCTGCAAGAGAAGCCTTGGAGCAAATTCAAGAATCAACACTTAATGAGTAAGATTGCTTCGTGGTGCCACTTTCACTCAAATAGCAGCATTGAGAAGATCTGCTGTACCGATCATTCATAGCATTCTAGAAAGGGAAATTGCTGCGTCTCGTGTAGAATAGCTAGTTTGGAGATGGGAATTAATCCTGATCAGTACAGGGCGTGAGCTCAGGGTGTCCCGATCAGATTTTGATATCAGCCCCCGGCCCCTAAAAAAACAACAGCATCGGATTATATTGGTCGACATCCAAAATCTCTGATATGACCACTCATACAAGCAGTCCTTTCCAGACTCCGCTCCTGCTCTTATATATATGAGGGTCATTCAATAAATAAGGTGAAATTTTCGTTATAAGGACTTCTAATTTAAAAAAAAAAAAAAAAAGCTTACCGGTACTTTTTTTTCGGTTTTACTTCTTTTTCACATGGATTTCATTTCTATTGCAGGTTTAAAAAAAAAAAAAGTTTTGGCCATTAAAAAAGATGGCCGACCAGGAAGCATGCACCAGGATTGAACAGTTTTGTTTGCTGAAGGGTGCAAACCAGTTAAAATTCATAGGAGAATTTCAAATGTATGGTGCTGCATGTTCCAGCTGAAAACCATTTTTTGTACAGTATTTGTCCCCCTCCACCCTCCAAGAAAGGCCACCCTTTGTGGCCAAACATGGTTCTCCAAAGGTAGTATGATGACCAAGTGTGGAGACACCCTAGCTTCGTTTTTTTTTTAAATTAAAAAACAAATCAAATCAAGTTCAAAGAATAACATGGTGATAAAGGGAGCCAAATTCAAAGTTGCTTGTCTTTTCACAATTCAGAAATAAACAACAAATGCAACAAAAACAAAAAGGGATGTTAAAAATGAACTTCAGTGAACTGGATTAACAGACACTGACTTTCCAGACAATAGAGGTCAGTTGGCAACACATCTGAAAGAATGGGGATCAATTCTTGGTCAAGGTAGAAATTATTATTGCAGTGGTGCTGAATGAAGTTTTATTGTTTCAGATTCCTGGCTTTCAGTCCAGCCCTTTGTACTGTTTAGACTCACTTTTGTACCAATGAATTCTTCTCAGCAAAAACAAACAAATAAGTGGATAGAGGCAGCAGAAAATAAAAGACTGTAGAGTGTATATTTGGGGCTTTTAAATTAAACTATTGTACTGTAGCAATCCATTTACCCATTACACTGTAGTGAGCTTCCTCATTAGCCTTACTCGTGTTGATTTGGAGAATTCTAGCTGACTGCAAATAAGATTCACACCATAACAGTTTTTGTTAACTGGTTTTGTTGCGAAGTAAAATGAAGTTCATTCAAAGCATAATTGGCCGTAAAAATTATTCTGGAACACAAGTGTGGCAGCGACACCAAAGGAGGCAGACGTGCGCACACAGCTTCACGTTTGCGCCCTTCTTCTTCGATGCAGATACCGACAGTAGCTCGCTCTCATTAACATATTGTATGGCCATTAATGTCGTTGGCCAGACTGAGGATTTTTGCGAACGTTTGTCTAGCTTGCGCTCACTGTGCACTGTCTGTTGAAGTGTCATTCTTGGCATTAAAATGACTCAAAGCATTCACTGACAATGGGAGTGATCAAGGAAGAATTTCATCGCTGGCAATATTTTTAATGAAATGGAGAGACTTTTGAAGCTCAAAGAAGATAAGGACGTAACTATTAAAAAAAATTTGAAATGTCTTGCTGCTAACCAAATGCCAAATAAACGACTCTGTTTGGCTCATACATTTGGAAATAAGATTCTAACATCAATGCCTCATCAGCCATGAACCCCACCGCAAACAACCATTCCATCCGTCCTATGAACCATTTAGAATTTTGATTAACCAAACATGCATGTTTTCAGAATGTAGGAGGAACGCTGAGCAAAACCCTGAGAAAACCCACGCAAGCATGAGGAAAACGCATTCCACTCAGAAGGCCTGAGATTCTGAATCCAGAGCCTTTTGACGGTGAGGCAGACATGCTCGCCACGGTTCTGCTGCCGGTATGAAGTAAATTCAAGCCACAAATCTATTTTCAATTTTGAAAATCAATCTATATGGTTGGATGGGCAACCCGGTGGTCCAGTGGTTAGAGCAGAGATGGGCAAACTACGGCCCGCGGGCCGAATCCGGCCCGTTGGTCTTTTTAATCCGGCCCGCCGAAGGTCGGTCCACAATTAAGGTTCGATGTGAATGATTGCATTCATTTCAATTGGACTTGTAATGACAGGCATTTCACCGCCAGGTGGCGCATTGACTTGAAGTTGCAGAACACAGGGAGGGGGGGGGGGGGGGGGGCGGGATCTTTTCGACCACCGAGGACCTCTGTATCGCTCTACTTCTACTGGTCTGATCACAACCCATCTGCAGAAATGCACAGGCTAAAATAGGTCATCAACAACACTGTCGTCATTTTAAAAAAGTATATTAATACAGTACTGTCATGTTTTTGTTCTGTTGATGTTTGATATGGACTGTCAACAAATGCAGTTTATTTTTTTTAATGTACCATAGCTCGTGCTGACCTGGCCCTTCTGTCAAATTTTAAAAGTCAATGTGGCCCCCGAGCCAAAAAGTTTGCCCACCCCTGGGTTAGAGCATCGACCTCACAGTGCAGAGGCCATGGGTTCGATCCCGGCTCCGGCCTTCCTGTGTGGAGCTTGCATATTCTCCTCGGCCCTGTGCAGGTTAACCTTTTTGTGTCACGGACCACTTGAGACAAGTACAAGCTGTTTGCGGATCCAGAACAATTTTTTTCATTGCTTTTAAAGAGCTGGTACTGACAACAAAGATAATTACTGAGTAATTGAACATTTCATTAACATGGAGGGTTTTTTTCATTATTTCTGACTGTTAATCTACTGTACAATCACATAACAGTGAACTACAAAGAAAGACAAATCTGGAATAATAAATATGCCTTATAATGTAAGCATGATAAGCTATAATCGCACATACGGCATTAGCGTCTTTGCTACTTGCAAATGTGACTGGTCCAAAAAAATAATAATCACATGATCGATTGCTGCTTTCATCCGGTGGATGCCGACTAGTTATTAGCGACTAAACTGCTAATGTTTAGGTTGGCAGGCAGTGCAAACTCTACCTTTTCATGCCTTCCATTTCATCACTTGGGTGCTACTTGTTCAAATGATTCAACAGGTTTCTTGAATTGTTTTGTTTTTGGCGACAGAGCACGCACAACAGCTTCCTCCTCCATAACACTCTTGCGATACCGCTGGGGGAGGAACTTCTCTTGTCAAAATAGCTTCATTTTTAGAAGTTCCATCAGCTACGCGTTTAGCTGTACTTTTGGTTAATTTGTTACTACAGTAATCTTTTCTGTTTACTGCTTCTTTCATTTATTGGCGGATTCTGATCCAAATGGGTCCGTGGACCAGTGGTTGGGGAAAACTGCACTAGAGGACTAACCGAGACTAATATCCTACTACAGATACAGTATAGGGGCAGACTTTACAGGGATGCTGTTTTTTATTTTTACAAAAAGAATGCTGAACTGCTGAACACAGTACATTTAACACAGTGGTTCTTAACCTGGGTTCGATCGAACCCTAGGGGTTCGTTGAATCAGTCTCAGGGGTTCGACTGACCCTCTGCCATGGAGGTTAAGACATACCCGACTCAAGATGTCAATTAGTTATGACACCCCCACTTGGCCATCGCTGGCTGCAGATGATCACATTAGATCAGGCATGTCCAGGTCCAGGCCTGGAGGACCGCTGTCCTGCCTGTTTTCCAGATCTCTCGGCGGCAACACACCTGATTCAGGTGATCAGCCCATCAGCCAGCTCTGAAGCAGCATTAGAACGTTCCTGATGATTTGAATCAGGTGTGTTGCTTCGAGGGAGAGCTGGAAAACACGCAGGACATCGGCCCTTGACGACCGACTTTGGACACCCCTGCATTAGATTGCTTGCCCATTCAGTGCTACAGGAAATTTAGTTCGCTCAGTCGTCAACGTGTGACTATCGTGATAGTATGTCATACAATTTTTTTTTTTAACTACCTATGCCATGAAATTTGATTTCCTTTTTTCTGTTTTTAATAAGTGTTTTTTTAATGTCTTGAATTTGTAAAAAATCATATTTTTATTTTTCACTAATGAAGGGTTCAATGAACGTGCATATGAACTGGTTGGGTTCGGTACCTCCAACAAGGTTAAGAACCACTGATATAACAGGAAGCGTCAGTCCACCAACCACTGTATTCCCTACACTCAGTGCTCTGATGCTGGTTTTTGTGACAGAATGACATTGAAGTACATGTGTGTGCAGCATGCATTCTAGTCCAGGACCTTAGTGCGTGTTTCACAAATTGAAGGTTGGTTTATGTTGCCATGTTTACTCTGAATTTTATTCCTTAACCTTCACATCTTCGGCAGCAGGTGTACTTGGTGTCACCCGCACGGCCCAGGAGTCCAGACTTTATGTGTTTGGCTCGTTGTTGCGCAAGTGAATAGCTCCCATAAGGTCAGTATAACTATTATTGTTGCCGGCACGGACAGGGTGTGACTGATATTGTTAACACCTTCCGATTCTGTGGGTTAGTTTCATCGTGGCAAAATGTGGCACTTGAGACGCGTCTGTCAGGGAACTCACACATGCCGTTTGCAGTTCTTTTCCAGTTGTTTATGTCACTACTTTCCAAAGAATGACCGACCATTGGAAATGGGTTGATTGGCTAATGTTCAAACTTCCTTTTGCACATTTAAACCAAATCATTCAAGTCAGATCAGTCACAGCCACAGCAACATGAGAGCATTGCACTGGATTTAGATTTCACTTAGTGAACAACAAAGCTTTCCTTTTCTGCAAAGAACAATTGGCAGACTCACCATTTGCACACCATGACTTTTCCGAAGGGGCTGATAAATTGAACGTTTCATTTGGGGGCAGAAGCTGTTTTTTTCTTTTTTTTTTCTTTCTTTTCCAAAACATAAATGACTGGGGCGTCCAAATATGAAGACAAACAATTCTTCATATAAACAACTATGAAGAATTTCAGCCTCTACCTCATCCATGCTTGTAGCTTTCAGATGACTTTGGGCAAGACGCAGGGTACTCCTTGGAAATATTGCAGGGGACTTTGTCATGTAACGTGACAATATAGAGCAGGGTTCCCCAACCTTTTTTGCCTCACGGACCGGTTTAATGTCGGACAATATTTTCAGGGACCGGCCTTTTAAGGCCGGATAAATACAACAAAATAATATGACCGGCATGAAAACTGGTATTTTCTAAACATAATAATAAACCCAAACCACGACACGAGGAACGTCCTATCTGGCCGCGACACTCTCTGGTCGCTATGGTAACGTTTAAACATGCCTTCAAAATAAGATACGGCAAATACAAAGTGCATGAAAAATATGACTCACCATCACCGCATATTATGCAGACTGGGCTTGGTGCGTGAGAATCTCCCGTTGTGATCAATCCGTATTTTAAGTAGGACTCCTGACACGGCTATTAAATGTAGCCTTCTTTTTCTTGAAAGTCGTAGGCTCCTCCTCTGTCTCCTGGCTGGGCCTTTCCCCCTCCCCAGAGAAACTTTCCAAAGACCTTTGTTTTTTACTAATTTTGCTAGCTCCTGGGTTTCATTTTAGCGGTAACCTATCACGTGGCTGAGAAGCGCGGCTTCACCTGCGTCAAGAGTGACATATTGTAGACGGATGAAACAGGATCTGGGAATTTTTCAAAATAAAGCATCTTTCAGGTTCCGAAATTAATAAAATGGAAGTAATGTAAGTTATGTATTCTTTCTGTGTGACCCGGTACCGAATGAGCCACGGACCGGTTCCGGTCCGCGGCCCGGGGGTTGGGCACCTCTGGAATAGAGGACCCAAAAAAGCAGGCGGGCAGGCAGGAGAAGCGGGGTGGACTGAACAAAATGTATTCAGAAAAAACACTTGCAGGGGTACACTTAAAATAATGAAATCAAAAACACACAAAAAAGTCCCGAAAACCCAAAAAACGTTACAAACAAACAAACAAAGAAACCTATGACAGTAACAAAAACAACATGACAGGAACACAAAAATCCTACCAAAATTGACAGAACCCAGGAAACTAAATTCAAGCAAACAGAAGAGACAACAAGGATCACCTAATCAAGACAAAGAGTTGAGGGAGGTGATAGGTTGACACAAGGGACCCGGATGACAACAGGTGGACACAAAAACAAACGAAGACATAAGCACATAAGGAAAAAAACAAAACATAACGCATTTCATGCCCAATCACCTCTTGTTTTAGTTCAAGAAATGCTATACAGTGATCCCTCGCTCTAACACGGTTCACAATCCGCGGCTTCGCTGTTTCATTGATTTTTTTTTTTAGTGCAGTTTTTTTAATGCTTTTAAACAGTGAATTGCGTTCTGCATCCTGATTGGCTAAGGCACTGACAGCGTGAACAGTCTCCGCACCTGGTCTCTGTACAGCTTGCCAAATTTACCTTTGCAAATTTTTGGTCTTTGGTTTCATTGCATCAGTGGCGGATGCTTGTCTGTCAAGGAGGGGAAGCTCAATTTCGGCCTACATCATAAAAAGTGTCCGTTTATTTATACGTGAATTCTACTCTCTGTTCCTTTTTTTAAAAAAATGAAAATGAAAAGGATGCCTTCACCATAAGATCATTGGCTCATTTTGCTGTCAATCAAAAAGAGATTCAGCCTCAGAGAGATCATCCAATCATCATGAAGAAAAGCTGAGCTTCTGCACGCCCACTGTCCATAGACTGCCAGAGACGCTTAGCGTCCGGTAGGCGGGACAAAACTAGCATTTATCCAATGACTCGTCTTGTTTCAATGCATTGGGACAACCAACTCTCTAGACAGCGTCCACGCGATCGACGCTCAGCGTCCACACAGTTTAAAGCACAGTGAAGCTGTGGGAATGAATGACAAGAGAGTCGCGTCTTAACCAGTAACAAGAAGCTGATTCGGAACAAACGTTGAGCGCGTTGTAGCACATATTTAGCTTCCCTTGCAGTCTTAGAGCAATTCGCCTCGGCATTGGATACATACTTCAGTATTGTATAATAACTGTAAAAAATAAAGCTGACTATCAAGTACAAAGTACAACTTTATTGTCATACAGCACATTCGATCAAATTTTTTCAAACAGCATTTGAATTTTCGTCTCACATTTTTTTGCTTTTTTTTAAATAAATCCTACTTCAATGATTTCACTGATCACTGGTTCTTTTTGGAATGTAACGCCCGCGATAGACGAGGGCTTACTGTAATACCGTACATATCATGCATACTATAAACAGTATTTTGCCAGAAACAAGCAAAAGCAAAAAAACTCAAACTTTGCCATGTTACATAGAATTGCAATTAGGTGAGTTTTACTGTGAAAATGGAGGATAGGTGCTAAGACACACTCTATGAATAGGTGACTTGCCTAATGGTGAATATGTGGAAATCAACTATAGTACAGACTTCCACTAACTGTGTTCACTTAAATGTGTTGTGGAATCTGTCCCACTGTACTAATGTGTTGTCCTTGCAGTGTGTCACATTTTCTTTATCGCCAGTCAGCTTATCATCGTTGTATTTGACCATGAGATACTCCCAATTCATTTGCTCAAGTTTAAGAACTTCCCAGAGTACTGCTTGCCAACCCTAATACTCTATGAGCTATCAGCAAATACTTGTAGTGTTGTTGTTTTTTTGGGATGACGTTATGGCGTTATTAAGAGGTGGATTACATCACAAGATACTCACTGAAGGCCTCGGCCCAAAATTCACCATCTGCCACTGGGTTCTAATGATGCCCAGGCATAATGACTTGTAATTACATTCAGCCATAACTGTTAAAATGACACGTGTGCCACAGCAGCACCAGGTGATGCTCATTGAGAACAGGCTTAAGAACGTGCATTTTTTTTAGAAAAACCTGATGTGGCCCAGCCTGACCCAGACCCTAGCTCCACCCCCTCCCGCCCTCACCACTGATGTAAATTGAGTTTGAGACCCCTTTAAACCCATCGCAGTGGCACCCAGGAAAGCAGTTCAGATTAACAGTGTCTTTCTTTTTTTCTTCCCACACTTATCATGGAATATGTTTTTTTCTGTTTTGTTTTTTGTCTTTTTACATTCCCCTCCAAGTCAATGATTAGAACCAGGATCGTCCGCAGTTGCCAATGACTTTGATTTGACATTGGAAATTACACGACTACTTTTGTTAGTTGAACATTTTTGATTTTTTTTTAAATTTAGATGCCATTTTGGGGCGCGTATTCAAAAATCGAAAGCTGTCCGTGTGCTGCGTGCCATTTTAAATGTGGCCAGAGGGGGTCAGTGCTTAAACAGTTTACTCGTTTATATCTGGACAATACGTCATGTGCTTCAGTGGCAATTTGCCCACCTCTTGACCCAAAAGACAGCTGGTAAAAATTCTCAATCACCAGGAACCTTGAATTGGACAAAAAGCAGAACATGGATGGATGCGTGCATGTGGAAAATTTTCATTTTGCCTTGAAAGAACAAAATATTCCGTCAGAGGGCAGAGAACCCCTTTCACTGGAGTGAGAGTAGCCTAAAATAAAATAAAAAATCTACACCCGTTTGTCTTGGAGCAGATGTAGATTGAGTGTGTCAGCCACCGCTTCACTAATACATGCAATAGGTATCAAACATCAAAAGTCTCATGTTAAGTTTGCCAAAGTAGAGAAAATACATCCACCAATTCATATGGAGGAATATATCCAATACTTTGTTAAAACTAAAATGAATCACACCTTTACAAAATGTCCTGTTAAAATGACTATCTTTCTGTTGAATGTATATTTTTCATGGAGGAAAAAAAATTTAGATTATCCAACTCCTTTTTATCAAACACTGCATTTTCTTGCCATGCTTAGCTTCTATGATTTTCCAGTAATAATTATAAGCTACAGCATCCAGACGGCACTGAGGTGAAGAGCAGAGCTGGTTATGTAAAACAAGCAACAGCTGAAAACAGGCATCTAATCAGCAGTGAAGCTTAGGCACAAGAAATGGATTAGAGGGAGTAGGTCTTCAAAATGAACAGGAAATGAGCAGAACAAGATGCAAACAACCATTCATTCCTGGAGGAAGCTGAAATACTTGCAGAAAAGCAACGCAAGCATGGGGAGAGGATGCAAATTACACAGGAAGATTCAAATGCCTCAGGCAGGGGTAAGGAACTCAGGTTCCTCGAGAGCCATATCCTGCCTGTTTTAGGTCACTCTCTATTCCAAGACACCACATTCAACTGATCTTGATCGTTTCAGGCTTGTACAGAGCTTGCTGATGAGCTGATCTTTTGAATCAGACTCTTGAAACAAGAATCTGGCCAAGAGGATTGATGGCTTTGACAGCAGGTAACTCAGAACCATCATGAACATCAGCTGGCACCTCCCTGTTACTAATTCAGACCTCAGAAAACGTACCCTTCAGCCCCCCGCATCTTGAGTGGCCACCCAGAGGCGCATCCGTTGGCTTGGACATCTCTTCCGATTACCTCTGGAACACCCCACTCGTGCCATCTTTTCATTCGACCCAGCTACAGCCGGCTGGAAAAGGCCACGCAGCAGACCCCACACCAGATGGCTTGATGTCATCAGGGAGGATCTCCAGCACCAGGGGCTTACCCTGGAGGACGCAGCGGACCTGGCTCATGACAGTGGTCTTTGGTGGACCGTGGCAAAGCTGATCGGCTCTACGCACTGTGACAACCCTGCCGAATAACACCGGGCCTCATATTGCAAAAGCATGTATTATTTATTGCGTCGATGTAGAGAGGTCTAAAACAGGCAGTATATGGCCCTCAAGGAGCCAAAGTTCCCTCCCCCTGGCCTAAACCCAGAACTGGGAGGCAGACGTGTTTATCCCTTGATCAGCGTGCTTCCTGCTATGATTTTGAAAAGTATATGGGCGTAAACATTTAGAATCATCACATTTAAAAATTACATCAGTTGTCCTGGTGCTTGTTTCCCAAATATATTAGTAGGTGTGCATGGACAAATGAAAGGCAACAACTGTGCACTTTCTAAGTTGCTTTGTAGGTCACTTCATTCATTGACATTCCGAGTAGATCCGGTACATCAAGTACAGGCAGTCACGCTGATTATTTGCAGCAATGACTGTTTATTTTCATGGCCTCAAATCAATTTCAGTTTTGGCAATTCAGTGCAACTCTGTGGTAGCTTCTTCGCACTAATTTTTCCCAGTTCTTGTGCGTGTGTAACGTCAGATCTGATGTTTTGGTGACAGCCACACTGGCATGTTGTTTATCTGTTTAAATGTGTATTCAGCTGCAGCGGTGGGTTGTTTACATCCGTGGTTTACACGTGTACTCAAGCTGGTGCGGGGCACCGTCACGTTGCCACTATAGTTCGGGTGCTCCGAAGCTGTTGGCCTTCGAATGAGACAAACTATTTAGCACGGAGGTAGTGCTAACACATACAGCATCCATATCAAACTCACGTGGGACACACTAATATTAAAGTTTCATATCAATTTGGGGCCTCAAACTAGCATCCTGTGGGTCACATTTGGCCCGCGGGACGCGGGTTTGAGACCAACTGGTTTACAGCATATGACACATTTCATGGCAATAAAAGATGAAAAAAGATTCTTCAAAATACCTGTATGTGAATCTCATACGGAGGCTCTGCAATATTACGTTTCTGTTCCTGTTACATAAGCTCCACATCAGCTGCTTCACATGCTGCACATCTCATTTTTTTTCCGGAACCACAGCAACAGCCACAGTTACATGGTTGTTTTGACATCATTCAACACCACTCTCATACAGAAAAGAATGTGTGCCAAAGTATCATGTTTAAATTATGACGTAAGTAAATGGGCTTTTAAAATAGGCTGAGCCCTCCCTTCACACAGCAGCCTTTTTAGGGGGCTAACAATCTCATCGATTTGTGTCAGAGGTATAGGGTGACAGTCTGACAATATCAAATCATTGCTTACATAATCTTCAATCTAATAATAATCTTATTCAACAAAGCAAATGAGTGGTCACTGGCTAGTCAGTCATCGTGACAATCGCCAGGCCAAGGATGGTACGTACGACGACTTGTTGCCTTTCATGTTTTACAGTATGTTACAAAATTACAATTCATGGTGAAAGGGAGTGAGGCTGTGGTTTCAAACCCGCGGCAAGTCAGGAATACTGGTACAAATTGCTACGTTTCAACAAAGTTGAACTTCATTGTCTTTATTTTGAGTTTGCAAATACCTTAAAGCGCAAGTGTCAAACTCAAGGCACGGGGGCCAGATCTGGCCCACCATATCATTTTATGGGGCCCGTGAAAGCAAATCAAAGATGTCAACTTTCATGATGCTTGCTAAAATTGCGACCAAAATTTCAAATTTTCATTTGTAATAAATAAGCGTGATACTGGAAGCATTGCCTTATTACCAAACCCCTCATTATAGTAACTTAAACAGTAGGCGAATAAACTCTTATTCTTGACTTCTGTCTATGGTTTCAGTCATAATGGCCCTCCAAGGGAAACTATTTAAAATCTGGCCCTCGACAAAAATGAGTTTGACAACCCTGCCTTAAAGAATAAGGTCTATCATATAGTAATGGTTATACAAGAGCACCTGCTTGCTGGAGCAATATATGGTGATTTACATGATCCAATTAGTCATCTAATTACAGCTACTATCGGTAACTGGTCAACTCACAAAATAATTGTTTGCAGCAATCCGAGTTGAGAATTGTTATTGAATAGCCTACACACAGACTGAATTAGGGTTCAACATGAAGCTATATTATTAATGTGATATGCATCAAACTTTTCAGTGAATGCAGAAATGAAAACCTGAACTAGAGGGTGTATGTGTGTGCCTGCGAGCGGGTGTATTTGTGTGGTTAAAGTCTGCAGAATGTTACCTCTAATTTTGCATGTGCCTGAGCATTCACACAAATGCCCTGAGCATCCTTTGGACAACGATGAGCAACATCAGACATGCAGACAATGGTCAAACCAGAATTCCGTTTGTCCAAAACCGAAGAACATAATAAGTTCCACGATGCAGGAATGTCACGAAAGAAATCTATTAAATATCATTGAAGAGAGCTTTGTGACACAAATAAAATCAGCCCACAGGTACTTGTAAGCAGAAGTAATTATTAATGAAGTGTCCATACAATCTGGGTAAATATGGTCCCACATTGTACACTCATAAATAGTGGAAAAGATGTGATGGAATAAAGCAGAAAAAAATGTATACTTATCTGACCTCTAAAACATGGGAAAGAGCCTCATTTTATGGGATCATAAGCTACACCAGGGGTAGGGAACTCCAGTTCCTTGAGAGCCATGTCCGGCCTGTTTTAGGTCCCTCCCCACTCCAACACACCTTCCTCAGTTCCCTACCCCGGAGCTACACCCATTTTTGGAATTGTGTGTCAATCTATGCTTCAAAATTAACTATTGTAGAAATGAGTGTCCACACTTGGTCACGCTACCGAAACTGTAAAGGAAGTGGGAATGGTGTGGTGTCCTGTTTGTAGATTAAACTGGGGTGGAAAGGAAGGAATCAGTGTAGAAATGTAATATGTGTGTATGGTGTGTGCCAGCCTGATCATGTGCGCTGAGAGGGTGGGAGAAGAACACAATTGCTCACACACACACACCTTAGAGCAGGGGTGTCCAAAGTCGGTCCTCAAGGGCCGCTGTCCTGCCTGTTTTCCAGCTCTCCCAGGAGCAAAACACCTGATTCAAATAATCTGGATCGTTCTAATGCTGCTTCAGAGCTGGCTGATGAGCTGATCATCTGAATCAGGTGTGTTGCAGGCGGGAGAGCTGGAAAGCAGGCAGGACAGTGGCCCTCCAGGCCTGGAGCTGGACATGTCTGCCTTAGAGGAAACATTGAGTATGCATAGGTGGAGTTAACTTATAACTGAAAACCTCTGCCCTCCCAACTGAACCTACTGCCACCCCCTTGTCACACACCAAGTAAAACTGTCAAGAACCGGGAGCGGGTATTAGAATTAAGTATTACGAATATATATGAGCATCACAATTTTATTTCAAAAAAAGTTTTTGTTTGGATTGGTTTGTACTGTAGGCTCGTGTTGTTTTGTGCATACAGCAGGCAGTGTGATTTACAGTCAATGCATTTTTCAATCTTCAACAATTACAATTAGCTCTCATAATAATCTGGGTGTTACTGAACAAAACTATGACAAAATATTTTCTTGCAAAATAACTCAAAACACAGTGTTCTAAACGAATATGTACAATCAATTAAAAAAGAAAGAAAAAGCTCCAAAAACAGCCTATCAGGTCATTGTTGAGCATCTTCCCTCATTTGCAACTTCCCTCAAAAACAACAAAATGGCCAGATTTTTGGTTGTCAACGAAAGATTAAGATATCCTTTAAGATTAAGATATCCTTTATTTGTCCCACACTGGGGAAATCTGAGTGACTAAACTATGGTGTGGGGTGCCTAAAAATGGGTTAGTTCCAACAATCATCAATGTTAAACCTGTTCAATATTTACAACAAAAAAAAACCCCTGTGAAATATTTGCACGTGTAATTTCTTCTCGAACTCCAAAACGGGCTGAATTCTCTATTTGTGATTGGAAACGGAAAAATAGCCAATTACGAAACAGCCCGAAGCACAAATAGAGGCGCAACTGGCTGCATTCAGTGTTTGCATAACGTATCTCACAAGTCATTCACCACAATGGAGAAGACCAGATAAGCTAACAGTTGAGCTAGCCTCTTCCAATTCTTCTATTTTTTTCCCTGCTTCTTTGGTACTTTCTGGTGGCCTTGAAGCACTGTGGCACTTTGGTGCCTTTCACAGGTGCTGCAGCCAATGTTATTGCGTGTGTGCATTGTGCTGTGTTTATTCTCTTAAATACAGCACACACTCTAAGACAGGGGTCTCAAACTCATTTCCTGGAGGGCCGCTGTCCTGCATGTTTTCCAAGTCTCCCTATTGCAACACAGCTGATTCAAATGATCAGATCATCAGCAAGCTCTGCGGAAGCCTGACATTGAATCTGTTCATTTGAATCAGGGGTGTTGCAACAGGGAGACTTGGAAGACATGCGGGACAGCGGCCCTCCGGGAACTGAGTTTGAGACCCCTGCTCTAAGAGCAGTAAGAAGGCACGTAAGGATTTTGTTTTATTCATCATCCGTGGGGGTCTCTCACAATTTAAAAATGAATGATTTTAAAAATCATCGTGTGTAGCCCACTTCAGAAACCTGTTGTATGTTTTTTTGCATATCATGGAGTCTATTTAAAAAAATATCAAATGCCATTGGTGCTCATTTGAGAATGCAAAAATTAGCTCCCAGAGTTGCTGGTTGCAGGGATACTGCTAACCACCCTCACCTTCTTGTCTCGGGAACCACGTGGCTTTTCGGTCACTCTTCGTCTCAATCGTGAATCATTAGAAAAAGAAAAAAGGTGCATGAGATTATTGATACAAAATGAACACAATATAATTCACAGACATTGTTATGGACATACTATAACTACTTTGGTCCAGTGATTGATGATATGGAGTGTGATCATGATCATTCGAAGTACTCCGTACCGTAATTTGGAATTTAGCTCTTTAACCATTCTCCGGTCATCCAGTGTTCACCTGATAATTGTCATTTACAAACCAACACAAGACTTACTTCAGTAGTTTAACAAGGAAGTGATTGGCAATGATTCCAGCCACACATATGACGACCATGACAAGTAAAACCAAGCCACGCCGCAAAAACAGCTGTGTTGCTGAGAGAACATTGCCCACGACAGTGGTTGCGGTTTCATGCTGCTCAGAAATGGGTTGGCCTGGCTCGCGGTCTTGCATCACCGCCGCCACCACCATGTCTTCAACAGGTACCCGGACCCCTGCTCTATGTTGAGCCTGATCAGAGACGGTCAAATATGTCACAATGGAAATCACTTGAATTGCATGTCATATTTGTGTTTTCGGCAAACTGAGTGACACACCTCTTCAGTAGCCTTTCTCCAATCAAGATTGTACAAATACGCGACAAATAAAATAGCCTGCACTGCCACACAGATGGTAAGACCAATCCAAAGTCCTGTTCAAGAAACAACAGAAGCCAACGTGTCTCATCGTGATGATTGCAGAACATATGAGTCCACGAGAATGTTTTTTTCTTACCTACGACGCCCAATGGTGTTTTAAACAATAAAGACACACCGATGGGAAAGCCAATGAAGTAGTGTCCAATCAGGTTCGATAGAGCACCGACCTTTTGTTTTCCAACTCCTCGAAGGACACCTCCACTCACAACCTGTGGTCAACGGGTGATCATTGCAGGGTTGATGTGAACATTGATCATTTTATCATTAAAATGTCTGATGTGATTATTTGTCTCACCGCGATAGCATCAGCAAGATGCATCAAGACAAAAACAACCATGACATCAGCAGTCCTGTTCACAATGTCTCTGAAGAGAAAAGATAAAGTCAGGGAAAAAAAACAAAAAAGAAAAACTGATACAACACAATGTTAATTTTCAGTTTAATTCATCAATGGATCCTGTGCGGAACATTGAGAGCTTGTTTGTTCTTCCAAGAAGTGGATGGATGATTGCACAGACAAACGTATACATGTCCATTCGTCCATTTTCTCATCCACTAATCTTCACGAGGGTCGCGGGCGTGTCGTGCTTAAAGCCTATCCCAGATGCCTTCGGGCAGTAGGCGGGGGACACCCTGAACCGGTTGCCAGCCAATCCATGCTCACACTCACACCTAAGGACAATTTAGAGTGGTCCATTCACCTGTCATGCTTGTTTTTGGAATGTAGCAGGAAACCGTAGTACCCGGAGAAAACCCACCGGGAGATCATTGAAACCCCACACAGGAATCCTGCACCTCTGCACTGTAGGTGGACGTGCTGACCGGTCGACTACCTTGTCGCACACATTACATATATGTTCCATATACATTGTAGCGATGGTGAAGCCACACACTCCCCATCATGCATTGTAGCGCCCTTTATGAATAATTGTAGTGAACCAATTCAGCTCTCCCTTGTTGCTCTTTGTTTGTTGCTTGGGTATGGGTGTGGCCGTGGTGTCTACAGATGTTAGAGCAAAGTAAAAAAGGAATAGGCGGCCCGGTAGTCCAGTGGTTAGCACGTCGGCTTCACAGTGCAGAGGTACCGGGTTCGATTCCAGCTCCGGCCTCCCTGTGTGGAGTTTGCATGTTCTCCCCGGGCCTGCGTGGGTTTTCTCCGGGTGCTCCGGTTTCCTCCCACATTCCAAAAACATGCATGTCAGGCTGATTGGACGCTCTAAATTGTCCCTAGGTGTAAGTGTGGGCGTGGATGGTTGTTCGTCTCTGTGTGCCCTGCGATTGGCTGGCAACTGATTCAGGGTGTCCCCCGCCTACTGCCCGGAGGTGGCTGGGATAGGCTCCAGCACCCCCCGCGACCCTAGTGAGGATCAAGCGGTTCGGAAAATGGATGGATGGAAAAAGGAATATTGCTGACAAAAAGCCAAGATAGACAGGATGGCTTTTAGGATGGTGAAAGTGAGGCAGTCAGTGTGTGAAATGAGTTGTGGCTGAGAGCAGCTGTCGAATGAATGTGCAATCAATTAAGTGATTGAAAAGCATCAGTAACCGCAGACAAGGGGCATTGCAATATCAACTAAAGGTGTGGTAACTCACGGGTCTGTGGTGAAAATGTAGCCAATAACATTCCTGGACAGTGTGAGGCTAACTCCAATACAAGTGGCCACGACAGCTGCAAAGGGAAACAGACACAGCAAATGTAAACTGCATAGAAAGGTAACCCATCATGTGACATGAAAGATTGTGCATCTCTCCCCCGCACTCCCCACCGCCTCCCAACCATGCAAAACAACTTCAACATGCTAACACATTTCTGGCATGCTTTTGTCCTCCCGACTACCACCACCACCACTAACTTTACAGCTGCCAATTTCTATTCGCCACAGTTACCCAAAGATAGTCAAGTCCCTTACATGTACAGATGATCGAAACTTTGCAAGACAGCTTGGCTTGCTCACTGTTTCCTGCCCCAAGAGCATTGCCGACTCGAACAGTCGCTGCAGCAGCCATTCCAAAGGGGAACTGAAAAGGTAAAATGGAGACAAACACTTTTGAGCCATTTATAATTCCGTAGATCAGGTTGGCCAACACAACGCTCATAAGATGAGATTGGCTGACCCAATGTGGTTTGTCATCTGTCAGTCAGTCAATTTGTTTTTCTTTTTATCTATCCATCCATTTTCTGATCCGCTTGGCGTGCCGGAGCCTATCCCAGCTGTCTTTGGGCAGTAGGCGGGGGATACCCTGAACCGGTTGCCAGCCAATCGCAGGGCACAACCATCTGCTTTCACACTCACACCTACGGACAATTTGGAGTGTTCAATCAGCCTGCCACGCATGTTTTTGGAATGTGGGAGGAAACCGGAGTACCCGGAGAAAATCCACACTAGCCCGGGGAGAACATGCAACCTCCACACAGGGAGGCCGGAGCTGGAATTGACCCTCTGCACTGTGAGGTTGACGCGCTAAGCACTCGACCACCGGGCCACCCTCTTTCTTTTTATTTATTTATTTGTTTATTTTTGCAAAGCTTGGTTTCATGGGTGCAGCCATCTTGGAAAAAGGAGTTGGCAGAGCGTCGCGCTGATGAATCCACAAAAGTGCTTTCCGTGCATGTTCTCGCTTCTTTTCTGCATTTGACGCAATGTAAACTAAGTGAGCCTGTTCTGTTCTCTTGGCTTAGTTCTCAGTGGCTCAAATAAGGTGCGTATTCCACTTTGGAAGATAATTGCCGACAGGGTGGGGTCTAGTGCTGGGGTTTGCTGGTGGCTGGAAACCCAAGTATGATAGAATAGCATGTTTTGTTGAAGGATATTGAGTCTCTGTTTAGTTCAAAGCATCATTTCACTCTCTCTCTCACTCACGTTAGTAGTGAAATGTTGACAAATGTTGTCAGGAGTAAGAAAACGAGAAATAACTCACAATTGTACTTTGTAATAAATACACAAATCAGCAAACTCATTTGGTACATGCGCAAAATCTTTCAAACATCCAATTGTTACAAAGACGATGACGTTAAGGTTTGTGTAACAATGTCAGACTTCTGATGCTCATCGAGTTGGCCACCCATGAGATACATAATTTCTGTTTGCGTTACCGTGAAAACCACAATGGTCAGCTGATACATCACAGATTGGGCTCCCAGCTCAACTTCACTAATGATGCCAGTAAGGCATCCTCCTACTTCAAAAGTCCACTCCTCCATACAAAACATGAGCATGCTTGGAATGGCCAGCTTGAAAAAGGGTCCCCACTCTTGTAGACAGTCACGTGACCAGCCTGTGTGTCAAAAATTAAAAACATGCGTGTAGTAAACACTGTTGAAGTTGAGCATGTCTACAAATGAATACGCATAGACAATAATAGTCACTGAATAGGTCTACAAAAAGAATCTTTGGTAAACATTATTAAGTCTGTCAAATAATGTGCAGTATAAATCAAGGCCAAGTCATCACCTCTAATACACCATGTTGTATTTTATCGGGGATTATTATCACATATAAAAATAACTTTGCTGCTGTGAATTAGGAATTTCTCCATTGCGAGACTAATAAAGGTTTTCTTATCTTTTGTTATCTTAAATTATAAACATGTTTACATAAACATGTTTACTCTCCGACAGTGGGCACCGCATACTCATGCTTCCGCACCCGCAAATTCACCTCATCTCAGATTTTTTTCCAATCTTTGTGTGTGTGTGTGTGTGTGTGTGTTTTCTTTTTTGGGGGCCTCCAATCCCTGTTTTTTGTATTTTGGGGGTTTATCAGTGTTTTGTTTTGGGTTTTTTTGTAGTTCACAATTCCCCCTCCACTCCATGAGCCGTCACCTTATTGTGGTGGAAGGGTTTGTGTGTCCAAGTGATCCTATGAGCTAAATTGTCTGCAGTAAAAAATGGATTGGTGGATGGACAATTCTCCCCAAGAACGATATTCCCAGTGCACAAATTTTCGTGATTTTCGGCCAGCATGAATTTCGCCCACATCGGCCGTCTCTCCAAAACAAACAACGCTATCTGGCCTTTCCCCTGGATGGAAATACGCACGGAGTCTAGGGCCCCCCACCGCTCCCTCCTTCTCGGCCATGGACTGATAAGCCAGGACTGTCTTCACGATGAGCAGACCTCGACGATGCAGCTATGACCTGCACACGCATACACATACATAACTGGACAACTACACGCGCATACACATCCTTGTTATCACCGTCTTCATCGCTCCGATTCTTTTCCCCCGTGACGTGGTTCGACATGCAGAGCGCTCGTGTGAATCCGTGCAGCTGGTCATTTTTCGGCCGCGTCACGGTTACCCCTCTCAAACCCCCCGCCCCCTTCCCATTCATCCTCCCCCTTAGTACATGTTATGTCTTGTGACTTGTTGTAACTGTCATATGCTTATTTCTGTGCTAGGGTCTTTTTTTTTATCCCGGACTTAAATTATCCTCGGAAGAGGATAGTTCGAGCGTGTTTTTTTTTCCCTCTCCCTACCCAGCGTTTTTCCTTTCTGAATTCTGATTGCAATTTCCCCATTGCGGGACAAATAAAGGATATCTTATCTTATCTTATAAGAAGTGTGTGGTTCTATATGCGTCCCAGTGGCGCTGATAAAAAAAAATGGTGGCCATCCCCACCGTTTAAGTTGCTCAGCCCTATATATAAGATAAGATAAGATGAGATAAGATAAGATAAGATAAGATAAGATGATCTTTATTCGTCCCACACTGGGGAAATTTGCAGTCTACAGCAGCAAGGTTGGGGGTGGGGGGTGGTGATAAAGTGTTTCATTGCACAAAATAATTGTTTCAGAAAAGAACTGTACACAGTTCATTATAAGTGCAATATAAAATAAAGCATTAGCAATATATTTGTTGAATAAATATAATAAATAATAAATATACCTGTAATTACTGATCCTAATCAATTTAGAAAGTGGTTAAAATAATCACAAAGTGGACTTTCACAATGAACAACTGCAGCAATAACTAAGAATGTGAATGAATATTGCAACGAGAATGGAACATGACTTAAAAAGAAACACTTATCCATTCATCAACACATTTTAAGTTTAGTGAGAATGCAACTGACCTCCCCGCGCGACTTTGTGCAACCCCTTCCAGAAAATATAGGAAAATAAGATGATGGTAAAAACACACTGCGAGATTGCATTCGCTGCAGCAGACCCACTTGAACAAAGCAAAGAATGTGTTAAACAGCAAAAATAAATCAATAAAAAAACGAGAGAGTCATTTGTTTGATGTAAAATTTTCTCCTCCCGACAGGCGGTCAGAAACTACAAATGTTGACTGTTTTTTTTTAATAATACAGCAGTATCCAGATAGCTATGGAAAGAAAGGGCGTGAAGTCTGCACAAAGTGCAGTCATCACACATTTTTAGGAAGTGAAGGGGGCAGATCAGTTTAATCCTGGGATCCATCACCGACAGCAACACTACCAAAATGACTTCAAAATCAAATTAGGCAAGTAAAGAGTACATTGCATTGTGGGAAATATTACGATTGCCGAAAGAATCAGAAAACACATTTGCATTTTAAGAGAATGAATTGAATTTTAACAGACTAATAGCAAGTTCATCTTCACTGTGCTGGCAAAACAAACAGGGTCTTTGTTTTTCAAAATAAAAGAAGAAATTCAATTCAAATTGGAAACTTACACAACTCCCAAATCCAGAAGATGGAGGAAGACATAATTGAAAACTGCATTGAAGATGTTTGCAATTGCACCGGTTATGACCTGAGGCCAAATAATTCCCTGGGGAAGAAAAAAACACACTCTTATTAATCAGCGTATTTATATGTATGCTATTAACTTTAATATCAGTGATGTTTGCTACAGGGCACCTGGTTCTGAAGATATCTTCCCAGCAGCTGGTTCATAAATGCCACCTGAAGGGGGAAATAGATTCAGACAATAGATGTAAAATTTATTAGGGTTTCCTTCGTTCCTTTGTTAGGGTTTCCTTCGGGGGGCCGTTTTAACCCGTAAACCCGAAATATTTCATAAACAGAGCGAATTGATGACTAATTATAGTTTTGTTATCAGAGGCCATTTTTGTTCAAATATTATTCCATTTATTTTTAAAGAGGGATTAGGAACAAAAATGCTTGCAATATCTAAATACTTTTAAAAGTGAAGACAATTTGAAATTGCGGCCACATAAAATGATCTGGCGGTCCGGATCTGGGCTCCGGGCCTTGAGTTTGACACCATGATGTGAACATATTGATTATACGAATAACTCATGGACAATGAGACACATGTGAACTCACCGGTAGAGCAGGCATGAAGACCGTCACATAAAGTTGTGCTAGACTATGAAGCACAAAAACAAAACAAAAAAATAGCCATGAGAAATTGTGCTATGGAATCATGTACACATTACAATACATGCATTGCATCAAATGCATTGTTAAATGAAATTAACGGGTAGGGTTGTAATGCTACGGTAAGGTATCTCGCTTTCAAATTTCTCATCAATGCTGTTAATATGCGATGTAAAGCTATCAAACACCGACAGAAAAATTGTATTGAATGTCCAGACGTCTGACAAGTAGAACACTGCCCTCTGCAGTCAACTTTGGCTCAGGCGCCTTGGCCTTCTAAAAAGGGATGTTTTTGTGGCACTGTTGCATGCAGGGAGATACACGCTCACATTAAGATGAAAATGGTGGATGAAGACAGTCACGAAGTTTATTAATATTATATTTATTAGTATTTTTTTCACAGAGTATGAAAAATATATGCCTGTTAGAATATTATTTGTCTGCAGAGGTGGTCTGATGGAAGGTCCGTCACTGTTTCTGTCATTATTTAAGGGCGACCTACATGGCCTTTGACCTTCCCTCATCACCTACAGCCAATCAGCATCAAGATTGTGATTTTCATGTCACACACAGGCGCAGCACAAGTCAAAATGCAGCCAAATAAAGAAAAAAAAAGATGAAACAAAAACAACAGACAAGCACGCACAGCCTGGTGATTGGTGAAATTAAAACAATATGGGGCATGTCACTGAGGTCTGTAAGTATGAAAGATATACAGCACTTTTTTTTTGTATTTGGCTGCATGTCAGGACTGCACTAGTGGCAGCAAGTGGCAAAATGGCCGCCTCCTGCAATGGACAAAAACCGGAGGATTTTGCTGCTTACTTCATATTACACAAAAAACATTATTAATCAGAATACTGCGGTCAGAGGAGTGGAGCCACATCGAACGTTGTTGTTAATAAATAAATAAATGAAACAAAAGAAAAATACTAAAGGGTGGGTGGCTGAGTTGACTGACCCCCTCAATGTTTCTGAACTGTTCTTTGCACTTGACAATACCTGCTGGTTGTAAAATATAATTGGAACATTTGAGCATTGTGTATTTTGTCTTCAATTCGAATGAGTATGTTTACAAATTAATATCCGTAACCATAATTGAATTAGGGGGAAAAAAGCTACAATTAAATGAAATTCATATTCCTCCCACTTAATTTGCCTTTTTCTTTTTTAATACAATACTGCATACCGAGGCCTTAACATTTGTCAGATATTGTACCATGAAATTTTGGTAACGTCCCATCCCTTGTAATTGACAATAATGCAGTGGGATGTTTAAATTCCCACGAACATCAGATCAGACACTTTTGAACTCAACCAACATAGCGGGGATTGTTTTAATGGCAGATACAGACATCTAATGCGGCGGTCCTATTCTGCAGTGGTAACACGTCGGTCACCAGTTGTGACCCTTCTGGATGCACCACAAATTCTCAGAAATGACATTGCTTGACTGAACATGTGGTTCTGCCTTACAGCTGGATGTTTGGGGTTCCCAGATCAGACCTCTGTCTGGGATCTGTCACGTGTTGTCTAGTTTCCTCCCACAGCCCATAAATTTGCATGTGGGGTTAAATCAGTGTTTCTCAAATAGTGGGGCGTGCCCCACTATATGAGAGGCTCCGTCAAGGGGGTCTCGTTTGACCTCGGGAACATGCTTTTTTATTTTTTTACTGTCTGAGAATAAAGTGCAGTTTCCCCTCCACTACGTTAGGGGGCAGTAGCGCTCTCATTGGCAGAGTTTGCGCAGGGAGCATTCTAAGGGAGGAAATATGACGAGGCCTATGTAGCGCTTGGCGCAGACGAGGAAAGATCGTTGTGCCTACTGTGTCTAAAAATGTTGGTTGCGGACAGCATGAAGCCAAATAAATTAAGGCGTCACTTAATCCAGTCATCATCTTTGATTTAAAAAAAAAAGCACAAATCATTTTATATATTTTTGTTTTGCTGGTTAAAGTTGTTTTTTTTATATTGTGCTCCTGAGATAATGTTGGTGATTAGTTTGAATGCATTATTAGTTATTGATTTTATGTAATTTTATTTTTCAGTATCGTATGGTTTGACATGGTCAGTCAAAAAAATATTTAGAGTTAAATTAAGGATTTAATGTTATTTTTGAATTTCAGATGCACTTTAAATCTTTTCTGTTCCAGTTACTAAAGCTATTCTTTGTTGTAATTTGGTCCATATTTCTTTCGTTTTTATTCTCTTTACGTTAATAAGGATACAGTGTTATGCAAAGGTGTACTCTTACAATTTTATAGACAAATGATCCTATTTATAGTCGTGTGGGGGAACGGGAGGGGCGGGGGGGGGGGGGATGTTTTTCTCTTCCTAGATGACATGACAGAAAATAATTGAGAACCACTGGGTTAAATGGAGGTTTCAAATTACCCATGGGTGTAAATTTGGTTATTTCTCTATACTGTATGTATAATTGGCCCAAAGTAGGCTGGGATAGGCTCCAGCTCACTGCGGTGGTGGTGCTGTGTTGTTTGGAATATTACCTGCTCTTTTTAGGCCTTTTATTGTGGCCAGTCTAGGAGACACCACATCACAATAGTAACCATGCTCTTGAGTTCGGCATCTTGATCGCTCACGTGCCTGGTGAATGGATTGCCTTCTTTGTGTATTTTTTTTTATGATATTGTGATATTTATTAAATATATAAGCTCTAGCCTTCTTCTGAACACAAAATTACCAGGTCTGCTGCAGGTGGTCTGAGGGTTATAGAGTGACTTACTGGGCAACTTCTGGGCTCTGTTTAACAGCAAGTAAAAACCATTCAGTGTTTATGAGAACTGCCCAGCAGGGAAAACAAGCCAGCAGTTGAACCAGAACCCCCCTCTGAAGAATCGTCCCCACACGCTTCAGGTTTCCACTTCCAAATGTCTACACAAAGGCAGAATCAAATAAGCAGTGTTAGGAAACGCCCAAATTACAGTTTTGATAGATGAAAGAAAACTTGATCCACGAGTTCATTGTTCAACTATCGGTTAAGTGTACCCCAGAAATCTTTAGGGGACAGTCAAAAAGGTTTTATATCAATCACCGGAAACAATAAATGAAAAAAGTGCAACCTTTTAATCGGGCCACTACCTGAGATATGAGGGTATCACAAGTCAGTGACAAGCCAGTTCCAATGGCAATACCAGCCATATTAAGCACCTGCAATTAAAGAAGCATTGTCAATGGAATGCATAGATTGAATATGATGCTGGGATTCTGCCTTGATATTCCTTTTCACAACAGTCATTTTGACATTATTGACATTTTGACAATGGAAATTTTACCCCACAGAGATGTGAGGATCTCATTCACTCCCAATGTCTGTAGAAAGCAAACTAGCTTATGATGTGGTGACGTAGTGATTTTCTGTCCTCCACGTGGCATCTCATGGAAAAAGAATCTAAAGCAGTGCTTCTTAACCTGAGGTTCGATTGAACCACCGGGCGTTCACTGAGTCAGAGGTGCCAAAGTCAGTCCTCAAGGGCCACTGTCCCGCCTGTTTTCCAGCTCTCCCAGGAGCAACACCCTTCATTCAAATAATCAGGATCATTCTAATGCTGCTTTAGAGCTGGCTGATGAGCTGATCATTTGAATCAGGCGTGTTGCAGCCGCGAGAGATGAAAAATGGGCAGGACAGTGGCCCTCCATGCCCGGACATGCCTCGTCCAAAAGGTTCAGTGGCGGTCAGGACACACACACACACACTGAATCATATGATTCGTGACAACTCATCACATCAACATTGTTCTCGTCTCTCTCTTGCTATCTTTACAAGCAGTCCTTCCCGAGGATGGAAGACAGAAAAACAAAGAAAGGGAACAGACTTTGTTGCAAAAATGACATGAAGAGTGGCACCTGCCTATGGGAAGCCAAGCATTTGTTTCTGTAAAAATTCAGCCGAAGTTACATGGATTTGCAGTATTTGTTGGTTTTGTCTTTTGAACAATGTGACTGTATCTATTTGTTCTCGTCAGAATCTCTCAGCTGAGTTATGAACAAGCTAAAGACTTCTCCTGGCATAGTTAGGAAGGCCAGAGAAAAGAACATTACAATAATCCAGTCTCGAAGACACAAGAGTATTCAGAACATTCCGTGCATTTCTAAACGCTAAAGCAGGATGGAGGATGGCTGTACTACGCAGATGAAAAAGTGTTGTTGAACTGATTTCCCAAATATGAGGCTGAAAAATCAGAGTTTTTATGATATATGAGTGCTATCAGAAATCCTGCATTCATCATTATTAAGTCATGTGACAGGTGTTTGTAATTTGAAGGCTTAATCACTGGCAAGTCTGTCTTTGCAGAAATTAACATGAAAACATTCTGACACATACAACTTTTAATGTGGCATACTGTCTCTAGATTGTGGATTTGACAGGAGTCATTTGGCTGCAGAGGCATGCAAAACTGTTCAGAAAATAATCTTACCCAAAGGCAGCGTGTAAATAAAAAAACAAAAATGGGTCAGAGGACAGATCCTAGTGGCACACCTAATATGACTGAAGAATATTTAGACAAATGATTATTAAAACCAACATGCTGGGTTCTGTTAGATAGATCTGCCCGTGAATATGATCACTTAGTCCCAGGGGCAAGCCATCAAATTTAGGCTCAACTCATTTTTCGACATTAACAAAAAGATCAGCATGAATATTTAAACTTTTTATCCATTTTAACAAATAGAATAGCCAACAAATCAAAAGGTTCACACACGGTCAAGCAATAGTGCATTTTCTTTCAATCACTTATATATTTCAGAAATATATTTTAATAGTGTTGCACTGATATAACCAACAACAAGACTTCACCCAATTGGCACAAGTAGTGCACCCTCTCTAGTGCCACAAGGCACCATCCAATGCACCCGTTCTTCTACAGCTAGACCGAGACGCCCCGCATTGGTATCCCCTCTTTGCCCGCCCATTCACACATAAAACGCAAATTAGTGTGTTCAATTATCTCAGTCGTTCTTGACCTTGCAAACGGTATTGAACCCAACAGGTTGTCGTCAAATGTGTTCTTTTTTTTTCTTCAAACAGGGAGCTCCATTTTAGATCATTGCACAAAATGCACCTGGCACACAGTCACTATACTCAAAGAACAAAATGTAAATTCCACATTAAAAAAAAAAAAAAAACAATTAAAAAATTAAACATTTACTGGAAACCTTTGTAACTTTTGCGGGGAGTTCAGGAATGCTCAGCTTCACCTTGGAATTGCCACCTTCATTGCAAAGTCTAATTTCTTTTTGCTACTGTTATCGAAAAGGAATGCTCGGAAAGAAACAGTGTCACATACAGTATCAGTATCTCAAAGGCTTTTTTCCCCTTTGGATGCACCAAAAGGCTGAAGAGGTTGTTTTCTGAGGTTGTTGTATACATATTATCTTCACACACTCACCCCCCCCCCCAACATACATCTTTTTAGCGCTTGTGTTTTAATTTATTTTTCTTACATTTCCTCTCATCATGAGTTGCGCGTCTTTCTGCAATGATATTGACGAACTTGCATGCAATTACCACTGGAGGACAAATAGCAACATTTGTTTGTTCAATTAACATTTGGTCTCTGGGGGAGGGGGGCAGACACGACAATTATTCTTTCTTTATGGTTAATGGTCAATTTACCCAATGTTGCCAGTTTTAAGCAAACCAGTTCACCGTTTGAAAATGCCAGCAAACATTTCTAAAGGTGTGATTTTTCAAATGTCACAGTTGAGTACTGCACATGTTCAAGTGTGAAATTAGCGAAATTCCGATGTAAGCGTCCTGTCCACCAACTACCCTGCTAACCCCCCCCCCCCCTCCCCCATTGTTTTTGGGCATCAAATTAACCCAGGGCACTTTAAGGTTAAAACACTCATGGGCAATTAAAATGCATACTGGCTCCATCGCACTGACTCATTGGAATGATGAATTTACAGTATGTGTGCCCTGTTATACTCAATGTAATCTTTTTTTCCCCCATTTTTTATCGTTTCAATTTTAACTTCACATTCAAGTGTAACATTTGGAGTTTGTCCAAGTCGGCCATGCATACCTATTGTACAGGTATGGGTCGTCATTGCAATATCATGTTATTTCTGCACCTTTGCTGGAAATAACTATTGTCAGGCAAGTTAATTGTGTCGGTGCATTTGTGGAAATAGCAATGGAACAAAAGTCCTTACTGTAATTGCCAGCGATACAGCTGAAAATTCAGTTTTCCCCAGATGGCCACAGAACGCCATACTGATGATACCGATCATGAAGTTCATCAGCTGGGAAAGGAACTGCAGAAAGCAAAGTTTTCGGAATTAAAATGGGCTAATTTTGACGAGATCCACTAAGGCAGTGGTCCCCAAACTTTTTCCTGTGAGGGCCACATAACTTTTCGCTTCTCTGATGGGGAGGCCGGGGTCAGTTTGTATCAGCAAAAGTGTGACAGCAAGAGTACCTAGACGTAAAAATGTATTGTTTCCCAGAAACCCACACAAAATCAAATAACTTTTTTTGATACACTCGCGGTATTAAAGACGTCTTTCTTCTCGGGACACACCACCTCCGCGACAGCATTCATGCATTTCTTGACAAACTCTCCTTACCGCTGCTTGCTATCAGTTGAGCAAACCAAAAGCTAGCCCGAACAGATGGCTGGTTCAGCTGAGCTTGGCGTACAAATGTATTTTGCTGAGCTAACGTTCCTCTTTTTAGCGTTGCAAAAAATCGTACTTGTTGTTGTGACGGGATTCATAGTGTCTCCGCAGATTGTATTCTTTGAATACCACCACCGACAGATGAGACAGACAATATTTTCTTTGCATTGAAAAAAAAAAATGTTTCTCCATTTTGGGTTAAATTCCCTGTATTCTGAATAATTTTTTTTTCTCTTACCTCACCTTTTCGCCATGATTACGTTCTCTTTGAGAGGGACGGGTTTAGGATTTTTTTTTCTGGGGTTGCCAGATAACGGCACGAATGGAACAAATGTCACGTAATACTGTATGTGTTTATGAAATTGTTACTAGCTAATAGTTAATCATGAAAATAGTCCATAACTAAGGAATATTTTATTGCAAAAGCCAAATTTTATGATAAAATACAAATATACATAGATGAAAAATAAATTCTAAGACTCTCTGGTATTGTTCAGGGGGGCCGGACCAAATGTGGAGGCGGGCCGGATCCGGCCCGTGGGCCGTAGTTTGGTGACCCTGCACTAAGGCAAAATGATACCAACAAGGCTCTACAAACAAGTTATTAACAGTCTCTGAACATGACTTGTTTACAATACATTATTCTAAGTATATTGATGTTTGGCTTGGGAAAACGTTTATCTTAAATAAAGAGATACAACAATTTGAATACAAAATATTTTTTTCCTAATACAAAAACAGATGCAATTGGATGCACGCACGCGCGCACACACACACACACACAGAAAGATTTCTTCATGATTTTTGAACAGACTTGACTTGATAACTTTGAATATCATAGACTATTGAATACCACGACGGAACATGTTGCTCACCAGTGAATCGATAAAGATATCTCGACACCGAAATTAAAGCCAAATGAAGACATGCCATTCATGACATGACAAGTGGTGAAGATTGCACGACTGTCTGTGTCCTATGTGTTGTGTTGTGTTATTTTTGTTATTTTGACTTCAAAATGGCGCCGCGTGAGTGGCTGCCTTTCCAGCAGCTCCTATATTTTGTTGTTCTACTTCTTCCTTTCATAACTTTGCTGCTGTGAATTGGGAATTTCTCCATTGCGAGACTAATAAAGGTTTTCTTATCTTCTTATCTTATCTTGTCATCTTACCACAGGAAATGCGAACTTCAAAAGGAGAATCAGCTCAGAGCGGTAGCTGGTCAGGTTGAATCCTCCGATGCGTCCCAACCACAAGCCGAGAGAAGAGGCTTCGCGGGCCCCCAGAACCTCGGAAGGTTGAACCTCGTTGTCAGTGATTTCCATGGTGGTGAGAGTTGGAGATCTTATCAAGGATGATTCAAAGCTAATCTTCGATGCAGTTATGTCCTAGTGATGCGAGTTACTTGCTCTCGTGACTGAGTCTGTGGTAGGAGGGACAAAGAAAAGGGGACTCAAGGAGGGTTGCACCATCCCTCCTACGCAAAGATAAAACCACTGGCATGCGGTTGGGGCCTGCAAAACCTTCTTTGCTGGCCAATCAGAAGCGCTGACCTGCATTTACAGCTTACATTAAATAGTGTTCATTGATTTCCAACTTAATTTCACTGCGTGACTTACCTGCCCAGCTTCCAGTCATCTGTACGTTTGTTTGTCCCATCAGATTGCTTTGCAGATAAGATAAGATAAGATAAGATAAGATATCCTTTATTTGTCCCACACTGGGGAAATTTACAGCCTCCAGCAGCAAGAATGTGGGTAGAAAGAAGAAAGACGAAAAAACAAACAAACACCGTTCAATTAAGTGCAATATAAATACAAAATGGATAAATCGCAGTGCTATTTACAATTGTTTTTCACATCATTTAATTATTATTATTATTATTGTTGTTATTTTTATTCAGCAGCCTGACAGCAGTCGGTAGGAACGAGCGTCGGTATCTCTCCTTCTTGCAGCGCGGGTGTAACAGTCTCTGGCTGAAGGAGCTACCTAGTGCTGTCAGGGCGGGCTGGAGAGGGTGGGAGGGACTGTCCATCATAGCTTTTAGCTTAGTTAGCATCTTTCTGTTGCCCACCTCCTCCAGAGTGTCAAGGGAGCCGCCCAGGACAGAACTGGCCTTCCTGACCAGTCGCTCCAGTCTCTTTCTGTCCCAGGCTGAGATGCTGCCTGACCAGCAGACCACCACCGGCCACCACCGAGTTATAGAAAGTCTTAAGAGCGACCCCTGAACCCCAAAAGACCTCAGTTTCCTGAGTAGGAAGAGTCGGCTCTGTCCTTTCCTAATCAGGGTGTCCGTGTTTGTAGACCAGTCCGGTTTGTTGTTCAGAAGAACACCTAGGTACTTGTAGGAGGTCACCCTCTCTATGTCCATACCCTGGATGTTCATCGGTGCTGGTGAGGACTGTTTCCTGCAGAAATCCACAACCAACTCCTGAGTTTTCCTAGGGTTGATCTGGAGGAGATAATGAGTGATGAGACATCACACTTTTCTAGCACCCTGAATTGGTTGCCAGCCAATCGCAGGGCACACAGAGACAAACAACCATGCACGCTCACACTCACACCTCGGGACAATTTGGAGTGTTCAATCAGCCTGACAAGCATGTCTTTAGAATGTGGGAGGAAAACGGAGTACCCAGAGAAAACCCACGCAGGCCCGGGGAGAACATGTAAACTCCACACAGGGAGGCCGGAGCTGGAATTGAACCCGGTACCCCTGCACTGTGAAGTCGGCGTGCTAACCACTGGACTACCGGGCCGCCTATCATTATAATTACAATGTCTAAAAATAACGGAATTGGAAGAGACCTGCAACAACAACTTTGAACAGGTCACGGGACGTGATGCAGCCTATCCAAGCCGTCTTCGGGCGGTAGGCGGGGTACACCCTGAACTGGTTGCCAACCAATCGCAAGGCACACAGAGACGAACCACGCTCACACTCACACCTAGGGACATTTTAGAGTGTTCAATTCCCTTACTAAACATGTTTTTGGAATGTGGGAAGAAACGGGAGTACTCAGAGTAAACCCACGCAGGCACGGACGGGCAGAACATGCAAACTCCACACAGGAAGGCCGATTTCCTCCCAAATTCCAAAAACATGCTTATTGAACACTCCAAATTGCCCCAAGGTGTGAGTGTGAGCGGGGGTGGATGTTCGTCTCTGTGTGCCCTGTGATTGGGTAGCAACCGGTTCAGGGCCAAATACGGCTGGGGGAGATTTTTTATATATATATATACAGTATATATATATATATATATATATATATACACACAGTATATATATATATATATATACACGCACACACACACACACACACACGCACACATACATACAAAAAACATGCCTGGTTGGCTGCCGACCAGTCAGGCTCCAGCACACACATGACCCGAATGAGAATAAGCGGTCAGGAAAATGGATGGATATAAATCCTACAGTATGTAAAACCTAGTATATAAAACTTAGTGAGGCCACCAACTTCACACACATTAGGCTGTACTGTGTTATTTGTTTTGAACCATAAAAACATTGCACGATCATCAAGAAAGAAGCCGATGGCCACAGAGAGGAGTGGGGCAATAATAAAGCAGCGAGAGGGGATATTTTGAGAGACTGTTGGCAACGATCAGTGCCTCACTGACGAACTGCACGGGTGTATTTCAGCTACAGAGATTCCAACATTTCTAGCCACAGGTACGTATGTACCGGTAATTATAAATGGGTGTTATTGTAAAACAAAATATGTATATACTGTATACAATGTAGGTGGCATGATGGAAAACTGGTGAGCACATCCGCCTTACAATGCAGAGGTACTGGGTTCGATTCACGGCTCCTCTTTTAAAAAGTAATTAAGAGAAAGACCCTTTTTCATAAAATCAAGAAGTCACTCGAGCCCCCTCCAAAAGTATTGGAAAGGTAAGGTCAATTTATTGTTTGTTTTTTTTGTTGTAAACTAAAGGAATTTGGGTTTCAGATCAAAAGATGAAAATGAGACAAAAATTGCAGCTATTATTTCTTGGTATTTCCATCTAGATGTGTTAAACAACTCGGGACAGAGCACCCTTTGTTTGAACCCACCCACATTTCTGTCATGATTGGATTCTGTTTGTTCTCCAGCAGGTGGCGGTGGTGGGCGGCGCTCTTCCGTTCCGCACCTGTTGCCTATCACGTCGTCACCGTTGCCTGTTAGAAGGGACTGATTAAGCATCGCCGGTTGTCGGAATATTCCCCTTGCTCCCGTTTCACGCCCCAGTGCTTATTTTGTAAAAATTTGTCCCGCTCTTTCTCATTCCTAGTCCTGTCGTATTCTGCTTTGCTTTTCTTATTATATTAGTTTTTTTATTTATTTTTTATTGATATCCTCGGTGCATTTACATTGTATTTAATGATTGGCTTTGCCGTGTCTTTTTCGGACAAGTGATTTTGCGCTACAGTATTTATTTCTCTTGCCTGTTTCAAGTTTTATTAGTCGTGTTATTTTACCCCAGGTTGCTCCCAGCGATCTCTGTTGTACTTTGTCAGTTTCATGACCAGTTTTGTTCTTATAAATCATTTTTGTATTCGATCCACTCCTGGTCTACATTTTGTGGGATCCGCTTCGGTTCCGACTTGGTCCAGAATCAGAACAATTTAAAGTGAGCAAAAGTATTGGATCAAGTGACTGATGGGTGTTTCTTGTTGCTCGGGGTGTTGCCTTTGAGACGGTGCTTGTTTTTGCCTTTGGGTGTTACCTGTGAAAGCTGCCTTTGCTGTTTAAAAAGACGAAGACCAAAGAGCTGCCTATTGGAGAAAAGCAAAACATTTTGAAGATGGGAGAAGAGCGAAATCGATCAGAGTTATTGCACAAACACTGGTAAATAAAGTTTTCTGAATCTGAATCTGAATAGCTACGACATCCATCCATCAATTTAGTTTGGAACGTTCTAAAAAAGAAAAAATTAGTGGAAGGTCTTAGGCTGTGTTTTGCAAATCGGAGATATTCTTCTGCGGTTTGCCTACAGCTACAGGTCCTCTGAGATTTTTTTTCATTAAACGTTTCTAAAAACTCCTGCCAAAGTGGGGATTTGCGGATATCTTGGAGTCCACGTTTGGCTATGGACAGTCATAACTAGAGATTTCTGTATTTTATCATTTTCAGTCCATCACTCTGTCATAAAGCTTCGGCACAGACCACACGTGTGTCCCTGCACTACAACCTGTTTTTATGATGTCTCTTTTCTTTTTGTCCCACCTCACCGACAAGCATATTCTTCGTGTAGCACGAGCGCGTGCCACGTGCGTTCCTAGCTCCACACTCAGTATCCACGTGACATTGCAGAAAAGCAGCTTTAACATTTCTAGATAATCATTAGTCATTAGGAAAGTTAGTTAGTTCCACCCTTCTTCCTGCACACCAGCGTCAGTTTCATGTCACAGGGAAATGTGTCCTGTGTGCATAAATGAGCTTGGAGAAGAGAGAAAGAGTGAGACATAGAGAAACGCCAGGAATATATTGTGTTTCAGAACAGATTTACTTTCTAACCTGTTTAAATATGTATGTATTTATATACAGGTATATGGGGGTGTCGCCATGATGTGGAATAAAAAGTATGGCCAGTTTGTTATGTTTGGGATTGATTTGACAATTGGGATTGAGCTGAGCTGTAATGACAAGAAAATAAGAACTTTGACTGTATGTACGCCATCTAAGTGCACTCACAATGAGGATGAGTACCTCAATAGGCTTTTGGATATTTTTTTTCCACGATAATCCTTCTACCCGCATCTGTGTTATTATTTTGAATGCTGGTAGCAACTCTCTATTTGGGAATCATTTAATTAAGTTTTGTAAGGAGAGTGGATTGATTTTTGTCCATGTGCGATTGCCAAAAGATATGGTAGTTCTACTTAGGGAGGTCTGGCACTCACCTTCCTGGCTGGACCACTGCCACGATACGGAAGATGCCCAAAACACCATAGATATGATGAAAATTGATTATGATTTAGCTTTTACAGACCATATAGCCTTTCACATAGTGTTAAATACACTGACATTTACCAGTGTTGTTGCTTGTTGACAATGGCACTGGAGTGGGGAAAAAAAAGGTTGGTCCAAGTTGTCCAAGAATGACCTTTAATAATTACATCAACTATTCTGATGCCTTGCTGAGAAATATTAAGGTCCCAGGAGATGCTTTAGCATGCCGGTAATGAATTGTAGAAATATACAACCCCGCAAGGGAATCATTGACGGCCAAAATGCAAATCCTCCGACCTGACAGACATGTGTTCTGTGTCTGACACAACTGCCAGAAAAATGAAAAAGAATAGTGTCAATGTAATTTACAATCAGCAACCGTGATGGCAGCGTCTATAATAATCTGGATTTTATTGAAGAAAATGATCATGACAACAATATTTTCTTTTGCAAAATACAATGTTACAAAGTATTATGTACAATAGGTTGTCGGAAATTGGAAAAGATCTGTCATATCTGCAATACCGAGGAGCAAAAAAAAAACAGTGCAGGTATCAAAAACATCTTTCCCAATCAAGTTACATATTTGTATAGATAGGATCCTCTTTTTTAAATCGCCTCGACACACTCTCATCCATTGAATTTGCAAGCCAAGAATGTTCGTGTCTCTCATTCGAAAGAACTGAATGAAGAATTGCACACTGCCGTCCACCCTCACGGGGCCTGGCTGTCTTTCCATTCTCAGTCGCCATGTATTCTTATTTCGGCTTGCTTTGTTTTTGTTTAAGCCCCTCCTACTTGCAGGCTCACACTAGACCCTGCCACAGCATGTCTTATAAGTCACCGTTCTTCCAATCATTACCCCTTTCACATGTCAATCGTGGAACATTTGAAAAGTACCAAGGTGTTACATTAACATTGTTGCGACTGAATTAACCGACAGGAATGCACTACAAAGCCATTGCTTTTACATACTTATTGAGACCGTTATGATCATGGGTTTGATGAGATCACTTTATATTAGAAGCAAGTGACCGCTTATTGGCTCCTCTAGTGTTCATTTGATGACTGTCACTTAGAAACCAACGCAAGACTCATTTCAGCAGTTTGACAAGGAAGTGACTGGCAAAGATTCCGGCTACAAAGATGAGAAGAAAGACAAGTAAAACCAAGCCACGCCGCAAAAGCAGCTGTGTCACCGTGAGAACATTGCCGACTACGGTGGTTGCAGTTTCATGCGGCTCTGGAATCGGTTGTTCCTCCGCAGCTCCAGGGGTCGATGCAGGGGTCGTAACTGGGGCCTGGTTGGTGTTGAAGTCTAGCGATTTCATGAAGACAACGTTAGATTTATAAAACAATGAACAGGCAACAATATTTATGTCAGTTCATACTAGGGCAGGGACAAAATACTCATTTATCACCGTGTCATCTCTCGATATACAGTAATGACACTCAAGAATGACCAAGCGAGTATGTGCAGTTGCAAATGAATGGTGAATTTCACTTTTTAATGTGATCTCAATTCACCCATTCCCTGCCATGTTGTGTAAAATAACAAATTAAAACATGTCTGGTTCACTTTTTTTTAAATTATTGGTTGCCCACCTACGTCCTTGCTGCATTTCGCTTGTCATAAGTATATTGGAGCCCAACTCGGGTGCGCCTTTATCAACGGGCTTCCCTGGCCAGGAGCGCTGGCGTGATTTGTACAATACTTTTTTAAAACCATATGTTGACCTGACCCAGTATTGTAGGTGTACGAGTGCAATATGTGTTATGATTTTCTTACGGGTACTGTAGTTGTTGGTTATATCAGTGCAACACAATTAAAATATTTTTTTTTTTTTAACTCATAGAAATGATTGGAAAAAAATGCACTATTGATTTGTAAAAGGTAAAGTGAGTGACACTTATGATTTGTTGACTATTCTATGGATTAAAATGGATGAGTAGCATACATGTGTGCGCTGAACTGTCAATTTTGAAAAATGAATTGAGCATCTTGGGTTTGGCTGGGAACGGGGGCGGGCTCGATATTCGATGTTGAGCAGGTAAAGGCGGCCCAACCAAAATGAGTTTTTGAGGTTGATGTTGATTCTGACATTTGGCAGAGTTCAATTAATCGTCTGCTGACTTGAAAGAGAATAAAATATTTGAATATATATATATATATATATATATATATATATATACAGTGTATATATAATTTTTTTAACCGTCTTTATCTTTGTCCTTTGTTATACTGTAAAAAAAAAAGAGAGAAACATATATGAAAAAGAAGCCTAACCGGGTGTCTTTTGTGTGCACTTGAAAATGTTAAAACTTTAAACTCACAAAAGATACATTAATTCATATTTCAGGTACTAAATATATATGTAATAACAACACGATCATTTGTGCGTGGAAAGATGTGATTTTTATTTTTCATGCTACTGAAAAATGATCAATTTGACATGAACCATTTTATTGAACTAATGTAGAAATATTCCGATTGTGGTTATTGTTGTATTATTAAATGGTCCTATTCCAAGTTTGTCCCCCTGGACTTACCTGACTTGCAATCTTCCATCATGACCTTGTCTGGAAAGGTGACCCCGGCTCTAATTTTAGCCTGATCAAAGATGTTCAATCATGTTAAAATGGAAATCACTTGCATTGTACATCCCATGTGTGTTTTCAAGCAAATTAATTTACCCACCTCTTCAGCAGCCCTTTTCCAATCAAGTTTGTATAAATAGAGGAGAAAGAAAATAGCCTGAATCAACACACAGATGGTAAGTCCCGTCCAAAGTCCTGTTCAAGAAACATACGCAGCGTCCCTGAGTCTCAAATGACGCATTTTGATTGCAGAACATACAAGGCTTACCTACGACGCCCATTTTTGCTGCAAAGGTTAAGGCCACGCCAATGGGAAAGCCAATGAAGTAGTGTCCCACCAGGTTACATAGGGCACCGACCTTTTGTTTCCCAACCCCTCGGATGACGCCTCCACACACCCCCTGCGGTGATCGTTGCAAGTTTATACAAAGCACATGTTACACGTTCTCCTAAAATGTCAGATAGAATTTGTTTTTTCTCACCGCAAGAGCATCAAAGAGATGCATGAAGACAAAAACAATCAAGACATCAGCAACCCTTTCCAAAATGTCTCTGAAGGTTATGAAACAAGAATATGATGAGATGCAATGTGAATGTTCTATCTAGAGAAAAGCAAGAAGCTCAATGAGGTGCTGACATGTAAAAACATTCCAATGTAGCTCAAAAATAAAAGGAAATAGACATAAGAGCTTTCAAAATTGCTTTACAAGTCTGAATTTACAATGTTCTCCATTTAATGACGCCTGGGCAGATTCATTTGCGATTACCTCTGACGAGAGCGGGTGACCAGCATGCCTAATTTGTGGTGAAACACCGGCCAACAATAAAAGGTCAAATGTAGGAAGACATTTACACAATATACAGACAGCCTTTGCTGAAATATATCCGGAAAGAGAGGAGAGAAAAAAGCTGTTCCGGAACTGATGCGGATGACTGATCTGAGGAAAAATAAATTCAAGAAGTGGGAGAAGTCTGCAAATTCACCTATCTCGGCAAAATAGTATATATATGAAAGGCTAACATCGTTGTTTCAGATGTGATCCAGTGTTGTCTTTTCCGTGTAAAAGGTTTGCCGACCCCTGTGCTCGGCCATCAGCGATTCACATGGGGATTGTACAAAATAAAAACGCGAGAAAATAATGCACTCTTATAATTGAATTGCGAGAGCAACAAGGGGTTCAGTCAGGAGATGAGTACACACGATCAGGGTTCAGAATCACGAGGTAGTCGCCCTAAAAGCAATGTATCGTATTAAAGGTGTGCAGACACTTTGTTTATGGGGACTTTTCATTTTCATTTCTCAACAGTACCTCTGTGTGGCACAAACTACGAGCGCCAAAGTTACGAGTATGTCATGTCATGGTATGACTCACGGCTCTGAAGTGAAAATGTAGCCAATCACATTCCTGGAAAGGGTGATGGTAATGCCAATAAAACAGGCCACGATGACTGCAAACGGGAAAGAGACACAAAGAGTAAACAAACACAGCAGATCAAGGGTCAGAAAAGCTGAAAGTAACAGTTCTCAAGGTATTCGCGTTGTTAACTCATTCACTCCCAAAGACGTTTTTAAACGTCTTTTCAGACTTGGTCCAGAATTGGCTGGTACTGAATGAGTTAAGGTGTGGACTGACAACGTCAACTGATTAAAGTGCCTTGCTATTCTGATTTCTTCAGTAGCCATTGAGTCAGACAGGTAACTGGATCTAAATTATAATAATAATAATAATAATAATAATGCATTTTATTTAAAAGCGCCTCTCATGCCATCCAAGGACACTGTACAGACAATAAGAAAATACAATGTAAAAATTGGTATGCAAGATATTATATAAAAACAGGACATAAAATCATAAAAACATAGGAAATGGAAGAGCTATGTGTTGTAGGCAATCCTGAACAGGTGTGTTTTTAAATTAATGTTCCCTTTGCTGGTTGATTCCCAAAAAGATTTTTTTTTTCCATTGTGGGATGGGACAAAATCCTGATATTAAGGTATAGCCACAGTTTGCACCTGAGCCCACACGTTGGTGAATATTAGCACTTTGTACCCGAACGATCAATGCCTCTATTGCTGGGGCTGCTGAATAGAGCAAAGTGGCGGTTGTTAGTCTGGCCAGAATTTTGGCCTCAAAGAGGTTCTGCTTCTGGCAAACTGTCCAACGGGCCAGCATGGAGAAGCCTACAAAGCGTCCAGTCCCACTACTCACATAAAGTTCGGGATTTTTGGCTTTCAGGTCCATTTTTAGAATGAACCTAAAATGCACAATGACCTATACACTTTGAGTATTTTTTACGCAACATGTTTTACTCTCTAACACGGAGCTGAATGTCAAAACTCACAATGAGTATTTTTGAAAAATGAAAATTTTCAAGGATGTCCATCTCTATGCCTTCCTGTGACTCTTCCAATCTCAAGAAGTCAAAATATGACAGCATGATGATGTCTTAGCCAATCATGCACCCTGTAACCTGATAACATGATAAACGGTCCACTGTATTAACTGCTGTTACTTTCAAAGGTTAAATACCAATTCAAATTGAACGAGGAAATTTAGTGGTAAATTCATTGGTCGTAAACCGTTTCGGTGTTCAGCTCCTCACAAGACAACAGCACGTTTGCAAAAAAAAATTCCAAACATTGTTATTTTATTTGATGTACTGTATTTGCATTTTTTTTTTTTTACATCTCTCCATCCACGCATCCATTCCTTGTACTGCTTATCATCAATCACAGGGCACATATACTGTATAGACAGACAACCATTCACTCTCCCATTCACACCATCACTGAGTGGGAACTGAACCCACGCTGCTTGCATAGACGTCAGGCCAATCAGTCAGACATGCATTCAATGGCTTAGAGAGGTTCAATTCAAGGTCACCTGTAAAGGATATCCAGTAATGCATTTTAAATTCATCCTCAAGCCACACCGGAAAGGCCAATATCCCTAACTTTCGGCGAATCCTATAACTGCGTGCTGAAAGGAATGCCTCAAAGATCTCAATGTGACTGGCACGTCTTCTGCTGACTCAGCAGAATTTGAAGTGTCACGTGAAGCTGAGGTCGGAAGGCCAAGACTTTACCACAAGGCTATGGGTCTGGTGGGACTGTCATGGATAGTACCTCTGGATTGGCAAACTGTGGTGCCGCTGCTGCCTGGCTGTGTCTCAACTGCAGGTGAGCAGACTTCTGATACTATTTGTGAGTGCTGGAGAGGCGAATCCGACCATCAGTCGAACCTCAACTTTGTTCCAGATGCGATGTGGAATTTCATTCCAGGTGTGGAACGCTGCACCAGCTTCATACTCTCTATAGGACTATATCACTATTTGCCCAACTAGTCCAGAAGTACTTTGTGAAAGCATTTGTCTTACTCAGTGATGTCTTCCGCTACCTGCTATGTCAGTTGCCTACGGTGCGGTTCCTGTACAATCGACAATTTAGCTGGGTTTACTAGTTTCTGACCTTATTCTTGTTGTCAATTTACTGGTACCAATTCCTACCTGCAACGGTTTAGCACAATACTAAAGGTCTCTTACATGCACAGATGATGGAAACTTTGCTAGACAGCCTGGCTTGCTCAATGTTTCCCGCACCAAGAGAATTCCCTACTCGAACACTAACAGCAGCAGAAATTCCAAGTGGGAACTGCAAAGGTAGAATGAAAAAAAAAAACACTTATTAGTCATTCAGAATTCCATGAAATAAAACTGTTTGGATCAGGGTGTGGCCAACACGAGGTTCATTTTCATCTTTTGCAAACAGCAGGATTAACATACTTTTTAGAGCCAGTCTGTTTGCTACTCCAGCCTTCTGGTGTTGCATTTTAAGGATTCAAACCATTATAACTGCTCACTTTATGCAAGTGCTAAAAGGGATGAAAGGTGAAACTCGAACTGCTAAGTACGTAATTGGTTGTGCTGAGTGTTTGTCTGCATATCTCCCATGTCGTTCACTTCAACGGAGTTGTTGAATAAGCTAACAGTTAGCCTAGCTCCTTCTATTTGTTCTACCGCGATTCTATCCTTTTTTTTTTTTTTTTATGTGTGCTACCCTAGATTAAGTAAAAAATATATATATTCCTTGATTTTATAGTGTGCATACAGGACACACATAACAATGGATGAGGCAACCAAAGTGTATTGTAGGTGGATTGAGCAAGTGTATTCATTGTGTCCACCACTGTTTGATACTGTTGCTGTGGTATTGTAGGCATCCATTTATTTTGTGACTCCCTGTGCTGATCAAGTTGGCCACCCCTGATTTCGATGAATTCTATTTCGGTTACCATGTAAGCCACAACTGTGAGCTGATACGCAACGGACTGGGCTCCCAGCTCTGCTTCATTAATTATACCGGCAATGAATCCTCCCACTTCAAAGAGCCACCACTCCAGACAAAGCATGAGCATGCTCGGGATTGCCAGCTTGACAAAGGGTCCCCACTCTTGTAAACAGTCAAGAGACCAGCCTGTGGGTCAAAGATCCGTCTGTCAAAACACTTTTTTAAAAACAGCAACACATAGTTTGACAAGATTGTTTGTGTATGTTGTGTTATAACCATAAGATGTGTCAACGTTATAATTAATCCATCGGTTCGAATTGAGAATGTAAAAGTACTCAAATGAATAAATCCAGAAAGTAATCAATGAATATATGGAATAAATAATGTATGGTAAAAGTCAAATAAAACAGAACTTGTGCTTCTTGATCAGCAAATAATGAAACCGACGCATCGCCTCTGTTTTCTGTTGCATTGTTTAGTTACAGAATGTCACCAATTTTGTTGAAACATTACACGTTTGGACTTTGGTCACAAAGATACACTATTGTAACTCCAAATGAAATGTTGCAAGTGGAGAGGAAAATGAATAATAAAGAAACACTAATTGTTCATTCATTATCAGCTTGAGGTGAGTGAGAGGGGAAACTAACCTCCCCACGTGGCCTTGTGCAAGCCCTTCCAGGTAATATAAACAAATAAGACCACAGCCAGCACGTACTGTGAGATTGAATTCGCTGCAGCGGAGCCACTTGAACAAAGACAAACAAAACACAGCATGATTTAAACAAAGCAAAACCTCTACAAAACATGAGATTCATTTGAACTATTCACTTTCTGACAGCTGGCCTGAAATTAGAAACTTCTTTAGTGACCTGGATTTTTATAATAACTGACAATATCATTTGAGGCAATCCCAGCAGCGTCGAGTCTAATCAAAGGAATGGATACTGAGCAAAGTGGGAAATTGGATCAATAGTGCAAACCATAGAGTGGTGACAAAACGTATTTATTATGGCAATAACAGAAATGTCAAACAAAAGCACTTCAAAAATTATAGGTGGGTTTAAATTTAGGCAAGTAGAATGTCCATTGCATCATGGGGGACTATCATAATGACAATGAACAAAGAGATGAGGAAAAAAAACTCGGCATTTAACTGCGCTTATGAAATATTAGCAGACAAATAACAGGGCTGTCTTCACTATACTGGAAATAAAAAAACATCTTCTGACTGTTATCAAAAATAAACTATAGTGCTATTAAAAATGATTAAGGAAACTTACGCAACTCCCAAATTCAGAATGTGGAGAAAAACATAATTGATGACTGCGTTTAAGATGTTTCCAATTGCACCGGTTATGACCTGGGGCCAAATAATTCCCTGCCAAAAAAAACAAAACAAAAAAAAACCACAAACTCACATTTACTAACTTAATCTCTTAATATATATTCTTAACTTCCATATCAATGATTTTGTGAACCTGATTTTGAAGATATCTTCCTTGCAACTGGTACATAAATGCCGCCTGAAAGGGGAAAGTACAAATCTTACACAGCAGAAGCAGACAGTGCATGTTAAATCTCGTGCTGGAACTCTTGCGCACGGCGGCAAATGTCAACTCACCGGAAGAGCCGGCATGGAGAGCTTCACATAAAGTTGTGACAGGCTATGCAACACAAAAACAGCCGTTGAAATGGTGGTTTGGAAAATGGACATAATATTATCTTGTATGTTACAGCATACAATATATTTTGACCTGGAAAAGTACTGTTTTCTTATTTTTTTTTGTTTTTATTTGTGGAAAATATCATTTCCAAAAAAGTGGTTTTGGGGATGGTACTTCCATAACTACTATTACAACAACAACTACCACTCATGACAATAATCATGATGATGATGATGATGATTGTTATCTGAGAAACAGGCTCTTTCCTCAAAAATCAGGTTGAAAAGAAACTTCCAATACCTGGCAACCTCGAGGCTCTGTTTGGCTACAATTAGAAGAGGTTCAGTGTTTATGAGAACTGCCCAGCAGGGGAAACAAGCCAGCAGTAGAATCAGAATCCCCCTTTGAAGGATCACCCCCACGCGCTTCAGGTTTCCGCTCCCATAGGTCTACACAAAGGCAGAATCAAATAAGCAATGTTAGGGAACACCAAAATCACACAAATTACAGTTTTGATAGATGAAATGAACACAAACTTGACTGTTTTTAGTTGGACCCCAGACAATGCGAGAGTCCAGTCAAAGTTGTTCTGTTTCAATACCAACAATAGATAATAAAGTAAAAGTCCAGCCTTTGTTGGAGACACTACCTGAGATATGAGGGTATCACAAGTTAATGATAATCCAGTCCCAATGGAGAGACCAGTCACGTTAACCACCTGCAAAGAGACACTGTCAATGGAACACATCGATTGGCACTTTGCTGATTTGTCATACTGTGAGCCTTTTCACACCAGTCGTTTTGACAAGAAGTAAGTAGTAGGATACAAGGAATCGTGATAAAAACATGTAGTCAAAATCTAAATGAAGATGAGGATCTGGTTGAATGTGCAAATACGGGAATGTAGTTTCCAATTTCACTTCTAGTCTGTCTGATTGTCTTTCTTAAGGGTCTTTGAATTAGCCCTAACAACGACAACACCATTATTTTTTTTTTAACTTTTGTTTTGCAGTTGACCTTGGTCTACATTTTACTTATACAGTGCGTTAGGGAACGGAGGCCAGGTGATTAGCTTGTCGACCTCACAGTGCAAAGGTTGTGGGTTCGATCTGTGTGGAGTTTGTATGTTCTCCCGGGGCCTGTGTGGGTTTTCTCCGGGTACTCCGGTTTCCTCCCACATTCCAAAAACATGCATGACAGGCTAATTGATCACTCTAAAATTTAGAGTCTAAATTGTCCCTAGGTGTAAGTATGAGAGCGGATGGTTGTTCGTCTCTGTGTGCCCTGTGATTGGCTGGCAACCGGTTCAGGGTGTCCCCCACCTACTGCCCGAATACAGCTGGAATAGGCTCCAGCACCCCCCGCGACCCTTATGTATTTTTTTTTTTTTTTAAGGGTGAGCCAAACCCTGTTTTTCGTGGAAATACCATACTTTCATGACCATACGGCTGGCATGAATACAGAATGGTACCAAAACATCCTCAAGAGCAAATTCTACCAACCACCCAAGAACTACAGTATTTGGTGACGTACAATACTTTATCCAACATGTGGCTCAGAGTATAAAACATTGACATTTGGGGTCCAATTTCAGGAAACTCCCCAGACCTTAATCCAATTGAGAACTTGTCATCAATCCTCAAGAGGTGGGTGAACAAAAGAAAAACAAAATTCTGTCAAACTTCAAACATTGATTATGCAAGAAGGAGCTGCCATCAGTCAGGGTGTGGCCCAGAAATTATTTGAAAGCATGCCAGGGGGAACTGCAGGGGTCTTGAAAAAAGAAGTGTCAGCACTGCAAATATTTATTCTGCATAAACTTCATGTAATTGCCGTTGCTCAACCCACATTGTGTTTTATTGTTCTTGTTCCTGATTGTAAAGTGTCCTTGGGTGTTTTGAAAGGCGCTTATAAATAAAATGTATTATTCTTATTATTATCATTATTGTCTATAAAATCCTTTGACACTTACAAAATGCTTGTAGTTATAGTTTAGTTTGTTATCGTAACAGCTAAACAAAAAGATCTAAAAACATTGAAGCAACAAACATTGTGAAAACCAATACTTCTGTTATTCTGAAAACCTTAGGTCGTGACTGTACTTTTAGATAGTAGTGCACCAGATGTTTCTTTGATATGAATTTGACGGCCTCGTGAAGACAGGTTTTCCAACTCTGAGTGGAAAAAAACAAAACAAAACAAAAAAAAAACTTCCAAAACGTTGGTGTATTTGTGGACATCCATCCATCCATTTTCCGAACGGCTAGATCCTCACTAGGGTCGCGGGGGGTGCTGGAGCCTATCCCAGCCACCTCTGGGCAGTAGGCGGGGGACACCCTGAATCAGTTGCCAGCCAATCGCAGGGCACACAGAGACAAACAACCATCCACGCCCACACTCACACCTAGGGACAATTTAGAGCGTACAATCAGCCTGCCATGCATGTTTTTGGAATGGGGAGGAAACCGGAGCACCCGGAGAAAACCCACGCAGGCCCGGGGAGAACATGCAAACCCCACACAGGGAGGGCAGAGCTGGAATCGAACCCGGTACCTCTGCACTGTGAAGCCGACGTGCTAACCACTGGACTACCGGGCCGCCCTATTTGTGGACATAACCCGCATTAATCACATACTATAGAGAAAATGTACTTACTGCAATTGATAACGATACAGCTGCAAGCTCTACTTTCCCCAGATGACCACAGAACACCATGCTGACGACACTGATCATGAAGATCATCATCTGGGAAATGATCTGGAGAAGAAAAACAAGCAAAATAAATATCCTCATTTGTTTTAATGTATTTTTAAAGTAACAGGGTTGGAGTGTTGTCAACTGAGAATTTGATGACACCGAGATACAGTCAGACACAAATGAAGACCCTGGAGTTTCACGGCAAAATGCGGTGCAAACTCTGATTACAAAATATCTTAGTTATTCTCTCCACACACTCTACAGACATTGCAAACACAAAGTACATTGAATTATTTTTCATAACAATTCCTTAAAAATATGCATTAATATCCACACTCTTTTGTATAAAGTATAACAAAATGGAAATGATGGCATTCCTGCTTGACAATTAAAAGTGGGTGGAATTAGATAACGTTTCACACTACTTTTTTTTTGTTGTTTTTTGATTGCTCATTGAAAATAGAAAGAATGAATGAATGACACCAATCATTTTAATACTGCGGTTTTGCTCAAACTGTTTCACAAATGTCGTTTGAATATTATTGAAATTACGCCTTTTCTTCAAAAGTAGCCACCTAAATGGAATGTGTGTGAAAACATATTATAACCACTTACCATATACTGTAGAACACATCTGACATCCATCTCATAAATTGATTGCAATTTTCCTTTTCTGAATTTTTTTTTCTTCTATATTTATTGAAAGAGAGGGAGTTTATAATTTTAGGGGTACATTAAATCCAAAGACAAAATACAGTACTCAAGTACAACCATGAAACATTCTTGTGTCTTTGTATGTGGTGCAACAAACTAAATGGGGAACTTCAACAATGTCCAATAAAAAATAAATTCAAAAATAAATATCAAAATATATATTTTAGGGGGAGGTGGCATGGTGGTCGACTGGTTCGCACGCATGGCAGGTTAATGGAACACTCTAAATCAGGGGTGTCCAAAGTCGGTCCTCAAGGGCCGCTGTCCTGCCTGTTTTCCCGCTCTCCCAGGAGCAAAACACCTGATTCAAATACTCTGGATCGTTCTAATGCTGCTTCAGAGCTGGCTCGGAGCTGATCATCTGAATCAGGTGTGTTGCAGCCAGGAGAGCTGGAAAACAGGCAGGACGGTGGCCCTCCAAGCCCGAAGCTGGAAATGCCAGCTCTAAATCATAGGTGTCAAACTCCGGTCCTGGAGGGCCATTGTCTTGCATGTTTTCTATCTCTTGCTGTTGCAACACACCTGATTGAAATAATCAGCAAGCTCTTCAGAAGCCTAATATCAAGCCATCTTCATTTGAATATGCTCTAAATTGTCCCTCAGTGTGATTGTGAGCGGTTATCGTTGTTCGTCTATGTGAGCCCTGCGATTGGCTGGGAAACCGGTTTAGGGTGTACTCTGCCTACTGTCCGAAGTCAGCTGGGATAGTCTCCATCACGCCCGCGACCCTACTGAGAAAAAAGCCATTAGAAAATGGATGAATGGATGGTTGGACGGATATTTTTTGGACAGGTATAGGAAGGGCTGGGATTAGCTGAAGCATGACTGTATATATTACTATAATATATACTCGTCACCTCCCGTATCGACTATTGCAATTCACTTCTTTTCGGCTTCCATCACAAATTCCTTCAACTTGTTCAGAATTGAGCAGCCCGGATCATCACGAGAACCCTCTCCCACCATCACAGCTCCCTGTCAAACTCAGAATCAATTTCAAAATACTTCTCTATACATTCAAAGCCATCCATAACCTTGCCCCCCCCCCCTATCTGTCAGATCTTCTTCAGATTTCCATTCCCTCTCTCTCACTCAGGTCCTCATCCTCCCTCCACCTCTCTGTACCCTCTGCCCATCTTAGCACAATGGGTTGCAGAGCCTTCAGCCGCTCTGCCCCCAAACTCTGGAACTCACTTCCACCCAATATTCGTAATACTGTATTGACTCTCTTCCCACATTCAAAACCCAGCTCGAAATCCACCTATTCAGACTTGCATATTCAACTTAAATCTATCTCTCCTTTTATTTATAATTCTATCTGTGGTTTTATTTTTTGCTCTTGGTTGTAAAGTGTCCTTGAGTGCTGTGAAAGGCGCTTACAAATAAAATGTATTACTGTATTATTATTATTATTATAATTGTGATGCTATTGGTAAGATAACATCACAAATGAATGAATAGATCACTGGTATGGGAAAATGTGGGTCTGGGGTCTAGCTTAGTAAAACAAGTGTAGGAACCCATTGATAAGGCAATGATACTTTGAAAATTAATATAGTATTATGGATAACTACTTATTGACAGTTAAAAATGGTATTGTGACACAGAGGTATTGGAAATTGGAATCGTGTGTATGGTATTGTTTTATATATAGACAGGTATGAGTATTCTTAAATACTGCTGCAATACTAGTAACTCCATACATTAAATATTAAGATTAAGATTAAGATATCCTTTATTTGTCCCGCAATGGGGAAATTACAATCAGAATTCAGAAAGGAAAAACGCTGGGTAGGGAGAGGGAAAAAAAACACGCTCGAACTATCCTCTTCCGAGGATAATTTAAGTCCAGGATAAAAAAAAATATGGGGTTGGAATAGACGTGTTCATACTCCCCCACTCCTTTTCGAACATGTGCATGATCTGCATGTGTCAGCGGTTAATTCATTACCTTTGTCATATTATTTCGAACTGTTATGCTGTTTTCCTTTGCTTTTTGTATGATTGGGTTTTTTTTTGAAAAGTTTAAGTTACTATATTATAACTTAGTCTTGTTTTTTTATGCATGTTCAAATAATAATACGAATTGTAAAGAGTCTTTGTGGAAACACTACATATATGCTCTATAACCAAGAAAAATATAGACGAAGGAGAAGGAAAGCAGGTACTATATTCATTTTAAGTCGTATTCTTACCACCGGTCCGGCGAGTTTGAGAAGTTGAACCAGTTCGGTGCGGTAGTTGAGCGGGATGCATCTCAAGCAGGAGTCCCTGGAAGCCTCTTCGTTTACCCCCTCGGTATATTTCATTGTCTTTACATCGACGTCCATGCTGATAGAGCGTTAACTTGCAGCGTCCTTCGTGCAGTCTCGTGGGCTTTGATGGGAATGACTCGCACTCGCGGCAGTCATCAGGAGTCGGAGAAGGGGAGGACATCCATTTATAAACTCATGTTCCCTCATCCCTCCTCCCCCCTGCCTCCCCTCAAGTTCACCGTGGTTGTCTGTGTTTGATGGACGTGAATGGTGCGTTCAGGGCCCATCCCACACAGACGCATCCACTCCACTACGGTCACCGCGGGCCACAACATGCTCCTGTAGTCTACGCTTTTCATACTTATGCCTATTGTGATAGCAGAATGAAATATTAACTTACACATGATAACCTTAGCATAATAATATGATCTATAACTTTAGCATAATAATATAATCTAACCGTACAGTATACGACAATTAGATGACCTCGACTTATTCTGCAAGTCTAACATCAGCAGATGTCATGGAGGCAGACGAATACATTCTTCTTTGAGACTTGAGGCTAATTCAGTGCAGCACCCGCAATTAGTGTAAGAAATTATATGACAGAATTCAAGAGAAATACTTTTGTTGTGGAGCTCAGTGATGCAGTTGCTAGCACAGGTCTGGGCTTGAATCTCGCATCAAACATCCTGTCTGAAGTTTGAATGTCAGCGCCTGTACTCGCATGCATGGTTCTGGCTGTCTCCTGCATTCCCAACACATGCATGGTGGTGGTAGCTTAAGTGAAGAGGCCAAATCGCACATTGGATATTGAAATATGCCATAAGTCAGCTCAGTTAGTCTCCAATTACCCTAAACAGGACAGCCGGTAGAGAAAATGTCTGTCAACGTTCATTGTTTAATGCATGGGGAAAACGTTCTGATCAACACCAATCAATGTAAACAGGATGGATTTATACCGAATAAATCCATCAGTGAATGTGTCATTCATAGCAAGAATATGAACAATTTCAATCAAAGGGCAGGGGCAGAGAGTTGAAAGAACATTCCTTTTGATATTATTATTTTTAAAGGCGGCCCGGTAGTCCAGTGGTTAGCACGTCGACTTCACAGTGCAGAGGTACCGGGTTCGATTCCAGCTCCGGCCTCCCTGTGTGGAGTTTGCATGTTCTCCCCGGGCCTGCGTGGGTTTTCTCCGGGTACTCCGGTTTCCTCCCACATTCCAAAAACATGCGTGGCAGGCTGATTGAACGCTCTAAATTGTCCCTAGGTGTGAATGTGAGCGTGGGTGGTTGTTCGTCTCTGTGTGCCCTGCGATTGGCTGGCAACCGATTCAGGGTGTCCCCCGCCTACTGCCCGGAGATGGCTGGGATAGGCTCCAGCACCCCCTGCGACCCTAGTGAGGATCAAGCGGTTCGGAAAATGGATGGATGGATTATTATTTTTAGACCACACTGTGTGGGTATATGACTTCAGTGCCACTTTGAGGACAGATTGTCTTTTTTATGCTTTATAAAAAGTTGGCATTAAATATTCCCTCAGGGAGAAGTGAGTGAAATGGACTCCAACAAAGTATTTTGCGCCAAAGGGCTGTTCAGGATCACTGAAGCTTATTATCCAATGAGCTCTAGTGTCTGATTCTTAGCTAATGGATAACTGTCTTCATAACATTGTGAGAACAAGCAGCAGATACCGTAACACTGCAAACGTGCAGTGAGAAACCATTGACTACTGTTCACCCTGGTCAAAATGTATATCAAGAGAGCATACCAAAAGATTTATTAGTAAAAAGCACAATTGCATTGAGCATCTGTTATTCAACACTTGGGTTCACACATACATCACAAATACATCATTGATTGACAATAATTGTAAACCGACCTGTAACCAAATACAAAAGCAGACGGGAGATCCTGACTTACAGTATGTCCAGATGCCTATAATGTTCTCTGTGCTCGGAGAACGAAAATGACCAAATAAAATAGAATAGCCCTTTGATTTGTTTTTTTTCTCAGACCAAAAATTGAATATGCTCCACGATATGGACAATGTTTGGTTTCAATAGGATGGGGCAAGAGCCCACACTTCTTGACGTGTGATGGGGATTTTGAGGGAGATGTTCCCTGGTCATTTGATCTCATTGCGTGGTGACATCGGTTGGCCTGCCCGTTCACCTGATTTAAATCCGTGCGTTTTTTTTTCCTTCTGGGGACACCTCAAGTGAAAGGTATACAATAATCACCCTCGATCTATTGAACAACATTAAAGATGCAATTCGTCAAGAAATGACCACCATTCCACAAGAAATGACCCGCTGAGTTATAGATAACCTTCGTGAACGCCTTCGACAGTATGTGGACAATAATGGATCCCATTTGACCGATTTAATTTTTAAAACATAATGGCATTACAATATAGGTACTCTTCGAAAATAAAAGCACTTGTTTCTTTACTTTATTTGCCTTTTATTTAACCTACAAATGGGTCAGATCATTTTGCCTGTCCCTGTATTATTCCATTCATCAAGTCAAGTACGAAGTGTCATCTCTGCTGTATGTTGCACATACAACACATTTGACAATAAAGTTGTACTTGACTTGACTATCCCAGCCGCTTTTCCCCACTGTCTGCAATTTTAGCTTTGAGATCGTATATGTGATCACATATGATGCAATATATATATATATAAATCAGCATGTATTGTATTGTATTGTATATATTTTAATTCTCATTCAAAGTTTGTTTCATGTACAATTCACTGATGGCACTGGCAAAGAATGGAGCGGCAGGAGAAGCACTTTAAAACGGTATACGTACGTACAATAATTTCTTGTGATGCTGCAAAAGTGCGTCCCATGCCTCTGCGTCAGGACTCGACTAAAGTAGGCAGTGTTTTCCTTTTCATGAACTCAAACACTCTTGTATCCACTATATTTTTCTGGTTCGTTCATGTTAGGGGTGGTTATGGCTGTTGCTCATCACTGTGGGTCCCCCCTCTCCTGATCCCATGTTCCATTAATGAGTGTAAATTATTGTCTGGCAACCGCCTGCTGCCCGAAGACAGCTGGGATTTTTTTTTTTTTTAATGATTGTTTGAAAAAATCCGCGATGCACCGAAGCTGCGATAAACGAACCGCGAAATAGCGAGGGATCACTGTAGTGTCAAATCTGGAAGTCCTTGAAAATGGGATTTCTGATCACATGGCAGTTTTATTTGACGTAGTCTTATCGCATGCTGCTGTGAAATCTGCCGCTCCTAGTTGTAAAAGCCAAATTTTTAACCCTCGCACTGCTAGTCGTTTCTCTGATGCCTTTAATAACCTTTGCGTACCCTCGTCTAACACAGAGAAACTCACCTCTTGGTTCAACTCATCATGCCGTGCCATCCTGGATTTGGTGGCTCCCTCAAAAACTGTGCTCCCAAAATCTAAACCCGAGCCATGGTTTAGGCAGGGGTGTCGCAAAGCCGAACGCAAGTGGAAAAAAGACAAATTGCATGTCTCTTATCAAATTTGGAAAGACCGCTGGCGTAACTACCAGCTCACAGTAAAAGAGGCCAAAAGAGAATATCTGTCGGACCTTATTCAAGCTAACCGTCACAACCCACGCGCACTATTTAAAACGATAGATTCTGTACTCAAACCCCCTCTGCCTACTTGCTCGGATTCTTCACCCGAGATGTGCAACAGATTCCTTCAGTTTTTCATTGATAAGGTCTCTACAGCGAGGACTCCAGTCTCAATTACCGCATCTGACCCCTCTGTCCATGTTCCATGTTCAGCTGTGCTGAATTGTTTTGAAACTGTGTCCTTGACGCTTTTGGAGAATGTAGTTCGCCAGACGAAGCCATCTGGCTCCCCTTGCGACTCTTCCCCCGCACTTCTTTCAGGAGGTTCTCCCGAGTGTTGGCGCATCGGTCTTGGATATCATCAACAGCAGCCTCTCTTCTGGTATAGTTCCCCAACAGTTTAAACATGGTGTGGTCCAACACTTGATCAAGAAACCTGGTCTTGATCCAGATGTGCTGTCAAGTTTCAGGCCCATTTCCAAACTGCCTTTCATTCCCAAAATTCTGGAAAAAGTGGTGCACATGCAGTTGAAAATTTTCTTGGATGAACATAACATCTTGGAGGTCTTCCAGTCAGGTTTCAAGACGATGCATAGCATGGAGTCAGCCCTGTTACGCGTTTCTAATGACATCCTCCTGGCAAATGACGCTGGAGACCACGTGTGTCTAGTTTTATTGGACTTAACTGCAGCATTTGATACAGTGGATCACAGTATTCTGCTGACTCGTTTGCAGCACTTGGTGGGCATTGGCGGCAGTGCTCTTGAGTGGTTTAGGTCCTATTTAGCTGACAGAACCTTTTGTGTCAGCCTTGGCTGCTCTGAGTCACGCACTGCTCCCCTGTCATGTGGTGTTCCACAGGGCTCAATACTGGGGCGTTGTATCTGCTCCCACTGGGTTCCATCTTAAGGAAACATGGTATTCCCTTCCACTGCAATGCAGATGACTGCCAGATCTATGTCCCACTGAGCAAGAAAGACACCTTCTCATTAAGGCCACTCCTATCCTGTCTGGAAGAAATCAAAACCTGGATGGCACAAAATTTCTTGAAATTCAATGAAAAGAAGACAGAGGTGATATTGTTTGATCCCAGTGGCCCTTGTACGTCCGATCCTGTAGACTTGGGCCCCCTGTCTCCTTATCTTAAGTTGACAGTCTCAAACTTGGGCCTTAAACTGGACAGTGATTTCAAACTTGATCGGCAAATTGGTGTCGTTGTTAAATCCATCTTATTTCACCTTAGACAGCTGGCCAAAGTAAAACCTCTCCTCTCTCATGAACACTTTGAGACAGTAATTCATGCCTTTGTCACATCCCGGCTCGATTACTGCAATGCCCTTTACTTTGGAGTCCGCCAGTCCTCCATTAAGCGCCTTCAGCTGGTCCAGAATGCCGCTGCTCGCCTCTTGACTGGTACTCGTAAGAGGGAGCACATAACTCCTACTCTGGCATCCCTTCACTGGCTCCCCATTCATTTTAGAGTTATTTTCAAGATCCTCTTATGTGTTTTCAAATCTCTGAATAATCTCGCGCCACCTCCCTGAGCTCATCCGCCCCTACACACCTGCCCGGCGCCTCAGGTCTGTGTACCAGACATTATTAGAAGTACCAAGAACTAAACTGAGGCTCAGAGGGGATCGAGCCTTTTCTGTTGCTGGTCCCTCTCTCTGGAATGACCTCCCGCTGCCCATCTTCAAAACCCTCCTCAAAACTCACTTGTATTCTTTGGCATTCGACTCAGCATGACTTAGATTTGTTCTTGGTTTTTCTGTTTGGTGCTTTCTACCGCCTTTATTACCGATTTGTCTTACTGTTTATTGTGCATGTTAAATTGCTCCATGTACAGCACTTTGTATGCAGCGATGGCTGTTTGAAAGTGCTCTATAAATACAGTTGACTTGACTTGACTTATATGGAGAGGCCATTCTAATCGTGTGTGTGTGTTTGTGTGTGTGATACAAGCTCGCCAAAAACAACCCAAAACGCTGATGTGGAAAAGTTGTGACCTGCACATTGAGTGCGCCATGAAAAAGGTTGGGTTGTATGCAACGGCTATGCCGACATGTTCACGAGCTTCATAGGCCTAGACCGACATCTACTGGTAAAACTGTAATTTGGGAAAAAAAATCGATCTTAAAACTGTGTAGATTTCTCCATTTCATATTCACTGTTATCACATTATGTCCAGAATATTTATATAGCGCTCTATCAGTGCTTGTCTATAAAGGTAGAATATTGAAAATTTCATGTACCCGTGTTTTAAATGTAGGCCTACATAATAACAAGTGGTAATAAGTGGTTTGGCTATCATCAGCATTAATGGGGAAATTGCTCAAAAACTCTCAGGTGATGATCTGAATCCTGATTTTGCAGACCGGAAATGCAGACGTGTGCCGCTGTTGGGCCTCTACCAACTGGTGCTTGCACATTTTTGGGGGAATTTGTATTTAAAGTTCCTTATTTATGTTTAATTCCAAATGAGTATTTAATAGTCGTGGCTTTTTTTCTAATTATTTATCTTGATGTGTTTGAATATGTGGTGCCACACTTAGTGTTTTATAAAGACATTGAAATTGTTTTATCTCTTATTTTTTGAACGTTTTTTAAACATTAACATTGAGAAGTTACTTTGTAAAATAAAGCACAAGTGACAAATAGATATTGTTCATTTCTGTCAGGGGTGGTGCGGGGTGTGTGTGTGGGTATGTACTTTATATATATATACAGTACATACCCCCACACACACACACACACACGTAAATAATTTGACGATTAACATACCGAACAACCCAAAATGTGCATTGATGAATTTTAGATGTTTTGTTGTAACATTTACAAATTTATGTACCGGTACCATATATATACCAGAGGTCTCCAATTCGCGGCCCACAGGATGCTAGTTTGAGGACCCCGCCTTGATATTAAAGTTTAATGATAGTCCGGCCCGCGCAAGTTTGATTTGGATGCTGTAGCCTGTGTGTTAGCACTACCCCCGTTCTAAATAGTTAGGTCTTTCTCATTCGAAGGCCGACAGCTTCGGAGTACCCTGACTATAGCTGCAACGGGACCGTGCCCACGGTGCCCCGCACCAGCTTGAATACACGTGTAAACCACGCAGGTAAACAACCCGCCACTGCTGCTTAATACACATGAAAGCAACATGCCAGTGTGGCTGTCACAGGAGCCGGCTGACATTTTACACTTACACACATACACACACACAGTATACACAGTATGTATATTTGAATAAATGCATTTTTTTCCTTTGAAAACCTGATGCGGCCCAGCCTCACCCAGACCCAAGCTCCAGCAGCCAAGTATTTGAGACCCCTGATATATACCGTACATGTTTGTATATTCCGATATTATTTGAGACTATTAATACGCGTGCTCTTTTCTATTGACGAGCTCCAATGAAAAATAAGCAGGAAGTAAAACATTATATTCTTGCAGAGATTAATCGGGTTTGAAGAAAAGTCAGAAGAAATCATTCTAACAGGACTGCAGTCTCACAGTGTTGCTGCTTCTGGAAACAAAGCTTTATAAATCTTTCTCATTTTCTGTGGCGTTTCTTTGATGTCGCTGGCTCCTTCAGGTGGGAACTTGAGCTTGTCTTCCTGTATGGGAGAAGTGTATTCAGTACAAAGTGGACATTTCAACCGCTACTGTGACCTATACCTGGTACAACTAAATGGGGAAAACAAGAAAATCTTTTTTAAAAAAGGAAGTAAAAACAGACTGAGATACTGTGTCAACAAATGAGTGCCCACCGGCTTATAAATGGAAACTTTTTGTGTCCATTTAGTCTTTAAAGCTAAAAACGTTCTTTTTTTTTTTTTGTGTTATGATCAGTGAAAACTAATTGTACCACTCCAATATATATTGTGACTGACAGATTGTATGACTTGACTGCCGACCTAAACGACGCAATGACTGCACTTGCTTGAAATTTGATGGTGACTTGCTTGATTTTTTTTCGACAACAACTTGAGACTTGCACATACTGTATAGTATGTGAGTTACTTTCACCTCTTCTAAAGGTGGGTTCAAGGTTGCAGGAAACTCTTACTTGTGAGCTTTGTCCGTTGCCTCTGGTTGAAGTATGACCACTTCATCTTCTTCGCTGTCAGATATCTCAACCACATCTTCTGGAATGAAAAGCAAACTCAGGTCAGTTAATTGCTTCCCTGAAATTATGAGAATTAACTTTCAATTGGACACCATTGCATTGAAGAAATACACTTTCCCTACCGTGTGCTTTTTGTTTTTCCCCAACCTCCATTGTTGTTTGCTTATCTTCATCACTGTTGAAAGCTTCCTCCTCATCTTGGTCATATTCCTCGACTCCCCAGCTGTTTTGAAGATCTTTGCCCACCTGTCCCATGCCTGGGAGTGGCACGAGCAGCGACTGACTTCTAGTATTGGCTTATTAAGGTTCCACAATTAAATACAAAAGAAAGCAAAAAAAAAAAAAACCCCAAAACTTTATTTTTACGTCAGATGAAAGATACGTCTGAGGAAGAACCTCGGCGTTCAGGACAATGTCATTGGCTCGTTCGGTCACATCTGTCATTTCTACTGCCGTCTCGTCCTTTTTTAAAGCAGTGATTCGCTCTTGAGGCATAGACTCTGCAAAGCCACACTTGCCACCTGCCTTCCTGGAAAACATTCACATCGTAATGTTAGCACAGAATAGGAGCTGGACTTCCACCATTTAATGCTCACATATGGGTGTGTCAACTCACCGGGCTGTTTTGTCATTCTCCAAAGCTTTCATGATGAGTTTTGTGATTTCAGACACTTTGACGCTGGCTATTTTACTGCATCTCATTACCTTGAATGCCAGAAAGATAACAATGCGCTGTTTCAATGAGTAAAAACTCCAAAAGCCAATAACAGAAGTCCATGAACCTGCTCTTTGAGCAACATGATGCCTCCACTCGACTGGATGGAGCAGATTTCCCTGTGCTTGTTCATTGCAATCATCAGCAAGCCGTCCATGACGCGCTCCTCCCGTTCACATGGATCTATGAGCAAATAGGTCCTGCATAGAAAGCAAGAGGCACAATCAGTAATCAAATTGGGCTTGACTCAGTTTTTGCATATTTCCACTGCACAGTGGAGACGAGGCTTGTTCCAGTAGTTGTATTTAATCTCTTGCTTGAAATACTTACAAAACAAAATCAAAATAAATGTAGTCAAGCAAGGCTGCATCTGTCTTTGACACACAAATACAAAATGAAGACACGCACAAGGAGCATGGAGCAGCCACAAACACTGAACTAACCGCATTAATGTGGATGGCGAATCCAATCTGGAGTTAGTGCTCCTGATATTACTCACTCGGTCACGCACTTTAAAGGCAGCGAGACTTTTAGTTTAATGACAATCTATAAAACCAGTTCATTTCCTGACAAACCCGTTTATTATCTTGTATTATGTTTTTATATTTACAACACTGTGCCACATTTCTTTACGAAAAAATATATCACAAAAAATTGGATTTTGTGGGGCCTGGAACAGACAAGCGGTATTTCATTTCAATGGGGAAATGTTATTTGATGTACAAGTAAATTACCGGTACTCAATTTACAAGCTTAGTCGCAGAATGGATTACACTCATAATGGGCAGTGCATTCCAAATTCGGTCGTACATTGTGTTCATCAACAACTTAAATATAAATAGTCGTCTGTAGGTTAGCAACATGCAGCATTAGTATATATGCTCTAATAACACAAGCAAAGGACTAACAATGGCGTTTTTTTGGTTTTGTTTTGTTTTGAAGGTGAAGTATTTGCAAACCTTACAATTCATAACAGACGACTGATGAAGCTGTTAGATTGTTTACATGGCCATTTTTAGAGTGGTGACGTTATAGATTACTTATTGTCACTTTTCCCTGTGGAGCTTAGACCGTTTTCACAAGAGGAAGCATGAAATAATCACTAGTGGGTTTTTATATGCCCTCCCGAGATCACCGCTACAGTAAGTCTCTACACACAAACTGTGCTGTATATGAAACCAAAAGGAACAGTACCGGTACAAGAAAGTGCTTCATAACCAGATACTGCGGTGGCACTCTAAAACAGTGTTTTAGTACATCAAGGAAATGCTCAGAAATCATTTCACATTAATCTGATTGAACAATCTGTATATTCTTGTGTTTTTCAAACAGAGTGAAACACTGTCATATATTAAAATCTGTCTTATATGGTGCCGTCTTACCCTTGCTGGAAAAAGGCAAAGCTGACGCTGATGGGCATGTGGTAGATACTAAGAGGAATGGGATCTCTTTCATCAGGACTATACTGGGAGAGCAGAAACAACCGGTTGCAGCATCTACACAGAGCATGGCATTCAGAATAAATGATGTTGTGACTATTACTGACTCACCACAGTGACTTCATCTCCTTGGATGCCAACATCAGGTCGTCTGAAGTGGCACAGGGAGGCGATTGCGGTGATGCTGGCGGCATCCATCAGGTTGCCATCATGATTCAGCATGTGTACATCCACCCGAATTTGCCATACCTGGTCATAGAAATGTGGCGCGGTCACCATCAACCACAGAGAAAGGGCTTTTGACTTTTCAACTGTTGAGGTTTACCTTTTCGCCAGACACCACACACAAGGACTCCAGATCAATGCACTTGGAGTTCCTTAAGCATCTCTCCAGCTGTCGGTTTAGCTTCACCGACAACTCTGACTGTCTTCAGAGAAAGAAATTCATGAGCCGTTTTTATTTTCTCTGAAGTATCCATCCATCCATCCATCTTCTACTGCTTATCCGGGGCCGGGTCGCGGGGGCAACAGCTTTAGCAGGGAAGCCCAGTCTTCCCTCTCCCTAGCTACTTCTTCCAGCTCTCCCCGGGGGATCCCGAGGCGTTCCCAGGCCAGCTGGGTGACATAGTCTCTCCAGCGTGTCCTGGGTCTTCCTCAGGGTCTCCTCCCGGTGGGACATGCCCGGAACACCTCACCAGGGAGGCGTTCAGGAGGCATCCGAATCAGATGCCCAAGGCACCTCATCTAGCTCCTCTCGATGTGGAGGAGAAGCGGCTCGACTCTGAGCCCCTCCCGGATGACCGAGCTTCTCACCTTATCTCCAAGGGAGAGCACCCTGCGGAGAAACTCATTTCGGCCGCTTGTATCCAGGATCTCGTTCTTTCGGTCACGACCCATAGCTCGTGACCATAGATGAGGGTTGGAACATAGATCGACCGGTAAATTGAGAGCTTCACCCTTTGGCTCAGCTCCTTCTTCACCACGACAGACCGATACAACGTCCGCATCACAGCAGACGCTGCACCAATCCGCCTGTCAATCTCTCGCTCCCTCCTGCCCTCACTCGTGAACAAGACCCCAAGATACTTAAACTCCTCCACTTAGGGCAAGATCTCCCCCCCGACCCGGAGGGGGCACTCCACCCTTTTCCGACTGAGGACCATGGTTTCAGATTTGGAGGTGCTGATTTTCATCCCAACCGCTTCACACTCGGCTGCGAAACGCTCCAGTGAGAGTTGGAGAGCCCTGTTTGAAGGAGCCAACAGCACCACATCATCTGCAAAAAGCAGGGATGCAATACTGAGGCCACCAAAACGGACCCCCTCAACGCTTCGGCTGCGCCTAGAAATTCTGTCCATAAAGGTTATGAACAGAATCTGCGACAAAGGGCAGCCTTGGCGGAGTCCTACCCTCACTGGAAACGATTCCGACTTACTGCCGGCAATGCGAACCAAACTCTGACATCGGTGGTATAGTGACCGAACAGCCCGTATCAGGGGGTTCGGTACCCCATATCCACGAAGCACCCCCCACAGAACTCCCCGAGGGACACGGTCAAACGCTTTCTCCAAGTCCACAAAACACATGTAGACTGGTTGGGCGAATTCCCACATACCCTCGAGGACCCTGCTAAGGGTGTAGAGCTGGTCCACTGTTCCACGGCCGGGACGGAAACCACACTGCTCCTCCTAAATCTGAGGCTCGACTTCCTGACGGACCCTCCTCTACAGCACCCCTGAATAGACCTTACCAGGGAGGCAGAGGAGTGTGATTCCTCTGTAGTTGGAACACACCCTCCGGTCCGCCTTTTTAAAAAGAGGGACTACCACCCCGGTCTGCCAATCCAGAGGCACTCTCCCCGTTGACCACGCGATGTTGCAGAGGCGTGTCAACCAGGACAGCCCCACAACATCCTGAGCCTTGAGGAACTCCGGGCGGATCTCATCCACCCCTGGGGCCTTGCCACCGAGGAGCTTTTTAACCACATCTGTGACTTCAACCACAGAGATAGGAGAGCCCACCTCAGGGTCCCCAGACTCTGCTTCCCCCAAGGAAAACGTGTTGGTGGAGTTGAGGAGGTCTTCGAAGTACTCTGCCCACCGGTTCACAACGTCCCGAGTCGAAGTCAGCAGCGCCCCATCCCCACTGTACACAGTGTTAGTGGTGCACTGCTTCCCCCTCCTGAGACGTCGGATGGTGGACCAGAATTTCCTCGAAGCCGTCCGGAAGTCGGCTTCTATGGCCTCACCGAACTCTTCCCACACTCTGGTCTTTGCCTCGGCGACCACCGAAGCTGCGTTCCGCTTGGCCAGTCGATACCCGTCAGCTGCCTCTGGGGTCCCACAGGCCATAAAGGCTCGATAGGACTCCTTCTTCAGCTTGACGGCATCCCTTACTGCTGGTGTCCACCAGCGAGTACGGGGGTTGCCGCCACGACAGGCACCAACCACCTTACGGCCACAACTCAGATTGGCCGCCTCAAAAATAGAGGCACGGAACATGGTCCACTCGGACTTAATGTCCCCCACCTCCCCCGGAACATGGGAAAAGCTCTGTCGGAGGTGGGAGTTGAAACTCCTTCTGACAGGGGATTCCGCCAGACGCTCCCAACAAACCCTCACAATACGTTTGGGTCTGCCAGGACGGACCGGCATCTTCCCCCACCATCGGAGCCTACTCACCAGCAGGTGGTGATCAGTTGACAGCTCCGCCCCTCTCTTCACCCGAGTGTCCAAAACATGCGGCCGCAAATCCGATGATACAACCACAAAGTCGATCATCGAACTACGGCCTAGGGTGTCCTGGTGCCAAGTGCACATATGGACACCCTTATGTTTGAACAAGGTGTTCGTTATGGACAGTCCGTGACGAGCACAGAAGTCCAATAACAAAACACCACTCGAGTTCTGATCGGGGGGGCCGTTCCTTCCAATCACGCCCCTCCAGGTCTCACTGTCATTACCCACGTGAGCATTGAAGTCCCCCAGCAGGAGTACTCTCCAGCACACCCTCCAAGGACTCCAAAAAGGGTGGGTATGCTGAGCTGCTGTTTGGTGCATATGCACAAACAACAGTCAGGACCCGTCCCCCCACCCGAAGGCGGAGGGAGGCAACCCTCTCATCTACCGGTGTGAACCCCAATGTACAGGCACTGAGCTGGGGGGCAATGAGCATGCCTGCACCTGCTCTGCGCCTCTCACCGTGAGTAACTCCAGAGTGGAAGAGAGTCCAACCCCTCTCGAGAAAACTGGTACCAGAACCCAGGCTGTGTGTGGAGGCAAGTCCGACTATATCCAGTCGGAACTTCTCTGCCTCACACACCAGCTCGGGCTCCTTCCCTGCCAGAGAGGTGACATTCCATGTCCCAAGAGCTAGCTTCTGCAGCCGAGGATCGGACCGCCAGGGTCCCCGCCTTTGGCTGCGGCCCAGCTCGCATTGCACCCAACCCCTTTGACCCCTCCCACGGGTGGTGAGACCATGAGTTCTCTGAAGTAATTCAGCAATATGTGATATACTTAATCGAACAGTATTTTTTTTTCTTCTTTCTACCCACAATCTTGCTGCTGTAGACTGTAAATTTCCCCAGTGTGGGACAAATAAAGGATATCTTATGTGTCCGTCCCCCCACCCCCTCAGGTGCAGCAACTAAATACACACACTCATTTAATGGAGAGTACAATTACGCTAACAAATCAGTTGTCAGTTTTTTTCTTTACCTGCCCTGTTCGAATGCAGGTGAAGCCATGGGTGACAGCTCTATATTGAAGAACATGATTCCCTCATTTGGTCGGTTCTCTTTGGGAGCCACCAGCTCACAGGATACCTGAGCCATTACCCTGTAATAAGCAAAAGCATCACAAAATAGATGTATGGATACGTTGACAAGATCAGATCATGCATGACCTTAAACAGGTTATGTGGGAGAAAAAGCGTTAATGGAATGCTTGATGAGCACAACTCAAGAAGCATGAAGGGTTGTTTGTTTGTCTTTAAACCAAAGAATAGTGAGTATTTAGTAGGTGCTGTGCTTTCGAGAGAAAATGCGATGCTTGAAGTTCGTATGCCGTGATTCGCTAGAGATGAGTGATGTCATAGATGACGTGCGAGACATCACTGGTTCGGGAAATGGTTCGAGTGTTGGTGCGATTGATGAACATACAATATTTGCCTGTGACAAAGGTGATTATTCCTTCATGGAGCCAACTAAAAAAAACATTTTCAGTAAATCTCTCTGAGTAAAGCCCCTATCCCATTGAGCTGCGAACAATTGCAAGTGTTTTCAAAGGCAGCCAATGGTGCATTCTTGTCAGTGCTCATTCAATGGTAAATATTCGCCAAACAGTCACAAAAAATGTTCAAAATTCCCTTGCAACAAGAAAAAACTAACATTGACCTTCACTGCCTTCCAAAACACTCACAACTGTTCACAGCTCAGTTGGATGGGGGCTTAAGGTATCACACACAATCTGCCTGGATGCAATGACATTACATCACAGGCAGTGATAATTTTACAGTTTGAGCCCTGCGAGTCCCAGGGACTCGCTGATCAGAAATGTATGAGTCCCATTATGCTTTTAGAGAGTCCCAAATTTCGAATTCTAAAATGGTCTACTTATTCAATTGCATATTCTAATAACACAAACAACAACAATATACTTTGATAATTATTTATTGTTTATTTCTTATAAACAAATGCTGCAAAAATTTTAATAATTCAGCCATACAAGATTTGCTGAGAAATAGCTTCTTATTTCATCCCATGGTTCAGTCTTTGAGTTCATAAATTCTCCTCTTTTTACTCTGCTTCCAATAATGCAAGGCTTTCTCAAAGTCAACTTATCATCGCAAAAAAATATCCAACTTAGCTGCTTCCTCTGTGATATCTCCGCAATAAACTTTCACAACACTTGTTCGCAACAGTTGTTTTAACGTTACACAACTTGGCAATCGTCTGCTTCCCGCCAGGTGAAGGCCGATCTCGCCAATCTTGTCTCGCGAGAACGGAAATCTCGTCACGCGAGATTACTTAACGCGAGATCAAAACAACAATGGCGGCGATGGTCAAACTGCGATCGTTGCTGGAAAAAAAGATTTACCGTAGTTTTTTTTTTTTTTTTTGACTGAGAAATTTCCTTGCGTCCCAAAAACGCACATTATTTGGAACTGTGCGTCCCGCGGGAAAATTATGCGTCTACGACGCGGGACGCAGAGGTAACGAGATGGCTGCACAGGTACAGTGTATTTTGCACCCCTGCATCCTGTGTAGGTTTTTCTCAATGACTGTATTTCCAAAGAGAGAAACAGACAGCCCAAGCACATTGGAGAAAAGATTGTTTCTTCATAAATATGTATTGTATTGTAATATGAATAAAATCCTCATTGCCTCTTTATTCATTAGCATAATCAATAAACAATTGTTTGAAAAGTCCCTTTTTCAAGTTGGGAACTCCGGATGGCCAGATGAACAGATTAATTTCATACCATATCCTTATCGACACATTGACTACGAACGGATTCAATCAAGGAACCAGGAAAAACCAAACTAAAGTGCGATTATTTCAGTGATTATACAAATGCTGACTGACCCTGTTCCATCACGACTTAAATTCCATCACGACTTGAAATGGCAATCAAGGTTTGTGTGCATACATTGAGAGGATTGAGAAATGAACCTTTACTGTATCTCTAGATGGAAAACAGAATGAATTTCATTTTTCACTTGCAGTCAAAACAGGTCAACATAATTACCATCACAGAGCACAATATCACATTTTAAATAGAATAACATTTAAAGTGTTCTATTTGTGGCTAGTCGTTCACCTCGTTTTGCCCAGTTCCACGAAGCAGCATCCAAAGTCAGTCCCAAACATGATCTTTAATTTCCTGTAGTCATAAGTCTGCCGTCCATCCAGGCGCTGCAGGAAGAAATGCATTGCTCCATGTACACATGACTCCATATACACGATACAACAGCACAGTGGACGTTTTATCCGCGAAATACTTGCACTTGGTTCATTTCAGTGATAATACAAAAACATTGACAATGCTTTGTCGGATTCATGTTTCCAAAACGAACTAGCAATATTTACCTTTTTCTCTTGGATGGCTTTAAGCAAGAAATCTCGCTCGCAATTTGACAAAGGAGTCTCCTTCATTCTGTTCTATTCGTTTATAGCCTACGTTAAAACTCCGACTGCATGCTTACCAACAGCATACCACCGCCATGATTATTGTTGTTAACTTTAACCCGGAAATACATTTGACGTCACACAAAACAATGGTTCGGCGTTTTCTTGTTAGCTGTTCCACAATTACTATTTCGCGCACCATCTTTGTTGAACCAAATGAACCAAAAAATGAAAATTATCTTTTTTTTTCAGGACTTCTGTATTTCTTGTTCGTTTATTCAACTTTATTTTTCCAATTCCGAGTTGGCTGCAGACAGCAGTGTAAAAAAAAGTACATATTCTTTTTTTTTTTTTAATATCAAGAGTTTTGAAATAATTATTGACCTCCATCAAAAAAGAATTAATGGAATTTTGAAAAGTACATTTATGATGTGTTTGTTTACTGCTCAGAATGTCAATATCGTTTAGAGTATATAGAGGTTACTATAAAGGACTGGGTCATCATTTTGTTTTAATAGACTTCAATAATTCTTATTATTCCACTCTGGTTAGAATTCATTCCAGAATGAAATTATTTAAATTCAACAGGAAATGCCTTTTCCGTTAACCAATAATTAAGGAATTGACCATTACAGTTGAATAAGTCCTTCAGTAAAATAATGTTTGAATCAATCTGATTTTGAAAATATAGTGATTTGTTCCTGTTAAGAGTACGTTCATCCAACCATCCATTTTCTAATCCGTTCATCCCAGCTGTCTTCGGGCAGGAGGCGGGGTACACGCTGAACTGGTTGCCAGCCAATCGAAGGGCATCTAACAATAACTGGTCAGAGGAAATTAATTTAACAAGGGTTATGCTCGTACTGATCTCTGGAGTAGGTGCAAAGCATCCGCATATAACTGTATAAAGCGTTTTCAACTAAGAGATTGTACGTTACACACGGAAGCATTACATAATAGAAAGTTAATACAAATCAGACAACACATTTAACCGTGGGTTTTAAATATGATCATGTGACGCTGCCCGGTCGTCACAAAAAGGGGAGGTGGAAGTCCCGGTAGTAAGCGTCGTTGATGAGCGTTATACCACGTGGTCTGAGAGTCACTATTAAGGTATAGAACTCACTGTTTTACGGAATAAACTAACAGTGATAATTAGTTACGTTGATTGATCGTCACAAAAAGTGTCTCCAGGAAGCGCCGTTAATGGGCGTTTTTCCAGTTGGTCTGAGTGCAACGCTTTTATTTTAAAATCTACCCCACCACCACTTCCTGTCTAGGTCGAACACAGAATGAATTCCCACCACTTCCTGTCTGAGAGTGCATCTGCTCCGACCATATCCGGTTGGTGGTGTTGAAAAGATTAGATAATTCTGGCGCTGGCGCTGGGATCTGAGATGCCGCTGTCACAGTGTGCATGAACGTAAACACCAGTGGACCGGCGGGGGGCACCAAAAGGAATCAATTCGCCATTAGTTATCGTGATTTTTTTTAACAACAACTAAAGAATATACTATTTGTGAAATGCTTTTTGTGACTGACATTAATGAACTTCCTGAACTGCCTCCTATGTTGAACATTGGCTGTTGGATGAAACGGGGAAAGGCGTTTCATTTCGAGGCCCAACACTGAGCATCTACATAAATGCGCATGCGCATTTGTTTGCAGTCGAACCGTTACATTCTTTCATGGCCCGATCTGTCAACGGTGGATCCCGTACGTCATTTCAAAGTGTGCGTTCGCAGATACACCGTAGATTAGTTTTGTTAGCGCCTCGCGCAATACAATCGTCCGTTTTCATTTCTTCATTTATTGTTGTTGGTGTGAGGAGCAGTTTCGCGAGGATTATTCGGCGACAACAAGGCGCGAGGTTTGTGCGCTCTTTTTCATTCTCCATCTCTCCTTCACCCTCCCTCGACATCGCTGCTAATAAAGCGAGCTAATTGTTGTGTGTGTACGCAATATGTTTCTAAAACCATAGTTTGGACTTCACGCGTTGTATGGCGGGTCGGTTTGCTTTGAGTTATTTCCTGAGTCAGGCAGTGTCTTTATGACGCGACATTTTAGAAGATACGCCTGTACTAGACCGCTTTGCGGCACGCTCTTTCTAGCTGTTGTGGTGATGAGGACACATTGGCTGGGCAGGAGCAGGTGCGTCTGCAGAAAGCCTTCATCTCGGCACAGTTTGGAGGTCGCAGTTTTCACAGGCAGCCATGTTAGCTCAATGATCTGTCCCAAGACTTCGAGGCTCTTCTGTTGTTTCGCCAATAGCTTGCTTACTCATTGGGCTGGATAGAGATGCTGGGCCAAGTACGCGCACACCATTGCGGGGCTGATTGTGGAATGTGCTGGTCACTCATTCACATCTGTGCTGTTTAGATAACACTTGGAATCCACGTCTCTCCTTTCACTCGTTTGATAGATTCAAACCCAGTCTGTCAAATTCATTGTGTGAACAAAAATCTTGTGTTTCTAAGCTATAGAAAACAGAATTTTCTCATTTGTTTGTCCAACACAACACAAAAATAAGTTAAATGCTATTGTGGATACTAGCTTTACTTCAAATTACAGTATATGGAAATTCCTTTTTTGACGAATTATTGAAGTCAATTGTATTGGTGCTCATGTCCCTTGCAGTATTTCATGTTGCAAACACGTACGATAAGTTTCATCATTGTACTTGTTGTATCTGACTGACCAATCAGATGCAGCCTAAAATGCACATTGTCATCCATTAGAACAGTATCGAGGGATGTTACTACCACCCAATAAATTTAAGGGGATACGTATCCATCCATTTTCTAAAGGGGTTATCCTCACAAGGTGGAGCCTATCCCAGCTGTCTTCGGGCAGTAGGTGGACTACACCCAGAACTGGTTGCCAGACAATCACAGTGCACACATAGACAAACAACCATTTGCGCTCACAATCACACTTAGGGACAATTTGGAGTGCCCAATCAACTTGCCATGCATGTTTTTGAAATGTGGGAGGAAACCGGATTACCTGGAGAAAACCCACGCAGGCATGGGGAGAACATGCAAGCTCCACACAGGAAGGATATATAAGAAATCCTTTATTAGTCTTGCAATGGAGAAATTCCCAATTCACAGCAGCAAAGTTACAAAAGGAAGAAGTAGAAGAACTAAATGTGGGAGCTGCTGGAAAGGCAGCCACTCTTGAAGTCAAAATAACACCACACAACACATAAGACACAGACAGCAGTGCAATCTTGATCACTTTTCTTGCATACACTTTGTTGTTTTCTAGCAGTTCTAGATGAAAGAGGAGAGGATCAAAGTGGCCTTTCACCAGTGGATCAGGGATGTCATGCTGAAAATGTGCACACGTCTGCTACAAGCTAAGTTTTGAAAGCAAACACAAAGCTGTAGCGTCCATTGACGACAAGAGATAGTCTCACATCTCCTGTCCCATATAATCCGCTTTAACTCCAAGCCGCGACTCCCAGTTCCACATCCGCATCGGCGCTCTGCGCTGACGCTCCTTTCTTCTCATCGTCGGCTCCTCAAGCCTTGCATCCATCCAGCCGCAGACCGTCCAACAGCACCGATCTCTCCGCCGAACAAAGCGGGGCTGGGTAAAATGCTGCCCATTACAGGCGCAAAAAACCCCCCACAAGTGCCCCAGAGCTGTCCAGCAATGAGAGTCAAATGCCACAGACATTCCTCCCAATCAAAAACAGTGCTGGTATTCCCATGCTGCCAAGAAGGAGTAACCACCAAGCACCGAGTCTCCTCCTTGATGAATATCATCGCCAAAAAATGCTGAAAAACAATCCAAATCTGCTCTACATGATGCAACAACAACACAAAGTGACAAAACAAACACAAAAACAACAAAAAAAGCAAGGCTCATGAGAGCACTTGCCGACGGCTGCCTACTCGGGCGCCATCTTGACTTCAAAATAAAACGCCATGACGAGTATCTCTAATGCCATTGAAGATAAAAACAATTTGGGCATTTGATTAACTGAGAAATTACTCAAATATCCACTCCATCCGGTTGTTTTACATGAGAGTCAATAATTAACACCGTGCTTGCAAAGGAATTTGTAACGGTTGTGAACTGGGAGCCAGAGTGTGTTGTCTGGTCACCCACTACACAATGAATCATCAAAGGAGAGAAAGGTTGAACGTTTCAAACCTTTTTCTCAATACAATAGTCCTTTGCATTTTAGAGGCATCCAGGCTACTTTTATGCTGTTTTGGATCACGGTGTGCTGGAGCAACGGACCCTGAGACCCTGAGAGAGGACAGATTACACTGGAGACCGGCTGCCAGTCAATCGCTGTCATTCAAGTGAACATGCATGCTTTTGGCAAGCGGAAGGAAGCCGGCGTCAAAAGCCATTTTGTCAAACCTCACATGCACCATCCACTGTTGCAGTTAGGAACAAGCAAAGAATGAAATCCAGAACACCTTTTTGAGGTTGTGCGCTTATTGGATACACAATGTGTTTTGGGAAGAAAATGAGCTATTTTAATCCAAGCAGAGAGTGCTCAATGTGTTGATGTGATGGCAAGCTCCCTTTTTTCTCAAACCATTTCCCAGCCCTGCATCCTTGTATGCACTTTGTTACATTGTCAGTGTTGTTGTTGCCCTCTCACATAACCACCGCCCTGTTCATTTCTCTTTAAAGATGAAGCTGGACAGGCGCTGGATGCGGCGGATGCCGTTCCTCTTTTTCTTGAGCGTGGCACTGGTAATGGCCCAAAAGCAGTCTGAAGTTGAGCGATCGGATGTTGATGAAGAGATTGGCTTGGACGAAGAGGAAATGGAGCCTTTAGTCACTGAAGAGGAGGAGGAGGAGGACATTGAGGAAAATAAGGCAAAAGAAACAGATCATAAAACCACAGCCAGTGACAAGGTGTCCTTTCAAGTGAGTAAAGAATAACAACACTAAAAGTGGGACTGGAAGAAATGTGAAAATTGCTACCTGTCAACCCATTTGATTGATGTTGGCTTCCTAGGTGACATATGAGACTCCCGTGCCCACTGGAGATGTGCACTTTGTTGAGACATTTGATGATGGCTCTCTTGACAGGTAATCTCTCATCTGAATGCGAGCAGCACTTTGGCTTTTGCTGTAAAGTGGCACGTGAACCTCTGGTCAGCATGTGCAGTTGCGCTCATGAGATTACAGACCCCGATGAGCACAAAAGTTTCAACATACAGTATAATGACAAACTGACAAAATGAGAAACGTGTTCAAACTTAAAACAGAGTTGAAGCTTGCGGAATTAGCTGGAGGAGCTCTTGTATTTCCTTATCTTTGAAAAGTAAAAACTTCATGGCGTTTCTACCGTGGAAAGTACTCGCGCCAAACTATAGAATACGCCTATTACACATTTAACGGCTATTTTAAGTCCCAATTGTTATCCTCGTAGGTATCTTGTAACGTAATGATATAGGGAAGAGTGAGCGTCTGTCCTTTCTACCGGAAGTGCTTCATGCTTTGCAGTACATCTAATCGGTTTAGCGATGCTGAAAAGTGAACACATGTTATGCTTTCAACCGATTGGAATTATTGTTCTGCAAAACTTTACAAAGCAAAGCCGGAGCCTAGATTTGAACCCGCACTCACATTTGGCCACCATGCTGCTAAATACTAAACAAACAATCTAAAACAAGCACGAGTTGTAATCATTTATTGTTTGTTTGTGTTCTCCTTAGATGGCAGTTGTCCAAAACAGTGAAGGAAGATGCAGATGATGACATCGCCAAATATGATGGTTTGTTTCGATCTTCACTTCAACCAGAATGTGTGTGTGTGTGTGTGTGTGTGTGTTTTCTTGTGGGTCAGACAAAGCATGCAGCCATTTGCGCCTTGAAAAAAAAAAAAAAAAAAAGACTTGACTTGCTGTGTGTGCTAAATGCAGGAAAGTGGGCTGTGGAACAGCTGAAGGTAAACAAGATTCCAGGAGACCAAGGCTTGGTGCTCAAATCCCGCGCCAAGCATCACGCCATCGCCGCCATGCTGGACAAATCTTTCGTCTTCCAGGATGAACCCCTTGTCGTACAGTCAGTACACACAAATGAATGCATCTACGGTATATTTGCTTTTGGGTGTTTATGCCCGTGATGCTTTCTTGATTTCCAACAAAGGAAACGCAGTTTGTTCATGAACAAATGTATTCCCACTTGGCAAAATGTATGGAATGGAATTGCTTTGTCGATATGTTTTTGTTTGTCTAGGTATGAAGTTAATTTCCAGGATGGCATTGACTGCGGTGGGGCTTACATTAAACTGCTTTCAGACACGGGTGATGTCAATCTGGTGCGTAAACGTGTTGTCAAGCTTACATAAGACTGACACAGTCAGCTAATTGATGGCTTACTTACACACACCGCATAAGTTCGTGACCAGAATATCTCATAATACAAACATCTCTCACAGTTATTAGTCTTATTTCTTTTGTTAATTTATTTAAAAATGCTATTCGAATTGTTTCTAAACTCACTTAATGTCTGTCCTTTCAGGAACAATTCCATGACCGCACGCCCTACTCCATCATGTTTGGACCCGACAAGTGCGGCGAGGACTACAAGCTGCACTTCATCTTCCGTCACCAGAATCCCTTGAACAAAGATTTGGAGGAAAAGCACGCCAAGCGGGCTGATGTAGACCTCAAGAAGTACTACACTGACAAGAAGACTCACCTCTACACTTTGGGTATGGTGGCATGTCGGGCCCCGGCACGCAGGGAAGATTAGGGTTTTCATTTTCTGTGTCTTATGTTGTACTGTGTTTATTAAAACAAAAAAATGCAGATTTTTAAATCGCTAATACCGGGCGTTCAACCCTTTCATGCCCCCTGTAACCTGATAACATAATAAGCTGTCCGCTGTAGTAACCGCTGTCCCTGCTCAGGGCGAGGTGCAACTACAGTACCGTCCTCCAGACACACCAGTATTCTCTCTGCACTTGCATTGAGAACTCACTCCACTTACTCATTCCCAGCCACCACTACTTTTCCCCTCAAAGTATCACATAACCCTCATGACAGCACATCAAAATAGTTGCACTTACAAAGTCAAATATCAGTAATGCATGTCTGTCTGTTCCTCCGTTGCCAGTCCTGAACCCAGACAACAGCTATGAGATGTTCATTGACCAGTTCAGCGTGAGCCGCGGCAACCTGCTGAATGACGTGGTGCCTCCAGTCAACCCGCCCAAAGAGATCGACGATCCAAACGACTCCAAGCCAGAGGACTGGGATGAGAGGGCCAAGATTCCCGACCCCGACGCTGTCAAGCCTGACGACTGGTGAACATCCACACTAGTAGAACCAACTTGGCCTGCAAACTGCCATGTTGAAATGTCGCCAAATGACTGTCGATTTGTAGTAAAAACGACTTTGTGTCAGGGATGAGGATGCACCCGCAAAGATTGAAGACCCAGATGCAGTGCAGCCAGAGGGCTGGCTGGACGAGGAACCTGAATTCATCTCCGATCCGAATTCTGAGAAACCAGAAGACTGGCAAGTAGATTGTGAACACGTTTCCAACAAAACCATACAGTGAAGCGCAGCATACATGCGGTTCGGCATTCAGGAATGCACCTTTTCTTTTTTGCAAGATCGATTGTGAAAAAAACGGACCGATTTGTTCTTCGGAGCACAGGCCAAAGCAAAAAAGATAATGCTCTGGCACCATCTAGTGGCAATTTGTTGCTCGGGAAACAATTTTGAGTCAATTGAATTGAGGAGCTTCATTGAGACACAAGTCGTCATTTGCCGCCAACTTGTGGCACCTATAAGTCGAGTCCATTTTATTGAGATAGCCCTTCATCACAGAATAGCCTCAAAAGAGCTTCACGTGCCCACAGTTGACCAGTAGTAACAACATCCCCTGATCTTAAAGGAGGGCAAGAAAAAAAAAAACATCTGGGGGGCAGGGGAAATGAGAAACTTTGAGAAGGGGCCACAGATGGGGGGGAATACCCCTGCCCAGGCTGCAATCTAAACCGTGTGGGCAGCATTCAAGAAAATATACTACTGTCCAAATAGAATGTTCGAACGACGTCAGAGTCCATTTAATAAGATGAACTGCTACAGGAAGACGCCTCCAAAAACCGCAGTAGGTCATTACAAACCCTTTGGGGTGGGGGTCAGTTACTCACAGATTTCTGGTATTCTTTTTTTTTCATCATTTATGCTGCGGAACTATGCAGCCTGACAACTCTGCTGTGTGTAGGGATAAGGATATGGATGGAGAATGGGAGGCTCTGCAGATCCCCAACCCAGCATGTGAAAGTGCTCCAGGGTGTGGGCCGTGGAAGCGCCCCATGATAAACAACCCTCAGTACAAGGGCAAGTGGAAAGCGCCACTGGTAGACAACCCCAACTATCAGGTAACCACCAGCTGCTTGACTTTGCTTTGTTTCCTGCGGGCTTGGTTTACGAAAGGTTTCATTCATTCATTCATTTTCCGAACCGCTTGATCCTCACGAGGGTCGCGGGGGGTGCTGGAGCCTATCCCAGCTGTCTTCGGGCAGTAGGCGGGGGACACCCTGAATCGGTTGCCAGCCAATCGCAGGGCACACAGAGACGAACAACCATCCACGCTCACATTCACACCTAGGGACAATTTAGAGTGTTATATCAGCCTGCCATGCATGTTTTTGGAATGTGGGAGGAAACCGGAGTACCCGGAGAAAACCCACGCAGGCCCGGGTAGAACATGCAAACTCCACACAGGGAGGCTGGAGCTGGAATCGAACCCGGTACCTCTGTACTGTGAAGTCGACGTGCTAACCACTGGACTACCGGGCCGCCTACGAAAGGTTTGCGCATGCAAAAACGGGTGCAGAATTGAATGTTCGCGCAAATAGGTATCAAAGCTGGTCTACTAACCGGGCGCTCCCTGAATTGTGTTTACAAAATTCAACTCATTTTTACACCAATAGACAAAATACTGGAAGGAGTAGATCCAAATGTAGCACGCGCAATGTGATGTTTCAAACCTGAGAGAGATTGCGGTGGCTGATTTTAATACTGCGTCTGAAAGCCAGGTGCAGAACAATCTGCCACGCTCTTGCGATGAATTTATGTACAACCAACTGATCATCACAGGCGTGCAATCTCATGAGAATAAGTGATGTTCATCTTTTATTTCATTCTTGCTTTTTCATCAAAGGGGTCCTGGAAGCCACGTAAAGTTATGAACCCTGAATATTTTGAAGACCTGCAGCCATTTAAAATGACGCCTTTCAAAGCAGTGGGCTTAGAACTGTGGTCCATGACTTCCGACATCTACTTCGACAACTTCATTGTCACGTCCCGCAAGGAAGTTGCTGATCGCTGGGCCTCGGACAGCTGGGGTTTGAAGAAGCTCGTGGCCAGTGCTAATGAGGTTAGCGTTAACGCACGCCTCATGAGAACAATAAGTGCGCATACACTGGGTCCTATTAACAAGGGCCCAACTTGTCCTCCCTTCAGCCTGGGATTTTTGCCCAGTTGATGATTGCAGCAGAGGAGCGCCCATGGCTCTGGGTGGTCTACGTCCTGACGGTCGGTCTGCCAGTGGGTCTTGTTGTGCTCTTCTGCTGGCCTAAGGTACCATGAGCTATTTAAGTCAAACGTTCTGCACGATATTAATCCCCCTCCCAAATTTCTCACAGAAACCCGATGACTATGTGTACAAGAAAGTGGATGTGCCACAGGCTGACATAGAAGAAGAGGATGAAGAAGATGAGGAAGAAGAGGCAGCAGCTGGTGCAGACAAGGATGAAGAAGATGTTGAGGCCGCGGACGCTGAAGCACCTGCAGGTGAGACAGACACCTCGACCAATGTTGGTTTTCCCATTTACTCAAACACACTGTACATTCAAACTACAGCAGAGGCTGAGAATGCTACAAATCTAAGAGGTGACCAACCAGAGGGGGATTGTGACATTGAGCGTGGTGGAGAAGAGGAAGAAGTGGAGGAGGAAGAGGAGGAGGAAGAGGAGGGGGAAGAGGAAGAGGAGGAAGAAGAAAGCAAAGCTCCTGAGAGCCGATTAGAAGAGGAGGAGGTAAGTGGAAAAGTGACATCTGTACCCCAGAAAAGGATTCATTGTGGTCTGGAATCCAGAAATTAGATTGAAAATCGATTGGTCGAAGTTGCATTTATTTGAAGGCATCGTTTGTATTCATGGGCAGCCCATGTGACACTCGACAGCATTGGGTGCATTCTCACTGTTTCATTTTACTCACGGTGTCCTTCCTTCCAGCCCGACGGAGACAGTGACGCTGTGGAGAGCAACAAACAATCCGTGAGGAAGAGGAGGGTACGAAAAGACTGAGGTGACGGCGACACCTACCGTCTCCAACTCCCCTGCAGGGACAACGTGGAAGCGCCATCGTTCCTCCATGAGCTGGACTGAACGTGCATTTCCTCCACAATCTCCCGGTAGCCTCCAGTATCCCGGGTTATCCCATTATCGTTCATCCTTCTGCGACAAACAAACTACATCCGGGGCTCCTCCTCATCTCGCCTTTGCATTTCGAGTTCTTTGTGCATTACTACTTTTTTCCCTTCTGCAGTTGATCGTCTGCTTCGAAATATTCATCATTCTTTCTTTGCCTTGTTTAACTATTGCCTGGCAGCCTACCATGTGGTTGTTTCTATGTGGTTCTTTCTCTCTCGTCATCAATCTATTTAGAGTAAAGGCAGTGTACAGCATCTGGACTGTCAGCTTTTATGTTCATTGCTTCCAAGAACACGTATAAGGACAAAGTTCCTAACCTTGATGAGTTTTTCCCCACTTGTAAGAGTTTCAGTCGGAGACAATGAGGTTACCGCAGAGTGAAGAAAAGGGACCTCGTAGGTTTCTGTCAATCGTTTCATCCGTGCATTTACTTTTGTGTCTTTTTAGAGATCAATATCTCTAGTTTAAATTATTCTGCTCGTATAGATTGATGATTAACTTGAAGGGTACGCTGTCATGCACAGACCTGCGCTTAAGGCCAATACACCAAAACATTTTTTCCCGCTGTTTATCAGATCGAGCACAGAAGTTTTTATCCATGTACACGGTGCATTCCTTTAACGGGTAACAAAATATTCTTGTCCAATGGCTGGAGGGTCATCGTACTTATGTAATGTATGAATCTTGGGTGTGTGTGTGTGTGCGTCTGTTTGATTCGAGCACCAACTGTGAATGCCTTGCCAGTTCTGTGAGCATATTTTTGCAAAAGCTATGCTTTTTGCGACATTTACAACATGCCCTTGGAAGACAAAGCCCCCTGCCCCCAAATCTCAAAAAAGCTTTTGTAAAGTTCCCGCCAGACATTGGCATATATCATATCCCCGTTGACATCTGTTTGCAAATTGCACATTGCTCTTGAAAATAAAATATTTAATATTAGAGCATCTGTCTCAGGTGTAGTCATTATCTCATGATGTGCTGAGGATAAAATAAATCCAGAGTGAGCATAGAACGAAAGCTTTTATTATAAACAATGTTTCAAAGTAACAGTGCATGGTATCTTCACACAAGATGGCTCCTGGAGTGTACACGATTCTCTAAAATACTTTTCATACAACCTAAATATATCAAAATCATTTAAATAAATTACAACTTTTCCCTTTAATGAGTAGTTAGGTTCCACCAACTGTGAATTACTACTTTTTCGATCAAGCCAACATTCGACGAGCATTTTATTGTTGATGCTAATTCCATTTTTCAAAAGGGACATGCCCTTTATTTTGCAGTTCAAGGTGGAGACCAGCATCCATTTCCTGTCCTTGCCTCCGACAGGAGATCAATAGCACTCAAATGCACTTAACTGCTTTGGCGTAGAAAGCATTCTGATATCTGTTTGTGTCTAGCGCTTCCTGTCTCAACTCATATAGATGCAGCAAGACATTTCTTTTTTGGATCATGACTGACAAAACAAGTTAGGATTCATTATACATATGTTTTAACTAAAGGTCTACATGCCATTCTAATACACTTTACGGGAACACTGTTCTGCTTGGCAGTGGAGAAAAAACAGTCATGCAACGTGTGGTCATGATGACAATGACAAAAACACGAATACATTAGAAATAAAAGAACATTATGGATTATAGCCTGGTTTGCTTCACCCCACTTACACGATGAAGGCTGAGACAAGCGGGGGATCACATTCAACAGAAAACCAGGTTGGTGACAACGGTGCGAAGCTATGACCTCAGACATACAGAAAAGTAAGAAGTGACTCATGACCCTTCCGTGGACTAATTTAGGCGCACGTCTCTCATCTGTAATAGGGAGAGCAAAAACTTTGAACACCTGGCAATTGTCTATTTGTGTCGATCGATATTTGCCCGTGTGTGGCGAGTTGCATGTACAACAGTCATGTTGTGAATGTTAATTCCAGTCGAATTAAGCTCAACAATTATCTGCAATCCTTTTGCACCCATTTACAAATTACCTACACATGGATTTTTTTTTTTTTTTTTACATGTATGCCTTGCACACGCAATTAGGGCTCCACACGTCTTGTCAATAATTGAGCTGCAATAATAACCCAAAACAAGTGCCATGTGACAAATCAAAAGTGAATCAGTGCTGCCAGAGCAAGCAGAACAGGTGACAAAGCATTTTCAATTTGGGACCAGGGAAGTCTGGGGGAGGACGTTACCCGCCTCCTACACGTCTATGGTCTCAGCCCAAACTCACTTGCGTTTGCTCTTGGTGTCCGTGGTCTGAAAGACGCTGGACGCAGACATGAGGTTCTCGATGTACTGACCCAGGACCTGGTTCTCCGACTTTAACTTCAAGTTTTCCTCTTTGACCGCGTCCACCCGCGCAGACAGGTCTGCAACAAACAGAGAAGTTGTTTTGGTTTTTTTGTTTAGTTTTGTTTTTTTTGAGGAATTGCCCACACGGAAAAATGATGATGATGAATAAAAGGCATCCGTATTTTGATAACCTCAATTGCTGCCTTAAGCTGTAGAGCAGGGTCTCAAACTCCGCTCTTGGAGGGCCGTGTTCCTGCATGTTTTCCGTCTCTCCCTGCTGCAACACACTTGACTCAAATGATACTGATGGATAACATGTAGGAAAGCAGCCCTCGAGGACCAGTTTGAGCCCCTTGCTGTAGCGCAAGGGTCACCATCATGGTGCCCGCATCCACCAGGTAGCCCCCCCCCCCCCCCCCGAGGACCACATGAGCCTGCAGACCGGTTCTAAAGATAACCCCACTGTTGTGATGTCCTAGCAAAGTTGTCGATGTGATCATTCAAAAATATCAACATGGGCAGAGATTTATTGAAAAAGTGTTGCATATTGATATTTATCTGTTCCTTATCATTGTGAGAAATCATTACCGTACATTTCGTTTGAGCATTTCCTTTTATTTCAGAACTCGTAGTTCTTTGCCTCGCTGTTGTGCTTCAAAAACATCATGTTGACTTAAAGCTCACATTTTCAGGATCAACATACAACGCGCAATTACCTTGACAGGTGAACTTAAGTTTCATTCATATTCATATGAAGAAGAGTTGCATGTAAACTACCGGTACTATAGAGTTGACACATAAAGGCCCAGTTTCCCGTACAAATCTTAAACAAAACCAGGACTAGACGAAACGTCTTTTACACTAACCATATTGCTTCCTGAGATGATGTTTAACTTGAAATGTACATGCTCCAGACTAAAGAGTCTCAGACTCAGGTAATCAAGTGGTACAAAGGAGAGGACAAATCACCATTCAGCATCAGAGAAAAAAAAATACACATGGACTGAAATGTGTGTTTTATGTTCATGCAACGCACTGTAAAGGGAATGTGGAAAAACATTAACAGTTAAAGAGAACCACAGGAACTCCTCGAAAGGAGCTCTTCAAGATAGGTGGACGAACCCCAGTAGGACCGGATATCGATGACCTGGGAAGAATTGAATGCCAACAACCCTTGGAAGGTATCCCAGATGATGATCATGTGGCCAGTTCAGCATCTGCTGTTGAAGGATACTTCATGGGGACATGACATCCATCAATACAGCCAATTACTCCAGGATAGTTCCCATATTCATAGAACTGCATCTTGTAAGGTGGTCTGGTCAACAGCACCTGGGAACTTGATGCAATTCTTCCTCAGTTGACATACGGTATTACTTTGCTCTCTTTTTGCACTGCAGTGAAATTTGGTTTTGCCGTTTGTCATGGACAAGCACCGCATAAAGATGAAGACTGCTTGCTGTATTAGCTTCTCAAGCTAGCTGCCATATGCCACTGGCGATCAAGGGGTAGTGTGTTTTGTTTAATATTCTACATTACATTGGTTGGTTTTTCTTATACGTCAGTGTCAGTTAATGTAAAAACGAAAGGAGAGAGATGTGTTAGGTGCAACAATAACACAATGTTTAATACCCTTCCTCATTTGTCATCAATGTTAAGTGTTTGTTTTTTTTCATGTACAGTTCATGTCATTGTATGCTTGTATGACAGTTAAGAACGCTAAAATGTTAATCCATGCCACTTCATAAAAGTTTTAGAATGACGAGAAAAAAAATGATGGTTATGTCACCTTCCAGAGTATGCTGAAGTTCCAACACCTGATTTATGAGCCTTGTCTTCTCCTCCATCTCCACCTGGTTCTCCATGTCCCCTGAAAGACAATCGAGCAGCATCACTTCCCCACTACAAATTCGTTCTTCTCGGACGCTATGCCAATAAAGAGTACACATACCATCTATGTCGCAGTTCATGATGAAGAGATCGTTCTCTGGCTTAGTATACAGGGCTGCAGATCTGCTGTCCACTTTAGCAGAATAACAAAAACACACCCAAATAGGGATGTAGACAAAAAATTGTTCATTGTGAGAACTGTTTCCCGCGAATTTGATTCCTAGGGAATCCGTTGTTTGCTTGCTGACGACTTTGGTTATTGAGTCCTCTTTCCACAAATGTGTGTTAACGTCACGTGCAAGAAGTGTATTTTGGTTTTGAATTTTGTCACCCATGGTATCAAGGAGGACTGTGACGAATTGATCTTTTATAAACGTGGAGGAGGGGAAAAAAAGGATCCAGCCGCGACTGCCACAATCGCCTGCTCTTTATTTAGTTTTGTCACACATTTCCCACAATAATCATGTCACTTTACGCTCACACACCATCTCTGGTTAGCAAAGGAAAAAGTTATGCTAATTTAAGTTAGCCGGAGAAGCTTTAACTTGCTCCAAGCTCGATAATTCATTGGAAGGTGCTTTTCTCCCATAAAGTAGTGATGGGACCGGTGTGGGGGATGTTATTTAAAAAAAGTAATTCGTTATAGTTGCAAATTACTTTATCCAGAAGATGAGAGTTCCCAACTCGGTTCTTGCCTTGCAAAAGTAGTTACTAGGCAAAGTAATTATGAAATGTTTTATATGATGTTTTATCTATAGTGTAATATATGTTTGTAATAGCTCAATGCATATTAAAAAATATATATATTTAACAGTATTTGGCATTGATTTAACTCAACAGATTGCAACTTGCTACATGCATACAGATAAAAATGCATAAAAATGAAATATGGAACATAAGTAATACAGCTTGCTTGATGGTCGGTGCAAACAGCCGTTTACGCTTATATGCATCGAGGTCTATCATTGTTACGAACTGGCAACTGACAGCTCGCATACATGTAGTATGAACCTGGAAACTCGCTGACAAATGAGCGAGGGCGCGCAAATATTTACGCACGAGCAATTATTTGCTAATGTAGCTCACGTGTGCGGACAGAAGCACACGCTGATGATCCTTGTGCTCTGCCTAACACATTCAGAACACATATCCAGCTGAGCTTAATTTACTCAATAATGCCTTTATTCTTTGCCATTGACTTGTAGCTCATGCAGCGATAATTCCTCTTGTGTGTTGTTATTCTGAATTACACAGCATCTCTTCAAGGAGATCTTGGAGCTGCCCAGCATGTTGCTGTGCAACATGGTTCGACACTGTTGGTGAGCAACTCTAAATTCTGACTTGCCTTCATACAGTAGAAACCCATACAAATGAGTGTTTGAAACTGTTGTGATACAGTGGGGGGTGGGGGCAAACGAACCACATTAGAGCAGGAGTTCATTGTAAGTGTAAAATAGTAAAATTTAAAAAAAATCTGATTTGGGAATCAATTTGGAATTGGCCACTTAGAATCCAAGTGGTAATTCTGCCTTAAAAACACACACACACAGATGCAGCAGTTGCTTGAGTGCATCGTTTATGTGATGGTGGATGCTGAGCGCAGTTGCCGCACCCTGTTAGTTGCTTCATCTGACTCTCACGGATTTCTGGTCAGGTTATTCTCAATCAAGCATCTAAATTACTGCTCTGCTTTTTAAACTACCTTCACTCATTATCGATAAATAAGCATGGTACAAGCAACAAACTGATGATTGGCTTGCGTGGTGCAACGTTTTAAAACTCGAGCAACTCCATCAAGTAGGCAACATATAAAGCTCGAGACTCTAAATGTTATATTATTATTTATACTTCTGAATCATTTCCCATTTTGTAAACAGTCTACTTTGTAAACAGTAAACAGACTAATTACGACTTCTCACCCCAGCGATTTCCATCACTTATGCTTGTAGGCCGTTGTGAGTAAACAAAGCAAAACTGACATCGACGAAATGAACACATGGGCATTAGAAGTATACAATGACAACTCGTGTATGGGATGCATTCAATTTGACAATAATGCGTTGGTAAAATCAAGCCGAGTAGACCGTATCCGATAACTGACGCGTCCAAGTTAGCTTTGCTAGCTAACAAGCCTTTGCTGCAAACTACAAACAACCACGAATGAAACTACAACCGTGTAACGTTTCGCCAACAGCACTTAAAGCCAAAAGTGTAGTAGATGCCCAAGCGCTCATCGCGGAGCGCCTTTCGCACATATTTTGACTACGCCACCTATCAATTTCTCTTAGCCAACTGGATACAGCTAACCTTAGACGCTAACTTATGCAGCGAGTGTCTGTATATTCAAAATCGGAGGGGAAAAAGCAGCGTACAAAAACGAGTTATCGTGTTCCCACTCACCGAAATCAAGACTGTGTGCTCTCCGAAATACGGAGTGTCGTTGCAAACACAAACACAGACACACACGAGCACGCACACGATGCTACAATGACGACGACGACAACGGCTGAATGATGAGGATTCCTCACCTCTGAATGTGTGAGCCAACCCCGACTGACAGGGGGCGCCCTAACTATTTACCATGAAATTATCTGTATGTCTGTCAATTTTATGCTTTTTCTGCTTTATCTATCGCATGCTCACACCAAAGCTTGAATTTGAATCTGTTTTACGTAACTGAGACTGTGCTGAAGCTACACTGCGATCAACGCTCTGCTGTCAAGCACCACATCTTTGATGTCTGTTCTGACATGAGGCCTGGGGCGACTAATGCCAGACTGAAGTGAATCACTGGCCACAAAAAATCAAAACTGAAATGGGGTCGGGGGTATATTAAGGCTCAATCTCCACATCTGAGTACTTAATAGTTGCCCGTCTTTGATTTACAGCAATTATCTTCAAAGTTATACATGTATCATGTAATTTATTACAAATCTATGGATTCCTGTTTCTGCATCTTTTTGAGCTAAATATGACAAGCAAAATGAGCATTTGATATCTCCTACTGTGCTGACTTGTCTACATACAGTATTTCTATGCTTTTTGTCCTCATAAGATAATTCAGTGCACTATTAGTAGAACAACTAAGGCACACTAGTGCAGTGGTTCTCAATTATTTTCTGTCATGCCCCCCCCCCTCCAAGGAAGAGGAAAACATCTTGCGCCCCCCCCCCCCCCCGCACGACTACAAATACAGTAGTATCATTTGTCTATAAAATTGTTATAAGTACACCTTTGCATAACACTGTATCCTTATTAACGTATAAGAGAATAAAAAAAGAAAGAAATATGGACCAACTTTATGGACCAACTTATAACAAAGAATAGCTTTAGTAACTGGAACAAAAAAGATTTGAAGTGCATCTGAAATTCAAAAATAACATTGAAGCCTTAATTTAACAATAAATATTTTTTGACTGACCATGTCAAACCATATGATACTGAAAAATAAAATGACATAAACTCAATAACTAATAGCAAATAATTGCATTCAAACTAATCACCAACATTATCTCAGAGCACAATATTTAAAAAAAAAACTTTAACCAGCAAAACAAAAATATATAAAAGAATTTGTGCTTTTTTTCTTTTTTTAAATCAAAGATGATGTCTGGATTAATGGCTACAATGAGCACATTTTGCAATGCACAGCTTTTTGAAGCGAAGTTTGAAGCAGGACACAGCAACTCTTGGCTCCTGCTCAATGTGTAGCCGGGACCTGTGTACAGGTATTATTAGTTTACTGAAGTAGCAGTCACAAAGCGGCATGATTGTTGGCAATATTCGGCACGTTTTCGCTGAAAAAAACACAAGCAGCCTATCAGCGTGATTGGGGTGTAATGTCTTTAAGTGACGCCTTAATTTATTTGGCTTCATGCTGTCCGCTACCAAAACTTTTAGACAAAGTAAGCACATCAATCTTCCTTCGTCTGCCACTGCAGGCACATTGAAGCCAAGCTCTACATACGCCTCGTCCTATTTCCTCCCTGAGAATGCTCCCTGCGCAAACGCTACAAATGAGAGCGTTACTGCCCTCTAACGTAGTGGAGGTGCAACTGCAAGTTATTTTAGGACAGTAAAAAAATAACAAAGCATGTTCCCCAAGGTCAAACGCGCCCCCCCTGACGGAGCCTCGCGCCACCCCAGGGGGACGCGCCCCACTATTTGAGAAACACTGGTCTAGTAGAAGTTACAACTACACATTACTAGCGGGGAAAACTGGGCACTGGTTGAGGACTGTGCGCTTCTATTGACATAAAATTAAAACATCTAGCACTTCACAAGCCGTATTACTCGCACGCAAATTTCACTCGTAACATGAGCAAACCCCGAAAACAGGTGAGCTGTGACATCCCCAAGCTGAGCCTGTGATGTCAGTTTCAGTGGACAGCAGGCAACAGTAGAGGACGAAATGGCCGCCTCCTGAGATGGATAAAAGCAGGCTAATTTTTCTGCTTAATTCATAATGTACAAATGTAATACAGGTAAGGTATTAATCAGAATTCTGTGTTTACAAATGTGGGGGGCAGCAAGAACATATTAATGCAAAGACAATTTTTGACTTCTAATTGATAACAATCAACTGAGAATTATGTATGTATGTGTAAATGTCTGTTTATTATGTGCCAGTAGTGAAGAATCTGGTTTTTAGAAAAGGCGCTTTGACGACATGAATAACAAGAGTCTGCTCCTAATTAGGGGCTGATGTCTTGTTTTTTTCTGTCAAAGCCCCATGTGATTGTGACACGTATGAATGTAAAATGCATGAGTGAGAAAGAGCATGCAAACTCCACACGGGAAGGCCGGAACAGAAGTTCGAAGCTCTAACCTCAAAATTGTCAGATAGACATACAGTACCATACTAACCAATTTCCAAATGTGATGTCAAATGCAAAATTGTCTTTACCAATTTTAGTTAGACCACCTGACAAACTGAGTGAAATGCTCAGGTGTTGGCTGTCAGGGTCAAGTGCAGTGTGTATCACTGTTTCTCATTCAACATCTTATAAATTTGTGTTCAATAAGAAATAGTTTACAAACATCAACATCTGTAAGTGTGGTTTTAGGCTGCGACCATGTCAGTGTTCTTGAGCAAGATACTGAACCCCCTGATGTTGTGTCACCTCTAGGTAAATGGGGTTAAAAGTGTGAAGCACTTTGACTATCTGAGGTAGAAAAGCGCTACATAAGTGACAGCCCCTTTACTCTTTGATTCATCGTTTTTGATATTTCATATCAGGACCAATGAAGGTTTGAACATTCATTCATTCCCCTGCGATTGGCTGGCAACCGGTTCAGGGTGTCCCCCGCCTACTGCCCAAAGACAGCTGGGATAGGCTCCAGCACCCCCCGCGAGGATCAAGCGGTTCGGAAGATGAATGAATGAAGATTTGAACACTTTTTGTTAATAAATGAATTAATTAATGAAATGAAATGAGTTACAGTACACACGACAGGTTTTCCTTTTTATTTTACCAGCTAACATTTGCCTTCTTGCCTTTGTTTTCATTTTACAATGTATCAGCATGCGCTGCTGAAAAGAATGAATTATATTAAATGGGTTGATTACATTTCTTGGTGTTTGATGAGAATGTAAATTTCCTTTTCATGCTCATGCGTACAAAGAAAAGCTTTGTGAAGTTTTACCTGGGTCGTCTGTCAGCGATATGTTCGTAAAAGTCGCATCTTCCTCCCCCAAGTCGGCCGCCATGGCCTCACTTTCCTTTTTCTCCTTCAGCTTGGTGTTCTCTCTTAATTCTGTCGAAAGAAAAGCAATCAAAATCTCACTGTCTTTTTATGTTCACTCACTTTCTTCCTCATATCAGCCCTTTGTCCACACTCACTTGTTGCCTGAATTATTTACGTCATAGCTTCCTACCTTACCTGACTGGTGACTCGAGTTACAAGAGCTGTCATGGAAAAAGATCACCATGGCAACAAGCGCACTAAGAGTGAAAGAAGACGACGACCTCCCTTGCAAGGAAAGCGCCACAGGTCAAAGTTTTAGTACCAGTAACACCACATAAAGGGGTTTATAAACACACAATGTGATGCACACTCGTCAGTCACACATTAACCTGAATTGTCAGCAAGACACTTTTTTTTCTATCAGCATGTGTCATAAACCTATGACTTGATGCTGTGTAATATTGTGGAACATGTTTTTGGATTAACTGGTTCATCAGTCCTGTTTTGGACTGCTGTACGACGAACAGCCTGTTTGGCCGAAATGCCTTCCGCAGAAACGACGTCGAGCACTTGATCTATGTGGATCTGTGGTGTTAGACTGCACTCTAGTGGTTCATGATAAACACTGCAAAACAGCAACAACACGCATTACTATACAATAGATTTGATTATAATAATGAGGGCAGCCACAGTCTAAAATCCATCATGAGGAATGTCAGTCAACAATGCAATGCTCGCATACAAGTGCATTGAACCAAACCGCCAACCAGACGCCCATTTTGGCACAGTCACTTTTCTAGTGTTATGCAAAGCATGGATCCAAAGCTTAGATGGAATGGCAGGCTGTAAAAGAGCAGGCATCCATCTGTCCATCTCCTGGCTCCACTTTGGCATTGAGCATATGAGTATGAATAGACAGTAATATATTGTAATTTGTGCTGTTTGAGTGATATTTATTAGTGGATGGACAGAAGTGATCCCCTCAACGCTTGCTGCACAGCCTTTAAACTGATCAATTTGTCTTGCGTTGCTGGTATGGAAGGATTGCTTGCATGCTGTACATATGGGAACACTTGACTACACCACTATTTACAATATCAGTGCATACATTTTGTTCATCCCAAAAAGGGCTTTTGTTGAATCTCCATCTTTGTATCAATGTTTGATACTGAACAGAATATATACTGTACATTTTGGTGAGCTCAACAATAAAATTAGATAGTCGGCCAGCATGGTTGTTGTTGAGACAACAGAACTAAATTGGCAAAGCAACTACCGGTACATGAAAAAAAATGTTACAGTCACTTTTCACCATTCATTTGGGTGACTCTATGGAGTAAAGTCTTTGCATTTCTTGTGGAAACTCCGGGCATTTTATCAATCAGTGCATGCGCTGGCCGATTAATATCCGTATGATCACAGGAGCCAGTTTCCACTCGCCACGATCAGTAAGTGCTGTTGACAGAAGTCTCCTAGAGACTGTGCCACACCAGATTATTTCCCTTTCCCTTAACCCTTCCCGGCGGCCCGGTAGTCCAGTGGTTAGCACGTCGGGTTCACGGTGCAGAGGTACCGGGTTCGATTCCAGCTCCGCCCTCCCTGTGTGGAGTTTGCATGTTCTCCCCGGGCCTGCGTGGGTTTTCTCCGGGTGCTCCGGTTTCCTCCCACATTCCAAAAACATGCATGGCAGGCTGATTGGTCGCTCTAAATTGTCCCTAGGTGTGAGTGTGGGCGTGGATGGTTGTTCGTCTCTGTGTGCCCTGTGATTGGCTGGCAACTGATTCGGGGTGTCCCCCGCCTACTGCCCGAAGATGGCTGGGATAGGCTCCAGCACCCCCCGCGACCCTAGTGAGGATCAAGCGGTTCGGAAAATGGATGGATGGATTAACCCTTCCTGTTCCGGTGGTGCAGGTCCTGCTGTCGCCACTCCTTCCGGTTCCGGCAGCGCATGTTCTGCAGCTACCACCCATTCCTGTTACAGAGGCGCAGGTCCTGCAGTTGCCACCTGTTCCTGGTCCTGCAGCCCTCACCTGTTCTTGTTCCGGCAGCGCCCGACATGTGGGTGTCACTTGTTCCTGTTCCAGCAGTGCACATCCTGCAACCGACACCCATTCCTGTTACGGCACTGCACGACTTGCAGCCTCCACCATGCCCTATTCCGGCGGCACATGACCTGCGGCAGCCCCCCGTTCCTGTTACAGTGGCGTACGACCTACAGCCACCTCCCTTTCCTGTTGCAGCGGAGATCTGCAGCCACACCCTACCCTGCTCTTGACACAAGTACTGCGACCGCAATCGCCTCAAGTGTGGCCTGCAGAATGGCCATTTTAAAGACCTGTGTGCTCGCTGTTCAGGCTACCCACCAGACCCACCCTCCTTTTTCATGTCTCCACGAGCCCCTTCACCCCTCCTTCTAAACAGCACAGAGGAACATCCCTGTATCTAAAGTCCCTCATTTTCGACCCTTCCCTATCGGGGGTTCATTCACAAGCCAGGGTAGGGCACAGGATGGTGCCACCTGGGGATCAAATATTTATTTCCCTCAGTCAAATTTGAAGCACTGTATATAATACTATAAATTTTTCCACCTCATCTTTTATACATTTTTTTTAAATGATCTTTGGGAGGCATGGTGATTGACTGGTTAGCACGTCCGCCTCACAGTGAAGAAGTGCGAGGTTCGATTCTGGCTCCGGTCTTCCTGTGTGTAGTTTGCATGTTCTCCCCGTGCCTGCGTGGGTTTTTTCTGGGTACTCCAGTTTCCTCCCACATTCAAAAAACATGCATGGCAGACTAATGGAACATTCTAATTGTCCCTGGGTGTGAATGTGAGCGCGAATGGTTGGTTGTCCATGTTTGTCCCACGATTGGCTGGCATCCAGTTCTGGGTGTACCCCTCCTACTGCCCCAAGACAGCTTTGATAGGCTCCAGCACACCCGCGTCCCTCCTGAGGTTAAGCAGATTAGAAAATAGATGGATGGATGGAGAAATGATCATTCTCACCGTGTGCGTGCATGCGTGTCTGTATTTGTCATGAGAATGTGTTCTGCTCCAGTAGAAGTACATTCCAGACTTTGCGGGCAACCAAGAAAGGCTACCCTGATAGTTTCTGATCTTCACCACACATGCCCTCATCCTCCTCTTCCCCTCTGCCCCTCTCCTCTATCTACCACTTTCTGTTATTCCTTTTTTTGTATCTCATTCCATTTACACACACTATTCTGGGGGACACCCAAGTTTTTCTTTATTTTAAAAAAAGCCAACAGCAGCAGTTGTTTCACTTGAGGCACATTATCAGTACTTGTGACTGACAGTAATCAAGACCTATTGCAGAGACAAGTTGACCTGCTCTGGCATTCAGACCAAAACACGCTGACATCACTATAGACCAGTGTTTCTCAAATAGTGGGGCGCGCCCCCCTGGGGGGGGGGGGGGGCGCGAGGCTCCCTCAGGGGGGGCGCGTTTGACCTTGGGGAACATGCTTTTTTATTTTTTTACTGTCCTAAAATACCGTGCAGTTGCACCTCCACTACGTTAGGGGGCAGTGGCGCTCTCATTGGTAGAGTTTGCGCAGGGAGCATTCTCAGGGAGGAAATAGGACGAGGCGTATGTAGAGCTTGGCTTCAATGTGCCTGCAGTGGCAGACGAAGGAAGATTGATGTGCTTACTTTGTCTAAAAGTTTTGGTAGCGGACAGCATGAAGCCAAATAAATTAAGGCGTCACTTAAAGACATTACACCCCAATCACGCTGATAGGCTGCTTGTGTTTTTTTCAGCGAAAACGTGCCGAATATTGCCAACAATCATGCCGCTTTGTGACTGCTACTTCAGTAAACTAATAATACCTGTACACAGGTCCCGGCTACACATTGAGCAGGAGCCAAGAGTTGCTGTGTCCTGCTTCAAACTTCGCTTCAAAAAGCTGTGCATTGCAAAATGTGCTCATTGTAGCCATTAATCCAGACATCATCTTTGATTTAAAAAAAAAAAAGCACAAATTCTTTTATATATTTTTGTTTTGCTGGTTAAAGTATTTTTTTTAAATATTGTGCTTATGGGATAATGTTGGTGATTAGTTTGAATGCATTATTAGTTATTGAGTTTATGTCATTTTATTTTTCGGTATCATATGGTTTGACATGGTCAGTCAAAAAATATTTATTGTTAAATTAAGGCTTCAATGTTATTTTTGAATTTCAGATGCACTTCAAATCTTTTCTGTTCCAGTTACTAAAGCTATTCTTTGTTGTAAGTTGGTCCATAAAGTTGGTCCATATTTCTTTCTTTTTTTATTCTCTGATACGTTAATAAGGACACAGTGTTATGCAAAGGTGTACTTATAACAATTTTATAGACAAATGATACTACTGTATTTGTAGTCGTGCAGGGGGGGGGGCGAGATGTTTTCCTCTTCCTTGGGGGGGCATGACAGAAAATATTTGAGAGCCACTGCTATAGACTATCATTATAAAGCATCGAAAGGAATATTTAAACTAGACATTTTAGATCTTTCTCCAGTTTTTTTTTAATTATGGCCATCAACTGTACCATATTGCTGATCAATAATTTAATTATAATAATATAATAAATGCCTTACATAAGTATAAATGGCACATTATTTATTTTAATTATTGCGATATTATTCAAATTCTACTGAAGAGTGTGCAGTTACATCTGTGTGGAGTTTGCATTTGTACCTTGTAGTTGCATGAATTTTTTATGGGTACTTCCTCTTATTTCCTATCCATTCCTTCCTCCCATACAACACTGAAGTGAATTCGATGTTGCCTAGTCAGTGATGACATTATTGATTTAATTTTTAAAAAATTGTTGGAGGAGATAGTGCTTTGTAATAATCTCTCTTCACTGACAGTGAGCATCTTCTATTCAGATTTTATGCAAAACAGGAAGTGTGTCAACAAGCAAGAGCTCAGCTTTTAAATTTGACATAACACACATTAGAACAAGAGCATCAACATGGGCTGAAGGAAGGCTCGCTCGCTGTCATGTGATGGTATTTCCAGGTAACCGTGACAACCAGGTAACGTTGGCACAACTTGGTTAAACAGGGAAACCTGTTCTGCATGGTAGGAATTTACACTGTTTGTAAATAATCAGAGACTTCTGTGTGTGCAGTGGAATAATTCCCCACTCTCCTTCCATTTTGATTGCGCAGGCTGAAAAGTGTTTTCAAAATTCTGCTCCAGCTAGCTATTTCCCACTTTGCTGTTCAGAAATAGAAATTATATGGTTTGGCATTGTCGAGTACCCAAATGCAGGGAAGCCGGAAGGCAAGATTGGGAGCAAATTCTTTCACTGAAGAACAAAAAAGAAAACAAGGTACTCAGCAGAGTCAAAACTAAATGAACAAAGTCCAAAGGCGCGCATGCTGGAGGGAACACCCTCCACTCCAGTCAGAACTGAAAAACAAAAACAGACCAAACCATGACAGAGTATTTTAAACTGGTACAGAGAGAGCAGGAAAGTCACAATTAAACTAAACTCAACTATTTATAAAGCACTTTAAAACAACCACCGCTGTACATAGAGTAAAAATAATTCATATGAAGAACAAACAATAAAACACTAAATTAATATCGGAGACAGTAGAAAGCACAGAAAGAGTAAAACCAAAATTCAGATCTCATGCTGAGTCAAAAGCTAAATAATAAAAATGAGTTTTAAGCCGAGATGGGCAGCGAGGTGGTTTGCCTAACGTTCAGTGGGAGGTCATTCCAAAGAGGAGGGACCGGCAACGGAAAAGGCTTGATCCCCTCTGAGCCACCACTAAGTTCTCAGTACCTCTAATAGTGTCTGGTCCGCAGACATGAGACATCGGGCAGGTGCGTAGGGGTGGAGGAACTTAGAGAGGTAAGGTGGGGCGAGGCCATTTAAAAATCTTAAAAAGAACTCTAAAATGTATAGGGAGCCAGTGAAGGGATGCCGGCGTAGGAGTTACAGTATATAGGTTTTATATTTGAAGCAAGTACTGTATTGATGCTACAGTTATACATGTTGTAAAAAGCACCCAAATACCGTAAGTGAATAAAATCAAAAGTAAAGGCTTTGCAATTCAAACATAGCCGTATTTTTAAGACATACCGGTATTTGCTTTACATGAGTTCAGAAAGCCAATGCCATGCACAAACCCAAGCGATTCTATTTCTGTTTCTGCAATGTCAAGCACGCCGTGCTCTCTGACCGTCCTGATTTTAACGCAAAAGGAGGATGCCGCTATGATTGGCCATGACTATGTTCCATCTCACAATGGCACAAACATCCCATTATGCCAAATTCTACCTGTGCAAAGTTGAGGAAAATACCAAAAGAAAGAAAACTCCACCCATGCACACAGTTAGACTGCTCTTCGCATGAGGCTTGCGGCCAGAAGAAAAATAGGAGGATTATGTTTCAAATAGAATATACGTAAGGATTTATTTGATAGACTTTTACAGCCATGACTAAGTCTAAAATGTAATTAACCGTAAGGTAAAATGTTCTCTATGTGATTTTTTAATATGCTGCTATTGTTTATTTGGTAGAACAATGACTGAAGCCAACGCCATTCTTTTTTTTTCTTTTTTTTCTTTATCTTAGCTGGTGTCATGCATTACCATGAGCCCTTTCTAATTGTTCAAATTGATATATATGTGACGGCCTGGTGGTCGGCTGGTTAGCACGTCGACCTCACAGTGCAGAGGTCGTGGGTTCGATCCCGACTTTGGCCTTCCTGTGTGGCGTTTGCATGTTCTCCCCGTGCCTGCGTGGGTTTTCTCCGTGTACTCCGGTTTCCTCCCACATTCCAAAAACATGCCAGACAGGCTGATTGAACACTCTAAATTGTCCCTAGGTGTGAGTGTGAGCCCAGATGGTTGTTTGTCTCTGTGTGCCCTGCGATTGGATTACAACCGGTTCAGGGTGTCCCCCGTCGACTGCCCAAAGACAGCTGGGATAGGCTCCAGCATGCCCCGCGACCCTTGTGAGGATAAAGCCGTTCAGAAAAATAGATATATACGCACACACACACACAGAGCATTGTCCCACGTTTAGTGAATGGATATTTGTAAGTTTCTTGGACTTCACCCTACTCCTTTTGATTATCAATTGTAACCTTATTTTGAAAATTCTGTATTCTGATTTAAACATGATGCTGAAATAAAGAAAACACATTTTTAAAAAGTTAAGCTGTTAAAACTGTTGAGAGAGAAGAGAGGCTACATACTAATGATGGTAAAATACATTCATTCGGGGGAATGCATACATAAATTACTAGTCCGTTGTGCTACACTAATTATAAGCCAAGAGTGTCGGTGCCAATTTTTTTGTCGCAGTCCCTCCCTGCTTACATTGATATCAGTACTGGTGATGAATTGGGTCATTTCTTTAACTTTGTCCCAGAAAAACTCTGACAACTGGGTAATCTCCTGTCGCTTTTGACAATAATAATTCATCATCAGGGAGTTTAAGTGAGCAAACGGCAGAACCCATGAGCTCAAGCAGGATCCATTTAAAGACATTTTAACATTATGCACATTGTAATGAGCAGGCAGGGTCCATTCTCCTTTTCCAGTTTCCTCTTCAACATCACTGGTGGCTTTCTTCTGTGTGCACTTGCTTTCTTTACTCTGAGATATGCAGAGGTCAAAGATTCCAATTTTTCACATGACGCCATGCGAGACTTGTTTGACTTGTAAGACTTGTTTGAAGTGAGAGGTGCAATTTTGCCACAAAATTCAGCCACATTCCTAATTGTACAGCTTCAGGTGCATACAACATCAGAGTTCCACAGTACAGTACTTCAAAAGCAAATTGTCATTTCTGTGATGATTGGCAGTCTGTATTTCATGACTGCATTTTGTTTAATGAGGGCAAACTGCAAGTGTTTGTCAGACAGTCTGTTCCTGCAATCCCACAGCGACATTCTAAATAAACTGACTCCTCAGCTATGTTTTCTGCCATTGTCCTTATAAACTGCATTTTGCATCCCTGCTATGACCCCAGTGGAATCGTCTCGGTGTGGGCAGACCAAACCAATCACAAAAATAATAATCGGTGTTCCCTTCAGCAATGTTGTCTCTCAAATCACCCTCAGTATCCCAGTCCTCTTTTATTCCATCATTTCTCATCCATCCTCCTCAAGATATCATCCCTACTTCTCTTTTCAATTCACTCTTGGAGGCAGATCACATAAAATATTTAGTCGGACCTCCTTGCAACAGCAGAATACGCATTATCCGTTGCCTCTCGCTCTCTCCAAGTCTAAGTAGTAGGAGAGCCCTTTTCTCCCAATGGGTATCTGAGCATGTGTCGGGGTCATTACAGGGTGAACAGTGAAGCCTGAATGTCAAAACGATGTGCAAATCAATGAGGTGAACACAGACGGATACGGATAGGTCACGTGGAAAACAAGAAGAGAGTGGGTAAGAATTCGCTGAAAAGATACGTGGTGTCAATGTGCGAGGAAATCTCCAAATAAAAAGTAAGACTGACACCAATTTGGTCTCAAGGGATATCCGCGCTGACAGGATTGATAGCTCTGTTTACCTCCATTAAGACTTAAGTATGCGTGTGTACCTCTTGAATAAACTCATTCTTTACCTCCACACCTTGAGTCGTGAGTAGACAAACCGGCATGACTGCGAGAAGAGAAAAGAAATGCATCTCTCTGTGGTTCAAGAGCATACACGTGCTCTTCAGAGGTAGATTTGGTGAAAACAAAGTTGAACATCGCTTGAGAATCACTTAGCTTCTCAAAACAACTGCCTCCTTAAACAGTGCTGACTAGCTCACTGTAAGTGTTGCGTCTTCTGATCAAAAACACAATTCTAATGTTTCCAGTCAAAGAGAAATTTCCAAATTCCACTGGCGTGGAAACATTTGCTTCTTATGACAACCCCTAACATCATCATCATAGGCAACTGATGGGTAAATAAATATTCTCTGTCTAAAACAAGTCAAATAAAATTGTGTTGGTGGGGAAGGAAAAGAAATAAAAGTGTGTGTGTGTGTCAGCGTGCGTGTGTGTAAAATAACATTCCATTCATTCTTTAAGTGCTAAGCTGGCCATACTGCAGCTGCACTAGTATTAAACAACAACAAACACGCAACCACACACAGATATGGATACGCAGCCAAGTCTCTTTGTCAAACGTGTTTTCATGAAAGTAGTTACAAGTGTGTGTGATTTTTAAAATTTTTTTACTGTAATGAACACTGGCCTCTGTTGAAACATTGAACATCAAAGCACAACATAAACTTATGCACACATAACTTAGCTTACTTAATACTTTGCACTGACTGGACAGAATTTCTCTAGTCCAGTCAGCAGAATTCCCGCTATTGTTAGACATTTGGTTTCAAATTATTAGGCACGTACTCTTTTTGTTCATTTTCCAAAATGATTAACGCGATTTACCGTGAAGATGTCAAAATCCTATCTATCTATCTATCTATCTATCTATCTATCTATCTATCTATCTATCTATCTATCTATCTATCTATCTATCTATCTATCTATCTATCTATCATCTATCTATCTAGCTAGCTAGCTAGCTAGCTAGCTATATGCGGATAATGGATGGATGGATTGATGGATGGATAAAATTCAACTACTGTACTCAAAAATACCGTCATAGTCTCATGTCAATTCATCCCTGCACGTTGAACACTATTCTTTAACACTCTTTTCTTTTTGTCAAGTTCAAAATGCCCTTGCAAATATAGCGTTAAATTGAAGCATCTTGCATTTAGACTCTTCATTTTCTTTCTTATGCATTACCCTGATCTCTTTATCATATTCATTTTGTCTTATTTTATTTTCACAAACCCTGGATTTACCGGGCTAACCTGAGGTTGTATTTCATCTTGTGGAAATGCGTGTTGGTACAACAACAAAAACTAAATAAATCCTTGGAGCTTTGTATCCTTGACTTTTAAGGAAAGGAAAATTCCTCGAATCCTTGAAAACTCAATTTTGAATATAACTCAAAGGACAATGAGAAAATAAATTATTAATAAATACAAATAAAAATAAATGAAAATAATAGCAATGAAAAAGACTATCAAAACAAATACTGGCTGTTCCGACGCGTTTTGGGCCACTTAGGGGAAGTGTCGCCCCATGCATGGATGGAGCACACACTTAGAAGAGAAAAAAGCTGTGATTGAACTACAGTATTAATTTAACTAATTTTTCACAGATTTGGAAAAATGTGTGCCTATAAGTAGTGTTATCTTGTCTGTGTATATCTCTTTCTACAGCGTTTGTGTGTAAAGATTCCTTATTTGAAGGAATATAACTCCCAAAGTCAATGCTAATTGACCATTAGCAGTTGAATGGGATATTACATTGACTTTAGCATTCGTGCCTAGCGATATGTTGAAATGTGTTATAAAAGTGTTTTGTTTTCAAATACACAATTTTTGTCATTCTTTTAGTTGTGTGTTTAATTTTACGTAGACTCCAACTGGGGTGTCATTAAAAGGCTTAAAGGACGCTTAGGGATGGCAGAATCACATATGCGAAACACTTGTTACGCAAGCAACATGGTGCAATCAGTGTACTTTCACAATGTCAGGAACTGCTAAAAACAAAGCACCGTTCTGATCATAATTTGTTGTTTTTCAATGTCATGGTCCCATCTCAAACTGTAAACTATTCCTCGTCCCTGGAATTTTCACTGCAGACGTGTGCCGGTCTGCTTGTCCTTGTGCACATCGGGAGCTCGACAAAACTTGCGTAAGTGCACTTTTTGTAAAAATTGTGGAAGAACATGCCAGTGTGCATCTTTTTGCTGTTTCATTTGTCTTCCTCTTCATTGTTGAATGTGTCTTTTGTCCGGCAGTGAATATACAAATTACATCTTGTTGGACCTGAGATGGACATACAGTGATCCCTTGCTATTTTGCGGTTCGTTTATCATGGCTTCAGTGCATCGTGGATTTTTTCAAACATATTCATAAAAAAATTAATTAAAAATGTTTTTTTCAAGTCCGCAAAAGGTCCGCCAGAATCAGCGAAAGTCAGCAAAACAACAGCGAGTCACATAGAGCAACATATACTACATGTATATGTATTTTGTTATTCATAAACTAACCTAACTTATACATGCTTAAATCTATTAGTATACAACATTAAGTCATATTAATTACTTAAAAATTTACTTCTACATGCATGTATACCATTAAATTTGGCCTTATAAATATTATGTACATGTACCTACAGTATATGGAGGGGGGGAATTTCGTTTACCGCAGGTGGTTTTGGTCCCCATTAACAGTGATAAACGAGGGATTATTGTACCATTGAAAATGTTGCCACAAAAGTGAAATATATCAACATAGAGGTGTATTTTCCAGCACTTATGCCTTTCACCAAATTAAACTAATTAATTATTACCAATCAAGTTACTTACTGTACAGTAGGTAACGGTATGAACCAAAGCGGTGTAATCTGCCAATGAACCAAAAAGAAGACAAAGAATAAGAATAATAAGAATTAGAAAACCTTTATTCGTCTCACAATGGAGAAATTTCCAATTTACAGCAGCAAAGTTATGAAAGGAAGAAAGTAGAAGAACAAAAAGTATAGGATCTGCTGTAAAGGCAGCCACTCTCGCGGCGCCATCTTGAAGTCATAACAACGAAACAAAGAAGGAGGAGGAAGAGAAGATGAAAAAAAGAAGAAGAAGGAGAAGGGGATGGAGAAGGGGAAGAAGAATAGGAAGAAGCAAAAGCAGACAGCAAGCGTTTGAAGACAGGAGGAGGTGTGCAACTTACCGGTACTTGGACTGGATTTTACCTTTGGCCACAATGCGGACTTAGATTCTGGTTCTGGTAAACCATTTTAAACTTGAAATAAAAGGTTTTGGGGCATTTTAGGAGTTAAAACAGCTGCAGGTAGGCACCAGCGTACTCCCACTGAATGTACCTTTACAGTTCAATAAATTGTCATAGAAGTGTGAGTGAGATGTATGTGAGTGTATCGGTGTGTATTGCTCTTTGCGTAATCACCATATTACGAAAGATACAATGATAGATATTAAACTCCACTAACCATTTCAATCCTGTTGAATTTTTGATCTTTTGAACTGATTAACAGACTGACTGATGGACTTGCAGACTGGTGAAATACACTGACGGAAGCGATGATGGACACGTGGTATAGATAACATGATGGACTGAGTGACTGACGATTCAAACAAACAAACAAAAAATCCATCTGGGGGAAAATAAGGAACCTTGAGAACGTGCTGCTGATGGGAGAAACCCTCTTCCAGGATGACCAGGCTGCAATGTCTGCCGAGTGGGCAAAATTTGACACAATAGTGTACATTACAATACAATGTTAGTTAGAATGATATAAAAGTCAATTTAACGAGATGAAATCGCTGCAGGAAGACACCTTTGGAGAAGTGGGTCCTCCTCACAGTGCGGGGTTCGATTCTGGCTCCAGCCTCTCTTTGTGGAGTTTTCATGTTCTGTATGTGGATTTTCTCCAGGTACTCTGGTTTTCTCCCACATTCCAAAAACATGGAGGGTAGGGTGACTGAACGCTCTCTATGGTTCCTTGGTGTGATTGTGAGTGGTTGTTTTTCTATGTGTTCTCTGAGATTGGCTGGCAACCAGTTCAGGGTGTATCCCATCTACTGCCCAAGACAGCTGCGATAGGGTTGAGCATGCCTGCGACCCTCGTGAGGATAAGCGGACCAGATAATTGGACAGTAACCAGGCTGTACCCCGCCTTCCACCAAAAGTCAGCTGGGATAAGATCCAGCTCATCCACAACCTTTGTGAGGATAAGAGGGACACAAAATGGGTGGATGAGTCTAACTTGGAGGTCACGTAAGGACAATTTTTAAGACTATCTGAGCCTCCTTTTTGTCAGAAAGTATGGGGAAATGATATTATAACGTCTTTTGTTTTGATTTTGAAGTCTATTTACTGCCCAAAAATACCTGTGCAATTGTAAAATCATGAGCAAATGTAACACTGCATTTCAGAAAAAGAACATCATACCAATAGGCATACACAGTGGTAGTATGCGATAGTCTGGGGCTGCTTTTTTACTTCAGGACCTGGATGACTTACTGTGAATGATGGGACCATGAATTATTTTCTTTACCAAAAAAAACTGATGAAGAATGTTTCTGATCTCATGCTGAAGCACATTTGGGTTTTGCATAGTGACAACAACCAAAGACATTTCAGCAAATTAACTTACATGCGGCTTAAAAAAACAAAAAGAAATGAAGGTTCTGACGTGGCATAGTCAAAGTCCAGACTTGAATCTAATTAAAATGCTGTAGCATAACCCTTAAAAGGCTGTTTATGCTTGAAAATTAGCTCCACAGATATGTGGAAAAACTCATTGCCAGTTATAGAAAATGAGATTAGCCCATAGGTTAATATGGTTAATAGGTTTATATGGAATTCACTCAACTGGTTGCCAGCCGATCGTAGGGTTCACACTCAAACCGAGGGACAATGTAGACTCTACATTGTAGAGTGTTCCAATAACCTGCCATGCATGTTTTTGGAATGTGGGAGGAAACCAGAGTACCCAAAGAAAACCCACGCAGGGACGGGGAGAACATGCAAACTCCACACAGGAATGCTGGAACCGTAATCAAACCCTGCACCTCTGCACAGTGAGGCCAACGCACTAACCAGTCGACCACCGGGGCAACAAAACCTATATTTTTTTTATTCATGACAAACTCAAGGAGGAGCCCAAAATGAAATCCCTGGTACCCAAATCCCTGGCAGAGCCCCTATCCTTACAGTCACTCTCACTTTGTACCTCACATTTCGGGTTTACCTTCTGTACTCATTCCAATCTTTACTGTTGATGCTGCAAATTGCAGCTTGTTTTGATAATCCAGTATTGTTTTAATTTCACAAAATACAAAAATTAAACAAATAAAACAAATGATGCATTTGTGTCTGTAATGAAGAGCTTTTTCTTTTTTTTAATGTTTCATGAGGATGTGAATCTCACCATTATTGTGAACCATTATTGCAGCCTAAAGAATTAATTTACAGGACATCAATAAAACCTTTGTAGTTGTGTATATAATTAAAGTATTCAAGCCATCTATTCATTATCTGATCCTCTTATCCTCACAAGGGCCACATGTGTAATAGAGCCTATCCCAGATGACTTTGGGCAAGAGGCGGAGTACACCCTGAACTGGTTGCCAACAAATCGCAGGACACATGTAGACAACCAATTACACTTACATTCACGCCTTTGGACAATTTAGAGTAGCCAATTAATTGAACAAAAAATCTGAGGCCGAATAAACTGAAATAATATGGATGCAGAAGTGCACACACATTAAGCAATCACATTCAAACTCATGTTAAATGAGGGTCAGAAAGCACCTACCACCATTTAAAGGGCCTCTGATTAAGCCCAAATAAATTCAGGTGGGAGCACAACTCTGGTGTCAGGTGGAATCCTTGTGTCACGTCATCACTTTTCAGAGGACCAAGAAAATGTCATGTTTGTTCAACCATGAACCTGTCATCATCAAGGGAGCAACCCATGTTCAACACTTCTGATTGGTAAATTGGAAAAATCACACACTCGTGCAGACCGACCAGTAGAGATTGGTGAAACAATATGAACTTTACCAAATTAGGAGGTTTTAGAGAGGGTTTAGGGCGGCCCGGTGGTCCAGTGGTTAGCATGTCGACCTCACGGTGCAGAGGACATGGGTTCGATCCTATAACAGATAATAAACCATATAAACTAATTTATCCAGTCCAACCGTCAACCCTTTTAATGAGATAGTTTGGTTAGCTTATCCACCTCAAGGTTCTGAGGATGGGGCTCAAAGCGGGGCTCCGGCCTCCCGGTGTGGAGTTTGCATGTTCTTCCCGGGCCTGTGTGGGTTTTTTCCGGGTACTCCGGTTTCCTCCCACATTCCAAAAACATGCATGGCAGGCTGATTAAACACTCAAAATTGTCCCTAGGTGTGAATGTGAGCGCGGATGGTTGTTCGTCTCTGTGTGCCCTGTGATTGATTGGCTGGCAACCGGTTCAGGGTGTCCCCCGCCTACTTCCCGAAGACAGCTGGGATAGGCTCCAGCACCCCGCCCCCCCACCCCCGCGACCCTTGTGAGGATAAAGCAGTTCAGAAAATGGATGGATGGATCGAGAGGGTTTAAAAAAAATCAGATGACTGAAGAAACGATGGACTGCAGCTTAATAGAGGTGTACAGTAAACAAATGAAATAAAACAATTAAAAAAAAAGAAAAACAAGGTCATCTACTTAGTGGAAATTCACTTATTGCAGGGGAGCTTGGTAAGTGAGGGAGCACAGTATTTATTTTATGCATGGTATGCATGTTACTTTATTTAAACTTGTCTTAGCTGGTGAACAACAGTATGTCTTACTTCAATGCCAGGCTCTGAACTTGCTGTCTCAGCTGGCAAATTTCCTCTCGGAAAGATACCTTTTCATCCAGCGCCAGCTTGACAACAGCTGGATCATGATCCACAGTGTAGTCATGGTCCATGAAGACATTGTTTTGGCAAGACACGTCTGTGTTGCTTTATTTTTCTCTCTTCCTAAGGAGGCAGCCCTGTCACCCAAACACTCGTCCGATGCCGGTTCACCTATGTCCTCTTTTAACAAGTGAGATTTTTCTGCTAAAGGTGTCCCAGTGGATGACAATGATCCACTGCCATCAAATCTCATCTGCAGGAAATGTAAAAACAGATAAAAAAAGAAACCCAGACATAAAGGCACGCAGAAATGCTCTCTAGTAGACCCTCTTTGTTGTATATAGAAACTTGAATCTTTCCATTTTCCTTTAGGATCAGAGCATTAACTAGCAGACAGCCTTGAGAAAATGTTAACGCCGAAAGGATGATGATAACAAGAAATAGTTGCCATGGCTGGGATTTTATGCAGAAGCTCCACAGTCGAGTGGTGGCATATACATGCAGTCGCTAATGTCAATTCTGCCATGTCATGTTATGTTGCTCATTTTTAAAAAAAATCCTTCTCTGGAAATGTAAGCACCTGCCCTTTTGTCGTGGAGGAAAAAAGTGCCGTTTAAGCCAATACGAACCCTCCCCCCCACAGGGTTCCCAACCTTCCAACCAGTTTTTACACTTAATAAATGTAAATATTAAAATGCTAAGTGGAGAATAAAGAGGGACTCACTGATTATAGGCAATAAATAGTTTTTTCATTGTCTCGGTTTTTAAAAAACAAATTTCATCCCCCCCCTTCCAAATAGTTAAAAAAAAAGTTTGACTTGTCCAATTCAGAAGGAAAAAAATAGCAAGAAAACAGGCCGAAATTGTGAAAAAAAACTGCAATAGATGAAGTTATGGTCACAAATGAATATCTGCAAAAAAAGGGAATGTGCAATAACCCAACCGCCAAATCATGAAGGATTACGGTACTGTACATCCAATTTAGAGGTGCAACCATTAATCAATTTACCCACATCTAATCGATGTTCAAATTAATCGATGACTAATTTTAATAATCGCCGAATCATTTACTTTTTTTTTTCATTTTTCAACCAGGAACTGAATCACAATTTGTTTTTGCATTGTCAATTTGAAATTATTTCAAGTTTTGGATTAAAGGGATGGAAATTGAATTTTAAAAAATCGGATTCATTGATTAATTGTTCAAGATAATTGACAATTATCCATCCATCCATCCATCTTCTACCGCTTATCCGGGGCCGGGTCGCGGGGGCAACAGCTTTAGCAGGGAAGCCCAGACTTCCCTCTCCCTAGCTACTTCTTCCAGCTCTCCCCGGGGGATCCCGAGGCGTTCCCAGGCCAGCTGGGTGACATAGTCACTCCAGCGTGTCCTGGGTCTTCCTCGGGGTCTCCTCCCAGTGGGACATGCCCGGAACACCTCACCAGGGAGGCGTTCAGGAGGCATCCGAATCAGATGCCCAAGCCACCTCATCTGGCTCCTCTCGATGTGGAGGAGAAGCGGCTCGACTCTGAGCCCCTCCCGGATGACCGAGCTTCTCACCTTATCTCTAAGGGAGAGCCCGGACACCCTGCGGAGAAAAATCATTTCGGCCGCTTGTATCCGGGATCTCGTTCTTTCGGTCACGACCCATAGCTCGTGACCATAGATGAGGGTTGGAACGTAGATCGACCGGTAAATTGAGAGCTTCGCCCTTCGGCTCAGCTCCTTCTTCACCACGACAGACCGATACAACGTCCGCATCACAGCAGACGCTGCACCGATCCGCCTGTCGATCTCCCGCTCCCTCCTGCCCCCACTCGTGAACAAGACCCCAAGATACTTGAACTCCTCCACTTGGGGCAAGATCTCCTCCCCGACCCGGAGGGGGCACTCCACCCTTTTCCGACTGAGGACCATGGTTTCAGATTTGGAGGTGCTGATTTTCATCCCAACCGCTTCACACTCGGCTGCGAAACGCTCCAGTGAGAGTTGGAGAGCCCTGTTTGAAGGAGCCAACAGCACCACATCATCTGCAAAAAGCAGGGATGCAATACTGAGGCCACCAAAACGGACGCCCTCAACGCTTCGGCTGCGCCTAGAAATTCTGTCCATAAAGATTATGAACAGAATCGGCGACAAAGGGCAGCCTTGGCGGAGTCCTACCCTCACTGGAAACGATTCCGACTTACTGCCGGCAATGCGAACCAAACTCTGACATCGGTGGTATAGTGACCGAATAGCCCGTATCAGGGGGTTCGGTACCCCATACCCACGAAGCACCCCCCACAGAACTCCCCGAGGGACACGGTCAAACGCCTTCTCCAAGTCCACAAAACACATGTAGACTGGTTGGGCGAATTCCCACATACCCTCGAGGACCCTGCTAAGGGTGTAGAGCTGGTCCACTGTTCCACGGCCGGGACGAAAACCACACTGCTCCTCCTCAATCTGAGGCTCGACTTCCTGACGGACCCTCCTCTCCAGCACCCCTGAATAGACCTTACCAGGGAGGCTGAGGAGTGTGATCCCTCTGTAGTTGGAACACACCCTCCGGTCCCCCTTTTTAAAAAGAGGGACTACCACCCCGGTCTGCCAATCCAGAGGCACTCTCCCCGTTGACCACGCGATGTTGCAGAGGCGTGTCAACCAGGACAGCCCCACAACATCCAGAGCCCTGAGGAACTCCGGGCGGATCTCATCCACCCCTGGGGCCCTGCCACCGAGGAGCTTTTTAACCACATCGGTGACTTCAACCACAGAGATAGGAGAGCCCACCTCAGGGTCCTCAGACTCTGCTTCCTCCAAGGAAGACGTGTTGGTGGAGTTGAGGAGGTCTTCGAAGTACTCTGCCCACCGGTTCACAACGTCCCGAGTCGAAGTCAGCAGTGCCCCATCCCCACTGTACACAGTGTTAGTGGTGCACTGCTTCCCCCTCCTGAGACGTCGGATGGTGGACCAGAATTTCCTCGAAGCCGTCCGGAAGTCGGCTTCCATGGCCTCACCGAACTCTTCCCACGCTCGGGTTTTTGCCTCGGCGACCACCGAAGCTGCGTTCCGCTTGGCCAGTCGATACCCGTCAGCTGCCTCTGGGGTCCCACAGGCCATAAAGGCTCGATAGGACTCCTTCTTCAGCTTGACGGCATCCCTTACTGCTGGTGTCCACCAGCGAGTACGAGGGTTGCCGCCACGACAGGCACCAACCACTTTACGGCCACAACTCAGATTGGCCGCCTCAACAATAGAGGCACGGAACATGGTCCACTCGGACTCAATGTCCCCCGTCTCCCCCGGAACATGGGAAAAGCTCTGTCGGAGGTGGGAGTTGAAACTCCTTCTGACAGGGGATTCCGCCAGACGCTCCCAACAAACCCTCACAATACGTTTGGGTCTGCCAGGACGGACCGGCATCTTTCCCCACCATCGGAGCCTACTCACCACCAGGTGGTGATCAGTTGACAGCTCCGCCCCTCTCTTCACCCGAGTGTCCAAAACATGCGGCCGCAAATCCGATGATACAACCACAAGGTCGATCATCGAACTACGGCCCAGGGTGTCCTGGTGCCAAGTGCACATATGGACACCCTTATGTTTGAACAAGGTGTTCGTTATGGACAGTCCGTGACGAGCACAGAAGTCCAATAACAAAACACCACTCGAGTTCTGATCGGGGGGGCCGTTCCTCCCAATCACGCCCCTCCAGGTCTCACTGTCATTGCCCACGTGAGCATTGAAGTCCCCCAGCAGAACAAGGGAGTCCCCAGCAGGAGTACTCTCCAGCACACCCTCCAAGGACTCCAAAAAGGGTGGGTATGCTGAGCTGCCGTTTGGTGCATATGCACAAACAACAGTCAGGACCCGTCCCCCCACCCGAAGGCGGAGGGAAGCAACCCTCTCGTCTACCGGTGTGAACCCCAATGTACAGGCACTGAGCCGGGGTGCAATGAGTATGCCCACACCTGCTCTGCGCCTCTCACCATGAGCAACTCCAGAGTGGAAGAGAGTCCAACCCCTCTCGAGAGAACTAGTACCAGAACCCAGGCTGTGTGTGGAGGCAAGTCCGACTATATCCAGTCGGAACTTCTCTACCTCACACACCAGCTCGGGCTCCTTCCCTGCCAGAGAGGTGACATTCCATGTCCCAAGAGCTAGCTTCTGCAGCCGAGGATCGGACCGCCAGGGTCCCCGCCTTTGGCTGCCGCCCAGCTCGCATTGCACCCGACCCCTTTGACCCCTCCCACGGGTGGTGAGACCATGAGAAGGAGGACCCACGTTGCCTCTTCGGGCTGAGCCCGGCCGGGCCCCATGGGTGTAGGCCCGGCCACCAGGCGCTCGCCAACGAGCCCCACCTCCAGGCCTGGCTCCAGAGGGGGGCCCCGGTGACCCGCGTCCGGGCAAGGGAAACTGAGTGCCATCGATTTTGTCTGTCATAAGGGGTTTTGTGAGCCGTGCTTTGTCTGGTCCCTCACCTAGGACCTGTTTGCCATGGGTGACCCTGCCAGGGGCATAAAGCCCCAGACAACTTAGCTCCTAGGATCATTGGGACACACAAACCCCTCCACCACGGTAAGGTGACGGCTCCCGGAGAGGTAATTGACAATTAATCGATGATTAATTAATTGTTATCTGCAGCCCTGATCTAATATTACTTTAAAACTGCTTTTCTGAGCAGCTGCATTGTCATGGTGAAGCAGCAACGATTTGTCCTGCCACAGCTTTTGTCTCTTCTAGTGCATTGAACGAAGCAAACGCTCCAGGATCTCTTTGTAAATGTGCTGGTTGACCTTCTGTGCTGCAGGGAAGTGGAAAACTTGATGATTGTTATTTGGGTTTGAAATATATCTTTTGTGACACAAGTCTTTGAACTTTACTGAGACACCTCATATAGTCAATGGCTCTGATGATGGGTAGACCTACCGTTAGCAAAAAGTAGTTTATTCAAGTATACTATGAGTAAACGTTTTTATACTAAATTGGAGGCACAATATTTTAACAGTAGTTTTAAAACCCTATATTTTATAAACTTTGCATAAGTATGCTTACGTACACTTGGCTTGTAAAAACATGCAAACGTTTTTATTATGTGGCCAAGTTAGTTCTTGACCTATAAGCATACCAGGTTAATACAACTTCCATGTACTCTTGGGCAAATACTCCCACATTAGCTTGTGTAACCATAGTGCCAGTAATCCTATTATTGTAATTGTTTGTTTGTTTGTTTGTTTATTGAACATAAAACATATATACAGTAATAATTTGACAGAAAATAAGGTAGATAAAAAAAGTAAAAAGAAAGAAATCAATCTTCATTCAACACAGTTATTATGTTCAAGGGAGTAGGAAGAAGTAAAAAACTTATCTAGTCCTACCCCGTTATGTGATTGTATCTAATAAATCATTTTTATATCAATCAGAAAAGAAAAAAGTAAGAAGAAAGAAGTCTCCATTAAGGCTCATACTTTACCCTTAACCGTGATATTTTTACAACTTTTGGTTTGTATCGGGATTATATACTTCCACACCCTGACACTCTTGTGTCAATTTTCTCTTAAATTCATAATGGATATTTATATACCTTTCTCTATTTATCAACTTAGTTCTGATTTATCATTATATTTAATGTTTTGAATTTATCATTTTAACTCTGATTGATGTAGGTTGTTTGTACTATTTTTTTGAATTTGTTTTTTAACTCAGCAAGCGATTTACTCATTTTCAGGTCCGTTTCGAGATTATTCCACAGATTAACACCTTTGATAGATACACTTCTTTGCTTGATGTTTGTTCTTGTTTTGAGTTTTTTGAATAAGTTGGTACCTCTTAAATCATAGCTGCTTTCTCGAATTTCGAAAAACTTCTGAATGTTTTGGCAGAGCAGGTTATTGTGTGCTTTGTACATTAATTGGGCGATTTTAAAGTCAACCAGGTCATAAAATTTCATCGTATTTAATTTGATAAATAGTGGATTTGTGGGTTCCGTATATTTTGATCTATTAATAATTCGAATTGCTTTTTTTTGTAGGTTGAGAATAGGGAGTGTGTTTGTTTTGCAGGCATTTCCCCATATTTCCACACAGTAGGTCATATATGGTAATAATAATGAAGTGTACAATGTGTACAAAGATCTCTTATTTAGCACTTCCTTGGTTTTGTAGAGGATCCCTACGGTTTTGGCTATTTTTCTTTTTACGTTATCGATATGTGGCTTCCAACATAGTTTTGAGTTTATTACTAATCCGAGAAACTTGGTTTCATACGCTCTTTCTATCTCAATTGAGTTTACCATAATTTTAGCTTGGTGTTTGATTGGTCTTGTGCCAAAAACAATTAACTTCGATTTTTTCAGGTTAAGTGACAATTTATTTCTGTCGAACCAGTTTTTTAATTTGTTTAATTCGTTTTCTACGGTTGTCAGGAGCTGTTTCAGATTTATTCCAGAACAGTAGAAAGTTGTATCATCAGCAAATAGGACACATTTAAATTGTTTTGAGACCTTGCAGATATCATTTATATATAAGATGAATAGTTTTGGACCAAGCACTGACCCCTGAGGAACTCCGTGAGTGATTTTTAGTTGATTCGTTTTTTTATTGTTGAGTTGCACGTACTGATATCTGTTTTCTAAATAACTTTTTATCCATTTATAAGCTACACCTCTAATGCCATATCTTTCTAGTTTTTTCAATAATATACTGTGATCTATTGTGTCAAAAGCTTTTTTTAGATCTAGGAAAACCCCAACAGTAAATTCTTTGTTGTCTATATTAGTGGCTATTGCTTCCACAAACTCCATAACTGCCATTGAGGTGGTCCGCTTTTCCCTGAAGCCATATTGATTCTCACTTAACAGCGCATGCTTTTGTATAAAGCTATCAAGTCTGCGAGAAAATAGTTTTTCTAATATTTTTGAAAATTGTGGTAGTAGTGATATTGGTCTATAATTTGTAAACCGATGTCTTTCTCCACTTTTATAGATTGGAATAACTTTAGCAATTTTCATTTTTGATGGAAAGATACCAGCTTTGAATGACAGGTTGCATATGTGCGTGAAAGGTCGCACTACATATTCTATAATCTGCTTTATTATTGTCATGTCAATATTAAAGCAATCAGTTGACTTTTTATTTTTAAAAGTTTTTATAATATTTGATACTTCTTCTTGTTTTACAGCAGTAAGGAACATCGTGGAGGAGTTTTTTTCTACATATCTATCTATTTCAAACAAGTTTGTTGGATCAGGAATTTGTTTTGCTAGGTTACTGCCGATGTTGACAAAATACTCATTAAATTCAGTTGCTATTTCTGCAGTTTTTTCCAAAATAGTATTTTTGCCTTTGATAAAATACTCTGGATAATCCATTTTTTTAGGACTATTTCTGATTACTTGGTTAAGTATCTTCCATATTTCTTGTGTGTTACTTTTATTCTGCTCTAATAGTGCATGATAATGATCTCTTTTACTGGTTCTTATAATATTTACTAGTTTATTTTTATAGGTCTTATATTTTTTTTCTGCTTCTTCAGTTCTCAATTTTAAAAACAATTTATATAAATTGTTTTTCTTTTTACATGCGTTTTCTATGCCTTTCGTTATCCATGGCTTACTTGGGTCTTTATACTTTTTGGAGACTTTAGTTAATGGAAAATGTTTATCATATAAGGAGATTATGGTAGACTGAAATACTTCAAACGCTGTATTTGGGTCTTCGTTTGAATAGACCTCGGTCCAGTTTTGTTTTTCTAGGTCTTGCTTAAAGGCGTCGGTGGAGCGTTGGGTTCTTAGTCTTATTTCTGTTATGCGAGTTGTTGACTTAGCTTTTCTATCAAAATAATTATGAAAAACTGCAAAAACAGGTAGGTGGTCACTTATGTCATTAATGAGAAGTCCACTTTCCATTTTATGGTCAATCTTATTTATAAATATGTTATCTATTAATGTGGCCGTGTCAACTGTTATTCTGCTAGGTTTCAGGATTACTGGGAAAAAGCTGTTGCTGTACATAGTATTTATGAAGTCGGTTGTTTTTTTGTGTCCATTTGGGTTTAATAAGTCAATGTTAAAGTCACCACATATTATTCGTGTTTTCTTATCGTTGTTGTAACTGAGCATATCTGTTAGTTTTTTATTGAATGTGTCAATACATGATCCTGGTGTCCTATAGATGCAACTTATGATGATATTTGATGCCTTTTTATTATGTATTTCAATGGTTAGACATTCCATTAGGTTTTCTATTGTGTTTGTCAATCTCTCGATTTTACTGCATTTAAGTGCTTTGTCTACATATATTGCAACCCCCCCTCCTTTTTTGTTTTCCCTATTAGTTGCAAACATTTCATAACCTTCTATTTCCATTTCAGTTGTTTTATCTTCATCAAGCCAAGTTTCTGATATGGCAATTATTTTGAATTTATTGAATTTAGTCAGGTATTCTTTGATTTTTGTGAAGTTTTTATAGAGACTTCTACTGTTTAAGTGTATTACTGAAAGTGCATTTTCCAATTTTATATTAGTGTTGAATTGTTCATCCAGGTAATAGTCAGAGTTTGTTACCCTTTGTTTGTTCTGGAAGAAGTTGTTGTCTGGGTCCAAATTGTTCTCGGGATCGAATGGCTTATAGTCAATATCTTCAAAGGGTTGGAAGTCCATGTTTTTGGGATGTGAATTTCCCGCTCCCACGCGGTCGTCGCTGGCTCCCTCGCGGTCGTCGTTGGTTCTCTCGCTGTCGTCGCTCGCTCTCTCGCCGTCATCACTGGCTCCCTCGCGGTTGCTGGCTGGACGTCTCCTGGGTCCCTCGTGGTCGCTGGCTCCCTTGCGGTCGTCGCCGACTCCCTCACGCTCGCTGGCTGGCTGCCTCCTGGCTCTCTCACGCGCGCTGGCTGGTTGTCTCCCGGCTCCCTCAGGCTCGCTGTCTCCCGGCTCCCTCGCGGTCACTGGCTCCCCTGCTGTCGTCGCTGGTTTCCTCTCGGTCGTCTCTGGCTCCCTCGCGGTGGTCGCTGGCTGGTTGTCTCCCGGCTTCCTCGCGGTCGCTGGCTTCCCTGCAGTCGTCGCTGGCTTCCTCGCGGTCATCACTGGCCCCCTCACGGTCGGTCGTCGCTGGCTCCCTCGCGGTCGGTCGGTCTTGAAAAAGTTATTGTCCGGGTCCAAGTTGTTCTCAGGGTCAAATGTCTTGTGGTCAGTAGGGTTGGAAGTCATCAAAGGGTTGGAAGGGTCATCAAAGGGTTCGAAGTCCATGTTTTTGGTATGTGAATTTCCTGCTTCAGTAGGGTCAGAGTTTTTATCTTCGGGTGGTGAATAATTAATAATTAAAATAATACAGTAATAAAAATTCACAAGTATTAAAATAATATTTTTTCCGTGTTGTTTATTGTGAATGATTAATTCTGCTGTAGTTTTGAAACATGTTTTTCAGCTGTCCAAAATCCGTACCAGGGTTGCACCATACACAGCAACTATATGATACAACAGGTAAAATCCATCCATGCGCTGTACCGCCCATCCTCACCAGGGTCACAGATGTGTTGGAGTCTATCCATGCTGACTTTGGATGAGTGGTGGGGTATACCCTGAAATCGTCACCAGGCAATCGCAGGGCACAAATAGACAAACAACCATTCACACCTATTGACAGTTGAGAATGTTCAACTAACCCCCCATGCATGGTTTTTGAACATGGGAGGAAACCAGAGTACTCGGAGAAAACCCATGCAAGCACAGGAAGAACATGCAAACTCCACACAAGAAGGCCGGAGCCCCGCTTTGAGCCCACAACCTCAGAACTTTGAGGTGGACAAGCTAACCAAACTACCTCATTAAAAGGGTTGACAGTTGGACTGGATACAATATATGGTTTACTATGTTATCAAAATTATGAAGGATGGATGGATCGTCTGTTTAGCTAAAATGATGGTGCCTAAATTGTCCTCCTTTTCTGGTATTACCCATATACACACAGTCTTTGACAAACATATTGGACCATCTTTTTCCATTTTAAATGCCTGGTACAAATTAGTTGTACAAACATAATAATAATAATAATGACAAAAAGATATTTGATAAAAGATTAACTCAAGAGTTGATATTGAAATATTTTCCATGGTTTTCTCGATAATAATCAAAATCACTCCAATCTTTAATAGCTATTTTCCTGGCAAATCATTGTTTTTAGGCATTCCAAGTTTTCTGTAAAGGAGTGTATACGTGTGTGTGTGTGTGTGTGTGTGTGTGTGTGTGTGTGTGTGAGTGTGCGTGCGTGCGTGCGTGCATGCGTGTGTGCGTGTGTGTGTTAGTCACTTGATACACGTTTAGTAGTACCTGACATTGAAATGAAGTGAGGAAAATAAGTTGGTCTAATACTTTCCATCATTAAATCTGATTTATCCGCATGAAAAAGACATGTGTCAAACCTTTGTAGCACTGAAAATACATCTACAATAGGCTCCAAGTGTGTCATTGTTACTTAAACGGAGTAAGATTCTCCGTGAATGTAGAATGTATTATGTAACATATTAGCATGTAAATAAACTTTCAAAAACTTTTATTGTTAGTTTATTGAACATATCCCCCAATTGTGCACATTTTATTCAAGTCGCCGTGGCGGGACTACAGCGCAGCTTCTCTTGGGCATCCGCCGCAAATGCCGCGCCGGGTTTTCCGGATTTCCTTCGGCGGGCTTCTCACAGCCTCGAGCTGGTTTTACTCAACTGCTGTCCTGATATCACTCCGCTGGCATGGTGGAGAAGCTGACTTGATTCTTGTGTGATGGTGGCAGGCGTCAGCCAGTGACTACACACTTCCGCCACTGCTTCCCATATTCACGTTTTGCGCCGTCTGGACTCTTGATGCCTCACAACAGAACCAAGCGACATCCTTACCGGGATTGCTTTCAAACCAGTAACCATATGACATGCACGTTGACTTGGGAACTCCGGAGCCCGTTAGGTCCAAGAAGCAAAACTTTTTCTCTACGGATAAGTACAACACCGTAAAGCGGCCAGTATACTGTTGCTGCTCGGCGGGGCTGTTGGTGTGGCTTTGACCGCCGGCTGCCCGCCTTCACACCGCCGCCGTCGTAAATTGTTTGGCTTTCCGGTGGAGTTGTTTCGAGCGAGTGGCGCAGAGACGCTTCATTGTCAAAGCCTCTCATGCTGGCTCTTATTTGTGTTCTCGGGAGCTGTTTGTTTTGGAACTGTGTTAAGCAGGGAAGAAGACGAGGTCACTCGCCAGCTCCCGGCCGTACAGGCGCGAGGCTCGCTGCCCTTTAAAGCCCCTGGTTGTCGCTCACTTCGGGGGCTGTAGCCGGTCCGACCTCCGCTGGCCGGCTCCTTGGGACCCTTCGCTGCGGAGGACAGAGAGGGGGTAGGTGGAGGAGGGGGCGGCGGTGAAGACAAGCTGGACGTTGGAGAAAAGTTGCTTCAAAATAGCAGCCACTCGGCCCACTGATGGGGGACTTCGCCTCCCCCGCTGCCGGACCCAACGGCAGTATCTGCATCAACAACAGCCTGAACCCGGCTGCCGGGAACGTGGTGCCTGCCGGGCCCGCGGGCATACCTAAGCACAGCACCGTCGTGGAGAGGCTGAGGCAGCGGATAGAGGGCTGCAGGAGACACCACGTCAACTGCGAGAACAGGTACCAGCAAGCCCACGCCGAGCAGCTGGAGATCGAGCGCAGGGAGACCGTCAGCCTGTACCAGCGGAGTCTGGAGCAGCGGGCCAAGAAGTCGGCCAGCGGGAGCGGAGGCAGTAAGCAGCCGCAGATCAAACAGCCCGACCCGGACTCGGCCTCCTCCACGGAACAGAGGAATAACACGCTGATAGCGGTAAGGACGCGCTCCCAATGACAGCCAGAGACAGCCCTCTCACTCACACACTTCCGCAGACAGTTCACTCAACATCCATGGACCACAAACAAGCACTCGCAGTAGCTGCATGACTACCGCTGGACTAACTTGTTCACTCACAGTTAGTTGCAAGAGCTGACAACACGGTCACTCGGCGGTCATTGCTCGCCTCACTTTCACAACAACGCCGACTATAAGTGCGTTTGTTTGGGAGAGAAACAGAATGCTCGATACTTAACAGCTGATTCTTTGTCCTCTTCAGCCCGTTTTAAAAGTGTTTATTCATTGTGAGCTCTCAAGTAACTTTTTTTTCACCGCCAAACTACTTCTCCTTTCTTGGGTTAAGTGTGCGATACTTTGTAAGTAGGTTGTAACAAATGCTTCCCTGCTCTCAGCAATGACAGTTTAGGCTCCAGATTTGTGACATGCTTTCTAAATCAACAGCCCGTCCCCTGGTGCCAGTGTATGTTTACATGGACTACAATATTATATTGCTATGATCAGTCCTTAAAGGACACTTTGTGATTCAATCAAGTACTATTTGAATGGTGGTTAGAAAAAACAATAATACAGATACACAGACGACCCACACACCCACACGCACTCAAACACACACTTCTGCCTTTGAGATAAAAGGTCCATCTCGGGAGAGAGGAAGTTCTGGGTGTGATTCGATGCCCAATTACAAACAGGTTCCTGAATGCATATTGTTTCCTGTCAACACAGCACTGTATTTAACTACAGTGAAATTAAAAATTAACTTCATGGTTTGATGTCACCGTAAACAGTCAGTGATGCAATGTGCACCTGTACATTAAAGGGAGCGAACCAGCAGATGTCAGATTGTTGCCAGAATAGTGACAATATTTTCATGTGTTAAGGCACACATCCTTTGACAGAACAAAATGATTACTCGCAAGCGCAAATGAATTTTATGGGAGCTGGCAGAATGGTTAGGCTTTATTCTGATTGGGAGCAGCGGATGTGTTTTGTTGTTACTATTAGAGTAGTGCCCTGTGGTCCTCTGTGATTCTCACTGTAGATTTGACTATAAAGAAAATCCCCACTACAGCATGTGATTGCATGGCCATTGAGAGCAATAGAAAATAGACACAGACAAACTGTGTAAAATCCCTGTTTGCACTGTATCTCCTGTGGGCAGGCTCAGGTTTCCTGAGAAAAGACCAAAGGACTCATGTCTGGAATGTCAACAGTGTCTTTCCTTTTGTTGCTGCAATGAGCCCAGGTCCTCTCCTTTTGAGATGTAAAATAAGAGCGTCTTTAATGTCCGAGCTAGTTGTTGAAGAGGAGCCTAGCTAGAACCATCGGCCGTAGTACTTGCAATGCAAGATCTCCCACTCGCTCTTGTGGACAGTTAACTGAATTGTCTGATTGATGGCTGGATAAAAAAAGCTCGGAGGATGGAGGAGCTTCTCTGTCACCAACGGTGACACTTCAAATGCAAACACTGTATTCAACAACCGCACTGTGCTTCGGAGCGCCAAGACGTGAACCGAAGGGAAACGAGAGAAGTGTGTGCTGTCCTTTTTTTCAATTTCATTGCTCTGAAGAGCAGAGCTGCAGCTAGATGGCTGTATGTAGTCACTGCAGAAGCAAGCATTCGAGGAAAGCCAAGCTTGCTGTTGCTCTAGCCAAACCCACTGTGTGCACGCATGCAGACACAAATGCCCACGGGGTTATGTTACAGTCTGTTCTTCAGAATACACAGCGTTGAGGTGTGTTACATACACACTGTGTTCAAATACAGTACCTGTATGTTAATTTGTGCTCTTGCTGTTAATACAAACTGTTAAACGGTACCAATTGAGCAACGGCATTTCCAATTCTTGCTCATGATGTCAGTTTATGTAATGTCATGCATTCTTTCAAATGAACAGTACAGTATAGGTAGATTTTTAATGATTTGTTCTACATGGGAACTAATAAACATTAAACACTTTGCTCTGTCATTAGTACATTTACTTACAACTTACTTTCGATGTGCAACTATTTTGTAGTGTCGTGTGGATCCAAGAGTTCAATGCACTCTTTGATGGTTCTCAGACACGCCCATATCAAGGCAGGGGAAAGCCTCGAATTATGGAAGTGTGCTTGAGTCCCTTACGATTGCTTAGCCGGCAAATTCACGCTTATGACTCGGCATACGCAGCATGTGGGTTCAGTAACTTTCTCAAGGATGCTGACAAATCTGGGAGAACTTGGTGTGAAAAACATGAACATCGATAACATTTGTGTTCCAAGGATTAACTTGTACGCTTTGAATGGTCTAATCAGGAAGTACTTGAGAAACGTAAGGTCATCTTTCTGCCAATAAGAACTGTATTTCATTGTTGGGTTTAGTATCAGCCTATTTTACACAACTTATTTTTGTCCATTAGGCTGGCTACTTTATTGTCATAGGAAGCCACAACAAATAAACAGGATAATAGATGACATGCTCAAATATCAAGATTGTGTACGAGCTCATTTTTAATCATCTTATACTGACAGGAGCAATGGATGCGGAAGGTGGTAGAATTATTTTGGGCAAATGAGGCGACACTTTTTTTTTTGTCTTCATTTTATGTAGACGTCCAGTAAAAATTACATCACGTCATTGCCACGCGTAATAAATGAACGGTCTGTGTGGTTGAATTGCATTGATTATCCTATTATATGCAGTCTTTTTACAATATCCAGGTCAAGTGGCGAGGTTACACTCTAAATCTTTGCTTTAGTATCACTTGTTCTGCCTCAAACCCATGGTTTGGTGAAATGCAAATAAAATTTATTATTATTATTCAATAAATCTGCCTGACAGGTCCAAATAATCCGAATCAACACTACAAAATTATTGTAAATAATCTGGAACTTTTTTGAAAAGTTTTCAAGTTTATCCAAATTTACTTCGCTAGTGCTTTCGGTAGGGATAATGGCGTGCAGCTAGTGGCTTGAGCCAAGATGTTGGTGTGCTTCCTTTTTTCCCCCCCATCACCGTTACGATTGGATTCCATAGACAAGAGTTTGAATAGGTATATATAAAACATGCTCCAATTTAGTTGCATGCCTATGGCAATGCTAAGCTAATGTCTATGCTTTCCATTACATCTGATGGGGCAGTGGCCGCTAGGTACAGTATGTACAGTCAAACCTCGGTTTTTGAACGTCTCTGTTCTCGACCAAATCGGTTTTTGACCAAAAACATCGAGTTTTTTATGCCTCGGATTACGACCGAAAATCGGTTCTCAACCAAACTGTGCGCACTTGAATGGCGCCACTCGACTCCTCTCGCCTTCCTTTCACGAGGAAGTGACGCTTCCTCGGGTAGACGAGGAAGTAACGCTTCCTCGTGTAGCATTCCATTGTGAGCAGACGTGTTCAATAAAGATTTAAGAAAAAAAAAGAGCGTGGGTTCGGTTTTCGAACAAATCGGTTTTCGAACAGCCTTCTGGAACGGATTATGGTCAAAAACTGAGGTATGACTGTATATGCATTGCCTTTGATGGGGAAAATCGGCGCTGCCAATCTGGCAGCCAAGTAGGCATGTTTGTGAGCCTGCTCTAGTCGACTGTATAACACACAACCCCAAAATAACAAGTACCATTATCTGTCTGTAAATTGCGCCACAGCACTATTTTTATACACACGCATGCACACACACACACACACACATTCATGTACATAAACTGATTTGTGAAATCTTGATTTTACCTTGTTTTGTGTCCGGCATGCCTTCACACTGGGCGTCTTCAGTGGAGAGGAAGCTCCATTTTACGATGGCACGCCACAATGCTCGCCTTGCGTTTCAGTCACACTGTTGCCATCTTCCCGCTAAGTCAAACGAATAGCTTTGCTTCCGCCTGCCACTTCCTGCGCTTATGTAACGTCAGCATGTTGTGCTTGCTTGCAGTTTTGCTTTCATTTCTTTTGCAGGTTAATCCCAGGGAAAATAATTTTATGAAACAATAAAAATACGGCAATATAGCTGCCATGTTGAATGTCGGGTTGCAGCTCTCGAAAATTTCAGTAATGGAGTATCGTACTGAAAATTGTATAGAATAATTGTATATTTAGATAAACTATATTTTTACTGAATACATTTAACTTCATAATGACCAAGCAATTGGTTTCCTTTGTTAAATGATCAACATATTTATGAAATCACATTGTGCATAGCAGCAAACTGTAACCAATTGTCTCCAAACATTTTCATCTGTGCATTTTCAAATGAATATGATTTAAACTTCGCATTTCTTGTACCAAAGACATAAGGCATTGAAAAAAAAAAGGCATTAAAAGCCATTGTGCAACTTCACTTAGCGTTTTAGCATGCGACATAATAATACAGTAGATTCATGGCTATGCATTTATGGGCTTAGACCAGCTAATTAGGAAAAAGCCATTGTTTACACTAGTACATATTTTGGAGGTGTTCAAACTAAAATGAAGACACGTCGAGAGCAAGCAGTTGAATTAATAAACCATATTAAATGTTGATTCAGGTTTTCATCAAAAGTTTAAAAAAAATGAACAGGTTTATTTACTTCATGAAGCGGTCTACAGTATATCCTCTGCTCACATGTGCAACCAACAAATATCTAGTGACCCAAAAGAGTCCCACAGAAATTATGTGGTTGTATAACTTCTGTTTAAGCAAATACAACAAATTGAATTGAAAATAACAGTGCTTCAAGTAACATTTCCCTTGAGGAATATCAACAATTTAATCAGTATTTTACAAGTTTGTTATTGTTTAATTCAACTGTAGTGTCTCAGTCTGAACACTTGGTGGCACTCACCGAATGATTTACATGATGACAGCAGAAAAAGAAAAGCCACGAGCAAGAATGCTGAATGAATATGTGCTGACTGCTGAGTTGTAAATGAAATCCATCCATCCATCCATCCATTTTCTGATCCGCTTTATCCTCACAAGGGTCGCGGAGCGTGCTGGAGCTTATCCCAGCTGTCTTCGGGAAGTAGGCAGGGGACACCCTGAATCGGTTGCCAGCCAATGTCAGGGCACACATAGACGAACAACCATCCACGCTCACACTCACACTCACACCTAGGGACCATTTTGAGTGTTAAATCAGCCTCCCATGCATGTTTTGGAATGTGGGAGGAAACCCAGAATACCCAGTGAAAACCCACGCAGGCATGGGGAGAACATACAAACTCCACACGGGGAGGCCGGAGCTGGAATCAAACCCGATACCTCTGCACTGTGAGGTCGACGTGTTAACCACTGGACACCAGGTCGGCGTAAATTAAATTAATCAACAAATAAATACAAGACTGATAATTGAGGAACAATATTAATCAATCACTGCCCTGCGATTGGCTGGCAACTGATTCAGGGTGTCCCCCGCCTACTGCCCGGAGACGGCTGGGATAGGCTCCAGCACCCCCCGCGACCCTAGTGAGGATCAAGCGGTTCGGAAAATGGATGGATGGATATTAATCAATCACGAATGTCTGATACAGGCCCAGACAACGACGCCACGACAAAGTGAAACTTTTGCGGCGACTCAAGGCTTTCAACTGCGCGGAGCACAGCTAGCTGCTAATCACAATAGGAACCACTGTCTATCACGTGATTGGCAAGCAATTAACTTGTATTAGATGCACGCACGTACGCACGCACACACACACACACACATATATATATATATAACTGCAGTTCTACTACGCTGTCCAGCTCAGCGACACTGCACGAGGCAATGTTGCGGTTGGGCAGTGCATTTGTATTGAAAATAGTAACAAATTTGATGTTATGTATTATTACGAATGCAGTAATATGATTGATTGATTGGTCGATTTTGAAAAAAATTGTGCTTTGAGCAGGCCAGCACAAACATCAAATTTTTCGGAGAACAACATCAAACATCAAACAGCCATGTGATACATTTATACAGAGAGAGAAAAAAAAAACATCTCCATGTCACAATTTGCAATTGCTCTCCATGTGCTGCTCAAAAAAAGGAGTGGGAAGAAGAAAATGCATTTAATCCCGCCCCTAGCTCACATTTATATTACAGGGCGTACATGCCTACTAACTTTCGCATCCCGAAGGGTTCACTTACACATGTACAACTCATAGTATTATACATAGCAGATTAAGAAAATGTATATGACATGTAGTTGTTATATATTTCAGCAATAATTATATACCAAGAATGCTAATGAAAATAATATATAACAACATGGTAAACAACGAGCACACTAACAAAGGTAAGGAGCCAGTGACTGAGCAGTTAATGCTAAGCTCTGTCCTCCTTGTACTGCGACCAGACCATACGTTTGTAAGATACTTTAAAGCTTTGGATGCTTTAGTATTGCTTGTGGTGAAGGTCCAGACTATCCACAGTTCTACCCCGCACACAGAAACAAACAAACTCTTCCTGGTAGTACGAAACTTTGATAGTGCAAAATTTCCAAAGCCTTGCATGCTATGCGAGCACTTGAAGTTGAAAAAAAAAATACATTGCATATTATTAGGGAGTGAATTGTTAAAGGCTAATGTAAAATTAATAGGTTGTAATATTTCACAAGGTCATGAATCTTCAATAAATTTGATTGAATTAAACGGATTATTGGTGTGTGCTAGAAATTGAGGCTAATGTGTAATCCTTACAACTTGTTTTTGCAATATGAATCAAGGATGTATGGAACATTTATCATTGTTTCCTCATTTTTTAACACAATAGGTGAGATATGGGAGGGCTAAGGAAAAATATAATACTCTACGATCATCACTATCTAAGAATGTCTTTGCTTTATTCATGATTGAGAAGCTTTTGGAAAAGTTTGTTCTCATATGTCTGATGTGGGCATTCCATGACAACTTCTCAATTACTGCTCTCAAGAATTTACCGTATTTTCACGACTATAAGGCGCCATTAAAAGTCTAAAATTTTCTCCAAAATGAACAGGACGCCTTATGATGCGGAGCGTCTTGTCTATGCGCTGAGTTCCAAAACCTGACTGACAGCCGACACGCTGTTTATATAGAGAAAAGGCGGAAGTGACTGTGGACAGGCATGCGGCAAAGAAGTCGGCCAATCAGTGAAGGGTGGGCGTGTATATACATATATGGAGAGAAAGAGAGAGAAAAGGCAGACATGAGTGACAGGCATGCGGGGAAGCAGTCCGCCAATGAGTGAAGGGTGGGCGTGTAAGTGGGCGCTAAAGGGACGCTACAAGCAGGTACCAACACCTGTATAGAGTGTGGCTATGTGCATTGTTGCAAAACAACTTCGGTTTTGGTTTCTAAGAACCCCCGAAAATAAATTCTACAAAGAGACACGCCTACGAAGCTCAGTTCAAACTTCAAGCCATCGGTTATGCTTTTGGCATGCGTGCCCATCTCACAGGAGCGGTGAAAAACCAAGTCAAGCAAATGAACTCTGAGCTTGCCGTTATTCCCGGAGGCTTGACAAAAGAACTCCAACCGCTGGACATCGGCATCAACCGGGCGTTCAAAGTAAAGTTGCGAACGGCATGGGAACAATGAATGAACGATGGCAAACACAACTTTACAAAGAGTGAGAGGCAGCGCCGGGCGAGTTACGCCACAATTTGCGAATGGATTGTGGCTGCTTGGACGAACGTGTCTGCTTGCACTGTTGTTCGAGTTTTTGGCAAAGCCGGCATCATTTCTGTGGAGCCACATGGCAATGGGAGTGACTGACAACGAGAGGGAACACGGCGTTTTTGATGGATTACCGGTACTTGCACAATTGTTCAATTCTGATACAGAGGATGAGGACTTTGATGGATTTCTGGGTGATGATTGATCGAAAAACGTGAGTACATTGTACGATGGCTAAATAAAATACAACGGAACTCCGTTTTGCTTCGTTGCCTTTTTAAAAACGTGTTTTTAGCTTGTATCTGTATGTCTTGGCATGCTACCGTATGCTACAAGCTAACGTGTTTTTAGCGTGCGCGCATGCATGCCGTATGGTTTGCCACTTTAAAATTGCGCCCAATGATACAGTGCGTTTTGTCTATGTGTAAAATACAGAAATAGCACCCATTAATGAGACTGCGCCCAACCATACGGTGCGTCGAATGGTCGTGAAAATACGGTATATTATTTGACATGTTCTAGTTGGACACAGTCTGTGTTTTTGTGTTTCTCAACCAATTTCAAACGTTCAGATCGTTCCACTCTGTTTTTGCATTCATTTAACCTGTTACATTTGCAACACTCCCAATTATGGGCTGCATACAAGGGTGGGGTGGGGGGTTCTCTTTGGAGGACCAACCACAGTAGTCTTTGCATCTGGAAAGTTGTGAAGAGTAGCAGTGTTATTTGAGTTTAATTTGATCCCATTTGAAACAAAGTGGACATTGACGATGACAGTCATCATTTAACCGCACAGACAATTAATTTGTGACAGGTGTCAATGTCACAAAGACAGCTTAACTAGACGCCTCGAGAAGCACCTCATTTCCCCCAACATTTGTAGCTTTTCCAGCCAGGCTCCACTGTCAAACTCCTTGCTCCTGCTCCTCGATGGACGAAATGGTCTTAGCTAGGCTTGGGCCCATAACCGGTTTACCATGGAGTTAAAAAGTCAAGGTTTCGGGAACCGCGAGTATTGGCTGTCACCTATAATGAGCTCTTAAGTTATTTTTTTGAGGATACTCCAAAGCAGGGTATACTAAGATTAGCTGCTTGAGTAAATGAGCCACCTCAAATAATTCGCCTCACATTAATCTTTTCTTTTCTCGTAAGCCGAGAGGGGAGAGGTGAGCAGTTACGCACGCAGGAGGGAGTGAAAAACATGACATACACGTTGCAAACACAGATAACTTTTTTGCTTCGTTTATTACTGTGGCTTGCCCCCCACCCAAAAAATGCTCCCACGGGTACTAGTTATCCCCAAGGACAACATGAGTAGTCCATGGGTCTGTTCTAAAAATAGCTTGTCCATGATGGTGCACTGTGGCTTACTCAGAATTAAAACAGATGAAGTTTATTTACTGTAATTATTTATTTCAACTTAATATGGGACTCTAAACTTTCCATAGGCGTGAATGTGAGTTGGATAGATTGTCAATTTGTGTCCTGCCATTGGTTGGCGACCACTTCAATGTTTACCCTGCCTCTCACGCAAGTTCAGCTGGGATAGGTTTCAGCATACCGGGGACCTTGGTGAGGAGAAGTTGTACAGAGAATGGATGGATGGATGGATCGATCTTCATGCCAAGTGAGATTGTAATTTTGAAAGGTTAAAAAAAACCCTCAATTTTTCATGTTTCACCAGCGTTTTAAAACCAGAAAGGTCCTATGGGAATGTATGTCAACATTGCTTCATTGATTCAGACAAAGACGAGACAACTAAACACGTTCGCTCTTTGTAGTCGACTTTAAGTCGTGTTTAAAACCCGATTAGTTTCTGGTCAGCTCTCTGTAAAGATCTTGATTAAAGCATTCACTTAGGCAAAGATCAAAGGTGACGTAGACTTTTAAAACACATTTTTAGACTTTTAAAGCATGGCAATTTTGAATCGCACAATCGCTACATGCCCTTTTTCCCCCCGACAAACTGACATCCACAGCCAGACCTGATTACTTGACCGCCAGCCTGCGTACAGATGGGAGACTGATGTGCACTGCGAGGAGCGCGTTTGTCCCAGACATACTGTGGCTCAGGACAACCTGTTTTTGGTTGTACTTGCTCCTTGGCGTGCGCCTCGTAAAGGAATGTCTCTCTATCACTCATTCCCGCACACACACACGCGCGCTCTCTTGTAGTGATGTCCGGCTCAACTGCTGGCAGTCCAGGCCTGAGTGTGGGCGGCTGAGTATTCATGAATCTGAGGCCTTTCCTCCTTCCCTCCCTTCCTCTCCTCCCTCTTCCCAGCGGGTTCACCGCTTCTCTAGTTTCGGCTTTAGTAAAGGACTAATGTAGCGTAGATGATCTTGGTGGCAAGAGCATAGTTAACATCAGCTGCGGCTGTTGCCCGAGTGCTATATTTAAACTTCTGAGCTGGCAGGGAGCTGACACACGACAGTACGCACAAGCTTGCACGCACGCAGTGGGTGACGTCGGCTTACAACCGTGACATCACAGGCATGTGGTTTGGACTCAGTCAACACTATTCCACTGCTTGTTGCAGCTTTCTTTGATGCAATTGTACAGTTGATCCATTTGTCTTTATTTATTTTTATTTTTTTGTGGTGCCAGTTTTGTGTAACCTTTTACGTCTCGTATGTCTTCATTAGCGTCCTCTCACCCTTGCCCCTCAATTCCTTTGCACACATACTGGATGTTTTTCATTTGGGGTGGCTGCAAACCACATTCCCTCCTCCCACGCTTGTTCACATGTTCTACGGAAACACAAACACACAGTGCAGACCTTTGCACAGTTATCCTTTCTTTTAGAGTGTTTGAAGGACACCTTTTTGCATTGTGCTGAAAGTAAACCATGAAAAAAGCATCACTTAAACAAAGAGCAATGCTGTTTCTGTGTGTTAATTTTACACTTTGTTAAATGTCTAAACCATCAACTCTTTCAAGGTCTCGTTAAATTCTTGTTCATGTGTCAGTCCCATTAAGTTTGCTCATTTAGTTTTGTCAATCTCTCAACCCAGACAAATTTGCATCCCACTTGAGAGATAGTCACTAGTTGTATCCTTGAATTGTTGTAGAACTGTACATGTTGATATCGTTTCAAACTAATGTTGTCGCCGTACAAAAATTCGGATGTAGATACTTCACCTGCATAAAATATCTCAATGCTGCAAATGAAGTGATAGTATGGTAAAAACCTAAAACATGAGTTAAAACAATGGAATGACAAAATGACAAAACATAGAACTACAACTTCAAATTCTTGGTATTTTTGTTAATTCTAAATATTAGCCAATGAACGATATTAAAGAAATTATTCTACATCGGTGCCTTTATAAAACTGCAATTGCTTCAGTGCACATTGTAACTTAAAGCAGTTGTATCTGAAATCATCTTTTCTATCCAACTGAAATAACTGGAAATGCCATGAATGCATTCCACATCCACCCAAAATAAAGCTTTTTACTGAGGAAAAAGTAGTGCTTTATTATATCATAATAAATATACATAAAATACAACATAAAATAATATCCATCAATTTTCCGAACCGCTTGATCCTCACTAGGGTCACGGGGGTGCTGGAGCCTATCCCAGCCGTCTTCGGGCAGTAGGCGGGGGACACCCTGAATCGGTTGCCAGCCAATCGCAGGGCACACAGAGACGAACAACCATCCACGCCCACACTCACACCTAGGGACAATTTAGAGCGTCCAATCAACCTGCCATGCATGTTTTTGGAATGTGGGAGGAAACCGGAGCACCCGGAGAAAACCCACGCAGGCCCGGGGAGAACATGCAAACTCCACACAGGGAGGCCGGAGCTGGAATCGAACCCGGTACCTCTGCACTGTGAAGCCGACGTGCTAACCACTGGACTCCCGGGCCGCCCCATAAAATAATAAATAAATATTAAAACATAGTCGTAGTTTGAATATAAAGATGGCGCCCGGTGGTCCAGTGGTTAGCACGTCGACCTCACAGTGCAGAGGTACCGGGTTCAATTCCAGCTCCGGCCTTCCTGTGTGGAATTTGTATGTTCTCCCCAGGCCTGCGTGGGTTTTCACTGGGTATTCTGGGTTTCCTCCCACATTCCAAAAACATGCATGGCAGGCTGATTGAACACTCAAAATGGTCCCTAGGTGTGAGTGTGAGCGCGGATGGTTGTTCGTCTCTGTGTGCCCTGCGATTGGCTGGCAACCGATTCAGGGTGAACCCCGCCTACTGCCGGAAGACAGCTGGGATAGGCTCCAGAACCCCCCGCAACCCTCGTGAGGATAAAGCGGATCAGAAAATGGATGGATGGATGGATGGATTTCATTTACAACTCAGCAGTCAGCACATATTCATTCAGCATTCTTGCTCGTGGCTTTTCTTTTTCTGCTGTCATCATGTAAATGAGTGCCACCGAGTGTTCAGACTGAGACACCACAGTTGAATTAAACAATGACAAACCTGTAAAATACTGATTAAATTGTTGATATTCCTCAAAGGAAATATTACTTGAAGCATGGGGTTTCTCCGGGTACTCTAGTTTCCTCCCACATTCCAAAAACATGCATGGCAGGCTGATTGAACACTCAAAATTGTCCCTCGGTCTGAGTGTGAGCGTGGATGGTTGTTCGTCTATGTGTGCCCTGCGATTGGCTGGCAACTAGTTCAGGGTGTCCCCCGCCTACTGCCCAAAGATGGCAGTTATAGACTCCAGCACCCCCCGCGACCCTTGTGAGGATAAGTGGATTGGAAAATGGATGGATGGATGAATGTAAAGAATTGAACAGTTTTTGCATCATATTTAATGCTGCAATCAAACCCATTGTACTACTCCTTGTGGTGTGCCTGGCTGAAGTATAATGCAGTATTTCAAACACAAATACAAAAGAATGGTACTGTTTCTACTTCTACTAAATGTGATTTACCAAGAAGTCGGCTGCTGTAATATTATAGAGGATGAAGAATATATGCCTGTGAGAATTGTTAATCAGTTGTCAGCCTAAATGTGTTGCTGCACCATTTTTTTGTTCAAATATCTGTTGCTTCTAAATCCGCCACTATTGCACATCCCTGTGCATCGGCACGCTGCGTATTTGCGCAACTGTTGATCGCTATTCCACACCACTGGACACTTTAAAGTGCTCAAGAATTCTTTGGATCGATTTCATAATCGTCATTGTTATCCATCCATCCATCCATTTTCCGAACCGCTTGATCCTCACTAGGGTCGCGGGGGGTGCTGGAGCCTATCCCAGCCATCTCCGGGCAGTAGGCGGGGGACACCCTGAATCAGTTGCCAGCCAATCGCAGGGCACACAGAGACGAACAACCATCCACGCCCACACTCACACCTAGGGACAATTTAGAGCGTCCAATCAGCCTGACATGCATGTTTTTGGAATGTGGGAGGAAACCGGAGCACCCGGAGAAAACCCACGCAGGCCCGGGGAGAACATGCAAACTCCACACAGGGAGGCCGGAGCTGGAATCGAACCCGGTACCTCTGCACTGTGAAGCCGACGTGCTAACCACTGGACTACCGGGCCGCCCCGTCATTGTTATAATTGTGCATAATTACTGCACACCTGCCCGAAGCCTCAGGTCTGTGGACCAGACCTTATTAGAAGTACCAAGAACTAAACTGAGGCTCAGAGGGGATCGAGCCTTTTCTGTTGCTGGTCCCTCTCTCTGGAATGACCTCCCACTGAACATTCGGCAAGCCTCCTCGCTGCCCACCTTCAAAACCCTCCTCAAAACTCACTTGTATTCTTTGGCATTCGACTCAGCATGACTTAGATTTGTTCTTGGTTTTACTGTTTGGTGCTTTCTACCGCCTTTATTACCGATTTGTCTTACTGTTTATTGTGCATGTTAAATTGCTCCATGTACAGCACTTTGTATGCAGCGATGGCTGTTTGAAAGTGCTCTATAAATACTGTTGACTTGACTTGACTTGACAATTGTTCACTTTATTTTGCTCTTAACTCTCAGGATTTGTTTGGTAATACTGTACGAATGCTCTCCTTACATTGTTTAGCAAGTCGCTGTATTTATGTGCAATGTGGTAAATATTCTTTTTTTGTTATATTTGCTTGTTACTGTAGTACTGGTGTCGTCCAAAGTGTCACAGACAAATTCTTTGCATGTTTTTCCATATTTGGCCAATAAAGATTAATAAGAGCTGTTTCTATATGGTGATGAGGTCGAATCCTGATTGGAGTTCAATAATTTTCTGTGTTGTTTGAAAAATATTTTCTCGACATTCTTGGACGAGAAGGGAAGGTTTTCATAATCTGCTAACGAGGAGATAGAATATTCGGGGGTTCTCTCTTTGTAGAAGGGGCTTGACGGCGGCCACTTTCAAGGGTTTAGAAAACTTGCCTGACTGAAGTGATTATTTGCTCTAATTCAGTTTGAACAGATTTCGCAACAGTTTTACAAAAGTCAGGTGGTATTGACTCAAGACAACTAGTTAATAGTTTCAACCGCTCAACCAAATCTGTTATCGTGTTTTTAAGTGCTGTGTCATGTTGTATTTTGATGGTCCATGATGGTGTTTGATCCGATGGATTGTACTTTTTCACTGAAGTCGCAGGCGAATCCATTGCATTTATCTTTTGAGAGGAGTTGTGGCACCCTCTGATTTGGGGGATTTGTCAGTTTGTCCACAAGAGCAAATTGTGCGTGCGTCTATTGTTTAGGTTCTTACTCATGATTACAGTAAAGCATTGTTGTCTAGCTTTTATTAACTCTTTGTTAAAATTACAAAGAATTGTAGCATTGAGAACATTTGTGATTTTCCAGGTGGAGTCAACATGGAGTTGGAGTCAACATGGTTTGGTTGTTGTTAATAGATGTTTGATTGGCATTTTTCAGTAAAATTCAGCTGCGAGTGGCATTTAACAGATTGAAGCCTCTGTTTTGATTAATTGTCCAATTGACGAATCGTATTTTGAAACTCGTAAGTTGAGTCAATAATATCTCAAGGCACCACTGAATGTGTTAGCTTTTGATCAGATAAAATACAACTTTGACGCAGCAACTGCTAAGTCAGTGGTTCTTAACCTTGTTAGAGGTACCAAACCCAACCAGTTCATATGCAGATTCACCGAACCCTTAGTGAAAAATAAAAATCGGATTCAAGAAGTGCTCCTTCAGTTTTGCCGGTGCGAGACTAGAGTTGCTCAACTTCGCATGCCAAATCATGCAGATAGGATGCTGTGTCCCATCACGTTCCGTGATGCATATGAATCCATGTGGTACATATTAATTCCGACCACTTTGGGGTTTTTTTTTTTTTTGCTCCACATAGTTAGCATATATTAAGACATTCTTAAAAAAAATCACACGACTTACTATCACGACACATTGACTACTGAGCGAACAAAATTTCCCGTAGCAGTGATTGGTCCAGCGGGCGTCTCAAAAACTAATTGACATGTTGAGTCGGGTGTGTCTTAACCTCCATGGCAGAAGCTGCGTTGAACCCCTGAGACCGATTCAGTGAATCCCTGGGGTTCGATCGAACCCAGGTTAAGAACCACTGTGCTAAGGTTTGTATCCTTGTTTGTTTACACTAGAAAGATTTTTGCCCCAGAATGTTACATCCCCACCCCGACTATGTTTATATGCAGTTCATAATTGCTTCAGTAGAAAAGTGGAAAATAGTGTCTTGATTAATTCGTGTGAAATCTACTTTGTAGTGTTTTGAGCGTCCATCTTCAAAGCTGCATCTTTCACCATTCATCCAACGTGTTTACAGTTTATCGGCCTTAGCAGTGAGCAGGTTCATGATTCTGCCAGTCCTCAAGTTAAGTTCATTTATTATTTTTAAGCTCACTTATACCATATTATGGCCTTGGTGAAGGATGTTGAGACTTTGAATTAGCACATTCTTAACATTTGTCCTGTCTTTTTCAATGATCGCAGAAGTCGCAAATGTCAAACACATTGTAAATGTTCTCCCCGTGCGTCACATATTTCGCATCAGATAACATGTCTTTTATGTGTGTGTTTTTTTGCATCTAAATTGGTACTCACGGGGCTCGAGAGTGCACCCAATTGGGGGTGTCCAGGCAGCCTAATTACACAATGGTGCAACTGAAAAAAATCTGAGGTTGCACCATGTGCAACTTGCCAATGGAGGATGGAAAAAGGTCTCCTCATCTCAATCAATCAATGAACACACATATCAAGGTCTTAGCCAATCAAAGTGGCAATCCATATTTACCCAAAAAGATCAAAGACGAAGCAAGGAAGTGTCTTTGTTTAACTTTGTTTATTTGTTAAATGTATTGGCCATATTCACTCCTCCCAAAGTATTTGCTACTTTTGGTGACTTTTGAGGTCTGCATGATGTAGATATGTGACAAGTGACTCTATTCCGCCATTTTTGTGAGGCCATTTTCGTGTGTCCAAGTCCGTTTTGCACTCCTCTAAAAATGAATTTTCTATTTTTATATACGATGTATTGTGGAATCTCCCCCCTTGCCTTGTTTCCAGTTTGATGAGTTTCATGCAGTATTTCAATGTTTATCTCGTGCACGGCGGTATAACTCATTTTGACCGCCCAGAAAGTGTTGACAGCTAGCTGGAACATTTATATCGACCGATCCCGATTTTGATGCATGCAGATAAAGTTACACACAATTTATACGTTGCCAAAGAACGCGGGAGAGCCGTCCACCAGGATAAGCTAACTCTCCGTTTGTTGCCAGCGATGGTGTGGGGAATCTCCGGTAGCCAAACAAACAACAGGCAGATGGGGGTCACACTGCAGAGATGGCTTTTATGGTACACACAGTCGTTCCCTCTGCTTATCTCAACTCAAAATGCTTCTCTTTGCTCTTACTTGTCCCTAAACAGCCTCCACACTTCCCTGACACAGACACAGGAGAAAGTTACCTACATTTTTGCCTCCTTTTTGAAGCCTTGAAAATGTCCTAAAGTCTTCCTATTATTAATTCCTTAATAATAATTAGACCCAAAAAAAGTTTTGTTCTTTTATTCCAAGTTTTTCCGGTGACATTGGTCTGGCTGGGGAAAAAAATAAATTTCTCGAGCACCGGTCTCAGTATGGCTACCAAGAAAATAAAAAGCACCAGTGAACATGCATTGTGTTGTGCGACAGTGCTGCAGTTCCTGCGACTTCAGTTGGGCTCTCGCTGGCAGGGCTGGGAGCTTGATGCAGGTGGAGGAGCAGCCAACCTGCCACCAACCACACCAATCTTTTTAACCCTTTGATGCATAACATGGGTCAAAAGTGACCTGGCTGAGTTTTTATTTTCGATATCGTCGCAGTCAATTAATTTCATCATTCAGCATTCAATGTATTAACTTGTTTTTGACCATCAGACACAATTGTTTTATTTTTTTCCTTCTTACCTTTTGAATAAATAACATTTTTATATCACTACCCTTCTAATGCACAACATGGGTCTAAAATGACCCATATTCATTTTCTATGTTATTTCATGCATTGCTGAGTGTTTTTATGATATAACTATAATTTACTCTTCCAAATATGCAGCAAAAGTTTTGTTTTTGATTACCACTGATCATTATTTCCACTTTTCCTTTCTTATGGTATGAACAAGCACAGCTTTTGTATTTCTACCTCAAGTTGACACACATGGGCCAGAAAGACCCACATTGATTTACTAGCTATTGCCTTTGGAGAGAAAAGACATTTCACAGCTCTGCACAAGCCTCTTTGCCCATCTCTAATTCATGTAAGTATTGTTTTTCAATATCTCTAACGTTGCCTCAAAAGATAATTGATGACATTTGTGAATTGCACCTAATATTTGATTCGGTTTAGTCTACTTTGAGTGAGTAGATTCCTTGTTAGAAAGTTACAGGTAATTATGATTAGCTAGCTCTCTCGCTATAGTGGTGTGGGATGCTGGCATCTTTTTTTTCATTGGGGGTTAGCTAAGTCGCCAAAATAAATCTGTATGTACAGTATGTGCATGCATATTGATGTGGATCAGAAAACATTGTAATGCTTTTGTTTTTCTTTATCTAGAGTATTGTGTTCGCAGATTTACTGTTGAAGAGGTTGTAGCAATGCTGCAGCAAGAACGTGATGAGGAGACCATTTTTTTTTCCTGATTCAGAGTGTGAAATTTCTGATGATGATGAACCCAGAATATTTGCTACGGAGTCAAGCCAGAATTGTGGGTGTGTCTGGAAATCCAGCTTTCCTGCATGAAGAAGACTCCTCTCATGACACAGAAGATTCCTCGAATCAATCTTCTGGAGATGAAACTCAGACTCAGTCAAATAGACTGAGTAAAAATGGATCTTACTGGAATGAGAATCCCTCCACTCATGACAGAAAAGAAGCCACAAACATCCTGAGGAGTTGTCTGGACCTCCTCTTGGAACATCAGCTGTTTCACCAAAAGATGCCTGGATCTTCATGAGTGACAACATCATTGAGGAGGTTCCAAAATGCACCAACTTAGAGGGACAAAGAACCGAAACACTGAAAGAATTCATGGCCTCTGTCGGTTTGACCCTCATTGCAGGGCCAGGTGCATGCCCAGCAAGCCTGCAAAATATGGGATGAAAATCTTCTGGATGTGTGACGCAAGGTTACCTTATGGAATAGAAGGAACTGTCTTGACAGGGAGACAGCCAAGACAGGAGGTTCAAAGAAATTTAGGAGAGAATGTCACACAACAATTATGCAGTGGAATCAGACAGATAGGTGAATATACAGGACAATAGAGAAAGTAAGTTTTAGCACAATGTAAAATTGACTTTTTAAAATTTGATTTCTTTGAGGGCAGAATCGAATACAATGCTATGCAACCAGTTTACAGTTGTAAAACTACTGATTTAGCTCAACTCAATAGCTGTGTGCTCTGTTCTCAAAGCTGTGTAACAAAATGCCAAATAAAAACATTGCAAATATTAAAGACACGTGTTTGGCCTCCTTCACTGCTAAAGTAATGACTTGAAGCAAATTATTACAGTTTTAAGTCATTTCGTCACACTTGGATGAATGCGTCACTTTTGACCCATGTGTGTAAACTGAATGTAATCATATAAAAACTATTTTTGTTCATAAAGTATGAAAGGGGGCGGCCCGGTAGTCCAGTGGTTAGCACGTCGGCTTCACAGTGCAGAGGTACCGGGTTCGATTCCAGCTCCGGCCTCCCTGTGTGGAGTTTGCATGTTCTCCCCGGGCCTGCGTGGGTTTTCTCCGGGTGCTCCGGTTTCCTCCCACATTCCAAAAACATGCATGGCAGGTTGATTGGACGCTCTAAATTGTCCCTAGGTGTGAGTGTGGGCGTGGATGGTTGTTCGTCTCTGTGTGCCCTGCGATTGGCCGGCAACTGATTCAGGGTGTCCCCCGCCTACTGCCCGGAGACGGCTGGGATAGGCTCCAGCACCCCCCGCGACCCTAGTGAGGATCAAGCGGTTCGGAAAATGGATGGATGGAAGTATGAAAGGAAGAATGGAAATAATGATCAGTGGTAATCAAAAACAAGGTATCTAAACAACACTTGGAGTATCCAATGATAAAATAAATTGATTTCAAAAGATAGAACAAAAAAAATACTCAGCCAGCATGAAATAACATGGAAAATGAATGCGGGTCATTTTGGACCCATGTTGTGCATTAGAAGGGGGTGCATATGTTATGCATCAAAGGGTTAATAGGACATATTGCTTGGGTTTGGGCTCAAAGTCTCGGAACAAATTCATTTTGTGAACCGAGGTTCCGCCGTATAGAAGTGCATTTGATTTCTTCCATTGTTAACGTTACTTTTACACTGTTATTTACAAGCAGGTTTGAGTGAAATGGTTAATGCCTTTATGCAGCGCCGTAGCTGGGGTTATGTGCTCTCCTCTGCTCATCCACAAACACTTTGTCAAATGCAACCAGTCAAGAACAACTTTGTTGTTGTTGTTGTTTATTGAACATAAAACATATACAGTAAATATTCCCATCCCCGGAATTCTACGGAAAGGAATATCCTTCACCCGGAATAAAAACCTATGCATTAACATTTTGACTACGATATTACGTGTTACCGGAAGTTGCGTAAACGGAAATTCCACTACCCCTAACCCGGATGGAGGTGTAATGCCGCGGGAGCTTAAATACACGCAACGCCCACCCGATGCGACGGAAAAGACAACGCTGAAACAAGTTTTCACTTCGCGTTTTTCGATCATGAGATTCTAAACGACGACGTGCAAGTGAGTTTTTATTGCCGTGCGTTTTACTGTAATTGTGAATGATTTTAACTTTATTCACTTACGTCCTGGAGAACGCGGCACTAGCTTAAAAGCAGCACCCACTCGACACGACCGAAGAAACGTGTTCGCTTCGCCGTTTTCATTCATCAGATTCGAAACGAAGACGTGTAAGCGACTTTTTATTGGCGTGCGTTTTACTGTAATTGCGAAAGATTTTAACTTTATTCACTTACGTCGTGTAGATCATCGCATCAAAACGTAGAAGAACTGTAACAACTGGAGCGGAGCGAGTGAAATGCATCCGTTTGAGCGAGGCTGGACACAAAGTTAAAACGATCCAGCAGACACTTGGAGTCGGAAAGACGCAAATCTACGAAACTTTAAACAACAAGGCATCGATTCAACTCCTGATGACAAGCCACCATCCAGCAAGGAAGCAATGCAAATGGCAACAAAAATCCTTCAGTATGCACAAAAATGACCAGACATCGGTGATCAACGGGACAGTTACTTGCAACTAGCAAGAAAACTGTATGACACACAGGCAAACATTGTCATAAACCAAAGAATGCATTTAACAAAACAATCCAAAATACACATTTTTTTTCCCAAGACAGAAAAAAATAAACATTAAAATACTGTACGTATTTTACTGTTGTGATTTTTTTGGATACACCTGTATTGCAGTTTTTGTTATATAAACAGTTTTTGGACAATATATTTTTGTATTTTATTGATTGTGTGCATTTTGTCAACATACTTGCAGGTTCATAAAGGACGTGTACCATGCTCATTTCCCAAATGAGGAATTTCTGTTATCAGGACAAAATGGACAGCGCAAACACGAGTCCGTACTAGAGAATATTTACTGTACAGTAATAATTTGACAGAAAATAAGGTAGATAAAATAGTAAAAAGAAAGAAATCAGTCTTCATTCAACACAGTTATTATGTTCAAGGGAGTAGGAAGAAGTAAAAAACGTATCTAGTCCTACCCCGTTATGTGATTATATCTAATAAATCATTTTTTTATCAATCAGAAAAGAAAAAAGTAAGAAGAAAGAAGTCTCCATTAAGGCTCATACTTTACCCTTAACCGTGATATTTTTACAACTTTTGGTTTGTATCGGGATTATATACTTCCACACTCTGACACTCTTGTGTCAATTTTCTCTTGTATTCATAATGGATATTTCAATACCTTTTATCAACTTAGTTCTGATTTATCATTATATTTAATGTTTTGAATTTATCATTTTAACTCTGATTGATGTAGGTTGTTTGTACTCATTTTTTGAATTTGTTTTTGAACTCAGCAAGCGATTTACTCATTTTCAGGTCCGTTTCGAGATTATTCCACAGATTAACACCTTTGCTTCCTTCTTTGCTTGATGTTTGTTCTTGTTTTGAGTTTTTTGAATAAGTTGGTACCTCTTAAATCATAGCTGCTTTCTCGAATTTCGAAAAACTTCTGAATGTTTTGGCAGAGCAGGTTATTGTGTGCTTTGTACATTAATTGGGTGGTTTTAAAGTCAACCAGGTCATAAAATTTCATCATATTTAATTTGATAAATAGTGGATTTGTGGGTTCCGTATATTTTGATCTATTAACAATTCGAATTGCTTTTTTTTGTAGGTTGAGAATAGGGAGTGTGTTTGTTTTGCAGGCATTTCCCCATATTTCCACACAGTAGGTCATATATGGTAATAATAATGAAGAGTATAATGTGTACAAAGATCTCTTATTTAGCACTTCCTTGGTTTTGTCGAGGATCCCTACGGTTTTGGCTATTTTTCTTTTTACGTTATCGATATGTGGCTTCCAACATAGTTTTGAGTCTATTACTAATCCGAGAAACTTGGTTTCATACGCTCTTTCTATCTCAATTGAGTTTACCATAATTTTAGCTTGGTGTTTGATTGGTCTTGTGCCAAAAACAATTAACTTCGATTTTTTTCAGGTTAAGTGACAATTTATTTCTGTCGAACCAGTTTTTTAATTTGTTTAATTCGTTTTCTACGGTTGTCAGGAGCTGTTTCAGATTTCTTCCAGAACAGTAGAAAGTTGTATCATCAGCAAATAGGACACATTTAAATTGTTTTGAGACCTTGCAGATATTTGTCACAAAGTAAATCATACTCTGACTTCTATTTGAAGGTAAGTTTAACTGTGTCAAATTTGCTAAACTGTCGCTCTTTTATATAATTGACAATGCAGTGCAGTGAGGAGTTTGTACTTATTGTAATTGTTCCCTTCTCTGGTTTGAGACACTTGATAGCAGAGCTTGCAGTAAGGCTATCGGGTATTTTTTGGCTTGCCCTGACTATTGGCTGTGGAAGCATATTTCCGTGCCTGTTTTTTTCTTCTGCAGGCCCACAAGAGCTTGTGGACATTTCTTTCTCTCTCCAAACAATTGCTTTGGGGAGTGAGAAAGGCCCAGCCCAATCCAGGAGAGAGCCGTGGTTGCAAATACACAGACTGCTGCCTGCAGTGTCACACTCTCAAACTCAAAAAAGTACTTAAAAAAAACAAACAAAGTATCGTTTCATTTTTGACTATGAAGTATCGCTCTACTTTTCCAGGATAGTACCGGTGGATGCTGTAAAACCATGATCCAAATTAATCCACTTGCCTCTCTTGTGCTCTCAGTTACCTCTAGTAGTTTACAGCTGGTGGGGGAGGGGAGGGGTCATATCTCATCCACTCAAATGCACACAATAATATTAAAATGGTAAAATATGAATGAGGTTGTTCTCACTGATGCTGAAGCTTCAGCATGTGTGACTATTAGGTTTTGAGCAACATACTCGATATACAAACAGTGATAATGAAATTGTTCACATTGTTTTGAGGTGCCTGGTGGTCGGGTGGTTAGCGCCTTAACCTCACAGTGCAGAGGTACCGGGTTCAATTCCAGCTCCAGCCTCCCTGTGTGGCGTTTACATGTTCTCCCCACACCCTGCCTGGGTTTTCTCTGGGTACTCCTGTTTCCTCCCACATTCCAAAAACATGCATGGCAGGCTGATTGAACACTCTAAATTGTTCCTAGGTGTGAGTGTGAGTGTGGATGGTTGTTCGCCTCTGTGTACCCTGTGATTGACTATCAACCGGCTCAGGGTGTCCACGGCCTACTGCCCGAAGACGGCTGGGATAGGCTCCAGCACCCCCCGCAACCCTTGTGAGGATAAGTGGATTGGAAAATGGAAGGTTGGATTTTACCAGTCACATTCGTATTGGAAACCAGTGGAGATGCAAAAAGACATACAGTATTGCCTAGTCTTAAAGAGAATAAGTGGATCGGAAAATGAATGAATGAATGAATGAACATTGTTTTGAGTGTAGCTTCATACTGTTTCAGAGTGGACTTTGCATTCACAATTTGACGCAGTTCAGAGGAGAACAAATTGATTCGATTACCGACCGAAACTGCAAATCTAGGTCCAGAAAGTAAAAACCATGCCACATTTGGGCTTCAGCCACAGGTGCTTTTACTCAACTGGCTGGTAAATGAGCTCAAGTGAGTGGAGGTACCTATGGCTAAAGCCAAACTGTGGCAGGGATTTTCTGGACCCGCATTTGCTACCTCTAACCATCAATCTATTGATTTGATATCTAGGATTAAATTAGATCACAGATTGGTTTGCGTTCAGTATCTTATTTAAAAAATTTAAAAAAAGGGAATTGTATTAGAAGAATGCATTTGACAAGTAACACATTCATCAGTGTTGCAAAAACACAGCAGCCAGTTGCCTCTATTATTTGTGGTCAAATTATTGGCAAAAACGTCAAAACTGTGTGATCAGTTATACATTGTGAAAGGCAATAGTAAACCTTACCAGAAATAATTAAATATGTTTACTGGATGTTAGCCAAAATGTATACAGTCAGTAGTTTAATATTGTAAACAGAAATGGTATCATTCACGTAAACTTCAGTAGAAAGTGTGAATTGTCAGTTGGATAATGAACAGTAGGTGGCGATAATACCCCTCATGGATCTAAATCGCTGTTAAAGAAGACTCAGAAGAAGACGTAACTGCCTTCTTGAAGGTTTTCTAGTCACTCACACACGCCAACCCACACAGCCTGCATTGTCAAAGTGAGCAAGGCAGTTTTTTGAACGTGAAAAAGGTATCCATGATGCACTCAATTGGCCATGCAGAATACCTACAAATTCATTCAGAGGCTGTTTGTTTCATTAGGCAACCCAAACCACAAAGGCTGAAGAACCTGCTTCTGACTGAGATTGTTCACATCAAATAACTGGGCTGTGATAAGGCGTACCTACCTGCTGCTGTTGCAAATAAATGCATTCCTTTGAAATTGAAGAGTTGCATCGCTGTTCCAATGTTGTGAGGCACTACATACAGGGGTGTAGTGGGCGTGGTACGCGGGGGTACGCCGTCCACCCACTTCTCCCGACGCCACATTCAATTTTTATTTCGGTTTTAGCCCTAATGCGAGTTATGCTCAATAACGTTGGCCTGTGATTATTTTGGAGTAGTAAAAAATTTAATTTAACGTTAGTTCAACTGGTGTTGTAGCCTATGATTGATGTTCTGTATGTATATATAGAACATCCCAGAATCGCATACACCCACTTAAAAGATCCCCACTACACCACTGACTACATATGACCTCAATGAAGTTTTATATAATGTATTATGTGGTAAATATTTTGTTAGTTTTCATCAAAAAATGAAAATACTGCATGCCAGTTTAGAAGGCATGATGCATGCGGATCAACTGCTTGGAAAGAACGTCTTATAAATACCCTTCTTCATGTATATGTGGCTTTACAATTTAATGTATTTAAGTAATGAATGTCCGCTGGACTCCGCAGCGGTGTCGTAAATGGATAAATGTGCGACTGAACTCTGTTTAATGTCCGAGAAATCCTGAGAATGAAAATACCGAGCTTCATTCAGAAGGTGCAGCGGTACTTAGGGCTCAACACGCAGACGTCTTTTCCTGTTATTTCATTTGGTCTGCTGCATTGCATTGAGTTGAGTGTTAATACAGTTTTGTACTGTGAGAGAGGCTGGTATTGTCACAAGCTGGTTGCTCCGAGAAATACAGTACCACAAGCTGCTTGCAGGCAGCTGCAGCACAGCATATTTCGGTGATGGTCGATATTTCAGAGGAGCGTGACTCTGCACATCTCAAACGGTGACAGAAAAACACAGATCAAAATCGCACAGTTTTGCTCTAAAGGCCAGTCAGGATCATGGCTAAACGTGAGTTAAATGCAATACAAATTTGCAGGTTTTATTTAGGCCCAAATAATGTTTTGTCATGTTGAGGCGAGACTTCATTTACAAACCCCAATTCTACTTTGCGTGAAAAAAGAGAGTACAGCAAACCATGTTGAACCTACAGTCACGACAAAGACTCCTAAAAAGCTGGGACAGGGTCATGTCTACCACTATGTTGCATCACTTTTTCTATTTACAACATTCAATAAATGTTTGGCAACTGAAGATTTGTAGGGAGACAGATCGGGACTGCAGACAGGCCAGTCTAGTACCCGCACTCTTTTACTACAACGCCACACTGTTGGAACATGTGCAGAATGTGGCTTGGTGAAATCAGGAGGAGCGTCCATGAAAAAGATGTTGCTTGGATGGCAGCATATGTTGCTCCAAAACTTGGATGTTCAGTAGATGTAGTGATGAACTGTGTTAACTGACACTGGTTTTCTAAAATCCAAAGTGGTGAACATCGCCCCATCCTTGCTTGCAAATAACCGAGCCTTTCAGGAACGTACCTTTTATACCCAATCATGACAGCCGCCCGTTTACAATTAACCTGCTCACCTTTGGAATGTTTGAAACTGATTTTCAGGAGTTTACTCAATCTTTTATTGCCCTTGTTCCAGCTTTTTCGTATGTGTTGTGTGCATCCAGTTCAAAATAAGATGCCTGCAAAAAAAAACCACCCAAAACAATCAAACAAATAAATAAAAAACAATAAAATGATTCGCTTTGAATAACAAATGTAGTGTATTCAAGTGACTTCACTTCTTTCTGTCCCATGTGTAAGATACTAGGACGGGATGGGAAGTTGAAATGGACTTCCGTACATGCTGTGGTCTCCGGTGGTATCAGAGGAACATCACGAACCGCAAACCACACCCCTTAGTCCTGACAACAATTGGCAAATAGTGAAAACAACTTTCGACTTGACTTTGTATGACTTCCAGTCTTTGGTTTTGGATTCAAGCCAGAAATTTTTTTTTCTTTTTTTTTTCCATTTCTCAAACAAGGAAACAATTGTGAAATTAAATTGACATGTTTTTGTTTTTAAACAATTTCGTGAAACGGCACTACACTGACTTGGAACCACAAGGCATTCGATTTATTTTGATAGTCATATTGGAGGCTGTAATTTGTGGTAGTTTTAACAAATAACCCACAGCCTCATTTTGATTTATTAACTTGCCTTTTGTAGGTTATTTGAAAGTAAAATTTGTGTTGGACAAAATCAAACTTAATGGGGGGGAAAAAATCTCCATCCATTTTCCGAACCGCTCAATCCTCACTAGGGTCGCGGGGGGTGCTGGAGCCTATCCCAGCTGTCTTCGGGCAGTAGGCGGGGGACACCCTGAATCGGTTGCCAGCCAATCGCAAGGCACACAGAGACAAACAACCATCCACGCTCACATTCACACCTAGGGACAATTTTAGAGAGTTCAATCAGCCTGCCATGCATGTTTTTGGAATGTGGGAGGAAACCGGAGTACCCGGAGAAAACCCACGCAGGCCCGGGGAGAACATGCAAACTCCACACAGGGAGGCCGGAGCTGGAATTGAACCCAGTACCTCTGCACTGTGAAGTCGACGTGCTAACCACTGGACTACCGGGCCGCCCGGAAAATCTCAATTCATGAATTAATTTATTTACAATTAAGTTTTTATTATTATTTTTCTTTAAAGGGGATTGGAGAATCTCTTGTAATGTTGTGAAGTCCTGTTGCCAGTGTCACAGTGAGCACAGTAATTTTGCCAGAAGGAGTTGTAATTTAGAGGTCTGTGTAGAGCTCAATTTGCCTCAGCTGATGTCAAGTTGTTCCTCATACAATAAGAGAGACTAAATCAACAGTGTCTGTACTTGTTGCAGCAGAATATTTCTGATCTTTTTTTTCCCAAATCCATCCATCCATTATTTACCGCTTATCTGGGGTCAGGCCGCGGGAGGCAAGAGCTTTAGAAGGGAAGCCCAGACTTCCCTCTACCCAGCCACTTCTTCCAGTTTTTCCAGGGGAATCCCAGGTGTTCCCAGGCCAGCCGGGAGACATAGTCACTCAAGCGTGCATCCTGGGTCGTTCCTGGGGCGTCTGCCTGCTGGGACGTGCCATTAAAAAACATTAAATAGACATTGTGAAAATTAACATTCTGATTCACCTGGAATCTTTCACATTTTAAAATTTCCAGTCCCAGTTTTGGTGCCTCGTCTAAAGCTGCTGACAGGAAGATGTTGCTGAGACCAATGAGGAAGTGCGCACACACGGGCCCCACGTGCGTGCACATGGGGCCGATCAAAAGTGTGTTTACCTTGCTTTAACAGTTGCCTCAGTTCCACACTTGGAATATTGTTGTATTGTGCAAAGGAGATTGCACGATATGCAGAACTGAATGGAGTGCCTTGTGTTTGATGGGCTTCGATCGAGTCTCAGCCAACAGGGCATTTTACTTCTGTGAAGTCATAATTGGGTGAGTTAAGCAATAAAAGATGTACATCGTCACAATTTACTAAATCAAATTTAAAACACCAGCTAACATTAGCTTACAATATACTGTATATCTTTTTATACTAAATGAGCGTGTGTTCTCTTCTGCTGCATTAAACACAAATTTGTCCACAAAGCTGCAGGCGCATTGCCTGAATAGGCAGGTAAGCTAATTTTCCTCAATAAGAACTGTTTTTGAGTTCGCACTTTACCTGCCACTAATCTGGACTGGGTTACCAAATTGTCCTGTTCTGTTTCTGTCCAGGCGCTACCAGTTTATTTTAGCCCACCAGTGAGAGCAACTTTTGTTCTTACATTTACACTTATGTGTAAATTTATTTAGGTTTTAAAAAAATCAAGCTCGCTAGTGAAAGAAAAGGAATCACATACATTCACGTATATAGTTTTGACATTAGTACTGGTTTTAAAAAAAAAACTGTGGGAAAGTTCTGGTAAAGTATATTTAAGTCATTTCCACTCCAAACGTAAGGGGCAAGTTCTTTTCATTTAAGCGAGGGGTGTTCTTCTTCTTCCATTGAATTTTTTTTGAACACACTAAACCAATCCGTCAGTGAAGGCAAGGATATGCAAAAGTACACTGTTTGGACTCATGTCCGTTGCCTCCCCGGGATGTGGGTGACGTTTTGCTGGAGTTGGGAGTTGAAAATCCTTCTGACCGGGGGACTCTGCAAGACTGTCCCAGCAGACCCTCCCATGCTTGGGTCTGCCAGGTCAGACTGGAATCTTCCTCCACTATCAAAGCCAACACACGAACAGGAGATAATCAGTTCAGAGTCGCCACTCACCTGCAGTTGCAAGTCGGATGAAATGACTACAAAGTCGATCATCGAACTGCAGCCTAGGGTGTCTAAATGCCAAGTGTGTGTATGGACACCCTTATGTTTGAACAAGGTATTTGTGTTGGACAATTTGTGACAGAACACCTCTGGGGTTCTGATCGGTGGGGCCGTTCCTCCCAATCACGCTCTTCCAGGTCTCACTGTCATGCTCACATGAGCACTGAGGTTCCCCAGCAAAATGATCAAGTCCCCAGAAGGAGTTCTCTCCAGCACTCCTTTCAAGGACTCTAAAAAGGGTGGGTACCACCTGAAGGCGAAGGGAGGCTCCCCTCATCCACTTGGGTGAACTCCAATATACACTGAGCCAGGGGGCAATAAGTATGCCCACACCTGCTTGTTGCCTCTCTCTGTGGGGGAAACTACAGAGTAGAAGAGAGTCCAATCCCTCACAAGAGGACTGGTATCAGAACCCAAGCTATGTGGTGAGGCGACTCGGACAATGTCTCATCAGAACTTCTCGAATTTGCAAACCAGCTCGGGTTCCTTCCTTGCCAGAGAGGTGACATTCCACATCCTTAGAGCCAGCTTCTGTAGTTGGGAATCAACCCACCAGGGTCCCTGCCATTGTCCGCAACCAAACTCATATAACACCCGACCCCTATGGTCCCTCACACAGGTGGTGAGCCATTAGGAATGGGGACCCACATTACTCGTCTTCGAGCCCCACCTACAGGCCTTGCTTTAGAGGTCTGTCCCGGTGAACTGCATCCAGGCAAAGGAAAAGGTTTTCTGATATTTTTGTTCATTATAAGGGTCTTTTTAGCCATGCTTTGTCTGGTCCCTACCCTGGGACCTGTTTGTCATGGGTGGCATCAAGCCATGACAACTTGGCTCGTCGGGTCATTGGGACACACACACCTCTCAACCACGATGAGGTGATGGCTCAGGGAGGGGTTTTTGTAAATCAACAATAAAAGTCACTCAAGTGACAGAATTGTTGATGATGAAGTGATCTATTTGTTATGTCCGTCCCTAGTGTGGATCAGCTCCTCACGTTTTTTTTTTTGCACTCACTAGTTCATTAGACCTTTCAATTTCCTCCCAGAATTCTTATTCTTTACCTTCATGGTTCAGCTTCTGTCTTCTCATCATCTTTTCATTCCATTTGAACTTTGATTTTCCTCCTCTGTAATCTGCCCGATCATTCAGTCCCACCCTTGCTCCTCTCCCAGTCTTCCCTCCTTCATCCCTCCTTCCATCTCTTGCTTCTTGTCTTGGTTGATCCCAGGTTCAGTCTCAGCCAGGAGGCTTAGTGCTCTAAAGCTTTCTCAGCGCAGGTTCATTGCGAAGAGAAATCCTTCACTAAGAGGGAATTACCTACCGCATAGACTCCAGCAGCATGGACACAGAGACATATTCTGCACATGAACTAGGGCTCTATTATTCAATAACACTGTACACGCAAACATTCACATGTAACTTTTAAGAGTACATATCAATGCTGCATTTACCTGTATGATGTTGTTTGTCTTTGCCATGTGGAGTGATATGCTAAGAGATATCATCTGCCTCTTTTCCTCTTTGATTAATGCCATTTGTTGAACGTTCTAGGGCTGACCGCCCCATTGCACACACACATACACACCTTCCTATTGAGCCGGTGTCATGAATTTTTTATGAATGTTTGCATCTGCAAGTCTGTGTGTGTGTGTGTGTGTGTGTGTGTGTGTGTGTGTGTGCGCGCGCGCGCGTGTACGTGTGAGGCCCTCAGCTGCATCAATAGCCATTAGTGCAGTAGCCAGATAATTGTGCCACAGTGGCTGCAGTGCAGGGTGAAAGAAAACACATTATCTGATAATACTGCAAAGTGCAATACAGTGGAGAGCATCGAGTGAGGACACAGCGGTGGTTTGTGAGAGGATCTGTGTTAAAACAGCAAGCAGCATTGTTGTTCTACGACTGCAGCCCCGAAGTACACGTCTCAAAATCTCACTAACAAGACGACAATCTCTAAATACTACCCCCTTTTGTCACAGTAAGAGTTGTGCAGAGATCTTTCTGCGAACGTTTTAGCTGACAATTTATTCCAACGTGGAAGATTATGGCATGCGCATACTAAGGGCAACTAAACAGAGATTATATTTCTTGATCAGTGTATAGTTCACTCGGGTTGACACTGTTTTTGAGCAGTTTGTAAAGGATTTTGCTTGGTTCACTTTGGGACATGTTATCGCTTTCATCCCGTCCTCAAACGATGAACGGTGTCGTGAGTCTTCCGTCATTTATGTTTTGCTTCTAGCGTGGAGACAAGCTCATATCCTGTCAAGCTTTTTACTAAATTTCTGCATGACCGTTTACCATCAATGAATGCAATTTTCCCATAAATTAAAATAATTCCTGCGTGTCTTGTGGCATTCTTCAAAATATACCAAGAATGAAAGTATACCGCGCATTTTGAAAAAAAGAAAAAAAAGTATTCTTTGTTTAACCACGTTAGGGAATCGAGAAAAAATTCTGTTGTACAATGGTGACCTGGAGGCAATTTATGGTTCAGCGTCTTGACCAAGGACACTTCAACAGTGGATTGTCGGAGCCAAGATTTAACCGATGACCCTTTGGTTAGAGGCTGTCTTGTCTCATGCAACAGAGCCACCGCCCTCTCGCCCTCAACTCCTCTGCGGGGTTGCCAAGACAAATATCACTTGACCATGGCGATCAGTGGTGGAGCGGGTCTTGTGCTTATCCCGTGTCACTTCTGAATCCTCACCTGCCTGAGGTCCTTTATGCCCAGATCGCAAACAACGGATGGCCATTTTTGTTTTTCCTGAGGTGTACCTAAAAGATTTTGGCTTGGAGAAATTAGAGCTCATTTGAAATCTATAATGTCGCATAAACACGTCAGTCGATGTGCTAGGGCCGGACGGTTAATTAAAATTGAAATGATGATTTCGATTTTGGCTTCTCTCGAGCTTTAAAATGTAACATAATTGAAGAAAAACAATGTGCAGAAGGGTGTGGTGCGTGTAAAAGTTGCAGATATTGTGAATGTACGCCGAATGCACCAAGTTGCTTGCTTAATGAACGTGTAGTGTATGTGATTTTGCCGTCCGTTCAGTTGCTTGACACCCCATTTAGAGTTTACTGTAAAAATAAACACCACAAAAATTATTACATACATTGTCGGAAGTGATATTCCTTCAAATAATGAATATTCATACACCAACGCTGTGGAAAAACGTACGCACAGCTAACAACACTACTAGAGGCATAAATCCTTCCCAGTCTGTGAAAAACGAGTTATTTTAATAGAGTTCAATCTCGGCCTTTTGGCCTAGATCAAGTGTAGTGTAGTCATGTAGAAACTTCATCTGTTCTCATTCGAAGTGTGTACAACATCCTTGCATGGCAGGCACCACACTGCCTTTAAGAGGCCAAAATGTGCAGGAACAGCTGGTGTTTGTTTTTTTTACATTTCTTTTCTGATTGTCCTTTCAAGTTATATTTAAATGTGAGTTTTGAAGGATTCAAGGAATTTTCCTTTTTCTCCAAATGCAATGATTCAAAGATACAATAACTTTTTTTCCCCCTCATACCATTACACATTTCCACATGACATGGCAGAAAATAAAATCCCCAGGTTAGCCCAGTGAGGCCCAATATGTGTGAAAATAACTAGATAAAGTTAATATGATAAAGAGATTAGGGTAATGCTTATTCAAGGCTTTAACATATGTAATGCAAAGATGCAAGACATCAAAGGTGTGGATGTAGCAGAATAAAAATGTCAGAGATATATTTGTATACATATTAGTACTTGACAAAAAAAAAAAAGCCACTTACCCTCACAAGGGTCATGGGTGTGCTGGACCCTATCCCAGCTGACTTCGGGCAGTAGGAGGGTACACCCTGAACTGGTTGTCAGCCAAACGCAGGGCACACATCGCCAAAAAAACATTTGTAATCACAATCACACCTATGGATAATTTTGAATGATCAATCAAGCTACCGTGCATGTTTTTGGGAATCTGGGAGAAAACCTACGCTGAACGTGCTAACCCATTGGACCACAGTGCCACGCTATCAATATGCTTGGATGAATAGATAATCATCCAGCCGTATTTTGTGCACCACATAAGACTTAAATACTCTCCTGAATAATATATATTAGTGTTAGTACTCGCAATAAAAATATTTTTAAAAAGTATGAGTGAAATATTGATCTTCTCTGAATTTAGTCTCAAATGCACATTGTGTGAATTCTGGACTTTTGTGCCTTCTCTTCTGCCGTTCTGCTTGAGAGACGTTCAAAGACCGCCTCAGAAAAAAACGTAAATTAACGATAGCTTCAATGACACTAAGAAAATGAAAAAGAATGCACCAAAACAGAAAACCCAGCAAGGAAATCACCAAATAAATTCTATGGGAGGGGGGGGGGGGGTGTTTGTGAACACACAACAAAGGAATAAATAACAGACAATTCTGAAACAGTCCAGTCTCCTACACGTGCTGTTGTTCTTCAGGTGACAATCTGGTTCAGATTGAATGACAATGTCTCTGAGGGTTGCAGCCTATTGGTTTTGATTAATCAATCTCCAATAACACACTATCATCCTAGTTCACGACAATCAATTAATTTACTAATTTGTTCGTGTTCCCACCTTGATTCTGAACTCAAACAAGGAAGGGCCACTCACCAACCAACGCAGCCAAACCTGAGTGGACTGTCGCACATTGTGCTGGGTTTGGCAAGTAGCGACTAACCTAGCATAGCGCTTACCGCGAACCTTGGCCGACAAGGCAGCAACGTTAACTACCAACGCAGGCCGCCTCCACCACCATCAATGTGGCTCTTGCACTCTGCTGTGCAATCAGGTCTTTTGTACCCAATTGCAGTAATTCGCCCCCATCATCACCATCCTCATCTTTTTTTCTGTTTTGCAGTATCTTCAAAGGTAGTTACTTACTCTTTACTTTCCACAAAAAGGAAATCTATTAGTTATTGATCACTCCTTCATAAATGTAATTACTTACCAGGTAAAGTAATTATAGCTTGCTCCCTTTTGTGTTGACAACACCTGCCCAACTCTACCTCTGAACAGCTCACAATGATTGACAATAGCTTAGTCAATCATCATCACTTCGGTGATTCTCTCCCGCACAGTCATGAAGAAAAAAAAACTGCGAGGAAAAAAAAGGGAATAAAAACCTGTCCCTTTGTGAGAAGGATCTCACTGATCTGATGAAAACATCTTTATTCATCTAATATTTGAAGTAATGCACCACATCATTTGATTGAAAATTTATTACCGTATATTCCGCACGAGAAGGGGCACCTAAAAGCATTCAATTTTCTCAAAAGCCGACAATGCGCCTTATAATCCGATGCGCCTTATATATGGATCAAGATCAATCTGATTTCGAAGACACAATATTTTAAATGTTCTGTAAAGCACTTTGTTACAGCTGCAGCCAGTTGTCAAAGCTGTCTATAAATAAAGCTGTATTGTCTTGTATTCCATTTAGTGTAGCTCCCTCTAGTGGTTGCAGAACACAAGCGCACCTACTATTGTGGCTTCTATTCTATGCGCCTTATAATGCAGTGCACCCTTTATATGAAAACAGTTTTAATATAGGCCATTCATTGAAGGTCCGTCTTATAATCGAAAAATCTTGTAGTGCGGAAAATACGGTAGTTCGATTTTGTATTGCTGAAAAAAACACAAAACCACCGTTACTTATAATGCCGTTTTTCCCATCACTGCATACAGGTACTGTGCATTGTTTACACGTGCGTGCTAAAAGCTCTTGTTTCGATAAGCTGTTCGTAAAGTGAATTGTTTGTAGGGTGAGACACATTAAATATCAAACTTTAATTGCCATTTGAGGTCAATAAAAAACTAAATAGTGTATGGTGGTGCCATAGGAAAGGCGACGCAGGAGGTGTGTTGCAAAAAACAATCCTAGTTTTCACTTGCAAAAAAAACCAGGAAGTCAACCGCAAGTCTGCCACGCACAATTCACTCCATCCCGAACACAATTAGTTCCATGGGACAAGCACAAAAAAATCACTGAGTCGCGGTTGAGCTCGGTCTGCTGTATAGTCACTGTTAGGGGTAAAATACATTTGATCGCAGTTTACTAAAGCCGACACTCAAAAAACCCCCAAAATATATGTAGTGGAGAATCCTTGAGGTGTGTCATTTTCATAAAGTTCTTCTCCTTTGTCATCCACCCAGTGGGCACCCCGGGAGATTCGGTCACACTTGTTTTGGTTGAGCCGTGTTTGCTTGTGCCTTCTCCATCAGCAGCCTGTCTGTACATCACTTCCTGAGTGTGTCCCAAAATAGCAGCAAGAACGATCACAACCAAGGAAACACACCAGCTGCCCCTTTCAAAACACCACTCACTTTCTCCCCTGCTTTTTCCTATTGTTGGGTTTGCCGATAAGCCATTCTGCTGTTACTGGACAGCCTTTATTTGCAGATTTCTTGTTGTATTATTGCATCTATCATTTTGTCATTGAAGTGGCACATGGTACTAGTAACCTTGCGCTTTTACATTACCAGACAAATGCACCAAAAAACCCATGAATGAAAGTAAAGAATATATCACTTCAAAGAACAGCTGTATCTGTAATTTTTTCCCTCTCAGATGTGGTGTAATCATATTGAAGGATGACCATATTCAACATGAATTTGAGGACCTTTCAGTTGTTTCCCTCCTTTCATCAGATAATCATCTCTTTTCAAAAGATACTCTAAGCAGTCGTCTGACATTTAATTTTCTTTACTTTGAGACTGTGGAGTCCATGAGGGAAACAAGAATGGCAAATGTAATCAGGCTCATGTCCGTCACAAATTTTTACTTCTGTGCACCGTGTTGTGATGAGACTGGGTGCAGCAAAAATAACCCAGTAGTCCACGATGCTTTCTTGAAATTTTTAAGTAAAATGTAGGTCAGATTTGTACTTTGGCGATTTTGCAGATAAAAGCTCAGCATAGAACTTTTCAATCATTACCTAACAGTCTTCTGACTGGAAAGTTGTTTACTGGCTGCAGGAAAGGCCAATGATGAGTTTCTCCTGTTCGTAACAAAGTTATCTGGAGAAGCCAAGGTTGAGATAATATGCTTTCGGGATCTTTAAGAGACACCCCAAAATGTATCCTGCAAATAATTTATCTTCTCTTTCACTTTCATTTTGATTTTGACATTACTGAGTTAACAAGACTTGAAGTTCAATTCCCGGGTTTCTGTTTTTCAGGTTTCATTTCTGCCCTGAAGCATTTAACACTTGAGAATTATCTGAAAAAAAGATCATGACAACTCTGGATGACATTTACCAATTCTATTCCTCATGGATTATGTTGAAATTAGTATAATATAATCAATGGTTTTAGTTCAAAACTATTTTACATGGAAGTCCTGGGGCACACCTCTTTGGTTATGGAATGATTCAGGCTGGGAGAGACTGCTTAGTTGCGCCCACATCACATTGTTACTGCATACTATCAGGCATATTGGTCAATTGTATGCTTCCACCCTTTGTGAGAACAGTTTGGGTGGGAAGGCCAATGTACTGACTCTGAAACAAAAGAGGTGTCTTGAATCTGTGCAGGGTACAAAGAAAACAAAAGACTAGCAAGGAACAAAATTTGCTTCCTGGTGTCAGCCAGCTTCGTCTCAGCTGCAAGTCATGGGTCTGTCAAAATCATAATGATCCCAAACACCCAGCTAAATATAGTGGCCCCTAAAATTTGAGAAGATTTTTCATAGTCGCGCATGGGCAACCAGTTTATTTTGCAGATTTGTTTTTCTTCATGATTCTATTTTTTTGTTGCTGACAAATTCCTACTCCACACTTCAGCCCATTTATGAGTAAGTAATGAGTAAAAATGAGGGGAAATGTGAAGACAAGTCGATTTACAGTGTGCGCCCCGACATTTTCTACTTGCGACCTCAAAATTTCAGGTTAGGGACCACTGCGCTGCCAATTTTTAAAAAATAGTCTTAAGCTCTGTAAAAGCTTGGAGATGGTACCTAAGTCAGGAGTTGTATTTTTATTTTTTTGGGGACTGTTAAATTAGTCTTCTTGGGCTCATATGTAGGCATGTGACTTGTGTAAGGCTGTTGTGTCGCTTTGACCTTTTCTCTTGGCTCGGCATTTTCCTTTCTATCTGCACTCTTGCACACATACCTAGTTGAAACCAGTTAAGACTGTGTAACGTCACACATTGTCACATGAGCGAGTGAGAGCCACGCCCCTGTGCCCAAAATATGAATGAGTTTATGAGTTCTAGTTTCAATAAGCTCATTCAGGTACACTGCTGCGCTGTCAACATGTATTTTCTTGCTCGAACACACGATTGGCTGTTGAACCTGGAACACTGAAGCAAATGTGATTTTAACACCGGGTAGTGTGGATGCATTTACAGGAGACACTGCTGGTCTTAAAATTAACACTCTCTGTTGTTGAAATAACACCACCGTATTTCCAGTGCCCCGCAGAGGGTCGCGCCCACTGCTTACTAAAGAATATTGTATCTACTAGGGGTATGCATGAATTGGTGGTGGTGGGAATGGGGTTTTGAGGGCGTTGAAAAATGACTATCAAACCCAAATATTTACACTCGGATCAGAATGAAATCTTGAAATACTGTTGTGTGTACTCTCCCTTTAAAAAAGCCAACACCCAGTGTGTTTGACGTGACTTTGTCGGGAGTGTGTGGTGTGGAGGCAAGGAGAAAACACCGAAGTGAGTTTCTTCAGAACCTAACTGGCTATGTGTCACGTGTATGTGAATAGTTAGTTAGCCCGGTAACTAGCTTTAAATCAACTGTTCAGCCGTCCGTTCTACGTTTTTCAGGTGCCGTATAAAATTTGTTATCTTGACTGTCGCTCAATTCTTTCCACCACGTGAAATGCTCACTGTTGCACTGTCTCCAATATTCCAGATTAATATTTGTTATTAATCATTGTTACATGATGCTAGCTACACATTAGCTTCCCGCGACAACTACCAGAAAGTTCCTCCACTTAATGTGCGTGTGTGTGTGTGTGTGTATATATATATTAGAGCTGTCAGTTTAGCACATTATTATTGGCATTAATTTAAATTAATTTTAATGTGATTACATTTTTTCTCGCGAGATTAACGCCGCACACGTCACAGCGGATGTTACGTTGCTCTATAAATAAACCAGAAACAAAACAACAATTGCGCTGCACAGGTCCACATCCATGTCTGTTTTGCCAGCCACGGCAGCGTGAGACACCGAAAACGCTCATGAAAAGCCAAAGAGTTTATGAATGGAAAGTTTACTTTTAAAAAGTTGCCAGATCGTTCCACTGACAAGACCAAAGTTACCTGGATGTTTTGCAGTCGTAAACCGAGCTATCATCATAGCACGTCGAGTCTGAAATACCACTTAATGGCCAAGCACACAGCTGATGTGAGTAGTCCGCCCCCTTGTCTAAGACAGACAGCGATGGATCATTTCAAAGCGATGAAAATGGATAACGCGACGAAAAACAAATTTGCTGAAGCCATTTGCTAAATGTATGGATACTGCATGCAAGCCTGTCAACATTGTCCGCAGCCAGACTCAAGCTGAAATCATTTGCATTGCGTCTAACGACTCAACTACGGATTGCCAGCGAGAGCCTCCATTACTAGCTATGCACAGAAATTGTACGTAGTGGAGAAGGCTAAGGTACACCAAGCGGGAGAAGACACTGTTTCGGGAGAGAAATAAGAGACTAGGTTGATGAGCCTCTCTCTGGTGAATAAAGAGCAGGTAGCCTGTTGAGTACGATGTATGCCACTGACGCGATTGTTACTTGTTTGGAACTATTTTGTGTGGAAGGTTACCGTGTTCCGTGTCCATATAAATAATGGGGGTGGAGCTTCTCTGTGTTCGTCTGACAGCGACGGTGCGCTGAGGCACGTCGAGAGTTCAGCGGTACAGTGGTAGCGACCGCGCGACCACACTGAAAATAAAACGTCTCCAGTGTTGTCATCGAACCAAGTGTAGTCTTCCGAAATGATGTCTACACAAAACCATAGAGAGACTTCCGCGCAAGAAGGACCAACAGAATCAACATAGCCTGATTGCTGTGTTCCAAGCAAACTTGAGAAAAACGAAGTATGCAACCATGTCTTAAATCCACTAAAATCCAATAGGCTAGAGTACTAGTTTACCTTAGATGTGCACTTTATAATTTTATATTGCTCTGTTTTGATTCCGTAAAAAGAGCTGTTAAAGCAGATGTTGTGTGACAAAATGTTTTTTTTACTGTTGTTGATGGACAGTAATATTGTGTGAGAGATTATGCGTGAATAACTGCTCCAAGTGAAAAATGTTCATGTAAAATTGAAAATCGAGATTGTTGTTTCAGTAAATTTTGCATTTTGCACATAGAAAACTGATTCATGATTCCATGTTGATGAGAGCATTAAAATGGGGAAAAATGGGACAAAAAAATATCAAAGGAAATTCAGAAACGATAAAAAATGCGTGAGTAATCACGATTAATTTTGAGTTAATTTTGAGTTAATTATGACAGTTGCGTTTTTAATTAGATTAAATATTTGAATCGTTTGACAGCTCTAATTTATATATATACTGTATATATATATATATATATATATATATATATATATATATATGCATGCTGCACGAATCAAAAAAAGTTATTGCTGAAAAAATTATTTTATTATTGCGAACACAACACTATGCAATAGTATGCGAACCGGTCAGCAGACTGGAAATGATGGGGAGCCAATCAGCTCATGGGATATATCAACTCGTCCTCTTATAGGTTGATGTCGCACCGGGAAGCAATCACGCGCCTTGTTTGAGTGGGCGTGCGTAAAGCCTCTGAGCCACATCAGCTTTTTGTTTGGCATGCAGAGAATAAGGTGCATATAATGTTGTTAGATTACGGTGATGCTTTTTATACTTAAGGGTAGCTCCATTGTATCGTGCACTGTACGAGCAGTTCAACACAGACAAATTGGACTGGAATTCGTCATTTCTGGGGCTTTATGTGCCCTTTTAAATGTGTGCAGGACCAGGACTAGGAAAACCACACTGTGTGTTCAGGGAACGTGCAGGTGGTCTTTTGGTTTTTAGGTCATAACAAGTTATAAGGAAATAAAATTAACAGTTTAGACTTTTTTTTTTTTTGTTTTTAATCTGTGCGCATATTGACACAGCTGTATTTTGTTCTCTCCCTCCCCCTCTCTCTTTCACCCTCTTCAGCGCTCCCTTACTCTGACTGGCCCCTCTTGAGTGGCTTTTTGGGGATTATTTTCCTTCTGTTGTCATAGTGACTGTTATGCCGACAACCCGAACAGGTTGCCTGTCTGGTTGGGTATGTCAGCTGTTTGTCTGTGTGTGTGTGTGCGTGAGTCGGCTGTATATATGCCTCTGATAAAATGCCTGAGTAGTGAATTATGTAATGCCCCCTTTTTTTTTTTTGAAAGGAAAAAAGAAAAGAATTGTACGCTTGTCTGCATTTTTGTTAGATTAAGAGGGAAGAGGGGCCCTTGTTTGAGCAATTCTCTTTTGTGATGCTCATGTATAATACAGTGATTGTCCAGATTTTTTTATCTGTCTTTTTGAAACACACTCCGGGTTGATGTAAACTTCATTCCAGTGGGTAAAGTTTTCACTGAAGGTTTGGCCTCCTGGCCAGCAGCCACCCAATTTTTGTTGGCTGCGGAGGGGGCTTGAGTGGGAGGACCTGATGTGAGTGAGGGGAAAGTGAAGTTGGGCCCAGTGCCAAGTGGATGGTGTGTGAACCCTTGTGATGCTGCCATTCTCCTTCACAGAGTCCTCTTAATAGACAACATAAGGAGGTCTATAAATAGGCCCCTAATCTGTGAAACCCAGAGCTAAAAATAGAGGTGGAGGGATGCATAAAGAAGTGTTAAGGGGCAACACACAGTGGGATCAGTTTCATATTGAACGTAATCAAACTTTTAGAAAGATTTGGCAAAATGAAGATGATGTAAGATGAAGACTCAATGAATCCAATAGTGTTTGAAAAACATGTTTGGTCACGACGCAGACTAATGTGTCAACTTTGAATCAGGAAAGTTTAACATCTATTGAGTTGAATTTGAATTTAGGCAAGTTAATTTGATGCCACCTTGGAAAGCCTTTTTTGCAGGTGCACTCAGGAAGCTCAGATTTTTGAATGTTGGCTAAATGGCAACAGCATAACAAGAATTTTACAGACCTTTCTCCATTTCTTTTGTTGCACCTTACTATGAAGGTAAATAGGCATATTCACTCACAAGCAGCAGAGACTTAACTCAACTTGGGGTCATGTCAAGGAAGAGGGACAAGCAACACAAAAGTCTCGATACCCTCTGAGCCTCCGCCTGGTCCTCCACTCTCACCCGGTCCGCCGACCTGAGCCATACTCAACTCAACTGTATATATAGAGCACTTTAAAACAGCCATCGCTGTATACAAAGTGTTGTACATGGAGCAAATATCATATATGCAAGAATAAAACAAACAAAGACAGTAGAAAGCACAAAACAGTAAAACTAAGATCAAGTCTGAGTCATGCTGAGTCAAATGCCAAAGAATACAAGTGAGTTTTGAGGCGAGTTTTAAAGATGGGCAACGAGGGGGCTTGCCCAATGTTCAGTGGGAGGTCATTCCAGAGAGATGGACCAGCAACGGAAAAGGCTCGATCCCCTCTGAGCCTCCGCTTAGTTCTTGGTACTTCTAATAATGTCTGGTCCGCAGACCAGAGGCGCCGCGCAGGTGTGTAGGGGTGGTTGCGCTCAGAGAGGTAAGGTGGTGCGAGGTCATTTAAAGATTTGAAAACAAATAATAGGATCTTAAAAAGTACTCTAAAATGTATAGGGAGCCAGTGAGGCGTTAAGTCACTCCTCTCCAAAAGTATTGGAACAGTTTAACCCATTGAAATATTTTAGCAGGGCACTCAAAAAATGTGGATTTGACATAACTGAATGAGTATGTGATAAGACCTTAACAGTTAAGCTTTTATTTCCAGGTATTTCCATCTGGATTGGATACACAATTTAGCATCAACAATTTGCACCACATTTTAGGTGAGTAAAATTATTGGGAGGAATAGAAGAAATTGAATAAGGCATAGTTGCAAATCCTTGGCTTGCGAGAACTGAATAGTATAGGCTGGGAAAGGCGTGTGGGTTTGTGATCTTGAAACCGAACTGGTTGATCTCAAGAGGTTGGCTGCCTGAAAAGTAGATCATAAAAGGTTAAGCACCCCTGCCCAAAAGGTTTTAAGTGTGGAGATTGACTTGGACAATGCAAATAGTTGATAGTTCATTCTCAGAGTTGATTGGCTGTCACCACCGCGCCGCCACCAAAAGATACGATCCAAACTTAGAGGTGACGAAATGTAATGACGGAGTGACGAAGTAACGATGATGGACATCTGGCCGAGCTGCTGGCGAATGAAGAATGAAAAAAACGGGAAAATTTACTGACGTGCCCCCCTCTGGCGATACGAAGGGATACCCTCTAAATTGTAGATTGGATTCAGATTGAAATACCCTACCTGTAAATACTGTAAAAGCAGAATTGTTGATTTTTTTTTTTTTTTGGTTCATGCTTATCTTTTGAGGTCAAAACCACATGTCTTCAGCTGACAAGCTAGCAAAACAAAGCAATTGACTTTACTGTTCAGAATGTTTTGAGAGGATTTTGCTGAATGAAATGTGATGTTTCTTGTAACATTTTCATCACTGTAGCACAAGACTGGGCAATGTATCCATTTAATCCCATCTCTGTTTATTCGCAGCATTTTTTTTAAAAATAATCGAGAAAAAAAACGTGTTCCCCTTTAGCCGCTGGTGTGCACTGTTTACACTAACGGTGTGATGAACAGAGGGGAGCTAATTTGCTCGAGAGTTACCCTTAATCTCTGTCATTTGCAATTTGTGCGTGCAGTGTCACACAATGATCAACAAACTGTCCTCTGCAAAGTACGCTTAAAGACTTGAAACCCAAGTGTGTGGCACGGAAGGTAAAACTCCTGTTAAGAAACAGACATGGGCCAAATTATTTCACATTGTTTTACGTGTGACAAATAAGTCAATTATTCTGTGCATTGTCAGTGCATGGCGCCGGTTTATTCAGTGCGAAAGCAGTACACGCACTGCTTCACTTCAATGGTGGTGGCAGGCAGCTGTTTGAACAAACTACATACAATCTGTACTATAATTTATAAAAATGCATAATACACGTCACCAGGGGTTAGTGGCTGTCAAATCGGAGTCAATCGTTTCTACCGGGTTGCTTTCAGTGTTGTGACTTCACAATTAGAGCATCCAGAAGTTCACCAAACATAGTTACAGCAACATGAAATACAATTTACATGGCTGAGTGTGTCGTGTGAGTGAGTAAAGGATAGAACAGGGGTTGCTCAACCTTTTTTGACCCAAGACCTACTTTTCAAGTAACCAACCTTCTGAGGTCTTACAGTTCGGTGTCAACATCGCAAACCCACACACATCATTCCCAGCTAGCCCCACAGCACTTTTTCTTCTTGTTATACAACCACAAGACATCAGAGCGCTCCCTCTGATTCTCACTCTCACTCTCACTCTCGCACACGCACACACACACACACACGCACACACACACTCTCGCACACACACACACACACACACATACACACACACACACACACACACACACACACACACACACACACACACACACACACACACACACACACTAATCTGCATGATGAGCAGTAGCCATAACTGACCTTAATATGAACCAAACCCAAACATAAACCAAATACAAGACTTGGTATGCTCTGAGTTGGGGGGGGGGGGGGGATCACTTCCAACCTTAGTGTGAAACCTGACACTGGGAGGAGGAGGAGGCTAGCTTAGTCAAGAGTTGAGCAGCTGGTTGCAACGGGTAGGCAAGCAGCAAGGTGGTGATCACTCATTGTTGATCTCTACTTGGACTTAATGATTTTTATGTGTAAGAATTGGACTGGGTTTCACTATAAATGCATATTTATCACTGTGTATTTCTATTGACCACAGTGGCTTAAATGTAAATTACAATTCAAAATCTTCAGGTGGAGTCCAGGTTGAAAAAAATAAAATAATTATTCCTGACTGTTACTTAAAATCTTTTGTTTGAGTGCATCGAGAGTGTTTATAATTGATGGAACCACTTAAATTGAATGTGATGCTGTGGCCTCAACATTTTTAGCTGAAAATGTTAAGTGCATTTAAAAAACTATACAATGCACTGAGTTGAACTAATACTTTGAAGTTATCTATGAAGACAAACAGAAATCAGTAATCCTTCGTTTTTTCGCAGTTAATTGGGACCAGAGCCCCCTGTGAAAGGTGAAAACCCGCCAAGTAGGATTTGTACGACAGTCACACATTGACTACTAAGCAAACAAAATTTCCCACAGCACAGATTGGACAAGCAATGTAATATGATCATCTGCAGCCAGTGATGGCCAAGCGGGCGTGTTATAACTACCGTATTTTCATGACTATAAGGCGCCATTAAAAGTCTTAAATTTTCTCCAAAATGGACAGGACGCCCTATAATGCGGAGCGTCTTGGGTATGCGCTGAGTTCCAAAACCTGACTGACAGCCGACACGCTGTTTATATAGAGAAAAGGCGGAAGTGAGTGTGGACCGGCATGCGGCAAAGAAGTCGGCCAATCAGTGAAGGGTGGTCGTGTGTATATACATATATGGAGAGAGAGAGAAAAGGCGGACGTGAGTGAGGACAGGCATGCGGCGAAGAAGTCCGCCAATGAGTGAAGGGTGGGCGTGTAAGTGGACGCGAAAGGGACGCCCCAAGCAGGTACCAACACCTGTATAAAGTGTGGGTATGTGCATTATTGCTAAACAACTTCGGTTTTGGTTTCTAAGAACCCCTGAAAATAAATTCTACAAAGAGACACGCCTACGAAGCTCAGTTCAAACTTCAAGCCATCGGTTATGCTTTTGGCATGCGTGCCCATCTCACAGCAGCGGTGAAAAACCAAGTCAAGCAAATGAACTCTGAGCTTGCCGTCATTCCCGGAGGCTTGACTAAAGAACTCCAACCGCTGGACATCGGCGTTCAAAGTGAAGTTGCGACCGGGCGTTCAAAGTAAAGTTGCGAGCGGCATGGGAAAAATGGATGATTGATGGCAAACACAACTTTACAAAGAGTGAGAGGCAGCGCTGGGCGAGTTACGCCACAATTTGTGAATGGATTGTGGCTGCTTGGACGAACGTGTCTGCTTGCACTGTTGTTCGAGCTTTTGGCAAAGCCGGCATCATTTCTGTGGAGCCTCATGGCAATGAGAGTGACTCTGACAACGAGAGGGAACCCGGTGTTTTTGATGGATTACCGGTACTTGCACAATTGTTCAATTCTGATAGAGAAGATGAGGACTTTGATGGATTTCTGGGTGATGATTGATCGAAAAACGTGAGTACATTGTACGATGGCTAAATAAAATACAACCGAACTCAGTTTTGCTTCCGTTGCCTTTTTAAAAACGTGTTTTTAGCGTGTATCCCTATGTCTTGGCATGCTACCGTATGCTTCAAGCTAACGTGTTTTTAGCGTGCGCGCATGCATGCCGTATGTTTAAGCTGGCGTATGTTTTACCACTGTAAAACTGCGCCCAATAATACAGTGCGTTTTGTCTATGTGTCAAATACAGAAATAGCACCCGTTAATGAGACTGCGCCCAACAATACGGTGCGCCGAATGGTCGTGAAAATACGGTAATTGACATGTTGAGTCGGGTGTGTATTACCCTCCATGGCAGAGGCTCCGTCGAACCCCTGAGACCGACTCACTGAACCCCGAGGGTTCGATCAAACCCAGGTTAAGAACCACTGTACTAGCTAATAATGAAACAACTAAAGCAAAGACTGAAGAAATAATTGACGCAAAACATGCCTTTCAACACTGTTTATATTCTTGCCCCAAAACATGCTTCGAGTGCATCCAAGTCTTCCAGCGATACTACAGTTAAACCTAAAAAAAACAAAAAAAAACCAATTCAAGACAGCAAATAACATTCATCAACCTTGCCTTCTGAGAGGCGAAGAGGCTTGCATTGGTGGCATAGAAGGCGGCTCTCACTTGACTCGGACAGGCTTTAGGTTCACTTGGACGCGCTTCTACTGGAAGTGCTGACGGTGTCGCTGATTGGAGAAAAACATGCTGTGGGTAGCGCAATGACATGCGTCTTGTCTTCTTCTTAGTTAAAATAAGTTTACAGTTTCTTTTTTATCAGACAATGGTCTTTTTGTAGTGAAGAAAAAAAACGTATCTAGCTTTCGGCTTTTTCTTCAGCCTTCGCCTGAGCTGTCACTGCTTCTTTGTGACATGTTGAAAAGGAAAAAAAAAACAACAACAGCTGACCGGGTCAAGAAACCTTCAAAATAAGGCTCCCAGACCGGGATGGTCAAGGCTGTAAATAGAAGCATTGAATGATCACAATCCATGCACGTCCATGTGAACATAGCCTTGCACGCCTTTTTTTGACACGATCAACTCAACAAGTCTTTATTATCTCAATCTCTGCTGCAGATGCAACAAATTTGAGCTGATGAAAACAAAAGATAGCCAATAGAAAAAATGATAATAATGACAAGCACATAGTACCAACCGTGGGATGAGAATAAATTTTCCCACAAAGCTTCGTGACGGAGTGGCCAACACAGTCACGCTCTTGCCGGGAGCCTGGCATGGACAGAGAGGGAGAGAGAAAGTGAGAGCGCAGCTTCGTGACTCGCCACTGAATTGAGCGAGAAAGACAAAGATGGACATACTGGCTTCGTCGATTAGATGTTGCAATAGTTAAATTATCTTGCCGAATGTATAAACTTCCTCCTTTGTAGTACCGGCTCATCGGTAAACATTTTCAAAAAAAAAGCCGAACATAATGGTCGGCACACCACAGAGTAGGCTGGAGGAGAGATTCCTTTGTCTTCAAAAAGTTCTGAATTCGGAGGACATTCTCACATTGGAAAGCACCAGCTCCAAGCTTGAGGCTCCATTTTATACTCAAACAGAAGAGTTTGTTGTGTTTGCATGCATGCGTGCATGTGTGAACTGCATCAAAGTGTGTGTTGTTCTGTACCAATTTGTCCATGCACAACAGTAGTAAGGATACGTGGTTCAGAATGTGTATGGATTTGTTGTGTGGCTTGGAGGAAAAAAAAAAAGTTAACCACTAACCCATTACCGTAGTTGTGTATGTATTGAATCATTACATGGTGATGTGATGTGTGGATTCCCGGCAATATGATCTATGCTCGCCTGCATCACATTTTGAGGGTCCGCATACGATAAGTCGCATTGAATTACTTTTTTGAATCCACAAAAAGAAGACACAAGTTGCCACAGCAATAGGACGTGGGCCATAATCATGTGAAATATATTGAAAGGCAAGGCTCTTCTACTTTCAAATTCAATGGCCTGGCAAAGCTCAGTCTGCTTCTACATTTTTTACAAGTGCTGCTATTTTATCCACTGCTACATGTGAAATTATAAATGTGGTCACATAATGTTCTAAAACGCAATGCATGTGTACCGTAAATACTTCACAGCACATGGATATGTCTTGCAACTATCGCTAACACGGAAGTGGATTTTTCGTGTGTTTATGCTGTCTAGCAGCGGCTGGGTGTGTCTCCCTCAGTTGGCCCATCCCACCCTCCACAAGATGATTGTCTTTGGTTGGCTTTACTTGACCAGAGGAATGGTTGGTTGGACTTGAGCTTTACACGCAACATAGGCGCAGCAAGTTCACATGGCTGTTATCATCATCATTTCAATATTAATATCTTGAATGTATATATCGCGATAACGATATATCGCCCAGCCCGAATACAGGTGTAGATATCAAATGATTTATCTGGATGGACTTCATTCTTTTATTTAGCACTGTAGTAGGACTGTCTGAAAACCAACAGCTTGATAAAAACAAATGACAAGTAGTTTAAAACAAGTTCTCCCGTCAGAGACTTCATGCAACAAAGGATGGTCTTTGACACTTAAATTGACAGTAACCAGACCGTTGCGTGTGTATTTGCGACATCTCTTGTTATCAGTCCAGTTTTGTTGATATCGGTATCAATGAATGTGATGTCATTTTTTTTTTGCCCAATATCAGTCCGATAATTCTGGTACAGCGCTGATAAAATATCGCATACTTAATGTATTTGCAGGACTGTATACAAATACACAGACTGCATTATGTGACTGTTTTAATCAGACCCTGATGTTAGTTGACAGTTTAACTCTGGAAATGATTCATTCTGGTCCCATTATGTGCATAATTAGTTAAAAAGACAAACAATTCTGAGGTTGTCTATCTCTCCCAGAAAGAATTGTGTGAACTCAGCAGTTCATGTCATCAAATTATGATTTAGAAAATGAAATTTCCTTTCTTTTTCTGTCATCCCATGTATAAGGGCCTTCCTGTAATTTGGCTACGATTTGCCGAAGATCAATGGAGCATGACAAGATGGCCACTGTTGCCAGGGAAACAGAATGAGGAGCCGAGGCGAAGAAGATATTTTTGATTGGCTATCGGGGTTATTACGGAGATCGAGAGAATATGTGATGAGGTCAGAGAGAGATGATTGGAGTCAAACCCCACAACCACTAAATTCAAGTCCTGCTGTATAGCGGATGCCTCCTTTCAAGAACGGTTGATCGTTTTTCCAAAAATTGCACATAAATTATTGTCTCTTTAGGGCTGTGTGTGCGCGCGCGTGTGTGTGTTTGTAAGAGAGCGTGGGTTGTGGTCTTTTGCCGTCTGGCTTGATGCAATGTTGGATTAGAGGGGTTACATAATGTGCTCTGAGCTTCAAGCAGCATACGCTAAGAGGATTACTACAAGTCTACTAAAGACACTGCTCCACACAGTACTCCTTCGCGAAACAAAGTACAACACACGTACCATCTGAGTCATTTGTCTGGTTGCACACAGACACCTCATGCAGAATCAAATAGAATATATGCAATTGGTGTTTTGTAAATGTGTCACTGGTTCTATATGACCATTTACGACCTCACTCATAACATATTTGCATGTGCTCACGTTAAAAATAAATGAAATGCCTCATGGTCACCACTGCTGGGTGGTCTTCCTGACCTCTGTATTGTTTAATTGGGAGGGTCCAACTAACAAACCAATGCTACATAACTACTACATAAAAAGTCTACACACCCTTGTTCAAATGCTTTATATTTTAATCATGAGACCAATATAAATCACTTCAAAACAGTGTCTGCCATAAATGTATTAATCGGTACAAAACCAAATATTTTCAAGAATGCAGGGCTTTACACGGACATTTCCACTTTCCCATTTGGTCACACTAGAACATGATTTAATCTCACCGTGTTTGGGGGAATGGGGGCATAGCGAAACCATGCTTGCTGAGGAATAGTTGTCTTAATTTGTATCGAATGACGTAAAGATTGACAGTGACCGGATTTGTTACATTTGCAAAGAATTTTACTGTGAATGGGAATGTTGTGTTTTTTATGCCTGACAAAACGCAATTCCTGACAGTTGAAAACAAGTAACAGCAATGCATTACAACAGGCTTATGTGTGTTTAAATGTAGCGCTTTTTTAAAAACTTTTCATTAATGCTGTACTTTCAAAATTTACAGCAATATAACTTTCAATTCAACTCAAAGGGGCCAGATCTTATCGTGAGGCCTCCTTGCGTGTACATACATCCCCTCGGGGTACCACAGTTTAACATCCTGCCTGATACCAGAATCCATCAATTCTGGCCCTTAACACTGATTGATTAGGGTTAGAAAAGGCTTTCTTAATCACAGCATTAATGCTTTAAATGAAACTGGCACCTGGCACTGTGTTCATTTATCAATTACAGTATATTGTATTACTCATTGATTGGTTTCATTCACAATACTGCGGACAATCTCACAGTCTTTTGTGGTCTTGCGATCAATCATAAATGATATGTAGGGGTCAGAGGTGATTTTTATTACCTATCTTCTTTCCACAAGGACTGAATGCATATAAGGCATGGGCCGATTACCAGTTTGACGTTTTATCATTGTTTTAAAAAGTCAAGGTTTCAATAATAACAAATACTGTCATCCCTTGTTATGAGCTCCTTTCTTTTTTGAGAGGACATCTAATATGGGCAGGCTACGATCTATAATCTGCTGTTTGCAGAGTTGAGTAAACAAGCTGACTATTTGAAGTTAATTGTCTCCACTTAACTTTTTTCTTTTCCTCCTTCTCGTCACATAACGAAGGAGGAAGAGAGCAAGACGAGATACTGCAAACAGATGCATTTTTGTTCAGATTAATGTGCAATATCCTTCAAAATAAAATGCCAGCGGGTACGAGTTAGCCCCAAGGACAACATGAGTAGCCATGGGTCTGTATAAGTGTAATTTTGTCTGTCAGTGTAATCGTCACAAACCGGGTCAAGTACTGACGGATCTTGCAGTCAGTCACTGATGGACGCCTGTTTAGCTGATGACTGGCGCAAACACATGCCGCCTGTCTCGTGTGTCAATACAGCCGGCTTGCTTGAGTGGACTGCATTGACTGTAAATATACAGTTGGTAGAGGTTTGCAGTAAAGAGACAATAAAGCATGTCTTAGAATTATGTGTTTAGTATAGTCTGGTAAGAGCCGCAAGACAATAATGAGCTCAGAGGTCAGAAAGTAGCTTTGAATATTGGACTTTTTTTTTTCAGAAAAGCTTTTGTAAATTAAGTTAAAATTTGTTTGTTTTTGGGAAGAGGAGGATTTAAATAGGAAGTTGTTAAAGAGCATTATGCGGATCCACTCTCCATTTCAGCAAGTGGCAGTGATGCACCAAAAGTTTTTTGCCAACTGCCAAAAGACGGAAGCAAAAGACAAAGTCGAAGGAAAAGCATTGATTGATAGTCAAAGCAACTTGGTTTCGGTTTCAGGCGGCACTTTAATCCACCAGCATTATACCTTTGGCATCAATGTGACACGGTTATTCTGATTAAGGCATTTAGGGGTTAAAACAGCGGCAATCAGCCACCAGCGTGCACCCACAGTACTTAACATTTCAATAGGTTGGCTATGTGAAATGTATGTGAGTGTACGTGTGTGTGGCTTTTTGAGTAAACACCATAGATACGCTGATACATAGTGTACTCCATCTACCATTTTATCAAATTGGGATTTTTCATCTTTTGGATTGTTTTTTTGGGGGGGGTAGTTTTGTTTTTTTAAGGATTGTCGACAGGCGGACCGCCAAAGTTTACCGACAGAAGCACAGTTAAAATAACAAGACAGACTCATGATTACAGTTTGGTTCAGATTGAAATAAAGAGTGACTGACGATGGCGGACAGCTGCCCAGGCTGTTGACGAATGAAGGACCGGCAAAATGTTGTCAATTGCCCACCTCTGAATATTACAAATATCAGCAAACACAGGAGCTGATCCCGCCCCCCCTCCCCCCTCTTTCACAGTTCATCATTTCGATTATAAATGTGCATGTATGGAAACATATTTATCAAAGGGGATGTGTGGACCCCATCCCTGCGTTAACCCTAAAATGTTGAATGAATTAGAACAGCAAATCTGCAGTCTGTGTGCATTTCCAAAGCAGTCGGCATACACTCGATGTGGAACTATGGAAGACTGACAAAAAAATAAAGCGTGACTTTTAATGTCTTATAATGTGCCTGTGTTGCGCACTCGCACATGATCAGATTGAATTCCTACTTTTAAGTAAAAAAAGGTCACACATGCAGCAATTTTGGTCACAAATGGGATGTGGCTCTTTTCAGAATGAACCAATCACATTGAAACTCATGCTGAATTAGTGATAGGGCACACCTGCCATGTTTTTAAGTGCCTCTGATTAACCTCAAATAATCTTCACTTGTTGTTGATGTTGCTTGAATTTTCTTGTTCTTGTGTACAAAAACATTCCAAAGTATGAAGGTTTTGCGGCAATACTGACTGGTATTTGGAACTGGTTAATTCCCTTTACCTTGTCTAAGGCCCGAGTTCTGAGTTGAAGAAATACAGACCAAAAGCTTAACTGCAGTTACGGTATTCTTTTGGTGATGAGTGGTGCTGTTTGTGCCAAATTAATCTTTTGGAATTGTGGCAAATACGGTACCTTCAACCTTAGTTGTATTGGACCATAAGAAAATCTCACAAATACATGTGGGAAAATCAGTCATGGCAGAATGAAACCAAGGTTGAACGTTGTGGATGAAAGGTATATTTGGCGCAAAAACAACATCGCTCATGACCAAACAAACATGAAAATTAAACATGGTGGTGGTATAGGAGCTTCATGAACAGGGGCCAGAAAACAGCTTACTCGAACAACTGAGCTTTATTTGGGATTAATTGGAGGCACTCTAAATGATGCCAGATGTGTTCTGATTTTCATTTTGCCTATGCCTGACTGTGATTGGTTTAATGAATTAACTGCGCCGCATCCCACTAATACGAGGGTGTGCACAGTTGACCAGTCGCATTAATTTGGTTGTTGAATTTTACTTTCTTTTTTGAAAATATTTTTTCAAAAATTGTGCAATTACGTTATCCAGGTAATTGGTCAAATTAATTGTGGAAAAGGTTTGAAAATGATTTCTGTTGGTTTCCTTTTTTTCTATCACAAAACCTTTGTACAGGGATGTGTAGACTATGTCAACTGTATGGGAGTTTGTACATGCTTGTCGCCGCTCTTGTCGTGCGCAAAAACAAATCGTTAATCCCTGTGAGGAGATTCAGATTCAGAGATCGTGGTGTGTGTGTGTGTGTGTATATATATATATATATATATACAGTCAAACCTCGGTTTTTGTCCATAATCCGTTCCAGAAGGCTGTTCGAAAACCGAAACCACGCTCTTTTTAAAATAAAAATGTTTATTGAACACGTCTGCTCACAATGGAAAGCAAGTGTCACTTCCTTGTCTACCCGAGGAAGCGTCACTTCCTCGTGTAAGGAAGGCGAGAGCAGTCAAATGGTGCATTTAAGTGCGCTCAGTTTGTTCGAGAATAGAAATTTGTTCGTCATCCGAGGCATGAAAAACTCGAAATTTTTGGTCGAAAACCGAATTGGTCGAGAACCGAGACGTTCGAAAACCGAGGTTTGACTTTATATATATATATATAAAGTATATTCACTGTTGCAGTGGCATTATAGGCGATCATTTATATTTTACGTGCTGTTTTCACAAAACTGTTGTTGGGAAGAAACTAAAGAAAGCTCATTGTGTGTAAAGGAGTGTTTCAGTAGCTTTTGGCCTGATTCTTACACATTATAAATGCAATTTTCATAAACTTGCCTGTTAAAAGCATGCATGCAAGTGCATTCAAGTTTTTGTGGGGGAGGGGACTACAATCACAAATTTGGCAAGAAAGGCCATTTAGAAGCATTGAGTTGAGGCTCAGAGCAGCTCAGGCATTTATGGAGGTGTTCAGTAGGATCTCAAGGCAGGAAGTAATGATAGACCAGCCTTGTGTTTACACACACTTGCATATTGTCAATCTCTCTTTGTACTCGATCCCCCCTTTTCAGACTCACAAATTTGAATTCATTGAATGAATGAATGAATTGTAATTGAGATATGCAAGCACAATGACGGTTGTGTGTGGCTGACGAGTAAAAAACTACTGTGTAAAATGTAAAATTGTATTCCATGAACCGATTCATTTAGATATCATTAAAGAGAGCATGCAGGCACATGCACTTAAAAACATTTCTGTGCCCTTCTATTAAGAGTTTAGAATCTACTACATGGGTTCACCACCTATATTTGCATGATTTACTGGATCCCATCAGATCTGGATCCCAGTCTTTGCATTTAAGGATTCAACTCCTTATGTAAATGATTGTTGAGGTTTTAATTGCCAGCATAAATCATTTGTGCTAATAGGTGTGGATAGATTCATGGCACACCGAAGTTGCAAAACAGTCACCTGACACTCTGAACTCACAAATGTGTTAGTACTGTACCTGTTGTTCAAGTTCATAAAAGGTTCACCGCTTCAAAGTCAATGGAAAAAGTGTGGATGAGCTGAATGCAGGAGCTCATCACTGTAATAAGTGTTGGGAGGTGCTGGGTAATGGACTGTTGCTGTAATGCCAGATCAACATGCTGAATCAGCATTGCAGCCTTGTGTAAAAAAATAGCCAGCTCGAGCCAACAGTGCAGCACAGTGTTGAAAAAATGTGACGCCATGTGTCACATGATTTGACACTTTATGTTGTCCTGAAAGAAAACAAACGGAAACGTTGACAAGAAAGGTGACACGGTTTGATTTTGTTTGTAGAATTGTGTCAGTCCTACATTTGCACCTATGAGGTCATGGTGTGCCTTTGACGCCAACCAACTGGGGCACATTGAACGTTCGCCCAGCTTGTTTGCAGCCAAGCCGGGTGGGGGAGGGTGGGGGGGGGGGGCTGTTGTTGAAATCAAAACTAAACCAGACCATTTTTACTCTGCATTCAGAGTAATGAAGTCCATCAGAACCGTCGCTGTAGAGCTGGGATTTTTTTCCACGTCTACCTACCTTTCAATAGGGTTGAGAACTGTGCAAATAATTGAGACTGGACTCAGCCGTTCAAAACAAGGGGCATGCCGGTGAATCAAAGCAAAAGTTTGGTAGGCGTGCACAAGTTGCCGCATCGCCCAATAAGCGCAAAGCGTTGCACTGAATGTCCTGCCTTGACCGAGCAGATCGCGTTGGAGCAGTTTCAGGTTACATTTTTCCTCCATTCATATACTTAAAAATAGAAAGTCATCATTTCTACCCAAAGTGTTTTGAGTCTTTGGGAGATTTATACATATGCTCCTTTGTTAATTATTTGGTCTTAATCAGAGACACTTTAAATGGTGGCTGGTGTGTGCTGACACCACTTAATATCTTTGATTGGGGTTCTGAACATAGCCACATCTCTATTTACAGTATAAGAGGGTTTGTAGGTCTGTCATGCTAAACATAGATTTTTGAAACATGTCGTTTCCCAGAAACCCACTATAGTTATTTATTTAGTTTTTATGACACTAATGTAGTTAACAGCGTTAGAGCAATAAGATACAGTATGCTGCCCGTGAGAACTTTTACCACACGTTTCAGTATTTCATCCATAGGTACCTATGAAATTGTAAATATGGTTAAGTATTGGATTTATCTTCAGTCGCAAATCATGCTTGGCCTTTCACTTCGCGGGTGCTTTTTTCACTCGAGTGAAAACATGATCTCTTGTTCTCCTGTTGCTCTTTAATCCAAGTCACACCATCATTTTTTTTGTCTTTTAATTTTCACTATTCTCCTTTCAGCATCTTGTCCCGTTTCTCATGTCTTCCGTTTCCCAAGCGCTCATGGTCTCACCATCAGTATCTCTTTCTCGCTCTCATTATCACTCCTCACTCACTCTGCGACCCACCAGCCACAGGAATGTATCTCGAGGAACGCCTGGCGAGACGAACTGGATCAAACGAGTTCAGAGCAGCGCTGGAGCCCGGCTGTCTCTTGCTCTCTCCTCACTTTCATCCTTTCGGCCGCTCCCTCCTCGTCTTCCCCCTCCCATTTGTGTGTGTGTGTGTGTGTGTGTGTGTGTGTGTGCGTGTACGTCTCTCTCTCTCTCTCTCTCTCTCTCTCTCTCTCTCTCTCTCTCTCTCTCCCTCTCTCTCGGGCACGCTCTTTCTCTCTCTGTTTTCTCCCCATGCTCCTGTGCCCCCACCCCCTTTGGTCTCTTCGCTTCCTACAAAACATTTCCCTTTTGCTGCCATTTTCCCCCCTCTCCTGTCCTTTTTCATCTCCTGCTTGTGTTTCTCTTGTCTTTCTCCTCCATCTCTCAAGCATGCTTGAGACAAAGAAATCTTTTGAATGCCTTTGCATGTAGGAGGTGGACCTCAAGGGAGAGGATCGTTTTGATGTGTGCCCTGTAGATGTGTGTGTGTGTGTGTGCGTGTTTGTGTGTGTTCAGCGCATTTGTTTACATGTACGTAATAGCCTTTTAGCAAGGAAAGGATTGCAATGTGAGACAGGCACCAACATCAGACAGTGAGTGTGTCAGTCACTCAGGCGGCAATCCTAATTGGCTTATAATGCCCTTGTTACCATAGTGGGAACCCTTTGCTCCACCCCCCACTTCATTTTGCAAGCATGTTTGTTACTTTAAAAAGAAGCTGTCAAGCATGGGGGTGGGTTAATATCTGTCTGTGTCTGCACATTCATCTTGGGTTGAAGGGGTGGGTGCAGAATCAGGTCTCCCCCAGGGGCACAGGGATGTATGTATTCACATCTTTGTATGGGGGGACAATGGGGGATTGTGTGTGAGTGTGTGTGTGTGTACATTCATCTATACTCACATTGGCATTGTTTTATACTCTGTTTGGGTGCCCCAGCTAGTGTATCTCACATTGACAAATTAAATGTGTGTCGCCACACACATAATTAGTGCATTGCTGTGTATGAGACTGGTGACGCCTAACAAATTCCAAGGTCAAATAACTTCCTGTCTTGACTTGAATCCCTGCTGACTGTTGTTGGAGGCAATATTATTTTTGTGCGTTAATTATATGGCATCAAAATATATAGGCAGAGATGCCAAGTGTTCCGGTGTGGCCGTATTTTGTTACAGGTTGTTGCCATTTATTCAGCTGAGGAGGATGAAATTGTTCCGCAGATGACCAGCACGTTAGGCTTGGCAATTAGTTGAAATGTAGTCGTGATTTCGATTTTGGCTTCTCTCAATCTTAGAAATGTTCTACAGTTAAACAAACAAACAAAACAAAACAAAAAAAAAACAATGAATGTACCGAATGATGTGGTAGGTGTGCACGTTGTCGATGTTGTGAAAGTACTAAATGCACTATGTGCGTGCGTCCAGTTGGAATTTACCGTAAAACTAAACACACAACAAAAGGAATTATACACATTGCATATTTGAATACCAGACATGCTTCGTTTTATTAACATTGCCATTTGCTAATGCTTAAATCAATGTAAAATCCTACTAACATGCTAACTTATTAGCATCGGCTCTCGGGAGTGCTATTCCTTCAAATAAAATTCACACACAAATGCCGAAGGAACACATACAGACACGTAGTATAACAATACTCAAAGCCACATATTCCTCATCTGTGAATTTTTTTTCCGTTAAAAGAGCTCAATTGCAACTTTCTTCTGTTCTCATTGTGCACTACATCCATGCACGGCATCACACTGCCCCCAAGAGGCCAAAACATGCAGGAACAGACGGTATTTGCTTTTATTGTTTTTCTCAACTGCTATTTTTAGCATATTGTTATTTTACTTTTTACCAATGTATTCATTGCTATTTACAGTTATCTTTAAGTTCTGTTTTCAAAGATTCCAAGAATTTTCATGTTGTACTTGGCCAAAAGAATAAAATGTTTAAGAATAAAGTGTTCAGTGTGCAGGAATGAATCGGCCTGAGGCTATGATGATAGCTTTGAGTAGTTGAGCTTTGGTAGTTAAATCAATACAAATGTATCAAATTAATAAGTATTAAATGTTATTTTTTCCATAATCGCACAGTCGTGGATTATTTCGGAGTTTGCGAGTCATTATGTCAGTACCACAGCTTGTGATTGGCTGACACAGCATTTGGATTCTGCCAACCATCAAATTGCATTAAGTTTGCATTGACTTCATTGCTTCATTTGCAGCTGGCAGGCTAACTGACAAGCGTGGTGGCTGAACAGCAGCCGTTTCTCTAAAAAAATCCCAAATCATTGCTTCCATAAGTGTTGAATAAGCAACACTTATGGCAAGACTTGGGCTGTGTGATATGGACAACATTTTGTATCACAATATTTTTGTCAGATATCTGTAACAATATTACAAAGGACTATGGAGTTGAGTGAAAACAACTTTTTAAAGCAAACTATTAATCCAAAAGGATGCGGCAAGTGCATTTTTACTTACTGATGGCCATCAACATTAACCAACTCGACAATAACGACTGTAAATAAAGAAACACATTTACATTGTACTGCAACTCTGCTTTAATGATATATAACAATTTTATGCCACAAGTGTTTGTTTTATTTACGTGTGTGCATGTGTCAGCTCCGACATCAACAAGCATTTTGCTTGAGGCATTAAGTAGCTTTAGTTTAAAGGCCCACTGCACAGGGCAGAATGCCAAAGTTAACCACTCACCCGATATTAAGTGTGGTCTTCCAGTGATGTGAATGTGCCAGACTGCATGAGGGTCCTCCATACAATACTGCATTTTTTTTAGTACACAGAAAAATAGTGGCAGTTCAGAAAGAATTAGTTAGTATAGGCTACACTAGTATTGCAATAACAAGCAACTACGATAAACAAATACATGACATATAAGTATTGAAAGACTTTCCGTAATGTAAGGGTACCATTGTGGAGTCGTAGCACCCAATGACAGCTGTGCCATAATGTGCAGAGATAAAGTGATTGGTGGTGCAATACAATACTATGACGGTTGTGCAGTTGACGCATATAATCGTTGCATCATTTTTTAAAGTGACCAACAGTAGTAATTGTTGTACAACTTTAGCTGTGCAATTGTACAGAAAGTCCTTGAGCGCTTTAAAATGTCTGGTGCTGTGGAATATTGATCAACGACAACTGCTCAAGTACATAGAGAGCTGGAGCTACAATGATCAGTCCGGTAATACTGTTGCACAGGAGTGTGCAAAAATGCAAAGAGTCACTATTGCATTGTATTTACTTGAGTGAATAAGTAAACAATATAAATTGTAAGATATTTTTTAATGTAAACACAATTTTATGCACTGTCATCAAAATACTGTTTTTTTGGGAGGGAAGTCACGATAATATACAGGATATAAAGTTGGGGTCTGCATGTGAGTTACTTGACGATATCTCAAAGGTAGACACAAAAGTGACACTCCATCAGACACGATTTGGGCATATGGATGAACGACTGGAAAGACAATGTGGATCAGATATGCATGGAATGCTGTGATTGCAGGTTTCACATGGACATCTTGGGAGGACGCAAATGATGATGCCGAAGGTGAATATTGGTGGAGGAATTGAAGGTGTGATGGAGCAGAGTGGCGGAGAAATTGAGTGTGTGAAGTAGCACAGCGCTGATGCAAAATGTAAACGATGAATTGAATGTTAAGGTTGTGATCAAGGTGGCTGACTGTGTCGTGGCACATTTGCCTGACTTGTGTGCGGGCAGTGTAGGATTGGTTCCCACTCAGTGATGGTGGGGAAGTGGGTGTGAATGGTTGTCTCTATATGTGCCCTGCACCTGACTGGCGACCAGTTTAGGGTGCAGTCCGCCTTTCGCCCGAAGTCAGCTGGCATGGGCTCCAGCAACCCCCCGCAACCCTGTTCGGGATAAGCTGTGTTGAAAATGGACGGCTGGACGGTTGTGATTAAGGATTGAAGCGGGAGAGGCATCGACAAGTTAGAAGGGGAGAAAAGAGGAGTATGTCAGCTACAGAACAATAAATGGCATTCATGACACATCTCCAGGAGTATTATGACCTGACAGCTTCCTCCTAATAACAGCTAAAATTATTGGGGCTTTTTTTGCGCTTCCTCACCTGTTATTTGGTCACATGTAGACACTACGCATATATACAGATGTCCCAATGGGCGAGTAAATGGTAAAATGCTATAGTTCAGGGATGGGTGACTTAAACAATGGAGGGGGCCACTATTTTTTCGTCATCGCTACTGGGGGTGCACATAGGACCGTGCACTTTAAATAAGGCCAAAATATGTGCACACTCGATGTCTGGTTGTTTTTTTTTCCTCCTCTGATGCAGAACTAAAGTCTTGGAGCCGCTCTTGGGAGATGTCTGCCATCTAGTGGTAAAACCTGTTATTACAGTGCATAGCTGCTCCGCTGCAGTAAACATTTTCATTTTCAAATAATCATCAACGGCCACCGCCAGTTGCCCACCCATGCCATAGCTAGAGGGTAACGGCCATCTCCTCAACATCCGTCTGAGCAAGACATACGCTGTCGTGAGATGGGGAAGAAGAGTCCTGCTCTAATGTTCACTCACATAAATAAGTGATGCTGTTAAAAAGCGACAGTCTGGGTAGGAGGGCGTTCAGGGTGTGGGGGCTTTGCACACACACAAAATCACACACAGACAGACAATATTTATTTTGCGCATGAATGATTCCTCAGGATCAAAGAATCAACGCTGTGGAACAAAGGCTACCGCTGGTCTCCTCCGTCTTGGTGGTGTCCCTGTACATGTGTGCCTGCCGCAACACGTGTGAGTGCATGCTCATTGTGTTTCATGGCATGTGTGCGACATGAGGATGTTTATGGCCTCGGGATGGGAGGACTACAGACAGGGAGGGAGGACCAAAAAGGGGAAGAGGGATAAAGGAGTGAGATGTTGAAAGCAAGCTGCAGGCTGTCTGTGCGCTCACTCATTTTAACCCCCACCCCCGCCAAACGCCATTACCACCACCACTTTATTGGGAGCCTAGAGTACAGATAAAAAGCCATTCTGGTCTTATATTCTGGCCAATAATGGCCATCATAACTTTGAAGTCCACACTGCCAAGCTTCCTCGTCTTGGTATCACAAGCAAGTGATTCCACTCGCTCAACACTTAACCAATCACTGTGTGCTTTTGTTTGGAGGTCTCCACGCCCTCCCGCCCCTTTCGCACTAATCTTATGAGCTCCTCTCAGACCTGTAATTTTCAAACCTGCATTTTTTTCTGTTCCCCATGGACGTCTGGCAATTGTGTAACTTAACGCGCTACCCTGCTGTGAGTAAAGTTTGCTCAGTAGAGATGTGACCTTATCAGGCCAATATAAATGAGAGTGTTGCTGTGCTTTTATCCATTAATGCAAAGCTAAGCTAAATTGCACATAATTAACACATCAGGGGTCTGTCCAAGCTTTCTGGGAAATGTAAAGTGTTTGGACAGGTCAGGTCAAAAATTTGAAGGCGGTATTATAGGGTCGGTTGTGCATACCCCACTTAGGACCGATCCGCCCCCTCACCTTCAACTCGTTGCATTTGTGTGTGTGTGTGTGTTCAAACAAGAATATGCCTATGTGAAACATGAACTTCACTTTAGGCAGTCATCAGTACCGAATGTTAAAGGAACCCTCAGCTGTTTGATTATCAAGATGTGAAACTGCTGAATAAACACACGTGAAACCTGGACTCACTCCCCACTCACCCATTGTAAATAGCACAGCCACCTTATGCATCATATATGCAGTTGCATATATGCTTATATTTTATATTGCATTCTGGACTGTGTACAGTTTATTCAACAAAAAATATTTGTGCATGCAAATACTTCATGGTTTTTTTTTCTACTTTCTTCCCTCCAAATTTTGCTGCTCTAGATTGCGAATTTCTCCATTGTGAGCCAAATAAAGGTTTGTATTTTCTTATCTTATCTTAATATAGTTGTTATACATCAGTTCAACAGATGACCGGAAGTGGTCACAGAATGTGACTTAACTCATTGAATACCACCCCTTTTCACTGGAGCAACCCCTCAATCCCTCACATTTTACTGAATTTCGACTGATTTGCAAGGCCCACAGAATTTTCTGTCCTATGGCTATATATACATGCAACCTGTCAAAAGAAAGGTGAGACTCTTCTTTAACCAGTAAAAAAAAGTTGGTTTCTAGCTTTCTCCGTTCATTGGCAATCAGCATTAGAAAACTGCTAAGTTTGATGGAAAATGCCGATTTTCTGCAGAAATCCAGAGAAAATGAGCTTTTTGTAAAAGCATGCATTTCAAGCATCATTTCAAGTTTTACACTATTTTTTGCTTTTGTGGCAGCTCAAATACCTCAATAATGTGTTCCTCCTACAAAAGAACATTACAAATAATGTTTTTGTCGCAAAATAATTTATTTGCACACAACAAAACTATTGAACTATGAACAAAAGTGCAGCTGTGGAGAAGATGGTTTTTGGCTTCCATCCAGTTTGTCACCACATCGATTCATCCCACCACGTCCAGATGCACGACCTATAAATTATAGAAACATAAAAAGTTGTAAATATATCTTGCTGCAGAGTGAGGTACAATCATTTTATTTACCTTTCTTTCCACCACCAAAGCGAGGAGTCGTCATCTTTTGGCTTCTGGTTGGACAATCTGTAATGTATAGAAGTATGTACAATTACCACACTTTTATTTTTCTATTTTTTTTATTGTTGCTTTCCACTTACATTTCAGCATCTCTCACACACACACACACATACATGCTCGCACACTGCTATTTACACCATTCATTCCACGTTGTTCAGCATCCAATTTGAAATGAAATGGAATATGAATTTAACACTAGTGGTTTTGGCAGAGCTGAGCGGACCAAATGTGTCCTGTTTTTTTTGTTTGTTTTTTGAAAACCTATGGCGACGTGCAAGTCAGGGCATTTTTTCATCCACATCTACGAGACGCATCAACCGTACATAAATGAGTGTTACTGGCAACTTCATAGTATAGCGGGGAATGTAGCGGTACATAAAAGTGACTGAGGAGGCATAAGAAGTGATGAAGTTTTGAATGGGAACTTGCAAGCTAGTCAGCAGTTACCTCCTCGTTCCAGCGGCTCTGGCGAGGACTCTCAGCTGCTTTCCGTTATGTCCGAAGGCACATATTCGTCCGACATCGCGATCCAAATCGCTCTCCAATTCATCGTTTTCGCCGTCGTCTTTACGAGACGATTCCAACGAATCGCTGACGTGTGCCCGGCGTCGGCCATGCGAAGCAATGCGGCCTCTTTGCCGTCATCGCTGGAAGTCGCCGGGGAGACGATTTGTGGGCGACGTGGGGCATCGGGAGGCACAAAATGCTCTGCCAAGCGATGATCGCTGACGTGGAGCAAGTTCATCTTCATCAGATGAACTCGAAACTCGGCGTGAGCTATGCGGGCTGCGTGTAGCGCGCCATGTTTGTGCAGGCTGACGTTCGTTTGACGGGTGCCGCTTTCGATTAGTGACGGAAGCGTCATTTTCTCTTCCACACAAACACCATCTCCTTTGTTGTTTTGTTTCGAGGACGCTTTTATACCGAAAAATAAATCATTTTTAGTTAGTTATTTCCTTTTCTCCATCGTTGCTAGTTGCTAATGTTCCAATCCACTATCCACATACGCCCCTCCTTCACTGTACGCCCTTTCTACGACTTCTGCTGCGTGATCCTGGTTGATTTTTGCACCACTGCCACCCGATGGCCATTTTTTTTGCTATTTAACATTGCCGTCAAGCCTAATCCTGTGGTGAGAAGTTGCATTGGACTCTCTTGCACACTCCCCCATGAAAACACGTGATTGACGTATTAATACGTCATGGGGAGGGAACGGCTATGCGCAAATTGACGTATTTATACGTCAAAGGGTGTAAATGAGTTAATTATTCTCTCAGTCCTAAAGCATTATGTTGTACTGTATGTGTCCAAGCCCTGTGGTATTAGTGGGCACTGTGTTTATAGCACACTGATTAAAAATAAATAACTAAAACAGGATGTGTGCAGATAAAGCTTGAGATTTTATGTTGAGTGGACACCCTCTTCTGCAACCCCCCCCCCCCCCCCCAAAAAAAAACTAAAACGTATGTTGGACACAGATTTGTGTGGGTGTTTGTGTGTGAGTGCAAGCGTGCATGTGTGCGTATGCACGTTCTCATGTGTGCAAGCTTGTGTGGCTACAACAGCAGATGTGTTTGGCTGCAAGTCATTTATATGGTAATCATGTCATTTACCTGTGAAATGCTTCTTCTTCAATCGTGCCAAATACAGCCACACTATCTATTAAGAGTGTGTGTTGGTTTTGAAAGAAAGGTGTTTGGGTTCGACACTTGTTCGTTGCAATAAATATATCAAGATAAAGTGTACAGTATGTGTGTGACCGTGTGCCCGTGAAGTGCAATTAACTAATCTTTGCTATTACAAATTGGGAAAATAGTCCGTATTTTGCGGAAATATCGTAATGCATACAGAAGCCTACAGAAGTTCATTGTCAGAAAGCCCAAGTGTTGCGATTTGAAAGAAACATCGACAATAAAAGCCATGACTATCCTGCCCACATAGGTCACAATACAGGGAAACAGTGTCTTAAGTCGAAGGCATGGAGGTCTCCAAATGTACTAATTTGGTGTACAGATTCCTATGTAGTGGCGACATGTGGGAATGAATTGTATCATATCAATGTACATAGTATCATATCATATCATATTCTGACTGTATGATAACCTTGAGCAAAAATAGCATTTTTGTGTACAACCTGACAGCACCATTAGTCGTCGCACGCAGCCACCAGGTATTTCAATGCACGCTCCAATGTAAAGTAATGTAACATTTCTCTCCTGTTTTCCCTCAGACGTTTGCCGCCTTATGTTCGCAAAACTGGGGGCACAGATCGGGGTCACTATGAATCTGTTGCGCAGATGAGGAATGTTTTCTGCCTCAGTAGCTAACTCTTAAAGCTGTTTGTAAACGTTCATTTCTAGACAGCGTTCTCGTCAAACAAACTTTCATATAATGGGAAAGGTCTGAAGGAAACTTTGGGTGGTTTTGAAATTGAAACTACCACATTTTCATCCCACTACGACCTTCAATCTGGTAACCGGCCAATGCCTATAGTGTTATCGTACGAGCAGAAAGAAGCCACCTTCTCAGCTTTACTCAGCCTAGTGAGAACACAATCGCCCAGCCATCCACCCTTGTCTGTGCATCCTTGTGTGTTTGTGTCTCAGGTTGACAGCCTCTTCGGCGGTATCCCGTGATCCCTGAATAACCAAACAGGACCGTTTCTTTGGTGATAACTATCATTAACATGCTGATTACAGGTCTGAGGATCTCGAAATAACACATACACGCCAGAGCAGTGGATCAATACTTGCGTGCTGGGGTAATAATGGGGCTGCCCGCTCTGCACAGTTGAGAGACAGGGGGCCTAGTGCAATAGCGCTGGACAGGGCGGATGGAGACAGAGGATGAAGCTGCCGGATCTGTTGGAGCATTGCTCCCCTTGACCCTCGCTGCTGATCTTGTCTGATCTGAACACAACTGTCTAGGCCAGGGGTGCCCAAACTTTTTGGACCGAAGATCTACTTTTCGATCAACTAACCTCCCAGGAACTACCCTTACCGGCGCACGCACGCACGCACGCACGCACGCACGCACGCACGCACGCACGCACGCACGCACGCACGCACGCACGCACGCACACACACACACACACACACACACACACACACACACACACACACACACACACACACACACACCATGATGAGAAACAGCCTGAAACTGAGGCATGCGATGCACTTTTGCAGCCTGTTAACTATCGTAGCTCACACGTACCGTTTTAAAGTGCTTCCCTGGGCCCTCCTAGATTCCTATTCTTTGCCCAGCAAAATCTGAATGAGAATAATGACGATAAAATATGGAGCGCAACAGCTCTGATCACACGCTGCAATTGCAGAATGCTGAGTGCTAACAACTTCCGGTGATGTAATCACGCGCCACCGTAAATTCAAGATTTACCTGCTTTATTTTTTATTTTAATTTTTATTTTTTTTGGGTGAAAATGAGACTGATAGGATGATTAGGGTGCAGCCTACATTAACACAAAAAATATATTACTAACATATACAAAGACACACAAATGGTTGTTTGTTTTTTTCTCCTCGACACTCCTCGGATCTGCTTGGGACCTGTCTTAGATCTACCGGTAGATCAGGATCGACGTAATGGGCACCCCTGGTCTCGGCACAAGTTTGTATAGAACCAGTATAGAAATGTATGTTGGAATGTAGTGGGAAACTCAGATCTCATCACTTGTGGACTTGCATGTTATGATGTATGTAATAGTTGCCTTTGAGTAAAACATCAATTTAAACAGTCATATGGATCGACAAATTATTGTGACCAGGGTTCCTGACGAACAATTTTTATCTTGGAGAGCAGTAGCCTCTAACGTCACATGTTAGGGGCCCTGGAAGAAACCTTTGTGGCATATGTCATAAATTTACTTTCAATGTAAATACAGTATTCACCAATTTTGCACTCTGTTCATGTGGGTATTGACTGCAGCATTTGGAGTTGGATTGATTTTTTTCTTCTCCTGATTTCGGTGCAAACAGCATTGGTTCAGTTCCTACTCATCCATTTTCTGATCTGCTTATCCTCACAAGGGTGACGGGGCGTGCTGGAGCCTATCCCAACTGTCTGTGGGCAATGGTTGTTTGTCTATGTGTGCCCTGAGCTTGTCTGGCAACCAGTTCAGGGTGTACCTTACCTACTGCCCGAAGACAGCTAAGATAGGCTCTAACACGCCGCGACACTCATGCGGTTATGCGGCTTGGATGATCAATAGATGGATCGATGTTGTGTGTCTTCAGAATTCAGTATTTAATAAGGGTCTTTGGATCATCATTTTGGAGTCTCAGGACTGAAATGCATTGAAGATTATTGGTTCCAATTACACTGTTCAACAAATGTGTAATAGTTTTTTTAAATCAGCGATTCAAGGAAATGTTTCTCGAGGAAATTTTTGATGATTCAGAATGGGCCATCATTTTTTCTCTAACACATCAGGATTCATAATGGTACAAAGAAGAGGAATAAAAACAAGAATGTCGTTGGAATGTAATGACAATAATATCAGATGTACTATATTAATATATTTAGTAATATTGATGCATTAAGGGTTTCATTCAGCAACAGGTAGTTAAGATCCAGAATAATCCGGATAGGGGTGGATCCCTTAAATGTAGACAGAGGTAAAAGTTTTTCACAAAAATGTTTTATTACAGAAAGCGCAAGACCGACAAATTACAAATTAGGTCACTGGTACTCAGAGCCAGGACAAACCATAATGAACAAAAAGCGCTTTCAAACTGCAAGGAGAAATAAACAACACACGCTTGTTCTAAAAAGACAAGGAAATCCAAGTAACTAAACTCTACTTATACAAGGAACAAACTATGACAAGAACAGCAGGGTAAAGAGCAAGCTCATGAACATCTAGAGAACTGCAAATGATATGACGGTCGTGAGCAAGGTGAATAATCCGATAGCTAGAAGTTTTCTTGGATATCCTTAAATTGTCCACTGATTATGATTCAAGACAGGTGCGCCACTGGAGGGAATGCCCATCATTCAGGCAGGAACTGAAACCAAAACAGTAAAAGGATCAAAACCATGACACAGGTGGTATTTTTTTCAGAAATGTTTCAGCTATAAATTACAATCCCTGTTAAAATCTGCATTGTGAAAGCTTGTAAGGGTCAAACTTAACAACAAAAAATGAAAGTATTTCAACATTTGATGTGCTAGAAAATACTAGTGACCCAGCTAATCAGGGAAGTCCGGGAGAACAAAGAAGACCTGGCTAATGCATATGGCTCCATCTAACACAAGCTGGTCCAAACAACCCTCGAGAGACACGATGTGCCTGGCCAAGTGGTTGAACTCATCATGGACTATTACAGCTGGTCGAATATAATAAGATAAGAAGATAAGAAAACCTTTATTTGTCTCACAATGGAGAAATTCCCAATTTACAAGAAGTCCGCTGAAACTCGGTGTCGGGCCCCAAAGACCAAAACTGGGGTGTACCAGCGAGCAATCCGGGTTTTCATGGACGATCAGACTATGATAACTGAGTCAGTACCAGGCAGCAGGTGCATTCTGCAAGGGCTGGAGGAACTGAGTGAATAGGCAAGAATAGGATTCAGGCCTGATAAGTCAAGGTCTCTGATGCTGAAGAATGGCAAAGTCGTAGACAAGTTCCTTTTCAGCATCCGCGGTACACCAATCCCAACTGTCTCTGAAAAACCGGTACAGAGCCTTGGCAAGGTGTTTTACAGCAGCTTGAAGGATTCAACATCTGTCCAGAAGACCTGTCAGGAGCTAGAGAGCTGGTTCGAGCAGTTGACCACTCAGGGCTTCCTGGAAAGTTAAAGGTTTGCATCTATCAACACCGCATTTTCCCCAGGGTACTTTGGCCTTTGCTTGAAGTTTCCATCTCAATCGTGAAGGTTTTCGAAAGAGAAGTCAGCAGCTTTGTCAAGAGGTGGCTGGGACTGCCTAGCAGCCTGAACAGCATCGCCCTCTATGGATAGAACACCAAGGACCGAAAAGTCACATGGACAGATCTCCGGTGGGCAGAGCCACAGTGCATAAAATTCCTTGTCCAGGCAGTGCACAATATTCTGCCCAAACCTTTCCACCTGGGGGAAAAAAACTGAGTCTCCCAACTGCCCACAATGCCCAGGCAGGGGCATGTTGGGGCACATCCTGAACTGCTGTCCAGTAACTCTTAAACAGGGTTGGTATACTTGGTGCCACAATCAGGTTCTAAAACCCATCGCGGAAGCCATTTGCGTGGGACTCAGCAGCAGCAGACCTTCGTGAAGCAAACCACCGTAGGAGCCAGAAATCCACCAGGACTCCTGTGAAAGAACTGAACTGCGAAAGACTGCCAGCTCTTTTTTGACAACTCAAGCTTTTAAAAGTCAGTTTACAATGTATGTCCCCAAATCTCTTATTTGCACCCCTAAAATTTCAGGTTAGGGGCCACTGTTCTCCTAGTTAAAAAAAAAAAAAAAAAGACAAGTTAGTCTGGAGCCCTGAATTAAATTACCATTAGTGGAAATGGCTTTTAGGCCTGTCTTAAAAGAGGGGGAATGTTTGGAAGTACTAGGTGACATATGCAGTCCCTCATCTACTGGCATCTGGCAGGTGTTCAATCAAGCTCATTTGGATGGTGTCAACTTTTTCGAAAATGATACATTTTTGAAGTGCCAAAAATTACAGAAATACTATGTGCTTTTGTATATAACCTTTTCACTCTCTTGTACATAACTCTTTCTAATCAGCGTTGCATGCACCGAATGCTCATCCTGACCGGTGACCACCACTCTTCTTCACGTTATAGCAGCTTGACGATAGTGTAAAAACATTGTCCATATGTCAGACGAAAGCCTGGCTGCTCATTGCTTTTAAAATCATCATTAGTTTTTACTGCAAAAAAATGACATGCATCCCGCCCTCCAACACCCTGCAGGTGTTGCAACATAATGATCTGTAATATGGTCTTATGTGGACTGTGGACTTGTTGAAGCTTGCCTTTGTCACCAAAACACATGAAACTCTGTATACTGGGGTGGACTTTGTTCTTTACTGCTTTGAACTGTGTGTTTTAGCTGTGTAAACACATCCGCACGCATTCAAGGAAGGGCACAGTGGCAAGGTGGCTGGCCACACTCTACTACTGGATGGCTTTGTTTTATATGCAGTGAATTGCAGAGAGAATTTTGATATTTACATGCTATTTTTTGAGCCAAGTCAGGCGTGTCATCAGGTGACTGAGCTGTGTGCTAGCGTTTGCTTTGATATTATTAGAAAACACCTAATGTGGCGAGTGCAAACAAGGGACAAGAGAAGGAATAATGAGATGAGCGTTGAGATTTGTGTTATTGGTAAAGCGTGATCTCGTGTGACCATCGATTTGAGAGACTAAGGACATCTTGAACAAGAACACAAATACTCAGACACTCCAGTCAACTCAGCTCAACTTTATTTCTAGAGCAGCACTGTTCCTCATTCAACCAGTCTTTGGATCAGCACACACTCATTCACACTTGCGTGTGTGTGCAGCCTGGGAGAATCTGGCGTTCCTGCCAAGTAGACCCCCCACCCCCACCCCCAACCGTTACCATAGCAGCCTCTCTCCCTCGCTGTTTCTCTTGTTCTCCTGCTCACTCTGCTCAGGGGCAATAGTGCAAAGAGGGGAGAACTGGTGGAAAAGGAGGGAGGCTTAAGAGCGTCTAGATAGCTGCGTGTGTGTGCCTGCGTATTTGTACTGTTCTGCCCTCACAACAGGCCTCGGCAGAGGCAGACACCAACTGGGTTTCATGCAGCCAATTGTATGCTTGCCTTCTGTGGCACTTTGCTGGACTCAGCCAATCAGTGAAACCAGCATGAACTGGACACACGCACACACATACACACACGCATTCACATTACGTACAAGGATACTTTGTTGCAGAAGTTGACCCTAGCATGTGTTCTCGTAAAATCACTTCTATGTGGGGAAAATTATTCCACTAATTAGCCACCCTTCATTATTTTATTACTTCTTTTCCCCTGGATGTCACTCCGTCCATCCTTCTGTTACTTACTGCATGGCTACTTGTACAAGTTTAGTTTAACCAAGTACAGTGCTTCTCAATTCGGTTTCTCCTCCACAGGAAGAAGAAAACATTTCACATCCTTCCCAACTCTCCCCCGAAATTATAAATAGTGATAAAACAATTTTATACACAAACTATTAAGCACACTTCTGCATGACATTGTATCTTTAGTCAAGTCAAGTACAACTTTATTGTCAAAAATTATTCACATGAAAAGAAAGAAAAAAGAAAAAGCTTCAACCAACAACAACAAAAAATGATGATAATAATTAAAGGACAGCGGCAGATGTGCAATTACACTTAATTCTAGTTCTGCAAAAAAAAAGCATGTTCCCTGGGGCCTACGCGCGTCCCCCGCCATCGCACCGCGCGCCCCTAGGGTGCCCGCCCCACTCTTTGAAAAGGACTGCTTGAACCAAACTGCTCTTGCTCTTTTCTGTTGCTTTGTCCAAGGAGGACAGATGTTGGACACAGTCTCTATGCACACACGCAAACGCACAGCTGTTGACTACTACCTGTTGACCAGATATGGTCATGGAGCCAAAGTTGCCCCTTCACTCTTTCCTCCTCTTCTCTGAAATCACACATTTCTTGAAACTGGCAGTAGCTCTGGAACAAAATCAACAGTAGCCCGGGAGAACTTCCGCATCACCATTCACTACGTTTGACGAGTCTGGATGACAAAGATTTAATTTCCCCATACACACACACTACAGTACCATATGCGCACTTGGCTTCAAGTCAGCCAATTTGAATGGCATTGAGGAAAATTATCATTTTCATAGGCCGCGTGGCCCTAGTGAGGATAAGCAAAGAATACAAGGATGGGTAGAGTGTGAAATACAGCTTGCACAATTATTTTATATTAATGGAGAGAGACAGGCATAACCACTAAGTGTTGCTAAAAGTGAGTAAATTAAATAAATTATTCTAATTAATCAGAGGCTTTGTAATAAATTAAACTGATGAATCCCATTTTAATCATATGTCAAGTTTTGCCCTAAATGGAATTTTTTTTTTCATTCAAATGGATTTTAGTGGCCAAGCGAAACAAACAGACACAGATATATAGGCACAGACATGAATCTTGTTAACTCTTAAAATATAAGGGTTTAAAAATAGCAGAAAAACTAAAGGAAAATATCCCTGACCAAAATTGAACAGACTAAAAGTTGAAATGCTATTTTAGGACAGTTTTTCAAGAAGAATATTGCCTTCCAATTGTAAGATCCTTGGCGCATTGTTGTCAGTTTTAATGCAGTGCTGCCTGAGGGATTGAAGGTCACGGCCATTTCATGTTGGTTGTCAGCCTTGCTGCTTACATGCACTGATTTCTCCAGATTTTCGGAAGCTTTTGATGATATTATTGGCCGGTCGATGACGAAATCCTTAAATTATTTGTAATTGTGCATTGAGGAACATTGTCCTGAAACTGTTTGACTATTTTCTCACGCAGTTGTTCACAAAGAGGTGAACCGTGGCCCATCTTTGTTTGTGAATGACAGAAATCCAGTGAAGCTCCTTTCATACCCAATGATGGCACCCACTTGTTCCTAGTTATCCTGTTCACCTGTGGGATGTTCCATACAGGTGTTTGATGAGCATTCCTCAACTTTCTAAGCCTTTTTTTGAAACACGTTGCAGCCATAAAACTCCAAGATCATGATTTTTTTTTTTTTTTTTACTAAAAAACAAGTTTTATCTGTTTGAAAATTAAATATCTTTGTCAGGTATTCATTGATGTGACCTTTGTGAAGATAAAGCGGATCAGAAAATGGATGGAGGTATTCATTTAAATACAGGTTGGACTTGATTTGAAAATCTTTAAAGGCTGTTTTTATTTCTGTTTAACACAACGTCCCAACTACAGTGCAATTGGGTTTTGTAGTTGTGGTCCTTAAGTTCATTGTTTGGTTTGTCAAAGACTAGACAAGGCAGTCTGCTGCAACAGACAGGCTACCCGACTTCCCTACAGTGTGGCCTCGTTGGTCGGAGTAACCACATTACGTAGAGTTAATTCATGTACATTGAAAATAAATCAGGACGTGTTCATTTCACAACCGATTTTCACTAGGTTTGCCTTCTTGTCAACGTCAAAGCATTAACCGTACGGAATATTCCTACCGATGAAAGTGTCTCAGTTCCCATGTTGTGACTGTACGATGTCATGTGCTACGGTAGTCAGCACAATGTGCAGGCAACCTTGTTATTTTGGTTTTCGTGATGTCCACTCACATGGAATGCGCTGACACTTTGCCCCCACTTACTGAGCATCGCCGAAGGCATGCAGGTCAAAGGGGCATGTTGTGTCTTCCCGGTCGTCATTTCCATGGTATCGGAGGGTTGAAGTGCTTCAGTGGTTTGCAAATGCTATTTGCACAAGACTTTTCATCAAGGCTTCTATCCAGCAGTTTTTGATGTGATTTTCCTCCCATCACTCCTCGCAACGCAGTTTTATCTGATTCCTCAATTTTGGTAGCCGATAGCCGAGCTCTGATGTGGGTGTCAGTGTGATCGGTGTATCAGGAAGTGGTGCTCTGACAAAGGTTCTGCACTCTTTGGAACGCAAACTGCAATTAAAATCACTCAATTTTTTGATGCATCCATATCTTCGTAATTAATGAATCATAATTATGGTGCTAACGTTTCATACACTAAAGTCAATACAATCCATTTTGTTTCCATTAATATATCTACTACACACAAATTAGGAAAGGTTGCTGTTAAGCAGTTTTCACTTTACTCCCATGTCAGTGGTGCTTGATGAAAGTAATCTTTGTGAAAAGGGAAGCACTTGAGTCACATTTTGCAATAAAAATGGAATTGGTTTGTTGCAATGAAATGTTCATGCAAAGATGTTCAAATAACTGAAGGAGATTACAGTCATCCTAAATTATCTTATATTATATTATTATATATATAATATTTGCCAGTTCGTCATCCATCAGCGGCCTGGGCACCCGTGTGTCAGTCCCTCATTTTTTTCAAGCTAAACCAAACTGCATTTGTCAGTCTGTCATGTTATTTTGACCACCCTTTCGTCAGGACATTTAGCCAGTGCATCTGTCGTCAGTCATAAAAAATAGATATATGTCCTCCAACACTTGTAAAATTCAATGTGATTAAAATGGTAAATGGAGTGCATTATGTATCAGTCCATCTACATCAGGGGTGCCCACACTTTTTGGACCGGAGATCGACTTTTCCATCAACCAACCTCCCGCGATCGACCCGTTACCGCGCACGCACATACACGTACAAGCGCACGCCGTGATGAGCAACAGCCTGATACGGAGGCATGTGATGCGCGTTTGCAGTCTGTTAACTATCGTAGCTCACACATACCGTTTTAAAGTGCTTCCCTCAGCCCTCTAGATTCCTATTCTTTGCCCGTGCCCTCGGTGAATTGTACACGAAACAAACTCTGAATGAGAATAATGATAACGATAAAAGACATATCGTGACGGCTCTAATCACAAGCTGCAATTATAGACTGCTGAGCGCTAACAACTTCCGGTGACGCAGGTCACGCGCCACCGTAGGTTAAAGGTTTACCTGCTTTATTTTATTTTATTTTTTAAATACTTTTTGTGAAAATGAGACTGATAGGATGATTAGGGTGCAGTGTACATTAACACAAACAAAATATTACTAACATGCACAAAGATACACAAATGGTTGAGGTTTTTTTTCTCCTCTACACCCCTCGCGATTGACTTGGGACCAGTCCGCGATCTACTGGTCGATCGCGTTCAACGTAATGGGCACCCCTGGTCTACATCATACAATATATTTCCAAAGCGCTTTACACACACACATACATGTGTTTCACTTATTTGCCCATCTATAGGGTTAAACTCTAAAAGTACAGCGGGATCACGCTGGTGGCTGCCTGCAGCTGTTTTAACACATAAAATTCTCTAAGGTTTTAATTTAAGATTTAAAATGGCTGACCTTAATTAGAATTCAGCTCTGCATTCTGGCCAAGGCTAAAATCCAATCCAAGGAGCTTGCATGCCTACTGCTGTCTATAAGGGCGTGTCATCGTCGACTTCTTCTTCTTCTTATTATTATTATTATTTTCCTTCGCCTTCTTTTTCTTGACCTTCTCCTTCTTGGTTCATTGGCAGATTACAGCTCTTTGGCGCATACCGCCACCTACTGTCAAGGAAGCACAAAGCCTTAATTGGATTTAATTGTATACATGTGACAGTCAAGGTTAAGTGAGATGCATATGGTACATCTGCATCGCCTTTGCATTGACATCAAAGTTGAGGCATGAGCTTTCGTCTTAAGCGGCACCGCCGCAATTTGTTGGCAAGTGTGTAACCCGCTCCTTGCCCTAAATTTGCAGGCATACTAACTAATTCGAGTCGGGAGTAGTGACCCTAATAAGGACAAGTGTTTTACAAAACGGATGAGTGGATATTAACATTGGTTAAGGTATGTCTGTACTTGTATGACAGCTCAGCATCTTAAAATATCACTGAAAACATTCACTGGAAAGTTATTTTGGTTTTACGGAATGGATGAGTTATTTTCTTCATGACTTCCTGTGAGTAAATTCAAACAAAAAGGAGGTTCCTCTGTATTTTATTATGTCAGGTACATGCGGTATACCAAATATGTTCATCCTTGGCAATCGTGCAGATTGTCAAGTCAAGTGATTATTCCTGATCACTTTTTATTTGAATGAGCACTTATAGACGTTCCACAATCTTGTTAACTGTTTCAAAACATCTGTCATCAGATGTCTCATATACCTTCACGTGACGAATTTGTGTGTGTTTTTTTTTTTTGCACTGCCCCCTTTCATTGTGCATTTTCTGTAGTGGCTGCTTCAGCCCATGCTGTTGAGTTAAGGAGGCGGGTGGAAGAAGGGATGGGGTAGAGAAGGGAGCAAGTGACAGGAAAAAAGAGAGGGTGGATCTGTTGGTTTACCAAAGACTCATCCAGGCTTCCCTCCCACACATCCTCCCTCTCCCCTGCTCCCTTCCTTACTGTATTCCAGCCCCTCCTTCCTCCCCCAACGCCCCCACCCTCTCTTGACTTGATGGTACAGCTCCAGAAACAGGAAGGAGCCGCAGCTCTATAAATAGAGACCCACTCAGCCAGGAACCACACACATACACAAACACAATTTCCCCTCTGTCATTCCCTCGTTTTCCTTCCCTGTGTCTTCCCGCCACTGCTTTCCAACTTACTCTCCTCATCCTTCGACTTGCACGTTTCAAAACGTTAACATGACCGTCGATGACATATTTCTTCTTTAAAATAATCTCGCCTGCACCCTTTCTGTGTCGTCGTAATTTTTTTGGAGTGAAGTCTTGTGAATGGATGCGGGGAAGTGAGAGAGATACAACAGTGAGGGTGGTCTTTTGTCACCAGGTCTTTATGTCAGGTCAGCAGGTTTACACGCAGTCTGCTCCCTCTTTATTTGTCACAAACACACACCTGCACACACACACACACACACACACACACACACGCACACACACACACAAACTGTCTGCAATACAAATGATGAAAGTCGTCATTTTGGTACACATTTATAAATGTGTGTAGATACAGGTATGTGTCCTCCACCAGCTTTTTTTGTTGAACACCACTGTGTTTTCATTGTTGTTTGTCAAACACATTCTTCTTCTTTCTCCCCACGCCCCATTGTTCAGTTTAAAACGATTGTCTTGATCCATAGTACGAATAAGATCAGACAGTATTTAAAATGATAAGGACTTCCACTCGAGTTGTGACAAAATCAAAATGGAGAATGTTTATAAATAAAAAGCGGCAGCATATGTCAACTTAACTTTGTGATAAATTTGGCTGAAAAGTATATCACAATATAAAGACTTCACATTGGCCGTGATGCGTGATTATTGAAATGTTTTTGAAATTATTTAAAATAAGGAGCTGGGGGGTGGGGGGGGGGTGAGAAGAATTTAGGCAATTTTATTTTAACATATTTAACCTCTAATAAGAGATCAATGCAACTATGGAAAAGCCAATTAGGCTGGGCAATATAAAGATGAAATAAATGCCCTTTTAAACAAAATGTGCTTGGTTAGTAAGGCTGGGCGATATGGCTGAAAAATGTTGACAAATTCATAATTTCAGTATTTCATTCCCGTCAATATTGAAAATGACTAAATTTAAAAAAAATCCTACTGTCATTTAAAAAAACAATTATATGAATTAAAGATACAATTAAAAACAATTCAGTTGATTAAAATTCTAATTAAATCGCACCGCCATCAAGAAGAAAAAATACCACTCAAGATATCTCAGAGTAAAACAAATTTTCAAGACACCTACACTGTTTCTGGGTGCATTTTAATGTTGTGTGCAATGTTGTGAACATCCATGCTCCTCGAGCAGCGCGCCGTGAATGATTCTTTGTGGAAGACACTACCCCAAAATAGTATCGTTGATGCGGTTCCATTAACCTTCATTCGTTGTTATTATGATGGATTATTTGTGCTTGGCCATGTGTCTGCAGGGATCCGCTACATTAATTGACAATGCACAACGAGCCCCTTGTTGATGAGGAGCCATCTAGTAATACCTAATGAATAATAGTGTGTGAATGAGGGCCCCCGAAAATGCTAATAGAAACTTGAAGGTGGTTCACCACTTTGTTACATGCAACCCACGGTCTTCTCTGACAAATTTGATCCCTTTTTTTGGGCGGACCGAGCGCTGCTCTAACAGCAGTCTCACAGCACAGAGAGATTCACCACCCCAAGTTCTTTGAAAGTGTGGACAAGAAGTGCTTGATAGCACTCTGAAGTACACACTCCAAATTGGATAGCTTTTTTTTTAATGTTCATGTTTTCGCGTGGTTTTGATGAGATCATCACTCTGGAAAAGAAGATAGAAGAAGATATTTCATAAAACAGGTTACTCAGACAGAGGATAGCCAGTTTGAATTTCATGGGTCATTGTTTTATCTTTAAAGAGATGTTTTATTGTCTGTTCAGGGCACAGTAGATTTACACTGTAGGTCTTAAATGCTCAATTTAGTGCCTAAATCGAAATTTTTACCGTTTACATCTAATTTTCAGTGACCCATAACTGATAGCAGTCTGCTGCATGCACCAAATAAATAGATCTACCACACTATTTGACAAGTGCAATTCAGCAAACTGGTGATGTGGTTGCTGCCTCCTCAAGTGAAAATACAAATGATGCTTTTTTTTTTCTTTTTTTTTTGTGGCGGCTTTTCTCTTCAGACTCTGGGCAGTTTTGACAATAAGCAGCCACTCTTATAACCGCAACACCCTAGCTTGTGATTTTCACACCAGGGAACTGTTTCCAATTTTGTATGTGTGTGTGTGTGTGTGTGTGTGTGTGTGTGTGTGTGTGTGTGCGTGTGTGTGTGTTAGTCACCTTTAAAATGCATGCCTTAATGTATGAACCAACTGGAGTCCACAAACTAGCCGAGAATATTTTCTAAATCTTCTTTTTTCTTTTTTTTTCTGACGACCAGCTTCATGATGTCAAGGTCACAGTCAACGCAAGGCAGTAGTTTCAGTGTCTTGCTCAAGGACACTTCGACGGGATGGATTGTTGCTGATGTGTGCTTGGACCGCTGTCCTTGTGTGGAAGGACAGCTTGTTTGAAATCTCCCCTTTTTCCCCCGCTCCTTGATTCTCCCACACATGTGTCCAGCTCTTCTCATAGAAATAGTTGTAAAGTAGTTCAGTTAAATTTTTTAGTAAATAATTAAGTTCCGTTTTGTTCAAAAAATTATTTGAACGTGAAGAAAAAGAAAATGAAAGATCACACAACAAAGATGCAGAGATCTTAGGGGAATCATATCAGCCTAAATCTTGCATGCATGACCTCCAGGGCCCCTGAGATGTATCACCCTACCTTTGTAAATTAGGTTTGTGTGCGTGTGTGAGTGTGAGTGTGCGTGTGCGTGTGTGTGTGTTACCAAATAAAATGGTGGACAACATGTACTGCCAGCAATGTGCGGGTATGGTTTTGCTTGCACATGGGTCTCTGTGTTTGCATGTACATGTTCACTTGTTGCTTCAACCCCTGACTTCTTCACAGACTTTGTTAAAGTGTCCTTGACCAAGATCTTGACCCTTTAATTGCTCATGATATGGCGGTGAGCATCATGCATGGCTGCCTCTGTGTGTGTGTGTGTGTGTGTGCGTGTGCGTGTGTGTGTGTGTGTGTGTGTGTGTGTGTGCGTGTGTGTGTGTGAGAGAGAGAGAGTAAATTCACCAACCTTTTATAGAATAGCATAAAATATTGTGGGGTTTTTAAGCAATCGTTTTTTTTATTGGTTTATACAATACAGTGAACCTCGCTATCCCTGCGGGATAAGGACCGAGCCCTGCCACGAATACTGAAAATCTGCGAAGAACTCCTGTCCCACAACCTCCACCCTAAAATGGGTTTGTAATGGCTCAACTCGTGACCATCGGTGAGGGTGGGAATGTAGATCAACTGGTAAATTGAAATCTTCACCTTTTGGCTCACATCCTTCTTCACCACAACAAACTAATGCAGAGTCCAAAAATTGCAGAAATCCGCCTTCAAATCCGCTGGTTCATTCCTCCCTCCTTCGTGACCAGGACCCCAAGATGCTTGAAGTGCTCCTCTTTGGGCAAGAGCTCCTTCCCAGCCTGGCACTGCAGCCTTTTCCAACTCGTTTCCAACTCCATGCTTGGAGGTGCTGATTCACATCTCAACCGCTTCACACTTGGCCACGAACTGCTCCAATGAGAGTCGAAGATATCTTGATGAAGCCAACAGAACCTCATCATCTACAAAAAGCAGAGAAGAAATAGGCAACCAAACCTAAACTTGGCTGCACCTAGAAATTGTTTTTTCAAAGGGAGACCACCACCCCAGGTTGCCAATCCAGAAGGCCTACTACATCCAGAGTAGGGTTCTGAAGTATGGCCAAAATTCAATAGCTCAATATAATTTGCTAAATATCTCGATAAGAATACAACAACAATATTTGAATGGGTTCAGTGAAAACTACGGGGTATTTTTCCACCCATCCATTTTCTACCGCTTATCGAGGTCGAGTCGCAAGGGCAACACCTTTAGCAGGGAAGCTCAGACTTCCCTCTACCCAGCCACTTCTTCCAGCTCTTCCGGGGGATCCCAAGGCGTTTCCAGGCCAGCTGGGAGACGTAGTCTCTCCAGCGTGTCCTGGGTCGTCCCCAGGGCCCCCTGCCGGTGGGACATGCCTGGAACACTTTACCAGGGAGGCATCCAGGAGGGATCCTAATCAGATGCCCGAGCCACCTCATCTGGCTCCTTGACGTGGAGGAGAAGTGTCTCAACTCTGAGCCCCTCCTGAATGACCGAGCTTCTCACCTTATCTCTGAGGGAGAGCCCGAACACCCTGTGAAGGAAAGTCATTTCGGCCGCTTTTATCTGGGATCTCATTCTTTCTCATAAAATGGTGTTTTGGCTTATTTGAGGTATTTATTATCCCCATTGACTCACAATGTCCCAATTCAAGTTCCACAGCAACCCATTTACAATATACACACTGTTGACGGTGTCTCGCTTCATTCTGAGACACCGGATGGTGCAACACAATTTTCTTGGAGTCCTTCTCCACAGCCTCACCAAACTCTTTCCAGTATTTGACTCGGCAATGGCCAAAGCTGAATTCCGTTTGGCCAGCCAGTACTTATCAGCTGCCTCCAGAGTCCCAAGGTCTCAAAAAAGGCTTGATAGGTCTCCTTGAGTTTGAAGTCATTCCTCTCCAACGGTGTCCACCAGCGGATTCAGGGAATGGTCTCATGACAGTCATCGGCCAACTCACAGTCACAGCTCTTGTTGGCCACCTTAATTGAGGCATGGAACATAGCCCACTTGGACTCATATTCCCCCGCCTCGCCTGGGACTAAGTTCTGCCAGACGTGGGTGTTGAAACTCTCACTGTCAGGGGACTCTGGTAGATGTTCCCAGTCGACCAGGGATGTCCAAACTCGGTCCGAAAGGGCCGCGGTCTTGCCTGTTTTCCATCTGTCCCTGCTGCAACACACCTGATTCAAATGATGAGGATCATTTTCATGCTTCTTCAGAGCTTTCTGATGAGCTGTTCCTTGAAATCAGGTGTGATTCAGCAGGGAGCAATGGGAAAAGAGGCAGGACAGGGACCCGCGAGGATCAGAGCTGGGCATGCCTGGAGTAGACCCTTACAATACATTTTCGTCTGGTAAATGGGATCGGCATCTTCCCCACCATCAAAGCCAGCACACCACCAGGTCGTGATTGGGCGACAGCACCACCCGTCTTCACCTGAGTCTTCAAGACATGCGGCTGCAAGTCCAATGGCATGACTTCAAAGTAGGGCTGCACAATATTGGGAAAACCATGCGGGATGTGACAAGGTGTTGAATATTGCGGTATTGATATTATTGCAATAGCAATTAACAATTACCTAAAACGTTTACATTTTTACTACCTGATGATAGAAGCAGATTTGTTCATGCAGCAAAATAAGCAGCCAACTTCACACTGTGTGCTTTTTGAAATTTCATCTGGTACTTGTGGTGTGGGTGGGGCGGTAATACAGTGAAGGCGCTCAAACTTTGTCGGTGTGTCAAACTGCGTGATGGCGGAGGTCCATCTATGATGCGTGATTCGTGTCATGTAAAATCATTGCTGTATAAACTAAGTGAATATCTAAGTCTGGATGTGCACTTTTCCACATTAAGATTGACAGCTCAAACAAAGAGTGCCTGCTCAGTTGTTCAGTATCCACAGGTAGCAAGACAGTGAAATGTTTACTGCGGTGTCATTGTAGCTCACTACCAAACACCCATGTTGACAGGCAAGAAAGCAGGAATCTGTAAGGCAGCACTCGTGGCCCGGGACAAGCCTGAGGTGGCCACCGTGAGAAGGATGATGCAAGAAAGTCAGAGGCAGGCAGGGAGAGCAATCCAAGGAAGAGTTCTGGAGAGTCTTGCGTTAAAGCGTGAAGAACAATCTGGCAATGCACTAGTGTGGAGAAGAGTCTTAAATCGTGGCTTGGTTGCTCATCTGGAGCACCTGTGTGCCATCATTAAGTGGCAGTGGCTGGTCGGCACTGTGAAGCAGTGGTGGGGTGAGTGGAAAGACACTGGGATAGAAAACAGGTGAAGAATGGAGAAACACTGTGACATGATCACTTTCTTTGAAGACACTCATTTAGTTACAGGATTTGTTCACTTTTTGTACGGATTAATTGAAGCCTCTTGTCGGCTTCCTTATGTGGTGATCATGTACCTGCCTGCGAATAATGAAAATCAGGGTATAATTGACACCCTTTATGAATGCATTGATTTCATATATATATATACACAGTATATATACTGTGTGTATATATATATATATATATATATATATATATATATATATATATATAAATAAAATCCTCGTCTCACCCCTTGGGTGGTGTCCGTCCCTCATTCAACTTGGGTCCTCTACCAGAGGCCAGGAAGCTTGAGGGTTCTGCGCAGTATCCTTGCTGTTCTCAGCACTGCACATTTCTGGACTGAGATGTCTGATGTTGTTCCCGGGATCTGTTGCAACCACTCATCTAGTTTGGGGGTCACTGCCCCGAGTGCTCCGACCACCACGGCACGACTGTCACCTTTACCTTCCAGGCTCTCTCTGAGCCCTTGGTATTTCTCGAGTTTCTCGTGTTCCTTCTTTCTGATGTTTCCATCACTTGGGACCGCTACATCCACTACAACGGCTTTCCTCTGCCCTTTATCTATGATCACGATATCTGGTTGGTTCGCCATTACCATCTTGTCAGTCTGGATCTGGAAGTCCCACAGGATCTTCGCTCTGTCATTCTCCACCACCTTCGGAGGTGTTTCCCATTTTGACCTTGGGGTTTCCAGTCCATACTCCGCACAGATGTTTCGGTAGACTATGCCAGCCACCTGGTTATGGCGTTCCATGTAGGCTTTCCCTGCCAGCATCTTACACCCTGGAGTTATGTGTTGGATCGTCTCAGGTGCCTCTTTGCACAACCTACACCTTGGGTCTTGTCTGGTGTGATATATCTGGGCCTCAATGGCTCTGGTGCTCAGGGCCTGCTCCTGAGCAGCCAGGATGAGTGCCTCTGTGCTGTCCTTCAGGCCAGCCCTCTCTAGCCACTGATAGGACTTCTTGAGATCAGCCACTTCAGTTATGGTCCGGTGGTACATCCCGTGTAGTGGCTTGTCCTCCCATGATGGTCCCTCTTCCAGCATCTCATCCTCTGTTCCCCATTGTCTGAGACATTCTCTGAGTACGTCATCCGTTGGAGCCTTTTCCTTGATGTATTCATGGAGCCTGGACAGTGGCTCTCACACTCACTAGTCCCCGGCCTCCTTCTTTTCGGCTTGCGTACAGTCTCAGGGTGCTGGATTTGGGATGGAACCCTCCATGCATGGTTAGGAGCTTTCGGGTCTTAACGTCCGTGGTCTGAATCTCTTCCTTTGGCCACCTTATTATTCCTGCAGGGTATCTGATCACTGGCAGGGCATAGCTGTTTATTGCCCGGGTCTTCCAGTTCGAGGTTGCCATTGGCTTGTGGTATACCGAGGTACTTGTAGCTGTCCTCAATGTCTGCTATTGTTCCTTCAGGGAGTGAGACCCCTTCAGTGCGGACTACCTTTCCTCTCTTAGTCACCATCCGACTACATTTCTCAAGCCCGAATGACATCCCGATGTCGCTGCTGTAGATCCTGGTTGTGTGGATCAGGGAGTCTATGTCCCTTTCGCTCTTAGCATACAGCTTTATGTCATCCATGTAGAGGAGGTGACTGATCGTAGCTCCATTTCTGAGGCGGTATCCATAGCCTATCTTGGTGATTACTTGGCTTACGGGGTTCAGTCCTATGCATTGGGGAGAGTGAACAGCAGTGGGGAGAGTGCATCACCTTGGTATATGCCACATTTGATGGACACTTGGGTAAGTGGCTTGCCATTGGCTTCAAGTGTGGTTTTCCACATCCTCATCGAGTTCGCAACGAAGGCTCTTAGGGTCCTGTTCACCTTATACAACTCCAAGCATTGTATGTGGCATCGAGTCATAGGCTTTCTTGTAATCAATCCAGGCTGTGCACAGGTTGGTATGTCGGGACCTGCAGTCTTGTGCAGTCTGTCAACCAGGAGCTGATGTTTGGCTCCTCTGCTATCTCTACCAATGCCCTTCTGTGCTTCGCTCATGTATTGATCCATGTGTCCACTTATCTTAGCCGCAATGATGCCTGACATGAGCTTCCATGTTGTGGAGAGACAGGTTATTGGCCGATAGTTGGATGGGACTGCACCCTTTGAGGGATCCTTCATGATCAGGATCGTTCGCCCTTCGGTTAGCCATCCTGGGTGAGTCCCATCCCTCAGCAGCTGGGCGCTCATGGAGTGCTGTGAGTTTCTTTAGCCAGTAGGTGTGGACCATGTCCGGGCCTGGTGCTGTCCAGTTCTTCATATCTGAGACTCTTTCCTGTATGTCTGCCACTGTTATGGTAACTGGGTTCTGTTCAGGGAGGTTGCTGTGCTCCTCTCTCAGGGTCACCAGCCATTGTGCACTGCTGTTATGTGCAACCTCCTTCTCCCATATGCCTTTCCAGTACCTTTCAGTTTCCAGTCTTGGTGGGTCAGCTCTGTTGTTTGGACCCTGCCACTGAGCGTACACTTTTGCAGGTTGTGTTGCGAACAGCCTGTTTATTCGTCTGGCCTCATTCTCTTTCATGTACCGCTTTAGGCGGCTGGACGAGGTGGAGCCTTTGTTTGGCAGTTTCGAGTGCTTCAGGTATGGTCATCTGGATGTACCTCTCGGGTATCGGCCTTTTCATCACACCTCTCTGGGCCTCCGTCAATTGACTCACATCTTTCCGAGCCGCCTTGATCTCGTCTTTTCCATGGTGGGTAACGTATCTCATGGCTCCCATGGTTGCTCTTATAGCCAAGCATCTCAAGGATCACTGATGCTGAAGCGTATATCAGCTCATTGGTTTCCGTGATCGTTACGGTCGGGATCGCCCTCAGTGCTGCATTCACACTTTCCATGAGACTTTCAGGTGGTACTTCACATAGCCGTTGTAATCGGTTTCTAGGTTGCCCAGCTTTCATTCTCGCCATGATCTTAGCTTTCAGGTCAGTTGCTGCCTCGCTCATTTCATTCATTGGGGCTTGCCTCCCAATCTCTGGTATGACCTTCTCCTCTGATCTGGCAGCCTGGGGCCCTTCACCATGGAACCTGTGTTGTACCTCATCAATCTCAAGTTGTGACAGCAGTTGCCGTTTGTGGATGTTGGAACACTGAGCTACTAGTTGTTTCGTGGTCAATCGTGACTGTGGGTTTCGAAGTAACCATTTAGCCCACATTCTCTGCATGTAACCCCTCTGACTAGGGTTGCTTGAGTAGTAGCATTCCAACAGAGCCATGTTATCGTATCTCGCCCATCTCCGCTTTGTTCCAGTAGCCCATTTTTCATCAAGGTGCTCTGGTTCCCCAGCACCTGACGCAGACCTTGTTTGGCCGGGCGACGTCTGAGCCGGCATGTCATTCGTTTTATTGTCTCTCATCATTGTATGAGGTAGGCATTAGCGTGAAGGATCTTGCCCAAGGACCCACACTGGATGGTGTTATGTGCTCATTTTTGCCCCAAGCGGGATTCGAACCACTGTCTTCCGTACGCCAAACCGATGCCTTACCAACCGAGTTATCCAGCCGCCTATATATATATATATATATATATATATATATATATATATGTATATATATATACGCCTATATATATATATATATATATATATATATATATATATATATATATATATATATATATATATTTATATATATACGCCTATATATATATATATATATATATGTACATTCCACAAAAAAGCAAGGGTTGGGAAAAATTAAAAAATATAAAATCTTTTTTTTAAGTAGGAGTTTTTGGGGGGGGGTTTGTTTTGTTTTTGGAAATCGAAAAAAAAAGTCAGCGGGTGCTTACCTTTGAGTGTTCATTACTGTCTTACTATTTTGTAATTGTTTAGTACATTGTTTTGATCATGACGAGTGATACGATGGTCTTGGTGAGAAACAAAACGGTAAAAGAAAAGGAGTCTGTGCAAGGTCTCAGTGAAATGTTTTGTGATTATCACATGAGAAAAATACGGTAATTGCAATGTGGCAAGAAGCAAGTCAAAGGAAGTAGGGGAGGTGGAGCGCTAGGAGGAAGGGCAGGTGGCAAGAGGAGGAGGAGGAGGAGGAGGAGTAGGACGAAGTAGGATGTAGCACACAAAGGCAGCAGAGCAGAAGCAGCAGTTGCTATAACAACAGCACCTGACTGGTTCCATCTCCGTCTCTCCTCTCTCTCTGATCACCCTCTCGTCGTCCGCACCCTGCTGTCATTTGGCTCGCTGTTCCTTTCTACCCCTTTTCTCCCCTGCAATCTCTCTTCACTCATCTTCGTGTTCTTTTAACATGACCACTTGAAGGAAAAAAAGACCATCAGCCTGACTAATAAACTCCTTCTTCCTTGTATATGTAAACACATCTACTTTTGTCTCTGAGTGTTTGTCATTCTCTCTCGGGCGACATGCAAGAGTCACCAGGTGATTATGTCAAAGAAACAGAGAGACAGGTGGGGCAACAAGCAGCACACTCCTCCTTTTTCTCTCTCTTGCCATTTGTGTTTTACATGTTGTCATTCCAGTCTTCTGCTCTTTTTTTTTCCATCTGCTCCAGCTGAGTATCCGGGGCTTGATCCAACTACTTCGAATACCCTGTGCCTCTGTTCATGTTCTCTTTACACTGCTTCTTCTAATCTTCCCGAATGTCTCCCAAAAAACACAAAGAAAAAGTAAAACACTTCCAGAGGCAATCCTTGCTGAACCAAACTGAACTCTTTTGAAGTACACTCGGGTCTCCCCGTGTATGCTAAACGTCTCATGTGACGTCTACTTCCGAATCTGTCTGACTTTACAGACAGGTTTTTTTCAAAAATGGGCATCATATCGCAAATTATACGGCGCCAGATGTGTTTAAGGGTTCCTTCCACATTTAACAAGCTCACACTCATCCTGTCACATTTGCACAGTCAACAGTGTGTGGATTGAAAAGTTCTAAGCGCAGCCAAAGTTCAGCACTCTGAACTTGTTTTTTGGAGGTGGGTGCAGATGCAGAAACCCTGTGCGTGCTTGCTTGCATTTTTCTGCGTGGGTGGGTGCCGTCGCTCACACCAACAGAATAATTATGGGAGTTTTTAATAGGTGGGCTTTGAACATCAAGTCTGTTATTATCAACATCAGTCACAGGCATTTGAGGAAATCTCGTAACACACCCCTTACATATACATAGGTTCTCTCTCTCACACACACACACACACACACACACACACACGCACACACACTCAAACGTCCATAGGTGCACGAAAAATCAAAGCCTGTGTGGTGGAGACTTGAATTATTTAAAGTGAAATATTTCGCACACACACACTCACACACATTGTTGGCTGTTTACTGGCAAATGTGTTTACCTGAAGGGTTCTTCTAATTGTGTCACAGAGCGGAGAGCAAGCCTCACATACTTTTTAGTTTGAGGTGTCAATATGTGCATATGTAGGCCATGAAAATAATTAGGCTAACTGTCCAGTGCTGAAAGACACACGCCTCCCTCTTCCCCGCCTCATCCAACACACGTTCTCTCTTAATGAGTTAGAAAGAACTGAATGTGTGTTACCCACTGTACATAACTGATTAAATACAGGTTTTTCAAATACCATACCGAGCACTGAAACCAGAAATGTTGATGGCAGCACAGTGGCTGAGTGGTTCGCACATCTGCCTCACGGTCAGGAGTTCAACTCTCATTTGAAAGGTGCCTGGGTAGTTTTTGTCTTTATCCCGTGTTCGCATGGGGTTTCTCTCGGCACTCCTGCTTCGTCCCACACGACAAAAAAATGCTTCAGTTCATAACTGAGGATGTTACATTTTCCATAGGTGTGACTGCTGAAGCTAAATGGTTATTTGGCGGTACAGGTAGTTAGCATTGCTTATCGTTTTCCCTTCTTTTTCAGCTCCAGGAGACTGTAAAAAGGAAACTGGACAGCGCAAGATCGCCCCTCAATGGAGAGCAGAATGGCATCTGTGATGGAGGCAGCTACTCACCGACGAACAAGCGATTACGGAAGGAGGCCTCTGGTGGTTTAGACTCACTAACAGGTCTTCCTAACAACAATAACAACAACCTTCCACCCATTTCTCCACTGCACCACCAAATAGACATTAAGCCCCTACTCGGCGCTCCCAACACTTCCACTGGAAACAGCACAAACAGCAATGGTAATCATGTAGGGCGGCCAGCAGATGAGCTGGTCAAGAACGGTGGCAGTCATCTTTCAGACATGAAGATGAATGGCTCACTGGACTTGGAGGACAGCTTCAGCCTCCTCAAAGACCTGAAACAGGAACCGCTCGATGATGGAGGTGGAATAGAGTCTTCGGATCCACAATCTTTGTCCAATCAGAACAAGCTGTTCTCTGACATTAACCTCAATGATCAAGAGTGGCAGGAGCTGATCGATGAGTTGGCCAACACGGTTCCAGAGGACGATATGCACGACCTCTTCAATGAGGATTTTGAAGACAAAAAAGAGGGTGATTTTGGTAGGCCGGCAAACAATCAGACTCCAGGCCCACAGGAAGCAGTTGGAAATACGACAGCACCTGTGGGGGGCGCCGTGCCACCAACATCCCTTCCTGCCCCTGCTCAGCCTCTGCAGGGCGGTCCACAGGTGCCAATGGGCTCACCCCAGGTCAGTACCACAAAATTCCAGTCTCACCGGGACAGTCAACCAACAGCCAAAAATTAGACTTACGATTAAACTACTTCAGGCCGTATTTACAAAAGGATTGCACGTGCTTTAAGATGCAATAACTTGATTTGGGATGCAAACAGATGTAGAAGCTGTTTACCAACCGGAGCCAACCAGGTTTATATGTGCAACATTCCGGCATAGTTAATTGTGTCTGTTGAAGGAGGTATATATTCAAAGAGATGAATTTAGCACACGTAATTTGATTTGTCAAACCCGAGACAAATTGAGCTGACTAATTGTGGGTCTTTAAATATTGTGTATGAAAGGCGGGTGTAAATCAAGCACATTGCGGTGCCAATATTGTCCAGACAAACAGAGGCAGTGGGGAAAACGTTTCTGCTCATGTAAACATTTTTGAATTGCCAACAGAAATTATTCCAACATATCGTCACTCACTTCTGAGCTTCTGAATGATGGAAGGTAGGGCTGACTTGAAGCCAGTCACCATTTAATTATATTAACAATGACAAACCTTTGGCCTGGGTCATTTCAGAGGACTGTGATAATTGGTGGTCGTCTGTACCAGAGCAGTTTTTTGGGCGGACTGTCCTAAGTTTTAAATGCAACATTACACAAAATGAACACATACAGTACCTCTACATCCAATTGCCACACACTTGGGGTGAGTTAAGTCAAACAAAGCACGGCTTCTATGCATGTGCCCAAAATGATCAGAGTGATCAATTCAGTCTGTTTGTTTGCCTCTTCCACTAACACTTCCAATTCCATCACTTCACACTTCATTTTATACTTGTTTTGCTCTCCCAAATGTTCAATGGTGATCAAAGCCCTCTTTTAAATACAGGATACGAGCTGTTGGGATGTTTCGTGTGAAAAACCAACACCAAGAAATAGGGGTGGGTAAAAACATTGATTCAACAGTGCATTGCAATACTTCTCGCAATTCGGTATCGGTTTAAGAAGATTGTACAGATACGCAATACCCTCATAAAAAAACAGAACAAAACGCAACAGCAGTCACCACATCCCAAAGCTGTGCATGGTCGGTGTTGAAGTCTGCAGAGAGAGCTTCCACGTGACAATTGGACTTTAAAGTGACTGGTCCCTACATAACTATCACTTTTCATTTTCTTGGAGGGGAAAGAAATATTAAGTTTACCTGCACTTTTCATTCTCAATACAGTGTTGTTGTCATGTTTTTTTGTTTTTTTACTTCGGTACTCCAAATGCAAAAATAAGTTGTACACATTGTTTTCAACCTAAATTCAATTGAAATAAAAACAACTGTTTTTTTTGTTTTTTTTTTACGAATACAGGAGACCCCCACTATTCACAGAAATAATGACTGAGCCAAGCCACAATTAGCAAAAAACATTTTCAGTGAACCAAATTTGTCGCATCTACAAATGCAACTTAAAACTCTACAATGCAAAACAAAAGCTATGTACCAACAACACAGAGATACGCCGCCGGCTTCTCTGGAGCCGCTCATCTGAGATGGACTGACACAGCGTAGAAAAGTATGCTGTGGTCTGATGTAGTGTTGTTCCTGGTTGCACTCTAGACTGTAGCGTGAAATACCGGAATTCGCACTGCCAATTGCCATATTAAATGTAATTACTTTGTATTACATCACAGTATTTATTGGAAATGTAGGAGTCAACACCACGGTTACAAATGACGTAGAACAAAACTGCGTGGAGTTTATGAAAGGTTGAGCATTTTATTTCTTTTGGGGGTCAGGGAGCGGGGATTCCAGTTCTGATTCCGGTTCTTTGCTTTGATTCTGGTTCCAAACGATTCCTGATGCTAACCAGTTCTTTTTGGATGAATTGGATGTAAATCAAGAGCTTCGCCTTTTGGCTCAGCTCCTTCTTCACCACGACACACCGATACAGAGTCTGAATGCAGACCATGCACCAATCGATCTCCCATTCCGTCCAGCCCTCACTCGCTAACAAGTCCTCAAGATACTTGGGGGCAGGATCTCATCCCCGACCCGAAGAAGGCAATCCACCCATTTCTGACTGAGGACCGTGGTCTCAGATTTGGAGGTGTTGATTTGAGTGGTATTTTTATTTTTAAAAAGCACAAACAAAAATGTTTGTTTGTTTCTTTTTGCTTGGATAGCTGGAATGTATGAATGTCATTTGCACAAATTTCAATGCGGAAAAATGATGACAGACAAGAGTGTTTGAGTTACAAGTGTGGTCACTGAACAGATTTAACTCCTATCTCAAGGCACGACTGTATAGGTACATCCATCCATCCATTTTCCGAACCGCTTGATCCCCACTAGGGTCGCGGGGGGTGCTGGAGCCTATCCCAGCCGTCTTCGGGCAGCAGGCGGGGACACCCTGAATCAGTTGCCAGCCAATCGCAGGGCACACAGAGACGAACAACCATTCACGCCCACACTCACACCTAGGGACAATTTAGAGCGTCCAATCAGCCTGCCATGCATGTTTTTTTTGGAATGTGGGAGGAAACCGGAGCACCCGGAGAAAACCCACGCAGGCCCGGGGAGAACATGCAAACTCCACACAGGGAGGCCGGAGCTGGAATTGAACCCGGTACCTCTGCACTGTGAAGCCGACGTGCTAACCACTGGACTACCGGGCCGCGTATAGGTACAGTGTTTTGTAAAAATGGTCTCTTCAGTTTGGTAACTCCTGCTAAAGAGTCACAAAATTGTTACGGAATAGAATCCCCCCCCCCCCCCCCACCACAATACCTACAATAACTTGTAATTTGTGATAATAATTATTACGTGCAGCAATATAAATTCCCATTTGTTTTGCTATATGATTGTAAACAAACAATGAATACATCTGCCCGTCTATTCTCTGAGCCGCTTATCCTTGGCACTAGGCGGGGTACACCCTGAACTGGTTGCCAGCCAATCGCAAGGCAAACATACTCTACATTGAATTTATACATTGCAGCCTACATTGGTAACTACCATTTTGAATTTAAATCAACATACCGGATTTCTGTTATTTTTCTTTGTGCATTCTCCTCAGGTCCGACCATCATCATCAGGCCCACAGTTTGCAACCACTGCCAATGGAACACCTCCTCAGCAACCTTTGCAGCAGTCCCCGGCCGTTGCGATGGCATCGGGGTCACCGTTACACAACTGCGTGGCTCGCTCTCCTCAAACCCCGACCCAGGCTCAGACGCAAACAGTTTCACGGCCTGGCAATGGATACATGTTGAACCAAGGCCCAGGTGTGAGTCAGGCAGGCACGGGACAAGCAGGAACCGGGGTCGCTCCCGGCCAGCCAGTAGGACCTGTAACACCTGAACTTTCCCATGCGGAGCAACTAAAAGCAATGGCTGCTCAGCAACGCGCTAAACTGTTGCAGCAGAAGCAACAGCAGCAACAAGCAGCAAACTGGTCCCCAGCAGGCCCTCCAACCAGTCCTTATAATGCTGGTCCCTTTAACCAAGATAAACCCAACAGCCCCATGATGTATCCACCGCAAGCCTTTAACACACCACAGCCCCCTCTAGTGGCTGGGTTGGCCCCCAACAATGGACCCAAAGGTCCCATGAACAACTACCTCCCTCACAATCACATGAGCTTGATGGGCCAGCAACAGCAGAACAGTATCGGCCAGAACACCCTGACCAAACAGCAACAGCAACAGCAGCAGCAAACGGCAGCCATTTTGTCATATAACAACACCAAGCCACTGAGTCACTTCAGCGGCAGTGGGGTTGATCACCGGATGACCCCGCCCATGGGAGGGAGCAGCCAGGTCAAGAACCCCATGATGCCTCCTTACATGGCAGGTGGAGGCCAAGGCGCCGGGCCTGGGCAAACCCAAGGGCCAATTCCAGGCCAAACAGCCCATCTGAGTGAGGAGCAGAAGAGAATGTTGCTGATGAAGCAGAAGGTGTTGAACCAGAACATCCCCTACAACAGCATGCAGCCTCATGGACAGGTAAGTTAAATGTGTAATACTCTTCACAATCATTAGAGGAGTCGACATTGAATTAGTGCAGGAGTCTCGTCAGCACTATGGCCACATGGTGCTCCACTCGGAACGTTTCCTTCTTTCATTTGACCTTGGCATGACAACAAACACCCTGAGTTGCTTGTAGGGCTTAGTTGGTCCGTGTGCAGGATGATGGCTGTCAACCAAAGGTTGAAATAAACAACTGTTTCTTGACAACTACAGATGATCCTCTGGAGGTAAAGGTCATCTAAACAGGCAGAGTTGCGATTGTTTTAAAGTCTTTCAGAGGTGAAGCCAGTGAAGGTAAAATGGCTGTAGTTACCCCAGCAACAAGCCAGAGGAAAATGGCCTGTCGAGAGCGTATTGATGCCTCTGCAACACGACCACCTCCGATAGCCCCCTCGCCTCCACCCTCCAGACACACAAACGCCTGTGCTTCCAGACACACACACACACACACACACACACACACACACACACACACACACACACACAGCATAAACACCGAGCCAAACACCTCCTTAGCTCATATCCCCAATCTGTCACAGCTGACTGATGGCTGAGATTGGACCACTAAGCCAAGTTTGCCGATGTCATTACCGCAAGCCCACCTCAGGCAGTTGAATTCCAGAGTCTAGTGACCAACATGACCATATTCAGAATGCTTCAGTGGTTCAGCCAGATGTCAGGTGTCGTGAATAATCCATTGGAGAAGAAATACTAAGAAACTGTGGGGAGACATACCCTCTGAACAAAACACCTACACCAGATAAAGGCCCGAGGGGTTCTTTTCATGGTGTCTTTAATGCAAATGATGTCAGTCTCATTGTATTGTGAATAACATGCGAGCGTTCATGTTTGTTCAGAAGTTCTCTCCCTCTTTGTGTGTCTTTCATACACAAACCCGTCTTCTGTTATGTTCATGATATGACTTTAGTCAGTCACCCCTCTGCTGATCTCTGAGGCTCCTCCTCCTCCTCCTACTCTTCCTTGTCACCCACCCCACCCCCTTTACCCTCCTGCCAGAGACACTCAGCACCAATAAAGGAGCAGATTTATTAATATGGGGCCTTTGTGGCTGTTGCCTAGAGGGTTGTGTGTTGTTTGCCCGCGTGCGTATACACGCATATGTGTTTGTGTGTGTTTCGTAGATTTCGATGGGTTGCGGGGCGGGGTTTGAGAGATTTATTTGAGTGAGCAGAGGAGAAAGAACTGGAGACTGGAAAAAGCACGAGAAGAGAGAAACGGGCAGAGAAGCAAGCACAGGAAGCAAGAGATTTATTGTTGTGTGAATATGAAAAAGGAACGAACCGGCCAATGAGAAAAATAAGTGAGCAATGCAAAGTGGCGCTTCATGACTACAAACTATTTCTAGATTCTGCTTGCATTTTATGGCATTGACCGCGAATGGGCTACCTCTTCTTGCATTCCTTTGCCTTTTGCAAAATGAGGGCAAAATATCCAAGATACAGGCACTTCCTACTGCATGTAATTGATTGATTGGAGTTTCAGAGTTTCTCAAAATTCAATTACACTTGATCAAATTACTTTGTTACTTACATTCACACCATTCCGTATATGTCCGCAGGTGACTGTGCAGTCACAGTGGCTTGATATCATCCCTGGTTTACATCAAATTGTTGAGGATGGTTTTACTATTGAACATGACACTTCATCAGGGCAACGGGCACGTACACCTGCTGGGCAGGAGTTACGGATTTTGCTGAAAGTAGCCGCCAGGGGGAGATTGGGATCTGTTGACCTTCATCCACCTTCTATTCATCTTCTATCCATCCCTTTCCGGTCTAAATTGCCAAGGGGGAATAATTCCTGGTGGTATAAAAGAGGTTTGGCAGAAGTCATTTTCATATTACAGTTTATGGTCGAACCACATGCAACAAGCAACAAAATATTTATTGCTCATTTCCTTTTGTGCCTCCAGCTTTACTTCTTGTGTTCACTGTTCGGTGAAAAGCAACAACCCAGTTGGATTGTGTGCTAGTTTCGACTGTATAAGGTCAATAACGTCTGCATGAGGGCGCATGATAAAATTCATTTTGTATGCGATATCCTTTAGTGCAGGGGTCTCAAACTCAGTTTACCTGGGGGCCACTGGAGGCAGAGGCTGAGTGAGGCTCGCCTGCATCAGGTTTTCCACAAGTAAAGCTCTGATAAAAGCATTGCAATGTTATCAAATATCTTCATTTTTTTAACACAAAATAAGATGTGTGGGTGTCTCAAAAGTGAAGCTCAAACGTCACCGTCACTTTTTAGGCTAATTCTGTTAGCAGCTGCTCAGGGAAACATCAGCTGTGCTCCTCAAAAGCATTTGGCAAGCTTTAATTGTTGCTCCTCACATATTGCTGTGATGCTAATTTATGGCAGTTGCTGCGGTTACCACGACAGTAGATGTCTCGGCGAGGAAAGGTCACAGATTGTGGTAGATGTTGGCGTGGTTGTCTGATTGATGGAGGTACTTTTTGTGTCTTCATACTGTCCATACATGTGTGTGTATGGCTCACACCAAATGGCCAAATGTTTGTTGAATATTCAGTACCGTAGTATACATTGAGCACATCTCTGGCATTATCTGAGTCATGATTAGAGGAGGATGCAGGATGGACTGAAAGCTGTCGGGCCCGAAAGAGCCCTTTCAGAACCGTCGTGATGAACTGCTCTCATGCATGTAGGAAATGATGGTGTCACACACTGACTACAGGACATGAAGGAGCTTGTGCCGGTGCCAATAACCCTGTGAGTCACGTCACCAGCCCCCGTGCGCACACACACACACACATACACACACACACGCACATATCAACAATAAATATGCCGTGAAAACGCCCACATGCATGCACGCACACACGGCTGAAGTCCTTCCGACTGCGTACTCCACCCCTCTTTGCTATCCTCAGGTAATTCCACTCGGATCAGCGTCTCTGCCCTCTTTTACATCTCATTCTCCATCGAGGTGTGCTGAAAAGCCTCTCTTGCACAAGCTCTGAAGTATAGCAGCTGGAACACACAAACACCATTTGCCACAGTGGGATTCGCAAGCCGAGACCTGGCCAATACATGGGCTGATATGATATATAACTGTAAGTATAGGGCAAGTGAGATTAATCTTTTGAAGCAATGTCTAACAAACAAGTTCCCTTCATCTCTCACCCTGACTTTGTACTAAACAATCTCAAATTCATATCGTCAACCCGAAAGAGTTGCTTAAATTATTGATACTGCAATTTTATTAGACAGAAAAAGCTAGTGAGCTGGTACCAGTTTGACAACGCAGTTTGGACTAGTTACTTTTTCGATGGAAAGTGTTGCTGAGAAGCAGCCTCGGTAGGAGTACATACCAGGAACCAAATTCATGTATTGTCTCCTACTGCCGCAGATTTTATGAATTCACACTCCTCATGGAATGGCAATGTTAGAAATTACACAGACACCACATTATTTTTGATAACATTTAAATTTTCAATTTTAACTGTCTACCAGATGCAATAATATTGTTTTTGCTTTTTTTTCCACTATGTGACATGTTTACCTGGCACTTTTTGCAAGGAATAATTCAATGGGCTCAGTCTAAATGAGTCCATTGTTAAATTGAAAAGGAATCTATGCCAGTCACCCATGTTAGGCTGTTTGATTACCAATCTTGGGACTGATGTAGATGTGGTCCTGTACTGAGAATTTCTGACATGTCAGAAATGTGGTCGGTCCTTCCTTGAATGTGCTTTCGTACATTTGAAACAGAGATCAGACTGAAATTCTCCATCTGTGAGCCCCCCCCCCCCCCCCATATACACACACACCTGTGGCCCCATGTGCAAAAGCTGAAGTCCAACTCTTGTTTCAAAGGGAATTGTAACCTCTTTTCAACGTACCCCGTTCATGTTTTCACCCTGACAACAATCACATTACAAAGTCCCGATTTTACTTCATTAATTTTTCATTTCCTGATTTTTCTTACAATGAACACCTTTATATGGTAAACTTTATTATAACGACCAGATTTTTCTCATAAAATAGTGAATATGCCTTCGTTACAATGAACCGGGAGAAGCTAACTGCCCCCGCGACCTTGCTTATGAACAAGCTGTACAGCGCAGGATTCCCCTCTGTTGCTTAGCAATGCTACTTATCGAGTCGGATAATGTCGTACTTCCGGAGGCATGGTGTGGTCCTGAGCAGATGGTCTGAAAATACCGTATTTTCCGCACTAAAAGACGCACTGGATTATGAGGCGCACCTTCAATGAATGGCTATTTTGTAATTTTTTTTCATACATTGGACGCTTCACATTATAAGGCACAATCTACAATGCCTCCAATAGATGGTGCTACGCTCCTTCCATTCAACTCGAGAGGCGTCCGTTCAACTTGAGAGGCGTTCATGACCGCCTCTGAAAAATGTAAATTAACTATTACTGTACTTAAATGAAACAACGAAAATTGAAAATAATGCAGCAAAACAGAAAATCAAGTGAGGAAATCACAAAATAAATTCTATATCCCCCCCGACAGAATTTATTTTGTGATTTTCTCGCTTGGTTTTCTTTGTGGTTTCATTGAAGTAATAATTAATTTACGTTTTTCGGAGGCAGCCCTGAACACCTCTCGAGTGGAACGGAAGAAGGCACAGTACAGTACCTGTATTTGTTGAGGCTGTGAAAACCATTAATAAAGTCTGCGTTTTAAAAAAATAAATAAAACCACAGCTCTCCTTTTTTCAACAAATACAGGTGAGTCTTTGTCCGTCTCCGTGCCTTCTCTTATTCCGTTCAACTCGAGAGGCGTTCATGACCGCCTCCGAAAACTGCATTGGCATTTCCTTGATCATAGCGCCACGACTACTACGACTACATTTACTACTACTACGATCAGATGTCAGTAGTAGTTATTTATTCCTTTGTTGTGTATTCACAAATGATGAAATCTCAAGACGAAGCCCAACCAAGACTACAAATTGGCAAAGTCAACACTTTGCCAATTTGTCATCTGTAATGGCAGCAAAATCATGGCAGAGTTTGATGCCAACAGATTGCAAGATGATTGTAAACGGCTTTGTAGCGGCACATCCCTGAACTGGAGAAGACAATTGTTCTTTGCTGACTGAAAGTTTTCTTCATACTGTATACACGTATTTTTAATCGACATGTTTATACTGTATTACATGTTCCATTTTTTGACATCTCTAAATGTTCATACTGTATCATGCATCGTAGGTGGCAGCTATTTTATTGAAAATGGTTACAAGAAACTACCGTTATAACGTACAGATTCATTACAGTCCTCGGGGTATGTTGTAATGAGGTTCGACTGTATATACAGTATATGGGCATGTGTCTCAGAAGAAGAAAAAGATGGCTAAAATAAGCACATTGCGTTCCTCTCACTGTTTTTAGCCTGAATATTCCAGGTCCAGAAGATGTTTTCTTTTTCTTGATTTGTTTTGACCATCAGCAAAGGTTTGAAACCGCGCTACTGATGACATCTTCAGCCCTTAAGTGGAACAACAATGACCCATATGTACAATTATAGCAATCCAGTTGTGTTTCGCGGTCACTCCGCAGTATAAGTACTCCTTAGTTTTGTCTTTCAGTCATAGGTGACTCATTTGCATTCTAACTACTTTCCTCTGCTGTGCAAACTCACTTCAGCTGGAGCTGGAAAGAAAAACAAAGACAGAGCAGAACATGACATTGTGTTTTATGTTTTTTGCTTTATGTGATACAACCACCTCGTCACTGACGGAAATCAAGCGGGGAAAAAAAAACAACCTAACCTACTGTTTGGTCTAAGAGAGAAGGAAGGAGTAAGAGAGGGTGAGAAAGATAAACTCTCAACCAAAGAGGTGAGAGAGTTAGAGAGATTGCACTCACTGCCAGGGGCGGTTCTGGATCAATTTCACTGAGGGGGCCGGGCTGGGGCCAGGGGTTTTGATGGGGGGGCACATTCAACCCAGGGCTAAAAAGACAAATTCGAAATCTTATTTCACTTTTTATTTCTTCAGACTTTGAAATTGTAGTCATAATATTACAGTGATGAGAAAAAAAACAGTATTAGGAGGGCTAAAATGTCTGCAAGCGTAACAATACGCCGTGTCCATCTGTTGAGAATATTCAAGCCAGGGGATGGTATGGTACCAGCCTGCCGGGGACAAAAATTGCAAATACACTGAAGCTAGATGTTTTACATGCATATAATCATCCAAATTTTAAAAGGCAATGTCTTATATATTGATCCTGTTAAATAAAAATTTAAATAAAAAGGGAGACTAAAAAAGTTACACACACACACACACACGCGCACACACAAACACGAGCACACACACACATGCACACACACACACACCGCGCACACACGCACATACACACACACGCAAATAGCACTCGTGTCGTGGTAATTTCCTTCTCTGCGGACTGCTTCTCATTTTCCCGCTCATTTTTAAGTGGCGCAGCGCACTAAAGGGTCCGACTAGAATGTTAAATCACGCACTTTAGTTCCACCTTTCGCGTCGGCGACTCGGCACGACTGCGTAATCTGCGCTCGGAGGGGGGGCCACAAGGGGTGCCAGAATCGGTGCTACAGGGGCACTGGCCCCCGTTGCCCCCCCCCCCCCCCCCAGAACCGCCACTGCTCACTCGTCTACTCACTCGCTCACACACTGTGTCTCTTTTCAAGCACAAGCGCACACATGCACACACGTACACTGAATACTGCTCACTTTCTGACTCCTCCCCTCTCTCAAGGCCCACGTGTCAGGGCTTGAGCTGAGCTGCTTTCAGATCCTGTTGAGAGGCTCTGAAGATGGAGGGGGTGCAAGATGTGGAGGGGGTGTACTTATGGAAGGGGGAGGGTCAGTGGGGGGGGTCCTGTGTTCTAGCATGTATTTGCTCTGCCTCACTCTTCAGAGATGCTTCCTGTGAAGAGAAACACACCACAAACGGTTTTCACTGTGCTTTTGCTATCTCCTTTTTTCTTTATATCTCTTCTCTCATCATTCTCCTGCCTCGCCGCCTGCAACACTTCTCTGTTTCAAGATCCTTCAAAGCAAAGTAATCAGTGTCTCGTATTTGTATGTGTTTGTGTGCGTGTCTTAGGGCTATATTTAACAATTGATTTTTCTTTTCATAGTCCGATATGGATTAATAAAACCATAAATCGATCATTTTTAGACATCTTTTCCCCCATAAATTCATATGACTTCTCTGGCGTGATCTCATCACTAAGTAAGAGTAGTGTATCAAAACAACATGGCGGAAGCACTGGAATCAGCGCAGACAAGCTTGAAGGAAAATATCTGGAAATTTTGGGGCCTTAAAAAACACAAAGCTATTTAAAAAACGAAAACAAAACAAAAAAAAGAACAAAAAACACGTTATTCATGGTTTCAATTCTTAATATGAATCGATATACTTTAACCAATGCACCAAGTGAAAGCAAGAAGTTTCTACTCTTGCAGCGCCGCTTCTCCTTCGAATGACAGTAAAATTGGTTTTGTGTGAACTCCTCAACTGAATCGAAAATCAATGAAAGTCAATCGAATCGATTTTGGAAATCTGAATCGGTCACCCAGCCCTAGCAAGTGTGTGTGTGTGTGTGTGTGTGTGTGCGCTAAAGTACAGAAAAAAGAGCTATATTTTTGTGTGTATGTGGAGATGGATCTTTTTTTCTGATTCTGTGTCTGTGAGCCAAAGAGGCAAGGGAGATACAGTCAGAAGGCTGCATACTAAACAGGCTGCTGTCCCCCTGCCAGCACCTCACACACACACACACAAATATTCAAGTTTGCTTGCGCGTGTACATACTCACAAATAGCCCGCGCGCGCACAAACATCATGCAGACACTTTCCTCACGCCAGCTCAAACTTTGGCTGCCTTCCTCGTCTGCCGGTTGCTGTGGAAACCGTTGCCCAAGGCCCCTTGCAGCCCAAATCAATGGCAGCTCCAAGATGAGGGTAGACAGGGGTTGCTTATGTGTGTGTGTGCATACACGCGACAGCTTGTCTCTGTTTAAATGCTCCAGTCTTTGAGTACTTTGGTGCTTCGGTTGGTGACACTGTCCCTAATACTATCAGTGTTTTACAAATTGGATTTTGGTTGTGTCTGGGTGGTTGCGAATCAACCAAACCAAGTTGACAGCAAATTCCATAGAAAAATGAGCGAAGAAATATGGGAGGTCAGACATTTTATTGTTATGTAATAGTGTGCCATGTCGCTAATCATTAGTCATCTTGTTTGTGTTGATGGCTCCAATTGTGGGCGCACAAATACATACATGAGAGACGACACAGATGTGACCTTGCCCTTGTCCTTTAAATTCACCCCATCCTTCCCATCTGCTCACTCAGATGCTAACAAACACACAACTGGTTAGTCCAGCACATAATGTGCGCTCGCATAAGATGCACAGTAAAATTAAACCCCTGTGTCTCTGTGTCACAGTCTATGCATTCTTGTGGCAGCCCTCTTTCTCAACCCCCACAACCAACAACCCAATGCTCATGGGAATGGAGTATAATATAGGAGATTTGCAAGGAGATGGTGTTGCGGACGGAGAGGATAGATGGACACCATTTACCACAAATAGATTTGAAACAACTAATCCGCACTCAAAGCACCCAAATCCAACATTCTTGTACGTGATACTGACAAAAATGACAGATTAAAGGGAAAACTGACCAAATTCATTAATAGAGTATATGTTTGTTTCATAACAAAAGTACAAACTCTTCTTTGGAAAAAGGGCAGTGGACCTTATTGGATGAGTAGCAATCACTTTGAAAAGACTCAGCACACACATTTCATATATCTGAGTGAAGACATGACCAGGGTTATAATAGTTCGTCAGCCTCACAGTGCAGAGGTGCAGGGTTCGGCCTTCCTATGTGGAATTTGCATGTTCTCCCCGTCAGCTAATTGCTTTTTCCGGTGACCGTTTTTCAGCACATCTTACAATGTTTTTTGACCAACGGCAGTATTGTCAACTCTGAATCATTTCCAGGCCGGTGGGGTGTGGACGTCTTGCTATTATATTAAAATGACTGAGATGGGAGACTCACCCATTATCTCCACTTCCTCAATTTGAAATTTGTTCTATTCCGCTCGGCTGGGGCAGCAGAGTCGCGTGTTTGAATCTTGCCGACTGATTTGAGGACTGAAGACATCAGTTCCTCCTCCTTTGCTGTCTGTGCATGCTGATTCGCCAAACAAGGACTTTCATGACTTCGTCCTACTTTGCAGCCAATCAATGGACTGTTTCGTGTTTTCTTTGGAGACAACAATAACACTCAATCATGCTAAATAGCACATTGTAAAAGCAATGCGTTGACGAGAATATCGATGACGGAATACTGAAATATCGCCAATCCCGAAATGGGACCGTGTCATAGCACCTGTAGGAACTTGAAAGGTCTAAAAGCCACCAAAATTACACTATCCAATGTTTAGGCTTCGTTTTTATTCACATACAGTATATCATATCATATTTGTCTAAATAGATTACATACATGTATAACATTTGTCAAAAGACACCAGCCGTAACAATTCTTTGGCTTTAAACAATCATGCCATCAACCTGTTGTCTTTCTCCTTATTGTGCCATACACAAAAAGTCAATGATCACGTTTTACAGATTTGGTCACGCGGCGTTCCACATAGAGCGTTTTCAATGGACACATCGTGAAGTGGGTGGAGTCAATTGGACAGACCATTACCAAGTTTATCAAATAAACAGAGCAGTGAGACCTCAACAGTGAAGCAAAGATAATTCACTTTCCAACCAGAGTTCAATTTCACTGCGCTGATCATCATTGGCATATGTTTCATGTCATTTCCTGCTGCAGACTTGACTTCTCTCTCACGCACATGCACACAATACAAGACTCACACAATATACTGTAGGAGACACAAGATTCATCTTTTCTCATCTTCCATAGTATGGTGTAAGCGCAACAATTTAATGCCCATCATATTTCTCCTTTCCACTCTTTTTCTCCTTTGCCCTCGCTTACCTTGTCACGGACTGCCATATCGTAATTTTTCTGCAAGAAGGCAGAAAATCTGCTTACCATACATACTGGAATGTTTGCCACTCTCACACAAAGTTGAAACTGCTAGGTAAAGCACATCCTTACCTGCACCATCAACAGCAAACCTATGTGTGTGCATCCATGTGAATATGAGTGCGTACATAAAATCTTTCTTGATAGACTGCTGGGGTTTGTGTGTGTGTGTGTGTGGTGTGTGTGAGAAGGCAAATCACAATCGTCTTTGATTCTGCAAAGTTGTGAAGCGTAAGAGTGTTCATTATAGCATAATTAAGGTGAATGGAATTGCATTTGAAATACTATATGAAGCATAAAGTGGACATTAGTAATACTTAAGCTAAAGACAGATGAGTTGTGACACCTCTCAATAATGTGACGTTCTCATTCTCTCAAAATATGTCTCACTCCTCCCATGTCACTCTCTTCTCAATCTTTTGATCCTGGATGGAATTTCTGGTGGGAGACGGAAGTATCTAAAGAGAGGAGATAGAATCAAGAACGTAGGAATGAGATGAGCCCTTGGCCTTCGATTTCGAATAATTTCAAGGCCACTTTTCCCTAAATGACGCCATCATGCCAATTATTAACGTAAGCACTTATTCAAGTTTAGCAGTTCAAATTCAGTATAAACGATTGAATTTCAATTTCCCATGTATATAACGATAATATAATGATATGACATGACATATGACATAATACATGCCAGTCTTGCAAAAGGATATACTGTAGATGCCAAAGTAAAAAACAAAACATAAGCCCCATAATTATTCCTCTGATGCTCTGAACTGATGTTTCTTGAGGGACACCGCAGTGTCACACAATTTCCTCAGCTCATGTCTGACATATTGCATCAGTGATGGTTTAAATGGTGACATTTTGGCCAGCTATCCCTTTATATTTGTTTCCTGACTTTTTGGAACACCTTTTCGGGTATGCACCAAGTTTTCTATTCTTTGGTGTAAAATTTTCCTTGTAAAATGTATTCATCCACCCATCCATTGTACAACAAAGGCTGGACAATAAAGGCTGTATAAAAAGCAGTAAGCAGGAATTCATATTTGAACTGTATTGACATCAGCAAATCCTTCTCAACAAAAAGAGATTTACGTTTCTTGTTATTGTTTTTAAGCTTATTTAATATACGCAGAACTCCAAACAAGGGTTGGACGGTATTTCGGCGATACGGTATCCACCGGTGTCTAAAAAATAGCAACGATGTCACTTTCAACACATTCTAAAATGGCACGTGACTTATATCGCAGTCGTATGTCTGTAACAAATCCAATTAAAATCGTCAAAGAATTTAATTCCTCGAAAAAGAAGAGGCTCAAGAAGGCATGCGTCGTGTGAAGCTAGTGGCTACCTAAGAGCAAACAAACCCAGAGTTTTGCTTGCTCTTAGGCTATTGAGCATTAAATTCAACTCTTAAGCAGTAACTGAAGACCAGCTAGACAATTTATCAACAGCTTTGTCTTCTGGCCTCTCACAGCAGCACATTTCTATGCCAGAGAGGAGACGTGAAATGCCCAAGTTATCTTGGCACTAGATAGTAGCTTGACGCCAATCAAGTTTAAAATGAGTCCAAAAGGATGAATGCTTCAGAAAAAGAATGGATGGATTGTTGGAAGAACACCCTGTGTTTTGCCGCCTGACAGTTAAGAGCGAGGGATCTTGAAGGTTAAAGTAAGTTATTTTAAAGGTTGATTCTGTGTTGTCGTTCGAATGTTGGTATCTCTACAAGACAGCACTTTGGGGTAAATAAAGCACTGGAAAAGTGCACTTCATTTACCATTTACTGTACCCTCTGTCCATCCATGATCTGAACAGCTTATCCTCACGAGAGCATTCTGTAGCTTATCCCAGCTGTCTTGGGGGGCAGTAGGCGCAGGGTACACCCTGAACTGATTGCCAGCCATTCGCAGTTCACACATAGACAAACAACCATAACTCTGCCCTTCCTTGCAGTGTCACCTTGCACTTGAGGTTTGGAAGTGGTTTACATCCAACCAGACCTGGTCCTGTAACAGGTTCATTATCGGATGGCAATGGCAACAAGTCTCATGTTTATGTGTGTTGGTGAACTGTGGGGAGAAGGTCAGATATTGGAAGGGGTATGGTAATGGACAACAATTTAAGATAATGTTGCACTCAGCGTGGTGACTGTCTTGGAATTCAAATGATTTATGTTACTTTTAGCCGGACTTGTGTTTTATTATGTCTTTATTCATTGTTGTAGCTGTTGTATTTTATGTTGTGGGAATTTTTTTCTGGGTCATTTGATTGGATTCGATTATATTTTACCAAATGCAGTGGCCAATACATTTATAGTACACGATATGGAAAAGAACAATACAACACCACAGTCTAATGATATTAACCATGATTCTTGATTACATAACCTGCAAAGAAAAAAAAAGAAAAAAAAGGAGGGGTGCCCAAGACCTCTCGAGAGTCCCTATCTAGCCTGCTTTACTTTGTATATGACTCCCTCTTCCAACACGCCTAATTCAAATGATCAGCTCATCAGCAAGCTTTGCAGAAACCTGACAACAATCCCGACCATTTGAATTAGGTGTGTGGGAGGAGGGTAACATGTTAAACGGTCTGAATAGGGGGCTTTTGAGGAAGCAGACTTGGATACCCTTGCAATAGAGGTTATGTGCTTCTGTTTTTAGAAAGTTACACCCTCGCAGACAAACGTACAAATGCGCCACCATCCGTCTTTAGTAAGCGTTTGACACCAGGACTCTTGGCTGAGAACTGTTTTTCAACACACACACACACACACACACACACACACACACACACACACACACACACACACACACACACAGATGCATTTCCTGAGTTGGTTTGGGCACAGTTGGATGATAAACATAGTACATACATACATAGATGAAGACGATGTTGAGGCCCAGAACAGAAATGTAGCAGGAGCAACTTGTCATCGAGTATGACATGTTGAACAAAGTCACAGGGCATAAATATATCACCAAGGTGATTTCACATGATTTAGCTTTTTATCTCTTGAAATCCCCATGCTCTGGAAGTCCTAATGCACAATAAAACCTTAACTATATTTGTTGCTGCACTTGAGGACAACACTTGATAGGCCAATTAACTAAAGCTATTAATTAACGCATGAGAACCATTAGTTTGCAAGTACAGTTAAAACATACATTCCTTCTACTGTTATTTTAACCCACTCCAGAAATTCACATAAATATGAGTTATAGTCATAACAATTAAACTAAACACCTACTTGTAATTTCTGAATGAACCCAGAGATGAGCAATCCTCTGTTTGCCTCACTCATACAAGTGAATACTATACTGCTGTAGGATCATGTAGTGGTGTGCTTTAGTTCCTGATGTTTTGTTGTTACTCTGAATTTTCATGACTTTTTTTGTGCTTTCAATTAAATTATTCCAGAGTTCCTCTGCAAGCGTTTTTTGTTAACACATTTTGTTCAGTACACCCTGCTTTTCCTGCCTCCCTGCTTTTTGGGTCCACTTCCATCGCACTCTTCATGGCACGTATCAATGTGACGGACGCTGCATAAAAACATATTTTCCTGTCAAGACTTGAAATAAAGGATTTTGCATCACCGTTTTCACAAAATTAATATTTTGCGCCTCATTAATAGATATTAAATCGCCAAACTTGGGATTTGAACGCCGAGACATCCGTCAAAAGAAGGTATTACAAGAATAAGACCCACCGAGATGGTCCCCAATAGCCTCACGTCATATACGCGGGAAGTCGAGGGAAGTTCTGCGCTACATACATAGAAGAAGCTACAGCAGAGTCACTCCGTGGTGATTAAATCAGATCCTGCTTGATGACAAAGAAGCTACATTTCTGACAAATACACATACACTCATAGACACGAAGGGTTGATGAGAAAAGATGGAGAGGCGCGCTAAATGCTACGCTAACCCAAGAATAACAAGACAAGCATGTTTATAAGTTAAGATAAGAAAACCTTTATTTGTCTCACAATGGAGAAATTCCCAATTTACAGCAGCAAAATTATGAAAGGGAAAAAGTAGACAAAAAGTATCAAAATAAATCTAAATATAAAATGTAAAATATAAATATACGCATATTTAAGACTGCTTGCTTGATCGATTACACTTTTCACAGATGTATGGCTGGGAACGCGTTAAAGTGGAGAACATCCAACAAAAAACAATTCAGAAATGACTCTGCGAGAGAAAATTACACACTCTAAATTGAACCAGAACCAGAAATGAATTAACTTCCATTGTTGACACGGATGCATGCCCCTCGCAGCTGAAGCCCGAGGGCAGCCATCTTACGTTGCTACTGGTACTGACTGACGTCTGTTATTTATTCGCTGAAAACTCTGTTATCAGTTCCGGTTTAATGCGACAGCAGGATCCCTGCAGGGGGTTATAAGAGACTCTCAAAGCAATATATACATCCCTGCAGCCAAGACACATAGCCTCATGTTAAAAGCATATTAATATCATATGAAATGTTTATCATTCATCAGTAATGTTCCTTGTTTGTTTTCACAATAGAGTCCTGAGTTTTGCACAATAAATTGTCTCAAAATAAATTTACGGCAGCGCTTTTTTTTTTCCAATCTGTTTAGCTTTGCTTCTAGACAAAAAAAACCTGCACAATGTGAATTTCAGAAATGCAATCTGTTGATTCTATATAAAAAAAACAACTGTGATCAGATTTTTATTGTTTAATAATTTTTTTTTAAAATTGCTCCACAAAGTTAGAAAGTCGTGCCTCAAATGAAGTCATTGATTTGCAAAACTGCCCCGAAAAGAAAAAAAAAAAAAAGATAGCTCGAGCTTTGCATGTAATTGCATAGTGCATCTATACATTTTATTTCCTGGGGAAGCAACTGGCACCACGTTGTGGAATGGCCAACATGTATAAACATTAATATAGAATGAAGGATTCCGCTGTTGGAGAGCATTTGGTTTATTTAGTGGTAAGCATTAAATTTACATCATTATTTATTGCCGTGTGTAGGTTAAAATAACAAGTCTATGCAGCTACGCAGTTGGTGGCTATGTGTGTGTGACTTCTCTCATCTACAAACGATACTTGATTTATCAGCTCGTTAAATGCAACGAATGGCAAATTGACACTTATTAAATTTTATTTCAAGTTATGTTGTTTGGATGAGCTTGCTAATCTGTCTGTAGCTCACTTTTTTTCTTTTTTTTTCCTCTCTTTTATGCCGTTCAGTATTTTAATGTCGAGTATCGAACAAGGGAGGCGAAGGCAACATTCACACTGCAGTGATTCCCAATTTGGATTTTTTTGTTGAATACATTCTTTTTACGTACGGTTCTCATTCACATTACGAAAAAAACTTGTAATGCGAATGCAACACCTCCATGATGTCACGTGTAATCCCAAAGCATGACGTTGAGTGTTGTGAACCAAAAAAATAATGTCAAGGGCAATCTTCTCATATTGCCAAAGTAGCGAGGAGGAAGTTGAAATGTTTTGGTGATATCTTGGTTTTATACATCTCCTCATATAATGGAGACTTCCACTAAAGATGACGTCGTGTCATTGTCACACATAAGAAATGAAGCGTCTGAGTGGCTAAATTACTACGATCACCACAAATGTCCACTTTGTGCTTCATGTTTCAAGTGGGGTTGTAATGTGGGAAATGTAATGACAACAACTGTTACTCAAAACAATTTTGCAGTTTTATGGACGATGTCAGTAATCTCCTGAGCACTCTCTCCCACCTGGGTTAAGAGCATACTCGACCTTTGATAACGTAGAGGTCGGATATGTGCGAAGGAACGTTCATAGTGCAGAGGCATCGCATGCATATCTTGATTTAAATCGACATAAAATGCTTTTGTCAGATTTGGACAAAATGGATATCTTACTGTTCACAATGCGTCAAAAACATTTGATCTGTTGCATCTGGGCTAAAGAATTGGAATTGATCTGCAGTGTGAACGTAGCCTTAGGATCTTTTGGTTTACCCTGTTTTCACAAAATGTATGTCTTTGTTGCTCCAAACAGTTACGTTCTGCTGAACCACAGAGGGAGAGCACTTTTTACAGATACAGCCTCTCTTTGTGTGCGCGTGTATCTCTGTGTGTGTGTGTGTGTGTGTGTGTGTGTGTGTGTGTGTGTGTGTGTGTGTGCGCGCGCGCGTGCGTGTGTGTGTGCGTGCGCGTGGGTGCGTGCGTGCATGCGTGTGTGTGTGTGTGTGTGTGTGTGTGTGTGTGTGTGTGTGTGTGTGCGTGTGTGTGTGTGTGTGTGTGCGTGCGTGTGTGTGTCTGTGTGGCTTTTATTGACAGACTGCTGCCTGCCCCAAAAACAAAGCGTAACATTGTGTAATGTGTAAGACCTCTTAATGCTCCATTTGACAAGCTATTTATAGTTTTGGATTATTTTGTCGCTGAGTGACCTATAGAATTTCAGAAAATTAAGGAAAAAAACTTTTTATAGTACAATACACTTCAGCTGAAAACCACCTGATGGCCCCGGTTTCCGGTTCGTAATCGGATTGGGACATCCCTGCATGGAATTCTTTCCATGGTAAATGACAGCAATGACTAAAATGAACATGTCTGGTACCACAGCAATAAGAAATCAAACGCATTAATTCACTAGGAAATAGTTTTACACTGGACACCCAGTTCAGGGTCTGTAACCCCATTAATCTGTTCTTGACTCCCACCCCTTCAAAAATGATTTTATTTGGAAAAAATAGCACTCTATGCATACATACAGTAATAACATAATTGAATAGAGTGTAAGTTAATCCGTTTTTGCCGGGTTTTGCCTCAATTCGGTGGCCATTCTGTTGCTACTTGTACTTCTTCCATGTGTGCATCTTGGTCACTTCAGGTTAATATAATACAGACATTTACATATACTGTACTGCACATGGAGAGCTTCTCAATAAGCATCAGTAATGTTAGTCATTCTTCACAGAGAATCAATATTATACATCTGACCAGATTCTTACATTTCCTGTCTACTTCACCACTTATATTCAAATATTCGTTGCTCAAAAGGTTATGACATCGCAGCACAGTTGCTATTCGTAAGCCCATCTTTCTGCTTGGCTCTCGACGAAGGCGGACGCTTTTTGCTCAGCTCCTGCCCTCACCCCCACCCTCTCCTTGCTCGCCACTTAGTCTTTGTGCTGTCTTTGTCTAACTTTTCCTAGCCTCCTACCGTATTTTCATCCGAAGAACTAACCATGGAATTAGTTGGCTGGTCTCTCGATGCAATCGACAAAATTCTTTCGACGGAAAGAGCAGGCGGTGGGGAGCCTGCTTGCCCTCCGGGGACATTTGCTGCCGGATACGCCCTTGATCCATGGAGAAAGTGGAGAACGGTGTGCCTGGCAATACTGTCCGTTGAGGATGTGGAAGACATCTACATTATCGGCCTTTTTGATAACAGGTATGCTGCTGTTTGGTGTTGGCAGCTTTCTGTTCTATCGCAAAATTCAACCGACGGGAGCGGCTTTATTGGAAGGGAAGAAGCTGCCGGTCATTCTGGATGGTTTGGCGCGAGTGTCCAACACTCAGACTCAAGCGGTGACTGAGCTCAACCGCAATTTGATGCGGTTTTGGAGCGACTCCGTACGATCGACAACAACATGGAGAAGTTGGAATCCGCGCTGCGGAAAGAGATTGTGGATTTGGCTGATTGGTGCCATTGAAGAGATACAGGCCACGGACTCAAGGCTGTCTGAAATTGTTGGCGGCCGTCCCTCCGAAACAAACAACGCTATCTGGCCCTTTCCCCTGGATGGAAGTACGCATGGAATCTAGGGCCCCCACCATCACCCCCCTCCTTCTCGGCCATAGACTGATAAGCCGGGACTGTCTTCATGATGAGCAGACCTCGACGAAGCAGCTATGACCTGTACACGCATACACATACACAACTGGACAACCACACGCGCATACACATCCTTATTATCACTGTCTTCATTGCTCCGATTCTTTTTCCCCCGTGACGTGGTTGGACCTGCAGAGCGCTCGTGTTGTCCGTGCAGCTGGTCAGGACGGCCGCGTCGCGGTCACCCCCCTTCCCATTCATCCTCCCCCCTTATTACATGTTATGTCTTGTGACTTGTTGTAACTGTCATATGCTTATTTATGTGCTAGGGTCTTTTTTTTATCCTGGACTTCAATTATCTTCAGAAGAGGATAGTTCGAGCGTGTTTTTTTTTTCCCTCTCCCTACCCAGCGTTTTCCTTTCTGAATTCTGACTGTAATTTCCACATTGCGGGACAAATAAAGGGATATCTTATCTTATCTTAAGGTGTTTTGCATAGTTTGTTAAAATTAGGCTAAAAGTACTTTACTGTGGCGAAGCAGTTTAGTTGGTTAAAATGATCAAAGTGTGATTTTCCTTGTTGCCGGCCCGGTGATCCAGTGTGGTTAGCGCGTGGACCACACAGTGCAGAGGTCGTGGGTTCGATCCCGGCTCCGGCCTTCCTCTGTGGAGTTTGCATGTTCTCCCCGGGCCTGCGTGGGTTTTCTCCGGGTACTCCGGTTTCCTCCCACATTCCAAAAACATGCATGGCAGGCTGATCGAACACTCTAAATTGTCCCAAGGTGTGAGTGTGAGAGCAAATGGTTGTTCGTTTCTGTGTGCCCTGCAATTGGTTGGCAACCGGTTTAGGGTGTCCCCCGCCTACAGACAGAAGACAGCTGGGATAGGCTCCAGCACCCCCGCAACCCTTGTGAGGATAAAGTGGATCGGAAAATGGATGGATGGAATGGATGTTAAGTTTGAGAGTAAACAAATGGGGGCTGGCAGCAAACAGCTTGAAGCTACTGATACGGTACTCATTACAAGGAGGCCAATAACTGATATTTGGAGCCGCTATTAATGTTTTATTTTTGATTTTGTTTTCAATAATCTCCAATCCTACGATTGGCTGGCATCCTGTTCATGGTGTTCCCCGCCTACTGCCCGAAGACAGTTGGGCTTCCAGCATGCCCGCGACCCTCGCGAGGATAAGAGGATTAGAAAATGCATGGATGGATAATGTAAAGTCAAGACATATTTGCTTTAAAATTCAAACAAAATTTAGGGGATCTCCCAAGGTTATCAGCATGTCTTCTAAAGTTAAATAAAAACTTGACAAATAAATAGCTCCTTGTCCACCTTATTTGTACATCTCATGACCCTTGGCATGTATTTGGTGCACGATAAGTATAGCGGGAAGTGGCGTTTTGTTTGTATCGAAACTGCGCGAGTCCACTTTCTCAGTTAGTCCTTAATGTGTGAATGCCAGTTCTTGCCGTTTAGAAGAGAAAGCATTTCAATCCCGCTTCCTGCAAATGTAGCTGGGTAAGAGGATGATGTAAAAAAGAGGCCAGTGACAGGGTGCAGTCACATGTTTTAACTACTTTCTGAACTCTGCCGCTTTAGACGTGAGGCACTGAGCAATCTCAGAGGCTCTGAGGCGTATCAGTACCAACACAGTAATAAAGTTGGTCATATTTTGCTAAAAGAGGTTTGACACGGGCTTGTTTAGCTTAAAGCAGAAATAAGAACAAGCCAAACCTCCTACTTCCCACTGTATGGTAACCACATGACCGGGACGCTTCTTTTTAAACAAGCTTTACATCGCTCGATGTCATAAAACTGCAATCAGTCTTCAAAGTTTATGTCTCTATTCAACATCTCTACTTTTGTCAATTCAACCACCCTCCTGCAAATATTAGAACCATCGGCCCTCGTAATTCGAATTTTATGAGCATAACGTCTTCCTTGACATTCGCGCTCACTACAGCTTACTGGCAAAAACCCTTACTGTCCAGAGAATCCAAAATATAGAGGTGATCCTAACAATTTCGGAGGTTGGCTATTCGTAAAAACAATACCTGATGTTTTTGTGGCACCTGGAAAATCTTCTCCAGTGGTTTGTCGCAATGCGAGCAAATTAACACCAAGTTCAATGTGGGTGTTGCGTCATGCTCTTTCCCGACAAAATGAAAAGGAGCACGTTGAGGTGGTCTTCTCGAACGAATATTCTCAGACGATATTTTTTCGATGATCCTCATCTCTGGGAAGACGCTGGAAACTAGCATTTATCACAACATTGTCTCCTCCTCGTCCAAGGTGCTAGTTCAAAACAGTGTTCTTGTCGTCACAGATTCAACTTCTTCTGCTTGTTAGTACAAATGCAACAGCGCAAGTTCCTAAGGTTTGCAAGACATTTTTCCAAGGCAATGGGGGATAATAATTGCTTGAAAAGGGAAAAGAGTTCAAATAAAGCGCTCAGTGAAACCAAATTCTCTGTAACAAATTCTTACCAGAAGCCGTGACCATAATTGTTTAGCCATGAGAGCCCTCAGTTAATAGTTTTCAATGGATCTATTATTGGCCGTCATTATGTTTTTTAAAAGGCTAATACTGATATTCATCAAAATGCTGAATATTTGCCGCAACACTCGGCCCAGCCAATAATCCATCCGTAATCTCAAAGCGTACTGTATTTTCTTAACCCTTTCATGTACCCTGTAACCCAGGGGTCGGGAACCTTTTTGACTAAGAGAGTATTGGGGGGGGGATATATATATATATAAAAAAACGGCCCGGTAGTCCAGTGGTTAGCACGTCGACTTCACAGTGCCGAGGTACCGGGTTCGATTCCAGCTCTGGCCTCCCTGTGTGGAGTTTGCATGTTCTCCCCGGGCCGGCGTGGGTTTTCTCCGGGTACTCCGGTTTCCTCCCACGTTCCAAAAACATGCATGGCAGGCTGATTGAACACGCTAAATTGTCCATAGGTGTGAATGTGAGTGCGCATGGTTGTTCGTCTCTGTGTGCCCTGCGATTGGCTGGCAACCAGTTCAGGGTGTCCCCCGCCTACTGCCCGAAGATGGTTGGGATAGGCTCCAGCACCCCCCGCGACCCTAGTGAGGATTAAGCGGTTCGGAAAATGAATGAATGAATGAATGAATGAAGCTATGATGGACAGTCCCTCCCACCCTCTCCAGCCCACCCTGACAGCACTAGGTAGCTCCTTCAGCCAGAGACTGTTACACCCGCGCTGCAAGGAGAGATACCGACGCTCGTTCCTACCGACTGCTGTCAGGCTGCTGAATAAAAATAGCAACAATAATATTAATAATAATTAAATGATGTGAAAAACAACTGTAAATAGCACTGCGATTTATCCATTTTGTATTTATATTGCACTTAATTGAACGGTGTTTGTTTGTTTTTTCTTCTTTCTGCCCACATTCTTGCTGCTGGAGGCTGTAAATTTCCCCAGTGTGGGACAAATAAAGGATATCTTAATGAATATATATAAAAAGTGAATTTAACAAAATGGCAGTATAATAAGCCTCTGAATGTATTCTTTAAAATAATTTTGTTATAATACTCACCATTAACGTGAAGGTTTTCCGTTCCTCATGATGGTTAAGCAAAGCTAGCGGAATTGTAGTCAGTTTACCGGGTCCGTACGCAGAGTTGCTGCAGGCTAGCTTCCACCCTGCTCAGTAGCTTGTACGCTTCCTTTCTGGAGTACCCTGCAGAGTATTTTGATGCGAACGTAGCATGGTGCGTGTCAAAGTGCCGCTTCACATTCGACGGTTTCATCTGTGGTATTTTGTCATTACAAATTAGACACACCGCAGAACCTATTCTCTCCACAAAGGCGAATCCTTCGGTCCATTCGTTTTTTTCTTTTTGCCATCTTATTCGTCAAAGGATTAGTTTTGAGCTAATGACTGAGCAGGCTGATTCAAAAGGGGGCGTTTACCTGTTACCCAGCAACGGCCGACGTAGGCCAGTATCATCCAATTGCAGCAAACTGCAGCCCTGAACAGGACATGAGCACTGAAAAGTCGATGGATGGATTAAACAAGCGAGAATATTTTGTTTTATCTGCAATCATCAAAAGAGCCATATTTGGCTCGCGAGCCATCGGTTCCCGACCCCTGCTGTAACCTGATAACATGGTAAACTGTCCACTGTAGTAAACGCTGTCCCTGAAAGTGTTCAGCTTTGCTACTGTGATGAGCCTGAGATACACATCTGGATACATCTATTCACCCTCATTGTTGGTGGGAGGCTGAATTTGAAATAAGCAAGGAAGTCCGGTATTTCGCAGTCACCTCTCAACACACCACTGGCTTACTATTAAGGAATCTGGTTTGTCTTTCTTCTCCATTTCTCCTTGACATAGACAGCAGTCATGGCTTTACGACTTTGTGCATGCACGTGTGTGTGTGTGTGACTACGTGCGTGTGAACATGTGGGATTTTTAGAAGGCAGGCTGTTATACGTTTCGCTCTCTTGTGAAAAGCAATCTCCCAGGTTGAGTTCATAAATCAAGGTGGGGGATGGAAATGAAGACGGCATATCTGTGTCAATGCATGCGTGCATGCGTGTGTGAGGTAGAGTGCGCCAGAGAGCGATAACAGCTCCTACCTGTCATAAGCGGGGGTGCATCTCTTCAGATGTTGTATTTGCTTGGCTTCGCGTTGTCGCCACAACATGACCGATTTCTCGTGTTCTCTTTTGCTCCTCTCAGTGGGATTAGACAACAGGGCGCACCATTGAAAATGCATCGTGATTTTCAAAACCAATGAGATGTAATTGAGCAATGTGCCCTCGGAGCAATGGTAAAGCAGTCACTCATAAAGTGGACTCGTCCCATCTTTATCCTGAGATTGAAATGAGTGAAACCTGCGCTGTTTGGAAAAATTAAGTCTGCTTTGTATTTCCTCCATCTCCGGATGCCCCCCCCCCCCCACCCCAAACGTCATTGTTCACGTCAGACGTCCAGACATTTTCGTCTGGCGCAGAGGTCAAGTAATCAAAAAACGACTGCATATTTAAAGGAATGTGTGAATGAGACCTTTTAGACCAAATAAAAAACAATCATGTCCAGGTACGTAATTGAACAATTCACCGTGTCTGTCATACATTCTTCCAGGAGCCAAAAGGCAAACATTTCCATGGCACTATTCATAAACAAACCATTTGAATCATTTGACCAAGGCAGAGCAATTGAGAAAAAAGGGTAAATGATTTAAATGAATGATTTTTATTTTTTATTTTTTTTGCATGGCGGTACAGGAAGTCTTCTTCTCTACTGCTGTCGTTTTAATGTGCCAGGTGTTGAAAAGAAGGCGTTGCCTGAGCTAAACTGCTTGTAAGGGAGACCCAACATCAGCCATGATTCACATTTTTACAGGTAGAGTGAGTTCATTCGAAAATCGACGTGATAGAAATTCAGACATTTTTATCATGATCGTTGAGGTGCTGGCTCATTCTCAACTCAACTCAACTGTATTTATAGAGCACTTTCAAACAGCCATCGCTGCATACAAAATGCTGTACATGGAACAAAGACGGTAGAAAGCACCAAACAGCAAAACCAAGATCAAATCTGAGTCATGCTGAGTCAAATGCTAAAGAATACAAGTGAGTTTTGAGGCGGGTTTTAAAGATGGGCAGCGAGGGGGCTTGCCGAGTGTTCAGTGGGAGGTCATTCCAGAGAAAGGGACCAGCAACGGAAAAGGCTCGATCCACTCTGCGCCTCCGTTTAGTTCTTGGTACTTCTAATAATGTCTGGTCCGCAGACCAAATGAATACAGGAACTAGCAATGCAGTTAATGAAATGCCTTAACCTTGGTCAAGGTACATGGTAAATGCACAAATATGACATAGAACAAAACATACATAACGTAAAACTTCCCATTTTGTCTTCCTTTGTTGGCCATTGTTTTTGTTTGTTTCCTCTTGGTGGGTTGTAACTGGGGAAGTCAATTCCTTGTGTGTTTTACATACATGGCCTATAAATCTGTTTCTGTGTCTTGGAGACAACACACTTCAAGTCCGTCATCGACCAGACTCTGCCCAATTGTCGCATGCTTTTGTCAGGAATCAGTCCACCGGCGTAGGGTCCGTCGGGGAGGCGGGACAAGCAGTTGTAGTCATTTCAACGGGGGCATCATGATGTGCATGTGCTTTGTTTCTATGTTCAGAAAAGGTAAAAAAAAAGAATAACACAGTAGGGACTGTCTATTTTCCAAAAAGAACTTGAGGTAACAAATTCGTATAAAACTCCATTTGCTAATCAGCTACTAGCTTTGCAGTCAGCAAAAGTAGCAGAGTTGAAATGCAGATACTTTCCGATATTTCTCAGTATTTTCCAAGTCACTTTTTAAATACTATACGGTGATCCCTCATTTATCGCGGTTAATGGGGACCGAGATCACCCGCGAAAGAGGAAAATCCGCGAAGTAGGTACACCCACCCCCTCGTACAGGTATATGTACATGTGTATGACTATTTATAATATTTATAAGGCCAAATTTCATGGGATACATGCATGTAGAAGTAAATGTTTGTAGTAATTAACATTACTTAATGCTATGTATTTATATATATAATACACACACACACACACACGTATAAGATGTATAACTTAGGTTAGGTGAGTGTACAATTAACAAAATACAGTAAACATGAACATGAAATCTACATGTAGTACTGTATATGTTGCTCTATGTGACTCGCTGTTGTTTTGATGACTTTCGCTGCCTCTCGTGGACATTTTGTGGCATTTTCACTTTTTTTTTTTTGGGTGGGACAGGGGGGGATGAATACTTTTGAAAAATCCGCGATGCACTGGAACCGCGATAAGTGAACCGCAAAGTAGCGAGGGATCACTGTACACCACATTGTGATTGTGTGCGGCACATGCAGTCTCGTGTCATATCATAATGAGGACAGTACTGTCTTCCTATTGGTCAATGCCCAAGAGACGATCAAAGGACAACATAGGACATGTCACACTACGCGGCAAGACGAACAAAAATTCGGACATGCCAGACTTTCTTCGTTGTGGTCATAAAGCATCCCAGATGCCTCATGACAGTCGTTGAGTATATCACACTACACGGGCGACAATGCGCCAAAATTGGGTACGAAACACTATGTCCGCAACACGTCTGTCGGCTCAAAATCAGGCTACATTTGTGTAGTCTGACGTCGGCACGAATGAGTGAGTGGACGCGTTGCTCCCACTGATGAGCTCTCCTGCTGTGTAGACAAAATCAGAACAATTTGGCAACTTGGTTCAGCTTAGCAGCACATACAGTGTGACCTCAAAAACAGTCCTTGTTGAAGAAAATGATCATATCTGCCTTTTCAGGCGGTGTGCTCAGTGTCTATTGCTGCAGATGAGAGCACCCTCTTGCTTGATGTAGAAAATAGATACAGTATGCTTAAGTTTGCTCATTATTTGCATCTGAGTTGACTCACCGTTGAGATGGTAGCTGCCTTAATTTTGACAAGAGACGTATTTTCTTGTTTTACTTACCCGATTGTAACTTCGCTGAAGTTCAGCACGCTGTTTGCTGAGGCTCGGATCGGGAAAGAGCACCAAGATCGGCAGACACGGCGCTCGCTTTGCTGGTTATAACCTTATTTTGAGTGTTGCTCTGTACGTTTATTTGAACAAAGTTAAACAGCACTTTTGATCAGATCTTTGGTGGTCTTCAGCAGATTCTTCTCCGGCTGCGAGAATCGAAATGAAGAACTTGAATTGTACTAATGTGAATGATTCCAGGAGAATCAGAATGCTTGTCCCACTGCCAAGAGATTCACGAGACTCAATGCCCCACTTCTCAGACAGTTCAGCGTTCAAGAGCGTGAAAAGATTTGTGGAAAAAATATGAACTTGAATATATTTGAGCCATATCAGATTTCCACCTGACAGTGATGATATCCTAATTGATTTTATGAATTTCGAGCTACCAATACCACATGAGATCTGAACTGTGACATTCATGGAGGCGATTTCAAATTCAATTCAAGTTTATTTCAACGCTTGCACCCTTCTTCGGATGTCATTGGTATTGGATATCTGAGCAGTGTTTTGCACTTATAGCGCATCATGCACAGTTAAAGTCATGGAGACTGCTGTGAATGCATCTGGAATCATCACTAGACTGTATGTCTCCTTCGTCGCTGTGTCTGCTGGTGAAGGAGTTTAAAACACTGCGACTTGATAATGCAAGTGTTAGTACATTTTATGGACCACGTGTAACAGCTGATCTTTTGCAAACAACCACATAATACCGTATTTACCAGACTATAAGTCACATTTTTTTTCATAGTTTGGCGAGGGGTGCGATTTATACTCTGGACCGATTTATGTGTGAAATGATTAACACATTTTCATATTAAACCAAAAGAGGGTGCTCCAGGCCTGTGTTGATACTTTTCACATTGGCAGTAACTAAAAAAAAAAAACTGCCGATGACTCTGATGTAAGGGACATAGAAGCATCTTCTACCTCCGGAGTTCTTTAAAAGTGACACAGAGGATGAAGATTTCATTGGATTTAGCGATTTGGAGTGACACTGATGGTTTGGTAAACTTGTTAGCATGTCCTTTACACTCACGAGCGACTTATAGTCCGGAAAATACGGTACGTAATTTTGGTAGGCTTCCACTATTGACTGATCTGCAATGTAAGGCATTTTGTCTCTCTTAGTTGAGCTAAAAACTGTAAGTTAATGGAAAGAACACAGATAACATACTTTGTAAAAAAACATTGTCTCTTCTGATGACTTAAGGCATATCACCATTGGAGATGACATCACTAGTATATGCATGGAGAAGTACTCCTGGTGGATGCAGCACAAACTGTACTTGCAAAGTGAGCAGTGAAGTGACCTTCTGATACACAACTCCATCCATTTTCCGATCTGCTTATCCTCAGAAGGGTCGCGGGGGGTGCTGGAGCCTATCCCACCCGTCTTCGGGCAGTAGGCGGGGTACACCCTGAACTGGTGGCCAGCCAATCGCAGGGCATACATAAAAGAACAACCATCCATGCTCACACTCACACCTAGGTACAATTTAGAGTGTTCAGTCAGCCTGCCATGCATGTTTTTGGAATGTGGGAGGAAACCGGAGTACCCGTAGAAAACCCACACAGGCACGGGGAGAACATGCAAACTCCACACAGGGAGGCCGGAGCTGGAACTGAACTTCTGCACTGCCTGGACCACCAGGCCGCTGATACACAACTCTCTGCTTGCAATTTCACAATTTGTTTGAAGTCGTCATGTGACGCGGCCTTTTTACACAACCTTGTTTTATGCTTTTTGCACATCATTGCATAGGCAGGTTGGCAACATTGCGCACCTTGAAAATTGGCCGCGTACTGTTTGTCTGGTTGTGTGTGCAATGTGAGCTCTCCTGTCTCAGCATTGTCAAAGGGTCTTCGGAGTGCCTCTTATCCAAATACTACAACACTGAGCTGATCACGCAGGAAGTCTGTATGTGGGCTTGTGTAAGTGTCTTTGTTGGCATCAATGTGAATGTGTCTATCTGACTTTGAATCATGTTTTCTTGCTCCTGTGTGTACGTTTGTGTTTATATGTGAAAAGCCTCATTCTTGTAAAACCACAAGCAGTGCATCTCAGCGTGTAAGTGTGTCTTTTGAGGCTGCTCAAACGCTGCCTTTTTCTCTCTCATGTGGCTTCTCTGGTATGTTTGGTATTTCACAATGCCTTAGATCCTGTCCTCAAAAGCTGGGGGAGGTGTGCGTGCGTGCGTGCGTGCGTGCGTGCGTGCGTGCGTGCGTGCGTGCGTGCGTGCGTGCGTGCGTGTGTGGGTGTGTGGGTGTGCGTGCGTGTGTGTGTGTGTGTGTGCGTGTGTGTGTGTCTGTCTGAAGTGTCATTTCACTGCTGTATGTTCTTGTGTGGGGGCTTGGAAGGGTGTAAGGGAGTGCACTGTGATTAACACACTCATTGTGGGTCTGCCGCGCCAAGTTCCTTTCCTTGTTAGCATGCATTGGTTGGGATTTTCTGGTTGGCTGGACGGACAACGATTGTGTGTTATGTGCACATATGCTCTGTCAGTGTGTGTGTGCGTGTGTGTGTGTGTGTGTGTGTGTTTTTGTCTAAGGAGACCAAGATGTAATTAGACACAATGGCAGTTGCTAATGGAACAGCTGCTTCATTGTAAATGTTTCTGATGCTGCCATGTGGGCACAAACACACGCGCTGTGTGAACCACCCATTTGGACTTCTGCTTTTTTTTTTTGTTGTCTTTTTGGTGTGAATAATTTTACAGTCCATCTCTTCCTGGAGTTGTGTCAAATCTCCGTCGCCTGTCTTTCATTGTTCCACTCTTCTATCCCATTCCTAAACTGCAAGTTTTTGCCTTGCTTTTGTGCTGTCTGATCATGCATACAAAGAAATGTCAGCCATCTTTCTCTCTTCCTTGCCCCTCTGTTCCTCTTTGTGTCTGCTCTGTTCCTTTATGTGGCACTGTGTCTCTATCGCTGCCTCACTTTTCCCTTTTCCCTGCTTCCTTCCTTCCCTCCCTCCCCTTTTCTTTGCTATTAGACCATTTTTCCAGCAATGAGACTTGTCACCCCTCCCCGTTTCTGTCTTCCCTCCCCCCTCCCCTCCTCACCCTTTCCTCCTCCTCCCTGTACCCCCCCCCCCCTGGAAGACCGCCTATCAAAGAAATGATAACACTACGTCACTCTGTAATCTGCCAGTGGGGGTTGCTGCAGCACACACACTGAGCTCTCCACTCTCCAACGCGACTTGAGCAAAGACCAATTCTGTCTCCTTTTCCATCTATCACTCTCTTTTTATTTCTTCGGTCTGGCCCTCGAGCCCATCTCTTACACTGTGAACTTGAGACCTTGATGTCTGCGTCACTCTTAGTCACAACAGTCACCTTGGGCGCCATGTCCCTATAAAATTTCCATTCTTACATGACCTTGCCCATCACAGCCTTACACTCCATTCATGTCCCCATCTTCCATCTATCCTTCTCTTTGCCCCACTTTTTTCTAAGAAGCAGTGCGGAGGAGGTAAATCTCTCTGTGGACTCTGTGTAGGCACGCCATGCGAACACGTTTGCCCTGAGGGGACACACAGGAGAGGAGATAAGAAGGGGTGTGGTGGTGTGGTGCAGTTGTTTGTCAGTGCAATATTGCCCAACTTCCAGTTGGCTTACACCCACCTTTTGCAGTTTCTTCTTCAATGCCCTCAGCCAAGCCTTGCTCAGTGCTCTTTTGTACATATGTAGAGAACATTATTAGTGTTTGATCATATGGAATGCTACCATGTCCTTCTCTTCAGAAACTTTCCAAATTCATTACAGATACACAATAGACAGTTTTTGCACATGGAGCCCGATAAAATAATTCAAAACAATGCGATATATACATCAGGCTAGTGATTGTAAATCATCCCGAAAGCAATACACTAAAATACACAAGCTGCTTGTATTCTCATTATAAAGTCTAGGGATGTTCATCGACACTTTTTTTCTGACCGCTACTAAGTACCAATACCCCTCGTACTTTTGATACCTAACAGTTCACCCACAAAACAATGATTTTAAAGGTCTTTTCTGGATGAACTGAATGATGATTCAATCCCACAAACATAGACACAAACAAAATCTGAAACAATAATATTGATTTACAAGAGAAAGTGCACCGAAAAAGTATAACGTTCCCTCCAAGGCAGGTGTCAAAGTCAAGGCTCGGGGGCCCGATCCGGCCCCCCACTTCATTTTATGTGGTCCGCGGGAGCAAATCATGTGTGTCAACTATTATGATTCTTGCTGAAATCTGAACCGAAATGTCAAATTGTCATGGGTAATAAATTTTGCACCGGCCTGAGACAAAAAATGAGTTTGACACCCGTGCTCTAAGGCAGGGGTCCCCAACCGCCGGTCCGCAGGGCATTTGGTACCGGGCTGCACAGAAAGAACTTGCCTTAATTCCGTTTTATTTATTTCGGAATACGAAAGATGTTTTATTTTGAAAAACTACCGGATTCTCCGTTACATCCGTCTCTGTCACGCTTGACTCACGTCAAACCACGCTTCTCCGTCACGTGACCGATTACGCTAAAAACAAAATGTTGGAGGTCGCAAAATGAGTTAAAAAACTGCTGGAGATCGCAAATGACGGCGGCCTTAAAAGTACGTTCGAGACAACTGGATTAAAGTTATGGCTGAATACTCTGAGATCGCCACAATCGCACTGTTGCTATTTCCGACATCCTACCTGTGTCAGGTGGGGGATTTCTGCAGCAACGGTGACTAAAACAAAATTACGAAGTAGACTGGACATAAACAACACACTTGAGGTGTCATTGTCTCCTATTACCCCGAGATGGGAGTTGCAGAAAATCAAGCTCGAAACCTGATTTATTTATTTTATCTCATTTCCACTGGATGTAGCAGTGGAGAAAGCTAAGAAATGCTTTCTTAGCTTTCTGGTGTTTTGTATTTTTTTTCCTCTGAAGCAACTGTTGGTTTGCCATGTGGATGCTGGCTTGTTTGTGAAGCAAATATGGAGTGGTGATTCCTGATTTTAATATAGATCTACTATTGTACAAAATACATTTTTCAAATCAGTGACCCTAAGTAAGAGTAATACGTGACTTTTATTGTTCCTTTGCTGATAATCTGGCAAATACATTAAAAAAAGAACCCCGTCAGAAGGTGCTTAATCTCATTGATTTACTCTTCCTTGAAGCGTCTGAATCCTCTTTGCATTAACCAATTAATTACTTGAATTGCACGATGGCTTGAACGTGATGTTCTTCCAACGACACCGATCATGCCTTGCCATGTAACCCATCTAGAACAGCACAAACAGATCTTGCTGAAATCGCACAAACTTGCTCTGCCTTTGGATGGCAGTTAATTCCAGTCATCAGATTCACATTCAAGTGTGTTATTTTATACATCTCTGTCTCTCGCTCTCTCTCTCTCTCTCTCTCTCTCTCTCTCTCTCTCTCTCTCTCTCTCTCTCTCTCTGTGTATATATATATATATATATATATATATATATATATATATGTAATTAGTATTTATTTATATACTTTTTGTTCTTCTACTTCTCCCTTTCATAATTTTGCTGCTGTAAATTGGAAATTTCTCCATTGTGGGACAAATAAAGGTTTTCTTTTCTTATCTTATGGCAGGGGTGTCCAAACTTTTTGCCAAGGGGGCCAGATTTTATGTGGTAAAATGTCGGGGGGCCGACCTTGGCTGACATTCTTTACATTGAACAACAATATTGTTAAACCAATTTTAGCCAGTCTGTGTTTCACATTTCCATTTTTATTTTAATTTCAACAATCTTAAGAATTTCTTTTGGTTCATTTGAAACAGGTATATCACATGCAACTGAATATTCACTTGACTTTTTCTTAAACAGAAGTCTCCTGAGTGCAAATTGCAACATTTGAAACATAAAATGTATCACCATGACTTTTCAATACTCACAAAACCTTTGACTCGAACAACAGGGAAATGAACAAGCAATACACATATTCACAACTGCAGGGATCATTTGAAATATGACAAATCAGTCTATATAAATGTTGATTGAACTTTTAAAATTTTACTCTGGAATGAAACTTAGGACTGATGTAGATCTTAACAAACATTTATTCAGAGACTTATTGCCAGCTGACAAATGACTTGTTTGTCTTAATGTGACGGGTGATATTGAGATCTGGATTGAAGCACAAAGGGCAGGTCTGGCTCAAAAGCAGTGGTATTGATGCGCAAAATGTCTCGCAGGTGATCGTCCGTTAGCCGTGTCCTCACACAGCTTTTATTTATGTTCATAACCGAGAATGTCCTCTCACACAAATACGTCGACCCAAACAAGCTCAGCATTTTCTTAGCAAACGCTCGAATCTCTCGGAAACCTGTCCTTATTCAGCTGTCGGTAAAAGTTGGCGAGAGAAGGTTGCTGGTGCCGACTGCGGCTCTTGGCATCACACTGCAACTCAATGAGCTTCAGCTGCAAGTGGTCTGGAACATCATCTGTGTCCACGGAAAAATGTGAGGAAAACAAAGCGATGTCCTTCTCAATAGCTGCAAAATCTCGAAAGCGTTGTCTGAACTCTTCAGCCAGAGATGAAATAGCTGATCCGTACCTCCTCGTTTGCGCACTGACATTGCTCTGTGGGAATGTGGTCATGATTTCTTGCAGCGCTGGAAAGTGTGCAGTATTGGGTTGGGTCTGCGACAGATGTCTTTCAAACAATTTCAGCTTAATTCCAAAGGCTTTAATATGTGAATATAATTGGCTTATGACTGCGTCTGGTCCCTGGAGACTGGTGTTGAGGATATTAAGGTGCTTTGTAATATCAACCAGAAAACCCAAATCAGACAGCCACATAGGGTCACTTAGTTCTTGCATAGGTTGTCCCTTTTCAGCCAAAAACTCACTGATTTGCTGCCTAAGAGAATAGAAGCGTGACAGTGCAGAACCCCGACTGAGCCAGCGCACGTCAGTGTAATAGACAACATCTCCATATTCCGCATGAATCTCACTTAGAAACTGTTGAAACTGACGGTGGCATAGCGCTCTGGAGCGGATATAGTTAATAGTTTTTATCACCGGTTTCATAACATGTTCGTATCGGAGATGTTTGGCACACAGAACTTGCTGATGAATGATGCAATGAAGTTTTACAGCTTTACCCCCTTCTTCACTTACTTTGTTACTTATTAGTGTTGCTAGTCCACTTCGATCGCCGGTCATGGATGGTGCACCATCAGTAATAATCCCAGAAATTTTATTCCACGGGAGTTTCATGTCATTCAGGGCAGCGCAAACAGAAGAGAATATGTCCGTTCCTCTTGTTTGGGTTTTCAGGCTCTGGAGGTCCAGTAGTTCTTCAGTCACGTTCATTTCATTGTCCACTCCCCTCAGAAAAACAAGTAACTGAGCAGTGTCCGAGGCGTCTGTGCTTTCGTCGCAAGCCAGCGAAAAAAAATCAAACTCTTTTCCTCGGTCTCCCAATTGTCGTTTGATGTCCGCTGAGAGTTCTTCAATCCTGCGTGCCACAGTGTTACGTGCCAGGCAGACTTTGGCAAACTGTTGCTGCTTCTCAGGGCATATTTTCTTCACCATCGTCATCATGCAGTCTTTGATAAATTCACCTTCGTTGAAAGGTTTGGGGCGGCCCGGTAGTCCAGTGGTTAGCACGTCGACTTCACAGTGCAGGGGTACCGGGTTCAATTCCAGCTCCGGCCTCCCTGTGTGGAGTTTGCATGTTCTCCCCGGGCCTGCGTGGGTTTTCTCCGGGTACTCCGGTTTCCTCCCACGTTCCAAAAACATGCATGGCAGGCTGATTGAACACGCTAAATTGTCCCTAGGTGTGAGTGTGAGTGCGCATGGTTGTTCGTCTCTGTGTGCCCTGCGATTGGCTGGCAACCGGTTCAGGGTGTCCCCCGCCTACTGCCCGAAGACGGCTGGGATAGGCTCCAGCACCCCCCGCGACCCTAGTGAGGATTAAGCGGTTCGGAAAATGAATGAATGAATGAATGAAAGGTTTGGAACGTTTTGCGATCAGCGTTGCTACCGCGTAACTCGCCGCTGTGGCGTTCTCGTTTGACTCGCCGCTGTGGCGTTCTCGTTTGACTCTCGAGCTCTTGCAAAATCTGCTGTGAGATTAAACGAGCTTCAAACTGCTTCAATTTCTCTGTGCGTTCCTTGCCTGTAATCATGTCGTACATGTCAGCGTGTCTTGTTTGGTAATGTCGCTTGACATTATAATCTTTAAAAACAGCCACTGTCTCTTGGCAAATAAGGCAGACACAGTTGTTGCGTATTTCAGTGAAGAAATAGTCCAATTTCCATCCATCCTTGAATCGTCGTCCCTCGCAGTCAACTTTCCTTTTTCTGTTGATTGTCGCCATTTTAGTAAACTGGGAGGTTAGTATGTGCACGGAGTGATGTCTCGTAGACTTGTGAGTGATGTCTCGTAGAGTGCTACTGCTCTCTAGTGTCTAAATGCTATTACAGTATTTTCACGACCATTCGGCGCACCGTATGGTTGGGCGCAGTCTCATTAATGGGTGCTATTTCTGTATTTGACACATAGACAAATACAGCCACCAGCTTAAACATACGGCATGCATGCGCGCACGCTAAAAACACGTTAGCTTGAAGCATACGGTAGCATGCCAAGACATAGGGATACACGCTAAAAACACGTTTTTAAAAAGGCAACGGAAGCAAAACTGAGTTCCGTTGTATTTTATTTAGCCATCGTACAATGTACTCACGTTTTTCGATCAATCATCACCCAGAAATCCATCAAAGTCCTCATCCTCTGTATCAGAATTGAACAATTGTGCAAGTACCGGTAATCCATCAAAAACGCCGGGTTCCCTCTCGTTGTCAGAGTCACTCTCATTGCCATGAGGCTCCACAGAAATGATGCCGGCTTTGCCAAAAACTCGAACAACAGTGCAAGCAGACACGTTCGTCCAAGCAGCCACAATCCATTCGCAAATTGTGGCGTAACTCGCCCAGCGCTGCCTCTCACTCTTTGTAAAGTTGTGTTTGCCATCGATCATCCATTGTTTCCATGCCGTTCGCAACTTTACTTTGAACGCCCGGTCGCAACTTTACTTTGAACGCCCGGTTGATGCCGATGTCCAGCGGTTGGAGTTCTTTAGTCAAGCCTCCGGGAATAACGGCAAGCTCAGAGTTCATTTGCTTGACTTGGTTTTTCACCGCTGCTGTGAGATGGGCACGCATGCCAAAAGCATAACCGATGGCTTGAAGTTTGAACTGAGCTTCGTAGGCGTGTCTCTTTGTAGAATTTATTTTCGGGGGTTCTTAGAAACCAAAACCGAAGTTGTTTTGCAACAATGCATATAGCCACACTCTATAGAGGTGTTGGTACCTGCTTGGGGCGTCCCTTTAGCGTCCACTTACACGCCCACCCTTCACTCATTGGCGGACTTCTTCGCCGCATGCCTGTCCTCACTCACGTCTGCCTTTTCTCTCTCTCTCTCCATATATGTATATATACACGCCCACCCTTCACTGATTGGCCGACTTCTTTGCCGCATGCTTGTCCACAGTCACTTCCGCCTTTTCTCTATATAAACAGCGTGTCGGCTCTCAGTCAGGTTTTGGAACTCAGCGCATACACAAGACGCTCCGCATCATAAGGCGTCCTGTCCATTTTGGAGAAAATTTAAGACTTTTAATGGCGCCTTATAGTCGTGAAAATACGGTACTCATTTAATGAATGCTATTACTCATTTAGCCACTAGAGGGAAGCAGCACTCTATGAAACATCACTCACCAGTCTACGAGACCTCACTCCGTGCAACACGTGTCCCATTGCGCCCAACCTGCAGGCCAGACGGCACTGATTTTATGACAGAGGCCGAGGGCCGGATGAAATTCGACCGCTGGCCGGATTTGGCCCGCGGGCCGGACTTTGGACATGTCTGTCTTATGTCATTTATTGTCCACGGTTACATACTGGCCGCAATAGAATAGAGTACTTTAACTGGCACAGGGTTCGTACGGGTCCTTAAAGTACATAAAAAATCAATAAGATAAGATAAGATAAGAAAACCTTTATTAGTCTCGCAATGGAGAAATTTCCAATTCACAGCAGCAAAGTTATGAAAGGAAGAAGTAGAACAACAAAATATCGTAAAAAAAGAAGTTGTAAAATTATGTTCTTAATTGTCCATAATTTTTAGGGAAATCTTCTAAAATCCATAAAAATTAACCTGCGGTGTTCATTTTATTTGTGGATGTCATTTTCCCCACCCTTCCAATACATAGTTTTGTCGGAACATGCAGGACCTGGTACCCGCTCTGCTTTTTCCGCCGTCTCCGATTAGTTCCGACGATGATCACGTGATCACTTCGGGTCATTCTGGGAAACAACAATAGATTGACGCCATCCTGGGGCAGTGAATGGATGGTTTGGTTGCCAGCTTGGCCAACAATTACCGTATTTTTCTGGAAAAATCTATTCATCGAATTTATCGATCTCAACAAGTGACAGACAAATATGTAGCGACGCCACTCGAGCGAAGCGCGCCTCAGCAGTCGATCGTCCGCTGCTCTCTGCTGTGTGTGCGTCAGCTAAGCTTAGCTGTTGGTTCGGCTAGGCTAGCTTTTTGTTGTAGATCAAAGCGTATTTGATTTGTGACGTCGGTTGCTTGGTTGAAACCAAAAGACGTGCGCGTGCGTACATGTTGGCGCGGACGCACACACGGCAGAGAGCAGCGGACTTTCGACTGCTGAGGCGCGCTTTGCTTGAGTGGCGTCGCTACAAATATTCCGGGACAATGCTATTTTCGAGTGGCGTGGCTGGAGAAGCCGGAGTTCCGTGTTTGGGTCGGAAAAATTGCTCATGATTATACATCGGCCTACTGCCGAGTGTGCAAGAAGGGCATCTCCGTGAGAGGTAAAATTTGTCATAGCCTCCTGGTCAAGTCAAATGCATTGAGGCACACAGCAAAACAGAAGAAAATTGATCGCCAAGAACTTGCAAAAGAGATTGAGGAGAAAACGAAGTCACTGTCTGCTATTCCCTAATTGTCATATCAGTTTCATATTTGTCATTATAAAACATGTCTGACCATTGAAGGTGATATGAGGGAAAATAATAGGGTTGGACCATTTGGGATTTAGACTTCTGACATGCATTTCAGCTGTTCAGGTATACTGGATACTGCTAAGATGGGCAATCAGTACTACTGTTAGTGAAACCAGATTTTTCTAAACCCTGTCCAGGTGACCCATATGACCATTAGCTCTGTTCTTAGTGTTGTGTTTATTCAAAAATAAATTGAAGTTTTATATTTTCTCAATTTAAATTTTTCTTTGTGTGTTTTGAGAATTAATTAAAACTTTTTTTTCATTTTGCTACCTGTGAAACAGGTAGCAAAGTGAAAAATTGACATACAGTATGTCAAATAAAGGGTTAAGTGATTGCCCCTAAAAATAAAGATGTGCCCTTCCTTTGGCAGCAATGAATTCAACACCAGCTCAGTGATATGTGGCTTTGTGTTCAGCCCGTGTATTGTTGAGCGGGCATTAAATCCACCGCGAATGCCCCGCTGAATGGAGAAAAAGTCCTTAAAAATGGCTAAATTGGTCCACAAAAGTCATTAAAAGGTCCATAAATAAAAAGCAAGTGGACGAGTGGGAACCCTGTGGCAACCAGGTTTTCTACTTTGTCCGCGCTTTTGTTTCTTCTACTTCTGCTGGTCACACAACCCTGCATGCCATCCCTCTTTATTTCTACAATATTAACTCATTCTTTCTAACAACAACTCTCATTAAAAAAAAAACAAACAAAAAAAAAACATTCTCTCTCCTCTTCCTATTAGTGATATAGAGTTTCGACACACTTTGCCTCAATTTAATTCATCGAAACATTTCACTGATGACCCAGACTATGGTCACACTGAAGGTCAATTGAGATTTCTTTGCTCATATGCGGCACAGATCAGATTTTTGTTTTTTTTTCATGCAATGTGAACAGCACAATTCCGATTGTTTTCAAACCCCACGTGGGCTTCTTTCGTATGTGGATATAAATCGGACATGTATGTAATGTGTCTGCATTATGAATGCTGATCCGTACCAACCTATAGATCATTAAAAGTCCAATATGTCCTCCACTCCGGTGGGAGAGAGTCCTTGGGAGGGACACTACTGACAATTGTTCATGAATCTGTCAAGTTATTTTGAGTAGCAGCGTTGAATTTACATTAAGCTTTAATTTAATGCCACATGAAGGATAAAGTGAACATTTGTGGTGAATGTATGTAAGTCAGCCAATGAAGGTGTTTCGTTGATGACGCGCGCCAATGACGTGACGTCATCCTGAGTAGATGTCTCCATGAAATGAGATCGAAAAGTGTCACTTCATTTCCCACAAATATTTCTTCCTCCTACCACATTGCTCCTCTGTCAATATGAGATGGTATAAAGGTCAGCTCCAACATATTCCTTCCCGACCCATCTCTCAACATCGGGCTTGTGTGCAAACGTGTCAGAACACAGATGCGGTGTGTTCACACTAAAAGTCACATTTGTTTTTGTTATGTGATCGAGTACATAAAATTTGTGGATTTAACAAAAAATTCTAAATGGGCATGACACCCTGTCGCATGAACATAGCTTTAATGCTTTACATTATACTTGCGTAGGTAGTTTATATCTGTAAAAAATACAGGATTATCATAATCATGCATGGTTCCTTTCATGCATTTTTTTGAGTATGAATTTAGGAAATATTTATTTTGTAACATGGAATAACCTTAGTGGTGATGTTGTTAACTCTCCCACAATGGCATTTTTTTGAAGATGCGTGGCTCAACTATCATTTGATTAATTATGGGGTTGGGATTAAGAGACCGGACAACGCTTCATCTCAGTCCCTGCTGGTCAATTTACTTGTCAAGCTTTGTCTGTTTAAATTGGCAGTGCCCAACAATTCAATCGCGGTCGTCCAGTAGTCCACGGACTGGTCCCAAGTTGACCGAACCTCATTTGGTTTCGGATACTTCTCAACATAATTGGCGTCATGAAAAAACATGTTTTTGTGCCCGCCATCATTTAGTCAGCGGATATGAACTCTTAGACACGTTCAGAAATGTTGTTGTTCCGTCGGTCTAATTGTATTTTTAAACATGCCATTTTGTTTGTGTGTATATTCCTGCGCATGTGTTACAATGTATCAATAAAGGCCCTCCCTGGTAGCCATGACCACAGATTCATGCCTCTGTCCTAATGGTCAAATCATTAACGTTATATAGACCACAGGCTGTTGGCGGATGAGTGTGTGCGCGCACGCGCGCGTGCGTGTGTGTGTGTGTGTGTTAAATTCTTTTCTTCCGTGTTTATCCACAGAGCAATGTCTATGGACGCATTAACATTTGGGCAGTACTGTTTGTGTGTGCGTGTGCGTGTGTGCGTGTGCGAGTGCGTGTCTGTGTGTGCGTGTTTCTGTGCACGCACATGTGTTAGACTGTCCTCGGGCCGCTCTGAGTATTGATCTTCATTTGGTCAATGAGCAAGGCTAACATCACTAGGATATGCTGCTCTCGCCCACCCTAATCAATCTCAGCAGCCACACCACAAATGGCCCACTCTGCTTCTTGAGAGCACCTGACGCATTAGCCCACCACAGCCGCCATTAGCCATCGCTAACGATCACCTCCAGGTTTGAAAGGCGACGTCGGAAATAGTAGACAGGTATGCTGGGTTTGTCTCTCTCTTTTGTTTTGGGTATAAAAATGTGCAGAACTCTACATGCAAGCACCGCTAAGTGTTCAACACACACACACACGCACACACTGTGTGTTTGCGAAACTGTTTTGTTGTCATTGATTTCCTTGCAGCACAACCTCCACTGACAAAGAGGACTTGACTTTTAGTTGCATATGATTAAAATGTCTTCAATTAATGTATGTCATGTATTTATATTGTAGGAAAACAGGTGAAAATCTACCTGGGTTGACCACATTTTAATCATGAGCAACCGATGTACATGTTCGAATTAAGAAAATTCAAAGGATTCTCTGTTTCAGTGCGGAGGCGTAGCATTAGTCTCACGGGACGGCTATGCACAGACGCACACGCGTGCATAAGCTCGCAGAAAAGTGGAACTTGTCAATATTATGGGTCAATCATTTCGGATAATTCAACTGCGGGGAGGCACCATGGTCTCAGGAGAAATGAAAGAGGAGAAATGGCATAAACAATGTGCAGCGGATGTTTCGTCTCCCTTGCAGAGTATGCTTGCTCATTGCTTCCCACATCTGTTGAGGCTCAACAGGGACCCATAAAAGCAAGAATAAAATCAAGAAAGTGCTGGAGCACTGGTAGCATTCTCCTCACCGTGGCCCCTCTAGATTTTCTTATCACTCGCTAACACCAGTATGGCACAGTTAAACACTTACACGCTCACTGAGTCATTTACTGCTCGACTTCCATTCGCTCTCTCCTCTCTTCCTCTGAGGTTCTAAATCCCTTCATACTCAGCGACTTAACCTCTCTCTTTCATTTCGCCCTCTTCGCTTGTGCTCGAATCCACCAGTAACCATTAACCGCGGCATGTGTCTGCCGATGAGTAAAGGAACGTTTTGTCGGGTGCCACGTTCCTGACGCGTGGCGCACTTCACCACAAATGATCAGTTCTTCCTTCTCTTACACGAGTCTTTCTTTGCGGATTAGAAAACGGATGGATGGTCGGACGCTAACAAGTGAATGACTCACAGCACAAGCACCATAAAATGTCAAGTTTAGAAATGTAATTTCTCACTGTCAATTGTGTCCGGAGGGGGGGCAAAGTCAAAGTATTGATTAATCTGATCATTGTTATACCGTACATCACCTGTCAGTCCTTTGTAGAAGGCTTCATGCCAATGTGTATCTTAACTGCTGCAGTAAGAGGCTAATTGAGGCTGTTATTTCATGTCAAAAGTGTTGAATTTATGGACAACAAGAAGTCACCATCTTGTGCCCTGGAGTCCCTCGCTCTTCTTTGTCTTTGTCTTTGCCCTGATGGAGTGCTTTCAGATAACTTCAGATCGCTGCTGTCACCTCCTCCCCCACGTTTCCTCTCTATCACCATCCATTTGTCTCCTTGTGCATCCCCCCTGCCCTCACCCCCCCCCCCCCTTCCGCTAGCCTTGCTCACTCCCTCTCTGCCTTCCACAGCTCAGACCATTCCCCCCCGCTTTACCTCTGGCCCATCCCACCCAGGCCATCAGGTTAGTGTCAATTCTTCAGTAAATGCCTGCCGCCTTGCCAGGCTTGTCACGAGAGCCAGAGCTAATTACCAGAATCGTTCGATAATGAGTTTTTCTTCTTATCTTTTTAGTCCATCGCCGCATTCTCCCCCTCATCATCTCGCCTTAAATTCTGTGCTGTTGACACGTTGCAAAGGCATCAACATTTCCTGATTCAAGAATCTTTACTTCTCCATTTGACAGAGCCTCCTTCCTCTGTACATCTGTCTCCTCTCACACATTTTCTCTAATTCTAATTGTGTTGTTGACTTAAATACAGGGTTGAGCTTGTTTTTTTTCCGTCTCAGTCTTCGCTTTCCTCCCACTGTCCCCACGCGTCCGCGTTTACCTCCCCCCTCCACCACACAGTATTTGTTTACACATCGATCTCAGTTTAAAAAAAAAAAAAATTCACCACTTTAATTCTACCCCCTATCCGTGCCCTTCATTTCTTCTGGGTGACCGTTTTCATTCTTTTGTTTTTTGCTTCCGTCCCTCCCATATCATTTCTCCACCCACCCCTCACTTCTTATCTCTCGCTCAATGGCATTGTTGTCTTGAAATAGCATCGCAAAGGGACAAGTGATCTCTGATCTCTGGTCACAGCCAAGATAATTGGCTCTTCAGCATTTCATTTTATGTAGAGAGCACTCCGTTAAAGTGTCTTTCACCAGAGTCACTAATACCAGATTGGCAGTTTGGCTACTATGGAACCAGACATCAGGACTGGCCCGTATTTTATGATCTCAATCTACATATTTCTATCAAGGAGATGGTCGAGTACCGACACCAGGTATCACTTTCGGGCCGATACCCGGCCTTATTTCAAGGTATCAGTATTCACGAGGATGGGCGTTGCCAGTGTCGGGCAACCTTTGGTGGTCATTTTGTAAACGGGAATTAAAGGCATACAGGCCTGACAGATGCCCATGAAGATACAGTGTAAGTGTTTGTATATTTATAAGATTTATGTTAATGCTTTGTAGGAATTGACCTGGTTGTCACAATTTTACACACAGCCACGATTTGTTACCAAAATTTAAACAGTGACAAATATATGGTCAAAAACAGTTGAAGATGACACACTTTCAACTACTAGTAGCACAAACACACATATACTGTATGAAAAGGATTAACATTGTGACAACTTCATTAATTAAATGTATTGCACCACACAATGCATTCTGGGAATGAATGGCTTTGCCATCATGATATATAGACATTAGATAAACGCCCCTGCCTTTGGCAATGTTAAAGCTCGTACGGGCCAAGTGTTGCCACATTTCAAGTTTTTGGATGTCATAAAAAAACAAATAATCAAACAATGTATTTTCTGTATTGAAGGCACACGCTTTGTTGATGACCAAAAAAAAAGACAGTGTCATGAAAATCGTTTGATAAATGACAAAGTTATGGCTTATTTTCAACTCACACGCATTTCCTTTAAAGGAGGTGGGCTGCTACTGCACATCTGACGAGTGTGTGCTTTTGTAACAAGTTAAAAGCGTCCCTATCATTGACATGATATTGGCTTACATTAGCATTAGCATTTAGCTTTGGATCTGTGCAAGTGAATCGCCGAAAATATTTTTAAATTGGGCGGTGGTTGCGATCTGGACCTGTCGTGACCATCGGATTTGGTCCGTGTTGTAATTCTGAACAATCAGCCTCATATATTTCTTTTGTTACTGGCATTATTTCCAGCACAGCAGATAGCTTTGATATAACGTCAGACTTCTTCATCAGAGACAAACTTGCATTGCCAAAACTCTGGTTAAATGGTAGGTATTCCTAAATGTTACTTGAAGCACTGCCGTATTGAATCGAACTCTTTGTGCTTCAATGTATTTCTTGAAAAGTTGTCCAACCACATATTTTGATTGTGACTTTTTCCCACCGCTGGATTATTTGTTTCATTTTATTTATCTATTTATTTAAATTTGTTTTGTTGTCTTTCTATACAAAACGTATATTTTATGAACAAATGAAAAAAACGATAGAAAATTACCATTAATTTCATGCAATTCTAAGGAAAAATGCTATGTTGGACTGTAAGACTTTCTCCTCAAAATTATCTATAATTGTTTCGGGGGGCGTTTTATGTATCAAAGGTACGAATGGTATCGGTACTTGTTATCAGTATCGGCGACTGCTGAAGTGTGACTTGTACTGTTATCGAACATCCCTCATCTTCATCATGGTTTCGTTTGGGAATACAAGCACTTGGTGTATTTTGGTGAATTGCTTTCAGAACAAATTCTCTGGCCTGGTGTACATTTTGCAACGTGGGAAATAAAGTTGTATCAAACATCCTGAATGATAATAATTATAGAATGGCTAACTTTTCTCGAATAAAGAGCAAATGGACATAAATATATGCCAGTGGTCCCAATCTGCTTAAGTTCCGCCTTTCTGATCTGACTCTGTCATGATCGTCCATAGCCAACATTTCAGACAACATGATCCTTTCCTTGGACAGTCCACCACGATTCTCGAAGTCTTCTCCATCTCTTTCAGTGATGTGAAGCCAAGGACCGGCTCGAGGACCGAAGGGCGGTCCTTGGTCCTCGGCCTTGGCCTCGGAGTCAAGTCCTTGGCCTTGGCCTTGGGTTGCCGGTCCTCGGACACAACGAGGGATTAGAGCCTCTAATCCTTCGTCCACAGGTATAAAGTGGGCCAGAGGACCGCAAAAATCATAAAGAAATCAAACAAAATTCATCTAGGGAAACCCACGTTGATGACTTTATCTGGCGCTTTAAGAGGGGCGGGGCTGCCACTGACAGTCAGTACAACGTGTAAAGAGCGGCATCACAGTTAGTTTCAATCACGGTTCGTTCCGTTCGCGATCGGCAGTTTAAATAGCGTGTAAAGCCTTTCTGTAACAGTGGTGTCTTTTATTTAGTTATTTTTGCACAGTCGTTACGTTTGTCCAGTCGCACTAGAATGTTTGTTTGAACCAAGTAATTTGCGTTACAGCTGGAGTCAATAATGTCGGCACTTCACTTCCGGGTTTGGCCGTTGGGATTTGGAGTCCTTTTGCTCGATTCCAGTTATGTTTGCTGAATGCTTTCTCATGTTTGGAATAATGAATATTGATAATACATAGTTTAAAATCATGGTTGATTTAATTATTTATTATTATTGGGAAGTTGAAGGTATTAATTAATGTAGTATTAGTGGTAGTGGTAATAATAGTAGTACTCAGAGAATGTTTAGAGATTCAGCCATCTCGTTACCTCTGCGTCCCGCGTCCTAGACGCATAATTTTCCCACGGGACGCACAGTTCCAAATAATGTGCGTTTTTGGGACGCAAGGAAATTTCTCAGTCAAAACAAATAAACAAAAAAAAAGAACTACGGCAAGCCTGAGGATTTCACGTAACAATCGTTGCCGGTAGCGTGTCGTTTCCGTGGCGTCATTTTAACGGTACCGACAAATAGTTTAACCATAAAAGTCACCGCACACGAGTTGACTGTACGCGATCAAATCTCTCCTGTGTGATCAACGCGATTTCACTGTGCCTGTATGTGTGTTTGTGATGTGGTGTGGTGTGTGAGTGTGTTTCTTCTAATTTACTTTCGTTTTGTTTTGTTTTCAGTGTTGGGGGGGGACACAACAGATGACGTTATGTGCGCATGTGGGTTGCTATTTTAGTCCGCAAACTGAGGAATCGCGCGGATGAAAGTTTGAGATGGCGGTGAAAAAAAACTTACAAAGGTCTACTAATTACGACATTTAAGAAATGGGAATGCCACTCTGATTTTTCGTATGAATCGTCCAAAGGGCGTATCACTAAACTCGCCTGTGACGTATGCACAGAACACGAGAGCAAGATACAACGAGAGGCACGATTTCGAAGTTAGTCATTAGATTTGTAGACTAATCGTTATGAAAAATATTATGAAACAGGATTGGTTATTCTATAATTTACTGGTTGTAGCATGGTAACTTTAGGTGTAGTACTGCTAATGTTAACTGTTGGTAGAACTCAAGATGACGTGTGTTAAATTATTTCGTCAGTTTGATAGTCGATTACACATGCATCATCTTGGGAAGAGGATGTCAAGCCACATCAATACTTACCTTTATTAATGATTACCAGTAAAATAAACTTTGCAGTGTGAGATTGGAAAAAAATACTCAGATGATGCCACATGAGTACACCAGTTTTTGATCCATTTATTTTTTGGAATAAACCTGGAGTACACAGCTGCTGATGTAATGTTCATTGTTAATGCATAGTTTTCAAACATTGACGCTTGAAACATTATACTTTTGAGTTTCGGAATTCTTGATTATCAATATCAGTCAAAATAGAAAAATGGGTTCCCATGATGAACGTTTACGGAACCCAACATTTGTTATCGTGGTTTCCCATTGGGTAATCCGACGGAACCGAAAAACGGTTACCATGAATTTCCGAAATCCTCAGGCCTGCTCCTGAATTATTCAAATTTTTGCAGCATTTGTTTATCATTGTATGTATATGTTGTTGTTTGTGTTATTATCATATGCAATTGAATAAGTAGACCATTTCAGAATTCGAAATTTGGGACTCTCTCAATGCATAATGGGACTCATACTTTTCTGATCAGCGAGCCGGTAAAATGTAAAATTATCACTGAGAGATTCCCGCTTTTTCTGCAGTCAGTGATTGACTTCTATGCAAAGTCATTTCTCAACTTTTCTTCCGTGCCACATCATGCCTGTTGAGTGTTGATTTACTTCATGTTAAGAAACTACTGCACTAAAACATTAATTCATAAATGTATATCATTTGCTTTTATTTTTGTTTTTCTCAGTATAAATAACACGTACCCTGACTGTTCTACTCTTTGAATAAAAACACTTCATTCAAGCGTTAGGGAGTGCAAGGGGTTATGATGGAGGGATGTTGCAAATCATGAAGACCTGCCAAGTGGTATGATAGCATTGTTTTATACATGTCCTCGGCAGGGCCTCAGCTTCAAAATCAGTCCTTGGTCCTTGGCCTTGGCCTCGGAGGCAAGTCCTTGGTCCTTGGCCTTGGCCTCGGAAAATTTCTCAAGTCCTTGGCCTTGGCCTTGCCTCGGAAAATTTTCCAAGTCCTTGGCCTTGGCCTTGGCCTTGGCCTCGGAGTCAAGTCCTTGGCCTTGGCCTTGGCCTCGGGTTGCCGGTCCTTGGACACAACACTGATCTCTTTATAATGAAAGCGCTCAATTGTATTCATCCACAAGGTCTGATATTACCTGGTCAACAAAATAGTTTTTCTTTGGGGTATGACAGTGTAGTGTTTCCCTGGCAGAACTGCCGTTCCGGCACCATGGCTCCAGTTCCCACTTAGCCACATTTTGAGTGTCAGTCGGTCTCTGGACTGAATATGCCCTATAAATGACTAGGTGATAGGCTCCCTACCGGCAACCCTAAGCAGGTTAAGAACTAACATTATTTAGCCAAAATGTATTTCCGAGAGACATTAAAATTTGATATTAATGTTAGATGCACCCTTCACAAATATTCCATTGTGGTCGGCACCACAATGAAGGACCTTCTGTGTGAGAAGTCTCATATTTACTTAATGCTGAAACATTTTGCTTTGTCTCCCACCGCACACTTCTGTCTCTCACTCTGCCCATCTGTTCCGCCAAGTCGGGTGATCATAAGGGGCCATAGATCACCTCACCTCCTTCTGTGGAACATGGTGGGGGAGGAGGGAATGGATGGGGCTTATTTTAGTACTCCGATGCACTCACTCTCTAAAACACACACACACACGAATACACACACACACACACACACACACGCTCTTACCAACACCACCAGGTGTTAGCAATGATGGCAAATTGCGTTCTAGTCCCATTTGTGGTTCCAATTTAGCATCCCTTTTGCTCACATCATATGTTCATTCAAGTCCTTTAAAGGGCATTTTTGGTTAGTTATCGGCTCACACTGATATCTGGTTGAATGGAATATTAGCCTTTTTCATCCTTTTTCTGAAACCCAGTGACTCCGGTGAAGAGAAGAAAATATGTTTCAGAGTATGATGTGTAGTGCAATATGATGGAGGGAGGGCGGGGGGACAAAAGCATTATCAAAATGCCTCGAGAAGGAGAAAACCAAATGAAATATAGAGGATTAAAAGAAATACTCCATAATGTGTAGAATGTGGGAGGTCGGGAGACAGGCAGATAGATGAGTAGAATGCAATAATGTGATAACGCTGCTCGGGAGTGGAAATATTTCGACACCCTCATGCTTTTAGTCCCATTTCTACTTTTTACAGAAGATTTCATCATATTACCGAAGGCCATTTTGGCTCTTCGTGGATAATAGGCTGCTGTGGAATTATTGGCAATGCTGGCTTGCAGTTAATGGTCATTCTCCAGCCATGTGTCTCACTCTCTCTGTGTCTCACTCCCCCCGTGCTAGAGACGGAAGGGTAAGGTGCAGCAAAGATTAATGACATACATAGATGGACAGAGTCAGGGGCAATGGAGATAGCTGAAGATACAGCTTGTTGAGGGGGGGAAAGCTCATCCTGGAAGACAAAAGGAACTAAAGAGAGGTTGTGCTCAGTCGCTGCTTTTTTCGGGGTTGGAGGAGTGGGGGGGGTTGAATGTTGGTATACTTTTTCTTCCAATAAGATTAAGATATCCTTTATTTGTCCCGCAATGGGGAAATTACAGTCAGAATTCAGAAAGGAAAACACTGGGTAGGGAGAGGGAAAAGGGAAAATACAATAAATGGAAAAGAAAATGGGATTTAGTTATCTCCCACCACAGGTCTACCACCATTTTTCTTTCGAGACGTGTGCCACACAAGATGTTTTTCATAAAAATAACCCCCACTTAAAAAATGTGTGCTCATTCAACACTCAAAATATGCCAAGTGCATTTCTATCTCAACTAGATCCTTTTAAAGGAGTGTGACTTGGCAACAGAAGGATTTCTTTGTAAGCTGATCATCCATTGATCATTCTATTAATTAGGACTGTTAAAAGTGCAGCGCGCACACATTTGAATGCAAACATCACTCCGGTTGCATTCTATTCATTTACATGCACAGGCTATCAAGAAGTCTATCTCGTTGTATTACGGCAGAATGCAGGGCAAGGTGGGGGCAGACAAAGGGGTGGAGAAATCAAGATGGAAGGAGGCACAGAACGTAGATGCGGACGAGCAAACAGTGATGTGAAGACGCGAGAAGGGGGGAGAGAAAAGGACTGCCGAAAGAAAGACAGGAAACGAGAGATGGAGAGGCTGAGGAGGAATGCAGCGGGGAGGAGGCGAAGAGCCTCCTGCCCTGAGACCACACTGGAGAGAGAAAAAGAGAGGGAGAGAGCAAAAGAGTGATAGCCTCGCAGCAGCACCTAATGGCTTCTCTGGAGAGAGAGGGAGAGGGCGGGAAAGGAGAGGAGGAGAGGGGAAGGTGTAATGAGGGGACTATGACAGAGGCAGAGACACATTTAGAGAGCACGAGATGGAAGGAAAGACAAAGGAAGGTGGCGACGGCACGGCCAACCGAGAAAGAGGGAAGGGGTAAATCGTGTTAGCAAAATGAGGATGATCAGTAAGATGAAAGTGAAATGATCCTCGCTGTAAAAAAACAAACTGGTTGACAAGCGGCCAACACAAAGTAAGAGGGGGGAATAAAAAATGAGAGAGGTATACTGCTGTGATGAAGCGGTCGAGAAGAGCCTTGGCGGTTAACAAAGGGGAGAAGGAAAATGGGAAGGTGCATGGCGAAGGAGGGAGGAAGGGCGGTGCAGGGCGGAGAAGCAGCCGGACAGACGGATCTGAGGAGAGGACGTGCTTCAATCAGTCAAAATGGAGATGAATGATAGAACGCTGAGCCAGAAAGGGAATGAGAAGAGGGTGGGAGAGCGTTTGTTGGAGGAGAAAGGAAGCCTGGGACACAGCGCTTTAGTGAGACAGTGAAGGAGGAAATTGAAAAGAAGGGTAGTTTCCTGTCCTAACAAGGCAGAGGAAGGGAGGTAAACAAAGATGTGAGGACGGACACTCAGGAGGATTTTCTACCAGCCGTGTAATGACACTGATCCTGCAATTCTCTCCGGAAAGAACTCAAATACTTGCCGTGTGCTCAGAGCGCACACACACACACATGCACAGTGTTTGAAATCTTCTTCCCTTCTGTTTATGGCTACCTGTAGGTGTAAGCTCGCTCCGAGTCGTTCAATATATTTCCCGTAATACACATACCGTCTCTGTGCATATACATGCTTCTATCCCTGCACTAGCAACAAAGCAGGCGATGATGTAAAGGCAGCTTTTCACTAGCGAATGACACATCCAGCACAAAAGGGGGAAACTAGAAGGGGCAGAAAAAGAGATGAGCAGTCCACCTGCTCTCTGAGGTGGAGCTCAGACGTACCTCTCGCAGGCGCCGTAATTAGATCACATACAAACACATCAATCTCTCCTTTGCTTTTTCCAATACGTCTCCCACTACCACCACACATGTGCATTTCAGGCACTCTTTCAAACACACACTCAGACTCCCTGTGTGTCTTTAAGGTTTCCGTGGTAACCGTTTCCAAGGTGATTTACTGTAGCACCTGGTCCCTCTCAGGGTGGTACATTCATTCGCTCGCCACAAGCACTTGCCAGTCACCAATGATCTCATCCCCTCACTCCGTTCTCATTTTCTTTTCCCAGCTTGCATTGCGAAGATGATTTGCTTCAGTCCTCCATCCTCTTACAGTGTAACTCTGTCACGTCTGAGTCCCCTGAATAATCAGCTTCAGGAGAAGAAAGTACCTTCTCTGCCTATCGGAGAATTGAAATGATGCATTTATCGTCGCAAAATGAATCAACATCATTTTTTCCAATGATGCATTTGTCTTGTCTGCATGCATGCTTTGGTGACTGCTTGGTGCCTAAGAGCTGAAGTACATCGCGTATATTGCTAAGGCATGATGTGATCCTCAAACACTGCATAGAACGCTGGTTCCATCCACCTCCAATTTGTTTACAATTTAATCACTACGATTATTGGAAATAATGACAATTGCACATTTGTTCAAGGGTAAAACTGTTGCCATCGTCGAACCTTGATATACTGAACAATCAAAGTCACTTTAACACAATCGGGAACCTATGGCTCGTGAGCCAGGTGTGGCTCTTTTGATGATTGCATCTGGATCACAGATAAAACAAAATATTCTCGCTCGTTTAATCCATCCATCAATTTTTCACTGCTCATGTCCTGTTCAGGGCTGCAGTTGGTGGCAGGAGCAATTTTAATTGGATGATACTGGCCTACGTTGGCCGTTGCTGGGTAACAGGTAGACACCCCCTTTTTGAATCAGCCCGCTCAGTCATTAGCTCAAAGTTAATCCTTCGACGAATAAGATGGCGAAAAGAAAAAAAAGGTGAGTATGATACACTTAAGGACAAATGGACCGAAGGATTCGCCTTTGTGGAGAGAACAGGTTCTGCGGTGTGTCTAACTTGCAATGACAAAATACCATCGATGAAACGGTCGAATGTAAAGCGGCACTTTGACTTGCACCATGCTACGTTCACATCAAAATACCCTGCGGGTGACAACAGAAAGAAGCGTGCAAGCTACTGAGCAGGCTGCAAGCTAGCCTGCAGCAACTCCGCGTACGGACCTGGCAAGCTGACTATAATTCCGCTAGCTTTGCTGGATCTTGAGCAATCATGAGGAATGGAAAACCATTCACATTAATGGGGAGTATTTTAACAAAATAATGTTTTAACAAAATACATTCAGAGGCTTATTATACTGACATTTTGTTGAATTCACTTTTAAAATACATTTTTAATACATATACAGTATATATATATATATATGCAGTCACAATTTTACAGTTTACAGAGTCCCATATTTCAAATTCTGAAATGGTCTACTTATTCAATGGCGTATGATAATAACACAAACAACAACATATACATACAATTATAAACAAATGCTGCAAAATTTTAAATAATTCAGTAGCAGGCCTGAGGATTTCGGAAATTCACGGTAACCGTTTTTCGGTTCCATCAGATTACCCAATGGGAATTTTATAACTAATAACTAATTTTGGGTTCCGTAAACATTCATCATGGGAACCCATTTTTCTATTTTGACTGATATTCATAATCAAGAATTCTGAAACTCAAAAGTATGTTTCAAGGGTCAATGTTTCAAAAGTATGCATTAACAATGAACATTACATTGGATTGGATTGGACACAACTTTATTGTCAAATGTGCTGTATACAGCACAGATGAAATTTCTTCCCTCTCAACATAAGTTTATCAGCATCATCAAAAAAGTACATCAGCAGCTGTGTACGCCAGGTTTATTCCAAAAAATAAATGGATCAAAATGGTGTACTCATGTGGCATCATCAGAGTATTTTTTCCAATCTCACACTGCAAAGATTAATTTACTGGGAATCATTAATGCAGGTAAGTATTGATGTGGCTTGACATTCTATGCATGTGTAATCTATCAATTTGACGAAAGAATCTAACACACGTCATCATTAGTTCTACCAACAGTTAACATTAGCATTACTACACCTTGTGACGAATGTTTTATTCATAAAGTTACCATGCTACAACCAGTAAATTATAGAATAACCAATACCGTTTCATTATATTTTTCATAGCGATTAGCCTCCAAATCTAATGACCAACTTGCCTCGTAATCGTATCTCGCTCTCGTGTTCAGTGCATACATCACAGGTGAGTTTAGTGATACGCCCTTCGGACGATTCATAATCAGAATCAAAAATCAGACTGGCATTCCCATTTCTTAAATGTCGTAATTAGTAGACCTTTGTGAGTTTTTTTCGCCGCCATCTCAAACTTTCATCCGCGCGATTCATCAGTTTGTGGACTAAAATAGCAACCCGCATGCGCACATAACGTCATCTGTTCCGCCCCCACCCCCAACACTGAAAACAAAACAAAACAAAAGTAAATTAGAAGAAACACACTCACACACCACACCACAAACACACATACAGACACAGTGAAATCGCGTTGATCACACAGGAGAGACTTGATCGCGTACAGTCAACTCGTGTGCGGTGACTTTTATGGTTAAACGATTTTTCAGTACCGTCAGAATGACGCCATGGAAACGACGCGCAACCGGTAACGATCGTTACCGTGAAATCCTAGGCCTGCCGTAGTTTTTTTTTTTTGTTTGTTTGTTTGTTTGTTTTGACTGACAAATTTCCATGCGTCCCAAAAACGCACATTATTTGGAACTGTGCGTCCCACGGGAAAATTATGCGTCTAGGACGCGGGACGCAGAGGTAACGATATGGCTGTATATGTGTGTGTACTGAAATACATTTTCAAATATTTTGATTTCATGGCTCTCTTAGTCAAAATGTTTCCCGACCCCTGCTTAAACAGGTAGCCAAACGGGACAAAAATGCAATGATGTTTAATTGTAAAATAGAAAATAACATTTTTCATCATTAATGGTGAACATAATGCGATGCTGAGAAGCACAACAAACAGCATATTTTCTGCGCTATAAGATGCTTCGGATTGTAAGGTGCACCTTCAATGAATGGCCTATTTTAAAACTGTTTTCATATATACGGTGCACTGCATTATAACGCACAGGAAGGAAGCTACAATTACTGGCTACGGTTGCGTTGTGCATCGACGAGATGGAGCTATGCTAAAGGGAATACAATACAACCCACAATACAATACAGCTTTATTTACATAGCGCTTTCACGCCCGCTGCAGTTGTGACAAAGTGCTTCACAGAACATTTAAAATGCTACATCCAAGAAATCTGAATATTGATCCCCATATAAATCGCATCAGATTATAACTGTTGGTTTTTGAGAAAAATGAATGCTTTTAGGTGTACCTTATTGTGGGTAAAATACGGTACTCTTCAAGATTTGCACTTTTTACTGTTTTCAAAAAAGGTCACACAATTGTAGACAGTCCAGTTTTCATATCACTAGTAACACGGCTACTGTACATGTCTGCAGCATGCACGAGATGCACAGGTCCGTTGCACAAGATCATCAAAGAATTTGGCAGCTTGGCGATGAAGCGCTTGCCTCCACGAGTAAAAATGCACTGATGCTGTTACGTCTTGATGAGGGCTCGCTTTTGTCTACAGCAGGGGTGGGCAATTATTTTCTCAGGGGGGCCAAATGAGAAGCAGAAAATATTGTGGAGGGCCAAAAGTTAGAAATAGAAATAGAAAATAAAGAAGATAGCACAATGTCTTTGTATGCCAGTAATAATGTAACATTCTCCTCCACCATCACACTCAGCACCGGTTCTCCTCAAGGATGTGTACTGAGCCCCCTGTTGTTCACGCTCTACACATTTGACTGCTCTCCGACTCTTATTAGCGGTCCAGTTTGCGGAAAGTTTTTAACATGATAACAATCAAACCATTCTAGGAAATGCTCATTTACTCGAGCCACAAGCAATTCACTCTGAGCATGGAAATTGCCAGAATCGGACTGAGTAAGAATCGCTTCCTTGTTTTTCAAAGTCTCGTAGATTTGGGTCTTTCCGACTCCAGGCGTCTCCTGAATGTTTCGTACTTTGTTACCCACTTCGTTTAATCAGATACATATCACTTTCCCTTCCATGGTCATTACTCTCTCCCTCTTTCTTTGTCTTCCCCTCCCTCCCTGTGCTCTGCAACTTGAATTAACTGCGCCACCTGGTGTTGAAATACCTGTCATTACAAGTCCAAACGAAATCCATCCATCCATCCATTTTCCGAGTCCAAACGAAATGAATGCAATCAAACCTTAATTGTGCACCAATCTTCGGCGGGTCGGATTAAAAAGACAAACGGGCCGAATCCGGCCCGCGGGCCGTAGTTTGCCCACCCCTGGTCTACAGACTCTACGCTGCTAATTTCAGCAAAACTGCCAACAATAATAATAATAATTTTTGTCCTTGGGGTATTTTTGATTAAGCAGATGCGACACAGTCATGGTAGGAGGAAACACTAAGTCACTGAGAATTCTAATCTTAACTGTCATTCTACGTTTTAAAACCTGGAGTTTCACCTGCACTGCTGCGTCATTGATCCACTTATTGTCAAAGAACTTAACCCCATTTCATGTTCTCTCATCTGTGAGTGTGTATATAGTGACTTACAAGCTGCTCTGTAAATGTTGTTTTCCTCCGCACATACACTGTGTGTGAAATTCAGAAATAGGCCAATTCGGGTTTTGAGCCCAGAGATGTTCGAGATTAAGCAGACCACTGCGGGGAACAAGGCTGCTCTCCAACACTTCAAATATAACTCTCATTGGGGAGAAACTGATTATGTGAGTGTGAGGAGGTGGTGTTAGGGACAGTGAGTGGATATATTCTTCACAGGAGGAAATGGCGGCTGCATACATCCTCATGTCCTTGTTATTGTATGTGTGTGGGTCAAAGGGGTGGCATCTTCACACATGGAGTTAGTTGCATGGCCATTTGAATATTGTCAGGTCTGACTGCGCCATCTGCTCACCGTTATATGTGGTTGTACTGAATGTCATGTGTTATGTGGAGCTGTCAGCAGGACGCAGCAAATTTGAACTCTGGGCATAAAAGAACAGAAATGTGTTGGTTTTCCTCAAGTTAATTCTGTCATAGGTAACGAAAAAGGTCGGAGTTTCTCACTGCGCTGCCTCAAGACAGCACACTTCTCACACGCTTATTGTAGTGGAATGACAATCACCGTAAACATATTTTTCTCTCAGTCTTTCACCCTTTCTCAATCACACATAGCTTACTCGGATTTGGGAAACAATCAGTTGTCATTTCACAGTGTTTAAATTAAAGTGAGTGTTTCGCCGGGCTCACCCCCATACTTTATCTCTGCCAGAGCTGCAGCTATCAATATTTTAGTATTCGGATATCCTACTGAAAATTGTATATTGTATAATCAGGTGTGGGACACGTCAATGACGGTGTAGTGGTACACTCATCTGACTTGTGTGCGGCCGGGGTTCCCACTCACACACGGTGTGGATGTGGGTGTGAATGGTTGTGCCCTGTGATTGACTGGTGACCACATCAGGGTGTGGTCCGCCTTTCACCAGAAGTCAACTGGGAGAGACTCCAGCACCTCCTCCTCCTGACCCTGTTCAGGATAAGCGGTGTTGAAAATGTTTGGATGGACTCTCTGGAGAAACATTAGTGAGAATTTAGATAAATCTGTTCCCTTATATTTTGGTCTTCGAAACGAATTGACATCAGAACCACAGGAGCGATTATGTCAGCTTAAACTCACTTGAGTAAGCCTGATTTATTAAAAAGTGATCAGTAGGAACGGCCACTGTGTCAGGCTGTCAGCATCGAAGTGTGCCGAGTCATTTAGGTCTATTAACTCATTCAATCCCAGCCATTTTCACTGGAGCAACCCCCTCAATCCCAGCGTTTTACTGGATTTTGACTGATCTTGCAAGGCCCACAGAATATTTGGCTCTAACACTATATATATATATATATACATGATTTACAATGCAAACGGCTTATTGTCATTCACAGATTGCATCAGACCCTCCTCCTCTCTATGACGCAAAAAAAAGACTTAGACGTACATGTACGTCCTTGGTAGGTGGGACCTAATTTTAAACAGACGTAAAAGTACGTCTTGTGGAATGAAAGAGTTAACTTGAGCGCTTCCAGCACTGCTAGCACTGCTAGGTTGCTTGCACGTATTTATTTTATTTTTTTCGCTCCTCATCTTGGGTAGATAGCATCGGACGGTATTTGATTGCATGAAACGCGGTTGATCTTAAAATGGTGCACACTTGCTGTGTCATAACAATGCCAGGAGAGAAAAAGATCAATGTTTCTTTTGGATTCAAAGATGATTTAGAACCAACGACAGGAAAGACAGAAGAAATCTCTAAAACACGGCAAGTGAAGGAAGTCTCTGAGTAACATCTTCTTTGTAGACCTCTATGGTCGATCTATAGTTTGGACTTGTGTATGCAGCGGTCACTTTGTAAGCACAAAATTTGTTTATCTTTAAAATTGTATTGATAAGAGATTATTTTATGCAGACCACAAGGGGAAAAAAAAAACCTCAGCCGCTCATGATTTGGATTTATGACTACCAGTAAGATAGCTAGCTTGTACCAGTGCAGTTGCAGAACTCCAGACTATCCTAAACTGGTGGCATTTTGCCCCTAAGATTTAACACAGTCCAACTACATTTTGCATCGAATCACAAATGCGTCGCCACATAAATTTGCCAATTTATTTATTTATTTTAAATTCTTGCTGTTTTTTTTTTTAATGGTCCTTAATACTGAACCCATGATGCTCATTTCATTATTCTTCAAAAAGAAAAACAATCTTTTATGCCATGGAATAAGGGACATGTTAAGATTATACAAAGTTTTGGTACTAATATTTGCATAATTAACACTCTGCAGTACCTACAAATGTGTCCCTGACAGGGTGGAACTCTCTCACCGCCCATGTCTGAACAATCCACCCATAATTAAAATTATTTAAATGCTTAAGCGACTCGCAATTACCTCTTTGCTGTTGGCACTGCATTTTTGCAGCTGCAAAAAGTGCTGCTTTTGCCAGTGAATCTAGCATCGCAAGAACAATGGAAACCAGCATCGCCTGGAATGAGCATCGAAGCTGCACTGTTGTTTGTCAGCATAGGTTTGGAGGTCTCCAGCGTGTGCTTGCACAAAACTTTGTGCAATTTTGGCCTGACTGTCCTCTAAATGATGCCACTGAAGCACAAATTCTATCAAACAAGCCCGTATCTTGTCTTGCTATTGTATGTCCCCACAGTGGATTTCTTTGCAGGTGAAATACACATATTGCAATGTTTGTCACAATATCCTTCGTCGCTCCAAAATATTTGTCCGGCTATGAGTCCGCTATCTTGATTTTTTATTTTTATTTTTATTTTTTTTGTGCTTAATGTTAGCCGAGAGTCTTGTGCCTCTCATTGGTCAAGACAGATATTGCCGTCTTCACAGCTTCTGTGATTGGTTGGGTGGCCAGTTCATGTATAAAATGAAATACTAGATTGAAAAAAGGGTGAACATTTCCAGCGTGTCAAAAGCCATGGTCCTAAAGTTTGATTTTTTTTTCCTAATATTTTATTAAAGGCTTGACTACCACCCCTTTACTGGGTCATCAAACGACATAAATGGAATCAGCCCATGGACTAAAACCAAATCAAATTCACAGCCTCCAGCACACACAGACACACATTGTTCTTCGAACAAACATCCGCACGCTCTCACACATACACATGCATCCTCCACAAGCAACCTGTGATGCATCTTTTTTCCCCCCCCACCACATCCTCCCTTCCTTTCCTGCAACAAACTGGCAACTTGACTTGTATACATGGCAGCCTCAATAGACACTGACCCACTTCAGTTGAACAGTGCAGAAGAAGTGCCACAATGCCGTGTACGGTCTGTGGAGACAGACAACAACAGGTGAAGAGACAGTTGAAATAACTCGGCTTTTACAATATTTACATTTCTGAGCTGGGATGCAGTTGCGCCTTCCGAAACAAATGTGACAAAGGAATCCCAGGCAGAATATTTACAGTACATCAAACAGATAAGGTGTGGGAAGGGCCAGCGTCTGCCAAGTGTTGTGAAGGGCGACCAGGCACAGCAACCATAGCTTCTGATCCGAGAGCCATCTGGCCCTTGCCGCAGCAACTGTTGCTTTCTTCTTCCCGAGGCCACACCATTTACTCCTCCTTAATCTTCTCCCTCACTCCTCCCTACAAAAAAAGCAGCTCTGCTCGTCTCATCCCTTCTCATATGTCATCTTTCTCCCATCATTTGGCAGCCTTTTTGACATGTGATACACTTCATGTTTGCGGTGCATCGTTTTCCTCCAGAATGTGTAGCCTGCGTATTGACCACGTAAACTCAAAGCAACGCGGACGCACAGCGGCCCTGTGTTTTCCAAGAGATTGAAGAGGAGAGGAGAGAGAGTTTTTAATGGTGGGGCGTTTGGAGAAATGTGGGGGGTGAGGGGGGGTCTTGAGGGGGGGGGGGTGGAATCGTAGATCAGAGCAGTCATGATTGAGCCATCTGCTAAGAGGCCAATGACACACGTGCACACACACGCAGCTGTTTAAAGGTCACCAGTGCCACCTATTGGTCAGCCTTTGTAACTCCTCCTGTTCCCTCTCTTGTCTGAATGTGGAGAAACGAAGCAAAATACCAACAGTAGATGAGACGCACAGCTGAAAGCATCGATCGGTCTAGTGTGGCTGTCTGCGCCATCTGGACACGACGCTTCTGGTTTCTCCACCGGTTTTTAGTGAAATCCTGTGCTTCAGTGCGGTTAATAAGGCCGAAGCTTAGACCTACAGTACAACTGCTCACTTCCTACACTGGCTTGTGCTTGGCCGTTGAGTCATGTGAGGGGCTGTGCTGATGCATTCTGATGTGTACAGATCTCCCTTTGCTCTCAGACGCCTCCTGCTTCTCTTGCTATCCACTTCCAGTTCAGCTGTCAAGCTTCAAGACATTCATACAGTAAATGCTCCCCCCCCCTGTGAGCCAAGCTATTTCATCTTACTGGATATTAGCATATGGCTAAGTGGGGAAGGAAATGCTCTTTATATGCTAATAAGAAGATAATATATGCAATAAGGACCAACCATTGTGAAGACTCAGGATGATGTGGCTAAAGATACCTGAACTCTCTTTGTACACATGTATGCAAGAAAATGGCTAAATGTATGCTGTGTTGTGTCACTTTTAGGTATCTCACTTGCCGGTATCGCTGTTTCGAAGATACAAACTGCACATACGCTTATTTATGTATGGGGATACACCGATGCCACTTCTATCAGACCGAATACGAATGCAAGCACTTTCATTTGAGTACCGGTAATCAGATCATCTTGCGATTGAGATGAAAGTGTTTGAGATTAATCAAATATAGTTTCTTGAACATGGCATAGGTGTCACTCCATTTTTTTTTACAGATGACAACACTAACAGAAAAGAAAAATCCCATATTACAAACCAAAATAAACAAAACAAAATGAATCGTTACAAAAGTGATTGTATGCTCAACATTCCAATACAAATGTTAATTCCACTGGCTAATCATTGAGAATACTGGACAGAAAGAAATAAAGACATTGACCTTAATATAGCTCACACAGCCATTATGTATGTCTGTTCGTGTAAACATGAATGGCAGATGCCGTGAACAGCAAGCCAATGTTATTTACTTGACAAACAGTAAAGAAACACGCCTTCAACACAATTTCTTCTGCACAACAACAGCTGCAAAATATGCATTTTCATCTACAAAATGTCACAGATCAGTTTGGGCTCACAAGAATTCATGTAAGCTGTTGTGAGCACATTTAATGATAAAATCCAAAACGTGAACAGAATATGAACAGATGATGATCAATATTAACAGTTTATCAGGATCAGAAGAGGTTCGTTGTCTAGGTACCACAGAGTGCAACAAAATGAAACAGACACAAGCCTTCCAAGAGACACGGAAAAAACAATGACCAACAGGGAGATATGGAACTGGAGTCTGATGGGTCACCTTTCACTTCATCACATTTTCACAGATGAGAAAAAAAAAAAGATGGAACGGAGGGGGAGACAACTTCAGACAACTTCAGACTTAGCTTCTGTCAGTAGAGCACAATATCCATCCATCCATTTTCTGATCAGCTTTATCCTCACAAGGGTCACGGGGGGTGCTGCAGCCTATCCCAGCCGTCTACGGGCAGTAGGCGGGGGACACCCTGATCCGGTTGCCAGCCAATCGCAGGCAGAGAGCACAATATGACTTTGGATAAAAATGTCAGCATCAAAGGAACTCAACTCACCACACTATATGTGAAGAGTGCGACGGGCCCGCAAACATTTCGATGTTTGCCAATTGGCGGTTGACGGCCACCGCCACAACTTGCCTCTGTCACCCCCTGTTTGTTTTTGAACATGGTTGACTGTTTTGCTCTCCATCCAACTGATGATTGCCACTGTCTCTTTAACGTCTGTCTTTCCAGGAGCAAGGTGTAGTGGGAATGTCCCGACCACCAGGCGCCATCCCACCTCCACACCCTGCCGGTGGCGTGGCCTCAGGGATGGGGCCTAACCAGGGGTCAGGTGCACCTCCAGGATATGTGGGTAACCAGCAGCAGGCAGCCATGATGAAACAGATGATGGCGATGGAGCAAGAGAAGAGGGTAAAGATGCACATGATGGAGCAGCAGAAGCAGCAGCTCTTCAGAGAGCAGAGGCAGCACCAGCAGCAGCTACTGGCGGAACAGGTGAGCATTTCATCAAGGCCCCTGTACAATTCGTGAAATGTTATCATTATTTATTCACATTTTGTTTGTTCATTGGGTGTCACGGTGGCCGACTGGTTAGCACGTCGTCCTCTCATGGCGGAGGTGCAGGGTTCGATTCCGGCTGCGGCCTTCCTTTGTGGAGTTTGCATGTTCTCCCCGTACCTGCGTGGGTTTTCTCCGGGGACTCCGGTTTCCTCCCACGTTCCAAAAACATGCATGGCAGGTTAATGGAACACTCGAAATTGTCCCCAGGTGTGAGTGTGAGCGCGGATGGTTGTTTTGTCTATGTGTGCCCTGCAATTGATTGGCAACCAGTTTAGGGTGCCCCCCCCCCCGCCCACTGCCCGAAGACAGCTGGGATAGGCTCCAGCATGATCCGCCACCCTCGTGAGGAAAAGCGGATTAGAAAATGAATGGATGGATGTTTTCATTCGTACATCGCATATGTCTGTCCACGAATAAGAGCAGCTCATCCCCCTGATGTTCCCTGCTGTTTTCTGGTTGTAGGTCTAATTACCCTCTTCACCACTTGCCTTTCATCTCTCCAGCATGTGTGCACGTGTATGTTCATGTTACTGGCCACATCCCACCTGCTGTGATAATGTGCTGTTTTCTTTTTACTTCTCTCTCTCTCTCTCTCTCTCTCTCTCTCTCTGTGAGTGAATCAAGTGTTAAACAGTCTTGGACTCTGAAGTCACCACCCACCATGTTGGTTTTCAATTGGATCTGCATAAACATACACAGATGTACTTAAATTGCGGTCTGGAAGGAACACCCCGCTGAGGTTTCGTGTCTCTTCTGAATTACAGTAGTTCTCACAGCCCACACAAAAGGACCGGGCTGCAACTTCTGCTTTCTTAGCCATGCACTCATCAATCAGACAAAATCTAGCTGTAACAAACATCTCAAGAATTCCGAGTGCCACGTTCTGATTTCATGCCTATATTTAAAATTCTCTATTCACACGTGCACATGAAACAACTCCAAATGCACAAAGGGCACACACTGCAGCTAACTCCACAAGTGTCAACATTTTGATGAGATTTCAAAAAGTCTTGACATATACTGCACCACATCTGCTTTTAATCAGCTCTGCTAATTTGTCTTGTGATTTATATTTGCATGATGTTGTATGACATTTGTGTGTGTGTTTGCGTAGCTCCAACAGCAACATCTCCCAAGACAGATGGGCCAAGGCCAGAGGAATCCCTTCCCTCAAGTCAGTCAGTATCAAGGTGAATAACTAACATGAGTATGTCTACGTGTATTTAACAGCACACATAATGCTGCCCCCCCCCATTTACAAATATACGTAATTAATTTTAGTATCAATCCTGTTTTTACCGTATTGGCCCGAATATAAGACTGTGTTTTTTGCATTGAAATAAGACTGAAAAAGTTGGGGTCGTCTTACATTCGGGGCCGAGACATTATACCCATTCACGACGCTAGATGGCGCCAGATATCATTGAAGCGAATGCTGAACTTGACTCCCAGGCCAAAGCGAACCCCTGTCACGGAGAATAAAAATAAAAATAGCCGTAGCACGAAGAAGAAAAATAAAAATAGTGATAACAAAGAAAAGAGAAGAAAATAATAGTTTACATATTTAAATGTTCATATATTAAGATTTGAATGAGGCAAAATAAATTTTCTCTCAAATATATTGTTATAATCATTTGTTTCAGATGTACTGTAATTATTTTCTGTCTAAAAATTTATTTGGTGTTCAAAAAGTCTTTTCTCAAACTTGAGTCTTAAAAAGAGGGTGTCGTCTTATAATCAGGGCCGTCTTATATTCGGGCCAATACGGTATATAATATTTTTCTTATTTATTTTTAGATTGTATTTTCTCTATTGTCTGTACAGTGTCCTTGGGTGGCATGAAATGCGCTTTTACATAAAATGTATTATTATTATTATTATTATCAATGAAAAACATACAAGGTACAATATGCTTCCATTTCTGAATATCACAGTGAATCCAAACCTGGTCCCCTCTATCTGTTTCTGTCAAATATACCCTTCGGCGTTCAAATTGGATTCTTTTGCCTCCCTTTGTGTGTGAGTGTGTGTGTGTGTGTGTGTGTGTGTGTGTGTGTGTGTGTGTGTGTCTTTTTTTTTTTTAAGAGAGATTTCTCCTGCTCTGCCTGTTACCAAGGCAACTTGTGTGTCCTGGATCCCCCAGAGTTCCGGTGAAGTCAGAGAGATGGATGAGAGGAGTGAAGTGGGAGAGAGGATTGGGGGGGGGGGGGGGGGGTGGCAGCAAGAAGAATAGGTAGATGATCTGGAACGTGGAGAGGCTGGCATGAACGACAGAAAGTGACAGAGAGTGGGCGTGACCATGAAGATGAAGATGATTCAGTGAGGGAGGTGGAAATTCAAGTTGAAAAGCTTTTGTAGCCATCAGAGACTCTCGAACTGAGAGTCCAAAAGCTATCCAGGAGGACACAAGGGCCTGTGTTGTTTTCTTGCTATTCATCTTCAGAACTCCGTAAAAACAGTCAGTCTCTCTTGACTATCCTAAAATTGCAATCATCCTCACTTTTAGTATGTCTGCAATTATTAGTGACTCAAAGTCTACTCACTGCACAAATCCTGTGTGTGGAGTATGATCCTCTTTGTTCTCGAGCTGTTACTGTTGCACACCAAGCTGTGAGGTGAGGGATTAGTGGAATGAAGTCAGAAGTGGGTTTATTACAGGATTTAGAGCAATTGCCATCCTACAAGACCTTGACACTTATGGCACCACTGAGCATCTTTTTGAAAGGAATGTGTTACTAAGTCTAACACTTTTAAGCACGGTCGGATTTGAATTGAATTTGGAGTGTTTTTAAGAAGAAATATCTTGATCTGGAACAACGTACTTTTTGATCATTATGGTGGGTAAAACCCAAATTTAAAACAAGAGCTTTATTCTCAAGAGAAATTATTCATTTATGTAATATCTGCCTTTGTATGTTGAGGGAATGTTTATTTTAATTGGTTCGGAATCCAACCACAATATTTTCAACTAGTTCAAATCTCAACTGATTTTCACTCGTTTGCAGGAGTTTTTAGTTCTGATGTTTCACTTGACTGTTTTCAGTTGATCTGTCTACCGTATTGACCTGCTACAAATGTGACTGCCTGGGGGAATTTATGTTGTGTGTCAAGTATTGACTGCTGTCATTGACTTGATTTCAGGTCCTCCTCAAGATCTGGCGTCCAGGAGTCAAGCTCTCCAGAGCATCCGGGCCGCACGTCTTCTCCAACAGCAGCAGCAGAACCAGCAGCAGATGATCCAGATGAGCTCTGGCCAAGGCCAGGGGAGTTCAGTAGGACCGCAAGCTGACATGGGCCTACCTTACAGCACCCAAGGGTCTAACCAGGGTTCCCTCTATGGGCTCAACCCCTCCATGAGCCAAATGATCCACCAGCAACAGCACCATAGCCAAAGTGTGCAAGCCTCTCTCGGTCTTCCGCAGCAGCACAACCCAGTTGGTGGGCAAAACCGGCAGGCGGGTGCAGGTCCCGGAGTTGGAGGTATGCCTGGGGGACCCGGAGCCAGCGGTGCTGGAGGCTACGGTGGACAAGGGATCTTAATGAACCCCATGGCCCAGCAACCCCTCAAAGGCCCAACTAATGCCAAAGCCCAAGCACAAAGACTGCAAAGTATGCTGGGAGCAGGAGGCGGTGGCGGGCCGATGGCCGGGACAGGCTGGCCGCAGCAACAAGGACAGAGTCTGCAAGGCATGGGGGCCGGCGTGGTAAGGACAGCGGGAGCAGGAGCTGACAGGGTGGGGTTCAGCTCGGCTCAGGGCTATGGAATGCAGCCAGGTCAGCCCCAACGCGTGGCCAAGCAACACTTTCAGGGGCCGGGCCAGGGTATGACCCAGGGGATGGACCCCAGGGTGGGCAACCCGGCAGCGAGTATGGGTGGCCCGATGGGTGCTCACATCGGCGGTCAGCCCAGGACCAACCAGTCTCGGCCCATGGTCATGAGCCAGGGCTTAAACCAGGGCGTTATGGGTCCGGGGGTTGCTGGAATGGGGGGTTTCGGGCCGGGCCCTGGGGGGCCGGGCTTAGGGGCTGGGGGTGCAGCTGGACCTTATGGACCCGGGGGGGGTGGCGTTGGTAGTCAGACGCAGGGCTACCAAAGGACACCCAATCAAGACATGTCATCCTATGGATATGGGGGCGGGCCCTCCAGTGGAGGAGCCTTTGGATTGGGGGATGGACCAGGAGCAGAGCTGGACTCAAGCGACGGGTGGATGGAGGAGTTTTTCCCCAGCCAATAGCCTGAAAGAAAACTGGACATGAGTTTTGACTGGATGAACTCAACATTTCAAGACACAAATGGAGTTAAATGTTAACTGGCGTCTGTCTAGATCCTCAGTCATCCAGGCCGTGCTAAGCCGCGAAAGGGCAATTGTGGCAACTTTGACTCGTCTTGCTTGTCCGACATTCATTTTCCAAAAGCATTTTTCCGTTCAGAATCTGAGGGGCAGAACTTTCCATATTGACTTCTGGTAGGTGCGTCCCTTGGAGGTTGTCATATACGCAGGATTGATTGCCAGGTGTGGCTGTTGAATGACCGTTTTGCATTACGACAGGTCATTCGCGTGCCCGCAGTTGAATGGCTTGTTGGTCACTGGAGCCGGTGTGTGAGACGAGCTTTGGGTGAGAAATGCTCTGATGTTGTTCAGCCGATGACTTTCTCTTTTGACATACCGAACGTGGCTTTCTTCAACATTTACACAAAAGTCCTTTACTTTGAACTGCAGACTCTGGACCCTCAGAAGCTGCCCTCCAAAGCCGTGCCGCGTTTGTGTAGCGGTTCCTCGGTCACAGCACTCTTCACTACACTGCACCACATAAAATTGTCAACGACAGCAACAAATATGGGCACTCTGCACCTAAGGTTTAGAACGGAGGCATCCTTTTGAATTCAAGGTGAAAATCTCTTCCACAACCAAGAAGAAGCCAGACACTTCGATTCAACTTGTGCGGAATGTCAACAGGTGGTGGGCATGTTTGTTTGGCGAGTTCACAAATTCAGACTTCATGTGTTCCGCGTGCGTCTGAGCACTGAGAAATCATTTTGTCTCGGCCATATTCATGAAAACCCATATAGAGATTAAGAAATGTGTTTTTGCGAGAACCCTTCAAGAATTCTTTCCCAGTGTTTTTAACGCCAGACCCGCTTTCGAGACGCAGCTTCAAGCAGGGCTTGATTGAACACAGCAGACTGATGAAGGGGGAGAAAAGGTTGCCCTCAAGACAGCAGTTGATTTGTGTTTGTGCCACGCAGCTCAGTGCTTCACCTCTCTTTACCGTGTGAGGAGCTGAGTCGAAAGTACTCTCAATTCTCCCATTTCCTGTCTTTGAAATGTGCCCCCCCATACACACTCCAACACACAAATAATTCTCCCTCCACCTCACGCTCACTCTTTCCATTTGATCTATTTCGCTCACCCCCCCCCCCAATCTTTGCCACCCTTCCTCCAGAGAATGATTCCACGCTTTCACAACTCCTTTCGCTGTTGAAATTGTGAGCGTCTCGGCCCTCGCCCGCTTTTGCTAGGCAACTGGCTTTTTTTTTTTCATGGGAGGGAGGGGGTGAGGTCTTGTCTCTGTGTGTGTCTGGGGATGACGAACGTCCATCTATGGTAGACGAACACACAGAGAACAAAGCAAAAAATAGGCAGCTCTAGCAAGCACACCCACTTTGACTTTTATAAATTGCAGACACATCAACAGACAACGCGTAATATGGGAGGACACGTGAGCGTACGATGACGTGAAGCCCTCTGCCTGCGTGGCACAAAGCACATCACATACGTCAGGCGGCCTGAAGGCGAAATGACCACTGGGCGCTGAATGTATCCAAGCACCACAAGTGACTTATTTTATTTTAAAAAAGGAAAAGGAAAAATATTCTCATTTAGGCCCCTCTTGTTTTCTTAGTTGCTGTATTTGACCTCTCAGAATTACGCTGGTTGTGTCTTTTGTCTATCCCCCCGCCCCCCTCCCAACCCCCCCCCCAACTAAATTCAATTTGGCTTTATTTAATTTTCGTTGTCTTTCTACAAATCTTTTTGTAACTCCCGTCCTAGCACAGCCTTCTCTTCCATGGTGTCACATTCGCTTGCTACCTCGTTGGCTTTTCTTCAGTAGCGCGGCAATGAAACAAATGCTCCGACTTAAACCCGATGGTGTTCGAACTGTAGACTGACTGTGAAGAAATACAACCTGTCCCTCCTCTCTGGCACTTTCCTCGGAAAACCAACCACTGCTAAGACTTTCGGATTTATTCACCAGACTCTGCGATTGCTTGTTTGGCCAAAGTGTAAAAGCCGTCATACAGTTTATAGGCTTAACAGGTTTCCATCTCTGTAAGGGTTTGAAAATGAATAACCTAACATGTGAACGCGTCTCTACTTTTAGGGATAGCACCTCCCCCTTCCAAAATTGCATCATTTGTGACACTGGGTCATCAACTCATCAGCGTGAACGTTTGGAGGTTGACGCAGTAGTGAACAAACCAAAAAGCCGGGGGGGGGGGGGGGGGGTTCCTGGAAAGCAACTCCATGCCATCAGTGTGTTTCTTTTGGTATTGTATACTGTAATCCAACCCTTTAAAAAGAAACATAAGCACCATCAAACTTGAAAAGCTTCTTTTTCTTTTTCTTTTTTTTTTAGCTCCGCCAAATGAGGTTCCTTTATTTGTATTTTTTGTGGGGAGTTGAAGTCCTCCATTTGTCTGCACGGTGTTTAACAATTGTTTTATTTTGTAGCAGTTTTACGATGACATTAAAACAAAGCCTTTATTTTAAGCCTTTCTTGTGAAAAGTAGTCAAACTCCAATGTTGGTTTCCAAAACTTTGCCGAGAACTCCAAGTAGGCTCCAGTGACAAATGAAGCAAACACGGTCAGAGCAGCCAAAGTAGGTTTGGAGTTTGTGAGGTGGTGAAAACGCTTCTGCGTCAGTGTTAGGGTTAGTCTTGTCTTCTTTCAAGTGAACATTCATCCTGACAATTTTTTTTTTTTATCTTTTCAGGAAGACAAACTTCCTGCAACTATCATTGTGTTCTGGGACCAAGTCTGTTGACATTTTAACAAAACAAAAAAAAATCTATTGTGAATGTTTCTTGTTTTTTTTTTTTACTGGTGCTGACATACAGTATGTGATTATGAGAAATATATATATACTGTATATATATATATATACATATATATATATATATATATATATATATATATATATATATATATATATATATACACATATATATATATATATATATATATATATATATATATATATATATATATACTGTATATATTATATAAAATATATATAAAATATATAACGGCTATTTGTAAATATGTTTCTACAGGTTTAAATACACCAGATAATACAGCAGTCTCTACTCTGTAAAGAATTACTGTTTGTTGGGAAAAATAGAGAAGTATTTTTATTTAGATTTTTTTTTTTTTTTTTTTTTACATGTTTAACCCATCTGAGCTATGCCATTGCACTTCAGACAATGTCTTACTACTAATTTCTACGGTAAAACTCCTTTTCTTTTGTTTATCTAGTTTGAGAGTTGACTGTTCGAAAGCAGTGCTTATTTCTTTTTATCCTGTACAGAGCTCTGAAACTGTAACAAAAGAGAATTACAAAAACTTGTTATGTTTTTCAAACATAAACAATAAAGAGAATGTTCTCGCTGATCCTAATCTGTGTTTTGTTGTTCATTTCTGAGTCTGTAACGTCAGTACTGCTTGAGATTCTCATGAAGTTGCATACGGTTGAAAGAGAAGTATGTGATCCCTTTGTAAATGCATACCTGTTTCAATTGGTCATAAAACATGATCTGATCATCTCCTCACAGCAATAAACAAGCAAAGTCTGCTTAAACCAGTGTTTCTCAAATAGTGGGGCGCGAGGCTCCGTCAAGGGGGGCGCGTTTGACCTCGGGGAAATTGCTTTTTAATTTTTTTAGTTCTAAAATGACTCCACTACGTTAGGGGGCAGTAGCGCTCTAAGGGAAGAAATAAGAAGAGGCGTATGTAGAGCTTGGCTTCTAGTGATGGGAATTCCGGCTCTTTTTAGAGAGCCGGTTCTTTTGGCTCAGCTCACTAAAAAGAGCCGGCTCTTTTGGCCCCCAAACGGCTCCTCGGTTATTTTGTTGCTTAAATTAATTTACTACCAAAAACAGTGTAAAATTATGTGTAAAATGAATTACTAATGTAAAAAATATACAGTATATCAAATATTTATTATTTATATGGCTTTATTTATATTCTTCTGAACATACTCAACATGGATTACAACGCGGAGTGCTACAAAAAATAAATTACAAAGTACAAAAACAAAGACCCATCTCAAAACAAGGTCAACAAAAAGTTCCAATCTCTGATTGTCTATATTTATAAGCTTTTAACTATTTACAGTAAAACAACATCAGTAAGCTTTGATTACCACACAACAAATTCTAAATTAAAATTTGATATTGGATATTTTAACCTCGCACAGTCTTCACGCTGCCTTTGAACTATCAATTAAGTTGAAATGAGTCCAAATTTCACTGCGTTTCCTATCCATTTTCTCACCTTTCCACTTTCCACCGTGTTGTTTTTTTCTCTGTAGCGCTATCGAGCTCTCTCTCGTCTCCCTGTCTCTCCTGTTCGTGTGCTGCTCTCAGTGTGCCGCTGTGTGTCTCTTACTCATCCCCATTCTCTTCACTGCAGTGTGTGTGTGTGCGCGCGCGCGCGTGTGTGTAACCCTCCCCTCCCTCTTCTACCACGGATCTTGACCAATCACGTGCGGCTTTAACCGAAGGGGGGGGTGAGAGTGTGGGGGGGAACAGGAGAAAAAAAAGTCGGCTCCTATTAAGAGCGGCTCCCTATTAGGAGCTGGCTCCCGTCGTTCACTTCAAAGAGCCGGCTCTAAGAGCCGGTTTATTTCGCGAACGACCCATCACTATTGGCTTCAATGTGACTACGGTGACAGACGAGGAAAGATCGGTGAGTTGAATGTGTCTAAAGATGTTGGTTGCGGACAGCATGAAGCTAAATAAATTAAAGCGCCACTTAAAGACATTACACCCCAATCACGCTAATAAGCTGCTAGAGTTTTTTTTTTCCAGCGAAAACGTGCCGAATATTGCCAACAATCCTGCCGCTTTGTGACTGCTACTTCAGTATGATAATACAGGTCCCGGCTACACATTGAGCAGGAGCCGAGAGTTGCTGAGTCCTGCTTCAAACTTCGCTTCAAAAAGCTGTGCATTGCAAAATGTGCTCATTGTAGCCATTAATCCAGACATCATCTTATTTAAAAAAAAAACACACAAATACTTTTATAATATTTTTGTTTTGCTGGTTAAAGTTTTTTAAATATTGCTCTCCTGAGATAATGTTGGTGATTAGTTTGAATGCGTTATTATTTATTCAGTCTATGTAATTTTATTTTTCAGTGTTTGTATGGTTTGACATGGTCAGTCAAAAAATATTTATAGTTAAATTAAGAATTTAATGTAATTTTTGAATTTCAGATGCACTTTAAATCTTTTCTGTTCCAGTTACTAAAGCTATTCTTTGTTGTAAGTTGGTCCGTATTTCTTTCTTTTTTTATTCTCTTATACGTTAATAAGGATACAGTGGTATGCAAAGGTGTTCTTTTACAATTTTATAGACAAATGGTACTATTTATAGTCATGCGGGGGGGGGGGGGGTGGCGCGAGATGTTTTCCTCTTCCTAGGGGGGGCATGACAGAAAATAATTGAGAACCACTGGCTTAAACTAACATCACAGAAAAGATGATATGTTTTCTTTGGGCGCACCATGGAAACATTTACAGTACATGGTGGCAAATGGAGAAGTCTTCTTGTTTTTTGCAGAGTTTCCCCACGTGTATGGTAAATATCACGCAAAGTTAACATTTTTAATGGTGATTCATAAAAACTACTTACCCCATCAACTTAAGAATTGGCCATTGGACTTGCAAAGTATTTGTATCCACTCGACCGAGTCCAACAATGTTTTTATTCCTCAAAATGAATGCCCTCCTTCTAAAGACAACCATGAAATAATGTTTTTTCAGACAGTCAGATTGGCCATTTGATTGGATAACCTGACTGCGAGGGTAATGGGGGACAGCAAACCCTGCCGCAGTGTTCACGTTCATTTTCGGCTGTTTTTGTTGTTGCCACTCACTGCTCGGTGCAGTTTGCTGCTCCCCGGTGCCCGATCATCTCTTCGTCGACACCCCACTCCCCTCCCCAAGGTCGACCACCATGAATAAACCCACATTGCTTTATTAACCTTGTGTGTAAATACCAAAAACAATTTCAAGCGCAAAGTGTTGAGAAAAATGTTGATTATTTTCACAACCACAAAATGAGGGAAATTTCATTTCCTCATTTCTTTTATATCTGAAGGTTTCCTCATGACCTCACTCTGACGTTTGGGACTCGGAGTTGACTTCGACTAGATAAAGCTGGACTTAATGACAGTCCTGGATTCAAGTCTGGTCTCCGACCAGGCCACTCCAACCCCCCTTTTTTAAAGCCCTTCAGAAGTTGACTTGGTGATGTGTTTTATATCATGTTGCAGAACCCAAATGCACTTCAGCGTGTGTTCAACAAATTGATGGCCAAACATTCTTCCTCAGGGTTCCATGAATCACAGGACGTCATCCAGGTCCTGAAGGAGCTGGCCCACGCCATCACTCTCCCACCACCATGTTTGACTGTTGGTTTGATGTTATTTTTCTGAAATGCTGTGCTACATTTTAGCGAGATTTAACGAGAGACACGCCTTTCCCAAAAAAATAATTCAGGGGCCCCACTGCATGCCCGTGCATCTATTCAACCATCCAGACAATTTGATTGACTCCCAGATAAAATTAAGTGGGCAAGTGGCTTGTCGTATGAAGTGTATAATACTTCTCAATGCCAATTCAGCCAGAAACACACTGCAACTTGGCAAACTAGGGATGGAAAGTGAGATCTTTATTCAAGATGTTGTTGCAGTTGTGATGCATCCAATTTTAGAAGCAGTATTTCTACTTACTGGACTTCAAAGTCTGTGGACTGTTATACAATAACATGTATTTGATATGTGGATGGTTGTCTTTAAAACCTTTTTAAATGTGCACAATTTTTTTAGTGTAGTAAAAACTCAACTCTTTTTTTGGTTTTAAAATATGGTGTATTTCTTAAGTAATACGAACTAATGTAAAACGAAGCATTTTAGTCAAGTTAAAACTAACAGACGCTCTCTGAAAATGAATTAAAACTGATTCGAATTTTAAAACACACACACACAAAACAAAACAAAAACAAACTAAAATGAAAAATCAGAAACTATTACCAACCTGGATGGATCGTGTCCAAATTATCTTGGGGTGTTTTTGAAAGAATTCAATCCGGATACATCTCCCTTTTTGTTAGCCACCACATACTACGATGGATATTGAATTCAGTGTCTGACTCGAGATCTGGTATGGACATCCTATTGTAGTACAGTACAACAATTCCCCAGAACAACCAACTGAAAGCGGCTGGATAGAAATCCAGGATAACCATCACAAAAAGTGCATGCATACATTTGATAATGTCACATGCTTGATGCAATGTCTGCAATTTGCAAGCAGAAGATTTTCAGATTTCTCATTCTTTGCTACAGCTGGACTGGAGATATCACTTATAGCCTGAAATCCATTCAAGTAAGACTAAATACTGTACCTGAAACTCAAAGCAGGACTGTTGGCCTTTTGTTTCTTTTGTAACACTCAAATGTTTTCACTCTACTGCAGTGCTTCTCAATTATTTTCTGCGCAACTATAAAAAGTATAACAATTTTAGAGACAAATTATAAGTACACCTCTGCATAACACTGTATCCTTATTAATGTATAAGAGAATAAAAAAAAGACATATGGACGAACTTACAACAAAGAATAGCTTTATTTACTGTAACAGAAAAGATTTAAAGTGCATCTGAAATTCAAAAATACAATTAAATCCTTTACTGAAAAATAAAATTACATAAAGTCAATATAGTATGGTTTGACATGGTCAGTCAAAAAAAATAATTATATTTCAATTAATAATAATGCATTCAAACTGACCACCAACATTAACTCGGGAGCACAATATTAAAATAATAATAATTTTAATGTGCAGATTTTTTTTTTATCAAAGATGATGTCTGGATTAATGGTTACAATGAACACTTTTTGCAATGCATAGCTTTTTGAATTGAGGTTTGAAGCAGGACACAGCAACTCTCAGCTCCGCTCAATGTTGGCAATATTCGGCACATTTTAGCTGAAAAAAACTCAAGCGGCTTATCGGCGTGATTGGGGTGCAATGTATTTAAGTGACGCCTTATTTTATTTGGCTTCATGCTGTCCGCTTCCAACATTTTTTGACACGGTAAGCACACTGGTCTTTCCTCGTCTCCCACCATAGTCACAGCGAAGCCCAACGCTTCGTCATATTTCCTCATCTTAGCTTTCGGGAGACTTTCGTTTGTCTCTATCCCTGTTAAATAATTTTTTCATGGTGTAACTTGAGGTTTCTGCTACACTTCGTGTCTACACTTCATACTCATACTCTGGGCTACATGCAAAGCGCGCATGCTCAGTGCAAACAAAACCCCTACACCACCGAGCGAATGCTCCCTGTGCACACTCTTGCCAATGAGAGCGCCACTGCCCCCTAATGTAGTGGAGGTGCAATTGCACATTATTCGAGGACAGTAAAAAAAAATCGAAATAAAAAATTAAAAAGCATGTTCCCCGAGGTCAAACACGCCCCTCTTGACAAAGTCTCGCGCCCACTGTTTCGGGTCTACTCCAAAGTAAAGGAATGGACCTAACTTTCTGAAATTTGGGGAGGAACGTGTACAGTAGATGCATTCATGACATTTGGTCACATACACTTGATGAATATCTGGAACCCACCTGTGCAAGTCATTGGGATTGCAACAACTTGTCCATTCATTAACCTATCCTTAAATTTACATTTGAGGGAAAATGCACTCATCATGTTATTTTGTCTGTTTCAATTTGTCAGGTTGGTTATGGTTACAAATTATTATCTGGGTGATGAAAAGGGTAAACTAAAATGGCACTGGATTGAGACCTTTCCCAAGGCCATCCATCCACCCACCCTTTCTCTAAACTACTTGTCCTGATTAGGGTCACAGGTGAGCTGCAGCCAATCACAGCTGACTTTGACAAACCAGTCTAGAGTGTATCTGGCTGTTGGACCAGTCCACCAGAGAGCTCTCAAAGATGCTTTTGAAATGTGGAGAGAAGGCGAAGTCTAGGCGACCTTGTCAATCAGTGTTAAGGTGAGTATGAATAGTTCGTTTGTCTAAGTCAGACATGTCCAGCTCCGGGCCTGGAGGGCCACTGTCCTGCCTGTTTTCCAGCTCTCCTGGCTGCAACACACCTGATTCAGATGATCATCAGCCAGCTCTGAAGCAGCATTAGAACGTTCCTGATTATTTGAATCAGGTGTTTCGCTCCTGGGAGAGCTGGAAAACAGGCAGGACAGCGGCCCTTGAGGACCGACTTCGGACACCCCTGGTCTAAGTGTAGTATCTGCCAAAATCCCACACAAGCATGGCAAGAACATGCAAACTCGGCGCAGGGAGGCAGAAGCCGAGATTCAAACCTCGAACCTCCGAAATGTAAGGCTAGTGCTAACCAATGGGCCAGCGTGCTGCTCTGCCAAAGTCAAGTCAAGTCAACAGTATTTATAGAGCACTTTCAAACAGCCATCGCTGCATACAAAGTGCTGTACATGGAGCAATTTAACATGCACAATAGACAGTAAGACAAATCGGTAATAAAGACGGTAGAAAGCACCAAACAATAAAACCAAGAACAAATCTAAGTCATGCTGAGTCGAATGCCAAAGAATACAAGTGAGTTTTGAGGAGGGTTTTGAAGATGGGCAGCGAGGAGGCTTGCCCAATGTTCAGTGGGAGGTCATTCCAGAAGGAGGGACCAGCAACAGAAAAGGCTCGATCCCCTCTGAGCCTCAGTTTAGTTCTTGGTACTTCTCATAAAGTCTGGTCCACAGACCTGAGGCGCCAGGCAGGTGTGTAGGGGCGGATGAGCTCAGAGAGGTAAGGTGACGCGAGATTATTCAGAGATTTGAAAACAAATAAGAGGATCTTGAAAATAACTCTAAAATGAATGGGGAGCCAGTGAAGGGATGCCAGAGTAGGAGTTATGTGCTCCCTCTTACGAGTACCAGTCAAGAGGCGAGCAGCGGCATTCTGGACGAGCTGAAGGCGCTTAATGGAGGACTGGCTGACTCCAAAGTAAAGGGCATTGCAGTAATCGAGCCGGGATGTGACAAAGGCATGAATTACTGTCTCAAAGTGTTCATGTGAGAGGAGAGGTTTTATTTTGGCCAGCTGTCTAAGGTGAAAGAAGCTGGATTTAACTACGGCACCAATTTGCCGATCAAGTTTGAAATCACTGTCCAGTTTAAGGCCCAAGTTTGAGACTGTTGACTTAAGATAAGGAGACAGGGGGCCCAAGTCTACAGGATGGAATGTACAAGGGCCACTGGGACCAAACAATATCACCTCTGTCTTCTTTTCATTGAATCTCAAGAAATTTTGTGCCATCCAGGTTTTGATTTCTTCCAGACAGGATAGGAGTGGCCTTAATGAGAAGGCGTCTTTCTTGCTCAGTGGGAAATAGATCTGGCAGTCATCTGCATAGCAGTGGAAGGGAATATCATGTTTCCTTAAGATGGAACCCAATGGGAGCAGATACAGTGAGAACAGCAGAGGCCCCAGAATTGAGCCCTGTGGAACACCACATGACAGGGGAGCAGTGCGTGACTCAGAGCAGCCAAGGATGACACAGAAGGTTCTGTCAGCTAAATAAGACCTAAACCACTCAAGAGCACTGCCGCCAATGCCCACCAAGTGCTGCAAACGAGTCAGCAGAATACTGTGATCCACTGTATCAAATGCTGCAGTTAAGTTCAATAAAACTCCAAAGTCACACAACTCCAAATTTCAGCACCGATTGTGTTTTTCCCCAGATCAGTAATAGCATACGGTACTTGGATTTGATATTTAAGAGCCAAGCCTTAATCATTCTGTCTGTCAGTCATAGCAACAATGAAGCCGTGACCTTGTTGTTAGTATTTGACAGACCGCATGCAGGTCCAGAATCTTGCTGTTGTGATCCATCTTTTCCAAACTCACCTCTCTATGCTCTCTATGTCAGCCGCCTCACCTCTTCACCGCGGCCACCTTCCACTACCTTCCCTCCTCAAATCACTGCTCCATCTCTCTTTTCCTCACACATTCACTTTTTCTTTTTCCCGTGCGTGCTGGCGTATCCGCCATACACTCTCCGGTCTCCCATCTAACGTTGATAAATGGAGACCTGCAGTGGTGACAACAACATTACTCATGCTCTCACCATCTTGGACAGAGAAAAAAGAGATGCGGGGGGATGCTGAAGGACAGCAGTGAGATGGTAGTTGGGGGTTGGGGTTTGCCGACAGAGGTGTTTATTGCATTCCCACACCCAAAAGCACACTTTAAAATCTACAGACAATCGAGAGGTGGTTTTTTTTCTTTTTTAAATTGGCAGCAGTAATAGTGATGAAAAATTTCATCTCATCAATTAGACACACAAATGCAATGAGGTCAGCAGAAGTCCTACAAACAAAAAAAATGTCACAATCACACCTCAAGGCAATTTAAAATGATCTATTAACACGCCATGCATGTTTTTGGGATGTGGGAGGAAACCGAAGTGCCAAGATAAAATTCAGGCAGGCATGGGGAAAACATGCAAACTCCACACAGGAAGGTCAGGGACAGAATCGGACCCCAGACTTCTGCAGTGTGAGGTCGATGTTCTAATCAGTTGGCCATCATGGTAACTCATAATAAAGAAAAATAATTACCGTTCCACAATTAACTCAACTATCCATTTTCTTTGTACAAATGTGGTCCACGTTACTGAATGAACTTTGAGGATATTAGGAGTGGCTTCAGTAGGAAATATTTTAAGATTCAGCTGCTCTGCCTGCACCAGTTGAATTTATGGACTTGTTCCTGGTGTCCCCCATGTTAATCCCCATTCAAACACACAACCCCCTACTGTGTGTGCCCCTACCAGTCAGCCCATTAGTTTACATCATGTCGCACACAGCTCTAATGGTGCTCAATTTTCTCTCTCTCTCTCCTGATCCGCTTATCCTCACAGGGGTCATGGGGGTGCTGGAGCCTATCCCCTGCCGTCTTCGGGCAGTAGGCGGGAGACCGGAGTACCCGGAGAAAACCCATGCAGGCCCGGGGAGAACATGCAACTCCACACAGGAAGGCTGGAGCTGGAATTGAACCCACAACCTCTGCACTGTGAGGTCAATGCGCAAACCATTGGCCCACCAGGCCGCCCAAGATTATATATGTGTGTGTATGTGTATATATATATATATATGTGTGTGTGTGTGTGTGTATGTACATATATATATACTGTATATATATATATTTTTTTTTTTAATCCTATCCTCGTCTCACCCCTTGGGTGGTGTCCGTCCCTCATTCAGATCGGGTCCTCTACCAGAGGCCAGGAAGCTTGAGGGTTCTGCGCAGTATCCTTGCTGTTCCCAGCACTGCACATTTCTGGACTGAGATGTCTGATGTTATTCCCGGGATCTGTTGCAACCACTCATCTAGTTTGGGGGTCACTGCCCCGAGTGCTCTGACCACCACGGCACGACTGTCACCTTTACCTTCCAGGCTCTCTCCAGCTCCTCTCTGAGCCCTTGGTATTTCTCGAGTTTCTCGTGTTCCTTCTTTCTGATGTCTCCATCACTTGGGACCGCTACATCCACTACAACGGCTTTCCTCTGCCCTTTATCTATGATCACAATATCCGGTTGGTTTGCCGTTACCATCTTGTCAGTCTGAATCTGGAAGTCCCACAGGATCTTCGCTCTGTCATTCTCCACCACCTTCGGAGGTGTTTCCCATTTTGACCTTGGGGTTTCCAGTCCATACTCCGCACAGATGTTTCGGTAGACTATGCCAGCCACCTGGTTATGGCGTTCCATGTAGGCTTTCCCTGCCAGCATCTTACACCCTGCAGTTATGTGTTGGATCGTCTCAGGTGCCTGTTTGCACAACCTAACCTTGGGTCTTGTCTGGTGTGGTATATCTGGGCCTCGATGGCTCTGGTGCTCAGGGCCTGCTCCTGAGCAGTCAGGATGAGTGCCTCTGTGCTGTCCTTCAGGCCAGCCCTCTCTAGCCACTGATAGGACTTCTTGAGATCGGCCACTTCAGTTATGGTCCGGTGGTACATCCCGTGTAGGGGCTTGTCCTCCCATGATGGTCCCTCTTCCAGCGCCTCATCTTCTGTTCCCCATTGTCTGAGACATTCTCTGAGTACATCATCCGTTGGAGCCTTCTCCTTGATGTATTCATGGAGCTTGAATGTTTCATCCTGGACAGTGGCTCTCACACTCACTAGTCCCCGGCCTCCTTCTTTTCGGCTTGCGTACAGTCTCAGGGTGCTGGATTTGGGATGGAACCCTCCATGCATGGTTAGGAGCTTTCGGGTCTTAACATCCGTGGTCTGAATCGCTTCCTTTGGCCACCTTATTATTCCTGCAGATAATAAGGTGGCCAAAGGAAGAGATTCAGACCACGGTATATATACTGCATATATATATATATATATATATATGTATATACAATACAATACATATACACCATGTGTATATATATATATATACAAATATATATATATATATATATGTTCATTCATTCATTTTCCGAACCGCTTGATCCGAAAACCCACGCAGGCCCGGGGAGAACATGCAAACTCCACACAGGGATGGCCGCAGCTGGAATTGAACCCGGTACCTCTGGTACCTGGACTACCGGGCCGCCCATATATATATAATATACTGTATATACCTGTATATATATACAGTAAATATTCTCTAGTATGGACTCGTGTTTGCGCTGTCCAATTTGTCCTGATAACAGAAATTCCTCATTTGGGAAATGAGCATGGTACATGTCCTTTATGAACCTGCAAGTATGTTGACAAAATGCACGTGTAACAACACAATCAATAAAATACAAAAATATACTGTCCAAAAACTGTTTATATAACAAAAACTGCAATACAGGTGTATCCCAAAAAAATCACAACAGTAAAATACGTACAGTATTTTGTTTATTTTTTTCTGTCCTGGGGAAAAAAATTGTATTTTGGATTGTTTTGTTGGATGCATTCTTTGGTTTATGACAATGTTTGCCTGCGTGTCATACAGTTTTCTTGCTAGTTGCAAGTAACTGTCCCGTTGATCACCGATGTCTGGTAATTCTTGTGCATACTGAAGGATTTCTGTTGCCATTTGCATTGCTTCCTTGCTGGATGGTGGCTTGTCATGAGGAGTTGAATCTATGCCTTGTTTTTTTAAGTTTCATAGATTTGCGTCTTTCCGACTCCAAGTGTCTGCTGGATCTTTTTAACTTTGTGTCCGGCCTCGCTCAAGCAGATGCATTTCACTCGCTCCGCTCCAGTCGTTACAGTTCTTCTACGTTTCGATGCGATGATCTACACGACATAAGTGAATACAGTTAAAATCTTTCGCAATTACAGTAAAACGCACGCCAATAAAAAGTCGCTTACACGTCTTCGTTTCGAATCTGATGAATGAAAACGGCGAAGCGAACACGTTTCTTCGGTCATGTCGAGTGGGTGCTGCTTTTAAGCTAGTGCCGCGTTCTCCAGGACGTAAGTGAATAAAGTTAAAATCATTCACAATTACAGTAAAACGCACGGCAATAAAAACTCACTTACACGTCGTCGTTTAGAATCTGATGATCGAAAAACGCGAAGTGAAAACTTGTTTCAGCGTTATGCATTTTCCGTCGCATCGGGTGGGCGTTGTGTGTATTTAAGCTTCAGCGGCAATACACCTCCATCCGGGTTACGGGTAGTGGAATTTCCGCTTACGCAAGTTCCGATAACACGTAATATCGTCGTCATAATGTTAATGCATAGGTTTTTATTCCGGGTGAAGGATATTCCTTTCCATAGAATTCTGGGGATGGGAATATATATATATATATATATATATATATTTTTTTTCTACTGTATGATCTAACCATGCTTGAAACTTTTCTACTACGTAATTGCTGACCTGTCTGGTGAATTTGTTGGTCTTTATGATGCTGTAGTTCACTAATGTTCTCCACCAAACCTCTGAGGCCTTCATAGTACAAGTGTTTTAAAAGTGAGTGAATTCTATTTACTAATTAACTGACTTCTGACGGCAATTGATTGCGCTGGGTTGTAATTTGGGTTATCAGAGTACAGGAGGCCGCATACAAATGCACACCACGCTTTTCAGATTAATATTCACTTAAAAATGTGAAAATCATCCATCGTTTTCATCCCATTTCATAAGTAGGAGCTATTTTGTGTTGGACGGCCACATAAAATCTCAACGAAATGCACTCATGTTTGTGAAGGTCACAAAATGTGAAAAAGGTGTCTTCATACTTTTGCAAGGCACTGTACGCACTGCAGTATGTACCGTGTAATTAGCTTGTGACCACTGACCAGTCCAGGGTGTAACCGCCTATCAAAATCAGATGAGATTGGCTCCGGCTCAACTGTGGCCTTAATGAGGGTGAGCAGTATAGCAAATGTACGCATGGATTGTTTGATTTTGTAGTGAAATGTCTCATTTTGGGAGGGAAGTATAGGCAACTGCTGGGGGTGAAGGATCTCGTCCTGCAAAGAATTGCATCTGGCAGCTCACTGGACCGTCAGCAATGCACACATGGAGGCGGTGGTGAGTCCAAACTAATGGCAGCCACTATCTTTCTGCAGGCAAACGCTTCTAACACAGGCCATCAACTCAACCCCCCCTCCATAGGCACTGTTATGAGTTCTATAGAGAACGACAAATGTGTCGCAAAGAAACAGAGATGAGTTAGGAGATCATTCTCTCTCTCCCTCCCTCTGTCGCAGGCTAATAAGGTGAGGAAATGTACTGTAGGTGGAGCAAAGTGGATCAGCACACGCTGATGCTAGGTGATTTCGTGTGTGTGTGTGTGCGTATGTGTGCCTGTGCGTGTGTGTGTGCGTATGTGTGCCTGTGCGTGTGTTGTGTGTGGTGTCAAGGTGATTAATGTGGTAGCAGTAGCCATCGTTGTAGTTTCGGAGTAGAGTCCACCAGATAACAGCAGAGCAAGGACCAAGCCATCTCCTACCATGAATAAAACAACACAAAAGTGGCTCTCTCCCTTCCTTAATCTTCCTTTAGAACACTCATCTGTTTGTTTAAAGTTGACTTAACGCAATTGTCAACCAAGAATCTCTTTAACGTTGTCTTTCTCTCATTACTTAATAAACAGGTATCTGAATGTCAGACAAGCACCCCGTTTGCCTGTTTAACCCAATCTCGTATTTACATAAAGTACATATATTCAGATCCCTTCTTACAGTCTTATGGTAGTGCACTGTTGCATACCTGTCAACTTTTCGGAGCACCAACCTGTATAAACTACCAAAAAAATCCTTATAAAGAGAAAAAAATCCTTATAACATACCAAAGCATTTTATATGTCAAAATAACGGCAGAAAAAAAACCCACGAAATTTTCAATGATATTTATTGTACATCTCCATAATACAATGTCTGGTTAATGTCTAATCATCATTCTACTTAGTGGCATTACTGTGTTCAGAGTTGTATTCCTGCGTTACTTTTTTCACCAACTCCAAATGCTGACCTATCGGCTCGAAGTTACAGCATCCATTCATATTTACTTTGGAAATGTAAATGAAAGCATTCGAGTAGACTAGCACCATTCTGGGCAAAAGCAAACGGAACTACCTGTTGGGGGGGGGGGGGGGGACAAAAAACGGAAATTTTCAGAATCCGTATGATTAGTGCGATACGGCCATATACGTAAGATTCACCACAAAATCCGTATGAACTATGGCTAAACCGTATGAGTTGACAGGTATGCTGTTGACTTGCTGGCACATGATCAGCATCACATTTTGTTCCTGTGTACGGCAATGTGGTTTCATCTTTTTTGTCGTGACGACGCCATCTCGAGGTTGCAGGGTGGAACTGTGCGATTATGGTCTGTGTATATATATTGTATATATTGTCTGTACAGTAGTTTATCAGTTTGAACATAAACCATTTTTTCAATTTAAATCTCATTTTACTCTCGTTCGTCAACGTGTCTCTCTATTATATAGCTCGGGGAATGGGGTAATAAAAGACCACTACAAAATGATTTGTTGCTATGATTGTGCTATTTGTCCGTATTGAGTAAACATGTAAGTATTTTAACTACTGACAGCGTAGTCACAATTTCTAAATTTCTAATAAACAAATACAATGTAAATTTGTCAAAATAACAAAAAAGTCATCTTAATTTTTTCCAACGCTTAATGTATCCCACACTCGGCCACAAGTCCAATGTTGGAAAAGTGCAAACATCAACAAAACATGCCCACGTTCATTTCAGTTGTGCCGGGCAAAATGGCTAGTGTTTACAACAATGTGTCTCCAAAAGTGGTCAAAACCCCCCTTCGAGGTAACAGGGAGCAGTCGCCGCCATTTTGAAGGTGTCAGTTTTCCGTCAGTGCATCAGGGGAAATCGACGAAGGCAGAAAGCCGAGCAATCGAACTGGGGCGCCTCGGGCTAGCAAGCGGGGCCTGTCCGTCACTTGGTTCTACTTGTCTTGCCTGTTCGCGCTAGCATTAGCTAACGTTACATGTGCTGAGGTCGAGGGGGGAACTGATCTCATCTGCTGCTACAATGCCGACAGTTACTTTACCACCAAAAGAGAACGCTCTCTTTAAGAGGATTTTGGTGAGTTGCTCTCTTGTAGGTGGCATTATGGTAAGCAGGGCTATTGGCCAGTTTACAGAGTCACCGGTGGCACTCGGTCTGTTAGCACATGAGCTAGCGAAATGCAATCATATTGAATGGGTAAGCTAACCCGGCCCTGAACATCGCTGTCACTTGAACGTAACCAAAATGGTTGGCCGTTGCTTTGTTGTGGTGTTGGCTGTCGATTAGTGGCCATTTCGGCAAAACAACCCAAACGCGCTGATCAAGTGCACAGAATGTAGAAGTGTTTTGTGTTGAGCATCACCAGTTGGGAAGGGACGGTTTGTCCAAGAATGGCTAACAAGCTAACTAAAGCTGAGAGTTGGTCTCGTGGTACAAACTGTGGACTCGCACTTGGTTCTTTTGTTTTTTTGTGACATGTTCGTTGGATGCTCGGTAGCTACATTGAACGTGTTTTCGTGGTTTGTTTTAGCGGTGGGTGGTTAACTTGGAAGGATATTAACCGCCATAGATGCGTGACGTTCGCTAACAGGCTAATGTTAGCAGGATAGCTAGATATATCTTAATTCAACAATTTGGCCATTTTTCTCTCATCGTCTGATTGCAAGGCTTTGCTTTTATGGCTTAAAGGTCACCGCGTGGTGTTTAACGTCGTCTCACTTTCGGTTCAAGTGTGATCCGAGGGTTACGTTCAGAGTGAGTTGATTTATCTCCGGCATGATAGTGTCAGCAAATCCGGAGCACCATTGGGCCTGCCTGTCGTGCCTTGGCAGCTAGCAAGCTGCCACCCATGCCTTCGGCCCCGGTCCATGTTTCGAGCTGTGTGTTGTACGTTAGTCTTTTGTGTACACATCTTTGTTCTGTAAAGCCATAACAAATGTGTCCGTGTATATAGTGTAGTCGATCTAATCGGGATGCCTATATTGTCATTCGCTAAATGACTAGCGTTGCCTAACAGCATGGCTTGAGAGCTGGACTGCGTGCTGCCTGGGTTTGAACTGTCGGCACGTTCCAGTTTGACCTCCGTCTCACAGTTCAGCTCACGATACTACCATCCAGTAGCAAACACAGACAACATTGAGATCCTCTTCAAAGTAACTAACTCATTTGGCCAATACAGAGTTGTGATATAAAACAAAACGGTCAACACTAACTTGGACTTCACTTTGGATATTATTGGTTATTTTCTTTCAATTGGAGTAGATTTTTGTTTTGTGTTGACTCGGAAGCTCTGAGTTACTAATTGTAGTTGTTGTCATCGTAGTAGCTATTACTTGCTTTTGACATAGATGGCTCATGTCCTCACACTCTATACTGAAGTAGAAGGACAAATACAGTTGAAAAGAAAACAAAACCCCCAAAAGATTGGTAAAAGAGGTAACCGCCGCCGACTGAGCAATTCTCTTTGACATCCATGATTTCCAAAAACAATTTGATATGGACTCGTCAGACCACACACTTTGCCACTTTGTGTAAGTCTCGCTTTGATGAGCTCGATGCCATAGAAGCCTGTGGGGTTTCTGGTTGTTGATTTATGTCTTTCGCTTTGCATGGTAGCGTTTTAACTTTCATTTGTAGATGCAGCGACAAACTGTGTTCAACGTCAATTAAGGATACAAGATAAAGTTTTCAAGCCGATACTGATAAGTTCTTGTTTCTCAAGACTGATATGATAACCAATAACTTATTTAAATTTAGAGCTAACTGCCGTTTGTCAGTCCTGGAGCAAAAATACTCAGATTCGTCATAACCAAATATGACATCACTATTATAACAAAAATTAAACCCAAATCTGTTTCTTGAAATGGCCAGGTTTTTATTTTTATTTTCAAGAAAATGTTTTTTTGAATGGCTTATCAAATGTAAACTTTAGCCATAGTTCAGTGTTTTATAAAAACATACAGTAAATGAATATCAAATGATGTATCCCTTCAAATTAGTCCAGACATAGACATAATGTCTGAACATGCAAGTGCGTGAAAACGTGCAACAGCCTTCATTCCCTTCTAGATGTTATTTAACTTTACTGAAACAACTACTCAAGCACATGGGATTTACAATTTTCAAAAATGAAGGCTTCTATGAGTCCACTAACTCTTGGGTGCGGATTCATAAAATAAGATGCCTTTTATCTCCTTCCGAATAGCCTCTTTACCTGGTTGTACAATGTGACAGTGGCTTTTTGGGAAATTCACAATTTTTTAGGGGGGGCAATTCATACTATTTGCAGTTTGATTCAAGGTGAAACAATGAACACTGAAAGTATGTTCACAGTGTTATAATGACCTATTATTGTTGTTATTATTATTAGTTATTTGTGGTATTGTATTTTAATATTTTTTATGAAATCAAAAAAAATTGTTTTCTATCTATGCCAGCGGTGTATAGCGACAGACAGAAAAATCAAATGCTTTTCCATTCGATGTCAAAAGATCAACCTGTGTATTAACCAACTTTAGCCATTTCAACAGCAAATATATCAGCTTTGTGTTCAATAAAACAAGCCCAGGTTTCACATTAAGTATATTTGTGACTGAACTGAGACAAAGCCATTCTTTCAATATTCATACTTGTGATATTTTTGTTTGGTGGTTAATGTGAGATGTTAGCTGGCGCAACCATGTATGCTGCCATCTTGGCTAGCATTAGGGCTACTCTCCACAGCTGCGCCTCAAGAATAAATAAGAAAAAGAGTTCCACATGTCTGTGGGCCTACAGGACAGATGCGAACGGACCAGTTTAAAAGTTATCAAAAGCTCTTCCACTGTTAGTGTGTATGTGTGCATATGAGTGCCAACTCCCACACCGGTGAGCAAGTTGACTGACAGGAAAGAGGATGAAGCAGCAAGACTGATTGTTGGTGATGTATGGAAACAAGCATGCAAGCTGATTTATTAATTGCCGCGATAGGTTTATGTGTGCATTTTTATTTCAGCACATTTGATTTCTTACATAGTGAACAATACATTTCCAGTCCCGCTCATTATTTAGACGTGCCTGAATTAAAAGAATAACAAGACTATGCAGTTGCGTTGTTGGTCGTTGAGTGTGTCGCTCTGCTTATCTACAAATAACACTATTGGCTCATCAAATGCTATGCAGTGCATGGCACTGGGTGATAAGGTTGATACTGGTTCTCATTTGGCAAAAGAAAAAAAAATTGAGTACCCCTGGGTCGAGTGTACAGTAAATAAGTTGTTTAAATAGACCATATATGTATTGGTCCACCTGCTGGTAGGATCAGTGATGTGTTCTCTTGTTCTCTCTTTTTTATTTTTAATTCTTATATTTGATGTATTGATTTTTTAAATTTTTATTTATTCGGCTCCAAAATTAAATTGTGCAAAACAGGAGTATCCAATTTTTAAAATAAGATAAGAAAACCTTTATTAGTCTCGCAATGGAGAAATTCCTAATTCACAGCAGCAAAGTTATGAAAGGAAGAAGTAGAACAACAAAATATAGGAGCTGCTGGAAAGGCAGCCACTCTCGCGGCGCCATTTTGAAGTCAAAAATGAGAACCAAGATCTACTTTTTAAGCAGCCAACCACTTGAACTCGACCATTTTGGGGGCGATTGCAGCAGATGTGCAAATGTTTAACCGGTGGTGTGTTACTCTTGCAGCGTCCGCCCAATTCAGGTATCGAATCCGCGCCAACAACACGTCTCCGGTTTGAGAGCACAGAGCGCTGGCCAGTGAGCTAAAATTGCAGGCTGCCACCTCAGATCAGTACCTTATTTGAAGTGATCGGCAGTGATATTTTACGAGAACTCCCACCCCCATTTGAATAAAGAAAAAATGTAGTCGGCGTGAAACCGATGCAGTCTGCAAAATGGAGCACATACTAACCCAAAATATAATAACACCACACACAGCACTTTTTTTTCTCTCTCCCAATGCCCCTCATGTTCGATTTGGGTGCAGTCCCCCATCTGCCAGTCCGAGGGACAAGGCACATAATATGATCTCAAGGCTATGAATGAATGCCGACCTGGTAGCATGCACTGTATAACACATGGACTTCGGCTCGCCACAAGCAAGGGTGTGCCGAGCCAAAGGCGCGCATGTGAGTTTTATTGTTGTCTTCTTTTCCATGTGTTCTGGTCTATTAGTGATGCTCTTTTAGGACTGATTTGAGACTTTGGTAAAAACTTTGAAAAGACAAAGCACTTTTTAAAAATGACTACCGTATTTTCAGCACGAAAAATCGCACCCAAAAGTCTTCCATTTTCTTAAAATCTCACAGCGCCTTAAAATCCGGTGCGCCTTGTGTATGGTCATTCCGGTAATATGTCGACCCCAAAATTGCTCCTTGCTGGAGACGTGCGATAGAACACGGAAATAGAATAGCGGCAAGAGAGTTCAACGTTAACGAGTCAATGTTATAACTTGCTGTTGGTTCAGTGAAATGTGTTGCTGCTTTATTAAAAGTTTTTGTTGCAGCTCCGAAAAAAAGGAGAGCTGTGGTGTTGGCTTTTTAAAACACACACTTTATTAATGGTTTTCACAGTCTCAACAAATACAGGTATGTCTTAGTCCGTGCCTTCTCTTCTTCCGTTCGACTCGAGAGGCGTTCATGACCGCCTCCGAAAAACGTAAACTAACGATTGCTTCAATGAAACTAAAAAAAAGTGAAAATAATGCATCAAAACAAAAAATCAAGCGAGGAAATCAAAAAATAAATTCTATAGCCCCCCCTACAGAATTTTTGTGATTTCCGCGTTTGTGAATACACAACAAAGGAATAAATACCAAACACTTCTGAGACAGTCCAGTCTCCTACATTTCACTGACATCTGATCCTTCTGTTTGCATTTCCTTGAGCATAGCTCTATCTAGTGGATGCATTGTAGATTGCGTCTTATAATCCGGTGCGTCCAATATATGAAAAAAGTTACAAAATAGGCCATTCATTGAAGGTGCGCCTCATAATCCAGTGCACCTTTTAGTGTGGAAAATACAATACCGTATTCTGTTTATGATACTGATAGGAAACAAAACGGCAATAAATATTATTTGAAGGCTCAACTGTTATCATTGCAACTCTAGTACTGTCAGATACATTGTCAAGTGTGTGTGTACTGTATAGTGTGGAGTATTAAAAAAAAAGTTTTTTTTTTGTATTTGGATAAGCTGCAAGTCGTTTGGTTATGGGTGGAAAAAATAGTGTGTATTCCCTGCCTATTATTATTGCTATGAATATTATTATTTCATTATTATTCACACATACAGTTGATACTGTGACTTAGTAAACTCACTTGCCAAGGGGCGGAGACACCAGAAATCTAGGGGAAAATTTGGATAACTGTAATTTTCCTGCCACTTCCACATGACTGCTGTATTCTTGGATCTCTTGATTCAGAATTGATCTGAATGTAAACTCTTCAAAAATCTGTCATGAGGAAAGAATGTTTGACTGTTGCAGTAAGTGTCAATGAAAATTATTACTTCAACAACATGGCTGAGAAGTCATTGTTGAATATACCACCCACAGTCATGGTTTCATGAAATAAAATGCACACTTATAGTACAAGCGGGAACGTAAAAGTAAAAAAAAGCAATGTTTAGAATTGTGAAGGATGAACATTTTTTTTTCTGCTATTGTGCTCTTTAGATTTGAATGCGTAGGGCCATTAAGTGAAGTATGTAAAACGGTGTTGGCCACCTGTGACAAGAGCTCACAAATCAGCGCATGAGATACATATGTAGATTTTTAGATAGTACAGTGAAACTCTTCTACAACGAAACCGACATGGGTGAAAATACCCCCTTGTGTGCAAAAATCTTCATGCATGAACGCCATTCCCACTTTTCTACTCCCCCTACAATGAAAAGTCCCCCAGTTTCGTAATACGAAATCTTTTTCCCTGTCCTTGCCTCGCAACGAGGTTCACTGCAACGAAAACAAGCCTTCCGCAAAAGTCTAATCCAACTTCAGCCTGCCAGAGTCTTCGCTCCGCAACAGCAACCACCACACTGGTTTACACATGTGCAGTCGTACAGGAAGTATTTTTTGTTAGTTTCAGACGCAGCACGAACGTTGCATTGCTAAAATGACTACAAAATGGACCTTTGCAAACCAAGGAGTTAAGAAAAAAAAGCTTTAAAGCTTAAAGACAGGATAAAAGTAATAAAAATGAGAGATGGAGGAAGCAAAGTAAAAGACATTGTGCAAGAAATTGATGTCCGTGAAAGTAAATGCTGATCATAAATTTCGCAATTTCTTTGCCATTTTTTTCTTTCTACACTGGCTATATGAAGTGTCAAACAAGTGTATGCTCATACTTATGCACTATTGGAATAAAAATAAAGAGTACACATATACGTTGTCTGTGTGTGTGGGTGTGTGTGTGTGTGTTTACATCTGAGATAAAAATTTGCTATAGTGAGAAGTCCCCTGTTGTGAAAAATTTCTTGCTGTAAACTGGATTTCGTTGTAGAGGAATTTCACTGTATCCCAAAGCAAACCAATGGCAAATGAAATAGCATGGTCGAAAATTAAGCTGAGCAAAATGTTGCTTTTTACTTTACTTGATCCTACGTGGACTTTGTGTGAGTGTGTTGATGCATGTGCTGGTGCTTATTGCCATCACTTCAGTGAGATGTTGTCCCCTGGTCATCCCTGAGAAATGTTCAGGCCATGCCCCTGCACTAACCTACTGCTACTACTTGCTGTATCAGTGATTGTTTGTCAGTTTATCATGGTGTTTCTAAATTTTGGAGTTAAAGCTCCTTTGACGTGTTTAGCTGTGAGAGTGATGTCTGATTGGTGGAATCCATGAACGTGAGTGTGTCCCCAGCTGGAGCAAATTAGTGTGAGTTACTGCATTCAGTTAAAAAAATGTTGAAGGTCATTTTGTTTTATGTTTGTTTAGCATAAGGTATGGTCAATAGTAACTTGTTTTCTCCTGAGCATTTCTGTCAGTGTTTTGACATAAAATTATCGCCGCAAGCTAGTGCTCATCTGTCCTGTTCCTGCAGGGTCTGACATTCAGGCTTTGGAGTTGTGCCCCTATCGGTGGGTGTGTGCCTGTGTAAATTGACAGATAGCTGAACAGACTCCAAGGGAAAGTCAGAAGCTGGAGTCAAGTGGACTGAGCATTACTGTTGTCTTCATTCTCTTGACAATACTACAGTAAATATTCCCATCCCCGGAATTCTATGGAAAGGAATATCCTTCACCCGGAATAAAAACCTATGCATTAACATTTTGACTACGATATTACGTGTTACCGGAACTTGCGTAAGCGGAAATCCCACTACCCGTAACCCGGATGGAGGTGTAATGCCGCGGGAGCTTAAATACACGTAACGCCCACCTGATGCGACGGAAAATGCATAACGCTGAAACAAGTTTTCACTTCGCGTTTTTCGATCATCAGATTCTAAACGACGACGTGTAAGTGAGTTTTTATTGCCGTGCGTTTTACTGTAATTGTGAATGATTTTAACTTTATTCACTTACGTCCTGGAGAACGCGGCACTAGCTTAAAAGCAGCACCCACTCGACATGACCGAAGAAACGTGTTCGCTTCGCCGTTTTCATTCATCAGATTCGAAACGAAGACGTGTAAGCGACTTTTTATTGGCGTGCGTTTTACTGTAATTGCGAAAGATTTTAACTTTATTCACTTACGTCGTGTAGATCATCGAAACGTAGAAGAACTGTAACGACTGGAGCGGAGCTTGTGAAATGCATCCGTTTGAGCGAGGCTGGACACAAAGTTAAAAAGATTCAGCAGACACTTGGAGTCGGAAAGACGCAAATCTATGAAACTTAAAAAAACAAGGCATCGATTCAACTCCTCATGACAAGCCACCATCCAGCAAGGAAGCAATGCAAATGGCAACAGAAATCCTTCAGTATGCACAAGAATTACCAGACATCGGTGATCAACGGGACAGTTACTTGCAACTAGTTGCAAGTAACTAGCAGGCAAACATTGTCTTAAACCAAAGAATGCATCCAACAAAACAATCCAAAATACACATTTTTTTCCCAAGACAGAAAAAAATAAACATTAAAATACTGTATGTATTTTACTGTTGTGATTTTTTTGATACACCTGTATTGCAGTTTTTGTTATATGAACAGTTTTTGGACAGTATATTTTTGTATTTTATTGATTGTGTTGTTACACCCCAGAATCAGAATCATCTTTATTGGCCAAGTATGTAGAACACACAAGGAATTTGTCTCCGGTAAAACACGCTGCATTAGTATCGTAAACAACAAAATCATTGAACCATTTTAGAGTAACCAGTAGTTTTGTAGTACCATTTTGTAGTACAAGAAGAGTGACTACGTCAGTGGCTGTTTAAGGAGTTAATGGCTAGAGGGAAGAAGCTGTTTAAGTGTCTACTGGATTTGGTGCGCATGGATCTGTAGCGTCTGCCTGAGGGGAGTAGCTGGAAAAGGTGGTGGGCAGGGTGCGGGGGATCCAGGAGGATTTTCCGTGCCCTTGTCTTGATTCTTCCAGTGTGCAAGTCCTCAAGAGTGGGTAGGGCGGTGCCAACGATTTTTTCCGCCGTCCTAACTGTCCGTTGAAGTCGGATTTTGTCCTTTTTTGTGGCGGCCCCAAACCAAACCGTGATGGAAGAACACAGGATTGATTCGATGACTGCCGTGTAGAACTGTCGTAGCACCTCCTGTGGCAGGCCATGCTTCCTCAGCAGCCTCAGGAAGTACATCCTCTGCCGGGCCCTTTTCAGGATGGAGATGGTGTTGACTTCCCACTTCATGTCCTGGGAAACTGTGATTCCCAGGAACTTGAAGGTCTCGACGGTTGACACAGGGCAGTTGGATAGTGTGAGGGGCAACTGTGGAGAAGAATGTTTCCTGAAGTCCACGATCATCTCTACAGTCTTGAGCGTGTTCAGCCCGAGGTTGTGTCAGCTGCACCAGAGCTCCAGCTGCTCCACTTGTTGGCGGTACGCAGACTCGTCGCCATCTTTGATGAGACCGATGACCGTGGTGTCGTCTGCGAACTTTGAGTTTGACAGCTGGATCTGTTGAGGTGCAATCGTTTGTGTAGAGAGAGAAGAGCAGTGGAGAGAGGACACATACCTGTGGGGCTCCAGTGCTGGTGGTGCGTATTGTTGATGTTGTTGCTCCCAGTCTCACCTGTTGTGTCCGTCCCGTCAGGAAGCTGAGGATCCACTGGCAGATCGTAGGGGACACACCGAGGTGGAGAAGTTTGGGGTTGAGGAGTTCCGGGATGATGGTGTTGAACGCAGAGCTGAAATCCACAAACAGAATCCTTGCGTAGGTCCCTGTGCTGTCGAGGTGCTCGGGGATGTAGTGCAGACCTATGTTGACTGCGTCTTCCACAGACCTGTTTGCCCGGTAGGCAAACTGGAGAGGGTCCAGCAGGGGTCCGGTGACGTTCTTTAGGTGGTTTTTAGGTGCATTTTGTCAACATACTTGCAGGTTCATAAAGGACATGTACCATGCTCATTTCCCAAATGAGGAATTTCTGTTATCAGGACAAATTGGACAGCGCAAACACGAGTCCGTACTAGAGAATATTTACTGTATTTAGTTTAAAACAAAAAAACAAAAAAAACAATTTCCTTCCCTTGCTTGCAGAGTTTTCTGTGCTCATGCGATCTCAATGTCTTTTTTTTTCTTCTCCACCAGCGATGTTACGAGCACAAGCAGTACAGAAATGGACTCAAGTTCTGCAAACAAATCCTGTCTAACCCCAAGTTTGCAGAGCATGGAGGTTGGTAGCCAAAGTGCATGTGTGGCTGTGTAGATGCATACATCAAAATGTGGTTCTTTAACCTGGTGGTACCTATTGTTCAGCATCCTGTTGTCCTTTCCAGAAACCCTGGCCATGAAGGGCTTGACCCTGAACTGTCTGGGGAAGAAGGAAGATGCTTACGACTTGGTGAGAAGAGGACTGCGCAATGACCTTAAGAGTCACGTCTGTATCCTTAAATACTTGTCAAGTGGATTTCATTTGTTAAATGGTTGGTGGCTTTATGTTCACCAACTCAACCAGTGTGGGCACTTAAGGCTCCTGTGGCAAGGGGCCCTCACAGCAACACGGTTTGTCTCAACAACTGGGTTCAAATTTCAGTTTCGTCCTTTCTGTGTCACATACGGTCGTGTGTAGAAAAAGTAAGGTAAAATACCTGTTTATGACGTCTGTGTTTCAAAAATGAATAACCAGCAGCAGACATTACAGTTCGGTGGCGTCGGATGGATTCAATGCAGAGTCACATCTTCTCGTCTGTCTAAACATAGGGACAAATTCATCTTGTTACCATACAAACACAATTCCAATGAAGTTGAAACATTGTGTAAACATGAATGAAAACAGAATCGGGTTTGTATGACCGCTGGCAACTTGGTGCAAAGTTGCCATTTTCAAATCAATTGAACGGACGGTGCATATTTATTTGTCACTCCTCGAGCAGCGCACACACTGTCATCTCAGCGCACACACTGTCATCTCTGTTTGTTTGACATGATAGTAGATTGTGTGTTTTTTTAAAAAAATGTTTTTAATACATGCTATGTCGAGCAAAAAAAATAAAAGAGCGGTCGGGCAAATATTTACAACATGGATTCACATGCATCACGGAAAGTGATGGGACTCAGTGTCCTTTCTGTGTGATTTGTCATGCCAAGTTGAGCAACTCAAAACTGAAGGAACAGTTCTTGAATCATATTTTTATTTTTCACTAATGAAGGGGTTCGGTGAATGTGCATATGAACTGGTTGGGTTCGGTACCTCTAACAAGGTTAACCACTGTACTAGATACTCGCCTCAAGGTCTCGGGACGGAAACCTCACTAGAGATGACATGCATCTAGTGTGACAAACTTTAATTCCAGATTTGCCGTCACTGCCTGCTCTGTATGCTCTGAACCTCTTCGCTCCCCTCCGCTCTCAATGACCTGTCAAATAACAGCCTTTGCAATCAGCTAATCGTGCCTTATCAAATTGTGACTACCAATAGATTGCAAATGCAATTAATCGGTCAACCCTAATCCTTACACAAGCCAAAGCGTGTCCTAACAACTGACATGGAATTCCTCTTGGGAACAAGCTGCTCGCTTAGTCTCACTGTCTTGAATTTTCCTCAGTGATGCTTCACATGGCTGCTTTTTTCTCTGCTGCTGGCTGCCTTCAATCTTTGTGACACCTGGCTGCCTGTCATGCAATTAGACAACTCATAGTGTATTTTAAGGGGATGCTGTCTTAGTAGAGAGAAAATAACGGTGGGTGGAGAGGGACAAAATACTGATAGGACATTTTTTACATCAGAAGCTGTAAGTCTTTTTTGATTATTTGGCAATTAATCACTCAGCCCTCGTGTCCTATAATTTGTGTTGGTGCCAAAGATACACTTAAGCTTGTGGTTTGTGACAAGCATTTTTTTGAACAATAGGATAATGTGTGAGGCCTCAGAACATTGTGTACCTGAACACTCAATGAAAGCGCTTGTCTCAGTGGAGTATGGTCAGCAGATTGCTTTTTTGCTCTCTGTAACTTCCAAAACAGAACGTCTCAATAGGGATTATTTACTTATCTCAAACGTCACATAGTTAACTTTTTTTTTTTTTTAACATTACAATATATGGACCACCAGGTAATATTTTTTTTTAATTTGAATCAGTTATTTAGAAACCTGTCATCTTGGAGTCCATGAAAATATCTCTCTCTCTCTCACCCTCTCTCTTTCTCTTTATACATATATAATTACTTAAGTATAATCAATACATTATTCCCCTCGATTAGGGATGACCCGATCATTTAAAAAAAATAAAATAAAAAAATTGTGCACTAGTCAGACTGACTTGATTTTTAGGAGCGGTAAATCCTAAGTCTTGATCCGTTACCTCTGCAATGCGTTAAGGTGGGAAAACAAAGAGCTTATAGAGAACCCCAATTCACATGGAAGTTAAGACGATGTGCTAAACAGAATATAATCATTTGCAAATCACTTTCCACCTATTTTGAATGTACTAGCAGGACAAGATATTTCACCTTCAACTGCTAAAGTTTATTGTTTTGAGCAAATACTTCTTAACTTAGAATTTTATGGCTGCAACACATTCCAAAACAGGTGGGTCAGGGTCATGTTTCCCATCGTTTTACAGGGAAACTCTTTTTATACCTACCCAATCATGGCACCCGCCTCTTCCCAGTTAGCCCGTTCACCCAGGGGATGTCCCAAACAGGTGTTTGATGAGCATTCCTCAATTTTCTCAGTTTTTCCATTTTAGTAACCAGAGTTTTATGAAATTCACTTTCTTTTTCTCCACTAAAACGAGGAAATCATGCTTCTTTGTGAAACTTAACATATGAAGTAGAGCAGTGACCTTTATGCTGTTACTTGTTTTTGTTTTTTTTAAACTCTTGTGGCACCTCTAACATCGTAACAGTAGTTTTAGCATCTAAGCCAGCTAAAACAATATTTTGCAATGGCTTCTGATAGCAAAATAATCGTGCTTAGCGATATACAAGCGCAACTCACTAGAAGGCACATTTGTCACATGCTCATATTGTTCAGTCACTTCTGACATAGTGATCATCATCCGCACCATACATCCAAGGTCTCAGTTATACTTGATCACATTGATGATAAATATTCACTTCCACTACTGATGGAGAAAGACAAACTTAATATTTCATGTTTCAAAGTTTCATTTCAGCATATGCATGATTGACCCTGAACTCTTAAGTTCTCACAACCTTTACACAATGGAGCACACAGAAAAAAGGGCCAACTTGAGCTGAATGAAGCCAAGGCCTCATTAACTGATAATGTCGACAGGAAGGTTCAACTTCGGGAGGGCAGCATGACAAGATGTCCTTCGGTGTGTTGCATTGTCTAAATTCATGCGAAATCTACCCATTGAATTAACAAGGTATCCATTGTTTGCACCGGAAGATGTTATGGCCTCCAGATGTCCACTGAGGGGCATATCGGTGGGCTGGGCTGGGAAGCGCGACATGCAAATAAGGAGGAATGTTTTTCTGATATGTTACTTGTATTTTGAATATCCTGTGCATAAAAAGTGGTCAGCGGCGGTGCGAAGGTGGGGTTTCGGTCTGAGAGGAAACACGACTTGTGTTACCTTCGAGGAACTCCGCCCCCTTTGCTGATCAGCAAAAGACAATCTGTTCCTGAGTTAAGACGAGTCTTTTCAGAGTTCAAGATGTTCTGGTAAATTCCCTGACAACTACCCTCAACAACACATACTCGAAATCCATACATATGCATTGTCTGTTCAAATGATTGCTTCAAATTGTCCAACTTGCATCCGTTGTGCAGGTGCCGCCATGACAGAATGTTCTCACTAGCCTGTTGTATAGTCCCAACCAGAGCTGATCTCAAATTTAAAATGCTGCCTTATTGCTATCTACTGGCAATTGTGCCTCATTACCATTCTTCTCAAGCTTGGAATTGACAGTTGAGCCGCATCAGACACTCCTCCAACCCTCCCAGTGAGGGGGAAAAAAACAAACAAAAACGTGATCACACGTTCTTGGCATTAATTGTTTGGATTCCAACAAAATCTGAACACACAGCTTTGACACTGAGTTAACGACACTGGCTGCTCCTTGAAAATGGCAGATCTTCACTCAGCCCAGCTGCAAAGTCATAGACGGGGGAAGCTGTTGTGTGTGTGTTCTGTTATCCATTTCTATTTTCCTTAACTCCCTGTGCCTCTCAGGCTGGCACGTATACGGTTTATTACAGCGCTCTGATAAGAAATACGATGAGGCCATCAAGTGTTACCGAAACGCACTAAAGTGGGACAAGGACAACCTCCAGATCCTGAGAGATCTGTCCTTGCTGCAGATTCAGATGAGAGATCTGGAAGGCTACCGGGTACGTAGCACAGAGCAAAAGCTTCAATAGAAATTCCCACCAGGTTTAGATACTTGAATCTCTTTAAGTAACAAAACATCACACTGTTAGTTCTGCTATGAAGATCAGTAAACCTGTGTTCCTCATTGTTCCTGTAGGAGACACGGTACCAGCTGTTGCAACTGCGCCCCGCTCAGCGAGCTTCCTGGATCGGCTATGCCATTGCCTATCATCTCCTGGAAGACTATGAGATGGCAGCAAAGATCATTGAGGAGTTCAGGAAAACACAGCAGGTTTGGCATCCTATTACAAACATGCTCACGGGGCAGACCTTAGTATCTGTCAGCTTTTCCTTTGGATCGATAGCACAGTTTAGTGGTATGAACAATGTCCACCAGCTCCGTTGCATACTTCCAATCTTGCCGGTGATTGTACTTTCCGCTAAACGTATTGCTCCAATCACAACAGCAGGTAAAGGAACGGACAGAAATAAAATTGAGTCCTTTAACTGCCCAAATATATGATTGAATATAATGTGAAACATACGATTAAATTCCAATAATACAGCAGGGTGCCTCAATTGACCATTGCGGTGCACCACCTTTCAGTGTATTGTGTTGCTAGACAGTACAGTGAAACTCCTCTACAACGAAACCTACATGGGTGAAACTACCCCCTTGTGTGACAAAATGTTCATGCATAAAAGCCATTTTCTTCTCCCCCTACCACGAAAAATCCCCCTGTTCCGTTATACGAAATCTTTTTCTCCGCTTTTTTCAACTGCGACCCCCTCCTGCTCACCATGACTTGTGCACCTTACTCAGCAGTTTCCTTTCTGCTTTTCTTTGTATGTCAAATGATGTGTTCTCTGTAGACTTCGCCTGACAAAGTGGACTACGAGTACAGTGAGCTGCTGCTTTACCAGAACCAGGTGCTGAGAGAAGCGGGTCTTTACAAGGAGGCTTTGGAGCATTTGTCAAACTATGAAAAGCAGATTTGTGACAAACTGGCAGTGGAAGAGACAAGGGGTGAGTCATGTCTATCAATGTCACACTGACTGGACATTTGACACTCTCCCAGCCAATCTGTAGTTTCAACATTGAAATGTTGACATTTTTGCTCCAGTAATTGGAGCTAAATGGATGTACTGTCTGTGTCATTAGTGGCTGCAGTGGGTGTGGGTTTTATTTTAAAATGCTTCATTTGGAATCAGTTCAGTTCTGGGCTCAGTTGTATATGTGTTTCTCCTTTAGGGGAGTTGTTATTAAAGTTGGAGCGTCTGGATGAGGCTACAGATGTCTACCATCGCATGCAGGAGAGGAACCCAGAGAATTGGTCATATTATCACGGTCTGGAGAAAGCACTAAAACCAAGTAAGATGTTTTTCCATGAAAATAGTCAACAATAAAATAATTGTTCTGTAATTGAAACTGTATCGTCAATGTGATAAGTTTCCATTTCTTTTTGTGCAACTTTTTAGGCAGTGTGGAGGAGAGATTCAAGGTCTACGAGGATGCTTGGGAGAAGTTTCCAAAAGGCCTCGTCCCTCGCCGGCTCCCCCTCAACTTTCTTACTGGTGTGGCAAATAATCACCTTTCTTCTGAGAGACTAATAGTAACTCCAATTCTAACATGATGTACCGTAAATTATGGGAACAGGCTAGTAGAGGGAGATACTGTACTTGTACAGTATGTTTTATTTTTCCCTCTCTAACAACCTCCATCACGCCACATCTTTATCTCGTAGGTGAGAAGTTCAGAGAGTGTCTTGACAGGTACCTGAGAATGAACTTCAGTAAGGGATGTCCACCTGTCTTCACCACCCTGAAATCTCTTTACAACGACAAGGAAAAGGTGATACCAATAGTTCAGCGATGACAGCTATCAATGTTTGAATGACACATTTCTTCCTCTTGTTAAACATACACACACTACCAGTCAAACGTTTTGACACACCTCGAGAAAGGCGTGTACTAACTGTTGACTGGTAGTGTCCATATTGCACTAAAGGTAACAAAGCAAACATTTCTTCTCTTTTATTGAATAACTTACTGTTTTACAAGTTAGTACTCCTTAATTGCAGGTGTCAATTATAGAAGAATTGGTGGTCGGCTTTGAGACCTCCTTAAAAAGCTCCAGACTGTTCAGCCAAAATGGTAAGAACAAACACATGAGCGAATTTGAAATGGAGATGTGTTGATAGGAATTGTCCAGCTTTCAGCTTGATTATCCTCAGTCAATCAGCAACATTAAAGGGGGCTGTGTGCAGTTTTAAAACTGTAAGCACGATTTCAATGTAGCCTCGCTTCGCTACTTTCTCTCCCCTCTCGAATCTCTGACCAAAGGCACGCCCCTCACTGACATGAACGTGCACGAGACATGCACTGTATGAAGTGCACTGCATAGAAGTCAACTTTCGAGCAGCCACGGCTGCTTTTTTGGGAGCATGAATGACTTGGAATGGACTGTTGCTGTAACGCTAAATGCGATGAGTATTAGTTTTAAAGATCGAAAATAGGTTATAGACTTACCTGTCAAACAAAGTTGCTAATTCCCCTTCTCTTCTGAATCGCCTCCTTATGGCCCTTTCATCTATGAAAGTCAGCCTCTATGTGTAATGGAGGTGAGCAAAAGTGCTAGATGAATATGTGATATTCACTCCCCTGATGCCCTTTAGGTCACTGGCAGCTCTGACTTTTTCCCTCCAAGTTCAGTGCAAGGCGAGAGAGGTTTGGCCAAGAGGGTCAGGCAAATTACACCTTGTCGGTCAGACCTTGTGTCTCTTTTGGGATGTTTCATCTCAGGCATGACGGTTTCTTAAAAACCAAATTAAAGCTGAGCAAGAATGAATGAATAATTTGAACTTTTTCCAGAAATGTACTTACTCCTCCCATCAGTGACAGGAATCTGCAAATCAGTGTGATTGTAGTTATTGTGGATTTATTTATTTCCCTTTTTTAATGATGAGGGATTTAGACGATGAACCGACCCAACAAACTGCAAACAGTACTCGTACAAGAGGTGCTACTTTTGGAGTCGCATAGCTCTTCCAATAATAACTTAGCCCAATTGCCAATGGGTATTTCTCATTGCTGTCTGATGCTTACTTGTATAAACTCAAGTCTTCTTGCTGTGTCGCAGATGATGGTAAAGAGGAGCCACCAACCACATTGCTTTGGGTGCAGTACTTCCTGGCTCAGCACTACGACATGGTTGGCCAACAGACACTGGCTCTGGAATACATCAACACAGCCATTGAGAGCACTCCAACCCTAATCGAACTCTTCCTTATCAAAGCTAAGATTTACAAGGTAACCTTTGCTGCGGCGCAAATTTTCCTTCTGTGTTTGTGAATTGTGAATTGTCCTGTATAAAGTTGAGGTGTTGAATGTTTATTCTCTGGCAGCATGCTGGGAACATCCGAGAGGCAGCCCAGTGGATGGATGAGGCACAGGCTCTGGACACTGCTGACAGATTCATCAACTCAAAGTGTGCCAAGTACATGCTGAAGGCTGGCATGATCAAAGAGGCGGAGGAGATGTGCTCCAAGTTCACACGGGTGAGAAAGCATTCACAAGTACATGCTGAAAGCAGCTTTGGGATGAGTCGATAAAACATTTCTTTTACACACGGACAAAATTGTTGGTACCCCTCGCTTAATGAAAGGAAAAACCTGCAGTAGTCGCTTACAGTAAGTAACCTGAATGTGACAAATGTAGTCATAAATACAACAACCAAAGAAAATCAGACAAAGCTTCTGAATTGTGGTTCACAAGAATTATTTTCAAAAACAAACCTATGAAACAGGCCTGAACAATAATTATGACTGACACCCCTAACTTCATAATTGTTGCATAACCGTTTTAGAAACGAACTGCAATCAAATGATTTTTGTAACTTTCAATGCGCCTCTCAGCAGGTATTTTGCCTCACTGTTCATGTGCAAACAGCTCCAGTTCTCTCAAGTTTGAAGGGTGCTTTCTCCAGATGGCATGTTTGGGCTCCTTTCACAGATGTTCAATCGGAATTAGATTAGGGCTCATGGTAGGCCACAGATTGAAATTATTTTCTGTGACCACTGTCGGTTTTCGTTCATTGGCAGATGGGTTCCATTTTTGTGTGTGCGTGCGCGCGCGTTTGTACATCACATCACTACCAAAGCTCACGTGTTCCGTTTTAAAATGCCCTTTTGTTGCCAATGCCATCTTTGCATTGCAGCTCACACAAACGTGCTTTGAATGAGAATAAATAAAAAATGGATCCCAATCCCACACAAAATGTAATACCGGCATTTTTTTGTCTTAATCGAAACTAATTATAATCTCACGCTTCACTATTTTTTAAATATATTTGTTTTTATATTACTCGTAGATGAAGATCTATTTTGAAGTGATGTCAAAGTATAAATAGTCAATAGAAATACACCATAAGGCTCTCCAATGTCTGCATGTCTTGTTTCTTGTGGCTTGGACATGGTAACAGAATGTGCCATTCATGCCTGTGTTTGGTATTTGTCCAGGAGGGCGCATCAGCAGTGGAGAACCTGAATGAAATGCAGTGTATGTGGTTCCAGACAGAGTGTGCACTCGCCTATAAGGCTATGAACAAGTATGGGGATGCTCTCAAGAAGTGCCATGAGATTGAAAGGGTAGGTTTGATCAAACAAGGAGGATGTCTTACAGTCGTTTGTCATCTGTATTTTTATTCACTTCCATGTCACATTGATTCATGTTGCCTGTGTTTGTCCAGCATTTTGTGGAGATCACAGATGACCAGTTTGATTTCCACACCTACTGCATGAGGAAGATGACGCTGCGCTCATATGTGGACCTGCTGAAACTTGAGGACGTGCTTCGGATGCATCCCTTTTACTACAAGGCTGCCGTCACTGCCATTCAGATATACCTGAGCCTTCATGACAATCCTCTGACTGATGACAGCAAAGAGTTGCAGGCCGACACTGGTAAAGAAAACTGCTTTTACGTTAACGTTCTGTTAATGTGCGAGGGTTTCAGCAACATCAAAAATACATTTTCAAATCTCAAAAGGCTCATGGGCCTTTTTCCGATGTCACTACAACTGGCAACTTGAAAGCTGTGTCACATGCATTTTGTCGTTTTTTTGTTGTTGGGTTTTTTTTTGGCATGTGCTTGAGCAGATCAATTCATCAAAAATGTAATTTGATTTCAATTTTGGCTGATCACAATCTTAAACATGACAATCAAAGAAAAAACTGCGCTCAGTGGTCTTTTCAAGTTCTCGAGATTGTGAAAGTACCCTGAAGGCACCCTTTTGCCTGTGCAGCAAGTGTGTGATGTGTATGTGATTCTGGCCTCCTTGCGCGTTCTTTAAAATGTTAAATGACACCTCAGTTTCATTTAATTGTAAAAACTAAACAACATTGTCACACGTTGTCTATTGAAATACAAGATGTGCTTTGTTTTAAAAAGTGCTCATGCTAAAGTCAGTGTAAAATCCCTTTGACATACTAGAAGGAAATTAACATCGACTTAAGGGAGTGATGTGTGTAAAAATGGGGGAATTAAAGGTTCTTTGTAGGTTGTGACTTTTTGAAGTTGATTCAACACATTTTTATGGTCGCACCAACACATATTTGACATGTAGCACAAAATAGGATTGGCCTGTTAAGTCCCAAGACATACAACAACAAAATAATATAAATATGACAAAGTGAGGCTCACCACCTCAAGGACCACGCAAGTAGCCTGCAGGCCTGTTTCAAAATATTTCACCAGTGACGGATTTTGTGATATTTTTTTTTCTTTAGTAATGTTGTACGAGTGAGTGTTGAAAATGTGAGCATCGGTTAAGACTTACAAAAATATTTATTTCTTGTAATTGTTGAGAGAAAATGTGAGCAATTTTTTTTGGCAAGTGTGGATCCAACTGGTATCTCTTGGGATTAATCAGTAGCTCAGGGAGATTCTCATCCAAGGTTTGAATGTGTCCAAAGAAGCAATACAGCAAAGGTGTGGGTGCAGCACAATGAAGATGGAAGTCCACATGATATTTTCACAAAGTCATTTTGGACTTAACAAAACCAGAGTGTTCAAGACTAAAGTGTTTAACTTTAAGGGATGAATTGCCATAACGGTATGATAGCAGTTCTGAACAATTGAGTTTCAGTCGTTGAATAAATACTAAATGTTGAAATCAATGCAACATACTTTTGATTAATCATGGTAATCAAATTTTGCGCGATTAATTTTTTTCCTATTATCACCAGACTCTAATCCCAATGTCAATATGAATGATTCAGTATGTCGATTTAATTTAAAAAAAAAACAGGCACACTTAAGACTTCATCATAAAAAAAATTATGAGCCGTGAACATTATTTTGGTGGGTTAAAAAGAAGCTCAGCATAGACGGTAATGTTGACACTCATTGGATCGTGGAAAATCGGCAAAAAGTGTTAATTGGTGAAACCAAAAAGGTTATATAAATCTGGGTTGATTTGGGACTTGTCGGAACTTTACAATGATTCTTTCTTGTTCATCTCCTCCAGCTAACCTGTCGGACAAAGAGCTGAAGAAGCTCAGGAACAAGCAGCGGAGAGCCCAGAAGAAGGCCCAGCTGGAGGAGGAGAAGAAGAATGCAGAAAAGGAGAAGCAGTTGAAGAACCAGAAAAAGAAGAAGGAGGACGATGACGAAGAGATTGGGGGCCCCAAAGAGGAGCTCATTCCTGACAAATTGGTTAAGGTTGGTTTTAGCGTTAGATCGTAGGACGTTTCGGATGTCTCCGCAATCTACGGTGATATTGACCGTTGTGCTGACATCATGTGTGCAGGTAGAAAATCCACTGGAAGAAGCAGTCAAGTTTCTGATACCTCTCAAACACCTTGTCAAAGATAAAATTGACACACACCTACTGGCATTTGAAATCTACTTCAGAAAAGGTTTGTGATTTCACTTCAATGCAATAGTTCCGTATTTATTGTGTGTTCTGAATATCATTGAACTTATTAAAACAGATTATACTGTTGTTTATCCCGCAGTATTTTGATTTTTTTTCATTGGTTATGCATATGATTTCCTCAGAAAAATACCTATTGATGCTCCAATCAGTGAAGAGGGCGTTTGCCATCAACCCAGACCACCCATGGCTACATCAGTGTCTTGTGCGCTTCTTTAAAGGAGGTAAAATCAGTCAATTAACAATTCTGGTATATTTCTGTCCAACTGTTCCTGCTGTCTATAAAGTCGCCACCACAAGTATTGGAACGGGAAGGTCAATTCTGAGGTCCCGGCCAATTAATCAAATGGCTAAAAATTCATCTGATTATGGCCCTTGTTCTCTTTTTTTTTTTTTTTTTTTTTTTAGTCAGCCGATTAATCTGTAATAAGACCGTAACCCAATAGCATGTGCATTTTACCTTCTGAAGCCGAGACTGAAGGAAGAAACAAAATAGAACTGAAGGAGGCTGCAGTAAAGGCCTGGAAACGCCTTTGCAATGAAGAAAGCCACAGTCTGGTGAATTCAATGGGTTGCAGGCTCCTGAGGTGTGGAACACATCTATTTACATCACATATGTAAATAGCATGAAATTAAAAGCCGGACTTCTCAACTTTTGTGTAATATTCTTCGTTTGATCTGAAACCCAAATGTCTCCATAATACAACCTTGCCCTTCCAATACTTTTGTTGGAGATTGTGTACTTCTTGATTTAGCTTCCATCATATCTTACATACTGCCTTCTTCCCTTTCTTCAGTCTCGGAGAGCAAAGAGCTGCCTGACGTGGTTCGGACAGTCTTGAAGCAAGAAGTCACCCGGCTGTTTGGCGACAGCAATGCAAAGAGCTTCAACCAGGCCTACCTCTCCAAACACTCCAACTCCATACCACACCGATTGGCTGGTATGTTTTTTTTTGTTTGTTTGTTTTTTTTAAGGGGGGCGGAAGAGGGGGACACTTGCATCTAGTGCTCTTCAATGTACACAAAACTTTATATCATGATGTACATCTTTTTTATGTTGTTCAATGATATCCCACGAGAGGAATTTTCCATAAAAAATGTATGTTTACCATATTTTATATCGGAAAAACAAATACAAAGTTAGCATCATTGCAACTTGCAAATGTGCATGATGAAAACCTGACTATTGATTGCGGCTTTCATCCGGTGGCTGCTGCCTAATTATTAGCAGCTAAATTGCTTTTGTTTTCCTGGGCAGGCAGTGCAAACTCTGCTCACATTTTCATGCTTTCGACTTCATCCGGTGCGACATGTTGAAATTATTAACATGTTTGTTGTATTGCATTATTTTTGACCCTGTTTCTGCTGCGACTAACGGAGCAAAAATGCTTTCACAGCCCGCAGCTGGTCATGTTCTATTCCGATTCTTAATCATATATTCATCCAGACCGACTTATATTGCGCTTTAAAAGGTAATCGATGAGGTGGTTGGGGGTGAGGAGGATTGATGCGCTGCAAAAAAACCCAAAAAAGGTTGGGGAGGTGGTGTCGGTAAAAGGGCCGCGGACCAGTGGTTGATATAAGCAATCGAGGGCTACATCGCACGGTAGATGTTTTTATATCGCGCTTTGGTAGAACTAGCATGCACATAATCAGCTGACAAAGCAACCTCCTGTTCTTCCTGCAGCTGCTAAGATGATGGTGTATATGGACTCGTCGACACTGTCTAAGGCAGTTGAATTGGCCACCGCACTCGATGAGTCACTCAACAACAGATCTATTCAGGTATGTTTATTCATAGAACAAGGCTCGAAATAAGTGGATTTTCAACTGTATTCTCATTTTGAAAGTCACAATTCACATTTTGCGCTTTAATCAAACACTTTGAAACACAAAACCGTGAAGGGCGTTTATTTGGCAAAACACGGAGCTGCCAAATGTTAGGGAAATCAATGAACGCTAACTACCCGTAACACGTCGTGATTGTTCCGAATATTTTATTTATTGTTTTAATCATCAGAGTGGCCGCTGTTACCGAGGGCTTTAGTTTTCCCTCTGTGTGGGACTCGGAAGGTGGGAAGCGCACCAGGCCTGATGAGTCCATCATAACCAGTTGGGGAAGAGAACCCCATTATTATGTGAGCCTGTCTTTACACCAAACTGAAACATATTACCACATCGTACATATGAAGTGTCACTTGTCAACGAGCCACGAATCACACGTTGTCAGCTGGCTTGCGACGTCACTGGCTGAGCACAAGGCCATCATAGCCAATATATATTTAAGGAAAAAGGTGTTGATTACGTAAAAAAGGGAAACCAATTGGTTGTTTGTTCTTAAGTAAAATGTATTAGGTAAATCATTTTGCCTATCCGAATACACATTTATTAGTTTATTTTTTTTTTATAAATTTTCAGCAGAATACTCAAGTACTGAAACATTCGATAACGCAAGTCATAATTCAACCTCCTTGTTGTTGTTTTATTTGTTTATTGTTTAAAACCATAGCTCCAAGCCCATGATATTAACCTGCAAAAAATGTAACCTCAAAATTAGAAAATTGCTTCTTCGTCATTTATTCGCAAAATTGCTCCTCAAAAGAAAAAGGTTATTTCGAGCCTTGATGGAGTTCTGTCCCATCATCGCAATGTATGTCAATTTAATGCCCTCAATGAACAGAGTTTGACATCACTGCTTTCTTCCTCAGATCTGTACAGAGGTCCTGGAGAATCTTCGGAGTGGCTACCTGAGCGACTCGAAGGAGTGTGCCGAGTCATACCGTGCAGAGTGTCACAAGCTTTACCCCTACACATTAGCTTTCATGCCCCCTGGATACGAGGAGAACACCAAGATCGCTAATGGAGACGTTTCCACAGAAACAGAAGAGCTGGCCAATGAGATGTGAGCATGACCAGACAAAGGGGGATGAGAAAAGGAATAGGGCCTTGCACAGAGCCTTGTGGTACGCCTGGCAGTAATTTTATAGAGCCAGACACACGGGAAGCGAAATAGATGTTTCGTTCTTCGGCTCAGCTTAAATTGGGTCTGACCCGGCATGGCTTGGCTCTTTCCCATATGCTGAAAATCAGGACTGTATGCGTGTGTGTATGTAATGGGTGTGAATGAGTCTTGAGCATGTGTGCGGTTTTGTTTATTTGTGATAAAGGGGAGGAAGATTAAAAAAATGGCCATTTTACTTTTTTAATATCGCAACCGACCACACTGAATATTAATTGGGGGGGGGGGGGGGGGCACAACAGTTATTGGCAAATGTTGGAGTGAAACTGACCTGACTGGTTTCTCTGAGATGACAACCACTGGAGTTTGACTCTGCCGCTTCCACCAGCCCATCGGTTGTTTCTTTTACAAGCAAAGCTAATTTAAATAATAGAAATGGGACACAGCTGTCACTTGGGAGCAATCGTGCGTTCAATGAGTTTGATCCAACGGGTCACCAGGAATCTGAGCAGAAAGAATTGATGAGGACTTGGAAGTAGATGCTAAGGACATCCATCAAGCACAGGTGGATTTGGATCTGCCGCAACAATCATTTGAGCACCAGTGGGCAGTCCTTCTACTCACCACTGCACAGCAGAGTGTGACAACATGACCTGGAAGAAGGCCCATGCTCCCCTTGTCGTTTTAATATTATGGTCTGTTACTACAGAGCGGCTCGTAGCATAAAATGGAAACTGCAAGGTTGTGTTTTGTCTGGTTCTAAATACACTGCTACTACTACTACTCGACATGTTCACATTTAGGAGAAAGTATTGGATCTAAGCAATATCATAGATGACTCCTGTCCATCATTCAACGGTCATGATTTTACGTTTGGGTCAAGTGGTCTCATCATTTTTTTTTCTGTGTGCATCTACACTATAACTCATACAGGAAGGGTCTTCCATCGAAATCCAAATGACTCTTTGGGAGGTCAGAATTTGTCATCCAAAACTGTTCCCTGGGGTCAAACATGATGCAAAAATTTCAGCACCCTAAAGTTGATCAATTTTGTTTTGTTGGCCCATTTCCCTTATTTCTTGCCCTTCTCTCTAATTTGGGTTAATGTGAAAGATGAAATCTGAGATGGCATTTGTAAGATATCTCTGGATTTTTGTATTAAAACCAAACAAAAGTAAACTTGTTTTTTAATTTTTTTTGTTAGGTTTTTTTTTTTTTTTTTTGCAATTATTTGCATCTGTTGATGTAGTCAGACTGATGGTATCCTCATTCTCGGGTCACTGATCAAGCGCTGATCTTTGTCAAAGAACTTAGTTTTCTAATAATGACCCAGTTGCAAGAACAAGTATGTGAACCCTTTGGAATTCCCTGGATTACTGCATAAATTGGTCATAAAATGTGTTGTGATCTTCATCTAAGTCACAACAACAGACAAACAGTCTGCTTGAACTAATACTACACAAATTATTATATGTTCTCATGTTTTTTTAATTGAACACCATGTAAACATTTGCAGTGTGGGGCGGAAAAAGAATGTGAACCCTTAGGGTAATGAGCTAATTGGGGTCAGAAGTCAGCAACCTGGAGTCCAATCAATGAGATGAGATTGAAGGTTTTGGGTAAAGCTGCTCTGCCCTGTTAAAAACACACCAGTTTGGCTTTTCTCAAGATGCATTGTCTGATGTGAACCATGCCTCGCACAAAAGAGCTCTCAGAAGACCTATGACGAAGAATTATTGACATGCATAAATCTGGGAAGCATTACAAAAGTATCTCTAAAAGCCTTGATGTCCATCAGTCCATGATGAGTCAAGTTGTCTATAAATGAAACTAGTTCAGCACTCTTGCTACTCAAACAAGGAGTGTGCCGTTCTATAAAGATGACTGCAAGAGCACAGCGCAGAATGCTCAGAAGGGTGAAGAATCCTGGAGTGTCGGCTAAAGACTGACAAACGTCTCTGGTTTGGGGCTGAATGCTACCTCAGGACCTGGACAGATTGCTGTCATTGAAGGAATAATTAATTCCCGAGTTGACTAAGACATTTTGGACAAGAACTCAAGGACATCTGTCCACCAATTGAAGCTCAACAGAAGATGGGTGATGCAACAGGACAATGACCCAAAGCACAGAAGTACAGTACAGTATATCAACAACAGCTCCCTGGTGAATGTTTACATGGTGTGTTCAATAAAAATACATGAGAACATACTGTTTGTGTCGTATTTGTTCAAGCAGACTGTTTGTCTATTGTTGTGACTGAAATGAAGGTTGCAACACATGACCAATGTATCCAGAAATTAAGATAACACATAGGTTTTCTTGCAGCTGTATGCCAGGCTTAAGTACAAATGAAAAATGTTGACATACAAACTTTTGAGTCTACCATAACAGCCCATGTTGTCTCTGTCCCGTTTCTGTGTGCACAATTTACATCATCTGTTGTTACACAACAGAATGTGTAAAACTCAATGGGTTGAAACCTTTTTTTTTGTTTGTTTGGGGAGGGATAAACACTCTACATGTTAATAAAAGTATAAGTCTTACAATTCGTCGCACCGATGTTATTTTTATTTTTGGTGGTCATTCTTACGACTGTGTGGAAACGTTTTAGATAGTTGTGCATACAGGTGCGCTGCAGAGGGCAGCACAGCAAGAAATTGATGGCTGAACACTTAAAAGGGGTTGTATGAAAATCCGTTTGAGCATTTATTTGATTTCTTTTCCAATCCAGCTTGAGGTTCATACGAGTAATAGGACATCTTCATGTCAATAGTGAGGCAAAACTGCACTAGTTGGCATCTGTGCCTGACTAGTAGTGTACTGTGAAATGCTATGTGTTAACGAGTACAATTTTACAACATCAGTAGTACAATAAGTGCTCAATAGCCTTTATGGAAACCCGTGGGAGGTTTTAAAAAAAAATGTCCGTAATACTCAATTGGAATACAATTCAACGCACTAATAAAATGATCGTGTCTTACATCCCCCCGCCCCCCACTACTTTATGACAAATGTACACACTAGTACGACAACGTTGTTTTTCCGCTGTACTTCGGTTTCTGTAGAATATCACGTTATTATTATTGAATTATTTAAGTGTATGTTCTTCCACTGCAGAGTGGTAGCCACTTTAGCCACCTCTACTTATTTTCAGGTGTGTTGGAGGAAGTGTCCCGAGTGTACTCAATTTTGTTTTCTTCGAGGGCGGCGTCGCTGTGCCGCAGTTTGTGCGCACACAATGCAAGGAAGGCTTGGGACAAGTCCACTCCAGTGAGAGCGAGCGTCAGAGCGATGGAGTCCTCCCTGGAGCTGTCCAACTCTTTGGGCAGTGTATCGTCGCTGTTGAGCGGCTGTAGGACCTTCAAAGTGCTTGTGATTGGGGACTCTGCGGTGGGTAAGACGTGCCTTACACACCGACTCTCCGCCGCTCATTTCCCCAGCTGCGTTGAGGCCACGATCGGAGTAGACTTCCGAGAGCGAGTCCTTGATGTCGACGGGGAGATGATCAAGGTACGAAGCCAAATTAATCATTTGCATTAGCATAGTAATTTAAAAACCCAACTGACTATTCGAAATGCTGGCTAAAAGGCCATTTAATATACAGTCGACGAAAGGTAACCTACACGCAACATTGATTCAGCTGAATATCAGAATTGTTTTAGTCATCATCGGTGCGTTTTATGAAGTTATTTGTTTGTACTTACAATGTGGCAAAGTAAACTGTTAAGCAAAGGAAGTTGGTTTCATTTGAAGGAAGTTTCCACCATTGCGTGCGCATGTGTATGTTAAATTGGTCGACACGATTTAAGACTTTGCTAATGCTATCTCACACCTGACCACATGGAGGAAATTCAACGTGTACTTTGTTGTTGTTCACCAAATGGCACGGAAAACACGCTTTTAATTGCCTCGTTTTGGGTTTGGGACTCTCACACTGACTTTCACCCTTTGACCAATACTGCCTGAATAGACAAACGGCATTTTGTTGCCACCTGCATTTAAGTGTCCATACGTGACTGACAAATAATGACAAATGCTAAACGCTACGGCAAAATTTGATAGTGCAGTGAGTCTTTCTCTCTAAGAGAATCAAATCATGGACACAAAAGCAGGAGATTGACAAGGTTATGACCATAATTAACTTATGAAACATTCTTTTACATTACTTGATGGGTCTTTATCCAGCTGTTAGACCAAAGGAAGATTTTTGTATCTACAGTTTTATCATATACAGTGATGGTTGTTTGTCTGTGTGCCCTGCGATTGGCTGGCAACCGGTTCAGGGTGTCCCCCGCCTACTGCTTGAAGGCAGCTGGGATAGGCTCCAGCACCCACCGCGACCCTTGTGAGGATAAAGCAGATCGCAAAATGGATGGATGGATGGATTCATCCATACTGTATGATGTATGATCGACAGCAGAATCCTCAATTCACTTTCCCCCCACCCACTGGTATTTTTGTTCAGAGACAGGATTTTGAAGCCTTTCTGTGAGCCTAATAAGTAGTTTGGTTAATGTAGACAAATAATATCCGTTAATGTCGTTCAGTTTGTGTACGAGTGATTCCCTCATGTAAAGTCAACATGAACCAGAATACAGATGCTATATCGTTGGAACATGACTAAAACCCATTGCATCTTTTTTTAATGAGAATTGAGGAAAATCAGTTTACCTGCTGACTGAACTGCCATGCCTGCGATTTGTTGGCAATTAGTTAACGGTGTACCCCTCCTACTGCGCGAAGACAGCTAGGCTCATGCACGCCCGCAATCCTTGTGAAGTTCAACAGTTTTGGATAATGGATGGATGGATGGATGAACTGCCATGCAGGTTCTTGGTATAAAACGAGCAACCTCTGACCTCAGCATAATCCCATTTTCAAAACTATGGATAGTTAAAAGGGTCAGGTTTAATGGAAGTTGTGTTCAGCGGGGTACACTGAACCCAAACATATTTACAGGTCGGCATTGCTGGAGTAATTATGACCAACGGTTTCTTCTTTTATCTATTTTCCAGCAGTCTTTGCGGCCAGTTTCATTGTTCTGCTTCTTACAGTTCAGAATCAGTACCATGATAGAGTAGGTTTTTTTCACATGCGTAATCACCCTCTTGACATCCACACCGCCATCATGTGTGGAGTCTTGCACATTTTAAAAAAATCAGTTAAGATGTCAAAAGTTGGGATGTGTGTCCCCTTATTAAGATCAGACGACAAGTACCACATCTGTTGCTTTTCTTTGTTCCGTCTTCATGGTGACTCATGAATTTCATTGGTCACGCAAGTTTGTTGGCAGTGGGTATTTCAACACATGCTTTTCTGCACTTTTTCCACCCTCTCATTGGAAATCAGGAAATCCTCTTTATGTCTCGTGTCTTGTTTTGTTCTTAATGAGCAGTAGTAGAGAGCAACCAAAATGAACCTATTACATTCGGTTTTGTGTTCTCTGTATCGCCAGCTCCAACTTTGGGACACAGCGGGACAAGAGCGCTTCCGTAAGTCTATGGTGCCACATTTCTATCGTAACGTGCACGCAGTTCTCTTTGTGTATGACATCACCTGCCGGGCCAGCTTCAACAGCCTGACTACCTGGGTAGAAGAGTGCAGACGGAATTCTCTCGGCCAGGAAGTCCCCAGGTAACCACACAGAGTTGACAGGTGATCCGTCCAGGGTGCACTTTGCCTTTAACCCAGCGTCAATTTGGATTGGCCCCAGTTTGCCTTTGACCCTGAGCAAGATAAGAGTTACGGTGACCCTTGCTATCTTTGAGGGATAGCGAACGAGCCTTGCCAAATACCCCCCCCCCCAAAAAAAAAGACGGTTGTAATTGCCTATAGATATCACAAGATGGCAGCAAAGGACTTAAAACAGATAATCATCGAAAAGATTTTTGTATTTCCAGGAGATCCGATGTTTACAGTCGCAATGTACAGAGCTATGCTCAAGTTCAACAACAGAGTGCTATTTCCTTTGTTTGCTGTGGTCTATAACAACAATAAGAGCACTCCGCAAAGGGTTAACACCATGCATCTAGCATTTACACCATGATGAACCCATGCTACACATGTATTCAGTAGTTCATGTATGCAACACAAACCCAGTTCCCGTGAAAGTTATCAGTAGTATTGAATAGCATTCGAGCAACAGGTTAGTTTGTCCGAGCCTGACATTCACATAAAAACAAATATGCGCACTAGCCCTTTACACAAACGGGTTTAAGTCATTAAACTCACTTTTTGGTATTCAGACTACACGGACTCTTCGTGTCATCGGGGAGATA